>NC_091516.1:14680635-15880635 GCF_947461875.1 Haliaeetus albicilla
ACAATTCGTGTTCAAATATCTCATGATCTTGGTAAAGTATTTCTCATACTGGTCTCTGAGGTAATTATTATTCGCATTTTGTAGATAAGGAGTTCAGGCAGGTCATGTAACATGTCTATGGTCACATGAAGTCTGTGCTAGAGCTGGAAATTCACCCTGATTCCTCTAAATCCTTGGCTGGCAGCCTAACCAGTTAGACTACAGTTCCCCTAAGATAAAGGCACTGAAAACCAGTTTTAAGCTGTATTTAAGCACTCTGACATGCTGTAAGAAACATTATAGCTTTTGGCTTCTTATCTTTCTGCTGTTTCATGGCACTTGGTATTGAGGGTCTGTAAGGGGATAAACAGATCTCTTGATTCCTGCTGAAACCCATGTGTGAGGTGGAAGCTGTATGTACCATGTATTTCTCCTTTATGCACTTCTAAGATGAAATAGGGGTTGCAGCTATAATTTATAATGAAATGAATTTGCAATGTTGCCCGCTTATTCTAAATTTAAATTTTTTTAACCTTAATTGTAGTAATAAAGATTTTGTGAATAAGGAACTGCCTAAGTTGCACAGTAGTGCGTTCACTCATCCTGTTAAATGTGTTTTTGTTGGTGTTTCTTGAACTGATCTCTGTTATCCTCTGGTGCTGCAGCTGTTCCTAAAAAAGGACGTGCCATTTCTTGTGTAGTAGCTTGCATAATGTGGAATAGTAGACTTTCCCCCTTGTCAATATTAAAGCAATTGTTGCTCATGTGAGTTTTACATACAATCTTTAATACTGTTATGTGAAATGATACGGTTATGAAGAGTGTAAGATTTATCTTCTTTCACTTGAAACATGAAAAGCATAATTTGCCTTATTTAAAAAATAAAATAAATTTTATTCCCCCCCCTCCAAACACACATCTGGTACAAATGGTCACGATGAGTTTGGTTGCATAAGGCTATGTCGCATATGCTCGGTCAGCCTGGCTCTTTGCTAACCAATTGGAGTGGTACCCCATGAGCAGAGCACAGTCCTGCAATGTGTGACAAGGATTTGACCTGACAGTTGTACAGTTGTGCAACACATGGAGGCTTAGAGCAACAAAAAAGGGCACGAGGCACTGTGTGGCAGAGACCTGTGCTGTTCCTGCCTGCTGCCTCTGTGGAGAAAAATGCCTGTGTCAAGGAAGACTGAAAAGCTATTTTCTCTTTCCCTTTTTGCATTATTTGAGACTGGCTAGATGTGGAGCCATCTGTATTTTTACTTTGTTAAAGACACTGACAAACCAATTGTGTTTTGTGAGGGAAATGTATTAATTTATTACTACTGGAAGCCATTTGGTTTGTCTTTGGTAGGTTATTTTGTCTTTCAAAATAAAGATGCTTGAATTTTGGACTGTTGAACTACTTCCTTATGCTCTGCTGTAGATTGGCATGGAATATTCTCCTTTCATCACCTGTTTAATGCTTTTAATGTAACTTGATAACTTTCTGTGTATAGTTACTGATTTCTTCAGGGATCTAGCGAACTTACATGTTGTGAAATATTTCTGATCTTAACACTGAGACAAATTACATCACATAAGTGTTTGAGAGCTTGTCACCTTCCATGTCTAATATGCTGCATGGTACAAATGATAGATGTTTATTTAGCAGGGATGCTGAGGAGGTTTTTCTTTGGTTCAGTCTTGCAGATTGCTCTGTATTGGTTTTTTCTGCACAACCCGTTCTCTGTAAATGATAGAAGATGAGTCAAAAGTGACTAATCTGAGTGGATAAAATCAAAGTATAATATATGAAAGTGTTAAGTAACCCAAACAGTTAAACAGAAGGGAGGTGTTTGAATTATTTTGACCATAATTCAATGAATATATTAATTAGCAGAAAAGAGGTTTTGTCTTTTTTGCTTATAAGCAAAGATATGGTTGTTGCTTTTGTTTTCATAGTGGTGTAGTGGTTGGAATGCAGACAATCTACTGAATTTCTTATTGTGTGTTTTCTGCTTTGGTTCTGCAAGATTTTATTCTAAAAAAATGTCAGGAATTATTACCTAGAGGCTCAGTTATAGCTTGTGGCTTTCTTGTCTCTTTGTCATGTAATAATGAAAGCTCAGCTCAATTTTTCTGTTATTCTCAGTTATCCAAGCACTTGGGTATTTTTTTAATAGTGGAGGGGGGTTTCCCCTTTCTGCCAGCATACAGAAAAGTAAATTTTGTTTTTCATGTGTCTGTATTCCCTTCAAGCAGAATTTACCTGGCCTGTTGCAACTAACTGGGTGCTAAAGCCTCATCCTGTTGTAGAAACAATGACATGTAATCTCACACTTCACCTCTCTTCCTGTTCTCCTGCACCATACTTCTTTCAACCTAGTCCATGTATGTGTATCACAGAATCATAGAATCATTTAGGTTGGAAAAGACCTTCAAGATCATTGAGTCCAACCATCAACCATGCTCACTAAACCATGTCCTGAAGTACCCCATCTACTCGCTTTTTTAATACCTCCAGGGATGGTGACTCAACCACTTCCCTGGGCAGCCTATTCCAATGTCTGACAACCTTTCAGTAAAGAAATTTTTACTCATATCTAACCTAAATGTCCCTTGCCGCAACTTGAGGCCATTTCCCCTTGTCCTGTCTCCAGCCACCTGACAGAAGAGACCAACACCCACCTCACTACAACCCCCCTTCAGGCAGTTGTAGAGAGCGATAAGGTCTCCCCTCAGCCTCCTCTTCTCCAGACTAAACAACCCCAGATCCCTCAGCTGCTCCTCATAAGACTTGTGCTCCAGGCCCCTCACCAGCTTGGTTGCCCTTCTCTGGACACGCTCCAGCACCTCAATGTCTTTCCTGTAGTGAGGGGCCCAAAACTGAACACAGGACTCGAGGTGCGGCCTCACCAGTGCCCAGTACGGGGGGACGATCACCTCCCTGCTCCTGCTGGCCACACTATTTCTGACACAGGCCAGGATGCCGCTGGCCTTCTTGGCCACCTGGGCACACTGCTGGCTCCTATTCAGCTGGCTGTCAACCAGCAACCCCAGGTCTTTCTCTGCTGGGCAGCTTTCCAGCCACTCTTCCCCAAGCCTGTAGCGCTGCATGGGGTTGTTGTGACCCAAGGGCAGGACCCGGCACTTGGCCTTGTTGAACTTCATACAATTGGCCTCAGTCCATCGATCCAGCCTGTCCAGATCCCTCTGTAGAGCCTAAACTACAATATTGCTGGTGTGTTTCAGAACTGTAATATTGGTGGGTAAACCATATCTGCTAGAGGTGAGGAGACCAGTGGTGGATAAATTGCTTCCCTGGCAGCAGCTCCTCTGGCTGCTGTGCATTGTAGCATTGCTGCTACATTCAAAGGTACACATGCCTCACCTTTGGCTCTTGGAGTCGCTTTGCTTGGGAACAGGAGGAGCAAATGGAGTTGGCTGGTGTCAGGTGTCTCTCTGCCTGCTTCTACCCTGTTAGCAACAGCAGCACCTGGAAGATGGGAAGAAACAGGTGGAGAATTAAGAGATGCAGCTAAGCATCTGAAAGGGACAGTGAGCAGTAGCAGGAGGAATGTGAGGGACTGGAAGAGAAGGGAAGAGAAAATCCAAATAACAGGTTAAGGGGAAGGAATGAGCTGAATTTGAAAGGAAATTGCTGTGGGGATTGTGTGTATATCTAAACAATAGCATTCATAGACAGTATTAGTGTTTTCATCAGCACAAGCATTAAAGCTGTCAGTTGTAAATGCCAATGAAGTCATGTCCAAGTTTGTTTTCTGATTTTAACAGAAAAAAAATCCCTTTTGTAGAAAGAGCAGCCTCATCTATTCAAGCAACTTTATAGTAGTATATTATTGCTGTTAAAAAGCTTTTAAAATGCAGACTTTTTAATTGCTACTGGGTGAGTTGAAATAAAAACTTCCTTTGCATTTCATTTACCTGTGTCAGTAGAACACTGAATGATGGATTAAAGGGAGGGGACTGGAGATAAAGCAAAAAAATCATTGGGCACTAGGATTTAAAATGAAATTTTAAAAAAAGACTCCATAGTGGAGACCAGGAATCATAAATCCCCTATGAAAAGCTTAATTGTTTTGAGAGTTGGGTGATGAGTTCCTGGGAGCAGAGCGAGACAGATCAAGAGATCCTGTGTTCCTGCAGAACAGGTTCTCATGAACTTGTGGTAGCTTATGTTTGTGAGAGTTTGGGCTGTAGCTTCAAAGGAGCTGAGTGGTCTGTTTCTGTGTATAGTTTTAAAGACCTGAAAGCCTTAGCTGAAGAGCACTCAGTGGATTCTAGGAGCTCTTGTTCATCTCAATTTGACACCACTTTGACATGGAAAATTTGAATCTAAGAGCTTTCAGGGAGCTATTGCCACTATGGTTGGTCTTCAGTGTTTTAGTTTTTTGACTTTCACCTCCTTAAAGTGCCTCTTTAGTCTGTTGTGGGCTCTTGTCTTTAATTAGCTTGTAGCATCTCCTGTTCATGTTGCCTCAAGCCTTCAAAAGACTGATTAACAAATAAGAAGGTGGAGGTGATAGTTTAAAGAAAAAAAACCTAAAACATGAGAAGTGTGGTATGTTTGCTACTCAAGGACTGTTTAGATTATGTGTACTCAAGGTAAAGCTTATCTAGTTTAAGGTTCTGCTTACAATAGAGGATGCTTAAAGAGTCACAGACTTGGTAATTAAGGACATACATCTTCCTTCAGCATTGAGAAACCAGGGGTTGGCAAGAGAAACTAAGACCCTGGTGTCCTCAGATGACACGTGACCATGAAAGGACAAAATGATTAGGGGTGTTCTTCCCCAAATGACTACTGAAGACCACCAGAGACCCCCTGCACAGGCGTAGAAGACTCTGGGATGATTGCTTAAGAGAACAACATGTTGTGCTCTTGCTTAACATAATGAATATGCAATAGCTAGGCAGAACATATGTATTAGATAGGCGTGGTGTTTTAACTGTAGTGTACAAATATGAACTAAAAACCTCAGTAGGTGTGCTTGATTTGTGGAAATCTTCCACCTTGCATCCTGCGCAGAGTAAAGCAATGTCTCCTCTCTAAACATACTTTGTGTGTTTCGGGAGTTACTTTCTGATCAGGTATAGTTTTGGTGACCCAGATGGGACTTCAAAACTGGATTTCAGTCAGTGCTTGCTACTGCCAGAGGAATTGTAAGCTGGACTCCAGTGTGTACTGGAGGACTTTTCGGGGGACTCCTCTTGCGGTTCCCTGGTGGGTGGCAAGTGATTGATTGGAACTGTGGTAGAGACACTGCTATTTTGATATTTTGAAGTGTATCTGTTTAAGGTACGAATTGGTGGATTAATTGCAGCTGCTGGTTGGAAGTATTTTATCTCTCCTGTGTTAGTATGGTGATTACTGGAGCAGGTAGAGAATTTGATTTGGTTCGGCATACTTGTATTTTTGGTACTATTGGTTGTTTTAAATTGTTATATTAGGTTATATTGGAGAATACTTACAAATGGGAAACTCAGCTTCCTCTGAGGAAGGGGGAATAGTTAAAGTTTCCCTGTTGGGTTGTATTTTGAAACATTGGAAAAAGTTTGGTGGGGATCCTCTAACAAAGAAGAAATTAAGAGTACTGTACTCCAATGGTGGCCAGTGTGTAAATTATATGATGAAGAAAAATGGCTGGAAATGGGAACTTTGAATTATTAGCTGTAAAATGGTGTTATCTTGTTTTTTAGAAGGCAAGATAAATGGGATGAAATCCGATAGGTGGATATGTTCGTTGCTTTAAGAAATGATTATGAAACAAGAAAACTGCAAATTGGCAGTATTTGATTCAAACGTGTTAGTGACAATATCTCAACTGATTGAGATTGCTTATAAGGTGTATAATAAGAGAAGAGTTGGAGGTGGGGGAAAAAGGAAAAACAAAAGGAGAAACTAAAAGCTCATAAGCAAAAAGCTGCTATTTCAGCAGTAGCGCTTACTCAAGCACAGACATCCTCCAGAGGAAGGGGTTTCCTGAGAGGATGGGGATGTGGAAGGGAATGGGGAGGAGGGGGAAACATACTTGGCCTCCCCCTTCACCCCTATCCCTAAGGCTGACTTACCAATGATTGGTACAGAGGATTCTGACTGATGGTGGCTGGGGCTGAGCCCCAGCCAAGCCCCTGGTTTCAGTAAAGCTAGGGAATGAAATTGTTAAATTTTTTGTAGATACAGGGGCAACTTATCCTGTGTTAAATAGGTGTAAAGGACCTATGAGTAAGACCTATGTTGGTGGTTGGTGCTACAGGAAAGCAGGAGGTTAGGCCCTTTCTCCAACCTATGATGTGTGAAATTGGAAATAAAACATTGATGCATGAATTTTTATATATGCCAGATTGTCCATTACCTCTTATGGGATGGGATTTACTAAATTGGGAGCACAGGTAACTTTCGGGAGAAAAAAAAACAACCACCAAAAAAAAACCCCAAACCAAAATGCAAGTGCATATTCCTCAGAGTAATGCCTGGGGAGTGCAAGTTTATATGTTATAGGAATCAATGGGAGTCAAGGACATGAAGAATGAACAAGTTGAAATCCCCTCTGAAATTATGGATGTGGTGGTCCCCTTTGTGTGGGCAACAGAGGCTTGGAAGAGCTGAATCAGCTGAACTGGTGAACGTGGAATTAAGAGGGAGCAAAACCATTCGGGACCTAAAAGGCCTTTTTCTGTATTCCTCTGGAAGAACAGAGTCAAAACTTGTTTGCATTTGAGTGGGAAAGTCCTACAACCGGGATGCAAGATGCAGCTATATTGGACAGTACTTCCCAAGGATTTAAGAATAGCCCCACCATTTTTGGTAATGTACTAGTGAAGGAATTGGAACAATGGCAAGGTAAGAACTGGGTAATTACCTTGTTACAATATGTGGATGACATCCTGTTGGGGACAAATACCATTGAGGAGTGTAAAGCAGCAACTATTAGTTTATTGAACTTTTTAGGGCTGGCTGGATAGTGAGTTTCTCAAAGGCGCAGATTGCACAGAAAAATGCGACCTACCTTGGTCTTGAAATTTCTCAAGGAGAAAGAAGACTGGGGATTGAGGGGAGGGAAGTGATTTGTCAGATTGCCGCACCCATATAAAAAACAGGGTTAAGAGGATTTCATGGAATGGCTGCGTGGTGTCGCCTTTGGATACCTTACTTTGGATTGATGGCTAAAGCTTTGTATGAGGCTATTAAAGGACCAGGAGAAGTGTTGGAATGGAGTCTGGAACGTTGAAAAAGGTTTGATGATATAAAGGTTGCTCTTATGAGGGTCTCTGCACTAGGCCTCCCCATTTTGACCAAGCCTTTTGAGCCTTAACAAGGACATCAGGTGATGGGAGTGCTTTTGCAGACTTTAGGGGTCTGGAAAAGACTGGTAGCTTACTTCCCGAAACAACTGGATAGCGTAAGCTCTGGATGGCCAGGATGCTTGAGGGCGGTAGCTGCAGCAGTGAAGTTAATACAGGAGGCTTGAAAGTTAACAATGGGACAGAGAATCACTGTTTATGTGCCACATGCAGTTATAGCTGTTTTGGAACAAAAAGGACATGATTGGCTGTCTCTGAGCAGAATAGTATTGTATCATGCAATATTGCTTGAACAAGAGGATGTGGTAATGAAAATATCTAATACTTTAAATCCAGTGTCATTGTTGCCCTCTCGAGAAGAAGGATTAAGACATGATTGTTTACAGGCCATTGAGCAAGCATATTCTAGCTGTCCAGATTTAAAGGACTCCCCTCTGCACCATCCTGGTTGGGAGCTATTCCCTGATGGAAGTAGTTTTGTAAATAAAGGGGAATGGAAGGCCGGGTATGCTGTTGTGACTTTGGAGAAGGAAGTGGAACCATTGCCTGTCCTATAATGAAAGAGCTAATGGAAAGGATGCATAAAAGTAAACACATGGGAGTTGAAGCTTTGCTTGAGGCAACCAGATTATATGCTGTGGAAATTAATATGTTGTTAGTAGCTAAAAGGATTGTACAGAAATGTGAAATTTGTTTAAAGAATAAACCTAAAATTCAGGAAAGGCCCCCCCTAGAAGAGGTAAGAAAATTAGACATCTGGAGACTACTGGCAAATCAATTTTTTTGAACTACCTGATTGTAAGGGTGTCATGACCTGGGCTGGACAGACCAGGGACTTGTGCTGAATTCAGGATTCCCTCGGGTTAAATTAAGGTGAAATGACACCAAATGATCAGTTAAATATTTTATTCATGGCAGAAGCAAAGTGAACTTGGGAGGCATAACAGCAGGTGGCGGGGTTTCTCACAACAGGAATTGTCATGGAACTACCTCAGTAAGCTGTGTAACCTGTGTTAACCATATACATCAATTCAGGGAATAAAGAGATCCCTCCCATTGAGTCATGAGGTTCAGAGCAGACCCCCTTACTTTCTAGAGTGCTTCTCAGAGAGGAGCCTAGGGGTGGCTGGATCCACTCTTAGTCCCAGACTTGGCCAGTGGTTTTGTGTCTTAAAGGGATGAGGTGTAGGGATTATGAAAAGGAGAGAGAGAGAGACAGAGGAAAAGAGAAAAAGATTTTACCAGTCCTGGGTCCAGCGTTGATCTAAAGGTCCAGTTCTGGTGGGTATGTGCACTTGGGGCTTCAATTCTTGTCCTTTTATCAACCTTGTCCATCCTTCAGGCAGGCACTCGAACTCATTAGGCTAATTAGGTGTCGTGTGATTTGTGCTTTCAGAACCTTTGAGGAAATGGGTTGGTGGGCTTGGGCTTTGTTTGGGGAGTAACTTCTCCTTTCCTGTAGACGTTTTGACCATTGTTTGATATTTGGCCATGCATAGTGAGCTGCACTGCTCAGCATATCAGAACATGGAGCTCTGTACCCTCTGGCATGCCCTCCCCATACTGTTGCATATTTCCTGTGCTGATCAGCTTCTTTTCACCAGTGGTTCCTTGCTATGCAGGGTTTGTTGCTAGGCAGATTTTGTTGTTATGCAGAACTTGCCCCACCACAATGTTTGAGACATTAACTCTTTCAGTCTCTCACAAAGGTATATAAATATCTACTGGTGATTGTGGATACTTTCTCAGGATGGCCCAAAGCTTTCCTGTGTGGCACCAACAAGGCAAGGGAAGTAGTAAAGGTTTTATTGAAAGAAATCATTCTGAGTTTCAGGGTACTGGGAGGGTTCTCAGATCGAGGACCATACTTTGTAACAGAAATAGTCCAAGGGGAATCTAAATTTTTACAAACTGAATGGGACTTGCATACCTCATGGAGGCTGCAGTCTAGTGGGAAAGTAGAAAGAATGAACCAAACTGAGATCATTTAATAAAATTTGTCAGGAATCTCAGTTGAAATGGCTGGAAGCTCTCCCTTTAACATTACTGAGAGTGCAAATTACACCAAGATCTAAGGAAAAGTTTAGCCTTTTTGAGATATTATATGGGAAACCTTATCAAAGCATGAATCATGAGCTAGGATCTACAGAATTAATAGGGAAACAATATGTTAAAGAGTATGTGATTTCTCTAGGGAAGGTTCTGTCTTCTCTTAACAGGTATCTGCAATTAAGGACACCTCTGGGCCTGGATACTGCAGTTCATGAATTTCAGCCAGGAGATTGGGTTTATTTAAAAACTTGGAACAACGAACCTCTGAAGAAAGATTTGAAAGGACCCTTTCAAATTCTCCTAACTACATATACTACAGTCAAACTTAACAGAGTGGGACCCTGGATCCATTATCAAGAAGGGACTCCTTCCAGGTAAGTGGATTGTGGAAAAACAGAAAGAGAATTCTCTTATCTAAAATTTAAAAGGGTTAATTCATAAATTGTACTCAGGAGTAGGGCACAGTATGTTTTTTACTATTGTGATAATCTGTTCATGATTTTGATAGGAATATGGAATCCAAAATTTTAATTATCATTAATTTAATGATACTAAGAAAAATTAAGGGATTGGAAGATAATTTAATTTTGAAATTGATTCAGCTGTTTGGCAAATTACAAAACACTATGAGTATTACTACTTGTATACCAATTCCACATTCCAGCAAAAATCCAGTAGAATGGGGAATTCTTGCGTTGAAAGAGCCACCACTGGTAAACTTAAGCAAAAGCTTAAAAGCAAGTGTGACTTGCTACCTCATACAGGACAAGACATATATTTCAGGTAGCAATTATAAGACAGGTTTATCTTTCTGTTATACTTAATCTGGAGGACCTGGAACAGGAGAGTTTGAGCTACTCCAAAGGTTAACTGTCCTACACCCAAGGATCCAACAAATTGGAGAAGCCGCATGGAAGATACAGCCTGAGACGTGTTCAAAAGATGGATATGAACCTTAATCCATGGTGTTTTGAATGGACAGAACAATTTATAAATACTAGCAATCAGTATGACAAGATTATCATGAATCCCAAGGATGAAGCATATGCCCCTGAATGGAATTGTACTCAGGTGTTCAACTGCTCTCATATGGGAGTTTTGAAAAACATAACGGGTGGAAAAAGCATTGTGAATTGGATGTCAATGTTGAAATTTAATTGTAGAGAAACAAGAAGTAGTCCCAAGACAAGTCCAATGTCACACAAAAACCATCTCACACTGTGTGGATTTTAAGTAATGGGACTTGGACAAATAGACTTCATCTTGATATCCCAGATCATCAAATTACCCTAGGGCTGTTAACATTATGCCCATTGTGGAGAAAGAATCCTCTGACTCCTCAACTATGGGGAACGGTTAAAAGGGAGTCAAATGTAGACCCATGGCATGGCCCCTCAACAGCCACAAAAGTAGGATGGGCCATGGAAGCAATTTTAACCCCCAGAATAATAGCTTTTGAAAACTGAGTATTATTCACTAACCTCACTTGGCAAATGAACAGTTTAGCAAATGCAACAGAAAAAGGATTGCTTATAGTAAATAAACAGATACAAGCAAATAGTGAGATGAACTTACGAAATTGCCTAGCTCTAGATTTGTTGTTGGCCAAAGAAAAGGGACTATGCGGATATCTCAAATTGGATAAGGAACATTGTTGTGTCCACATTCCCAATATGACTAAAGATCTAGATAAACAAATTGACCAAATTAGGGAGGTGACAAAAGAATTGCAAGAAAGTGCTGAAAACAATTGGATAAACAAAATTCCACAAAGCATAGGTAGATGGTCCCTTACAGGATGGTTAAGCTAGTTTGATCCAGAGTGTGATTATTATAATAGTAGTGATAGTAATCATTGCAGTGCTGATTAGATGCATGAAACAAGCAGCTGTGTGGACTCTGCTTGTCTGGAATATAATGATGATTAAAGATCTTGGAAGTCTCAAATAAAATATTTAAAACTTCCAAAGGGGGGCAATTGTTGCCTCAAGCCTTCAAAAGACTGATTAACAAATAAGAAGGTGGAGGTGATAGTTTAAAGAAAAAAAACCTAAAACATGAGAAGTGTGGTATGTTTGCTACTCAAGGACTGTTTAGATTATGTGTACTCAAGGTAAAGCTTATCTAGTTTAAGGTTCTGCTTACAATAGAGGATGCTTAAAGAGTCACAGACTTGGTAATTAAGGACATACATCTTCCTTCAGCATTGAGAAACCAGGGGTTGGCAAGAGAAACTAAGACCCTGGTGTCCTCAGATGACACGTGACCATGAAAGGACAAAATGATTAGGGGTGTTCTTCCCCAAATGACTACTGAAGACCACCAGAGACCCCCTGCACAGGCATAGAAGACTCTGGGATGATTGCTTAAGAGAACAACATGTTGTGCTCTTGCTTAACATAATGAATATGCAATAGCTAGGCAGAACATATGTATTAGATAGGCGTGGTGTTTTAACTGTAGTGTACAAATATGAACTAAAAACCTCAGTAGGTGTGCTTGATTTGTGGAAATCTTCCACCTTGCATCCTGCGCAGAGTAAAGCAATGTCTCCTCTCTAAACATACTTTGTGTGTTTCGGGAGTTACTTTCTGATTAGGTGACATTCACAGTGGAAATGCTTTTGGAGACAACCAGTTGGTAGGTGCACTAACTGGCCAGTTGAGAGAGGTTCTGAACAATGCTTTGGTTTCTTCAAAGCTGGATTTAAATGCAAAGTCTCCAAAATAAATTAACTTCTCTTTCTTGTTATCTTTCAGGCTGTTTACTTTTTATTTGACTGGCCACTTGTTGGTTAATCTGTAGCCTCAAAAACATCAGCTGGGAGGGAGATAACTGAGCCTTGCCACCTCAAGGCAGCATGTGGTCTATTGTACATGTGCTGCAAACAGGGGGCTTGTATGTTAGAAATCTTCCACGTTTGGGTCTAGGGCGATCCGTGGGCTAAACACATCCTTTTCTGCTTATAAATACAGATTGGTTTTATGTATTGTTTTACAGACTGGGCGTTAATAGGCACCATCCTAATTAAATGCCTGCAGCATTTCTCCTTTCTGGCTTGGATATAGAGGGCTCTAGAGAGCAGCAGGAGGGTGTTCAACAGTCTTAGTTACCTGTTTAGTTGGAATATGTGATAAACTGTGCATTGTATCTCTCAGATTACCTACAGTAATAATGTTGCTTATTTCTCAAGAGGATGTCATTCCCTGTGGATATGTTGAAGACCTGCAGTCATCAGGACTTGGAGAGCTCAGCAGAGGTCTACATGTCTGGCCTTCGGTATAAGAATCCAGACTGTCCTGAATTCTTGTCTCTGCCAGACCACCGCAAAGTAAGAACCAACAAATGCCTTAGTCCCAGTTTTCTTGATATACTTGTAGATTTAAGATTTAAAATAGCCAGTCCATAACTATTGAATTACATAATTATTTTAGCAAAGCTGTTGTACTTTCCAAATTTCTGTTTGTGTGTTAAACTCTACCTTTTTTAATTCTGTAATTGGGTTTAAATCTGGGCATCAGTGACTATTTCCTGCTTCTAGGCAATGGATCTGTATGCATTAAGTAATTTTTAAAAAACTTTAAAATTTCAGCTGGTGAGTCAAACCCTTTCCTAAAAATCACTAACTCTTGCAGTCACAAAAATCGTATCATCGTAACTATGGGGTTCATGATTTATTGAAGCTAACTGGCTCTTTTTGTATGTCAGTCCTTCAGTGTTCTTGATTGGGTTCAATTCTTGATCAGCAAGTTTCACTAATTTCAGAGGTGATTCTTTTCTTTCTATCTGAAATACTCCCTGCTATTGTTGGGAGTTCTAGTAGAGGCTGGCTGTGACACTTTGTGTTTTAAACACTTGTCCCTGGTGTGATAAGTTGGTCGATGTTGGTTCTACCTCTAGATGAATGTTTCTATTAGAACTAGTACCAATAAAAGCAATGGTGTATAAATTTAATGGAAAATAAGTGAGCTGAGAGGATTCTATGTGGGAACACAAGGTCAATGCTGCAGATTCCTTGGCAGAAGCAGAGTCTTGAGTACTTTTCTGCATTTCTGCAGGTGCTGTATGCCTAAATATTTGTTTGTATTAAGATCCTCATTTATGGCATAGTATATCATAATCTTCTTAAATTGGGTAAGCAAGTCTATTTACCAAATCATTAATGTCTGTCTAGTTTTTATGTATTAATTAAATATTGAAAACATGTGATTTTAAATATCAAAATGCATTTCCACAGAAGTAGTCAGCTCTTGAAAGGTGGATTGATTTGATCCTTCTCATGTTGCTCCTGAGGGGAAATCAAGCAGACAAGTTTGGAATTTCTAAAACCTATGGAATTTAAGGGAAGAAAGCCCTTCTGAATGCAGCCTTCCCACCTTAGTGCATTAGGGCTCTTGTTAACAAACAGCAATTTCACTGTGCCAGTTTGTTTCTTTGCTTGACTGCCTGCCTCGTTCTGTTGGCTTTGACAGCTTGCACAGCTGGAGCAGTTCAAGTGAACATACTGCTGGTTCTGTGCACACTTTACTTCAGTTGTGCACATAAATGCAGACTGCTGACAGCAGAGAGCTGTAACAGTATAAATCACTGTAGCTATATCTGCCAGAGCTTGAGAGTCAGAGCTCTTTATAACAGAGTGTCTTTAGAAAGAAATGTCTAAAGGAAGGGCTGGGGTCTGATGCTTGTCCTTTACAGTTAACTGTTAAGCACTCGGTTTTCAACATTCACCTTGCTTATCCTGCTATATATATTTTACTAATGTTGTTTTAAAAAGAGTCTATTAAGTACTGTACGCTCTTGTTTCAGATTCCTATTAGTTTATCAACTGTGGGCTTCGTTCCTCTTTATGGTCAAGAGCAGACACACAAAGTTCTCGCTTTGTTTGCACCAGGGGACTCGCTCACAGGTTTCATTTTAAGATTTTAATCTTTGTGTTGCTGTTTCTTTTTCTGTGACAAATACATGCAACCAGGCCCTTGCTCATTCCATGCTAGTGTAGCTCGTAACTTTGCCACTTTTGCATTTGTTGTTCACTGTGTTCTTGTTTCCATACTATTATTTTTGTTGTGGATTTATACACACAAGTGATAGAACTTTGCATGCTAGTCAGAATAGAACCAGACCCACTGAATTCAGAAGGTATATAGCAAAATAACATAGTGCTTGTCTGAATCCAAGTACAACATATACCTCTTGATCTCTTTATGTACACCTCACCTCTCCGGAAGGAATTTATTGGGCATTCACAGAATCCATTAATTTGCCCATGAATTTAGATGCTTTTTATTAGTGGTGATTGATCAGCATCAAGTTTAAATTCATCTTTAGCTTTAGGTCCTAACATAGCTCGGGCTAAGGTGACATCTCACTGGTTTGTTTTTTTCTCCCTTTCTTCCTTCCCTTCCAGTCCTCCATGTTTCCTTCTCTTTCTGTTTAATGCCATGTATATGATTGCCAAGTTTGCCACAAATGCCCATAGATCAAACTCTTCTTGATTGCTAATCGTATGGCCATCAGCCTTTTTACATTCATCTGACTCCCTAAAACTTGCCCAGTTTCAATATCAATATCCATTAGCAACCCAAAACTAAAATACATGTATGAATGAGACTCTTCTTGGCAGGCCCAGTTTTTGGTGGAAGGAGGTGCTACAGCACAGTGAAGAAGGATAGTGCTTATGTCTGAAAAACAGTTCCTGGGTGTCATACTGCACAAAATCTGTGTTTGGTATTATTGTCCTCAGTTTCAGACAAGTTTTGGACTGGGGAGCATCACATATGGGAGGGTGTATAGCACCACATTTGTTGTGCTAGTGTAGGAAGAGCTGCATTAATACAGTGCCAACTAGAAGATGCTTAACTTGGTTACTACAGTGTTATTCCTAACTATTTAGCAGCTTTAATGAATATGTTTGTTTTGGAATGGTAAAAATCACTAACTTTTTATTTCCCCTTGTTTCTTTCAAGCTGTAGCCCTGTATCTTGCTGACCAGTGGTGGTCAATTGATGACATTGTGAGAACATCTGTCACGGCTAGACAGGGGCTTCATCAGGTAAATTACTCCAACATTCACCTAGCAATTATTCTTATCCTTCAAGATAATGGAAAGTAATGGCAAATAGCTAGTGTGTGAGATGTTACATGTCTTCATTTCATTCAGAAATGAGTTGGCTGTTTCATGTCAAAAGCAAGGTCAACGAGAGTAGAGGAATACGTATTAGGTGGAAGGGAACTTCTTTGTCAAGACAGTGTCTATGGCAAAAGTGACTCTTGTACAGTAGCTTCATATGTAAGCTATTTAGATGTTAATGATGTTAAGAGTTTTTTCTTTATTCTTTAGAACATCATATGTCTGGTTGTATTGAAACATCTTAGTGGAGTGGTGTGTTGTACTGTAGCAGTACCTATTGGTCTTATCAGGAGACTAGTAAGCTAAAAATATTGTCAGGAACCTGTTTGGTAGAGCTGGTGGCTTACAGTGGCAATACATAGGTTTGGGAAAGTAAGTTGCCTGGTATCTGCTTTATTGCTTATGATTGACCTTTGTTACCATTACTGACACCTATGTAGCATGGAGTTTTGTGGTTTTTTTTTTCTAAAACTGGAAATCTGTATTTTTCCAGGGGTACAATTTGTATCTGCTCATGGAATCTGGGCACTTGTCTTTGATATTTGTATTTTTTTAAATTACTCTAGAGAACCTGGTGTGTAGTCTTGTTTTCCATGTGCTTCCTAATGGTAGTATGGTGATTAAATCAGGAAAGCTGAATCTTTTACAAGGTAGAGTAGCTGAGGCTCTGGGCATTCGTACTTCACAGTGGGTAGGGTAGTGGTGAATTTAAATTTCATACGTAAAAGGAACATTGCTGGACAGAGAAAAGGATATTGAGTTCCTTGTTTCATGCCACAAACTGTGGTAACTAGTTCTTCCACTGCATCATGTCCTGTTGTCTGCCACTATCAGCAGTGATTGAGTGTGCCAAGTCCTGCTACCCTGTGAGGCTCATCATTTCTCCTCTGTAGGACTCTGTTACCTGCTAGCCTGGGAAGTCTGAGGCTGGTGTACTACTATGGTGTTTTGTGAATGTTTCTTAAATCCAAAAATAGTTTTGAGTTAAAATCAAAAAATTCCCCCTACTGCCCCACTCCCAGCACTTCTCTCAGCTTCTACCTATCGGATTAAGAGTGACGCTGAAGTTGTGAAACATCCTCTGTCTATGGTAGTGCTTTATACTTAACCTGTTGCTATGGCTTCTGAGCATCTCCTTGCCCTCAAACCCCAGAGTTTCATCCTGCCTTAGCACTTATAGCTTCTCTTGACTCTGCCAGTTAACACAGCTGCAGACAACTTTGAAAAATAAGGTCCCTGATGTGTATCAACTAATCTGACCACTCTTCTAAAATATTCTTCTGTGTCTCCTTAGGTGAAGTCTGTTGGAGAGAGGATTGTTCTGTATGTTCTGAATCGAATTATCTATCGGAAGCAAGAAATGGAAAGAAATGAGATCCCTTTTCTCTGTCATGGTAGCAATGACTATGCTAAGATCATGTGGAAAAAAGGAGAGGCTATTGGGTTCTATTCTGTTAAACCTACAGGTAAACCACCTGAGTATTGTGGGATTTGAGGGGGTCAGGAGGGGAGATAGGGAGCTTATTTCAAGAATATTGTATTTAGTAGACTTTACAAACCTTGTAGGCCTAGTGAGTTGGTGCTTTCCTGAAATCACAAGAGGTCAGATTGCTGTTAAAACTTCTAGCTTTTAAATGCTTATGTGCTTTAGCAATCTAAAAGTTCTTAGATTTCTTCATATTCCGCAAAATGTATTTAAAACTGTAGAAATGAGGTATACCAAAAAATTTGTTTTTTCCTTTTTTTTTCTGTGGAACAATTGTTTATGGTTGGACTGGGCTGTGCTTGGTTTTTTTTGGTTTTTTTTTGGTTTTCTTTTGGTTTTTTTGACCTAGTTCCAGAATGCAGAGATCCTGTTTATCTGAAATGATTGTGGAATCAGATGTCATTATCACTTAACAGCATAGAAACTTTGCTCACAGGCATAAGATTCAGCTATCACACCTGGTGACAACAAAAAGAGATTCCCTTTTCTTCCACACACGTGTTCCCTCAGATTACAATTAAGCTGGCAGGCTTGTTATTAATGTTACAGACTTCCTGTTGTTTTTCTGTTTTTCTAAAACTTTGTAATCTCCCTTTGGTTATTTAGGAATTTTTTGTGGTTTTCTTGGTTTTTTGGGTTTTTTTTTCCTGAATAAAATTTAGTGTTTGGGTAGGCTGTTTTGCATGTTGGTAGGACTTTGTAGAATATCAATATTTGGATTGAGGGGAAACAGTCTGGCATTTGTTTCATCTCTAGAGGGGGTTAACTAATTTAGGATTAATGATGGTACTGGAGGCTTGCTGGAGAATTGCCCCATCTAACAAATATATATATATATATATATATACACACCTTCGCAAACTATTAAAATAGTAAACTGTCTGGGTCACTGACCTATTCTGGTCTGGCAATCAAGATAGGAAAGCAACCAGCTAATTTGTTCTGATTGTCTTTGTTATCTTTTTTCTGTGTGTTGCTGGTTTTTTTTTTAAGAAATTATGCATTGCATAACCTGTATAAATCTCAGTATTATTTTTAATGTAATAATTGCTATAGCGTGGTGGTCACAAAGTAGTATTGCAGTGGTTGTTGTTGTGGCCTTTTTAAAGCTGGAAATTGGAGTAGTGATTCTGTTTTTAGTCTAGAATGGGGACACTTCATGCGGCAATGGGGTTTTGCTATATTCCTGCTCACTTCTCATGATGCCTTCTCATTTACTTGTCCTGAGTTAGCAAACACTGAAGGCTAATCTTTCTAGGCATTATCAATACTTCACCCATGTTTGATTGTGTGCTGTATTCTCCAAATGAGTAGTCTACGTGAAGAAAGGCAGCTCTGGAAACAGATGGTTAGGAAAGAGTAGTGGAGCTTGACTGGTATCCCG
Source organism: Haliaeetus albicilla (assembly GCF_947461875.1). Lineage (NCBI taxonomy): Eukaryota > Metazoa > Chordata > Aves > Accipitriformes > Accipitridae > Haliaeetus > Haliaeetus albicilla. The sequence goes on from NC_091516.1 coordinate 14,698,975, forward strand.
AAGGGTACTCAAGTAACGTAAACTCTCTGCCCATGTTTTCCTTGCTTGATAAATGAAGATAAGTATGTTCATTGGTCTCAGAAGGACAAAGTTGCAAAGACTATGTTGTATAGACAACTGTATGCTTCTCCTTGGTCCTTTTAGAGGAAAGGGCAAGATTTTGGCATAGTTCACACTGACTCCAAAATGAGGGTGTGAAAATGGGTTGGATAATTGATGGGCTAGCTTAATGCCATTATGTGGCATGCCACATTTTCACCACTGAGTCCATATCTACCCTTCGAATCCTCTGATACTGAAGTACCTATGTGTTGTGACAGTCTGTTTCATCTTTGTTTAATTATGGATAATGTGGTGTTTATGGGAGAATTACAATGTAAAGTGTCCTAGGATTTCTTGTGGTTTCATTTTAAAAAATTGGAATTATTGTTTCAGTCTTTAAACAAGAGCTGAATTATAGTCTTCGTATTTGTCCTGAGGAGTGATTATAATCTACATAAAAGTGCAATTCAAGAATTTTATTGTGTCCTTTTTCCTCCTTGCTCTTTCAGCTTCATTTTTAGTATGGTTTTCCAATGGAATTGTATAGTGAGATCTCAAAGTGAGCCTTTCCTATCTATCTCTGCTATTCTTTTCTGGTACTACAGACTTTTTCTAACATATTAATCTGTTGATAAATCTTGGCAACATTATGAAGCTTGCTTGAAGAGCCAATAAATGGCTGGTAGTAATTGTTTATTTTTAATGAATGTTCTAAATTATTTTTATAATTTTTAATATAATTTTATATAACTTACAATTATATAGTTTGGTATAATATTCATAAATTATAAAAGTCTTTATTTGAATATGCTGAAATCCATGCTGCATCATGTCAGTGCTGAAGTACTGATGGATATTTTTCTCCTCCTATTATTCCAGGAAGTGTTTGTAACTCTTACCATGGTCAGAGTTATCAGCTGCCAGTGCTAGACACAATGTTTGTAAGAAAGAAACATCGTGGGAGAGACTTGGGGCTAATCATGTTGGAAGACTTTGTGCATTCCTTTTCTGCAGACTCTCTTGGCCTACGATACCCGCTGTCGTCCTTCATGTACACAGGCAAGCTCTTTACTGATCATCTTTTTGTTTTCTTTACATATTCAAATGAGTGCTGTCATTCAAGCTCCATGTTTGTGGCTGCATCCTCAGTTTCCATATTAATGTTCTGCTCTTCAGTAAAGGCTAAAAATTGTGATCTGTTTAAGATTAAGTAGTTTCTGATTAGACTTTTAATCATCTACGTGAGATTAGATTACTGGATCTCTGTTGGCTTTCTGCTACTGTGGAGCTTCCTGCTGTGTCTCCCCCAAGCTGCAGAATGGGCTGAGGTGTTTCTCTGTGTGATCTAATGTATATCTTTAGTAGCACCTTTTTCTTGCTCACACCTAAGCCTCACAAAGTAGTTTAATGAATGCTTTCTCACAACTTCTGGTCAAATGGACATACTAGGCTATGTTTTAACTTGGGTGTAAGAAGGCACAGTTCTAATGTACAAGCAAAACACTTAGGGGTCTTCCATTAGCAACCCAAGAGGGTTATGTCGTATAGGTAATGACACGCATTCTAGAAATGATGTTGCTTGGGGCTGTGTTCAGACAAGAAGCACATTTCCTTTGCTCTGTTTCTCAAGACTTGTCCTACTCTTAGGCCATCTGCTGGACATCCTTTTATGAACATTTTCATCTGGCCTTCTTAGCCACTGGCAATTTTCTGCTTTCTCAGTACCACTGTCTGTTGTTGGATCTTACCAGACCTGGTTTGTTAGGCTTCAACCAGCAAACTGTCTTGAGCAGAATTTAATGTCTAATCCATTTCCATGAATGGTACATTCCAAATCCATTGGTACATCCAGTCCATTCTAATGAATGATACAGTAGGGATCTTGTCCACTGAGATTATGCATCAATAGTGAATCAGGTGAAAAACGGTAGTTTTCCTGGTAGCTACTACAGAATAATGTCAAAGCATGCCTCTCCACATGGATGTTTAGTATGTGTATTGGGAGAAAAGAGGTGGAGGGATAGCAGAGAAGAAAATATTCCAAAAGTGAACAGTGAGTGGATAATGAACCATGCAATGGTAACATGTTTGCATTCCAAAAGAGTGCTTTTCACGAATGCCTATAATAACATGGGGTGACAAAAATCACTTGACTATGTCCTCTGCTTAAGAGCCCTTCCATCCTAGGTTGAGCCTTGCGATTGGCAGGGACAGTGACCAGTGAAGTTGTAAAACTCTCAAGTGGGTGCTTAGAGAAGAGCAGCATCCCATGCGTCTTTGTTTGCAGTTTAAGATAATTATGGAAAATCTTTCAAAGTGAAGGAAGGATTTATTTTGAAGGATGAGTAGGGTAAAACAATATTATGTTTATTTCAGACTCAACTGTTTTGTTTAACAGTTTTTTCTGTGGTGGTTTGTGTATGCTGGAAGACTGCAAATTTAATTTGATTTCAGATAAACTTTAAAAACTGAGGTACAGTCAAGTGTGTGTGTGTATATATATATAAAATACAGTGTTTTTTCTTATGTTTGTTCAGCTTGTAAGCAATATCTTGAGAAGTACCCTGAGGATCATAACCTTTTGTGGGAAGTGGAGGGAGCAGGATGTTGGTTCCAGAGAACTTCTATTATTTCTAAATGGCAAAAGGAAAAGCTCAAAATTGCAGGTATGGATGCTTTGTTTTGTTGTTTTCTGTCACTTTTACAAAGTTGAATAAACACTCTGCAAGTACAACAGTGACTTCTGTGAATACTGCCCATGGAAACTAGCAGAAAGATTTTTATTTGTCCTGAGATCTGTATGATGATTTTTGGAATGGTTAATTGTTATATAAAGGCACTATAATTTTCCATTTCCCTGTTTACTCTTTAAAATCGCAGCAGCAGAGGCCTCACAGAAAGAAAATAAGAGTACCCAGGCAGAGGATCGTTTTCAGCAGTCTGCAGCAGTATCTGAAGCAAGTGCACAGAAGACCAAGCTAGAAACACAGCTAAGTGTAGGTACACTGACTGTTACCTCTTTTTATTGCTTTGTTACTAAAAACCAAATTATGAGAAATGCTTTTTGTCCACCTCATTATAATTGAATTGGCTCAGGTCTGCACTATATATAAGACAAATGCTTTTGTTACTTTTTGAGTGGATGTTATGCTTCCCACTGATGTAACACTGATGACTAAGCTGGGGTTAAAAATAACTTTTTTTTTTTTGCAGAGGGTTGGGGTGTCCCTATGAATGTAGAGGGTCTGTGCCACAGCTGTCAGGGTCTATAATTTGAGCTGTTTGCTAGCAGTTTAGAGAAGGGAGATTATTTCAACTGGCTCTGAGATTACTGTCTAGAAAGACTGTTGAACAGTAGAGCCATCATAGGAGTGGAGAGAATGAGGAAAAGTGTTTACAGAAGTACACACTCACATTACAGTTCAATACAGTGGAAAGTGTTTAGTTTGCATTTGTCAGAGTTATATATTGTCCATATAAAAGGACTGCAGCTTTCTTTGTACATGTTTGAAATATCAACCAGATTTCAGCTACATATGGATATGTGGTCATTATTGGGTCTTTGAATATTATGAACCTGTTCTTCTCTCTCATTTGTGTTTTGAGGCCACACAGAACGTGCTTGAGAGTAACTGAGCTCCAAATACAGTGAGCATGGATTTGTGTGCTTTCAGGACTGTCTGTAGTATTGACATGACCATGCTCTCATAGAAGTCAATACTTTTAATTAAAAACGGGAAATAATGGCTGAATCGATACTCTCAGCTATTAATATCCAAACTTTAGATTTGTAATGTAAGTCAAATCTCCCTTTTCCCAGTTGAGAAAATTAGTGTTTCCCAAAGCAGAACTGACAGCAAAGCAGTGATGTGTTTAGTCTCTAAGTGACCAGAAGCAACAACTCCTAGTTGTCTTTCATTTGTAACAGTGTCTTCAGCATCATCACTGAGTTCTAGATTCAGATTCCAATAATGGTCATATCAGTAAAATGATCTAAAGAATGAATGTTTTGGTTGCAGAGCTATATGGATATACTTGGAGAAGACAGCAGAGGGATAGTAGTTCTTAGAATTTTTGTTGCTGTGAGTTAAGAACTCAAGCCTTGTCTCTTGCCTTTTTCCAGAAGAGGAAGATGGTAGATACCAAAGTGCTCCAGCTCCTCATAGGTTGGTAGAATTGCTGGCAGCTCTCTCCTTGGCACTTGCACTATCTATAAGCAGTTCTACAAAGCTTTGAAAACTGGCCACCAAACAAAAAATATCCCACCTTCCCCCAAACCAGGAAGAAACTTTCCCCAACTTTCATTTTCACCTTTTACTTAGTGCTCCCTATTTTGTTTATTTTGATGCTAGAATAATTCGTCATTAGTCTACAAGTTCTCATCTATTTAAAAGTCATTTGAAACTATTTCAAGCAGCAGAATGTAGATACTGCCACTTTTTGCTGGTCTTCTTGGGTGGTACTGGAAGTGAGTCTTGAAAGGTGGCAGAACACCTGGATGCTGGTTACTGCCAGTTCTAGATTACTTCCAGCAGCTAAGAGCGAGCAATGTGCATAACTTTATTATAATGTGTACAGCTTGTACCCAGTTCAGATTATCATGTGCTTTACCACTGAGTCTTCAGCTAACTTGCAGAAAAAATGGAAATACTGGGGTGGTGGGGAAGAGCAAGAGGCAAAAGAGCTCTAGGGAGAGGGAACTCTGATGTAAGCAGCCTCTTGTGCTGACTGTGCATGTGTCCTGGTTTCAGCTGGGATAGAGTTAACTGTCTTCCTAGTAGCTGGTACAGTGCTATGTTTTGAGTTCAGTATGTGAAGAATGTTGATAACACTGATGATTTCACTTGTTGCTCAGTAGTGTTTAGTCTAAAGTCAAGGATTTTTCAGCTTCTCAAGCCCAGCCAGTGAGAAAGCTGGTGGGACACAAGAAGTTGGCACAGGACACAGCCAGGGCACCTGACCCAAACTGGCCAACAGGATATTCCATACCATGGGACGTCCCATCTAGTATAGGAAGTGGGAAGTGGGGGCAGGGAATCGCCATTTGGGGACTAGCTGGGTGTCAGTTGGCAGGTGGTGAGCAATTGCCCTGCGCATCATTTGTACATTCCAATCCTTTTATTACTACTGTTGTCATTTTATTAGTGTTATCATTATCATTATTAGTTTCTTCTTTTCTGTTCTATTAAACCATTCTTGTCTCAAACCCAGGAGTTTTACTTCTTTTCCTGATTTTCTCCCTCATCCCACTGGATGAGGGGGGAGTGAGCAGCTGCATGGTGCTTAGTTGCTGGCTGGGGTTAAACCACGACAGCATGTAACCTGTATTACTGCTGAATCACCAAGTTCTGGTTTTTGTCTGATCTCTTTTTTTACATGGGCTACCATATTCTGTTGCATGCCATGATAAAAATAAGACTACAAAATAGAATACAAATATAAAAATAAAACTTTCCTGTTAAATTTTATCAGCTACTGTAGTGCAGTCCCTTGAGTTTATACAGAAAGGGGAAACAAAAAAAGACTTCTAGCATTTAATTATGTGGACACCTGTTATAAATGGAATGGTTAGGAAAAAATCTTGGTAGGGTTATTCATAAAGACAGGTTACTTTCAAGTCTTGTCTTCTATGTTGAGGCCAGAAGTAAAATGCAGATATAAATATTCATCCTTGTAATAAAGATAGTTAAAAAAAATCTTTTGAGAGATAAGACACATGTATGTAGGTATCTTAATTAAGAATGCTTGTAGCTGCTGTTCCGTAGGATCATTACTATGAAATAGTGCTTTAGAAAGATGCAACCACAGATAGGGAGATGAAGGTATTTCAGTCAGTTCAGAAGTTTTTGAAATAACGTTGGCTTTGCTTTTGCTTCACAGGCTGACTCTCAAAAAGGTAAAGAATCAATGGATGTCCATCCAAGCACATCTGAAGGTAAAAATTACATTGATTATCAGTATTGTGACTACTGTGGATTAATACGTTTGCAGGCTCTTCTACCGCTTTCAATCTCAGTGTATTCATCTGCAAAGTGTATAAAAACATGCCTTCCTCTAAGGTGCTGGGGTTCAACTCATAAATCTTTTAGATGACTTTGGATAAAATTGTTAGGAGTCTTGGTAAACATGTTATGTATGTGTATTCAGAAAAAGTACCACAATGAATGCTGTTTTACTTGCACTCTGTTTCTTTAATGAAATATTAGGGGGAAAAATTACATGCAGATCTTAGACTGCATTTGTTCACTTGCATTTATTTTGGTCTTTTTGCTTTTTTTTTCCCTAAGGTCTTAACACAGGTCCTGTTGCCCTTCGAGTACTAAGCAGTCATCTAAAACGTCCCAAGACAGGAAGACGTAGCCGGGAACCTGAACCTGAAACTTCCCAAGGAGTTGAGGAAAACACTCTTCATGGGTCCGAAAGCAGGTAGAGGAGCCCATATTTTACTGATTTCTTGTTTTGTTGCTTGGACAGTCACAAACTATAACAGTGTCTCACAGTGCTACTTGTGCTGCTACTTCTTCCTTCTTTCTACATGCTTGATTTTAAAATTACTAAAAGTAAAGCCTGATGTGAGAAAATAGAGACATCACTTGAGGAGCAATTGCACCAAAACGTAGCGTCTCTGAAAGCTTGGTAGATACTGGGAGTAAAAGTAACAAAACAGCAAGGGCTGAGGGTCTTCTGTTATAACTAAGTCTGCATGAAGGTTAAAACATCTGTATTCATACAGCATAGTTTGTTGCAATAATATAACTGGACATGTATCCACAATGCTATGTGTGATCTTTGGAGAGGTGTCCCTTCCTTACTTCTTTTTATGGTGGCATATTGCAGTAAAATAAAGTTTTGACTGTTTATAGCTTGGGAGCTGGTTCCTGCTTGTCACTTAATAAAAAAAGAGTTATAGGGAGCCACCCAGCTTCAAAGTAAAGCCCTTTGTTCAGACTAATTCTAATTTAAAACCATCATATCTAAACTTATATCCTGGAAAAAAAATAGTCATCTCTGGTTTAAAGGATGCTATCCTGTGTAATAATTGTCAAATGGGGATGTGAAGAATTGTGCCACTTGTGTGCTGTAAGTCATACAAGACAGGGCCTGAAGTACTAATTTGCACTGGCTTCCATCCAGAAAGCAGAACTGTGGTTATTTAAAATAAATAAATAGCTTCTTCCTCCCCCTTCCTCTGTGTGAGTATATGTATGCTCATAGACACACACTGACTCCCCATGTCCGTCTCTCCCTCTCTCATTCTCTTCAAAAAAAACCCCCACTGCAACCTCAAAAACCTCTTCTGAAGAACTGAAGATAACCTGATTATTTTCTAGGAAATCTCTCAAACTTGTTCCACTAGGTTTCTTTAAACAAAATTAGTTGTTTGGGTTTTTGTGTGTTTTTTTTTTAATGTGAAGCTGAGGTCTTCAGCTAGATACGGACTAATTTTTGTGTTTAAGTTGCTCTGTGGAACTACAGAGATACAGCACTGCTGTCCTGCACTGTCATTGTGCTGCCTTAAGCTGATTCATACAGGGCAAATGGCATGGTTTGATAGTGTCACAGGTTGAGAAATTCTTTGCCCTATTGCTACTAATAATTGGCTAGTTGGTATGTGAGAGGACTAGCCTGTTATTGAATGTCAGTATTTTGGGCCTTGGAAAATGAAGTCAACAAGATGCCACTGCTCCTTTGAACAAGATGTGTAACATGGTGTTTCTGAGCAGAGCTAAGGGGGATCCTGATGGCAACAGGGCAGGATATCAACTTGGTTCTCTCCTTCCATGCACATTAGCAAATGCAGCAGGGTCTTCTGGCAGGGACTTTCTCCTGTGGAGTGCCTTCATCTCAAGACTGGCACCTGGGATAAAACCCTCCAATACTGCCTTTACTATGAGATTGTGAAGCAGCCTCTTACATATCTATTGCATGTACTTTTTTCTTTGCTTGTATGTAATACTTCCAGTTCGTCTAATTTTTTTTATCTCAAAAGTAAGAACTGAATGTTTGAGATAGTTTTGCTATCCATCAGATGCATCAGAGCTTCATCTTCAGCTGTTTGCGAATTTAATCTCTAGCTGATTGAATCTTCTTCAGCCGTGTGTTTATTGCCTTGAATTCTTTTCCAGTCATGGTCTTTAATATATGTATATTCAACAATTATACAAACATATTTGCTTTTAACTCCATAATTTTAAACTGTTTCTACAGTGAGAGTGAGAGAAGTTGTTTCCTTTCTGGCTTCCAAATGTATAATGACTGCTGCTTTCTAAATTTAAAATAATAAACAAATTTGACTTCTATTCCCATAAAATAGAAGCGAGATAGATGTCTTCATTTTATAATTGCCAAAACAATTTTTCCTAGTTGATTTTTTTCCTAATGACGAGTTAGCCATTTTTAGATGTATTTAGTCTTCTGGATTCTTATTTCCTATGGCAAGCATGTGATGCAGTACTTTATAATTGGTCATGAAGAATTTCCCTGCTGAGATCACCAAAATTACGTATTAATCTAAAAGATTAAAGGATATGTCTTAATACCTGCTGCAGGCTGGAACTTCCTGCCCACACACCTGAAAGCTCTGAAGACTTGGAATTATCTGAGGAGGACACTGAGGATGAGGAAGTGATTACTGAAGTTGAGGGCCAATCTATATCAGAAGAGCTACATGTATCGCCACCTGAGAAAACAAGTGAGAAGGAGGTGAGCTGGATGTGACAGCAATAGCAGATAAGTTTTGAATACAACTACAGTTTCTGTTAAATATAGTCCTTGCTGCCTTGATCCATGTGACTATCAACTCTTTGATTTTTGTACTGATGCTTCATTGAGAAGTATATCTGAGAAGCTAAGGCTAATATAGAATTAGTGTCAGGGAATATTCCATTATACTTATTTTGAACAATAGAGTTCATAGGATCTTTGGTAAGGTGAATTTTTAGCTTGTCTACCAACCTAATTTTCTTAATTGATTTCTCCTACTCAAATATTCTGGTCAAGATCTGACTCAGTATCTCTAATTTAAAAAAACAACCTTTCTTTGAAGAAGCCAGTAGCTGGTATGCTTCAGTGACTATTGTTGCTCCACTTCAAGCTTGCCTGCTTTGATGTTTAAATCCAACTTTTATCTACAAATTAACAGCTTTAATTTAAATCTGTGAGTACCCTTTGTGCCTAATGATGTCTCCAGAGTTATATGTTCTTACTGATTCGTGAGAAAGTGGATCTTACACTATGTTGGGTTCAAGGAATGACTGCTGCATGTTTGTGAGATGCATAAAAACTGCTTGGCTTGACTCCTAACAGTGTAAGCTATGGTCAGAAATTTAGTGCAGGTGACAACACCAAGCTAATATGCTGGTCAAGTTAACTCCTCTGCACTAAGCTCTACCTTCTTAGTACACATTTCTAGGTACCTGAGCTATCTGCTTCTCACATTAAGCTGCAAATTTAGATCACAGATACACCCACTAGTGTTGAGGAACAATGGGTGAGCATAATCTTGACTTAGCAATGTGATTTTTAGGAATCTCCATCAGAACCTCTTAATGGTGAGGTAACAGAAGAAACTGGTAAGACCTCATGTATGGCTGAAGAGGAACCAGCAAATGAAGTTTCAAGTGGTGAATCAAAATTGCAGTCTGGAAGTCAAGGAGAAGAACCCTTAACGCTGTTTGTTCCGTTAATCCTTGAGTCTCTGGCAAAACCTTCAGAACACACTGTATCAGAGAAGGTGAGAGAATTGAAAAAAAAAAAAGTGAAGTCATTTTTCCTTCAGAGTGTACATATCTTGCTGTTTTTTCTTTTGTTAAGTAACAGATAGAAAGTAGCCCCTACTGTCATATGAAATTCATGGGAGAAGCAATTATTACATCAGATGATGTAAATCCATAAACAGAATATACTAGTGTTTCTGTTCTAACATGCAGAAGTGGGGCATATATGTGTGTGATACCAGAAATAAAGATACATTGCTCCAATTTGCCTTGGCAGTAATGAAATGGCTCTTTCTCACTAAAATATTAGTTGGTTATGAGTGAAAAGCCACATCCTTATTTTGTCTAGTGTCATGGTTTAATAACCCCAGTAGGCAGCTAAACACTTGTCCTGGGTTCAGCTGGGATAGAGGTTAATTTTTACAGGAACCTGGGAGGTGGGGGGCATAGCCGGGGCAGCTGACCTGAACTCGCCAAGGAGCTATTCCATACCATGTGACATCATGCTCAGTATATAAATGGCAGCGGGCCGGGATGGGGGGGGGGGGGGCTCCTCTCTCGACTTTCGGTGGGGGAAGTGGCAGAGCGTCGGGTCCCGGGTGGTGAGCAGTTGCACTGTGCATCACTCTTTTTGTATACTCTTTCATTAGTACCGTTGTATGCTGTTGTAACCTTTTTTGTGTTGTCCCAGAAAACTGCCTTTATCTCAGCCCTCGAGGTTCCAGGTTTTTTTTCCTCTTCTCTCCTCTGTCTCCTCCCCATCCATCCCACCGGAGGGGGGCGGGAGGAGTGAGCGAGTGGCTGCGTGGTCCTTTGTTACCGGCTGGGCTGAAACCACGACAGCACCACACAGCCACTCGCTCACTCCCCCTCAGTGGGATGGGGGAGAGAACATGAAGAGTAAAAGCGAGAAAACTCATGTGTTGAGATAAAGACAGCTTAGTAGGTAAAGCAAAAGCTGTGCACGCAAGGAAAGCGAAACAAGGAATTCATTCACCGCTTCCTGTCAGCAGGCAGGTGTTCAGCCATCTCCAGAAAAGCAGGGCTCCATCATGTGTAATGGTTACTTGGGAAGACAAATGCCATCACTCCAAATGTCCCCCCCTTTCTTTTTGCCCCAGCTGTATATGCTGAGCATGATGTCATATGGTCTGGCATATCCCTTTGGTTAGTTGGGTCAGCTGTCCTGGCTGTGTCCCCTCCCAACTTGTGCCCCCCCCAGCCTGCTTGCTGGTGGGGTGGTGTGAGAAGCAGAAAAGGCCTTGACTCTGTGTAAGCACTGCTCAGCAATAATTAAAACATCCCTGTGTTATCAACACTGTTCCCAGAACAAATCCAAAACCTAGCCCCATACTAGCTACTATGAAGAAAATTATCCCAGCCAAAACAAACACATCTAGTAATTCTGTCCTGAAGTGTACAAGCAAGGGTAAAATACCCTTTTAGAACACAGATTTTACTGGTTCTTGTTTATAGTGCAAAAGCAGATTGTTATATGCTATCAGAATGATAACTCTGTATGTCTAAAATAAAAAGTTACTTATTTTCCATGGGATTAATGTGAGAATGTTTTTACTGTACCTGAATAATCCTCTGAATAATTTCCTCTTGAAAATAAGAGCACAACTCTGGGTATCAAATGCAGTTCACAAAATAGTCTCGTGCAAAAAGGAGGAAAAGACTGGCTTTTTGATTGTACATGTTGTATTAAAAACTGCTGAATGCCAAAATACCCTCTGAGGTTGCTAGCTAGGGGCAGTACTTGTTCAGCCTCTTGGATCTTCTATTTATTGTCCTTTTGGTTGTTTTGGCACCCTTCCCCTCCCCCTGCAGGTTTTAAATGCAAATGATTCAGAAGTGCTGACTGAAGAAAGTACATCAGTGGAGGAGGGCACTGAAGAAGAGCAGGAATCTGAAAAGACCATCACTGAAAATGCAGCTGCTTCGGTATCGAAGGACGAGCCCTCTGACAATGGCCTGACCAACTCTATGGTAACTGAAGCAGCAGAACAATGTGTTTCTGAAAACGTATTGCCCAAAACAGCTTCCTCATTGGAAGGTCAAAATGAGGAAGCAGGGCACAACTCACAGGAGGCCTCTGTTGCTTTGGGTCAGAGCTCTTTGATAGTGGTTGAACTTGAGGGTGTTTCTTTTCAGCAGCCTTCTGGACAAGAAGGACAGAAGAACCAGTTGGAAGAGCACTCAGAAGAGTCTGCTGAGCAGATGGAGCAGTACATGCAAACAGCAGCGGAACGAGCTGACAGCAGCTCTGAGGAAGCAGAAATTGAGGTACCCATTGTAGATCGGAGAAACTTGCGAAGAAAGGCCAAAGGCTACAAAGGTCCACCCAAGAAAAAAGGAAAGCCAGCTTAAAAATTAAATATTGATTGTTAATTCCTCTATTTATAAGAAAGTTATTATTTTGTAAAACACTAGGGTGTAACTAAACCATGTGGGACAGGGGACACACGTGTTTAAAATTCTGGGTTGAATTTTGTCTTGGGATTCATCACCTTTCCTCAAGTTTTCTTAAATTTTTAACTAGACATTGAGCTTCATCAGAGTACAAAACTAAACAGCCAGTCTCCTCCTTTTATAAAGGATACATGCTGAATAAATACAGTTGTGCTAGCAAAGGGAACAGTTTGCATATTTGAGGTGGCAGTCATGGAATTAAAATGCAGTGTGAAATCCTGGCCCTGTCAATGTCTCTTAAATTCCCATAGACTTCCATGAGGCCAGACATCAGTCTAGTGGTTTTTTTTGGTAACTTTGTGTTCTCTACTCTGGAGAGAAGCAGAATGAGAAAAATCCTTCCTTGCTTCTTGTTCCCTTCCCATAGATTTTTCTCAGATGAGATTAAAAGAATGCAAGACTCTAATTCTAGGTCTCAAAATACACAAGAAGGTATAACTCATTAGATCAAAACAACGTAAGCAGCATCTGTTTCTCATGAGAATAACTTGAAACAGCTGAGTCAGTAGAAGCATGGTCAGTGCAGTACCTGCCATAGTGCACTCTGATAATAAAGTTCTTTAGATGAAGATTGACATGCCTACACAGTAAACTATTTGTAGCTTCCAAAGTGAGCATCTCTGGAAGCATAAATTTTTCCAGAGTATATGGAATATAGATTCCAGTACATATACATAATTTGTCACACATACAGTAGGTTATTCCTTAGTTAGCTATGTGTTTCTTTCAATAAATGAAGCTCTTCTTGCAATGGGTTAAAAACTCAGGAATAAGAAAGAACAGCGATTCTGGGAACAGGAAATCATGCCACTATTTGTCCTGCTATATGCCTTTTCTAAGATGAGTGAACTAGTCTCCCACAATGTCTCAAAAATAGAGGTATCTAGAAATTGCTGTTCGGGACTTCTGAGTACAAGGTTCACTTGAATAGTTGCAATGCTGTCTTAGCTTTTATCTCTCTATGAAGCTAATGTGAGGATGTGGTTTTGGATTTTATGCTTATACAATTTAACTGTATTTATAAGGTATTTTAACTGTATAAGTTACATTCATACTACTTCCTTTAGCTGATGAAGTACCATGTTCCTTTTTAATCTGTTGAGCAGTTTATAGAGAAAAAAAAGGCAGTTTTTAAGAAAAGTGTGTTACATAAACTTTAGATTCAGGGTGCATGGGATTACTGAGTTAATCTGGGTTTCTTGAACTGTTGCACGTAGCTGTAACTTCCTATCAATGTACATTCATGGGGTTCATAAGGAGTACCTGTCTGATAAATGTTCAAGATCTTTGTTTGTAAACATATTCAAGTGAACCTTAAGCATTTCTAAAACTAATCAAGCATTTTCTATAAAGTACATGAAACAAAACTTCTGATATCTTCTGTATGGCTTCTCTTCTAGTGGTAAGATTTATTGTGTTAAAAAAAGAGTGGCTGGAAAACACATCTATTACATTGCTAAGAATTTGGGATTTGTGAGGGCTGGTGGCTTAAAGCATGGTTGTATACAGTATATTGTGACTCCATTTTTAGAGCAAGCTTTACTAAAGATTAATCTGCTGAATACTTCAATTGATACAAATGTATCCACTTTCAAAAAGTTAAGGATTCTTTTGCTTATGAAAAGTGAGTACCAGTTATTTCAATTACTTCTAGGTGGATTTTTGATACATATGTTTATTGCTCATATTCCCTGTGAGGTCAGAAAACAGTGTTTGTGAGAAGGTAGTGCCACTCACCTGGCTTTTACTTTTCATGGCTAAGTTGGAACTGATTTCGATTAGTATCTTTAAGACATTTGCATATTGAATATGTAAATATTGCAACAGGATTATTAGATTAGGTCAGTCTTAGTTTCTACTGAGAACAATCAGATTTCTGATCTTATTTCAGTGAGTCAGTTTTAAATACTGAACTTAAATTTGCATCTTTAAGTATACTCTTGAGTAGAGACCTCTGTAAATCTGGCGTACCTGAGATAGTAGCTGATGGCCAGACTGTTAACGTACAGAATGTGAGCAGTTGGGGTGCAATTAGCAATTCTGATAACCAGTACAGTCTTGAAAACTGGACATTGCTCTAATTGTGATTGCAGCAGTACTTTGAACTAAAGGGCGCAGTTTATTTCTGTAACAACTTCTTTGGCGTCAATCATCTTGCAGTAAATATGGAATAGCAAAATCAAAATACTGACTTTAAATAATAGTTTTCATTGCTGTAGTGATTATCCCATTGGAACAGTAGTTTTAATAGTCTATACCTTCTGTTACATTAATGCAAGGGAACATATCTGACAACTGTATTGACTGCAGTGTTTTACCTTAGGAAAACCAGCAGGTTTTAGGCTTGGACAATTTTTTTTTTGTCTGTTAACTGTCTGTCTTATTACCATCTAACTCTTAAAGAATTTTTAAGATCTTACTGCACCAGCAACTGATGATTAAAACATCAACTTTATACAAGTTTGTACCAAATGCTATTACAACATGCTGTGGAACTACTAGATGTGTGCAGTGGAAGCAAGCAGTATTATTTTGAGCTTTATTTAGTCTAGGAATAGAGCTTAAAGAACATTAATTTGTGACTTCAGCCTTGCACTTCAATGGTAAATGGTTTCGTATTTGAATCCAACATTTGTCCAAGTGTCTGTCTTGTACTGCTTATTAATTTTTATCAGGATTTGCTTTTTCTCCCACATTCTCTTTTGGTCTATTTTCATTTCATGCATAATTCTTGTTTGCTGTTCTCATGTTTCATAGCCCCTTACATAAAAATGTATACATGTCTTATTTCAGAAGTGCGTTTAACTCATTTGAAATGTCTAACCTTGGTTTGTTGCTGCTTTTATAACATTGCAGTTGTAGATGTCAGTAACCAAACTGATCATTTACAATGTCATCAATGCTACCAAGTTAAACATAGGAACAAATAGGTGTTAAGTTCAGCTTTGCTGCTTTTAAGTGACCATTCTAACATTTTATTTCCAATAGCATACACTTCACGTTTGTGAAAATAAATATAGGTGTTGGATGTTTTCTAAACTAGTGATACCCTGTTTATAAATCTGATGAAAGATGCATTGCTATTCTGGAGTACTATACTTAAGTCTTGTTACAGTGTTAGGTTTTCCTTTTTTTAGTACTGTCTTGGCTCTTTTGGAATGTTCTGAAGTAGTAATTAAACTTATATTTTGTGGGTTTTTTTTTTCTTGGTTTTTAGTATTTGAGTCCTTTCTGCTATACAGGAGGCATGTTTTAAAGTGGTTCAGTTCACTAGAACAAGCATTTTACAGTCTGTCTGTTACCAAGGAGCTTTAAAAGCTCAAAGATTATTCATTGAAAAAATTGCCTATTGATTAAAACTATTTCCTGTACTTAATTAGCTGATGTATCAGACTTTTATGAAAAAAGCTGTAGAATAGGCTGTTCTGAATGTTACAGCATGCATTCTGCTCTTTACATCATCTTACATAGTTGCTATAAACTTAGCAGTTATTACATAGCTTGCTATAGACAAGCTAACTAGAAATGCTGTAACACACTCCCTAGTGTGGTACATTAAAATGTCTTTAGAGTGCAACAATTGCGTTATTCAGCCAACAAGTCATGTATTTATAGCACAAATGTAGTAATGTTCTTGACACAGCTGTAGAAAATTGAAGTACTCTGTTGTTAATGTGCAGTAAAGGGTAAAGCAACAAGAAAGTAAACAGAAGCTTATCTGTTCTGACAAAATGAGTTCTCTCCAAGCAATGACTTACTGGCTTGTGACCCCCTCTGAGTTTCAAATCACTTGTCTTTCCACAAAGAAGTAAAAATCATAGTAAGTTACTAAATCTAGACTAGGGCAATATGTTAAACTAAGAAAATAGCCTGTAAGAGGAAAAGACTTTGGTATAGTTAAAGTACTGCCTCTATCATATAGTGTAAGAGAAGTTAGAAAGCTGGTACAAAACCAGCTAGCTTGACTTTCCGGCCAGAGTTCCAGATCTGGAACATGAGCTGGTCATGAAGATGATTAAGGGATTGGAGCATCTGTCATACAAGAGGCTGAGAGCTGCAATTGTTCAGCCTGGAGAAAAGAAAGCTTGGGAGGATCTTACCTTGTGTATAAATACCGGGGGGGGGGGGGGGGCGGTATAAAGAAGATGAAGCAAGATTCTTCTCAGTGGTGCCCAGTGACAGGACAAGAGGCAGTGGGCACAAACTGGAATATAGGAAATTCTATTTAAATGTAAAACTTCTTAAACTCTAAGAGTGGTCAAACATTGGATCAGGTTGCTCAGAGAGGTGGTGGAGTCTCCATCCTTGGAGATACTCAAAACCTGACTGGATGTGGCCCTTGGACACCTGCTGTAGTTGGCCACTTTAAGCAAGTGGCCTGCACTACACAATATCAAGAGGTCCCTTCCAACTGTTGCATTAAAGGGTAAAGGAATTTGGCAGAAAATAAACTTCTTGCATTCCAGCTTATCCTCAGATGTTAGAGGGGCTGGGGGTGGCTAGGTTTTGTTTCTGAGTAATGTCCAATTCAGTGCTGTAATCATGATGATGGATGCACTTATAGCACACTGCACTCTCAGCTGCATTCAAAACATGAGAATTACCAGACTTAGGGATTTTGGTTGTATTAATGAATTATCATGATTAGATTAATGAGCAGCGCAGTTTATATTAAAGCAACAGTACAGGTTCTTTTGGATTGCTGGTGATAAATACAGTCTGCAAAGCATGTGCAAATGATAATACAGTTGACTACAAGTGCATTAAATTATGAAAGAAAAGAGCTCTAAAGAATTCTGAGTTTCTCGGGGAAGTACCTGGTACAGCCCAGTGTTTGACTGTTACCCAATAGGCATCCCTATAGTGGGGAAGAGAGGTTCAGCCTGTTGACTGATCTCAGAAGTCAGTGCTGTCCTCCCAACTTGTCTGTGATGGTGTCTTCCCTAACAGTCTTCCTCTTTTGGGGTCTTTTTATTCTATTTTTTCCTTTTAGGTGGAGCTTGACTGACTCTAGTCATACATATGTTTACTTTGATTGGTATAAAGTTCTCTTGCTTAGCTTTTAAAGGTATATGCTAGAAAAAATTCAGAGTGCATGTTCCATTGGGGGGGTGGTTGCACCTTGGAGGTGGGTAGCTTTTGGGATGGAGATATGTTTTGGTATTATAATGAGCAAAGTTCACCCAAAGGACATGGTGTTGCACATTGGTACCCCAGAACTGAGCACATGTGATATAAATCAGAAATAGGGCATTAGGTCGACAGAACCCCCATGATTTTACCTCCTTGCTTCAGTGGATTCAATGCAGGGACCAACTGTTCTTGTTCTTATTGTTCAGTTCCCTATCCCTGCAATCACAGAGCCTGGCTGTGGTGTCTCCACTCTCTTCCACCCTCTGTGTTACTTCTCACAGTCAGCACACCAAGCTCCTCTGGTGTTGCTAACATCTGAAGTTGCAGGTTATGTTGTTCAGGGAACTACTACAGAACTGATTCTTTACGTGTCTACTGCATTCCACCCTGGAGGTTCACCTTCCCTTGCAGGGGCAGTGCGGGGGTGGGGTATCACATCGATAAGTCACTTCCAGCAATCATTCCACACCAACCTTAACTACTCTGTGACTTATCTGCTATTTAACCTGCTTATTGCATGTGTGACCACCTCTAGCCTTAAACTTTTGTTAATGCAAAAAGCCCTGTGTGGTGAGTTGACCCTGGCTGAATGCCAGGTGCCCACCAAAGCTGTTCTATTACTCCCCCTCTTCAGCTGGACGGGGGAGAGAAAATATAACAAAGGGCCTGTGGGTTGAGATAAGGACAGGAGCGATCACTCACCAATTACCATCATGGGCAAAACAGACTCAGCTTGGGGAAAATTAACTCAATTTATTACCAATCAACCAGAGTAGGGTAATGAGAAACAAAACCAAATCTCAAAACACCTTCCCCCCACCCCTCCCTTCTTCCTGGGCACAACTTCACTCCCAGATTCTCTACTTACCCCCCCAGTAGTGCAGGGGGACAGGGAATGGGGTTTATGGTCAGTTAATCACACAGCTATTTCTGCTCCTTCATCCTCCTCAGGGGCAGGACTCATCACACTCTTCCCCTGCTCCAGTGTGGGCTCCCTCCCACAGGAGACAGTCCTGCACAAACTCCTCCAATGTGGGTCCTTCTCACAGGCTGCAGTTCCTCATGAACTGCTTCAGCATGGGTCCCTTCCACGGGCTGCAGTCCTTCAGGAGCACACTGCTCCAGCGTGGGTCCCCCATGGGGTCACAAGTCCTGCCAGAAAACCTGCTCCAGTGTGGGCTCCTCTCTCCACAGATCCGCAGGTCCTGCCAGGAGCCAGCTCCAGTGTGGGCTTCCCATAGGGTCACAGCTTCCTTCAGGCACCCACCTGCTCTGGTGTGGGGTCCTCCATGGGCTGCAGGTGGATATCTGTTCCACTACAGACCTCCATGGGCTGCAGGGGGACAGCCTGCCTCACCATGGTCTTCCCCATGGGCTGCAGGGGAATCTCTGTCTGCTCTGGTGCCTGGAGCACCTCCTCCCCCTCCTTCTTCACTGACCTGGGTGTCTGCAGGGCTGTTTCTCTCACATGTTCTCACTTCTCTCTCTGGCTGCTGTTTTCTGTCTGTCCGGCAACTTTTTTTCCTTCTTAAAAATGTTATCACAGAGGTGTTACCACTATCACTGATGGGCTTGGCCTTGGCTGGCAGTGGGTCTGTCTTAGAGCCGGCTGGTATTGGCTCTGCTGGACACAGGGGAAGCTTCCAGCAGCTTCTTGCAGAAGCTGCCCCTGTAAACACGCCCCCCCCCCCCCCCGCTACCAAAACCTTGCCACACAAAGCCAATACACCGCAGCACAAACCTGTTCACATTCTGGCTTCTAAAATATCTTAGTTTTGTTGGAAAGTTTCCTTCATACAATGTTGAGGGTTAAGAGTGCCCTCATAAACTGAAGAAAGTTTATAAGGATTTGACTTGGAATTTGTGTTAAAGGCTCTTTGGCTTGAAACAAAGTACTGTTTAGGAATATAAAATGGTGAGTATGTTTATTTGTAGTGATAGATTGTGCTAAGTTAGTCTACCACAAATTCTTGAGTGGAAGATTACTGATGCAGTTATATACAGCATTGCTGAAAGCTTCCAGTTTAGAAGCAGCTTTTGTTTCTTGTATTGCAATGATTCAAGCTAAATATATATTGGATCAGTTGATGCTTGTGATGTTTTAGTTTTTCTTGAGTGTTTCTTAAAGCCGCCAAAATAGCTACAAGTAGTTGTACTATCAGGGCTGTCATGTCATTCTCAAATTTCACATCTTAAAACCCCTACAACTTCATAAATTTAAACTCCTGAAACAGTTCTCCTCTTGCCTGGATATACACTGCTATAATCTTCAGCCCTTATTCTTTCCACTAATGCAGTCATGGAGGCAAAGAGCAGAAATAAATGAGGTAGGGGGCAGGGGAGAGGAGGGGAGAATAGCTGCCCTCCTAGTTATCTTCACCCCGCACTGCTGCATCCCCATGCTGCTAATGTGTTCTCAAGCCCTTGCTTCTGTAGGGGCAAGTATCAAACTCAGTGTTTAATTTCTGATGTCATTCTGCAGTAAGATTATAGCTGCATTCTTCCAGCTCTTCTGCTTTCCCAGAAGCAGAATACAAGTTAATATGTTCCTCTGTACTTTACCTATTACAGTAGCCCATCATGGAAGACAGCGGTTCTATTCCCCATCACTAGAAATGTGAGCTGAATTAAATATTTATAGAGTATCTTTAAGCCAGGAAACTGCTACTGTAAAAACACCAAGTGGTGGTCAAATCCATACAACATTAGCAAAACATTAAAATTGAATCACTTTATTTGGACAGTGTTCAGCTGAGCAAACATAATAAATATAGAATCCCAAGCAGTCATTTCTGGCACGGTTAAGTTCCTCACCAGCTTGTAGGATCAATGTTCTTGAATGGTTGAAGGTTCCAGAGATCTTGCAAACTTGTTGAAATGCCACTGGTTTTGCAGGAGCCCACGTCCAATGCTTAGTATCAAACACAACTTAAACAAGTAGAACTGCGTTAATACAGCCATCATTTTCTGGATTGTTTGTTACTTGTGCATATTTCCCTAAAGAGAAAATGGAATTAAATGTCTTAAAGTAGTTCATACCATTAAAATTTTCTATGTTTGCAAGTTCAATCCCCAAGTCTCTTAAAAAGTGGAGAAATTCCCCTTCCAAAACTGAAATGTATTTTGAAAGCTAAATCTACCTTCTGCTGAGCTGCAAACTTAGGTTCTCAAAATATTTTATTCAGGCTGTTTTTTATAAATGGATCATTTGGAGTTCTGGGTAGATTTAGAAATAATTCATAGGTTCTGCTATAGTCTAAGTCACCATCTCTGTTAAAAGTTCAGCCTGTTCCTATGAAGATACTTCTACACAGAACTTCCACTGAAAACATAATATAATTGTTCATAGTTCAGATGGTTAGGTCTCTACAGACTTAAAGGACTGCTTAATGTGAGACATAGGCAAGCAAGTAGTCTTTGTTCTGAGCTTCACCTAATTTGATTTTGAAAGTGTAAATGGAAAGCCTAAGATTAAAACTTAAAACTTGTAATTTTAGAGCTGCCTAGCTTCTGCTATGGCCCAAACCTAACATTTAACAGTGAATCAATTATGACAATTTATAGGAAGTGGTCTCAACAATACATCAGGCAATAAAGATTTAAAACTCTTTAAAGTAGTTCTGCAGTATAGCTAGTTTAACTACTTACCCCAGATAACTTTTCCCCCTTGTGTCACGAGGCCAAGCTCACTCACGTTCACCTCAATGACGGTACCCTTGGTAATTACACCCAGCGTTGTATATAAAGGAGAAGAAGGATTCTTTTTTACACCAAGGATAGGTAGGCAAAAAGTAGCTTTAAGTTCAGGATGTGTCACATGTGCCTTCTTGAAACGTAAGCCCTGTTGCATAAGGAGTGTTAGAACAAGTTAATACTTGCTTTAAGCCCTCACGACTAATCTAGGTTAACACTTTTAGCATTATGTCCTCAGCTTTTTATGTTTTGAGACCAGGAAGAATGAAACAACCTAGAATACAGAATGCTATCTGCCTACTATAGAATGCCAGATTTGTTTAAAAACCTGATTAATGACAGGATAAAGCTTTCCATGTGTATTTTCAGGATGCCAATTTTTAATAGTAGTACAAGAGGAATACGTCCTACCTCAGATGGCTTCTGCTCCGTGAAGAAATGAAGCATTTATGGTGACGCACTTAACAGTGCTACTGGTTTTTAGGACTAGAAATTTTTCCTTTATTCTTGTAAAGCTGAAAAACCTTTCACATATTGTAAAATATTAAACACCCATCTCTTATAGCAGTTTCTATTTAGCAACCTGTGCTTCATAAAGGGTACTTTACCGTGAAGTACCATAAACTTCAGTAAAAATCTATCCAAGGCTTCTGTGTAAGATGACTGTCAGAACAGTAATGAGGTATGATCCAACAGGTACCCTGCCTAGTGATTCTGCTGATTCCTGTGAGGAAACAGGAACAGGTATTTATAGAAAAACTATGCTGTCTTAGTGAGTTTAATTGTTCCTCCTGTGCGCTGCTAGAGCCCAGGCACTGTTCCTGCAGCTGTGTAAGAAAAGGTCAGGCTGGAGGCACAGCATTTCCCTTGCTTATGGTCATGACTATGCTTCAAGCTTACTTAACAAGCCAGAAGGAGGGAGTTCTGGAGTCCTAGAACAGAGCTGGCTTCTGCAGCTGACAGAATGACAGTAGTTTGAAAAAGAAGCCTCCAACTTTAAAAGCTATTCAAAGTGCCTTTGCTGAAGACCTTCCCATGCTAATTTGACAGCTCAGAACTTTAAGTGACTGGCATCATCTGAGTTTTGGGAGTAAGAGCAGAGATTTCAACAGAAACTGTGATTGCAGGGGCATCACTCCACCCTCAGGCTATTCTATGTTTAGATTTCTGCAAGGAAGCTAATAGGAATGTTCTACATCTGTAGTAATCAAATGCATTATCACAGAAGAAAGTTTCCTTGCCACAGGAACTGAAAGCAGTAAGTCAAAAGAATTATTACTTAAAGGTTCTTTAAGGCTCAAGAACATTACCATTGGTCGAATGAAGCGTTCGTATTTAGGAGGCTTCCTAGTAAAGCCATCTCCAACAAAACAAACTTTGGTAACCATTCTTTTCCAGGCCTTCTTCTTTCTCTTTCCTGTACGAATTACTTTTAAAACTTCTGTTTCTCCTTGTGCACGGACCTTTGGCACAGGAACCTCCCATTTCCCCTGGAAGGGGGGGGAAAAAAAAAAGTCAATAGTCTTAAATGCTACATTGCTAAATGAAAGGGGACAACCAAAGCATAAGATAAGATTTCCCTAAAGAGTAGTGGTATGCTATACTTTTTATACAACTCATAGCTACTTGTTTTAATTAGCATTTAAAGTTATTAAAATCAAGATATTCCATATGCTTACTTTGTCCTAGATTGCTCAGTTACTCAAGATTTCAGATTTTGTACAATATCAGTGTGTAGACTTTGCTTGTAGGCTGTAAGTCACCTGAGCATCAGCAACACAAACTGGTCATTGTCACAATTAACAGTAAGTATCTGAATTTTAATACAGTTACTTACAGCTTTTTCTTTTCTTTTCTGCTTGATCATGTTAGAGAGAACCTTAGCCCGGGACTGGCCTTCTCTGTCGAGCAGGTATGCTGGTACAGCTCCTTTAGGTGTTTTTTCATCATTCTTTTTCTTCGTATTTCTCTTTTCATGCATCTTAATGCTGCAAGGAAAGAACACCAGTATTAAGAGTAGAAAAAAGAAAAGCTCATTTTTACATATATCCTTTAACTTAGCTTGTGCCTGCTCAAAATTTTCTTTTACGAGATATTTGTGAAAAAGTACATATTTAAGGAATAATCCTAAATAATTTTCAGAGTAAACTAGTAACTTCGCTTAATGTAACAACTGACAGACTGCATGGTGCATAAAAACTTGTCAATTCCTGTCAAGTCAGGAACACAAGATATGCATCTTATTAATGAATTTCCAAATGACTTAACACAAGCAGCCAAGCACTTTGAGAGAGAGTAGCCTTCTTCTCTGACAAAAAATAACATACTACTACTCTTCCGAGATTTAACATCAATGCTTACAAATCTGAGGAACGTGTGTGTGTGTGTAAAAGGGGTTGTGTTCTGTTAATTTTGAGGCCGTCTGGAGGGGAGGGCGGGTGGGAAGGCCCACAGACTAGTTAACAAGCCCAACACCTTTACAAGTAGCAGAGGAAAAGAACTGTCTACGCTTGGAAAACAACAAAAACAACACGGTGAACAGATACTAAGTTCGCTAGCCATAAAGAATATTGTTAACAGCTTTGACTTCAATTTCTGAACAACAGAGAGAATTTTTGGAAAAAGGCTTCTGTTTACCTATGCTCAATATTTTAATTTATCCTGGAAGACAAGCCTTGTGTTCTGCTCAAACGCTCTGTACGTTACTGTACTTTTTCTATTAACGGTGTTAAAAAAATGCCCGCTGCCTGTTGCTACGCTGATACAGCGGTTGATGTAAAAGCCCTAAGAACAGGCAGTCGTAATCCTGTCGCAGTGACATGGTCACTGCTGTCGCTAACCGGCTCTCCTCTTAAGGAATCCCTTTAGGAGCGGCGCTGTTAACATCCAGCGAGAAGAGCCTTCACTGTGGCAAACCCCACGTTCCCCTACGGCCTGAGCGCTCTTCAAAAGCACATGCGTGACCGACCCCCGCGGTAAGCGGTCCTTTCCAACGCCACGGACGTCGCATCCCGCCCTTCAACCGTCAGGATGGCCGGGCGGGTACTCACGTCTTCTTCATCTGTATCTTCTCGGCGTGCCGCTGCTTGTGGTAGAGCTTGGCCTTCAGCCCGATCATCTTCTTCGCCTTCCGCGACCGCTCGTGAGCCTCGCGGCCCTCCTTCTTCCTCCTCCTCTCGTGGTAGTCCAGGCGGTACCCATAGCGCTTGCGGTGCAGCTCGATGTACTCGTTCTGCGGCTGTGGGGCACAAGGCAGCGCCGTCAGCGGGAACCGGCGGCCGAGGGCCGGGCGGCCGGCGCCGGCGCTGCCCCCTCGAGGACCCGCGCCACGCGGCGGGGGCCCGAGCAGCAGGCCGCGGCCCGACGGCGGCACCCTCCGTGCGGGCCGCCGGGGCCCGCTCCGCCGCTTCACCGCTGCGCCCCTTCACCCCTCCCCCGCCCCGTCGCCGCCGTCCCGCCCGGCCGCCCCGGCTCCCACCATGGCGGCGGCCCCGCGGTCTCTCCCCGCGCTCCGCCGAGCCCTCCGCCCCGCGGCCGCCTCCGCAGCGAAAAGGGTGGGCCGGCAGAGAAGGGGCCCCGGCTGGAAACGCTTCCCCCCCCGCCCCCCCGGCGGCGCTTTGGTTCCTGCTGGCGGAGAGGCGGCGGTCCGCGTCCCCCGAAAAGCTGCGCGCCCGCCTTGGCGGGGCCGGGAAGGGGACGCGGAGCGGGGTGAGGCCGGAGCCGCGCTTTTTGCCGCCTGGGTCCGTCGGGGCGGAACGCGGGGCGGAACCCGGGGCGGTGAGGTGATGGGGCCGGCGGGGAGAGGAAGCGCGAACGCGCCTTCCGGTGGAATGGCGGCTGTCCCGGCGGGGGCCGGGGCCGCGGCCGGCCCGCATGCCCAGGCTTGGCCTTGTTAGAGCTCTTCCTCTGGAGAGAGAGGGGCTAAGGCGGGGGCCGGCGGGGTAGCGTGCCAGCGGTGCGTAACACGGCAGGGAGGGCAGCGGCGGTGTGGGCCCGGCTGGGCGGCTTCTAACGGGACAGCCTGAGGGCACCGCCGCCGTCCTGCTCCGCGAAGGGCAGCGGCGGCTCTAGGAGACGGGCCTGTGGCTCCTGAGACGAGGCGGTGGGAGCGGGCCGGCAGGCAAGCCTCCTTCCCTTCACGGGGAAACCCTACCCCGAAGCGCCGAGCCGCCGGAGCGGGATATTGCTGTCGCCTTAAATAAGCAGCAGCCAGCTAGCAATGCTTCTGGAGCCTCTGCCCTTGGGCTTTGTGTCGCAGTGGTTTTGGTGATGCTGAACAACTCGTCGTGTTTAACGCGTTCTGTTATTTCTGTCCCAAATACATGCTCTTCCTGCGCCCTTTCCTCCTTCAAAATCAGGAGAGTTATTTGTGCTTCACTGGTCAGTAGTCGGCACTCTAGAGCTTACCTGAGCGTGAGTGTGAGCTCTGATGTTAATTTTTCTGCTTTGCGATTTGCAAATTTCTTTGAGAAATCTATTTAGTGTTTGCGGGCATGCAGTTATGCTGCATTTTTAAGGCTTAATAGCATTACTTTTACAGATCTGACACCGATTTAACCTGCAAAGCAGTAACCTGGAAAATCGTAACTTGACCTAACTTGAAAAGCAGTTAAGTTTCATGATTGATTTGCGCGCAAGTCATATCGTTACCCATTTCCTGTCATAAATGTTTGGTTTACTTATCTTGGCAGGGAACAGTTTTAGAGATGGGAGCTACAATGTTAAGAATTACGAGGAAATTTTCAGTGAACGCACTGAAGTCATCGAGTTTGTGCAATGAGGTAAACTTCTTCCCAAATTTTGATACTTCCTCTGTGAGCAAAAGAAATACTCCGGTTACTCCAGCAAACCTTTTTTTTTTTTTTTTTTTTTTTTTGTCTTTCCTTTAAAAAATGGTATCCAAACGGAACGCGTAATTTCATGTTGGAATTGGACTTCACATAAGTCAGAATGTGGAAGTTGAATTTGTAGTTTTTCTGTAAACTTTTTTAGTTATCAGTGATTTTGATTACCTAACACTTGTCATTGTTAAATTTATATTATTTACACAAATAATTAGAAGTATTTAAAATACTGTGGCTACAGCCAACATGTTTTGATGCTATCATGAATTTTTAATGGGCTTCCCAAATAATATTGGGATTGGACTTGGTTTAAACCTCGGTGCTACCATCTTCATGCTTCTGCTTCCACATAGCTGGTATTTTGAGCTTATATAAATACCTAACAACAGTATCAGTTCCTCTAGATATTTTTTTAGTTTAGTTTTCTAGAACTGGCAAAAATGTAGCTACAAAGTGATTGCTTATAATGATTAATATTCCATATGAGGCTTTTTTTTTTCCTTTTTAGCATGTGTATTTCAGGAAGACAAAAATGAGAGTCATAAGTGTGACAGAGCAAAACTGCAGTCTCAGAAACTACAGTTCTCCACCAGGTATAAGATTAAATTATTCTCTTAGTAGTAAGGATTACTCTAAAAATGAGTAAGAATGCTTTCTAAGTTGTGTTTTGTTGTATTCTTTTGGTCATTATTTATAGAATTTGGTGTATGAAGCGCACAGAGCTTTAACAGCGCAGTTAAAAGGTTCAAGGACTGAAAAGAAGTGTTTTGTATTGCTGCTCTTTTCTCAGTAAGTGTATTGTATAAAGCCTTTAGAAAATAAGAAAAAGGAAAGTTACAGATCTATAAGGAGTCAGATCAGCTGTGAAGTGTGCTGGAACCTCTGTCCAGTTGCCTGAAGTATTCACTGGTTATCAACTAACTGATGATAGCCAGCATGTTGGACAAGGGGGGAAAGACAGGAATCTGATTAAATAGAAGTTTTAAGTTATCATTAGTTTATTTTCTTTGTAGACTCAGGATAAAAGAGAGTAAAAAGAATAAGATGCATAGAAAACAAAATTTCAGTTAAAGGCAATTTTTGCTGGTTTTTTGAGTAGCTACACTGAGATTGAATGGAAACCGACTGATATAAGGTAGTGTTGGCAGTCAGGGACGCTTTTTCTACATCAGGATGGAGACGGGAAAAAAATATTGGCAGCTGGTGGGTAACCAACTTCTTTTTAAAAAAAAAATTGTTAACGGATTCATCACTGTGTATCTTCGCAAAAGTCTTTAACCTGCAGTCATCTACATGAGAAGACGACTTACTCTTAATTGCTAATGTCAGCACAATCTCTGTTGCTACGTATTACTGTTTCTATGTAGTTGTCTATGCAATGTCCTTGCTGTCTACTGTATTTATCCCTGTTTTTTCTGTGCTGAATACTTGAGTGTGTCACATGGAGGCACAGCTTTATTCCATACACAGGAAGATACCGTGACTTAGACAAGCAAGAGATCTCAAACTTATCAATGTGTTATTTCGTGGGTTATTTTAGAAACTGGAGGGAAAAAGGCAGTGTTGATTGGAGTGTTTATTTGGGGGAGGGGAGGGGTGGTCGTGTGGGTCTTGGTGAATTTCCAGCCTGCTCCCTTGCTTCTCCTAAGATCAGTCTTCTCATCAGGATGTTAACCTATAAGATGCCTCTTTAATGTCTCTCTGGTAAGAGGGATGATCTGTAGATGGTGAAGGAATGTTAATTTAAATATTGTTGAATTCTGTTTGGCCTATGAAAGATAAACTAAAGTGCTAGGAAAGTGAGTTCCTGAAACGCAACTTAAATAGCTTAAGTAACTGAATTATGGATTAGTTCTATAAAAATTTGGCTTGGTAGCTTATTTTCCAACTAAATAGGGTGTGAGAGAGGAAATATCTTTCAAGAAAATACGTGTTTAAAACTCCTCAGTCCCATGTTTTCTTAACCTAGGTTAGTTTATGTTTTCTCCCTGAGAATTATGCTGTCTAGCTTCAGCATTTAAAGGAAAAATGACTTTTGAAATTTGTTATCTAATAGCCAGTTCAGATGAATGTCAGCATTACAGTTGTCCTGAACTGTGGCATGTTTTGTTATTGCTTCTGCAAAGTAAGATTTTACTGTGCTGATGATACTTTTCTGTGTTGACTTTTTCCTATTGTTTCTAAATTACAGCCGTTTTGAAGAGTTTCTCTTTTTTGAGAGAGAGATTTACTGACAATTAAGTACATATCTTTAGAAATTTGAAGTGGTGGAGATTACAGATTGTCATGGGTTGTGGCTCTGAATCTTTTTTTCATAAGTTTTTTAGGAGTTTTCTTAAATATATTTAATTTTGTTAAAATCCATCATTTCTACATTGGGATCAGTCTTACAAATTGTTGTTTTGTTTTGTTTGTCTCCAGGGGATGTTAAGTCTCTGCGTTCTGTCATTAATCCTCATATATCCAGGTATGTCATGCTAGCTTATTTTTCAGATGCAACTAGCAGTCAGAGCAATTGATGTGATAAAAAGTCATGGGTTGTTGCTATGCCCATCACATGTATAGTTCATGTGCATGTTCTAAATTAAAGTTAGTACTTTTACTTTACTTTTATCCTTCTGACATTTCAATATAGAATGGTTGTTGGTGTTGGAGAGGTCTTGGACTGTCTCTTGTTTACATCATCAGAACCAAAACTGGACACTTTGGGAAGCTCTGAATCCGTGGTGGTTTCTGGGAGCTGAACAAGGTGGAAGGGATGTCTTGGCAGCTAGACCACTGCTGTGGGCAGGGCTGTATACTTTGTGTTAGTGGGAGTACTCAGCGGTGTTAAGTGAGGGCCTTAGTAAGGAGGGCAAGGTAATTAGGGGCTCAGGTGCTAAGAAACGGCTTCAGGGTTAAGTTCCCTTGGAAGACTGCTTCTGTCCTGAGGGCAAATTCAGCTAGCATTAATGGTGAAATGGGAGCTGATCGCAAGCCTGTGATGTGCAGAGCTAGTGAAGCAGTTTTGGAAGCTACTGGCGAGGCACTTCAGAGTGGAAGACTTGGCTGAACAGAATCAAGAAAACTTCGTGGGAACTTGGGTGTTATATTTGGGGCATAAAGGGTATATATGCAATGGATTGTTTCAGGCACCAGGAGTTAGGGATTGGGGTGGACGAGAGGGTGGAGGGGCTGCTTCTGTCTGTGGGGAGGGCAGATGGGTGAGGATGAGGCCAAGAAGTGGCCTTCCCCTGAAGTGAAGCATGGAAACCTGTTCCAAAACTCTTGAGTACTACTGACCTGAAGAAAATCCACCATTTCAATACTAACGTACTTCAGTACCAGAATGTACGCTGTATCAGATATGCAACACAGGAAGAATGTTATTCATCTGCTATGCTATTCTCAGTGAATATTAATTGTTTATACAAGTAACAATATCACTGAATAAAAAAAATGACCGCAGTAAAAGCAATGTTTTCACATTATGCAGAATCCGAAACATTGGCATTATGGCCCACATTGATGCAGGGAAGACTACGACAACGGAGAGAATGCTGTATTATTCTGGATACATAAGAACACTTGGAGGTTAGAAATACTTTTTGTATTTCAGTAGGTTTGAGAGATTTAATAGTGTACAATAACGTGCAATGCATTTAGAGGTTGCTGGTGGAATACTTAGCACAGAAGCCAGTTGTTCCAAAGTTGTGCTGCAGTATAATGAAATTTTAATGCACATTCCATTATGTTCTAACGCAATTGTACTTTGAGTAATCATAGGTTCATATTTTCCTTTTACTTTTAGTGCATTGATTTGCTTAACACTTAATTAGAGGTTCTCCTTGTTTTACTTGTTGCTCATTGGCTGTTTGGTAAAGCTATTTCTTCAGTTCTCTTTTGACCTGTAAAGAAACCAGATTAACAAAAAGTTACTATTTCTTTTGAAAGCCATAGCACAGGAAGAATTCCTTGCATCAACAACTCTCATAGAATTCTTCAAGATTGAAAGGGTCACAGCAGCCTGCATTTGTGCTACCTTTTGACCTTTTAAATTTAGTTCCCTGTTCTCTACTGTGTACGGGAATGGTAGAAGATGCTGGGCTTGTGGAGCAGTTGAACATGGTAGCCTGCTTGTTTAAAAACTTGGTAGCCTGCTTCTCTTTTTATTAAAAATAAAAAAAACCCCATGCAAAACCCAACCTCTTACTTATCTTTTGGGGGTTTTGTTGTTGGTTTTTTTTTTTTTAACTTTAACTAATTATCTTTTAATTACTGAATTTTAAAATGTCACATTCCATACAATGAATGCAGCGAGGTTTCTTAAAACTGTAGTTTGTTCGTGATTTTGGACTTTGCTTTAGTTTTCAAGTTTCTCATGGTGTTACTAGGATTAAGAACAACAAAAAGGTTGTTGGAGTTGCTTGTCTTTGACTTACAGAGCATTTGTTCTCTGGAAAGGGAGCCTGGTTAAATTAGCTGACATTATCATTTTATGAAAAAGGCTAGTTTTCATAGCTTATACATATACAAAAGGGACAGTATTTCCAAATCTCTCTCAGCATCTGTATTCAAAGACAATTTCAGCTTTTGAATTATTTATCTACCCATCTGTAATCCTGCTTCCTATTCACAGATGTTGATGATGGGGACACAGTGACAGATTTTATGGTACAGGAGCGAGAACGTGGTATTACCATTCAGTCTGCTGCTGTTACATTTGACTGGAAGGACTACAGAATCAATCTGATTGACACCCCAGGTACTACACTTTAGCAGTACTCTCATTATTAGGGGAGAGTAGATGAGGTGGAGTGTTGTAGAACCTAAGTCTTAGTTTTAAATACAATGTGCTATTTAATTGGTTTATTTGTGGCAGTAAAAAGGCCTATACTGACCTCTGTTCAGCTTTGCCTCATTATTGTTTGCTGGTGCCTAATCTAGCTTGTTTAAAGTGACCTCACACATTTCCACACTAAATTGCTCTCAGTTCTGGGATTGTAATGTAACAATCTTATGTGTTTCAAGGACTGATGGTTTTATTTCTCTGCAAGTGAAGACAGGGTTGTTCTGACATTTAAAAAAAAAAAAAATTGTAATGACCTGTTGATGTTGCGTGTTTGATTTATGATGGTATAAAAGGAAGATTGTTTTTTAGGTCATGTGGACTTTACAGTGGAAGTTGAGCGTTGCTTGAGAGTCCTGGATGGAGCTGTAGCGGTGTTTGACGCTGCAGCTGGTGTTGAGGTAAAAAGAACTGATAGATTTTTAATTTTTTTTTCTAACAAGTTAAATCAGACTGAAATAATAATAATAATGATAGTACAGAGATGTTGCTCTGTATTATCTCTTTTGATGCTTTGATAAAAATTCAGCTTCAGGAAGCTGAGTATTTAATTTCAAGTGCTGTTAGTATACAGGAATTTCCATGGTAATAAGGGGCAAATAAGTGGGATTCCCATTGAAGTCGGGGGGGGGGGGGGGGGGGGGGGTGTTTTGTTGCTGTCCTTTACAAATGTTGATTGAGGTGAATGCTTCTGGCTAGCTCCACCAGTGGAAAGAAATGAATATCTGTTCATTTCTCATTTTCAGTTTTCATGTAGAAAATGAGTAATTTTCTCTGTCCCCAATGGCCTATTTAACATGCCCTTTGGGGCATAGTCAAGAAAAGGTGGAGGCAGGCTGGAGTTTGACTTTATAGCATGAGATGTTTGAGCAGTTCAATCCTGTAGAGAAGTTACACATTGTGAAATCACTGTTACATGGGACCTACCTTCTTGACTTGCTATTGAAAAGCTTTTAGGAGCCATCATATATGAACCTGAACTGAATAAGAGCCCCCACCCCCAAACCCCAAACAATTAGATCTGCTTGTGGGGTTTTTTTTCTGAAACTGTAGGAAATTCTTGCATTATTTCCATGTATTGGTAAGAGACTATTTCTGAATCTGAACTGATTGTCATATATACCTGTTCTAACTTTCAAATAAAACTGTGTATCATAAATGGCTCAGCAGTACACAAATTACTAGCAAAACCACAGTAGTTTTTAGTGTTGTATGTGTAGCCACAGAAATGCTTGCCTGTGTGTGCTTAAGTATCTCGGCAATGAAGTCTTAAGTCTCTACATTACAGAGTTTTTTCCATATATATCCCGTGTAATGCTTAGTTTCTCTCCATGTTCCCTTGCCTGTATGCCTATGTGCCCTTAGTGAAGGACAGTGAATGGCAACAGCTGGGAGAAGAGACAAAGTTGCTTTTGGAGTTCATCTGTACTGCTAGATAACAGGATTGTTGCAACGCATTCAGCATAGTTCCTTTCTGTACTCTGAACTCGGTCCCTCATCAGAATTCGGAAGTGTATAGTTCAGCTATGGACACTAATGTTTCCGTTTTGTCTTTTGCTTTAGGCCCAAACTCTGACAGTGTGGAGACAAGCGGACAAACATCAGATACCACGAATTTGCTTTTTGAACAAGATGGACAAAAACAGGGCAAGGTATTTAGACAGTTATTTTAATCATTGCTAAAAACCTCTTAAGAGAATGTATCTAATCAAGTTAAAGTTTTTCCATTAAGCATAGAGCAAGCCAATTATGTTAATACTTACTATATACGTCTTTGATTATACAGATGCATATTTTTGTGTAATTTTAGGAGTAGTCAGTAAATAAGGAATGTTAAACCTATTTTACTATATCATTAAGTTTTGTGTAACTTAGTATCTGTTGTTTTAATATAGTTTTACATATGCTGTTGAGAGTATCAAACAAAAGTTGAAGACAAAACCTTTGCTTTTACAGGTAAGCTTAGAAATTAAATGTTTATTTGCTTTCTTTTGAATGGAACTCCTTTCTTAATTTTTTGCGGCTGTCTAAAATCCCTACTTTATTTGCAGTTCCCCATTGGGGAAGCCAAGACCTTCAGAGGACTGGTTGATGTTGTGACTAAGGAACAAATAATTTGGAAACCTACTTCTGATTTGGATGATGGGAAAAATTTTGAGCAAAAGCTGCTGCGGGAGGCTGATGATTCCAACCTGTTCCAAGAAGTCCAGGATGCCAGAAATACCTTAATAGAACAAGTAAAGTTCTAAAGTAAATACATAATATATTTAAACCCATTATTTAGAACAGTAGAAAAAATAGGCTGAAAGGGACCTCTGGAGGTGTCTGGTCCAGTGATCTGCTCAAAGCAGGGCTAACTTCAGCATTAGATAAGGTTGCTCAGGCTTTGTTCAGTTGAGTTTTCAGGTCTCCTAAGGCTGGTGATTACAGTCTGTTTAGGCAGCCTGTCACAGTGCTTGATCATCTTTGTAGTGAAACATCACTTCTTTTTGTCCAATGGGAATTTACAATGTTGCAACCTAAAAAGGCGCTGCTTGTCCTGTCCTTGTGTACCTCTGAGGAGAGTCTAGCTCTATTTTCCCTGAAGCAGGCCCACCACCACTACCATTTCAAGTAGTAGGAGACAGCATTTGCATCCTGCCTTAGTCTCTCCAAGTTAGACAAACCCATCTCTCTGGGCCTCCAGCTGCACTCCAACCACCTTAGTCATTTTCAGCTGGACTTCCCACAGTTGGTCAGTCTCTTTTGTGCTGGGGAACCTAAAAGCAGACAGCGTTTTAGATGCAGCTTCACAAGTGCAGGGTAGAGGGTACTGACCACTTGCCCTGATCCACTGGCTATGCTCTTGCTGATGCAGCCCAGTATGCAGATAGCCTTTGTCGCTGGAAGGGGATGCTGCTGACTCATGCTTTCTTGTCCAGCAGGGCCCTCTGGTTGACTTCTGCAGAGCTGTTTCCTAACTAGTTGATACCCACTCTGTATCAGCGCATGAATTGGTTCTGTCCCAGGTGCAAGATTCTGCATTTGTCCTTACTGAACCAATTTCAAATTTCCTTCACTTCCTATCTATCTGTCAAAGATGCTTAATGGATATTGGAAGTGTTAATATGTGATGGCAAAACATGCTGAACAGAGAGTTGGACTCCCTAGCTGTACAGTGCGTGCATAAAACGGAAAATACTCCCTGCTTTATAAATAGGGAACTGAAGAAAGCAGATGCTAAATTTATCATTCAGTTGGCTAACATGGCATCTTGTACTGTCTTAGATGCCAAAAGATACTTGGGACATTCACATAAGGCCTGGCAGATGTAATGACCCAGAACCTGCAGGATATCCATACCCTTCTGGAGTGGCAGCTAGAAGCTGGATAGGATGTTGCAGGGTGGTCAAAATGGTACTAAATACTGTGTTAGGGGTAGCTGAATTCCACCATAAATGTTGTTCCAGATCTGTCCAAAAAGTCTGTGGGAGAGATGAGAAAAGAACAGTATAAGTACTTCTTTAACATAAATTGTCATACTGTGAAGCTAAGAAAGGTAATAGAAACTTGGTCTACCTGATACCAGGTTTTGCATGGTTGACAGCTCAGAAGGGGTGAAGAATGGAAGAATTAATGGAAGTGAAAGAACAATTTGCCTGTTGAGCAGTGCGAACATTTGAAATAGTTTGTCCAAGGTGTTTTTCTTCTCCCCTCAGCTGGCATTTTAAGATCCCACATTATTTTGTGTGATTTATATAATTATATTGGAAGAGTTGGTTGTACTTGAGAGACTCCAAGTAAGTCTTCTCTGCAAGTAAAAAGTTGGATTTTTTTTTTTACGTTCTATTTGCTTTTATACAACTTAGAAGTGTAGTAGTGATTACATTTGAATGCCTACTTCTGTAAGCAAAAATATGGGAGGTTAACAACTACGTTTATCTTGGATATCGATCTATTTTGCTGGAAGCGCTGCCCTCCATACAACTTTGAATAACATTGTGTGCGTGCATGAACACATGATGCTAGGCTTTCAGTTTCCTTTGAAACATCAGAATCGGAGAGATCCGTTTTATATTGCTCTGAGTTCAGTATAATGTATACACAGTCTGGTTTTCAAATTTCCAGGTTTTAAATGGGGATGTTCTTCCTCAGCCTCTTATCTTAAGAAAGGTGTTGTCAGATAGAAAACTTTGTAAGAACAGTTTTGGGTTTTTCCTCTGGTTTCTGGGCCCTTGCTGAAGAAGGAAGGGGTGGACCAGTAGCTTTCTATCCTATTAATAGTTCTTATCAGCAACACTGTAAAATTTAGTAGTTCTAATACCAGCCATCTTGCACACTTTTCTTTCACTTAATTAAATGAACGCTTTCCTTTATCTCTCATGTTTTAATTATTAGCTTGGTTAGACTTCTAATTGCTTATCAGTGATTCATTTCAGTATTTGGTCAATTGCTGTCGTAGCCACTAGAGGGGGCAAAGTGCCTTCCTGCACTTAGGGTGTCCCGAGTCTATGACAGTGCAAGGTGTGTATGAGAGGAGGTTAAAAGAGTAGTTAATTTATTTATCAAGCTAAGTGGTACAGTTTAAAAACACAGATGAGTTCTTGGACCTCCAAGCCTTTGCCCTGAAGAAGGTCAAAATGCCCTGAAGGCTTGACTGTTTCTTCCAGCTGTGCGTATCTGTTGGCTCGCAAAGGTTACTTGGTGCTTGTTTCAGACATTGCCTTGTTTGCAGATCTGAAATACATTCAGTTATACCCTTCATGGCTGTCACTGTTCAGCTGCAGGCTTTTTCAGTTTCAGGGAGAAGTACAAGAATTCTGTCTCCCACTGATGTTCTGCCTGTCAGCAACTTTATGAGTTGATTTCTCCCCCCCCCCCCCATCCTTTGTTGAAACCTTCATTTCCCTAATTTTCTGTGGCTTGAGTTTATGATCTCTGATGTCTTTAAAGGCTTTGTTCCTGCTCTGTTTAGCTATATGTCCTAAATAACTAAGATTCGTGACTTATCTGTGAAACTGCTCTATGCCAAATAAGAACTATTCTGTTGAAGGTTGCAGATCTGGATGATGAATTTGCTGAACTGGTTCTAGGAGAATATAGTGAAAATTTTGATTTAATACCAGCTGACAAGGTAAATTTTACATTTCATTATTTATAGACAAGTTTTTACTAGTTGTTATTCTGAAGGGCTAGGTTTTTCTTCCTTTGGCATATGCAAATTATGATTTTGCAGATGTGCATTTTTTATCAACAACAAAAAAGTCACACCAGCTTTTGTAGTGAATTTAAGACAAAGTATATTCTACTTAGTGCGAATTTTACATGATAATGCACTAACTATGATTCTCAGACATGGTAGGCACAATTTTACAGGTAGGGTACCTTTGTTCAGGAAGGTTGGGTTTTTTAAAGTTAGGCTGCTGTGAAAGTGTTTAGGGGAAGGTGAATGTTATTTCCAGGTAGAATCAGTACAGTTTCTTTCTGAGCTGCTGATTCTTACTAACAAAAGTAGCATCTCAACTGCTGTGGATTGGTTGAATCTTCAGATACTGCATGTTTAAAGTGGTGAGGTACAACGTTCTGAATTAAAAGGGCTGTTAGAAGAAGAACAAGAACAGCTGCAGATCTGCATGAAATGTTTAGAAGTCTTCAAAGCAGAGTCTTCTGTTTTAGCATCTGAATATTTGGGTTTATAGTTTGAAGCTCGTTAAAAGCAGTGAAAGGAGTTTGGATGAGTAATGTTATATTTGAAAACATACTTCTTAACTTTGGGGGATTTGTTAGCAATAGTTGATAGCTGGAATGCAATTTAAGGCTAAACTGTAGTTCACATGTTAACAGAAAATAATTATTTTTTGTAGTTACGGTCTGCTATCCGCAGAATCACGCTAGCTCGGAAAGCGGTGCCTGTGCTCTGTGGCAGTGCACTGAAGAACAAAGGAGTGCAGCCATTGCTGGATGCTATTACTATGTACTTGCCTGCACCTAATGAGCGTTCATATGAGTTCCTGTAAGTACAAGGAGGAAAGGAGGGTCAGGAAAAAGGAAAACTAAATAGGAAAGCATAAAAGGAGAAAATGAAAAACATCAACAAAGCATTCATATCTTTAAAAATGTTTATTGTTTTTAGGTGTTAAATAACAGTAAAGATGTGCAGACATAAAAATACACTTGACTACTGAACGTGCTTTGGTCAGTGCAACTGGAATTGTGTGCATTTATCTGCAGTTGTCAGACTTGCAGCTTAGAGTTCTGAAGTCTGTTTTTAATCTCAGGATATTGCCATTTTACAAAATTGGGCTCTAGGGATCATCTTTAGTATTGGCTGAGTCACATGACATCTTACGTACCCTACTGGAGCTGAAACTGCTTAGGTTAATATTTTTTGGTATAAGTGATGATTTTTAAAAATCTGCCTCTATTAGTATTACAGTAAGAAACATATTGCTTCTTAAATGAGTGGAAATTTAGTTAAATGTGAGTTTGAGTGGATTAATCCTACAAGTGTGCTTTTTGTTGTGCTTTTTATTTTGTAGACAATGGTACAAGGATGACCTGTGTGCCCTAGCATTTAAAGTTCTCCATGATAAATGTCGTGGCCCACTAGTTTTTGTTCGTGTTTACTCAGGTTCACTGAAACCTCAATCAGCTGTATATAATATTAACAAAAGTTGCACGTGAGTAAGATAGATGTGTGGTTTAGTGTAGCACTGGAATGTCTGTTAAAGTCCTGAGTAATTCAAGAATTTCATTTTCAGGGAAAGGATGAGCCGGCTGCTCCTGCCTTTTGCTGATCAGCAAATTGAAATACCGTCACTAATGCCTGGCAACATTGCCCTTACTGTTGGGTTAAAACAGGTAATGGAAAACACTGATTCTGTAAGAGAGCTTGTTTCACTAATGTGCTTTCTTGACCTGGCAGATACAGTGCTGATTACATGGAAAGGACTGAAAGCTGAAGGTGTATTTTAGTAGGGTTCTGAGCTTGTATTTATATTGTAACTCTTAAAATACAGTGCAATGCCATGTAGGGACCTCCTGTGGGGAAGGAGAGCATGTTCTAAATGTTACCTAAAAGCAACAGCTTAACTTAAGTTGAAGTAAGTTTGTTTCATGCTTGCTTCTTTCTATTAGTTTACTAATTCAGTGTTTTATTGTCTGAACCGGCTGCATAGGTCTCATTTGCACAGATTTTCTAAAATGTAACCAACTTTTGCAAGCATAAGCAAATTTTCATTTACCAATACTGTTCTTTGTGGCTTTATATCTTGACTGGTAAGTTAGATTTAAAATGCAGTGAACTGGACAAAGAAATGTTAGTCTAAATTTAAGCACAATTTTTCCTCTTCCAGATCATTTTAGTTATTTCAAGAGAGAACTTAGAGTGATTGTCTATGAATAAGTAAATAAGTGGCATTTATCACAAGTAGTTTTGAGGAAGAGAAATGGTCAGGGTTTGTGGTTTTTGGTTTTTGGTGTTTGGTTTGGTTTTGGGTTTTTTTTCCCTATCCCCTCCTCTCCCCCTCCTGTGTCTTGTGGGTCACTGGGTGTTCATCTATAGAGTGCCACTGGAGATACCATAGTGTCATCAAAGGCTTCAGCAGTAGCTGCAGCACGCCGAGCTGGAAGGGATGCTGGGGGAGAGAAGAGGTCTACCAGTGACGTAGAGAGCCTTCTGCTGGCAGGTGTTGAGATCCCTGACCCTGTCTTCTTCTGTACAATTGAACCTCCTTCAGTGGCCAAACAACAAGGTACAGTGTAGCTACCTGAGAATATGATCAGATATTCTACAATTGAGATCTTTAAGCATAACCATATTCTCATCTGTAAGGAACAATGCTCATCCCTAATCCATGCACACCTGGTTGCATGAGTGAGTTGCACAAATTCATTAGTCCAGTGATCTAGTAAGGCCCCTTGTGGTGTTTTGCACAGATGATATATTTTAGATTATGGTTGTCAGTATCCTCTGCTATTACTACATCAAGCAGTACTAGTACTTTTCTAGTTTTTGTGTCTAGAAAAGTAGTGGTTCTTCATTTTGAAAGAAGAGACGGAAGCACTTTCATTTTCTACTGCCATGCTTAATTTTGCTGCAGTCACGCTGGTGTGCTGTACATAGTATCCTGAGTACAAATAATCTTGAAACATGGTGGGTTTTTTTTTCAGTCAGCACTCACATTTTTACTCTATGTGTAAAGTCTTTGCTTACCAAGACTTCTGTGTGTCTAGTTAAGGTTCACCTATGCAGTATGACCTGTAATCTTACTGCCTTTCCCTAGAATCTGTACCAGAGAACTTGGTTATTTGACTCTTTTTGGAAATAGGTACTTTAAACTCTGTATCTTCATTCGAACAAAGCTGAGCTTGGTTGGGGGTGAAGAGGAGGAAGGGTAAGTACCAGTGTAGTATGATGGAATGGAGGAGCAAGGTAAAATGCAGATTTGGAGCAACATGTCTGCAGGCTGAGCCACTGGGTTGTAAGGAGTTCCTGTTTTGGGGGAGTTTGGATGTTTTGTTTTGTGGTTTTTTTGTTTGTTTTTGTTTTGTTTTTTTTTTCCAAAGACTGCAAGGGAGATAAATGCAATCTCAGCTGTGAGTTAATCATTCTGCAGCTGCTTTCCTGCAACTGCTTTCCTCAGTAGTTAATGAGGAATCAGAAAAAAATAATTTGCATTTGAACTTTTTCATGTTCAACTCATTTTGAAATACTTAGGTAAATCATGTAAGAGTTAGTTGAGAATTTGTTCTTACCTGTAAAAAGGGAGCAGTACTTTTTACCAACTTGATGAAGCACTTACAGTTTCTATTATGTCTTCATACGAGTACAAAGTACCACTCTGAAAATGGTATTTTTAATAATTAAATAAGCACTCTATAGCGTGCAGTTAATTTGTTGGAGACAATCTGAAGTTGCAAGTTGCTTGTAATTTGAGCTTACTTTGCCAAAATCTGTGCTTCTCTAAGGTCCTTTTGATTCCTTCTGAGAGTAAGATTTGGCCTTATGAGGAAAATAATGTTAGACTTTCTCAGTGATTCTCAAATTACTGAAGTCTCTTTAGATATAATATTTGATATTTATGTACAGAATTGGATAATGCATTGAACTGCCTTCAGCGTGAAGATCCAAGTTTAAAAGTGAAGCTAGATCCTGACACAGGACAAGTAAGATGAATCTTCTATTGCTTACCTTATAACCAAGCTCTATTTTAGAATTGTCAGGACCACCCTTCAGTTAGGTCATTTACGTATTGAGATTTTCTTGAATAAAAAGGACCCTCTAAATGTTCATATCATAGATGTACAAAGTTCTGTGCATCAAACTAAAATGAAGCCTTGTGCACTTGTGCTTTACAGAGTAGAGGAAGTCATCCTGTGCTCTGCATGTTTTTGACAGTTCTGTATTTTAAGTTTTAATTACACAGTCTTCAAGATAATGTAAGATGACTTTTTTTATAGTGGTCACAGTAGAGGTAATTACCCCCCCGGTGTTTGTGTCAGATGACCTAAAGCAGTTTTCTCTCTAGGCTCCTTTGAATTTGAAATATTTCTAAGAGACTATTAAGAGCATGCAAGCCCTTGCTTAAGCAGTTTGTATTGAAATCTGAGTTCTGCATTTTTTTCCTCTTCTCTCTTAACTCTTCTCCTACTAGACTATTCTTTGTGGCATGGGAGAACTACACATAGAGATCATTCATGACCGAATCAAACGTGAATATGGAATTGAAACTTATTTGGGACCTCTTCAAATAGCATACAGAGAAACCATCCTAAATGCTGCCCAATCTACAGGTAAAATGAGCGAATAGAAGGAACATCTTGTTTCTGGTTTTGCAACTTGATTTACTTTAAATGATCTACTGAGTTACTTTCAGATCAATTTTGTGTATTAGGTTTTTTTTCCAACTGGTTGTTTCGCCTTTTTTTCCCCCTGCAGATACATTGGACAAAACAGTAGGAGATAAACGACACTTTGTAACTGCAGAGTTAGAGGTGAGGCCCAGGTTAGGGGAGAGAGCAACGACAAAACCCGTCATCGAGTACGCTGCGAGTGTCATTGAAGCGCTACCCCAAGAACTCCAAGGAGCTATAGAAAATGGAATCACCAATTCATGCATTCAAGGTAAATGAAGTGCTATGACAGCTGTACTGGTCTAACATTTCTGTAAGAAGCAATGTAGTATTTTTCTAGGAGGAAAAACTGCTTGGTAGCTTGAAAACTGGAAGATAGTACGTATTAACATTAGATGCAAAGGAAAATTCTGAAATGTTCTTGACTACAAAAATTGCCAAACACTCCTTTCCCTATGCCAGGAATGGAAGTCAGCATGCCTTTGGTTTTAGGGCTGATTTCTTCTCAGTCACTCAACAGTGAGCTTGGGGTTCTTTTGGTTTGTTTTTTTAATCTGGTATAAGAGATAAGGCATTTACGTGATGACAACATGTAAACCACAGTGGTGTGACAGAAGTGGTTTCAGAGGCCAACATGTACATACCACGCTTCTGTTAGAGTTACTGATGGGTTTTTTGGGTTTTCAAATATGTTAAATCATGAAAGTATACAGTAATAAGCCTTACCTAATTGCAAAGTATAGGCTTTCTAAAGGACTAAAAGTGTCCTTTATGTTAATAATTTGTGACTGAAGAACTCTCCCTTACAGTAAAATTAACAGGCAGTGGATTGATAAATGAGAATTACTGTAGAAGCAGCAGCACGAGGTGTTTTTCTCATGTTGCTTTGTTGAGTTGGAAAGCACCTCTCATCTCTGGCTGTGGAATGAGTCTTGACTGTGTGCTTTCTTCATACTCCTCGAAGACATTTCAGAACTGTGCTGTCTCCAGCCTAGAATTCATGCCATTAAGTGCTTTAAAAATACATAAATAAATAAATAGATCTGGCTATGTTCTCTGTAGGAAGAAAAGCTGTGTGTTTTTTCTCGGATGTGTTTCAGGTCTCCCATCCATTCTAATACAGTTTTTGGTCTGGTTGAGAGTGCTGGGTTGG
Source organism: Haliaeetus albicilla (assembly GCF_947461875.1). Taxonomy (NCBI): domain Eukaryota; kingdom Metazoa; phylum Chordata; class Aves; order Accipitriformes; family Accipitridae; genus Haliaeetus; species Haliaeetus albicilla. The sequence continues at coordinate 14,740,693 of NC_091516.1, forward strand.
AGGGAGATAACCTACCTAGGACACTAGACATGGTTCATCCCTCATGGAATTGAGTTAACCCTGCAATTTTGGTAGTGGGTTAGTATCAGGCTTTGCTGTGATCACAGTGTGTTGACAAGCGCACTTAGGAACTTCTGGTTCTGAAAATTATCTGTGCTTTTGGTAAAGAGAGTAAGAAAGTATGAGTCTAAATTCCTTTGTCTGTTTTGGCAAAGCTAGGTAATGACAAAATCACAAAATGAGGAAGAAGACTAGTAGTCACGCCCTTCAGGGGGAGGAAGGGGAAGGAGGAAAGTGGGAAGCTCCAAATTAATCCTGAAACTTTTTTGCATGTGTCTTAACATTCTGAAAAACAGATATGCCTTTTTTTTTTTCTTTTTCTTTTTTTTTCTCTCCTTCCCTAGGACCCTTGCTTGGATTCCCAGTTCAGGATATAGATGTGACAGTGCAATCGCTGACAGTGCATCCTGACACCTCCCACACAATGATTTCAGCCTGTGTCTCCCGTTGCATGCAAAAGGTACAGTGAAACTGTAAGCTGCCGTAGAACATAGTAGCATGATATACTACTGGGGAAATACATGTGTATCGGCATCTGTTCTTCTCTGACAGCGTAATGCCCTTGCTGGGGACTTTATAGCTTTTGGAAGTAGAGAATTTGAGAAGCAGTGTTAGCTTGAGTTATGCAAGTACTTATGTCCATTTTCTGAGGGGAAAAAAAAAAGGGAGTCAACATAACTTTCATTACCTTCCATGCAGGCTTTGAAAAAAGCTGGTATACAAATACTGGAGCCCCTAATGAACATAGAAATCACAGTAAGTGAAGATCATCTCAGTGCAGCACTCGCTGACCTTGCACAGAGGAGAGGCACTATTCAGGAAATCCAGAGTCGTCAAGATAACAGAGTTGTGGTTGCTGCTGTTCCACTAGCAGAAACAATGGTATGCAATTATCTTATTAATGGTAAAATGCAAATCTGCTCTTTATATGCGCAAAAATAATTAGGCTTCCGTTCACTTTTCTTCTTGTTATGGATGAGTAAGTTTGGAATGGATGTTTTTTATTGTATTTAAATTACTGAAGGTCTGAAGCAAGTGCCCACAAATCTAGTAGTGTTTTTGTACCTGATTCAGATTGTTAAACCAGCATGTTTTCAACTGTAAGTAAGTCAGAGAAGTAGTAAATACTACTAAAACAGGTTTTAGAGAATAGTATTTTAAGAAGTGTACTAGGTTGACTCATGCATGCATTGCACTTCTAATACAGTAATATTTAAAAATTAACTTCCTAATATGTTCTAGTATACTTCTGACTCTCTCTCTCTCTCTCTCTGACCTAAGCAGCCTTCTGTGCTAACTTCTATTCCTGTATCCTAAACTGAGTGACATATGTTCTCCATTTTGCCCAGGGCTACTCCACAGTTTTGCGTACTCTAACATCAGGCTCAGCAACCTTCACTTTGGAGCTTGCCAGTTACCAAGCCCTGAACAGTCAAGAGCAAAGTGCACTTCTTCAGAGAAGGATGGGGCTGGTATGATTGCTTTACTCTGTAGAAAAGTAAAGGTATTTTCTATCCACCCTGTTAAATATCTTCAAGAGCCTACTTATGTACACCAGTACGTTCTGGGACCAACTGGTTGTGGTAAATGATAAATTAGCAGCTGTACGAGCAGACTGTGCTTTTAAGTGTCCAAGGGAAGGTTCAAGAGACTGCGTTCTTCTGCCATGGCCTTGTAATTGCAAAGCAGCCGAACCAGAGATGCAACCACACTTTGCTGCTTTGCAAATTCTTATCTTACAGGTATCTGCAATGAGAAGTGGTGCAAATTCTCTTCATAGAAATGAGTGCTATGTGCACCTAAATGTGCCATTAGGACCGCTTCTTACTTTAGTAAGTAAAGTTTGTGAAGTTCATGTCTATAAATGAAATTACAGTTTTGGCAGTCTTTATCTTGATTTGCTTTCAGCTGAATAAAAGAATAGTAGGTTAATAAGCATTTTAAACTGTACAACCATAAGTATTACTTAGAAATACTTCCTGTATTGTTAGAAACCAATCTGAACCAGAGTTCAGGACTTCATGCTACCTGAGTTTGCTTTTTAGCAAATAAGTGGAATGGATACTTCTGCAAATTGAGTAAGATCTGTGCAAAAAAATACAAGACATGCAGAGTTTGCCCCTGACAGCAATCCCTACCTACCACCCTGGAGTATGGTGAGGGAGGAGGGTTTTTTTGAGTGATTTTAAGCTGTAATGGTTCTGATTTGCTATGTGTTGCAAGTCAGTTCTGATTTGTAATTACCTGGTTACATAGAAAAGTGGCAAATTATAAGATACTTTGAAATAAAAAGAGAAGTTTCCTCTTTATTTAAATAGTGTCTTATGTTTATTTCCCCTCAACTTTAGAATGTAAGGAAACTGGAAATGAAACTCCATGGTATCAAGTTTCAGGATTTCACAGTGAAGAATCCCTATTTCTAATGAAAGCTAAAACCCACCATTTTTACTCCAAGAAGAATGTCAAATAACTTTATTTCAAAAGTGAAAAGTTTAAGCCTTGGTTCAAATATCAAACTGCAAGTACCTATATTCATACCCCAGAGGCACTTCAGGTTGTTGACTAGAAGTCGTTGCAGCAGTTACTGCCCTCTTGCTTCATGGGGGCAGTATCCAACAAACACAGGTTCGGCTGCTACTCCACGGCTGTTAAAATAAAGGGGAATGTGTATGATTATAATAAAATAGTGTGGCTGGTTGTGTAGGCAGGAAGAGAGATACTGGCACTCTATTTTAATCTTGGTCTAAACAAAACTACTTCCAAGAAATAACAGATGGCCTATTTGGGGAGTGGAAAAGGGCCCTATTCAACAGTTGATTTTTACTTCAGTACAATCAGTTAACTGTTTCAATCAGAGGACTAGGGTATTAGAAAACAGGTTGAAAAGCTTAAATTCAAGGGCTGGTTGTCTTGATGTTCTGCAAAATCTATTGCTTTTATTGAAGAGAAGTCACAAGAATATGAAAATATGAGTCAGTTGACATTTGCACACTCTCCCCCCAACCCCAATGTTTCCTTCATATGCAGCTCTAACTATGCCATTTTCATTCATTTTTCTGGGGAGCCATTTTCAGTAAACAGAATTTTTTTTCAGCTACACTAACATAAATTGTTCTGTTCTTATGTTGCTTTAAAAACAAACAAAAAACCCCTTTAGCTTATGATGGTGCAGTAAGATAGTATAAAAAGATGTTTCAGAGTTAAAGTAGTTGTAGTCAAAATTCTGCCTCTTGGATATTTAAGACCTAGATAGTACTGCTACAGTGATTTGTAGAATAATGTAAATTGGTGTTTAAATTGCACTTAAGAGCTGCAGTGGAAGAAACTGGATAATGAAATAGCTCAGCTGAACTACTGCTTGCCCCTAAGCAAGAATTCCCCTTAGTAAAAGACAGGGTTGCTGTCTAGGTCTCTGGAATATACACCCACCTGTTTGTTTCCCTTCTCCCATCATTATTTGCAATTTGGGCTGCTGTATCCTCCTACAGGAAGTTGAGTTTAGATCTGCATAGCAGCTACTGCTTTCATGGTACTATTTCAACAGCAGTGGCCTCAGCCTTGGATAGGCAGAGCTACTTGTTCTTCCAGTGACCTTGATCTAGCTGTTTGTTAGAAAGTTCTACCTACCCATTCCCTCACTGCCTGGTACCCTGCTGCAGAACTTTTCCTGTTCCACTTGGAAAAGCTCTTTAGCCTGCTGCAGCTGCCACAGTCTATATATACCACACATAAAAATGGCAACAGGGACAGAGTCCTTTGCACATGCTCCAGGACTTCACAACAACCTGACTGATTAAATTGGCTCTCTGAGTTCACACGATGCTAAGGAAGCCCCATAGACATAAAAGGCAACATAACTGCAGCTCCAAGGAATGGTCATTTCATCAGTGGAAAGGGAATCGTTTCTCTAGTGTTTTTGTGGTTCAAAGCCTATACAAAAGGAATCATTCTCAGGAGGCTATGTCCTTTTATTAACGCAGTCTGTTTGTAACAGGAGTTGTTCACCATAAGTTTATATGCCAGCAAAGCAGTTTCAGCACCAGAAAGTAGTTTAAAGAAAAAGTGTGCAACAAGTGCACGGAGTAGTCCTTAGTCTGCCCCTGCATTTTGTATCTCATGCTAGCACTACCAGAGCAGCTGCAGTCATCTGGATCAGCTCTACATACAGCAATACAGGTGCCAGCGTTAAGGAAGAAGGCGGAGATGTGGCAATAATTAACCAGATCCAGGAGCAGCATGGCTTAGTTCACTGTAAAACCCTAATCCTAGAGGTACAGCCACCATACACTTCACTGTTCAGTTGTATCAGTGTTTCCTCCAAGCCTCATCAAGAGATGCACCATCCAGTTAAGTGGTAGGACATAAGTTTTTTTGAAGCCCCTTAATCTTGTTTTTAGAATGCATTTGTTAACTCTCCCTTAATGTATCTATTTTTCTCATGACTGAGATAACACAATTTGCATATAACTATTTTCCTATAGCATTATTTAAAGCCAGCTTGAAATAAACCCAACAAGCCAAAACTTGCAGTCACTCATACCTTGATTAATTAAAGAGTAAAAAAAAAGTAAGTGATTCCAGCAGATAATCATGCTGACACATCTACAGGAGTGTGAGGAGAGTACTTGAGTTTTGCATGCTGACTAACTGCCATTGTATCTTGTCCTCTAAAAACCTAATTTGTATCTACATTGAAATACTTCTTCACACTGTTGGGATTTTCAATGATTTGTCATAAACTTTTGTAGAGAAATTAAATGGCCTGTTGCATTCTTGCTGCAGTCCAACTTTGCAGCAGCGTCTGGGAAAACCTAAAAGGCTCTCCGACTGCATACTTTTAAAAGTGGAGTCAAACTCGGACTTAAGACCTAGAAAGCACTCATCTCTACAACTGCAAACATACAAAGACAGCACTAGCAAAAATTAACCAGTAACTTGCTTAGGTACTTTTTAGGAAAGAGCTGCAGAGAATAGTATGTTATGAGCTGACTGTTTACAGTAGCCATAAGTGAAATTTAATTCATCAGGGACTCCTTATCCACCTCTTTCAGTCCTTACTCTAAGGCAATACCTGGAAGAATAGCTCACTCAAACTCACCTCTCATGCAAACAGCTCCACTTGACTGCCTGCTGCATGTCTGTCTTTATAATAAATAAATAATAATAAAAAAAATTTAAAAGTCTACTTTTTCTCCTGTGTACTCCTCCCACATACCCTTCAATATCCTTTTTGTCTGAAGTCAGTCAATCATGTTGTTTTTTTCTTTAGAGGAAAGAGAGGCATAGATGAATTCTAGTATTTCACTGAAGAAAGTTAATGAGTTATAAAAACTGTCTAGAACTCCTGTCTTAATATATCTGTTTTTCCTCTTCTGAGGATACAAAAACACATGGGCTGACGTTTACATAGCCAGATTAGACTGCTAGCTCTCCTCCCTTCATTTCCAGGCCAGCAATTTGGGCCTGTACTTGAACTCCCTTGGTTATAAGGCATGAGAACCAAGCTTTACTATAGCTATTAATCTTACCGGAGCATGCGGCATCGATGATTAGTCAATCTTTTGTAGGCATCCTGCAAGTTGGTCACATTCCTGCTGCTCCAGAGTCTTTCCCCTACAGCACTTGCTCGAGGCCTGTAAAGATATACTGAGTTTTAGAGTAGGTATAGTCTATAACCAAGAATAAAGTTTTTAATGCCAGGTCTTATATCTAAAAGCATCAATTTTTATAGCTGCTTAGGTTCAGTATAGAGCACTGTTACCACTAACATACAGTCCTGTTGGATTAATTAATGTTTCTTGTAGCTGGCTTTCTAAAAATCTAAAGATAAAACAGTTCATACCATAATCTTGGTGTGAGGTTAGTTGCATCCACAAATTCCCCCCACAGGCAGGCCTCTCCACCTATTAAAAGCTTCTTCTGTTTTTCAGATCCTGAATTCAAAGCAGAAAGTTAGAATTTCTATTTGCCCAGAAGATGGGCATATATAAAAAATTTCACTTTCCAATACTCAGAGAGGATTGCTGTTCAATTGTTTGCTTTATCATACAAAATATCAATTCTGGACACTAACTTAACATTTTGGTAGTCTTGTTACTGAATGTGAGAACCACCAGGCCATTTTGCCCAGAGAATCCACTTCCCTTCTTTGTCAGAAATGATTTTGACACTTTTATCCTCTGAGAACATTCCTCAGCGTTCTGACATTCTTCAGAGATTTCAGTCCTGATTGAAACTGTTCATTCAATTACACACAGAACATTCTTTGAAAAAGCTACATAAGTCAAGTGTTCTCCCTAATCAGCTCTGAGCTACCTTGCACAAAAATGAAAGCCCTGGGCAGAGCGTTAAGATGTTTGCATCAGCTTTAGCCAGAGGGAGAGAACATGGCTTTTTCTAGAACAGTCTAATGCTCTAGAAGCTTGCTAACATAGGAATTCAATGTCCATCTACCAACAGCGATTTTGCACAACTCTGCCCCTAATGCATGATGCATCTGCCCACCTAGTACAGCATCCTGTGTCACACAGTCACCAGTGCTAAATGCTTGAGGAAAGTCATACTTTTTCCTGCGAGAAACTGAAAGTTGCATTTTTTTATTTGAGAATTTTCCAGAGTTCTAGCTGACATCAAGGTCCTTTGATTACAGCATATCTGATCACAGTGACTGTATGACCACTCTGAAGAGCCTTATTCTTTCCATGTACACCTTACTATGCACCAAAGACTTTCATGCACAGAACATGCATACAGAAGTAGTTACAAACCAGGGAAGTCAAGTGGTTCAATGCTGTAGTACTTCTTCCAGTCTTGTCCATAACTAATGTAGTCTAAGTACCATGGAGCTGCCAGGATAGCAGTAAACCCAGCTCCAGTGACACTGCTCAGTTCATGAGCATAGTTGTTTCCCATCCACACTTGAACTACAGTGTCTGGTTTCAGCTAAAAGGGAAAAAAAAACAAAACAAAAATCCCCAAACATTAAAGACAATCCTAACTGCTGTTGTCAGGAAAAAGGATGGCAGATTTCAAAACTGGAAGGGTGGTATTTTGTTCTGAAGAGGAATATTTTGGAAGCTACCTTTTCTCTTTTTTTTCTCCCCCCCCCCCAGTCTAAAGCTGGTTAGCTCTTTGCTGGTTTTAAACACAGTTCACACTAAAGTGAAGCCTAGGTTACACTATAGACAGTTAATGCCCCAAGAGAGTTCCTAAATGCACCAACTATCCGAGCAGCTCCGAAAAGCTGAGCATCTGGTGTTACTAGACCAGACACACATTTATGTGAGAAAAATATATGGAAACTCATAGAAACTTTCCTACCTTTTACTCTGATGCTCTAAAGCATATTATATTATCTGTGTTCACCTTTAGAAAGCACTTCAATGCTAGTGTTCCCTGTTCCACATATTTTACATGTTCAATAAATGATAATCTCAAGGGAGACCCCACAGCTGTGGAGAGCTGCTAAAGTAAGCAGACTTGCTTTAACTCTTAAGACACACAACCATAACTACTTAATAGTCTACTTTGGAAGCCTTCCACAATATTTTGCTGTTATGCGAGAGTATCTTATTTATTTTCCCATCTTACCTGTGCTTTGTTATCAAACACTTCTTGCCAGACAATGTATCCTTTATTATAGGAGGAAACAATGTCCAAAATCCTAGAATTTAGAAATAAGATCATGTTTATGAACTTCAATGAGATCAGCACAGGCACATGAAGTAGCAACATTTTCTATCCTAAGGCACATCAGGCCTCTCCCAGCACTGCATAGGGGACCAAGAAAAACCAGGTTTTTCTGGTTTTGGCCTTCAGTGCTCTGCCTCAGAGAACATGTTCTCCCATGTATAAGGATATGCATGTGTAGTAACAGAAACTGATGTTCAGAACTACTAGCAACTCACACATATATCTAAATCCATGGTATTTGAGAGAAATAAATGGCTGCAAAAACCTTAGGACGTTTCCTCCCCACTCTGTGTGCTGACATTACAGCAGATACCTAATTTAAGATAGCCAATACATTCAGAGTGTGCATAGAACTAGCCTACATATCCTTGTGTCTCACATTTTAAAGCTGTGAACTTTACATTCTATGTATTGAAATAAAAGAAAGTGGGCAGTCCCCAATACACGGCAATTTTTGAAAACAGCATAGGCTAACATAAATCAGCTTCAGTATCTTCACCTCAACACCCCCCTCAGACAGTGGCAGTGAAAAGCTGAGCAAGAATTAAAAAACCAACGTACTTCTGAATATAGTAAGATTCCAGTTTAGCATAGTCAATGCCAAATCCTTGCTGCTTCATGAATTCTTTCACTTCAGGGTTAGATTTCCTTAAATAATAACAAGTAGAAAAAAAAAAAAAAAAGAATAATTTGGTTTTGGTTTAAACCAGATTTCCCAACCATTTCCACCTATGCACAGTACACTAGCTGATGCCTTAGCACACCATAGCCTGGCATGCACAACAGAGCAGAAGCAGTAGGCTAACATGATCTAGGGTATTTTGAAACAGTTTCGTCCTGATCCTCTGGTAGAACTACTGGAGTCCCTGTTCTGAAGCAGTCTCTGGCAGGCTGCCTCAAGCTCCTAAGAGCTCTAGCGTTCCTGGCTTCTCTGTGATGTTGTGGGAAGGTTGCCAGAAGGTCTGGAAACTGAGCAGCCATAGTACCAGGGGATCTGTGGGAGTGAAATCAAGAATTTGGGAAAATACCCCAAAAGCAAACCAACACTTTTGTGATAAAGCATTTGCCAGAAATCCTCTTCCTTTTTAAAAATTAAAGCAAGTCCTGAGCATTCAGATTTGATGTTTCAAGAGAATGCACAAATACTAACTAGATCAATTTGAATACTCATGCAATTAGATGTGCTCCAAACTCTGTATTATTACTTACTCCAGCAGACAGACTCCAAAATATTCAAAATCCACAACCAATTTAAGAACTCTATTAATACATGCCATACTTTTAATACAAGACTCAGTACTGTAATACTTAATGTTAGCAGACTTTCTGGAAGGCAGAACTCAATGGAAAGAGCTGCTTTTCCTTTAACACAAAGCATGCAGATGTTAATTATCTTAGTACTTTTCTACCTTACTAGTTGTCTTTCCTGCCATGTTAATTTTCATGAAGAAATTCTTTGGAGTACCTGAACATTTGTAAAACTACTAGTCAAAGCAAAATTCTGCACATCACTCACTTGTTGAGGATCACAAATGCTCTGCCTGTAAATAGTTACAGAAGTAGGAGTGGAGATCTTTGGGTTAGGCACTGAAAACTGTCTCACACAACTGAGTTCTGTAATTGATGGATTTAGGCAAGTTTAAGAGGCACTAGGTATTTATTCTTTGAACTGTCACCATACCAACAATCGAAGTTCACTTCATCTCCTCCCAAATGAATGTATGCATCTGGAAATACACTGCTGATCTCTTTGAAGAATTTAGTCATGAAGTCATAAGTTGTATTCAAAATAGGATTTACAGGTCCAAAGGACCCAGATGGCTGTTCTCCATTATAACAGGGGGTAAGAAGATCTTTTTGACCTAATAGAAACATTAATAGAGGACATTCAGTTCCATGTGGGCAGTTACCCGTATTAAAAAGGTTAATATTAATTACTTAAGTGCTCATCTACTCTAAGTATAATCAAATAGAGGCAGGATGACATTAAACAACTTGCCCAAGGTTGAAGAACCCTCTAACTCCAAATCAGGACTCTGACTTTTAGATTTGTGATTTAATACACACTAATCTATGGAACATGTCACTATACCTGGAAAACAGCTTCTGGATGACTACTTGAATAAAAAAACCCCACAACTTTAATGGATTTAGAAAGGAAGCCAATTAGAAGGAAGCCAAATATAATGAGTGTGCTCCAGAGGTCTCTTTTTATTACTCTGCTTTGTTAACACCTAAGTAGGTGGGAGGTACATGGCTCAAGGTAGAGGTCCTACCTGAGTCTGCTAGGAATTTACCTCTACACAAGAAAGGAAGGCTAGACAGACATCAAAACTGAGCACTGGTTCTTGAGTCAAGATATCTGAAACAACATGAGCCAGGATAACAAAACAGGAAAAAGATAGAGGTAGGTTGGAGATTCCTAAGTCCAGTTTATTTGGTAAACTGTGGTTGCAGCAGCAGCATCTTCCTGGCTGTGTGCTTCCTACTCCAAGCACATTTCCCCCAAACAGGGCTCTAGTGGTAGATTGCTTCAACTACCCTCCTCACATGCCTTAAGACTTCTCTCCAATATCTTGAATTTGAATGCAAACAAAGCATAGCTACCCAGGTTCATAGGCAAAGCCAGGACTGGCTCCTAATCATCACATTAAAAAAAGACTATTATACAAGAAGCTATCAGGAACAACTGATTTTAGGCAAAGGAGCTGAACCTTGCTCTTAATATGAATGTAGACCACCTCACATATCACCAGGTAAGCCACTGGCTTTTATTAGTGCTCCATAACAGCAAAGACCACATGAGATGAAGGATGCAGAAAGAGTGTTTAGCAAATTTAGGTTTTGCCTTGTTCCTTTCCTCCTCATTTTAAATTAGTGAGAAAGAGCCTTAGGCATCTTCCAATATTATGGCCACATCCCCAGAGGATGAGCACCACGCTCAGCCCAAGGCTAACGCTCAAGTTATGAAGCATTAGAAAAATCTTTACTACTTCCAGTTTGGCCAAAACCAGTTTATGTTAATTGCAGTGAAATCACACTCAGTGCACCTTGAATTAAGGCACAAGGTTCCCTGGCCCTTGAGTACATGTAAACACCACCACTCTCAGGATTCAAGCATCCTCTATCAAGAGAATTATTACTCTGAAACCCAGAAGATAAAGAGTGAAGAAGCATCCAACTTTGCTGTGTTTTGTACATGGGCAGATTATCACTTTACAATAGAAACATCAACCACTTTGAAAGAAACTTCCCAAAGCAGAAATCTCTACTCTAGAGGTAGCAGCTCCTGATTTCTAGCCACTACCTTATTACTCTAAACTGAAGAGTACTGGATGGCGGTGGGGGGGGGGGGCGGGGGAGCAGAATAACAAGAACATGAGTGTAAGGCAGACAGAATATATCTGTGCCTTTGCACACACATCCAGCACAGGAAGTGTCAGCTTTCTCCATCCACTTTAGCTCCTGTAACAAGTAACGGTCATGACCATCACCGAGTCTGCCCCTTGCTTACCTCTTATCAAAGCACTTTAAAGGCTGATTTTTAACAAGTTCATTTGCTTGCTACACCCTACTTACCACAGTCTTTTAACCATTAATACTTTCTTGGACATACCTTTTCCCCAAGACTGGGTGTGTCCTGGGGTATCAAACTCTGGGACAACTCTAATGCCTCTTAAGCGGGCATACTCAATCACCAGATGGACATCAGTAGGAGTATAGATGTGGTTATAGGAGTACGCTCCCTGTAAAGTATTCACATTTAGAGACAGTTTACAAAACATTATACCAGCAGCTTACAAAATTGGGATTAAAGTGTTACAGTTTAGACTGGTGAGCAGTTTTACAAGTTGGCCTTTTCTGGTTTATCACATGTGTAACTAAACTGACAGAACTTTTCAGTTGACTAGTGGGGGAAAAAAAACCCCAAACAACAGAAAGCCCACAAAAATTAACCCCTTTTTCCACACTAAGCCAAACCTCCTCAGCAGGCTGTCCTTTCCTCCTTAGCTCACAGTTATTGAAGAAAGCAGAAAAGCTAGTTTCTATTCCATCAGATTTTTGAAAGATACATTTTTCAGTTCTTCTGTACAGAGGCAAGTTAGCTTTCCCCTCCACCTCTGCATCATTAGTTCTGAAACATAGGCCCCTTGTTACATGACATGCAAGGCCAACGGTCTTCTTCCAACACCTCTGCTTGTCAGTTTCAATACAATGCCCAATTTAGCATCAGGGCATGTTTGTTTTGTGATGCTGAATTTGAGCATTATTCCATTCTCACAAAGCCAACCAATGTGACAAATGACCCAGACTGCTACAGTTTGGTGGAACAGATGCTTGACAAAGAGCCTAACTACATAAGAAAAGCATCATGACTCCTCATGATTAATATCACCTTAAGCTTCCATTTATCTGGAAACGGTTTCCACAGCTGAGTTACTCAAAAAAGATAATGGTAAACAAGAAGCCTTTCAAAAAGAAGGCTATTGAGACAAAGGCCATCTCCCTCTCTCCAGCTGTCAGTGTGGAATAGGACAGAACTCCACAGTCATTACTAAGAAAAATAATCTGACTACACCATCCAACATCTACAGTTTTTGAATTACAAAAGTCTTCATGGCATCTGCTCAAGCACTGCCTATGTAATTTTCATGAGGGTCAGATTCTAGCATGCATTTTAAAACAGAATCACAAATCTAGTGCTTAGGCTCAGTCTACTTAATTATTCATGCTTGATTTGGCTACTACTGTACCATGACTGAGCAAGAACCTCATGATGGCTTTCATTCATTAGCAAAATCTGCTGTGAATCAGGAAATAAAGAGACACTTTGCACTGTATTTCTTTTAGAAAACATCCTCTCACTTTTGGACCTCTTATAGACATACTGTGTTTTGTGAAGTTAACTAGATCTCAGACAAGGCAAAAGTACTACTGCAGTGATTCCAAACCTAGACGTGACAGGAAACTCATATTTGTTTGAGTGGCATGAAGTCTACCAGTTAAACAAACAAACCAACAGAAATCCAAGCAGTGTTCACCACAACAAGTTATTTGCACACCGTTACTACTTGAAGGCCTGCAAACACTGAGGATCACTGTCACAAACAAATTTGCACAGAAGAGTTAGGAAGGTCATTTACCAAGCATCCACCAAGGAAGAGTTGAACATAGTCCACACAGACACTCAGGTAGGGTCCTAAATGTGGACCTGCTGGTTACTGGTCCTCTGGTACTGCTTCACGATCAGCCAAGGCAGATGTACTCAACCATTGGTAGGCTCTCATTTTATTTTCATGTAATATGTGCCAGATTTCTGCCCTCCCACCCTGCTCCAATGATGTTTACTCACCTTGTCACTTAACTCAGGGAAATAAATACTCTGGTAAGGGAATGACTGATCATCGACTATATGCCAGTGGAGAACATTGAACTTGTTAAAAGCCATGGCATCCTGTAACAAATAATGCAATACAGTCTAGTTAAGCACTCTCACAGAAAACCTATGCAAAAGAGGTGGTCTTGTCCCAGTATATCCTGCATGCCTAAGGCAACAACTAAAAAAAAAAAAAAAACCCAAGAAAAAGCATACCATGTTTCACCGAATCCCAGAAGCATACACCAAAACGCACCAGCCTGTTTATACTACTGCTCCATTCCTCTGCCATCTATTTGCACCACTCCTGTCAACAAGCTCTTGGTCGGATCATGCTACAGTGGCTGGTAAAAGGGGAACTGCTATAAATGCTTATGAATTTCTTCCACTTCGGAACATATCTGGGTAATTCTCTATACACCATCAACTATTTCAGCTTACAGAAAAGCTTATACTTTTCTACCTAAACAGTTTGGACTCAAAAACTAAACAGCATGAGAGACTTTCCTACTATTTAGTACATCCTTACTTGCTAGTGACTTCTGCAGAATCCATTTCAAATGCACGCAAAACAAACCATGCATGTTCCCCTTATGTTTTCAGTCATTACTGAGTACTTCCCTTTTTTTGAAGATAATCAAGATAAATGTTAACACACTTATTTTAGAATTATGACTCCAGATGAACAGTTACACACATACCCTGAGTTATGCAAGTTTGTTAGAGTCACTAGAAGTGTTGTGTGCTGTGAGCAGACAGAGTAAGTGTTCTTTACATTGTTCGTGGCTGAGTAATTGCAACACAGTTGCTTCCAGTTCCTTGCCACAATACAATTATTTCCACCCCTCCCCCTTTCTTTTTTCACAAAGCTGTGTTTAAAGAAGTGACAAATCTCTTCAGGAACTCCCACCAAATCCAAAGGAAGATTTATACCTTGTCCACTCCCCAAAATTATCTCATCTGTTTTATTAGGGAGCAGAAGTTTTAATTACTGCATATCTTCATGCATTTCTATCAAATGCCATCTTTCCACACAGAAAACTATTTCTCCTGACCTTCACATCTGCCACTCCTTCCTCAAGGACAATGCCCTTCCTGGAAATACAGTACAGCAGCTGAACATAAACAAGAAATGTACTTGAACTGCTGCCTTAAGCATCTAGTTACCACATGTCAATGAAGGGATTACTGCTGCTCTTTATTAGGTCAGCCTGGATTCAAGCAGGCACAGAGGTGGGAGGAAAACCATACTTGTTCTTAAACTAGCAAAATGGTATAAAACGTAGCTCTTGGAAAGTATTAGAGCCACAAACATAATTTAAGGAAACAAAACTGCAACAGCAACAGTTATGGAAACACAAAAATGTTTAGAAATGCAAGTCTCAAAAGTCAAGTTACTCTTTGGGCATTGTTGTCTCTTTTAGAAAAGCCAACAAATACTGACCCAAGTAGCTACCTGAGTCTCTGAAGCACCCTCAGCTGCAAATGAAACACTACACAAACACTACTTGCTGAATGGGGACTGATCTTAAAGGTAAATACAAGTGTTAAATACCCATGGAGAGGAAAGTTCATAGAATCCTAGAATGGTTTTGGTTGGAAGGGACCTTAAAGATCGTCTAGTTCAAAAACCCCTGCCATGGGCAGGGACACCTTCCACTAGACCAGGTTGCTCAAAGTCCCACCCAACCTGGCCTTGAACACTTCCAGGGATGGGGCATCCACAGTTTCTCTGGGCAACCTGTTCCAGTGCCTCGCCACCCTCACAGTGAAGAATTTCTTCCTGACATCTAATCTAAATCTACCCTCTTTCAGTTTAAAGCCATTACCCCTCGTCCTATCACTATGTGCCCTTGTAAAAAGTCCCTCTCTGGCTTTCTTGTAGGCCCCCTTTAGGTACTGGAAGGCTGCTATAAGGTCTCCTTGGAGCCTTCTCTTCTCCAGGCTGAACAACCCCAACTCTCTCAGCCTGTCTTCACAGAAGAGGTGCTCCAGCCCTCTGATCATCTTTGTGGCCCTCCTCTGGACTAGCTCTGACAGGTCCATGTCCTTCTCGTGCTGGGGGTCCCAGAGCTGGCCACAGTACTCCAGGTGGGGTCTCACAAGAGTGGAGTAGTGGGGGAGAATCACCTCTTCCAACCAGCTGATCATGCTTCTTTTGATGTGGCCTAGGATACAGTTGGCTTTCTGGGCTACTAAGGCACATTGCCAGGCCATGTTGAGCTTCTCATCAACCAACACCCCTAAGTCCTTCTCCTCAGGGCTGCTCTCAATCCACTCATCACCCATCCTGAATTTGTGCTTGGGATTGCACCAACCCATGTGCAGGACTTTGCACTTGGCCTTGCTGAACTTCATGAGGTTTGCATGGGCCCACCTCTCAAGCCTGTCAAGGTCCCTCTGGATGGCATCCCTTCCCTCCAGTGTGTTGACCGCACCACACAGCTTGGTGTCGTTGGCGAACTTGCTGAGGGTGCACTCAATCCCTCTGTCTATGTCGCTGACAAAGATGTTAAACAGCGCCGGTCCCAATACCAACCCCTGAAGAATGCCACTAGTCACTGCTCTCCACTTGGACATCAAGCCGTTGACCACAAATCTTTGAGTGTGACCATCCAACCAATTCCTTACCCACTGAGTGGTCCATCCAACAAATCTATGTCTCTCCGATTTAGAGACAAGGATGTCATGTGGGACAGTGTCAAATGCTTTGCACAAGTCCAGGTAAATTACATCAGTTGCTCTTCCCTTATCCACCAATGCTGTAACCCCATCATAAAAGGCCACCAGATTTGTCAGGCACCATTTGCCCTTAGCGAAACCATGTTGGCTGTCACAGGTCACCTCCTTATTTTCCATGTGCCCCAGCACAGTTTCCAGGAGGATCTTCATCTGTCATCCACTTCATTCGTCAGCTCCCTCAGGACTCACAGATGCACCTCATCCAGTCCCACAGACTTGTGCACCTTCAGGTTCCTTAGATGGTCTCCAACCTGATCTTCTCCTGTGGTGGGCAGTTCTTCATTCTCCCAGTCCCTGCCGTCGCCTTCTGCAACTTGGGCGGTGTGGCTGGAGCACTTGTAAGGATGACCTCAGAAATGAAGACTGGTTTTACCTGCACTATCTTCCTGCCCATCTTAAGCCTGCTCTTCAAAGTTCTGCAACATGGAAGGGAAATTTCTAATACTACTTCACCTTGGAAAAGCAAGACAGAGTCAAGACAGGAAACTGCATGTTCCACCACTCAAAGGCTCCTCCATTTCAACCCACCAAATAAGCCCTTCTACACGGATTTCAACAGCAGAAAAGGGGAGTACAAAACAGAAAAACCCACAGCTTTTGCTGCTATGATTACACAAATTCATCACCTTCCCATCAAGGTGGGAGTATCCAATTCTTAGTATGCTTGCTTAAGCTTTTTGGAGAAAGTTTTGTTTGGTTTTTTGTGTGTCTTTTTTTGTCTTTTTGAAGGGATGCAGTGAAAGAAATTAGTAGCTTCCAAAGATCATTTCCAATTTCCCCCTTGCTCTGTACTACTTAATTACTGGCTTGCGCTTAGCAGCCTAAGAAAGGACTACCGAAGCCTGGTTATTGAAAAGACTAGAATTTTCCTGCAACCACTGGCACTGAAGCTAGGACTGGCAAGGTCTCCCATGTATTGCTTGGTAACAGTCAGATGTCTCAAAACATGCTTCCAAGATATATGTGAGCTGGTTTAGGCAACAGAAGGTACAGAAAACCTAAGGTACCACAAATCCCAGCCTCCTTTGCAGATTCACCATCATTGTGTCTGCCCACTCAAGTCCTCTCTGGTGTATGTTCTGACCTTTACTTAGCAAAGTTCACTCTGTTCTTTTAAAAGTCAGCCAGGGGAGACAGATTCTCCTTTCATACCAGCTCCAGTTGCTACCTACCTCAGGGAGCAAAACACAACAACAAAAAGCCTTCATTATTAATGATACAAAACTGCCCACTTACCAGGTTTGTAAGAATAGATTTCAATGGTAAATAATGCCTTGAAGTGTCTAGTAAGATTCCTCTATGAGCAAATCTTGGGAAGTCGTCAATTTCAGATTCATTGACAAGAAACTATGAGAACAAGATTTAAAAATTAGAATTTCCATTTTATATTCATCATTTCGAACAGGAAATACTTACTTTTAAGTTTGTTAACAGCTTTCCAAGGATCACTTCCTTAAAAAACATTTGATGAAACTAGTAGATCTGCTGTTTCTAGAAGAGCACCTAATAAAGAATGAGGTTGTCTGTTATCAGGACTGCAGTTTTAGTCAATAGCTATACTTACACTTCCATAGTCATCTTCATGAACCAACTGGCTGAAGGTTTCCAAACCTGTTAAAAAATCCAAGAGAGGGATCTGGAATACAATCAAGTACTTGTCCTTAAAGTTTTAGTTAAAAACAGGACCGTAACTATTTACAGGTATTCACATAGCCAGAAAGAATGATTTGTAGCCAAGTTTCTTTCTCTTTAGCACAGCTTCCTTAATTGCTCAAGCACAACAGTTAAAGAAATTCTGAAGAGAGAGAGAACCATGCAAACTCTCCATTATAGACAAATACTGAATATTAGCACTACAGCTCAGCTATACCAAATTAATCCTTGAATAGTATGGAAGTTACTGAGAGTACGGTAGAAATTTCTGGTGTTGTCATGCATGTATTCCTGTCATTTCTGGAACTAGTGAAGTTTCTAATTCAGCACGAAAGATATGCTAATTTGGTCTAACATTCCAGTAAGAACAGCAGACTGAAGCTTCAGCTTTACAGTCTTCTTAGTGATGTGTCCAGCATGTTCGGTTATCAGGTGCAGTCAGAGAGTAATTTGTTCACACTGTAGATCAGAGAGCTTTTTAGCACCCAGAATTTGGTTGGCTTGGCTGATTTCAGGCACAGCAAGAGTGCACTTACAGTGTGCCACTGGATCCGAGATGCTCAGCATCCAGACCGAGGGTCTGACCAACATACATCTGGGTATCCTTCTGGCCTCTATGCCCAAGCTTACTTCCCACAAAGGACTGAATGAGGGCAAGGCTCAGTGGTCAGCTGGTTCTTAGTCTGCCATGGAGTTTGTATAAGCCCAGAGCAAATAGCTCTATAGGAAAACTATCAGCTTACCTCTTAAAGCACCCCATACCTCATCTGCTTTCAGTATAGCCACAGGCTCAGTTACAGTTAAATGATCTAAAGCAAAGAAAAAAAATAAAAGTTATTCCTCAAGAAAGCATGGATTGACAGGACAATGCTAACAGGCAATAAAGAGATTCTTCAAGTGCCACGTCTCGCTTTTTTAAATTCTAACCAATGCTGTTTTAACGGTGATATTGTGCAGCTCTTTTTCATTTATGTGCTTCTGAAATAATGCAAGCTACTAGTCAGACAGTCAACAGTTAATCAACAAGAGGATAAAACAAATACGGTGCTCAATAATGGCAATATTAAATATCACACATGGGCTGGAATTCAGGCCAAGTTTAACTCAACTGATTTAAAACATATCAGATGATATTTTTTGCATTTAAGACATAGGTGATAAGGGTTGGGTAACTAAGCCAGACTTAACGACAGAAGTTTACTTCTCCTTTTTTCTTCCTTTTATATAGATTATGGTTACACATTTTTTTAGAGATAAGCTTGTCCAGTAATATCGTTAGGTGCTTACTATAAAGGTCTAATTACAAAGGGGAAAAAAAATAATCAGACCCCACCATCCGATGCGGACATGTATGGGGGCAGTGAGACAAAGTAAGGTAAGTAAAATGAAGAGTGGTACCTGAAGGTATCCGTAACTATCCTCCCTTAAGTGTGAATACTGAAGTAAAGTACAAAGTACTGAAAAAGAAAAGCTATAGTAATTCTGTTTTTCCATTGAAGGTGATTCAGTAAATTTTAGTGAAGAAACAGTATCTTTTAAATATGTTAATTAAAAGAAATCACATAAATATGTATAAAAATACACTATATCTATAAATCTATAGATTCATATTATTATTTAAACATTAAAGCAATAATAAACTGACCAGAGTCGCACATTTGAAGCGACAGAGGGAAAAAAAAAAAAAACAAATCAGAGGGGTAAATTGCTGATCTGCCTCAGTATGAAAGAATGGTTGGTTACAAGTTATACAGTTCAAACATTTATCTAAACTACCAGAGAAAAGCCATTCAGGGACACGAAGAAAGTACCTCAAGCTTCCATTTTAACCTAATAACAGCTTGCATACACTGGAAGTTCTGGGTAAGGAAGAGAACTTAGAAGACTACTGCAATCTCCACAGGTCTTTCTGTGGTAAACTGTAGTTCAGTCAGGGGTTTACTTCCAAGACAGCAAGCTTTTTTCTGAACATATAACATACCTTAAATGAACACAGAACAAGTTTTGTATGGCTATTTGGAACCTTTCATACAAGCAGCAGGGAGCAGGGCAGATAACTTGTACTTTGATTACACATCCAAAACTCCTGCTATAGGATAGTCACTGACTGATCCATATTATCTCTATTAAGAAAAAGAGCCAAGCTGCTCAATCCAGCAAGTGACTATAACTGCATATTTCAGCGTTTGTGCCCTGAGCAAGCTATCTCATTAAGAGCAGAATATTAAAACCTTGCTGAAGTCTGAAAAGTTCAGCTTACTACATCAGGAAAACTCCATGTTACTTGTAACAGGAAACTCCTTTCCTACAGCAGAGGGGAAAACTCTTGACTGTTCTGAAGAGTGCAACCTAAAAATCACGTGATCTGACAGATTCCCTGACAGAAGAGAACCACCAGCTTTGGTTAAAATCTGAGGTTCAGAAACTAGTTCAAAGTTCAACTAGTAGTAAAGCAGTATAGCCACCTGACTGTGGCAGAAAAATTCTAAAGCATTAGCAGTTTTGCTGCTATACCTCATTTGCATTGAAATGTATGATAAACTTGCATACAAAAATCTTACTACTTGGCTAAATGTACCAAAAAGATTGAGTACACTTAAAATCAGTGCCTTCTATCACAAGTCAGATGGAATTAATCCTGCTGCAGATGTATGACTTAAGATTAAAAGGATCTTTTTCTAAGGATCTGTATCCTGGATACCAAACAACTGCCTTGCCTAGTACAGAAGATTATCTCAAGACAGAATGAGATGAATTGAGTACGTTGCATTCTGTGCTAACCTGCCCAGCCAAAAAGCAATACTATCAACTCGTCCTTATTTCTGTTAAGAAACTTCTCTGGTGATTAGGACTTCAGTTTAGAGCACTTCTCCACTCTGGACTTCAGTCACAGAAGTAAGGAAGCATAGCAGGACAAATCCAATGTAACCATCATGTTTTTAAATCCTTTCTTGTATCTACTGATAGAAAGAAAGTGGCTTTACAATACTGCAAGACGACTAACAAGAAGTGCGGTGAACACTTTCTGTTTTTCCTGGAAAAACCAGAAATACCATGTATGCAAGCCAGTGTAGGTAGCTTCAATTCAAATGTAGCTGTCTCTAAGGAGAGCAGAAGAATAAGCAAAGCCAGCCTTCACTCGATACCCTGTACTGAGAGAAAGGATGATCTCCTGACTACAGATAGATCTCGGCACACACAGCTGGGTCCAGCACAGCATAATACCTCTGATTCTTAACGACAGTTACTGGAGAGGACAGCAGCAGGTAAGCGAGTTGGATGCTAGCTAAACTTCAGAAATCATAGGTTACACGTCTGACCAGCTTCGTGATTCACTGGGGGCTGAGACTTCCCACAGCCTTCAGAGCAAGGATTATCTCCTCGCTGCCGCCGCTGTGAAAAGTTCTCGAGCGCCTCAGCGAGCCTGCGATTTCCAGTTCCTTAAAAGTAAATAAATAAATGAGCCCGCCGCCGGCTTCTAGGCGGGCCAGGGCCACACGACTGGAAAGCGAGAGCTAACGATGCCGTACGAGCCGCGGGAGGGGAGCGGAGCGGAGCGGAGCGCGGTGGGCGGCTGCGCGCCGTACTCACAGGCCTCGCTGGAGGCGAGGTGCGGGTAGCTCTGGCAGCCGGGGTCGCGGGACTCGATCACCACCTGCAGCTGCGACAGCTCGGGCTCCGCTCGGGCGCCGAGCGGCCTGCGGCCCCGCTTCCGCCGGCGGGACTGCCCGAACATGTACTCGTAGTACCTGCCGGGGGAAACAGAGACGCCGGCGGGGCCCTGAGGTAACCGCTCCCGCCACCGGGCCGCCGCCCGCAGCGCTCCCGCCGCCCCTCACCTGCGGAAGGCGTCCTGCAGCAGGCCGCAGGCCGGCCCCGCCGAGGAGCCGGCGCCGTGCACCAGCTGGAAGCGGCCGGGGGCCAGCTGCAGCTGGCGGCGGGACGTGCGGAGCCACTGCGGCAGGGGCCACAGGGAGTCCTCGGGGACGGCGCCCGAGGCCGGCTCCCACTCGGCCGGCTCCGGCGCGGGCGCGGACTCCTCGGGCTCGCTCCGCGGGGCGCCGTGGCGAAGGCTAGTGCTCACCAGCACGGCGGGCACGAGGAAGAGCCCCAGCAGCAGCCCGGCCAGCCCCATGGCTCTGCCCATGGCGCGGCGGCGGCGGCTCTGCCTGCCCGCGACGACCCGCTCGAAGGGCAGGCCCGCCCCCGGCCCCGCCCCCGCCTCCGTCACGGCGCCGGCGGGGGGCGCTGGGGAGCGCGCCTCAGCGCCCGCCCCCCGCGCGCGGCACCGCCTCCCCGGCGGCTGCTGGCGGCCGCTGAGGGGGCCCTGGAGGGCCGGGGGGTGGGCCCCGCCAGAGCGGGCGGGCGGTCCTGGCTCGGCGGGGGGGGGGTCGCCTCCCGCTGCTGTCATCGCGGCGTCCTGCGCCCGAAACCGGGGAGGGCTGCTGGGTCGGGAGTTCTGAGCGGTTTAAGGTCTGCGTGGAAAGGCCGTGGTTTGGGTTACGCTCTTACAAAGGGGAGACGAGCGCGTCTTTTGTACTGCCACAAAGCAGTTTCAGGCTCAGCAGGAATCGCTTTCTAGCAGACTTTCCACAGATGGTGTTATAAGCCGTATCGCGAATAAGTAGGAGTCTGAGTTGCGGTGAGGTATTTCAAGCCTTAAAAACAAACAAATTAGGTGTTCTGACAGATCCCAATACAAATTTGGGAAGGTTGCTCTGGGGTGTTGGGAAGGCAAATCGAGCGTCTGGAAGTCACAGCGGGGAGGAATTCAGGCTTTAAGCCACCTCTGACTGGACGGTTAACGCAAACACTGAAGCGTCGCCGCTGTTGCGTCGGGTGCCTGGCACCTGCATGCTCTTACTGCAGTGTAATGGAGGAGCCGGTCAGCCATTGCTCCCTCCGCCATCTTCCCTGTGTGGAAGGTTAACTCTCTAGTCGCGTGCTCCGGGCTACAAGGTGGACTCTTAAGTTTATGAAGAGAAGAGTGTCTCCATAATGAAGGCTACGTCTGTTTGTAAAGAGCACAGACGTCTTGCCATAGAATTACTAAGAAGCGAAAATTCTCCTCTTTGCTAGGGTTTGTCCTCCTCTTTCGGCCCATGTCACTCCGCAAGTTTGGAGGAGCCGGTCTCCCTACTGTCCGGAAGGCTCCCCCGGGAGATGCTGGGGCCTCACCCACCCCAGTGAATCACCGCAGCGCTGGGCTGCACAGCAGTTTAAGAGGTGCGTCCTGGCCGCCAGGTCTCCCCAGCGCTGCTCCCGGCCATGCAGTCAAGAGTTATGGGAGTGCACATTCAGCAGGTCTGGGGAGCTGATCTAATCCCGCCCCCCTCTAAAAAAAGTCTCGACATGCTGGAAAGAGGAGCAATAAACAGCAGGATGAGGGGAAGGTTGGGACTATGCCATGCCTGTTTAGACTGTGAACTGCAGCTGAAGGGAATGAACCACAAAACATCCTGGTTTTGTTGTTCACTGTGCCCATCCATGCAACTGGAGCGTGAAGGCTTGATGCAAGCTGTTTGATGCAGGCTATCCATAGCAGAATGCTATTTAATCTTGTCACGCTGTAAGTAAAAAGCAATCCTTTATCATGTGATACTGAACAGGCACATAGCACCTAACGCTTGCACATCTCCCCTCCCAGTCCCCAGCATGCTGTGAGATACGTGGAAGTGGCAGTGCAGTCTTTTCTCGCCCTCTCGGAGGCAATTTTCACACTTTGCTGTTCAAGTGGCAGCAGAGGTTTTGGGTTGCCTGTTACACACACCATTCCCTTTGCATGGTGTGACTGTCTCCTTAACTGTGCTGACTCAGCTGTTCATGTTGCCTACCTCTGTTCACCTTTTGGGGCATATTTAGAAAATCTGGATTATTTCATAGGTTTCTGTGGCACAAATGAGAGATCAGTAAACTCTGTTGGGGAAGTAGAGGGCAAGGATGAGTAGCCGAAGTTGCTGGCGGGCTGTAAGGTACTAAACTAAGTCTGCTGTTTCAGGTGTTAACCAGCCTGGGCATCCCAAATGTCTGGTGGCTATAGACACACTGAGCATTTTTGCTTTCAGTTCTGTGGTGGGTTAACCCTGACTGGATGCCAGGTGCCCACCAAAGCTGTTCTATCATTCCCCCTCCTCAGCTGGACAGGGGAGAGAAAATATAACAAAGAGCTTGTGGGTCGAGATAAGGACAGGAGAGATCACTCACCAATTACCATCACGGGCAAAACAGACTCAGCTTCGGGAAAATTAACTCAATTTATTACCAATCAGCCAGAGTAGGGTAATGAGAAATAAAACCAAATCTCAGAACACCTTCCCTCCACCCCTCCCTTCTTCCCAGGCACAACTTCACTCCCAATTTTCTCTACCAACCCCCCCCCAGCAGCACAGAGGGACAGGGATGGGGTTTACAGTCATCACACATTATTTTCTGCCGCTTCATCCTCCTGAGGGGGAGGACTCATCACACTCTTCCCCTGCTCCAGCGTGGGATGCCTCCCACGGGAGACAGTCCTCCACGAACTTCTCCAACATGGGTCCTTCCCACGGGCTGCAGTTCTTCACGAACTGCTCCAGCATGGGTCCTTTCCGCAGGGTGCAGTCCTTCAGGAGCACACTGCTCCAGTGTGAGTCCCCCATGGGGTCACAAGTCCTGCCAGAAAACCTGCTTCAGCGTGGGCTCCTCTCTCCACAGATCTGCAGGTCCTGCCAGGAGCCTGCTCCAGCGTGGGGTTCCCACAGGGTCACAGCCTCCTTCAGACACATCCACCTGCTCTGGCGTGGGGTCCTCCATGGGCTGCAGGTGGATATCTGCTCCACCGTGGACCTCCCTGGGCTGCAGGAGGACAGCCTGCCTCACCATGGTCTTCCCCACGGGCTGCAGGGGAATCTCTGTTCCGGCGCCTGGAGCACCTCCTCCCCCTCCTTCTGCACTGACCTGGGGGTCTGCAGGGCTGTTTCTCTTACATGTTCTCACTCCTCTCTCCGGCTGCCATTTCCGTCTGTCCCAACCTTTTTTTTCCCTTCTTAAAAATGTTATCACAAAGGCGCTACCACTATCGCTGATGGGCTTGGCTTTGGCCTGCGGTGGGTCCGTCTTAGAGCCGGCTGGTATGGGCTCTCTCTCGAACACAGGGGAAGCTTCCAGCAGCTTCTTACAGAAGCCACCCCTGTAACCCCCCCCGCTACCAAAACCTTGCCACACAAAGCCCATACAGTTCTGTTATCAGTGGTTGTAGCTTCCGTAGAGCAAGGCTGTTCTATACCAATTAAGTACACCTATTTACTAGTCACCTAATAAATATTCACCTATTTATTTATTTATTATTGTCACTCTTTAAATAAGCTATTCTGTGCACAGAAAACTAATTAAATAAATTTTGCATTTTGTTTTCTTCTCTGGGTAGATTTTCTGATGATCAATAAAGAGAGCAGGTAGTCTTTCCTTGTGTAAGTCCATGAATATAGTTTCTTTCTTTTATTCTTCTGTATATTGGACAAACTTGTAGGAACTTAGTGTCTCTGAGACATCTACCTCTTTGCCAGCTTTGCTTGAAATTAGCCACTGGGATTTAAAAGTTATTGGGTGGAAGGGTGGAGTAGACAGACATGAACATGCTATCCTCATTTTCTGAGGAAACCTGACTGTAATGTCTTTAATAACCACAAGCAATCTGAGTTTGCACTGGTATTTTTAGACACTATTATGTTTGAAGTGCTGTAATGTAACCCAGTTTTATATTGCATCTGGGGACTGATTCTAAGCTCACAGGGAAGAAGTAGAGGATAAGCAGGGAGCCATAGAATTGGAGAGTATTTGAGTTCAGGCTGCAGTCCTCCAGTATGTCGGTGTCTTCAGAGGCCTGCTGATTTCAGTGGGGTTTCCACTGAGCATAGCAGACTGGTGAAACTGCAGAGCTGGGACTGTAATTGTTTCCAGCATGTGCACAAGGAGAGAAGACGTCAGTGTGAGTCATGCTGCTTTTTTGGTTTTTTTTTTTAAAAAAAAAAAAAAGGCTTAGTCGATTCAAGGAGCATATCAAGGGGAAAATTAAAAACAGTAGAGTCTGGGCTAGTACTGCAGAGATGTGGAATGGAGTCTGAGGTTAGACAGCAACAGGCTGATGAGTGTCTGTGCTTTTCCTCTGTACTTCCTCAGTACAGAATGAACAGAAGACCTGGAAGATTGAATGGATCCAAGCACACACAATTGATGCTTTCAGTTCCTTAAAGACAGCTGACAAGGCAGAAAGAAAATATTATGTGCATGGCGTAAATCAGTTGTCAATATGAAGCAACTTCCTTTAGATTAATTAATCCCCCAAACAAAATCTATATTCAGAAGAGTACAGGGAAAATAGCCACACTTAAATTATTATTAAAGCCAAGGGAATGACAGGCTCCTTGGCCAGGCAGCATGGTTTAGTTACCTTGTCTCTTATGAACATCATAACCACACCTCATGACTACCCAAAGAGCTTCTTTCCATTTCCCCCTCCCCAAACAAACACAATATGCCCCCTCTGCCACGTGAATGACAAATCCTGGTGTCAGCAATGGAAACACATCTGTGTGCACTGGCAGAACAAATGATTCCTTATGTTCTCAGTGGACGGTAGGACACCAATAGAAGGTATTTTATGTGGTATGTTATTCCCTATTAGTCTGTGGGGAGGGGTCTGGGAGATAAGGACTTTCTTAGTGGAAGTTATTAGTAGAACATGTAAGTGGCAAGATGTGGCATGGTAATTTCCTTCACTTGAAGAATATGCATGGTGGGATTTAATTCTTGAGTAAATGTTGGTTTTTTACAGAATTACTAGTTATCTCTAACTTGCCTTTTTTAAAGAATCAGATATGGATGTTGGCAGTGGAGGAGAGAGGCAAGATGAGACGGAGTAAATGGAATAAATGTGGATGAAGCAGGAGTCTGGGAAGGAAGGAATCTTTTGCAGCTATCTGTAGAAATAAGGAAATGAGGCCATAACAGTTGGGAACAGTGATGGAGAAGAAACCTCAGCTGAGACATTTTAATCTCATTTGTGTAAGGAGGCTTTGACAATGGAAGCAGATTTCAGGTAAGAGGTATGCCTTTTTTTAGGTACTCATTACACTGGGTTAAAGAAGTGTCACAATTTGGGGGAGAATTGTTCTATTTTGTTTGTTTTTCTTTTTGAAATTTGTAGGTAGGCTGATACCTCAAGTGATAACTAAGACTTTAATGATAACAGATATGGTTATGCTTCCAGACTGTACTATGATTAACAAATACTGTTTTAAAGTATCTTTGAATTGTGTATGACTTTATACCTCTAATTATTAGGACAACCTGGGAAAGCAATGACACTATTTGTCAAAGGTCACTTTGCTTCAGTATCAACTCAAAGTCTTGGATGTGGTAATCTATCATGCTTTATCCTTAGTCTGTTCTGTAAGTTTGATGTCCTACTCCTGAGAGGAATGGATTCTGATCCTCTTTTATTGTAGACTTTTTGCTTAGATTGTAAACTGTGTGGAATGGGAATGTACTCTTATCTATGCCTGTAAAGACTTACACAACTTTGTAGCTTATACATACTTGGTGAATGAGTACTAGAAGTACTATTTTGCATTTTTGTGGAAACTTTTAAAAACTCAGAAATGCAAACATAAATAATTTTTCAGATAAGGAACCTGCATCCCCTGGTTCTATCAAAGATGGCTTTTCCAATCTCTAAGGTAAAAGTTAAGTGTCAATTAGTTATAGTCTAACCCTTTCTTCTGGGAGGTCTGAAGAAGGGGAAAAAATTACTACAACTCCCCCCCCCCATTATATGAATATAGCTGAGCTTGACTTGTACAACAGAACTGTACAGATTCCTTCACACACACATCCCTTTGTTAAATAGTAGAAAAAAACAAAAGCATTTTCAGACATTAAGGAATCTCAAATGTTCATCTTGTTAACCAAAATGGTGGAATAGGGCTGGACAGCAGCATTTTTTATAGGAGGAAGTGGTGAAGGTGGCTCTCCGTTCTTCCAGTTCTGCTGTGGCTACAGCAGTCACTTCAGAGTGACTGGAGATCTCTCAGCAGTGTTTTGAGGTGTGCAAAGAAATTTACCACATAGTTTCTGCAGTTGACTCCCCTTCTTACTTGGGAAATAACAAAGCAGCAGAGAGGAAATAGTGACTGATTATCACCAAGTGATATTCTGTGGCCACTGTAGTCTGGTCAGCATATGGGGATGTTACTACCCAGTAAACTAGGGTATGCATTGACACCAGACAGGGAATTCCACATTGGTGTCTCTTGGAGACATTTTTAGACTATGTTAAAGGCCCATCCATTAATTTTTGAAAGAAATTTATCACAGTTAGCAAGAAGAGTGACTTTCCCATTATTTGGAAACCAGGTGATATTTTACTTGCTGCATTTCCAAATTAAGCTAAATTCCTAAGTTAACTAAAACTGACTTAAATTACAAGTAAATGTTTCCACCGTGGTTGTAAGAAGTTCAGCTGTTCCACTATGTGAGTAGCAGAAAATATCCTTTAAGTATAAGTAGTACATATCCTTTGCAGACGAGCCTGAATCTTTACATGCAGTAGCTTACTCTCTAGGTAGATGGGATAGGGTACCTCAGCTGAAGGGCTTGTCTACAAGGAGGTGTTGTGACTGAGTAAGGTAGTATGATAATTTCATACTACAAGTAGCTGCTCACATTAATTTCTAATAGGGAAAGGTTGTGAAGATTCTGCAGTTTGGAAATGGAATAACCTTCTAGCAGGGAGTCACTTACTGCGCTGTAAATTTCTAACCTAGCTTATACACAGTTTTATGTATGGTGATTGTATGTCCAGATTTTGCCAGACATATCTTCTCTTTTATCCTGGCCACTTTGTACAGATTTATTTTTAAGGACATCCTTTATATATCAGGGGTATCCAGGCACCTATTAGATCTAGAAGGTTGGAAACCCACGACAGCCTAGAAAACCTGTGTGCAACCATAGAGTGCTTGAATTACGGGCTTAGCACCAGCTGACTTCAAGTATATTTGTTGGCTGAAGAGAATTTCAAAATGGAAGAAGATTATACAGGAGCTGTGTGTGAGCTACACACTGAGAATGCTGGTACTGATGTTGACATACACAAGTAATTAAGGATGAGAACTAACCAAAACAGGATGTTTAGCTGATGTAACTTGAAGAAAACTCACAGGCCAAAACTGCTTCAAACAATAGCAAGGACAGTTTGTGAATGGATGCACGTCAGATACATGATTAGTGTTAAGTGGGTGAATGAGCTACAAAACAAACTGTGGACACCGTGTGTATAATATACGCATATTGTTTTGTAGGGGGAATTGTGGTTTAGGCTGCCAGCCTCACTGTCTGTTACTGTCTGATTAGTGTTTCAGTGTTTGCTATGTTGTTTGACTACAAGAAAATCTGAATGATTCTGTTACTGAGGCAAACCTGTAGCTTCAGTATTTCAGCCCCTAGAAGGTGTGAAAAACATGTTGGGAGAAAGCACCAGCACATGCCAGGTGCAGAAGCATTCTAGTCTACTGGCTGGCTCTAAAACTCCTCATGGTTTTTTGTTGATTTGTCTTTTTGCTTCACAGCTGTCTGGGAATTCTGAGATCTGGAGTAGCGCTGAGTCTGGATTTGGGGGCTTCAGACTGATGGGAGTCTCCTGTTCTGGTGGAGCACTGCTGCTCCCAAATAGATTGCTCTGGGGTCTTTAGTTTCATCAGCCCTGGTTCTTCGGTCTCCACCAATTGAAATGAGATATCAGAGTGGGGGAAAGGGTGAAGCAAATAAGGGCTCTTGTACAGTCTGGTTTGAGTAATGATTTGTGCATGATCAATACCTGCTGATTTCTCAGACCACTCTGAATCACTGAACACAGTTTGGCAGGGTAGGACATGGTGGAGCTGTCCTGGATTAGAAGTGAGGTAGTCAGCAAATGAGTCACTATTTTGAGCATGGAGGAATAAGGACTATTCAAACAGAAGGAGAATTTCTTATGTTTCTAGGACCACTTCCCTAAAGACCTCCAGATCTTTTACCACCACAGCCCAAATGTTCAAGTAGTTCTGGCCTTCTGCTAAATAAAGTTGTCCTTAAAAATTGCTCCAGTTGTTCTTGACTTTCTTCTGGGCAGGCTTCCTCACAATTATGCACTATAGTCTCCAGCCGTTCATCTGTCTGGCTTCCTGCAACTGCATTCCCTCAGTCACGGAACTGTGTGCTATTAAATGGTCTTTTAGTGCAAAACTTCTAATCATGTTAGAGATCTTTTGTACGTATATAGAGAGGGTGCAACTCAGGTGGGGAGAGGGGACTCGGACAGAAAATCTTGTGGGTCAAAATAAGGACAGGGAGAGGTCATTCACCAATTACCACCCAGGGCAAACCAGACTTGACTTGGGGAAGAATTAATTTAATTTATTACCAATCTAACCAGAGTACAATAATGAGAAATAAAACCAAATTTTAAAAACACTGTCTGCCTGCCCCTCCCTTCTTACCAGGCTTGACTTCACTCCCAATTTTCTCTATCTCCTCTACTCCAGCAGCACAGGGGCACAAG
This sequence comes from Haliaeetus albicilla, assembly GCF_947461875.1. Taxonomy (NCBI): domain Eukaryota; kingdom Metazoa; phylum Chordata; class Aves; order Accipitriformes; family Accipitridae; genus Haliaeetus; species Haliaeetus albicilla. Next base: position 14,770,794 of record NC_091516.1, read on the forward strand.
GAATGGGGGTTGCGGTCGGTTCATCACATGTTTTCTCTGCTGCTCCTTCCTCCTGAGGGGGAGGACTCATCACACTCTTCCCCTGCTCCAGCATGGGGTGCCTCCCACAGGAGACAGTCCTCCATGAACTTCTCCAGCGTGGCTCCTTTCCACGGGCTGCAGTCCTTCAGGCACAGACTGCTCCAGCGTGGGTCCCCCATGGGGTCACAAGTCCTGCCAGAAAACCTGCTCCAGCGTGGGCTCCTCTCTCCACAGATCTGCAGGTCCTGCCAGGAGCCTGCTCCAGCATGGGGTTCCCACAGGGTCACAGCCTCCTTCGGGCACCCACCTGCTCCGGCGTGGGGTCCCTCACGGGCTGCAGGTGGATATCTGCTCCACCGTGGACCTCCCTGGGCTGCAGGAGGACAGCCTGCCTCACCACGGTCTTCCCTATGGGCTGCAGGGGAATCTCTGTCTGCTCCAGTGCCTGGAGCACCTCCTCCCCCTCCTTCTTCACTGACCTGGGTGTCTGCAGGGCTGTTTCTCTCACATATCCTCACTCTTCTGTCCAGCTGCAGTTGTGCAGTTTTTTTTTTCCCCTTCTTAAATACGTTATCCCACTGTCACTGATGGGCTTGACCTTGGCCGGCAGTGGGTCCATCTCGGAGCCAGCTGGCATTGGCTCTGTCAGACATGGGGGAAGCTTCTGGCAGCTTCTCAAAGAAACCACCCCCACAGCCTCCCTTCTACCAAAACCTTGCCACACAAACCCAGTACACCTGGCTGCACAGCAGCATTTTTTCATGGAGGTGACATCAGGCTCCTAAGATCTCAAGAGAGCAGAGTGTATCCACATGAGCAGTCTGGTGAATCAGGAAGAGGTGCGGTACAGGAAGGCACCTCCTAATATATTATGAACCAAAGGCAGACCCACACAAACATAACTACTGTACATTTGTTTGAGGTTAAATTACTGCCACAGCATCTTAGTCATTTATCTGTTGCATCATTGTAGTAAATTACACATTGAAGACATGAATCCTACTACATCCCTTGCTTTATACTTGACTAAACTGCCTGTGTGTACAAGTTCTAAAATGGATGTTTTCTAGAGAAGCACCTTGTCAGCACTGAACATGAACGTGACAGAGTAATTGAAATGGCCCAGAAACACCTAATAGGAGTCTCTGCACAGTATCTGAGGCACAGAACCCTTGCAAGTTTTACATGTGGGAGACTTCTTTAATAATCAAAGAGGATGAGGTCTATACAGAGAGGTAATTATTTTTTTCTTTCTTTTTTATTTTAATTTCTTCTTCTTTTTTTTTTTTTTTTTTTTAATTAAACCTAGCAATATTATGGGGAACGGGCAAAACCTTTTCCTTCCTTCTGAAGCCTTGTCTTCGGCAGCAGGTGGTGCTATGCTCTCACTGAATCAGCATTTGGCGCTTATTCCTAGGGACATCACCCTGAAAGTGGAACTGCAGGGATGATGGAAACAGGAACTAGTCTCGTCTGCACCTTTTGTTAGCTGATTAGAAACCGTCCCTGGATTCCACGTGCATAGTTTTTTGCCGAGTTCCTCCATGCTGTGCATATTTGGCAAAATAAATATTGTATTTTGTCACTGAAGAAATTCATCCAAATCAGATGCCTTCTTCGTGATTACTTGTATTCTGAGTAGTTAACATTCAAATTTACTGATTACAGATTCCAGGATAATAGTTAATTGTGTAATTGTTGCAGCTCCTGAGACAGGGCAAAATTCAGTGCACAGGGGTAAGGCCGTGCTTTTTAAGGACACTAAAAGAATTTTGTGGTAGCAAAAATGCTAAACCAGCTATGTTTAGAGAGGCAAGAAAAAAAGTTATTATTTCTCAGGACCTGAGTGAATCTAGTTGTGTTCCTGCCTCCCTCCTCACTGTCGCTGAAAATGTTAAACTTAGGATGAGTTCAATTGCTGGGGTCTTGGAAAACTTTGATCTCTTTCTCCTAATGATTTTACTCTGTACTAAAGTCCCCACTAAACAAACACACACAATGGTTTCAAGTGGAGTCCCAGTTCTCTAGGGATGGTATTGCTGGGTCTCTTGTGATGGGATGTCCAATTTGTGGACAGTACAATTTAGTAGGAGAGGATGACAAGCTTACAGGTAGAACTTCAGAGAGACTTTGAGAAACTTAAGGATGGGACTAACAGAAAACTCATGAACTTCAATGATGAGAAGTGTGTGGGGGTAGAATAGCCCTGTGCATCAGTACAGGCTGGTTAGTAACTTCCTTGGTGCAGCACTGGAACAAGCTATCTGGAGGGGCTATCGTGTTTCATCCATAGGGGCTTTTGACCTTGGCCAGGTAAAGCTGTGGCTGACTTCATCTGGTGTTGGTGTTAATCCACTCCGTGCAGAAGTCCTTTCCTGCCAGTACTCTTTGATCAATGCTGCTGTGGCTTAGTGCCAGCTGAAGTAGATCTATATTATACAGTTAAATTAAGTATATGCACTGATTAATGATGTAAATATGTGTGACATCAAAGTTATTAGCCACAGTACCCTAATGATATTGTCTTCTGTCCTCCTTGGATACCCTTAACTAGGTTCAGCTGCTCTATGCCAGCTGGCCTTGCGGTGCCTCTCCCTGCTGCAGCTGGAGAGAGCGAGCCTGCAGCTTCATTGTGACTGTGCCTTGGGTAAGTAAGGTGTAGGAAAAGCTGACTTTGACATGGAGCAGAGCTACTGCTGCGTTTATGTGGTCCTGGAAATGCAGTAAGTCTTGTGGGGAGAGCAGAAGAGAAGAAAAAGGGAGTGTGTGTCACTCAGTGCTCCAGGTTTTCCATTGAGGTGAAGTCCCATAAGTCAAGTTCTGGCTCAAGAGCAGTCAGATCACCTAGCAAGAGAAGTGTTAGCAAAAGGTGAAAGGCAGAGACGCTCTGAAAACATTTGGAATGCTTGTGTTAAAGTATCTATAAGGTATCTGTATGTCCAAAAGCACAGATAGTGTTGCCTATCCCTAACGTGTTGTAGTCTGTTGCCAAGCTAGATCTGGTGCATTGTTCACTGCTGCCAAATTGTTACTGGTTTTCCATTATTTTAAAACAGGACTGTAATCCTGAAAAGCACCAAGCTGCGTGCAGGGTAGTCTGTTAAGAAGAAAATAATCGAAACCCTTTTTTTTCCAACGTGAAGTACAGACTTCTTAATGCAGGTTGTAGTGAATGGGGGATATGGAGGAAGGAGGTATGAATTAGCCTCCTTAGTCTCATTTCATTTTTATCACAAACTTTGATTACAGAAGAGGCATGCTTTATGGAGCAGTAAAGAAGCCAGTGGATACAAACTCGTCCACTGGTCCTTATAAAATGAAACAAGAACATGTGTTAGGATTACAGCATGTATGCAAACAGGACCCAGAGTACATACAAGGCAGACACATTTCCTAGTCCAGAAAATCAAAGGTAGATGGATATCCTTTTTCCCTTGGATTTCATAAGAACTGCAAAAGGAATACCCTATGGTTTAGACAATAATATAGGTAACAGTATATAGAAAAATCCCCAGGGGGGGCAAACTTTGAAGATACTGTTTTGTTTTTAACAACACTTGTCTTTCTCTTAGACAATAGTGTTGTAGTGAGAGTTTGCAGATGCTTTCAATAAAAATTCATAGTGGGACACAGGTGAATGCATTACTCTAAAGACTGAGGATGTTCTGTTCTGATTTAGCTTGGGATTGTGCCATTTCTGTGACTTGGTTAGCATGTTTTTGGCTAGCATGTTTTATTTGGAGAGCTGTGTCTCCTTTGCAGAATGTTTGGAGACCTCCTAACATAAACACTGCTATTAGTGTTTATAGTCCTTATGTTCTTAGCTTTGGGAAAAAATCCATTTTGAACATAAAGGTGTAAATCTTGTGATGTTTGTAACAAGCTGCTTGTTTTGAATTCTCTTACTATTACATATTTACATTTCTGTAGTCAGTCAAGTTTAATTTCATTCTGTTAGATACACTATAGACATATTCTAAGTGACAGATTTCATCCCTAGAGGTGTCAGAATATTTAGCAGTGCAGAGAAGCTGAGTTGTTTTTACTTTCAACAGCAGAAGTCATGCAGAGTCTCAAGATTAATCTAACCAGTGCTTCTCTGTGGGATCCAAAAGGGAACAATTCACTCACATTTCCAACACAAAAACATTGCAGAGAATGTACAGGATATTTTTCTTCCAGCACTGCACAAGTGCATTGTCTCTCTCTTCTTGGTGGTGTTTGCGCACAGTGTATTTCTGCAAACTCTGTCTTCTTTGAGCAATCCGTTGTACAACTGGAATCTGACATGCTTTCTGTCCAGATTGCTTTCCATTTACTGTAAGAGAACAAAGAGTTTGAAAGAGAAAGGGGAGGGAACACATTAGTGATTAGGCTGATGCATATAGTGAGAAATATTAATTACCTCCTTAGTCTTATCACAGCTATCTCAATCATCATACACAAATCTTTTGAGAGGAGATGTGAGAACTCTCCTGGCTTTGGCCACAGACCACCTGTGCTGTGCTACTCAATCTGTAATTCTAGGTGTCCTGATCTTGTAGTTAGCAGTACACTAAATCATAAGTTTTCTGACTGGTTTAAGGGGCCTGCTGAAATACTAATCAATAAGCCAGTCACTGGAGCTGTCTTTAGAGAAGAGAGCTAATGGCTGCAGCAGGACAAGCCTTAACCTGAGAAGTAGGGTGTGTTATTGATAATCATCCTAACTTTATTTCTGAGGAATTATCAGTGATGGTGGAGTAACCATCATATTTTTCTGGTGGAGTAACCATCATATTTTTCATGGACAGGATGATGAATATTTTCCAATTTTTTGAGTCCTGTCTAAGCCCTGGGTCTTGTTTATAGTCTATGTTGGGTTTCAGGTAAATACAAGTTATGGGGTCATGGTATTCACAGGACTGAAATTAATTTTACCCTCCCAGCCATTATGTATCTCAAAAAATTTGGAAATGTTTTCTAGGTTTGTAGTGGTTATAGTGCAAACCTCTTTTAAATGTTGGTGTTCAGTAAATCTAAAGAGGTGTAGTCAAATTAATCATTTAACTGGGAAGTCAACCTTAGAATCACAGACTGTAGCATCCAGGTTTCTCTGAGACACTGTTAGGACTGCCTCCCTTTACCTGATCATTGAGATGTTTAGGGGTTTTTTTTTTTAAATGGCTGTGCTCTTGCTTGTGATTTACTAAAAAAGAAAGTATGGTGTGAGAAGTAGTATATAATTTGAAACAGGACCCAGAATGAATTGAGGAGAGGAACTTTTGGGGTTTCAGTGCCAGTATAGGAAATGTTACAGGACAGAAAAGAGCCTGGGGTTAATGTTACTTTTTAGAAACAGAAGTTATGAGATCATGTTATGATGCCATTTTGAATGGGATTGTAAAGTAAATTTACTATAGTCATTCTAACTTTGGGGTTTTTTTAGGGATAAAATCAGAAACATCACACTGATACACCAAATATTTTAAAACTCAGGGTGTTTTCATTTGGTAATCTTCACATCTCTGTATAGCTTGTACTTCACTAAACCAAATCCTGCATTTAATGAAATGTACTTTCATTACAAGGAAAACTAATGGCTACTGTCCAACTCTTACATTAATGCCTACTTTCTAGTAGTGCATTCTTACAATTGCTTCATTTCTACCTTGCTGTGCTCAAACTAAACCTAGCCCTGTCTCTTCTGGCATCTTGGTGAAACACCATTTTTATGACATAGTGTCTGCTGCTTTTCCTTTCCTTTATGCGCTCACTTACATGCCTTTTCATCCCCTCCTCTACCTCATACTTTTACTAATGCACTAGAAACCTTGCTTTTGTGGGGGACCCAAACAAGCTTTTCAGATGTCATCTGGCTCCTTGAGGACTGTTGCTTTCATTTCAAATAATGTTTGAAAACACATTTCTGTTCCTTATAGAGAAAAAAAACCAAGAAAAATCCCACAGCCCAATTCCAAATTGGAGGAACTAAAAGATATTAGTTTTCAGTGTCTTCAGAATTTTTAGCTAACTGCTTGATATATTTTTGGATATGGTTATAGTTACTAGCAACTTTTGTACTAATGGTTTCCATTTCATTTCCATTAGTTTCTTGCTCTGTTTTTTGTAAATATGACCTGCAATTATGTGCCATTTACTGCTGGAAGAATAAGTAAGTGCATATTTAAAATGCAGTCAACTGAAATTTTAGTCTGAAATTGAATTTTTAAGTGCATCTCTTTAAACATGATAGCACTGATGATTCAGTCACATGACTTGCCATTAACTGTATCACAAACATTTCCTGTAGCTTAACTCACTATCCCTGTCCCTTGCCCTCTTGAAATAAATTGACTTCCAGCAACAGTTTTGACAATACTCTTGTCTACAAGTAATAAAACATCTGGAAATTAGGCTAGATGGATAAAACAGTTCCATGTAATAATAGGTATCTGGAATTCATACAACCTCTGTATAATGCATGTTTTTTATGGACCAGATGTGGTATTTATGTGTTATGAGGAACAGAGGCATGTTCAGTCATGCTTTTTATTGCATTTAAATGCAAGGTATATTTTAATAACTCTCAAAGGGAATTGTCTCCTATTGATTAGAAACTGTCAGTGTGTTAGACATAAACCTGAAAAAGCAAATGAATCTGTCAGAAAACTGTAGATGTAATTTAAGTTGACATTAAGCTGTATACATATTGTGAGCTGGCTTAAAAAAGAAAAAGGCAACTAATAAATTTCTACTTATTCCTCCAGTGAAGATGATCTATGAATCCTTTGATCTAAGAGTTGTTTATTTCTTTTCTAGGACTGTGTTCTGTTACATTTACAGGTCTATGAAATAATTATTCTTTTATGTTTATTCTTCAGCCTTTCACATTTTCTCATTAAGACAACAGCTTTGCATAAAAGCCAGCTGCATAGTCTCAATTTTTAGAGTCTTGCATAGCATTTTCAAGTAAGGTGAACTGAACAACTATTGGGTGGAAAAGGGATTCCACTGCACCCTGTCCATCTTGCTTTTGTCATTGTTACTTTCCAAACAGCCCTGAAAAGCATGTAACTGAGCTGTTCTCTCCTCTACACCTTTTCTTTGTCTAAGGTTTTTACTCTTTTCAGCCTGAATCATCACTGCTTTTTCAAGAATGGCACCTACAACTGTCTTTCATTTACCATTCCCATTTCTGTTGAGCCCATTGAGCTCTGTCTACATGAGATGATCCTACAATATTCTACATTTGCTGTCATCCTTCTGTTCCATGTCCTTTTCCATGATTATTACCTGTAGAAGAGCTGTCAATGTCAAATTTCTCTTACAGCTTCTTTAGTTGTTTTTTTTACTCTGCAATATCTCCTCAAACAAATAAATCCTCTACCTGTGTATTTCCAAATATGTTATAGGTTGTTTTAAAGCAAGGACACTGAGGCCAGCTTTGACAGGTGTCAGTACCAGAATACCACTGTAGTTCTTCTAGTGCATCTCTTCTTCCCTTAACTTTAATTGAAAGGGAGGAAAGGCCTGCAGGAATGCTGGCTTGGCAGCGATGAAATCTTTTTTTTTAACTTTGTAAGAGGACTCCAACTAATGCAATAATTTGCTTAATTATCTTCTACAGTAGTGAAGGCCAGAAATCTTGAAGCCATCCTTGAGCCTGAACTGATTTTTAAGCCTGCTACCTTCCTTACAGTTTGCTTGTGTGTCACTGACCTCTCACAATCTCTACAGCACTGCCAGGCTTCTTCCTTGCTTCAGCTCTGGCTCTGCTGAAATTCTTATTCATTCTTGAATCATTTCCTGTCTCAACTATTTCAGCTCTTTCTTTTATAGTTCTTCTAAATCCCTATACTCTTAAGCTTCAGGAGACCCAGAATACTATGCTTAGACTTTTTTTTCATGAATATTCTCCATCCATCCCTCCAGCCAGGCATCTTTGAATTCAGGTTCAACATCAAGTTCCTGCTTTTCAGAACTCTCACTGGATTTGTATCTCCTTTTCCAATTTGGAGTCTGTAACGAGCAGAGTGAGTATACATGCTTCATTCAGCGTGAAGAGCGAGGAAGGCAAAAGCCAGCCATGGCTTAGAGAAAAAGGCCTGACATTCAAGTCCAAGATTCAAACAGTGTTTCTGTGAACCCCTTGGTTGTAGTAGTAAGTAAACTGTCACATATGAATTTACTCATAGTCTATAGCCCTGACAGAGAGGGACTAAGGCACTAGCATGTCTCAGCCTTAATGTGTAATTGAGATATGAGGGACAACATGAAGTGGTTCCATTAGGGAAAAAAAAAATAATTCTAAACCAAAATATTGGAGTGCTCTCAAAGCCCAAATTGGAACCTTTTTTTTTTTTTTATATTTGTCCCCCCACTGTTTTCAGGTAGACTCAACCTGCTTGTGCCTGACATCTTTATCAGCCAGTGAGGTTATCCCAATATGCAAGACATACAGCAGGCACTGCAGGAAACCAGTGTGGTCAAACAGAGACCATCTGACTGAGCTCAAGCACAAGAAGGAAGTGTATGGGAAGTGGAAGACAGGATATATTACCAAGGAGGGGTACAGAAGCATCACTTGGGCATGCAGGGATGGAATTAGCAAGACGAAAGTTTGGCCAGTATTGAAGCAGATAAGGCATGTGAAGTGCAACAAGAAGGGCTTCTGCAGCTATGTTGGCAGCAAAAGGAAGACCAAGGAAAATACGGACCTGCTGCTGAATCAGGCAGGTGATCTCCTAATGAAGGGCATGGAAGAGGCTGAGATACCCAATGCTTTATTTATTTCAGTCTTTACTAGCAGTATCTCCTGCTAAGCCTTCCAGGTTCTGCCAGTTCGTTCTATCTTTTTGTCAGTTATCTGGATGGAGGAGTTGAATGCACCATTGGTAGTTTGCTGATGATATTAAACTGGGAGGTGCTGTTGACTCTCTCTTGAGGGACAAGAGGCCTTGCAGAGGGATCTAGATAGATTGGAGCATTGGGCAATCATCAATGGGATGAAATTTAACAAGAATAAATGCCAGATTCTGCACCTGGGACAGGGTAATGCTGGACACAATTACAGACTGGGAGAGGAGTGGCTGGAGAGCAGCCCTGCAGAAAGGGATCTGGGGTGCTGGTTGGCAACAGGCTTAATAGGAGTCAGCAGTGTGCCCTGGCAGCCAAGAGGGGAAACCCCATCCTGGGGTGCGTCAGACACAGTACAAGCAGCTGCTCAAAAGAGGTGATTGCCCCGCTGTATTCAGTGTTGGTGCAGCCTCACCTTGAGTACTGTGTGCAGTTCTGGGTCACACAACTTAAGAAGGATGTGAAGGTCCTTGAATGTGTCCAGAGGAGGGCAACAAAGCTGGTGAAAGGGCTGGAAGGCATGTCCTGTGAGGAGTGGCTGAGGACTCTGGGTTTGTCTAGTTTGGAGAAAAGGAGGCTGAGGGGCGACCTCATTGCTCCCTATGGCTTCCTGAGGAGGGGAAGTAGAGAGGGAGCTGCTGATCTCTTCTCCCTGGGATCCTGTGATAGGACGTGTGGGAATGGTTCAAAGCTGTGCCAGGGGAGGTTTAGACTGGATGTTGGGAAGCATTTCTTTACCAAGAGGGTGGTCAAACACAGGAACAGTCTTCCTGGAGAGGTGGTCAATGCCCCAGGCCTGTCGGTGTTTAAGAGGCATTTGGGCAATGCCCTTAATAATACACTTTAACTTCTGGTCAGCCCTGAAGTGGTCAGGCAGTTGGACTAGATGATCATTGTAGGTCCCTTCCAAGTGAACTATCCTGTTCTGTTCTGTTCTATTCTAATAAGCTTTCTCTGACTACTGCCAAAGTTTAGAGGAGAGAGATACTACCCACAGTAGAGAAGTATCAAATTAGGAAACACTTAAATAAGCTGGACATATACAAACCCATGGAACCTTGCAACCATGGAACAAGCAGGAACCTGTTCAACAACAAAACCAAGTGTGAAGTCCTGCACTTGAGGCAGAAAAAAACCCATGCACTGGTACAAGCTGGGCACTGACTGGTGAGAGACCAGCTTTGCAGAAAAGGACTAGGCCCCTCAGTAGACAGCAGGTTGAACCTTAGTCAGCAGTGTGACCTTGCAGCAGTGAAGGCAAACAGCATCCTGGGCAGTATAAGCAAGATCATCATCAGTGGGTTGAGGAAAGTTAATATCCTCCATTCTTGGAGATTTTTCAAAATTTGCGTGGAGATTTTCAAAAGGGCCACAAGTAACCTGATTTAACTGCAAAAGTAACCCTCCTTTGAGCAAGAGGTTGGACTAGAGACCTCCAAAGACCGTTTCCAGCCAATATTCTATGATTTTGACACAATAAAGAAGATAATCTGATACACTTCAGTCAGTTGAGAAATCTCAGCTCTCTAATTTAATCACTTAATGGGGAAGTGCAGAGTAAATTCTATGGAATGTATGGAGTTTACATTTAAAAGTGCTGTGTATATAAGAAAGACTTTAGATTTGAAATATTTTTAACTTTCTGTGTATTCATTAAATGAATGAATGATTGATCCATTAATACATATCAATGTAGTTACTGATACACACACCTCCCCAAGCCCCTAATCTTTAGTGTGACTATTTAATTTATTGTGGTAATTTCATTTAGAAGTACAGTGTGGAGCCTGAGATTTGTGATCTGAAAGCTATGACTATGGACAGTCTCAAAGAAAGATGTGACTAAACACTGATTCACGATCCAAAGAGCTACCGCAATATAACTAAAAGGCATTTGTAACCTGTATTGCTCAGTATACTGAGTAAGGCCTGTTGAAAAGAATTCCAAGATTTACTGTGAAATATTTTGGAGAAAAGCTTTTTTTAAGCGATAAAGAAAACCTTACAAAATATCAAGTTTCAAAAAAAAAAAAAAAACCTCCAATACATTTAAAGCGAACTGTGGATTTTAAGAGCTGCAGAATGGTTTTGATTGCAGTTAAACAGTAATATTTTCTTTGTATAGACCCCAGTAACAGATGTTGCTTTCTTTTTTGGCAGTGTGTAAGTAATCTCTTTTGTTCAGTAAGCTCTAAGTCTTGTGTACGGTATTTGCAGTTTAAGTTGTCAGAAGAAATGGTCAGATCATGTTATTTAACTCCTGCTTCTTGTGGTCATTAGTTACTCGTATTACTTGGGATGCTTTGGGTAAATGTTCTTCATAGTCCTACTATGAATAAATGGTATTAGAAACAGACAATACTAATCCATAATGCCTTTTATTATTATAATTTTCAACACTATGTTTGGTCAGCTGAAGAGTGCTTAGAAAGCCAGCTTCGTTCAAGTCAATTGTGCAGATAGGGTGAATGTGCAATCAAATGGCACTCCATGCTTAGAACTGCCTCTACTGATGCTGATCGTGCAAAATGGCTTTAAAGCAAACCGCTGGATGGAGGAGACTTGTGTTACTCACATTTCGAGTTCCTGAAGTAGCACACACGTACTGCCATTTTTCTGCTTTCCCTCCCTGAGGGCTATTGAATGTAAACACTGTGAAAAGAAGCCTGGAGGTGGCTTTTTGCCTTGGCTGTAGCTGGAACTGGAGAAAGGGAAACAGAGGAAGACAGTTTAAAGCCGTATCTGTCTACTGCTTTCAGTTCTGCCAAGAGCTACAGTGCCAAGGTGCCAATATTTTAAGAGCATTACCTAATATCATTAGCCATATGTTTTGTCATATGTAGATTTACTATTTTTTAAAAAAATAATCAGACAAAAAGACATGTCAGTCAAAAATACATACCTCTAGGCAAAGAGTCTGAAGTAATAACTGCACATTTTTATAAAGCTCAAGTTGATTTTCTGATGAAAAATAACATTTGGATTTTTTTTATTATCTTATGTTTTCTTGACACTTCATATTAGTTATGCAGAATTATATAACATAGAATCTACCAATGTCTAATTTACAGGCTTTGCTATTCATAAGGACGTGGGAAAATATCTAGGTCCTGAAAGAGGGGGAAAAAGTCAGAAAATAGGCTTGCAGACAAGAGTTTGATACTACATGTGTGATTGTGTTATCATACAAATGTTTTAGTGTTCAGAAGACAGAATGGTTTGAAGTCATTTAGAGTAGTGTCTTCCAACAGAAGAAACATGTAGCGAATTTGGTGGTTTGCTGAAGGCGCCTGATTCTGTTGATGGCAAAGGTAAAGGGTAACTTGTTTCTACTTCACTGAAAGCACGATTGGATGCCTAATAAAATTACTGTGTAATACAGCGTGATTTGCAGTTCCTGCTTAGGAAGCGAAGGAATAAAATAGCAGAGGCATTGACGTTCACTGGCAAAACTCCCATTGACTTCACAGGAGCTGGGCTTTAGTCTTAAATGAATAATGTTGAGAAAATGTGCTTCAGAAACTTTGAGTTAATCTGTTGGTTCAGATCAGGGTAGAGTGGACAACTATGCCTGCAGGCATTACCAGGTCAGATCTATCTTTTCATGGTTGTGGGATTTACTAAAATAAGTGGATCAGATAGGGGGTGTGGTACCAAAACCTATCGGCGTGGGATCTGTGCAATCCTTCCAAAATCAGTCCATTACCAGGGTGTGACTGAGTATATTTTGGCTGTACAATTGGCAGGCTCCCCTCTCCGCAGCTCCTTTTACCTTTATGGACAAATACTGCTAAGCTAGGAGGGCAGCTAAGAGAAATGTATGTTGTTAACAGTTAGGACACAGCCTGAATGCACTATGCCAAGATGGAGAAAGACAGGAATGTGCAAAGAGAAATAAATATATGTAGAAAACAAGAAAGGAAAAAATCCCATTGTCATGAGTTCCTTAAGAATGTGTTTATCTATAAAGAATAAGTAATTGTACCATAACTAATAGTAAAAGAGGGAGGAGGGATGTATTTAAAGAGGGAAGGGTGGAGTCAGGTTTACATTTGTGAGCCTAGGTAATATAAATGCATGTCTGTTTCACTAAACGTAATTGCTTAGCTCTGTAATAATTAGTGAGACAAAACCACGTCTCCGATCTTCTGTCTACTGTCTTCAACAAAGTCAGGATTCACCCGATCCCTTTTCCCATGTCTGATGTTTGTTCATGATAAGGGATTGCCTAACAGTGAGTTTAACATCATTTCTCACGAGCTTTGGGCAGTTTCTTGCCCTGCCTGGTGCCATGTGCTTGTGTACCAGTCAGACAGGGAGGGTGTTCGTGTCTCGCCCTGCCTGCAGAGGTGCTGACTTGGGGCAGGCATCTGCCACCTCCCTGCAAGTGAGAGCGGGGAGATGTGGCTGCAGAACTCAGCCCAGACTTGATGACTGTCATGGTTTAACAAGAGGTGTCTAAAGCATTGTAACTAGCAAGCAAACTGTTAAATGTGATGGTAATTCCACGGTAGTAGTTGTGGTGCTGTAACTATAACACTAGAAGAAGAATGAAGGTTTGAAGATATTTCCTTTTAGCACAGCCCTTGTTGTAGTAATAAATTATTAACATATCTTTTTCTTTTGGTCCCTTAAAACAATGGATTGGATTTTTTTGAGCTTATTTCTCATACAGGAGTATATTGGGGTATTATGCTGAAATATATAGAACATTTAGGATATACTAAAAGGAAAAATTTGAGAAGTTAAGGGGTCTAAAGACTGGTCCTTGTTTAAATTTACTTTGAAGATCACGGACAAAATTTTATGCTTTATATGTGGATGGGCTGGCAGCCCTGTGTTATAAATGTATTTTCATTTCTATAGTCTGTTTATTGAGATGCATTAGCATGAAAAAGCTAAACTACATTGCATTATTTAATGCATGTTTTAGAAGTTCATGTTAATGTTATTTGGTAGGAAATAAGAAGTAGGAACTCTAGAAAATTTAAAAGTGATTTGCTCTCAGACAACACAGCTCTCTTGCAGAAACACATCTTCACTAGACCTGCTCAGAGAAGCAACATAAAATAATTTTCTTTATTGATTTTATAAAAACTGTATGGAATCTGCTGAGTCAATCATAAAGGAGAATCCTATGATGTTTTTTGGTTTTTTTAAATCCTTCTTTTTTCTTTTGATCTGACTGTGATCTGGGAAAATCAATGGTATTTGATGAAACCACTTAGGATTTTCGTACCTCAGACATTTTGTACCTCAAAGATTTCTCCCCATTTAATATACTGGAATCTCAAGGACCCCAGCAGAAGGAAAACTTCTTGAAATGTACTTGAGCAGAAAAGAAACGGAAGTCTTTCCAAAGTACCTTAGTCCTAAGAGCTCAGGCAATCCTCTAGGCAAATCTTAGGATTCTGTTTGCGTGTGCACACAGCTTTCATTTTCATGAAAATCTGGCCATTGTATTAACACTTATTGAGGTTTTTATGTATTTCCAGTCTTCATATGAACAATGAACATGCGAAATTCGCTTGAGAAATTTTTGAAGCCAGATTTCCAAATCTGATGAATTTTCATATAATTGGTCATCCATCCATAAAAATTTCATTTTTATGTTTCTAGTGGAGAAAATGAGACTACACATGTACAAACACAAGTTCTGGTGGGGCTTGTGCATACCATAAGCTGGGCTTGTGTATGTGTGTGCGTGCCATGTGTACTGGCATTTCACAGAAGCTACTGAGCACTTAAAGAAATCTGCTTAGATATTTTGGTGAACTATTACTTTTGAACTACAAAATCCATTTATATGTGCTTGACAACTGCTGTGTGAGACCACTATCTTGAGGCTGCCAGCCTCTGCCCCCATCTGTTTACTGTGATATGACAAAGCTTGCAAGTATATTTCTATCCAGAATACTTGTGATATGTGCAGTTTATTACAATAAGCAATGAATTTCAAAGATGTCTAGAGAATGTACTAGTGGGAATCTTCTAATTTTTCAGCCAGCTGTCGTGGTTTAACCCCAGCCAGCAACCAAGAACCACACAAGCCCAGTGGGATGGGGGAGAGAATTGAAAAAAAGTAAAACTCGTGGGCTGAGATAAAGACAGTTTAATAGGACAGAAAGGAAGAAAATAATAATGATAATAAAAAAATTACAATAATAATTATAATAATATTAATAAAAGAATTGGAATATACAAACCAAGTGATGCACAATGCAATTACTCACCCAGTTAGTTCCCAAGTAGCGATCCATCTCCCCACCATGCAACTTCCCCCAGTTTATATACAGGACATGATGTCATATGGTATGGAATACCCCGTTCGCCAGTTTGAGTCAGCTGCCCTGGCTGTGTCCTGTGCCAACTTGTTGTGCCCCTTCAGCCTTCTTGCTGGCTGGGCATGAGAAGCTGGAAAATCATTGACTTAGGATAAGCACTACTTAGCCACAACTAAAAACATCAGTGTGTTATCAACATTTTTCTCACACTAAATCCAAAATACAACACTATACGAGCTACTAGATAGAAAATTAACTCTATCCCAGCCAAAACCAGGACACCAGCAGAGGATAAGATTGCTTCCATAGCTGAATTTGCATTAGTCCTTTAAGGAAAACTCAATGATTCTTCTAATCAATTCTTTGGATGTGGTTAATCACAAGGCTTTGTAATTTTATTTGAGCAAAATTCTAACTTTACATACAGATGAAAGTAGATTCTGAAAAGGAAATTGCCTGTTAACGAAAACCTTAAATACATTCCTTTAAGAAAGCAGAAGTGATCAGTTACCTATCTTCCAACTATGCACTTCCAATTCCTTCTAATTTAATGTATTACCTCTTTTACATCTTAACACAAGACTTGTTACAAAAGACAGAAGCTGTCTTTTGTATTTCCAAACTACTGTCTTTTCTTTAAGCCAAAATATACATATGTTGACATGCCAAGTGGCTCCTTCTTCAGGTAGGAAAGTAAAAACATGTTCAGACATGTCCTGGAGGTTGGGAAAATTGCCAAAAAATGTTTAGCTCAAATAAAGCATCAACAGTTTCATTTTTACTACTTTCAGCAGCAATCAGATCTCTAATTAAACTCCATTAGCCTAAAATAAAGCAGAGCTTTGAAGATGCAAATCAATAACCAGAGTAAATGCCACATTGACTCTATTAAGAAAGTTTTTAAGCTTTGCCCACACTACACATTCTTCCAAGTTTAAGCCCTTCGACTTAACTTGGGCTTAACTAAATCATCCAAGTTAACATTTAGAGAAGTAATAGGCCTTTTTGGAACCCAGAAGATTTCCAAAGAAATCTGGTTTCCCTGCACTGTTGAACATGAAACTTGCAAGGTTTTGCCTATTATGATGTGACATTTCTTCACTCATAAACTGTTCTTTCTTTTTAAATAAGGTTTTGCTGCAGATCTAAATGCACCAGCACTGCACCAACAGTGAATTCATCTTCTACAAAGGCTTGCTCATAAAAAAGACTAAAAAATTCAAACCAACACCATGAAGGACTTAAACCTTTGTATAATACACTGGCTCAGTGGCAGGATCCAATTCACTGGTTTCCTTTGTACACAAGAACAATAAAGTCTCAAATAAAGGCTTCGAGAGAGTACATAAACAACTCTTTTAAAACAAGCAAATGTGTCCTTTTAAGTCCTTCTCATTAAACAGACATAGGCTGATGAGGATACTGAGGCTACTTGTGCACATAAGAATGCCTGGGAAACAACCCCTGCTGTACGCAACATGTTCAAAAGTTAGATCTAAACCACAGAAATACCAACTCCATAGGACACATTTCATTCTGTTAAAATGTCTGGAATCAGATTACTTAGTCCTCACAATCATCAGGCTTCACAGAGTAAGACTAGGTAACTGAGAGTCTGTTTTAACCTTCTCATGTTCTGCCAAGAGCCTTCAAAAGTGTTCCTTTCTTAAGTGTTCTTAAGTATCTGTAAAAATGCTATTTAAGAACATCCAGAATTAATGTGGCCTCAAAACTACTAATAATGCTGTTCCAGATGTTTGTGGTGAATTGTTGAGCAGGAAAATTAATAAAGCCATACTTACACAAACGAGCTTGCTTTAAAATACTTGTCTGGATCTGTCCTAAACCCATAAAAATCAGAAAATTCTGTACTCTCTGTCTCTTTAAAGCAGTGGTCCCCAACAAACCACATTAAGCTTCCAATCTTCTCATGCATTCTTATCATCAAACTTTTTGAATTGGAAACGACATAAACTTTACTGTTTACTTTGGTTCTGTGGACCACTTCCTGTGACCTCATGGCTTGTAGTTTGGAAACTGGTCCTCTAAGATGTATGTATATGATAATGCAAAGCATGACTACAAGACGTCTGTTGGGTCTCATTGTAATTTGCTACAGTGGATGATAGTAGCATTGAGACATAGACTTTTGGCAGGTCAGCAACCTGGACTTACACCCAAGGTCCTGATCTACCTACATAACCATAAGGACAGATTAGCTCAATGTCTCTTGGGCACTGAAAAACAGAAGAAGCAAAAAAAAGCTTTTCTCTCATGTTTGCTCTTATCCACCTGAAGAAATCTGAAGCTCTCTGCTATGTGACGCAGTCAGGGCTTTTCAGCTCCTATGCATTGCCTTCTTTTTTTCTGGCATCTGTCAATGTATGGCTTGACTCTTCAGCAGGCCTGAAGAGGTGAAGAGCTAGTTCCCTCCTGACTTGAGGGCAAAATAGCATCTAAGTGAGGGGAACAGCATAACAAGTCCCCAGGCTAAAATGTAAATTTTCGGGGAGACATACATGTGTATGTTTTCAGACTTGAGTGACTCAAAGTTGCACCACCAAAAAAGTATGTGTATTCCCATCTGATGTCAAAAATGCTTGTCCTTAAACACACTGAATAAAAGTCCTTAAATACCTTGTATTTAAATGTGTAGTGATACTCATGAATGTAAGAATAGCTACTTCGATGCGTATTCCTGTCCTTACAAAGCCACAGCTATTTGTTTGCATGAATACATTTTTGTCTTCCTGGTTTCAATACTAACATGAAAGATGAAGACAAGCAAAAAATCTCCATCATTTAGGGGTCTCCCTAGATGACACACTGTCCTCTGTTTAAATTACCTAGTCCCTTCTTAAAGATTAAACATTTTAATGAATAATGTAAGGTACAGCACTGTTCTCAGAGGCTCGTTGGTGTTGGTCGGTTCCAAGCTCAGGTATGTAACGGGTCAGGAGGAACTGGCCCATGGTCCCTGCGGAACTGAAAGATGTAGGGAATGCAGATGTCCTTAGGCCAAGTTTCTGTTACAGCGTGGAGGCTTTTTCAGTACGGGGTGGGAAAACTTGAAATAAGAAGCCAGCTCAGCTGTCACCACTGGGGGCCACTGCTACTTAGCAAGAGAGAGACAAAGGGAAGTTGCTGCAAGGCCTGGAGTCTGCCCTGACTGGAAATAGCTCCTCGAGAGAAGCAAGGAAGTGTCCCTGTGCGGAGTTACTGTTCGGAGATGGGAACAGCCAGCAAAGATACGCACAGCGAATTGAAATCTCCTGACAATGCACACATGAATGAGATGCTAGGACTTTTGCTGAATGTCACCATGAGTGATGGCAGAAGTGGCACCAGCCACTCTTTACAGTGGTCCTCCCAGTCCTGTGCTGGTCCACATACCTATAGGAAGTGGCTTGCATACCAGCAATAATTGTGACCCCCTGCTAATCAAACCTGCTCAAAAGAGGGTCATCATGGTTGCTGTCTTCGTTGACCAAGGAATGACTTTACTTGCTAATAGGGAGAACACGACATATGGAACAGGCAAAAAATAAAGTCAGGTAGCAGAGACTTTTGGGGGAGTAATTAGAGAGCAAGACGAACTGGAAAATGCTAAGATGGGCAGAGGAATTATGTACAAAAGAGAAGTGGACAGCTTCTCCTTATAGTCTGAGATGTATTTTCTTCTCAATACTACTTTTCTGTATAAACACATACTGCTGGAGTAATGCAGAATTGTGAATTCTGGACTAGATGCAATAGTCAGGCTTTTCGAAGGGTTTCCCTGACAGATTAAGAAACCTCAGGTGAAAATCTTTCTCACTCCAGACATTATCCATATCTATAACATTATTTTACAGCCAAACTGACTGTTCTGAAAATCCTTTGTACCAAACATATTCAGCCTTGAATAGAAACCAAGGCCTGACTTTTCCTATCCCTTACATGTAAGATGATGGCATAACTCACTGACTTCAAATGGGCTAGTGTTCGTATACTTTACAAGTGACAAGGGACTCTCACCTCACAGTCATTTCTCACACTGATGCAATACAAATGTTTTGGAGAGGAGCAGTTACGTGTCACATACATACACCAACATTTGCCCCTTAGAGCTGCTGGTTTTTAGGCAGCAGCAGGTATTTTCTTTTTGGTCTGAGCTGCCATACCATGCAGGAATGGCGTCTAAGGGCCAGCCTGACTGAATGTAAACCTTTTGAAAAATAAACATACATAGAAGTGTGAAAAGGAGAACCAGGCAAAGAGGGGTTTCTACCCCCCCCCCCCCAAACTAGTGGGCAAGCTGGCATAATTGTTGCTAAGAATTGTTGAATGTTGACTTCCCACCAAACACTTTAAATACATCTCTGGCACTAAACAAGCATGGTACCACGTTGGGCTGTATCAGCTCAAACCTCTGACTGCAGGCCAGGCTGGAGAAGCCCATCACAGGCAAATGATAAGGAAAGCAGGTGTGGGTCACTGAGGGGTGTTCCTGGCCCCATCCCCCTGGGAGACCTCTGGCACTGGTACTGCTATTGTACAGTGTTAATTAGATCATTCTAATTAATTCATTCAAAGTGTAAATTAGGAAGGAATGAAGATAAATTACACTAATACATTTAACCCCATGCTGTTTATTTAGCAGCTGAACAAAATAATGTGGTTAAAAAGAGTCTAACAAGGCAAAAGCCCAAGACACAGCTGTTTAATAGCATTAAAAATGAGATCTCAGCCTGTGCTGCGGGCACATACTGCTTGTTTGCATTTAAAAGCGTTGCCAAGATAGCTGTACTGGCAAACCCTGCTAGTGTAGATGCAGCTGATACTAATAAAACAAAACAAAAAATGTATTTCCATCTCCTGAATGAAATAACCTGCACTGGTAAACAGATTATTTTGCTGGTGCAGCTCTGCCAGCATTAGAACTCTTGCTGGTGTTGCTAGGGTAGCCTGGAAGATTTTTTAGCTGCATAGGTATGCCTGCAAAACATTTAAGTGTCAATAAAGCCATATTATAAAGTTTGCTATACATTCAAGGATCCAAGAACTTGTCTCAACACAGAAGCCAAACCAATTTAAATAAAGTGTGAGGTGAAACTCATTTAGTTAAAACAGCAGCGCTTCTCTGCATAGCAAGCTGGATTTGAGTTGAACAAAGAAGTTTTTGCTACCCCAATTTTTTTCAGAGTCAAATGTGGCACTTACGATTCCAGAAATGAAAACTGAAAATATCTGGGGTTCTACAAGCTTTGAGTTTTCGAAGGCCACACTTCCATTCCACATAGTCATTCTTTCAGACTTCGTATTTAAAAAACCCCAAACAATAAAACCAACCCTAAGAGATTATCAATTTCACATGGCTCTAGAAGCTGGGACTTTGAGAAAAGGGCCAATTATCTTACGATTTTTGATAAAATCATGGTATTTAGCAACACTTCAAAGATCCTATCTATCCTGGCATATGAATACTAGGAGAAACATGTTTAAACTAGTTCAGTGGGCATGTTAAACTATGTCCTGGGATAGGCTAGGCCAGCTTTGTTTTCAGCAGTGTCAAAATACAGATTGGCCCATCTACAAAACTGGCTTAACCGGAACTGTGTTTAAATGTGACCTGGCTTAGTTCTTAGACCAACATAAACCAGGCCAAAGATTTGCTTTGGACCAGGTTAATTTCTTGAGTGTTTCTTCCATGCTAGCCATGCAAGCATTCTTACGCTAAATGTGTTCTAAGCTGCATTCAGCCAGAGCAACCTAGTTTTAACTCCTGTGCAGAAAAGAGCAGAGGCATTTTGGATGCTCTTTGTCACCTGAACATAAATAGGGGCTCCTGTGAGCACGTTCAAGAGAACTGCTGTTGTGGTTTGTAAGTGTTCTAGCTGTGGAATTACAGGCAGAGGACTATGGAGTTACTTTTTCTTCTCCCTCTCTGCTCCCACCAGTTGCACTGCTTTACACAGTGCATATGCGCTGAGTTACATGCACACAGAAGGGGCTGTCTGGCTGTGTAGTTGTTTCCCCAACAGATGACGTATGGCATCATCCTATCATTCTGCCCTGATTAACTTCCAACAGGTTCCTCATTTTATGGAGGACAAGGAAGATCAGTACTTCATCTGGTCACTCTCTTACAGGATTATTGCCTCATTCTGTTCATGCAGAGTATTGCCCAAATCTGCACGCCGTGGGTAGCCATGTAAGCCCCATATGTTGTCCTCTCTAGAGACCTCATTTTTCACTGACCATTCCTCATAGCCATGCTCAAAATCGCTTTTACAGTTCAGATGTTGCTGAGCGATAGATTAGGTAACATTACTCTACCCTTTCTGTTTTTCACTCATGGTGGTAATTCTGCCTGTTTGAAGTTTGTCCTGACACTGTATGAAGTGATGCGTCCCCTGTGTTTTCAGTTGCATAGGATGATATAATCTGACCTTCTGACACCAGACTACGGAAGATTCACCATAAGGGAATTAGCTCTAAGGGGACAGGATTTGGGTGGAATCTCTGCAGGGTTTTGTTGGGGGAAAATGGGAGAAAACAGGATCAAGGCATTTTATGGGAAATGCTATGATGAAAGGGAAAACCCAGACTCAAAACATGGACAATCCAATGTGCCACAAAGGTCGAACACTCAGAGTCTAATCCAAAATCCTCAGAGGTACAGGACTCAGGTGATCACTGGTGTCTGTGAATACCCCTTGCGTAAGGTCATTTACAACGTCCAACAGCTTCTCACACCTAAACAGCTTTGAAACATACTTTATTACATACAGATGTGCAGCATTTTTAGACCTTGAAATCTGCAATACTTCACGTTGCAATCAAACAGTATTGTAAAAAGAAATAATCTATGAAACAAATTACTCTTTCATCTGCTCCCTGTTCAGCCATGCTCTCCAGGCTTGCGTATGCCCCCAGGCTCTGTGGAATTTCAGATGTGTCCTGCTGTACACCAAGTGTGTGTTTCTCCGCAGACTCTGGAGTCCAGTCACAGGAATACCAGTAACCTTCTGCATGTTAGCGAATTGCTTGCAGGGCTTTTTTTAACAGGAGAAATTTGAGTGACGTCTCATTATGAGGAACTGAACGGATTCTCCAAACTATCAGATGCAGCTAGGACTTTCCTGCTGGTGGGAGTACAATAATTGCTCTTAATCTTCCTCGAAGGCTCTTTAGACTAAAACCATTTTTATGGCTTTAAATGGTATTAGCAAAAGGCAAATCAGCAGTATGTACGGTGTTTAGGATGGCATCCTCTATTCTTCTTGCGGAGAGCGGCACGATACCATTATGTAAACACGGCTGTTACGTCTAGAAGATGTTTACTTTTGAAATCGGCCTTTTGCACAAGTGCGTTTTTCTCATACTTTGTTAATTGGGAAATAATTAAAGCCAGGCTCAGCTTTGAACCGCTCCGGCGTGCAGCTACGAAGGAAGCGGCAGCGCTGCCAAGGCCTCACGAGCGCGCAGCGGAAGCGCGCTGCTCCGCGCCGCGCTCGGCCCCCCGCGACGCCCGCGACCCCGGGCTCCCTCGGGCCCCTGCCGGCCGCTCCCCCGCGGCTGCTCCGCTCGCCTCCTCCCCGGGCTCGGCCGCCGCGGCACGCCATGCGGGCCAGGGGCAGCGCGGACCCCGGCGCCTGCGGGCCCCTCCGCGCAGTTAGTTCCGCACCCTCCGCGGGGCTCTTGCCGTGTCCCGTCGTCCCCCCCCCCGCCCCGTCCAGGGATTTCGGCGTCCGCAAAGCGGGGCGCGCCCCCTCGCTCGTTCCGAGCGGTGCGGCCGCCGGCAGCCCGGTGCCCGCGGCGGCACTGCGCGGGGCTGGCCCGGCTAACCCCGCGGGGCCGCCGCGCCGCCTCGGCCCGGGACACCGGCCGGCCGACCGGCCGGGGAGGCCCGTCCCGCAGCCCCCAGCGAGGCGGCGCGGGGGCACCGCTGCGCCGTTCCTGCCGCCGGCCGGGGCAGCGACTCCTGCGAGAGCGCTGCGCCGTGCCGTGCCGTGCCGTGCCGCGCCGCGCCGCGCCGTGCCGCCCCGCCCCTCCCCCGCCTGTCACTCACCCGCTTTGCATAAACGCTCCCCCCGCCCCCGGCCCATATACCCCTTCTTCGCGCCGCCGCCGGGGCAGAGCTGCGCCGGCAGTGCCAGCAGCAGGAGCGGCCGCCCGCCCGCTTCTTCCCTTGCTCCCGCCCGCCCTCCTTCCGCGGCCCGCCTCCCGCCAGCGGCACCACCTCCGCCCGGCGCTGCGCGGCTCCCGGCGAGCGCAGCCTGCCCGACCGCCTCTCCGCGGTATCGCCGAGCCGCGCCGCGCCGGCAGCCGCGCTCCCCTCCCATGCGCGGTGCTGCGCCGCCCGCGGAGGCAGAGGGGGACGTCGGCGCTCGCCCAGGAGCCGCTGCTGTAAGTCGGTGCCCGCCGACCTGTTGCGGCGCCGGCCCTGCTGGGGAGGCGGGTGGGCAGCGCGGGTTCGCGGAGGGGCTGGCGAGCCGGGCCGGCGTGGAGGGGCAGGGCTGCGGCCGCCTCACGCCCGGGGCGGGCGCGGCGTGGGTCCGCGCATAAGTCCGCGCCCGCGGGGCGGTGCGGCGCGGTGCCGCGCCTCCGTTCCGGCTGGAGCCGGGCCGCCCTGCGGGTCCCCGGCACGGCCGGAGCCTGGCCCTCCTCCGCTCTGCCCGCAGCGCCGGGGAGCATCGCCCCTTCTGCCGGCAGCGGGGCACCGGGCGGCCGGTGGGTAGGCATCCGCCGTCGCTCTCGCCTCTCGCGTGCGGCTGTGCTCGGAAGGCGCCGGCTCCTGTTAGGAAGGCTGCTAGCCTCCCCGGTGGGCTTCAGCCCTCCTCGGGGCCCCTGGAGGTCCGGAGCATCCCTCGGCGGGCGAGGGGCAGGGCAGGGGAAGGGGCGAGCGCCTCGCTGCTCCCGGAGCTGGCTGCGGCGCTGCCCTCCCTGCGCTGCTACGGAAACTTTCACACGTGGTTATTGCCCTGTAGAGGAAACCGAATGCATTTTAACTTCTCGGGCTGTTTCTTCGTCGGGTTGGGAAGAAACCCGGCACGTTTCTTTTCAGAGGCGGAGTTGTTTAGGCGTTGTGATGGAGTGAAGGGGGGGGATTTAGAGTTGGGTTTCTTTGTCTGCGTGTGGTGAGCAGTAGTGCATTCCTAGCAGGAGCAGCGTGTTCTGCTTTCCATCTCGCTGCAGGTCCTAGGAAGCCACCGAGTTTGTGCTGGAGGACTTCGGGTAGGGTCAGGGTTTGGCTCTGCAAAACTGCTAGTATCGCTGCAGATTTAGCCGCTGAAAGCCGTGTTAGTTGAATTCTACAGGATGTTTAGCAGATTTCCTCTCCTTCAGCTGTTTCAGTGATGCTAAACAAAAACGCAACTACCACCATGTAATTAGAGTTGTATTAAAATGAGCCTACATCAGGGATGTGTCAGTAATTTGAAAATACTTAATTTTTCATTTGATTTAGGCTGAGACCTGCATGCTGCAGAGCTGTTAAGAAGTAGGGCAGGGAGTCTGTTGTTTAGTCTTAAAGCAGTGTTTACTACTGGGCTGCTGCGACAAGTAGCCTGTTGAAGTGTAATTATAAATCAAAGTCTTGGTTCAACCTCTGTTCCTAGATAAAATCTATATCTGTAATTTACTGACCACTTCTTGTCTTTTACATACAAATATTATTATTTCTAAGGAAAAAAACGCCTGAAGGGAGTTGACTCATACTACTCAAGATGAACATTTGCTCACTGACTGTAAATTACTTCTGCCAAAGTATTTGAGGCTTGCATAATTTCCAACACCAAATAGAGAAATCGGAGATGTCATTTATACATTTGAATATTCTTGTAAAATTCTGGACTGAGCTAATTGTCAGACACTGCAAAAGGACATGTTTACAGAAACAGAGCCTGTTAGTAAATTATGATAATTACTTGTTAAGGGTGTTTGTTCGACTAGTCGATGTGTGAACTCATCTCAGCAACCACAGTGGAGGAAAAAGATGTGGATAGATATGTATCTTTGTTCTGTTTCGGGAAATATGTTAGCTTATCTTAAATGTGAATTGGCATATTTTGAATTCTTGTCAATAGATGACATTGTGATGATAAAGGCAATGTTACTGGAACAGTTAAAGACCAGCGTACGTGAAATCTGCAAGTGCTTCATGAGAAATGGGATTGCTCACTGAAAGACCAAATCTTCTATTTTGGTGGGGTGAAACACTGAGTGCCTTATTCAGTAGCTGTTTGAGAGTGGATCTTACCTTCCTTTTTTTTTTTCCTTTTTTTTTTTTTTACAGTGGTGTTCGTTACTATGGCTGTGGGTGGGCTTGGGTAACGCGCAGTGATCTGTTCTTCTGCATATGGTCTGTAGCTCACTAGCCTCCAACGTATGCATAACTGCAGGGTGGGTGTTTTATGTTTGCCTGTATTTTGTTGTGGTTATGGGCTCATTCTGAATGATGCTGAGCAAGTGGTGCTCACTAGAGTACAGAGCCTGCTGAAAGATCTGAACGCCCGCATTCGCGGCGTCTGACATGAACTTTACCTGCCCTGTTTCTGAACCCTGTGTGCATGATAAAAGAAAGTTTTCAGTATACTCTGAATTACCCCAATATGTGGGGGGAAAGGAGGGGAGCTGTGTTTCCATAGAGATCCTGACATGCCTAGGCTGTGATGTCTACACATTCACTTAATTGGGATGGAGAGCAGGGGGGCAATGAGTATCTTCAGATCCTGGTGACCCTATTGTCTCTGATTAGTGGGTGTTTAGCTCCTGTCCTGCTCCGTGGTGAGGAAACCAGTCTGTAGAGATCCAGCGAATGCTTTGCACTGCATCATAATAGCATTTAAAATGGTAAAGTGCTTGCAAAAGTTTGAAAAAATTGCAGGGGGTGCTTCGCCAGTAAAGGGTTCGTCTTCCCATCTGTGTCTCCCAACTGTTTGTGTGCTAGTATTTCAAGCCATGACCCTTTCTGTAATCCTTCAGTTCCAGCAGGTTTCAACCTGTATATGGTCAGTATAATCCTTTTGGCTATAGATTAAGTGGGTAATTTTAGTCTGAGATTAGTGCTCAGGATCCTTGAATGCCATCTGAGTCTTTTTTTGCCAGACCATACAATTGCATTAAAGGTAACTTAATTTTCCTTGTAAAAGGATTTGTGTTGTGAAGACTACCAGCCTCCTTAAGTTGTTCTGTGCTTAGTGTTAGTACATTTAATAGGTTGGTCTAGGGAGCATTAGTAAAATACCTTTCCAAACTTCTGCAGGGTAGAGTAAGGATTCCTCTCTGTTTTGGAGGATTTTGAATTAAGCACTGTATATTGAGCCGTGTTGCTTGTTCTTTTCAATCCTGGTTAAGTTTCATCATGAAGTCATGTTTCAGATTAAAGGAAATGGGCTACGGTAGTTCTACAGTAAGGTGTCTCTTTGTTCCTTAATTGATGTTGGTTTGAGGGGCTTTTTTGCTGTGACTGAAGGGAAAGGTGTATCACAAACTTGCTGCTGGATGTGACAAATCAATTATTCTGTACGTTAGCACAGCTAGCAAGGAGAATGGTACTGGCTATGCTGCAGTTAATCTGCAGGTGTTGCATATTCCCTATACACAGATCCCTTGTTTTGAAATGGAGTCCGCTGCCCAAATTAATCGTATATGGTTTTGATTTTGTTGAAGGTTCTGGTCGTATGAATCTAGAAAAAGACATGTATTTGTTAAAAAAATGCTTTTTTTGAGGCTTGTAAAGGTCTTGTGTCATCTTGAAGCGTGAAATGTGGGAATAGAGTTGTACAGTTCTGTACTGCTTAAACATGCTCAGGAATATGAAAATGTTTGAGTCTGTGAGAGAGGGAAGTATATCCACATTAAAAACCTCCACAACTGGCCCCAGGTCATGCTCTGACTTTGAGCATCGGGCACTTCCCAGGTATGCTTTTGCCCTGTTCCTTATTTGAAGGTGCAGTAAAAGGGACTCTGGGCATGTGAATATCATGGTAATTAGGGAAGTTTGGTTCTCATCTTTCTCCAAGCTTCCTCTGCATTTTGGGGAGAGAGAAGCAAGATTATTACACTAGTGGTCACAGCCACAGCTTGCACTGGGCTCTGTATGCTTTGTCTCCTATTATTTGCACTGTGGCTTATGGCCATTAGCTTTCTATGGCTGCCACTATTCCTCTGTTTCCCTATACTCCATACTGTTTTGGCTTGACTCTTAATTAAATCTGAAAACTTGCTGCTGTAATCATACATAGACCTGCATATCATGGCAGGTAACAGTAATGTTCACCTCCAAAGAGGGACCAAACAGCATTGTGTTTGTTAGGAATAGGGTAGGGTAGGATAGGATATGTCTTTTGTTTTATGCCTCTTCCAAACCTCGAAATGAACTGATGGCTTGTGCTCTGAATACCTGACTTTCAAGGTAGCTTCAGAGGCGATGATGCCTTGGTGACTTTAGCTGATAATCAAAACACATTTTTCTGCTGACTCTGCCCATGTATATGCTGCATCACTATAACAGGTGGCTGCCAGCAGAGTTCAAGATCTAATCTCTAAAATTCACTCGTCATTTTTTTTTATGATTTCGCAAGTCTAAATTTATGATCGTTGCTAGGCTTTTATTATAAAGTTCTCTTTTTTTCATTCTCTGCTGTTGCATATGGAATCATTATACCAAAGGAAAGCTTCCTAATGGGATTAGTAGGTTTTTGTTCCCCGTGCAGCTTTTGACATTCCTTAAGTATTCTGTCTGGTAGCTCTTCCTGCTATGATTCAGTACAGGAGAATGTTTCAAGCATGTGCATGTGTACGTATGTAATGAATCAGCTGGTCTAGGTTGGGGAAGGGTGAGAAAATCAGTCCTGGTTCCTTTTCTTTCCCCTCTGACTTACTTGCGTACTGTATTGCTATGAAAGTTGGAGATCAGGTTTCCCAAGACAAACCTGCTCTTGGGCAACAAATTTAGAGTATGTCATTTATGAAACTCATCTTACAAAAAAAAAAAAAAAAAAAAACACATGCCAAAGGTAGATGCAATTTGCTGTCCACTCACCTAATAAATTAAGGCTTTTTTTCCATGTTTTATAGTGAATAATAGATACACTTTTTGATATGTAAAAACAATAATGAATTTAACTGTCTCATTGATCTTATTCATTTTTTTCTTTGTTTATAGGTGTGAAAGAAAATGTCAGTCAGCATGCATGAAAATCGCAAATCTAGGGCCAGTAGTGGCTCCATAAACATATACTTGTTCCACAAGTCATCCTATGCTGATAGTGTCCTTACTCACCTGAACCTTCTGCGTCAGCAACGTCTCTTTACAGATGTACTTCTGCATGCTGGGAACAGGTCATTCCCCTGCCACAGAGCCGTTCTAGCTGCTTGTAGCCGCTATTTTGAAGCAATGTTCAGTGGAGGATTGAAAGAGAGCCAGGACAGTGAAGTCAACTTTCATAATTCGATTCACCCAGAGGTCTTGGAGCTTCTTCTGGACTATGCGTATTCCTCCAGGGTTATCATCAACGAGGAGAATGCAGAGTCACTGCTGGAGGCTGGTGACATGCTGGAGTTTCAGGACATTCGGGATGCTTGTGCAGAATTTCTGGAGAAAAACCTTCATCCCACCAACTGTCTTGGGATGCTGCTGCTGTCGGATGCTCACCAGTGCACCAAGCTGTATGAACTCTCTTGGAGGATGTGCCTTAGCAACTTCCAGAGTATCAGTAAAAGCGAAGACTTTCTCCAGCTGCCAAAAGACATGGTAGTGCAGCTCCTTTCCAGTGAAGAGTTAGAAACCGAAGATGAAAGGCTGGTGTATGAATCAGCTATCAACTGGGTCAGCTATGACCTGAGTAAGCGTCACTGTTACCTGCCTGAGCTATTGCAGACGGTGAGACTGGCCCTTTTGCCAGCCATATACCTTATGGAGAATGTGGCCATGGAAGAACTTATCACCAAGCAAAGGAAAAGCAAAGAGATTGTAGAAGAATCGATACGATGCAAGTTAAAGATCTTACAGAATGATGGAGTGGTCACTAGTTTGTGTGCAAGACCCCGTAAAACTGGCCATTCGCTTTTTCTTCTGGGTGGCCAAACCTTTATGTGTGACAAGCTGTACCTGGTGGACCAAAAGGCAAAGGAGATCATTCCAAAGGCTGACATACCAAGTCCACGGAAAGAGTTCAGTGCTTGCGCCATAGGCTGCAAAGTGTATATCACTGGGGGGCGAGGGTCAGAAAACGGAGTCTCCAAAGACGTGTGGGTGTATGACACCCTTCACGAGGAGTGGTCGAAGGCTGCTCCCATGCTGGTGGCTAGGTTTGGGCATGGTTCTGCTGAGCTTAAGCACTGTTTGTATGTAGTAGGAGGACACACCGCAGCAACTGGTTGCCTTCCAGCTTCCCCTTCAGTATCCTTAAAGCAAGTAGAACAATACGACCCCGTGACCAACAAATGGACTATGGTTGCCCCACTGCGAGAGGGAGTAAGCAATGCAGCTGTAGTAAGCGCAAAGCTTAAGCTGTTTGCTTTCGGAGGTACCAGTGTTAGCCATGACAAGCTGCCCAAAGTTCAGTGCTATGATCAGTGTGAAAACAGATGGACAGTACCAGCCACCTGCCCTCAGCCCTGGCGCTACACAGCTGCAGCTGTTCTGGGTAACCAGATTTTTATTATGGGTGGAGATACCGAATTCTCTGCGTGCTCTGCTTATAAATTCAACAGTGAGGCATACCAGTGGACTAAGGTGGGAGATGTGACAGCTAAGCGAATGAGCTGCCATGCAGTGGCATCTGGAAACAAATTGTATGTCGTTGGAGGCTACTTTGGCATTCAGAGGTGCAAAACATTGGACTGCTACGATCCCACGTTAGATGTATGGAACAGCATAACAACTGTGCCCTATTCATTAATTCCAACGGCTTTTGTCAGCACATGGAAGCACCTCCCCTCATAATTGTGTGTATGTTGCAATTACAAATTATCAGGTAAGAAATAACACCTTTGAATTCCACTGTAATAATGCTTTTCACAAAGCTTTTCAGCAGCAGCTGTGAGGAGGGTGAGTATATTCAATGCAGTTTTACAGCTGGAGCAACTGAGACACGTACATTCACAGGTTGTTGTAAGCCAGGCACCATGTCTGTGACAAAGCCAGATGCTGGAAGTAGTTTGTCGCATATCTTGCACCCACTTCTCTTTACAGGGACTTTTCCCATATGATTTAGATGTAAAGGACTGAACAAAACCAACATTTTCAACTTGTGGGGAAATGCAGATAATCTTTTGGAAATTGAATCCTGCTCTGCGTTTAAATACTAAATGAATGCTAAACAATGGTTTAGTGCCCTTTTCCTGATGACAGAGGCTAGGTCACTCTCTATATCCAGTAACAGTGCCCCAAAAGATACTGTAAATTCTGATCTGAAGCCTGATAGTGAATTCACTTGAATTTCTGGGCAGACAGCATGCTTCTCCATGCAGACAGCCTATGGGGAAACTTGCTGCCTTATGAAAAGTGTTTCACAGGCACTTCAGGCCTAATTTTCCATCCCCTAGACAGCATTGTGGCACCTGCATGGGCTAAGGTTGCATTTGCTCCACTGATATACTTTAAAATGCAGATTTTTCAAAATAGTTATGGTCATATATGTTGGAGGAGATATAGTGTCAGGATGACATATAATTAATATTGCTGGCTGAAATAATTACCAGTCTATAGCACACACTGTTCCAAAACAATTTAATTATATATAATGGGCCAAGCTCTTACTAGATGCAACTTCAGCATTGTATCTTCTCACAAGCAAGTCTGAATTTGGCCTTGCTTGGTTGGTTGGTGTGAATTTCTCATTTTTGGGAGGAGAGGAGAAAAGGTTAATGAAAAAAAAACCACTAAAAAATCTAGGTACCTAAACATATTGCTAATATTCTTCAAATCTGTTTTTTCATGCTAACTACTAACTGTTACTTCAACTATTATTTTTTTCTTCCTTATTTTTATCTTTTCTAGAGTCACACCACTTAAAATAAGTCACTGACGTTTTCCAGAACTATTATCTGTGTATTTTGCAACAAATCTGGCAGACTCCCCTTAATGTTGTGTTGTTCTTTTCCCCCACTCCCCCCTTGAGATTTTAGTACAGAATCAAAGTTACCACCAGCCAACCAAACAAATATAGTGGCATGCTTAATCCTAAATAATCCATTCCCTGTGGTAATTTCTTTTTGGATTTGAACAGTGTATAGTGTAACCATGAAGGCAAGCAGGTTAGAAGGAACAAGGCAAATAAATATAGTTGCAGTAATTAAACAAGCTCTGCATTTACATCTAAGTTACCTAGAAGTCCAGACTGATGGAGGTTCTCCAGAAAATGGGAAGAGCAGCTTGTGTATGAAGACTTCCCTAGGTTCTTCTGTTTGGACAGATCTTTTTTTTTTCTTTTTTTTTTTTTTTTTCAGCTGGAGACATTTGCCTGACTCTTGCAGTAAACACGAAACCCAAATGTCTTTGAAGCAGTGTAGATAGAAGTATATATCTAGAAATGTAGGGTAGTTGTGAAATTCCTTTCTCTGTGGTGCACTGAGGATTCATCCTGTAGCTGTCTTTCAGCTGACTGGGAGCTTTGGTTGAGTAAAGAATGCAAGGTTGGGCCCATGCAAAGCAGCAGGTCAACGTGGAAATCTAGTGTCAAACTGTGCTGTGTTGTGCTATCAGCTGCTCTTGTCCCAGGTGGGTGGCTGTCTTGAAGACACTGCCCTCTCTCCTATCCTTGCTTCATTTTTCCCAAACTTTCTCTTGCGAAAGCAGGGCAAACCCTTGAGACTTACCAGATCCTGGGTGCTAGGAGTAATCACACCCCCAACAGCCAGCAAATGGAAGCCCAGACTTCTGCGCAGTGGCTTCCTTCCTAGCTGGGACCAACGTCTTGACGTCTTCAGTTAATTTCCATTATTACTGATTTTCAGCAGTTCTCAGTGCTATCAAAGCAGCAGTATTGAATGCCCGGACTCAAGTCTGTGCCAAGAAAAATACTGACTTATTCTTCTGAGACTGACTTATTTGTTCTGAAGTTTACAGTACGTGAGGGGGAGTGTTTTATTTTGAAAAAGAGTCCTCAGAATATAACGGTGCAAAAAGCTTTCCTTTGTTTTGCAGTATCTTATTGAAAGCTATTATTTTAGCTTTACTAACACACAAGGTAACTGGCTTAACTAACACACAAGATAACTGGCTGAACGCAGCCGTAGACGGAACTCTCTCCAATGCTGTATGCTCATCCAGCAAGTAGTTTGTTGGGTTTTTTTTTTTTCTACTGACTCCTGCTGCTTTGTCAGTGGGTGGGAGGGACAAAACGGAAATTACTTCTGATTACCCTCTGTTTTCATGGTGCTGTGTGGCCCCAGTCTGACAGCTTTTAGGAAGACTTCAGTCTGCTGCTTTGTCTCGTTCCTCAAACTTGGGGTTTTTGAGTAGGTTGGGGATTCCCCCCCCTCCATTTCAGAATTGCTTATAATTTTTTTTTTTTAAAGTTCGTCCCATGATAGGGAACATTGTTTTGGCATCAGTGTTGATAGTCTGTTTCAGTGGGAAGAAGAGCATGCTATGCTGAAGAATGTCTAGAAAAGACTAATCAACACTAAGTGCAGAGACCTTTTTTTAGACATAATGAGGATAGTGTGTTTCAAGCCCACAGTTGCAAAGAGGCTTGATGCTCTGGGCTGTTATGTAGGCTGTGGTGTTTCCTGTGAGTGTTCCCTGTTGTTCTTAGACATCACAGCTTGAGAGATGTGGTATGTTCAGATGAACTGTGAGTTCACTGGAGCTCCTTTGCATTGTAATGATGTAGGATTTGCCTCCTAAAATTCTAGCAGTGCTGTCAGAAATGACTGTGAGCTGATGATGGTTTGGAAGCTGGCACTTCAATACAGCTTCACAGTGAAAAAGCAAAGCACAATCTCAGCATCCAAAGGCTGAATGTCTTCTTGAATAATTAATCAATTTTTTATAAAGGACTCTAGGATGGAATTATTGATGCATGGTGCATTGCTGTGTGAAAAGAAATGAGGCAGACTTCTGCTGTAATGAATAGTAGATATGTTTTAAGTAGGAGGATTATATGTCCCTTTCTATATTGTGAATAAATTCAATTCAGAATTCTTCATGGTGAATGGAGGCATTGGGGTGAGACACCTTCACCTCCCCTTCTGCTTTACTCCAGCCAGGTTTGCTTTGGCCCAGGGACAGAAAAAACTCTTTGCACTAAGTGCTCATGTGGGCTCTTGTGGAAGAGAAGTTGCACAAGATTATGTTCGCTTAAAACAAATGTACAAACCTTTAAAATTTGGGGGGAACATAGAAATGTTGAAGTATGCAGGATGCAGAGCCCATCACGTTGAACTGTATTGGGCCAGTTTGATTGAGGTTTCAAATGACTGAACTTATAGCCAAAAAATTAAACAGCCTTTCTGGCATCAGTAGGGTGGTTTGCAGTGCAAGGCTAATAGAATAATAAAGGCAGAATCTGACCCTAAATAATTATGTTCTTGGCTGGTTTATTTATCAGTAGTTGGCTATTGCACAGGCACATGGGGGGGGGGGGGGGGGGCAGGGAAGTCCATCAACTGGATTGTATCCTAAGCCTAACTTTTAGATTTTCTTTGACATCTAACAAAAACCTGGTGGTATATTGTCTTAGACAAACCCTTTAAGTCTTTCTCTCTCTTTCCCTCCCTCCCCCCTGCTTTTAGTTTACTCCTTTTTTGGAGAAGAGAATTGGAACCTCAGATCTGGAGAAAGATTTTAACGAAGAAAAAATCGTTCAGTGTCTCTTGCATTTGAAGAAAATCATCTGCACCTTGTAAATTATCTAACCTAGACATGAAGGAACGGGAGGGAAAAAACTGTCTTCAGTGCTTCAGCACATGGTTAAATATGAATGGACGAACCTGTGATCTGGTCCTTGTGCTAGTAATTGTGGATTAATGCCAATATTAATCAGTCCTTCAAAGAAGAAAAAGAAGAGACAGAACTTCTCTGAGCTGTGCAGTACACAGCACTCGATTTCTGTGGACTCTGCTGTTTGTATGTGAAATTTGAAATGGTTGTCACCTCTCTTTGTGGTGGTTTGAAGTCCCAGCGCCAGCTGCAGGGGAAGCAGTCCAGGTCTGAAGCAGCGAGATGCCGCTGTGAATGAAGATACAGCAGTGTTGCTGCTGAAGTCTGCTAACCGGAACATGCTTGTCTGTGGGCAGTGCCTACAGCATCTCTTAGATCATGCGTTGCATTGTCCCATGTGCAGTGAGTGACCTTCCGCTTGATAAGGAGCAGACCAGTGGTGAAATGTTTTTGCAACAGTGGGGAACGAAAATGACATTCCCCAAATGCTCTTTGTTCCCTTTCCTCCCTGTATTTATAAGTAATTCAAACTGTCCCATTCCTGTTATGTTACTTGTAGATATAGTTATTTATTGTTCAGTGCTTGCATGCTGAAACAATGCCTGTGATTGTCTTCAAGTTGCAAGGGCTTGTGTGAATTGTTGTATGTTTTGCACATTTTGTGATCGCTGACTTGCTTTGCTGCACAAAGAAAGAAAACTGTTGGGTAACAGTTGGAGGTGGAAGGGAGGGGTGGTTTCCCAGTTGGAAATGGAAGGATTATAAAGCAGGAGCTTAAATTACACACGTACTAAAGGAAGAAGCCATGGAGGTCACTTTCTCAGGCCACCAGCTCCCCAGGTTGCATGTGGTGTGTCTTGTAGATGGTGTCCTTGCTACATTTCATTTGTTGGTCATGCCTTTCAATTTCTAATCTGGAAATAGCCAAAATCTCTCACAGCTCTTTCTTTGTGCAGCTTCCTGATTGCAACGCAAATACTGTGGAAGAGCTTCCGGACACCAAGCCCAGATGAAGTCATTGTCCAAAGTTATTTATTTATTTATTGGGTTGGAGGAGGGGTACCTACAATATAGCCACATTGACCTGAATGAGTGGAGTATGGTGATTCAAAAATAAAAACAAAAACCTCAAGATAGGTTAGTGATGAAGTCTTAAGGAAAAAAAAGAAAAAAAAAAAGAAAAGAAAAAAGAAGAGCGGCGATTTTGCACTGACTGGATTGCCTCATGCACCTGGATTTCAGATGATCATCTGAGTGGCCAGGTGTCAAAGACCCAAGTGCTCTAGCAAAATTTTTATGGGGATAGAAAACTAAACCTCTTAATCTTAAAAATAGCCCTCAAACTCTGCTGCCTTTTATTTTCCTTGGCCAGGTGTGTCTTTAAACACTTGGTTGCTCAGAAGCGTCAGATACAATCCTGAGAAACCAAACTTTGATTTTTAAATAAACTTGTTTCTTATCAGTCTGGTCTTGAGACAGAGATGAAGCTACTCTTTTTCTTCTGGATTTCAGAAGCTTATGTTTCACAGGTGCTTTCTTTGCCAGATCCTGTCACGAAGTGTGTATAGTATTGTGTTTTTTCCTAAATGTTTCTGGAGCCCAACTTAACTGGCACATTCAGTAACATGGTTGGTGTGTGCTGCGGTGTAAGTAAACAGCTGCATAGGTGCATGCAAAACAAAAATAGTCACATTGGTGATGCTTGCCTTTCTCTGTGACAGTGATGTAGCTGTATTTGTGAAAGCTTTGTCATCTGAAAGTATTTACACTGGTCACTGGAAGTTTCTCTGTGCTGCCTTACATTTGACTTGCTGTTTGGAGTAGACCCTTACATTTCAGAAACAGGGTATTTGGAGTTCTGTGAATACTGAGACAACATTGATTAATTAGCAAAGACATTAGCATTTTTTTAAAGGGTGAGGCCCAGCTAGTTGTGAGCAGTTACAGTTCCTGTGGTTAAACTGATTTCTTGAAATGATAGATTAAAAAAATGTTTAAACCCACAGCACCCCTCCTTCCCTACCCCTGGCGTTGGTTCTTTTCTCTTAGATGGCTTTTAAGCAATAGGAAAACATCTTAGATAGGGTAGGTCTCCTTTCTGTATACCTGTACTTGCACACGTTGCACTGTTGAAGCAGACAGCCTTGAATTGCTGTTGCCTTTCATCTTGTGGATCACTCCCAGGAGTGTAAAGGGAGCCGTAAAATCAGACTTCCTGTGCTTTGCATGTCCTCTCCCCAGGCACTAGTGACTGTACGAGGTACAAGGAAGCGAAGAACCGGGTCCCCAGGGGCTCCCTTGTTTGAATAAGGGCATATAGGTTTGAGACCTGTTTTCTCCATCAAGCTGATTAGAGTCCAGATGTGAAGCTGCAGTGCATCTAACTACTTAGCTTATGAAATCTGTTTCGTAGAACCATGCAGCTTCCGAAAGTGGGATGAATTTTCTGCAGCTGTTTCCAAAGTTGTGGTCTGCTTTCAAGTCGTCGATTAATTCCTGTGTGTAGGCTGAAGGAAGCTGAAGTCAGGGTGGGCCTCTGGCTCTGCAGGGAATGCGCTAGGCTATTGCTCTTTGAATTGATGTGGGAATCCTGGCTAGCTACTTGACCATTCCAGTCCTGCAAAACACTCCACACTTTGAAACAAATGCAGTTCACAGCGGAGTGCACACAAAAACCCTGGCATGAGACAGGAAGGTTCCTCTTATTTTGCAGGCTGGTTGCTGTAGAAACATGTAACAAAGGACAGCCTTCCTCTTCTGGTATAATTGTGCAGCCCCTTTTCTCTAGGTCTGACACCTGTCTGAATAAGAGTGATTAGAGCAGAATAATCTTCCCTTTCCTGGCTATTGAAGATGTGGTTCATGTGCTAAAAGAAAACTGTGCAAGTGAAGAAGTAAAATTGTCTATGTTGTGTCTTTTTGTTTGCTACTACATCTTAAGGTTTTGTAAAACTTGCATTTTTTTTTTTTCACAATGTGAAACTGAAGGTCAATAAATTATTAGAGATGTTCTCTCCATGGAACATTTATTTCAAGTGTTTTGTCTTCCTCCTCTCCCTCCTCACCCTCATGCTTTGAATCCCTTATAATGTTCTTTTCATGTCCTCTTAATAAAAGCACATCAACAACATGCAGTTTACTGCTTTGGTTTAAGCTTCTGTTTCAGTTGCACTTCCCTTCCCTTTGTTCTGTTCTGCTGCTGTTACTATGATCTCTATCTCATAGTTCAGCAGTTAAAACATTTAAGAACAGGAAATGCAAGTTTGTTGGTGCTTGCAGTACAGTTTAGCTAGTGCCTGATATGACTTGGAAGCGCAATTAGGCATCTCGAGTCCTTCCTAATTATTCTCAAGGCAAAAAATGCTGGCTGTGTGTAAAACATTCCAGTTCTATATAATGCACAAATACAGCCAAACTCTTTGATCTTCTAAGCTTACTTACATTTTTATGTGTATACACGGTGGTGGGTTTGGGGTTTTGGGTGGGGTTTTGTTTTGGTTTGGTTTTAAATGCTATTGATTTTCTATATTGGCTTAGAACCTCTCTGGCCTTAAGGTGTTGCTGACTACTGTCCAGGTCTAAAATAATGTCATGCAGGGGCATTCATGCATATGCTGTGGAGGTTCAGTTGCTCAGGTCTGCTAAGTACTGACCTGCTGTCCTGCCTAGAAGAGGATTTTCCTCAAGCATGCATCCATTGCTTTGGAGCAAAGGAACAGGGTCTTTCTGGCTTGCTTGGGTTGTTTCACTACCTACCATCTCATCCCTCTTCCTATACAGCTCTGAAGGAGGAAGTAAAAGAGAAAGAGGCGTCCAGAGGTCACAACACTGCAGCCGGGATGGTGATGCTTCAGTTGCCATCACTAGCCTGTACAGCATGACTTGTGTAACTGAGCACCTGAGTTCCCAGCCCTGGAAATGAAATTATAAGTGCTTGTTTGGCAGGGAGAGAGAGAAAGGCAAGGCAGTAGCAGGAAGTAGTACTTTCTGCAAGAATTAATTTTTCTGAAATCTTCTAATCTACCTCTATTAAAATTACTACAGCTGCCCCCTGAAAGTTACAGGTTCCTTCAGGGTGTTTATTTGCCCAAAAGAGTTAGGGCCACAGTATTAAGTGACTTGCAGGCCTTGGCACTGCTCAGTTAACCTGCGTGTGAGGAGTTTGCAGTCAGTCTTGGTTGGGGGAGTGGAACACTTATCTTGGAGAATCTTGAAATATGAAGGATACTGGAAGAAATCAGCCTTCCCACAGAACAGGATGAAGTTAAATCAGTTACATTGCAAGCACTTTGCTGAACAGTAACCTGGGTGGTGGTTGTTTTTTTTAAATTTGGATTTCACCAGGGCCTGGGATGCTTGCAGCAGCACTGGGCATGAACACACTGCTAGTAGAGTGACTCACTGGTGTAATTTTTGAGTGTCAGGTTACTTGTTTGAGGACTTTTATCTGGATATGGATTCAAACTCCTTTGCTTGGCTCTTAATGTGGAGGACTTCTAATACTGGAGGTCTGATATTTATGGTAAGAATTTAAAATAAGTAATTACATTTAGATTTAAAACAGCTAATAATCTGTAAAATAGACACCTGCAAGGCATTGGCTCTGTTCATGGTAAGTATGAATACTAAATGCCTTGAATGATTAGAAAGGAATCAGCTCATTAGCATTGAGTGTGGCTCCATCAAGCGTACCCGGGTGATCAACCCTGACCTGGGAAAGTCTTAAAGGCTCTGTCTATACTAGTAAATTGAACATACCTGGGAACGGTCTCTGGCAGTGACGCCAGTTGTCACGAAATGGCCATAGAATCATAGAATCATTTAGGTTGGAAAAGACCTTCAAGGTCATCGAGTCCAACCATCATCCATGACCACTAAACCATGTTCTGAGTACCCCGTCTACTCACTTTTTGAATATGTCAAGGGATGGTGACTCAGCCACTTCCCTGGGCAGCCTATTCCAATGTCTGACAACCCTCTCAGTAAAGAAGTTTTTCCTAATATCTAACCTAAATCTCCCTTGCCGCAACTTGAGGCCATGAGCTCTTCAAGCAGCCCCTCATCCTGGCAAGACAAGGTGACTGCAGGCAAGCTGCTTGGGGTGGCTGCTGGAGTGGTCTGGCTCCAGACCCCTGCCTGGGAATGCTCCAGAGGAGTGCAAGTTTGCATGGCCCAAAAACATGCCAGGGCTCAAATAATTTAGCAGAGCTGACAATTGCCTTCCAGTGCCTGCGAACATTCCTGAGTGTGGTTTAATGTATTGCTGTCATCCCAGCTGGGACATCTGCGTAACATCATGTTTAGGTCCTGGATAACTGGGTGGAAGTTGTCTGACCCAGCTTTAGTGACCTAAATGCTGTTGAAAGTGGAGGAAGGAATGCTGTCTCTGAGTCACCCAGACCTTGATAAGTGGAAAAGATGGGTCCTGAAGAGGCGGATGTGCCACCTCATCAGACGCTGTGACACGGAGCTTTGGAAGTGTGGAGAGAAGAGGGCAGGAGTGCCCACAGGTAGGTGAAGAACGGTTGGTGTGCCTGAAGGTAGGAGGTGGCAGTGCCCTGCAGGCTTTGCAGCAGCAGCATGGTGTCTTCTGGTTCCAAAAAAAAGAAAATGGAGCGGAGTCTGTCACAAAGAGACAGCTCAAGTGGCCACGTGGGAGCGCATATGTGTGCCCATGCCTCGGCTAGCAAATACCGAATGAGACAAAGTTAAGTCTCTTTTGTTTTGAAGGCTCACTAGTCCCCAACTTTACTGGACGTATCATCATTTTTGGCCCTTACACCTCTGTAAGACCTGCATAATTTACTCCCCTCCACAGTGTGAAAGGCTGCGATCTGAAGTGGTAATCTGGTCTATCATCTGTGTATACTTATGCACATAAACCATACAGAAACATAAATATCATAGGAGAATTATATATTTATTCAAATCTTTACATTTATGTGTGCATGTGGCATGAAGCAAAGTACAAACTCCCTCGGTGGTAACATATGCACATACACAACAGGACCATCTGTCCTCTATGTGTCTTTAATAATGGTCTGTGAATTTTAAAGTGTCACTATTTGTTAGAAACTGTGCATTTAAATATGAGAATTACCCTTAAAACTAAAAATGTATGTAAAGCATGACTGTGAATTCAAATGAGTGGTTAAATAAATTACAAATCTCTTTCATAATCATGTTTAGGCTGTGCTTCTGGCCCAACAATGCTCTGACAGTCTCAGGAAACCAAATTACACAATGTGTCCTTTTTTTGTGTGTGTGTGTGTGTCTAGTTACCGTAGAAACCATAATCTTTATCTCTGAAGCGATGGGGAGCTGTGAAGGAGGCAAAGCCACTGGATTTTTTGCCAGGACCCCTCCTAATCCTACTCTTATGTTATCAGACATTTAGTTAATTACTTAAGGCTTGTGTATCAGATGAAGTTCATTAGATATTTTGTAATCACTGTGTGGAATTTGTGGAGCCTGTGCTGATTCAGAGGTGAAGTTTATGGTTGACTGTGTTACTTCATTGCAATTATACATTTATATAAGCCAGAGTCACAAATACAAACTAAGATTTTACAATCTGCAGCTCTTTCCATGAGATTTCAACACATCTCATCACATTTCATCCCAACAACAGGTTTGTGAGGGAGCAAAAATATTTAGACCCAACCTCAGGCCAGGAAGCCAGAGCACAGGGGATTTGTTGAAGGATGCAACAGGACTCACGGCAGAGCCTCCTTGGGTCTCCGCACACATTCTTCCTGGAGCCACTGTGTGCACTGCGCGGGTCAATGAGATGTCAGGCTGCTTTGCGAGACTGGCTGTGAAAACTTGTGGAAGCCCCATGCCTGGAAGTGTTCAAGGCCAGTTTGGATGGGGCGTTGAGCAACCTGGTCTAGCGGAAGGTGTCCCTGCCTGTGGCAGGGGGGTTGGAACTAGATCTTTAAGGTCCCTTCCAACCCAAACCATTCTATGATTCTGTAACTTGCCGTCTCATTCCTGTTGTTAATTGGCTTGGGAAGGGGTTATGCTACTTGCAGAGATTTTGTCTCTAAGGACTAAAAGAACTAGGGAGGACTTGCCACAAGGTAAACACAAGTGAGCTGGCGTTTTATATAGCGTTGAAGGACAATAGTTCTTTCAGGCAGACGGTTACTCTTTAGCTAAAGAGTGCTGATAGCAAGCAGACAGGTTTAGGGACCTGCTGGTAGCAGAGTATTTACACAGACTCAAAATGTTCTGCTCCTCGGCATCCCTCCCAGTATGGAGAAGGACTAAGCAAAAGAAAGATGCAGGTAGGACTTTTTATCTTAAAGACAGTTGGCTTTCTTTTCCATTGCAAAAATAGAAACATCTTGTCTTACAAATACTGGGAAGAGTATTTTGAAGCCTGGGGATTCCTGTAAAGGAAGCAGACAATGCAGCTTTAGTCCTAAGGCGAATGGTTGGCTGGAGTGGCCTGGGGTTTGGGAAGCTGCTGGGTGAGAAAGGGTCAGTGGATTGTTGGAAGTGTCCCTGGGCACACAGGATAGTGGTCCAGCTTTCATTTCCATGCCAGCTTAGCTCTTACTTTCCTTCAACCCCATTTTTCTCTTTCAGCCCTTTCCTGCGTAAACTTCTCCTAGACCTGTTGCCCCAGCCCATACAGTTAGACAGGGGGAGCAGTGAATCTTGCAGACATTAGGAGGAAGGGAGGTGAAAAGCTTTTGATGGCATTTGCTTACATATTGCTGTCAAATGTAGTCCAGGAGCTGTATCCCGTGGCCCAATAAGCCTGTAGAGGGTCTGCCTTTGTCTCACTCTACCTGAATAGCAGAGCTTTAGCCCCTTTCTCACATGGCTTGTGGCTACTAGCTGTTTGCAACCCTGTTTGGCACAGGCCTGAGTCTAGATGTTTCTGGTTAACTTTGCAAAACCCCTAAAAATACTCATGTCATAAGGTAAGATCCAATGTGTTGTGTTAGCTAGTGTTTTGTTAGCTTTAAAAGGGTTCATCATCAGTGCTGATCTATGTCCTCTTCTGTTTAGCTGAAACATGCCTTTCATCTTTAATGCTGCAAATGGGGTTCTCGAACAGTTGGGTGCTCATGCTCTCACAGGGACTGCCTTGCCCTGCTCATGGGAGTCCAAACACCCTCCCTGTTACCGGGGGTATTTTATGCTGGGATTTATTAGCTATTTAGCATTTTCAGCAAATACATTTGAGTTGATAGAAACAGTTCCTTTCTCCCCACTTCCCACCCAGATGAAAATACCACCCCTTTAGTTACAAAGTAGATGAATCTCTTTCCTCACCTGATGTTTTTTGCAGATGCTTTTTTTGCCAATGTCCTTGTGATGGACATTGGGTTTTCTTGGCTTTCTATACAAAAGTGGAACTTTGTTCCAAGGTGTAACTTGGCAGCAGCCAGGAAACCCACCTGCTTCTGTCCTCCTGGCCGCAGCTTCACAGCAAGATGGGCACTGTGGGATGGGGGGAGATCTGCTCAGGTAAAAAGTAGCTTCCTGTGGGAGATGCTCTGGGTGTGCAGTCTAGGAGGCAGGGATGGGGGTATTGGTAGCACAACTGGTGACTGTGGCACCTTGGGAAATACAGATTTTTTTCCAACTGGAGCAGACCTAACTCAAATCCTCTGAGATGCTGAAGAAAAAGAGGTTCCTAGGGACCCAGAGGAAATTTTGCGGTGTTTCTTCAATGCTCACAGCTGCTGGACTAGCAGGCAAGGCTGCTATTTTTCTCTCTCACACTCTTCCTCCAAGAAAACATGGTATTCATGTCTAAGCATCTCCACTTTATTCACATCATGCAGTGCATTTGGGTGCTTCTATTTAAGTTATTTTATCTGATGCTATAATAAAATATGACTTTATTGATCAAAAGCCTGGGGGTATCTACGATCTGTCTCGCTTTCAGGAAAGGGTAGGGCATGCTCACCTCAAGACTCTGCCTCGTTCAGGGTCATGTCAAGCTGCCACTTGGTGTTTCTTGCCTGGGACCACAGACAGAAAATGGGGAGAAACAGCCTTGGTGTAATTGCTGGCCCTGGTGGATAGATGGCTCAGAACTGATTGCAGCCCCAGAAACTGGGGATATGGCGGTCCTGGATCCTGACTCTGTGCTGAGGCTCAACTTCGGATAACTACAAATGCAGCTGCCAATAAGCTGAGGCATGTTTTCTCACTCCTCTCACCTACTTTGGTCCTTGGAAGAACAAGTCATCTCTTTCTCCTGCTCTAATCCATTTTAAAGTTGCAAGGGGGAAAAATATTTATGGTTTAAAAAAAAACACATTAAAAACTGTGATCAACCCCCATGACAAGAATATTTAAATAAAAAGATGTAAGTAATTTTTAACTTAGTTGGAATAGCAAAGAATGGATTCATTTTGATCTCTAAAATAGATAAAGACTTTTTTTCCTATTTGTGTTGAACTATTCTTGTTAAAAGCTGGCCTGTAAAATGCCTTAGCTTTCCCCCTGTCATCTCAGATACAACCTTTACCCTGCAAGCATGTCTGTGTGCTTAACTTCACACAGCATGAGTACTCCTGTTGAGTTCAGTGGATTCATTCAGAGACCATAATGTTAGCATTTGTCAGTTGCACGATTGAGACCCATGCTAATAGGAAAAAAATTCATGATGGAGCACTGCACGGCACTGATAGAAAGGGTTGAGGGATGGCCAAACTGTTTAATTTTTCTGTTGAGGACATCAAAAAGATTGTTCCTGTGACAAACAGAGATTACCTGCTCCTAAAGTTGTGTGCTGGTTTTGGCTGGCATGGAGTTAATTTTCTTCACAGAAGTTAACATGAGGCTATGTTTTGGATCTGTGCTGGAAACAGTGTTAATAATTCAGGGATGCTTTAGTTACTGCTGAGCAGTGCTTACACAGAGTCAAGGCCTTTTCTGCTTCTCACCCCACCTCACCAGCGAGCAGGCTGGGGGGGCACAAGAAGTTGGAAGGGGAGACAGCCGGGACAGCTGACCCCAACTGACAACAGGGATATCCCATACCATATGATGTCATGCTCAGCCTATACAGCTGAGGGAAGAAGAAGGAAGGAGGGGATGTTTGGTGCAATGGTGTTAGTCTTCCCAAGTTACTGTTGTGGGTGATGGAGCCCTGCTTTCCTGGGGATGGCTGAACACCTGCGTGTCAATGGGAAGTGGTGAATGAATTCCTTGTTTTGCTTTGCTTGTGTGCATGGCTTTGGCTTTACCTACTAAACTGTCTTTATCTCAACCCACAAGTTTTCTCACTTTTACTCTTCTGATTCTCTCCCCCATCCCATTGGGGCAGGATTGAGTGAGCAGCTGTGTGGTGCTTAGTTGCCAGCTGGGGTTAAACCATGATGGAGTGCTTGAACACAACAGACAGAAGGCAACCAAGATGGCTGGGAAAATCCTGATATGAAGCATATAAACAATACAATTTTAATAGTTTAAGATTGTCATTGTGAGGATTTCTTTAACATTCTTTTCTAGTTATGCTATATATTATTTCCTATACAGGATAAAATGGGGAAATATAATATGTGTTCACTGAAAATTCCCGTCTGAACAGTTGTTATAAAAAATGTATGAAATTGTTTATAGCAGGTTGCCAAGAACTATAGTGGCAGAGAGGGAAATGGCATTACTTTTTCTCTTCTGAATAAATAGGAAGAGACTAGCTATTTAGTGATCCTGACAGCCCAGTCTGAGAGTTCACAATATTTGTGAAGAATTAGATGCAAAAGTCTTAAATTTATTTCTTTCCATTCTTACAGCCATGACAAGTAGTGATCCATCCATTTTCTGGCGCTGTTGAACAGTAGCAGCACCCCTGATGGAGATGTGCTCAGTGAATGTGCAGTTAGCACTGAGTGTATCTTGGGATTAGGTGCATAGACTATGGCTACCATCAGACTGGAGCAGACAGTTGTTACTCTAGTTCACCATC
The DNA here is from genome assembly GCF_947461875.1 of Haliaeetus albicilla. NCBI lineage: Eukaryota > Metazoa > Chordata > Aves > Accipitriformes > Accipitridae > Haliaeetus > Haliaeetus albicilla. Next base: position 14,815,753 of record NC_091516.1, read on the forward strand.
CTGCATGGATTAATCACCTTATAAAATGCATAAGAGCAGTTGCAAGAAACCCTGCAGCAGGCACCAGTCGCATAACTATCCTTCCTGAGAAGTTTTTCCTTGCTTTTCTGGATACGAAAGAGTTTGCTTGAAGTCACCTAGATTGACTACTGCCTCTTCCACAGCAGCCTGTGACCAGCCTCAGAGTCACCCTGTCTGCCAGCAGCCAGAGCTCAGGGAAATGCTCTGCCTCCACCTCATTTATCACCCGAGCCTGCAGCAAGGGACAGAAGATCTCAACCCAGGACCTGCATGCATGCAGGACCTGGAAAAAGGTGCATGTAATAATTTCATAGTTTTGTCAGTAAAAGAGCTGAAAATGATTGTCTGTCCAGCATGTTCAAGCATCACACAGTCACTGAACCCCAAAATGGCTGAGGTTGGAAGGCCTCTGGGTATGGTGCAGTCCAACCTCTGCCCCAGCTCCCAGCAGGGTCAGCCACAGCAGGTTGCTCAGGGTGCATTGGGTTTGCATGGCAAGGTTTTCGTAGCAGGGAGGCTGGAGAGGTGGCTTCTGTGAGAAGCTGCTGGAAGCTTCCCCTGTGTCCGACAGAGCTAATGCCAGCCGGCTCCAAGATGGACCCACCCCTGGCCAAGGCTGAGCCCATCAGCGATAGTGGTAACGCCTCTGTGATAACGTTTTTAAGAAGGGAAAAAAAGCTACAGTGGGCACAGAAACAGCAGCCAGAGAGAGGAGTGAGAACATGTAAGAGAAACAGCCCTGCAGACACCCAGGTCAGTGCAGAAGGAGGGGGAGGAGATGGTCCAGGTGCCGGAGCAGAGATTCCCCTGCAGCCCATGGGGAAGACCATGGTGAGGCAGGCTGTCCTCCTGCAGCCCAGGGAGGTCCACGGTGGAGCAGATATCCACCTGCAGCCCATGGAGGATCCCACGTTGGAGCAGTTGCGTGCCTGAAGGAGGCTGTGGCCCCGTGGGAAGCCCACGCTGGAGCAGGTTTTCTGGCAGGACTTGTGACCCCATGGGGGACCCACGCTGGAGCAGGGTGCTCCTGAAGGACTGCAGCCCATGGAAAGGACCCAGGCTGGAGCAGTTCATGAAGAACTGCAGCCTGTAGGAAGGACTCAGTTGGAGAAGTTTGTGGAGGACTGTCTCCCGTGGGAGGGACCCCACACTGGAGCAGGGGAAGAGTGAGGAGTCCTCCCCCTGAGGAGGAAAGAGCAGCAGAGACAACATGTGGCGAACTGACCGCAACCCCCATTCCCTGCCCCCCTGCACTGCTGGGGGATTGAGGTAGAGAAAATCGGAAGCAGAGCTGAGTCCAAGGAATAAAGGAGGGGTGGAGGGAAGGTGTTTTTAAAATTTGGTTTTATTTCTCATTACCCTGCTCTAGTTTGATTGGCAATAAATTATTTTTTCCCTAAGTTGAGTCTGTTCTGTCTGTGATAGTAACTGGTTGAGTGGTCTCTCCCTGTCCTTATCTCAACCTCTGAGCCTTTCATTATATTTTCTCTCCCCTGTCCAGCTGAGGTGGGGAGTGATAGAGCAGCTTTGGTGGGCACCTGGTGTCCAGCCAGGGTCAACCCACCACACAGGGCCACGTCCAGTCAGGTTTGATTATCTCCAAGGATGGAGATGCTACAGCATCTCTGGGCAACCTATGCCAGTGTTTTACCACCCTCACAGTAAAATATTTTTGCTTATGTGTAAGTGGAATTTCTTATATTCCAGTTTGTGCCCATTGCCTCTTATGCTGTCACTGGGCACTGCTCTGAAGAGTCCAGATATGTCTCCACACTCTCCCATCAGATCATTGACTATATCTTTTCAATTCAGCTGTGTTTTAAAAATAGGCAGATGTTTCTCTTTTTTTAAAATCATTGCTGAAATGGCATTATAGTAGAAATGATGTTTTACTGAAGTTGTTTACAATGAATGTGTATGGTTTGCATAAGCTAGTAGAGGCTAGCTATGACCCATCTAACCAAGATTTGGTACTAAATTAAAATAAGGATGATGTATTGTAATACAGCTGCTGAATTTAGAGTCTCTTGTGGAACAGGCAGTATCTATGAAATTACAAACTCCAAGTATGTTACTATATGAACCCTGCGTATATTAACCATGTATAATGAGCTTCAGAGATATAGTCTGCTGCTCTGCCACTTAAAATATATTTTCAGAATGTAATAAGATAAGGATGAGACTTTTTATGATAAGGCAGACAATGCTAGAAATCAATGTTATTTTATAGACAGGCTGTATCTTTCCAATGGGCAGGGTAGATGATAGTCTCTGGGGCAGGGGGATTGGTTAGCAAATACATTAAAATATGTAAGGTTTGGAAGGAAAATATTTCTCGTTATTAGCTGGTAAGTGTCCCTTTCTGCCAGTAGCTGAGGTCTTGATTCTGTATCTTTTTGGTAATGTAGTGCTCACAAAGAAATAGTAGGAAATGGGTGTGTGAAACAGAGCAGGACTTACACAGACCCATAGCCAACAAAGTACAAAACTTGCTAATAGTGCATTGTTATGGCACTGATATATTGTAGGCAGAGAAGGTGTTGCTGCAAGTTCTAAAATGATGGTATGAGAGGCTTTGTTAGAGGAATAAGTTTATTAGCAAGCGAGTAAATAGTGTATTGTGTTTGACACAGAGAGTAGAAGAGATCGTTTATTCACCAGCCCAATGTGTAGAGATGAAATGCAAATCATCGAGAAAAGCATCAGCCCTTATGAGAATAATCATTTCAGACCTAAGCCTTCCTGTTGTGTTTCAGATCTCCATACCTCCGCTTTGGACTCACTCTCAAAAAAACACATGCACACTGTTGTGCAGCTGGAGGGTGGCAACAGCCATGCTGTGGGGATTTTTAAGATCAAAAGATTGGTTTTTTTTAAACTGGATAGTTGTAGCCAAATACCTTATATTTCTGTAAGGATCTGGAAGGAAAAAGTACTGCTTAGCCTCCATATGTTATTAGCTAAATCATCAAACCAAAGCTGCAAAAACAGTTTGCCATGAAGGCAGGATAGGCCATCAGATAGTTAACTGATGATTTACTGATAAATTAAAAAGTGCGTTAGTTAACCTGTGTTATAGAACAGAAAGAACTAGTTGCTTGTGTTTTGTCTTGACTGTGCTGCTGGCATTGAGTGAATATTTCCAACAATACTGCTGAAAAAACCCTCAAAACTGAAAAATTGTAGAGTTTGCCTTGACTGTGGCCATTGTCCACAAGCATCCTCTCAAACAGGTCTATGTGGGTGAGGAGATTTCCAGAACAGGGAGAATTTTCTAGGGAACAGCCCTAGCAGATTCAAGACTCAGATTTATCTTTGTTCCCCTCTTCCATGAATCGCAGCCACAACCTTCCACCTATTGTTTTTATCCCCCCATGGTTTAAAAAAAAAAATTGTTTTCAACCAAAAAGTTGAATGTTGTTTCTTCAAGATATCCACTGTTCAAAAAACACATTTAAAAGAGTCTTAGGTGTTCACTTTTTTCTCTTTGCATTAAAAAAATGTGATCACAGTGATATAGGGCATAGCTACAAAGGGATTAATGAATTGTAGAGAGCTCCTAGGTGTATCTGATTGGTGCACATCTAATCCCGCTTTCCCCTGATCATACACAATCTCTCTGCAGTCTTCCCAACAGGGTCCCTTTTGTTCAAAAGCCCCGTTGGAGGTGTTCAGGAACTGGAATCTCTCTGCCTCCAATGGAGCAATCTCCACCTTGCTGGCAATGTTGAATTTGGCATTTAAATTAATTTAAAAATTGATCTTTATTAGCTTGAGAAACTTGAAAACCTCTTATAGCTGCTATTTCTCCCCCGAAGACATACGTTTTTAAATCTACAGGAGTGTCTGCACACTGTGAAAATGTAGCATTACACAAACCCATGTCCTCTGGTCAGGACTCGTTCCTGACTGCAAAGCCAATGATATTCAAGGTCTAACTGTTATTGCTAAAAATCTTAAATGTACATCCAGTAGAATCCAGTTCATTTTTGGTTATGAAGACTAAAAGGGTGGAAGCAGCTGACTGTTCTTATCATATAATCTCTAAAGGATAAGAAGAAGTCTCTCCCATCTGGAGGCAACCATGAGTGTGTATAATCTAATCAAATTATCTTGTTTGTATCATACTATTGCCTTTAAATGTTAATTGTTGGTAACATTACAGAGGGCATGAGTCAGTCATTCTGCCCTGTGTTTCCAGGGAGATGGAGCTACTTGGGAAACACCAAGTGATGGCAGAGTGTGGTTGGGAACTGAAATTCAGAGCTTAAGAGACCCTCCCAATGACATACATCTAGTTGGATGTACAGCTAACTTGAAAGGTCACACTGATACCTAAGCAACCAAAAGCCTCAAGAAGTCTTTTCCTTTTCTTTGAACCTCTTTCTTTGTGTTTTAGATGCAATTTTCTGGAATAGCCTTCACAAATACCCCATTTTTCCAGGATGAAATTTTTCTTTACCTGATGCCTCATGCCTGTTTGTCCTAAGTGCAGAAGACATGGTTACATGCTTTGAATAGCTTATGGTTTTTGTCCAGTTCATAATGGAGTATTGCATAGTCTTTGCTAAAGAGTGCTTACTACTGCTTGACTGTACGTCCTGTCAGCAACAAGGAATTTGGACTGTATATGGCTGCTGCTGCAGGGCTTCACAGGGTTGTGCAGAGGAGATGTTCTGTGACCTCTGTATACCCTGCCCTGTGAATAATGGAAGGATGAGGTTTCATAACTTTTTGACTGTTTTGGCCACTAGAAGGTGATGAGGAACTGTGATGTTCTCCAACGGGAAGGTGGGACTTTTTTTAGGCGCTTAGACTCACTGGGAAACATACTTTTTGGGAGAATTTGGGAGCAAAGCGAAAAGGCTGCTTGTTTCCCTGAGGAGAAAGAAAAGGCTGAGAAAGTGGTGGGATGAGGAAACATTTATGAAAGGTGGCCTTTGTCAGCAACTTTCACATCTTGATTGATGCTGGGCGTTGGAGTGACTTACACAAACAGAGCAAGCTGCATGGCATTGCACTTCGCTGACTTTAACCACAGCAGGGTTTGCCTTTTGCAGGTCGTGATCAGTTTTTGATCGGTGAATTGAGACAGCTCATTCCTGTTGGAAAGTATGCAACACAGTGGTAAAACACCCCGTTACAAGAACAGAACCTGCTAATCAGTCAATAATGTATATAAATCAGTAATATTTAGGAGAATGTGAATTTGCCCTGCAGAAAGTATGCCTAGACCTGTTGTAACAGTTAAGCACAGCAGATTAGTGGTTTAATTTACTGGCAAACGTGTAGCCCATGGGTTCTAGTTTGCTCAGCCGTGGGAAAAGGCCAGGTTGTCAGTCCTTCTTCTCACCAGAGGAGAAGTGACGACAGCTGAAGATTTACTTGTCTGTCACACTTCTCTGCTATGGATGAGAAAGGAGTCTAAAGGGAGGATTAAATAAGCAGAATGACTGAAAGGAGATATTCGGGGAGGGCTAAGGGTGTTGAGGTAGAGCTTTCCAAAAGCTGACCTAGCTGGTGGAGAAAGAAACTTCCTAACAGCCATGACTATACAGAGGACAGGGGGATGTTCAAGCCAGCAGAGATAGGAGACTACGCCTGCTGGAAAAGCAAATGACTATGAGATGGCAAGAGCCAGGAGCAAGGCAGAGGGCCCTCTGAAGACCAGGAGCATAGTTCTGGGCTGAATTCAGGACTGTGAACACAACCACCATAGGGAACATCACCATACAACTGCCCTTGTCTCTGGAGACCTTTTACACAGCCTCTATTCCAAAATACTCAGCAAGATTTAAGCATATGAAAAAAAGGCAACTGATCCAGGTACACAATGCAAGTGGTTAAGATGCTTTTGTATCAGGTTTTATCCTGGTTTCATGCTGATCTGCTGACCTGTCACAGTAGTCAAAGACTGTCTTCATAAAGCTGCGCTGTGGTGTGTGACTCTTGCAGTGCATGGTGTTTTGTCAACTCACCGAGTGCCACAGGTGCTGGGTTGGTGTCTGCATCACTTCCCCAGCACCTGCACAGGAAGGTTAGGACCGCATGGGCAGGACATGGGACTTTTGTGGGAAGGGAGAACTGGGGTGTGTGGGGAAATAAGAACAGAGGTTTTAGAAAACTATGGCATTAACTTCCTTTGAATCAAACACCCATTAAATTGCCTTTATGCTCACATTTCCTCAACTTCTCTAAACCAAAGCATAGCAGCCTGTGTGTATACATGCATGTATAAGTACAGGTGTATACCTGAAAAGCACCCCTTGCCCTCATACTCAGCTGTACTTTGCAACACCCACGTGTGCTCAGCACACCACTTGAATTTACTCAGTCTTATGCTGATAAAGATGGTGTAAGAAGCTGCATAGGACAGAACAGACATCTGAACTGGAATTGAATAAATCTTCCTAATCTTGGCTGTCAGGTAAAGAAGTGTTATCAAATTAAATATTATACTATGCAGTAAACTGCTGCAAACATTCAGAGTCCTTCATTTATGAGGAAGGATGCTGGAGAATTTTTTTAACAACAAACTGGAGAGAATTGGCAAGTGTCTATGATATACTGTGGCTAGACCACCACTTTTTCTGTTCATGGCCTGGACTGACAGAAAGTTGTGTGGGAGTAGATAACATTATTCTAAATCTGAGGAATTAAGCCTTGTAGAGGGTCAGATTCTATTAGCTGAAGCAATATCAGCTTGTGCTTGGACTGTACTGTACACAGTGCTGCTTGTTGGCTGGGGGCAGGAAGAGGACTCACTTCTGTCTCACTGAATGACATCCCGCAGACAATTCAGCACTGGATCGGCAAGAACTTACCTTTAACTGATTAGATGCATTAGCAAAATGTTTTAAGATCTTGGCCTTTGAAAGTCTGACTTTGCAGTTTAGTGTTAGGATCTAAGAAAAGCCCATATGTGCTCCTCTGGCTGATCTACCTATTTTGTGTCCACTGAAATGGATCCCAGAAACCAGGTGGTTTCTAGTGTGTCTGTTCTTATGACAGGTCCATGAGGGAAGGCTCTATGCTGTGCATTAGCAAAGAGGGACAGAGAGTCTTGTGTGCGTGAGGTAAGTTTACTGAGCAATCACTTCAGTACAAGGAGTCACAGGAGCATAACCACATAAGCTGCAATTTGTACTCTTACACTGTGATAAGAAGGGGTTACAGAGGAAATGTGTGGCATGGGACAGAAACAAATCTTGATCTTCCATAGCCTTAAACAGCATCCAGACTGCCAGACCACCCTTACTCTGAAAATTAATGAGCTCAATGGCCAGAATGAAACATAGGAAAGTTGGCTCAAAGTGAAATAATGTTGACATCTGAAGATATCACATACATACTTTTTTCTCGATCAGTCTGACAGTCATAAAGTTGTGCTAATATTGCAACTGTGCTAATCTGTCCCTTACTGTCCTTCCACCTCTCATACAGTACGTCCCTAGACACCTGGAGCGTGCTCAGGGTCCCCTGCAGCGTGGATAACAGAGTGACCTGCCGTGCCGCCAGTGCATGTGAGAACCCAGGTGCACCTGCACTGTAGCCAGTTGCCCACCCCAGCTGGGGCACAGGTGAGCTCAGTTGTGCCCACGAAGCTGTTAGGAGACATGCGCCTTCCTTCTCGCCCTCAGTTGTATCAAAGGGAACAAGACATTTCAAGACACAGGCACACATGAGCTAGTGGGTAAATGTAAATCTTTGCTTTTGGTTAGAGCCTAACCAATAATTTCAACCTCACATTCTCACTCTTTTTTTTTTTTTTTTTAATGTCTGTTCTGAAAGGGCTTAAGAAACAGTCTTTAATTAACCAGTAAATAGAGTCTCTTGCCACTGAGGAGGAGATTTAGAAGATCCCTTTAATTACTGGACCCAGATTTAAGCTTGATTGCAAACACCAGTTTGCTCCTTGTCCAAGTGAAGTGAGGTGCTGGTAAAGTGTTATGAAAAGCTTTCATTTGCATCATCCCTCCACTCCAACTGAAGCTGCTATTACATAAAGGGAGGACTTGTTTAAATCCACATATCCATGTAGTTCTGTTGTTTGAACTGGAAAGGCAGGTGAAATTGGATTCACATGATGGCTTGTGAAATTTAAAGCGGCCTTCTCATGGTTGATTTCTCCTTGTTACATGATTAATGCCTCACAGTGTGTCTTGACAGTCCAACTGTACAAGCCAGAAGTTGACCAAGAACCGTGTTATATTAAATGGATGCTCTAGGTCAAGGTTCTTAAGTAGTTCCAAGAACTTCCTAACTGACAACATTTTTCTAGGAGTCCAGATGATGAGCTGCTTGTCTTGTCTTCCAAGTAAGCACTGAAGGCTGTCAATGTAGTCTTATTTTCCTTCCATGCTTTGTCCCCCCTTCTTAGATATATAAAATTATGCTAATTCTGCTTCTCTCAATGCCCCTCCTTTTTGGAACCATCTGGTTTAAATTTTGCTTACCTGCTTAGTGTGAAACAAGTCTTCTCTGCCTGACTGCATAAGGAAGTCACAAGTCATTAACAGCTTATGTTAAAGTACCTGGTGGGAATATGCACTCTGCCTACAATGATATGTTTTTCTAAGGTGGGAAAAAAATGTATCGAATGCTGCACACTAAGAATGATGACTGAATTAGGGAGATAGCTGTAGGACTTTGCCCTGACCCAAACATTATTTACAGTTGCCTGGAGAAAGTCCAAACTGGTGTAAAATACTTCCATTTGAAACATCGGATCCCCTCCAGCAGCAGCGTCACTGGAGTTGCTTGCTCTCAAAGCCAGAAGCTGTTGTTAGAACAGGTTTGACCAGTCATTGCAATTCAGAGAACAGTTTAAATAGTTATGTACTAGTGTTGCTGGATTAATCTGTGTGAAAATACCCCTATTGCTCCAGTCACCACCACAATGTGCTAGGATGAATCTTTACCTCTGTTTCAAGAGTTGTTGAGCTGCATTGGTGCCTGGGGTTAGCCCCATCACAGCATCAGCACCAGTAGTGCCCAAATCCCCAACTCTACAAGCATGGGATTGAGAAGAGCTAAGGGAGCAGGAGGAAAATGTTTTACTGGAACAGCTGTGGAAGAACATGATGAGGTCCTGTGGATCTTTCTTCAGGGGAATGCTCTCTCTCCTGCTGTTTCTGTCTCTGTTGCTTCAGGGTATATGTCAGCCAGCTCTGCTTTTGGATGTAATTCGAAAACAGCTGGTAAATAATGAGCTGTGGAGAAGCTTTCAGCTCTTAGTAATGGCCAAATTATGGAAGGAATAGAGAGGATCAATGGGTATTGTTGGACAGGAAGGGAACAGAGGGGGGGCATTCAGTAGTAAATGTTGGGGAACAACACAAACAGAAAAGATCCAGGCCTGCTGGCTTCACATCACAGCTGGGATTAATGGTTGCAGTATCTCTAGCTATTATTAAATACAATAAAAACAAAAAGTAATTTCTTATTGTTGTAATACCATATGTCAGGATATCCCACCCCACACAATGAGATCTGCCTGGTGCATGCAGATGTTCCAGCGCAGCCCAGAAGATGAGTCCTATGCCCCAAGCAAGATATCCAGCATGGGAAACAAACAGCAAGTGGTGTCAGATGTCAGAGTGTAAGCTAACAGTGGAAGATCAAGTGGAGATACATTTTGGTGGCTCTGCCGTTATGCTTCTGCAGAGGAGTTACGGACACCAGGACAGGGCTATTGATTCTTAAATGCTCATTCTGAGGCCTACTGCCACATTTCCAGTTCTTTTATACTCCTTAGCAGGATGTGATGGGAATGTCCTGTTTTCCTTGCTTCTCCAAAATCTGCTCAGAACTGGGTAGAGAGAAAACAGGTCAGAGAATACATCAGCCTCTGATTTGGCCTACCAGCCAGATTTCTGCAATAGTGTCTGTCATTGATTTTCTCTCAGAGATTTCTTCAACAGCTCTTGATGTTTTAATATGTTATTCCAGGCTTAATATCACAAATGTTGATGTGAACTTTGGCTTCAAAGGAATTATGGTCAAGTTTTCACTGAAGGAAGAGAAAAGGCTAATAGCTGAAACTGATTTTCTTAGATAAAACAATACTAGGAAGGTTGGTGGCTTAGGCTGAGACGTCATAGATCTTGGGTTAGAATTGACTGAAGGCTGTTGTTTCTCATATGTGAGCTGAAAATATATTCCCAGTAGGCTGGTGTCAATATTGCAGAACTACATGAGAGTTCTCAAACCATGGGTATCTGAAGAAGTTGCTGGAGATAACAGGTTACTCTACATCAGCTGGTCTGCAGGTTCCCACGCCTGCTCCTCCTCCATGGTGAGGGTGAGATAGTTTGAAATTGTGTGCCCTTTGATGAAAAATGGATGGACCAGTTTGCATTTGCCAAGTGATATTGTGGGATGAAAGCACAGATGAATGGGCAGTTTCTGTGGGAAAAAAATGATAACTGCTAGCTTGCTATTCAATGGTTACACGTTATGTGTCCATCTCCCCAGTACCCATGGGAGTATAAAGCAGGGTGCAGAAAGTGTTAATGACTATGGCAGGTGTGTTGTGTTGCATTGCTCTCTCATGTGAAGGGATCCATAGTAGTGGGACCTAAAGTGGTTACTGCTTAAGATATATCTTCTCTTGGATAGAGGGAAGATGAGTGCTTCCAGGGCTATTAATCCAGTTTACTTTGAGAATATCATAAAAACAGCAATCACCACAATACCTGCTTCTGTCTCAGTATATGGGCTGCTAATGGCCTTTAAACATAAACTCCATACAGAGAAAAACATAAAGAATTCCTCAGTTCTTTGAATCTTTTTAAAAATTGCAACTATTTCAATTTAAAAAATTTGCTCTTGCTCAGCCTTATCCTAATAGTCATCAGGCTGGCTAGATAAGCTATTAGTCTTTCATCTATATAATATGCTTTTGGCCTGAAGCAAAACTTGAGTTGCTCAGTAATGTCAGGAGAACCGCACTAAAATAAACATCCACTTCTGATGTAATTTCTCCAAGGCTTTCCTTTGTGTGCAAAATATTCAAAGTCCAGCTGAAAGTTGGGGCAACTTCTTCAGACAGTGGCTTTTGCTTTCCTGTTAGGAAGACAATTCCAAGGATTATCACTCGAAGGGACAAGGCACTGATTCTCCTCTCATTTCCACCAGCCTGGATCAGGACTAATTCTACTGTCTTCAAGGATTTAGTCACTGTGAGGGAAGAATGTGGGTGAAAAGGTGCTCATAAAGCTGCAGCAGCATTTTGATACTGATTAGCATTCTTAAACACTAGCAATCTGTTGTTGCCAGCAAGTGCCTTTCTAGAATTATCGAGGGTGCTCTGAGCACAGCAGCAATCAAGAGTTCACTCGCACCAAGGCCAAGGCTTTTAAAGAGATATGTGATAAAATGTGTACCAGAGTCTTTCCCTGCTTGACCTGTATGGCCTTTTGAAAATCTACTTCTTCTGTTCTGTTTTGCTTATAAGTTTCTCAAGCATTGATCTTTATGGTGGAGTTTAACATTTCACTTCCTATCTTACTTCCATCCTGTCAAATAGAGTTTCAAATAACTGGAGCCACTTGTCTTTCATGATCAAAGTGATAGAGAGACTTGTGTTCTCAAGCTTTCTTGGCAACAGGTCAAGAACAAACCCTTCTTGTGCGTAATATATAATAATATGATTAGTTGCATGGATGGTATTTGTTTGAAGAAAGGGTAACTGCATAGATTTTAGGAAGGTCTTGAGGGATACAGTTTAAGGAATACAGGGAAAACTAAAATCAGACACAGAAAGACTTAGCTTTGCTACAGGGAAACAACAGAGATTCATAGACTGTAAGGTCAGATAGGACTTTATGATCTCATCATTTGACTGGCTGTATAATTTAGGCCACAGAATGTCATTTAGTATTTCTTGCAGTGAAAATTACTAGTGCCCTTCATGAGCTTTCCTGATTAGTGATAATTGCTTAGTAATTTATTTAAATTCAATGGCAATTAGGTAAAATGCAGAGTAAATTTACCAGTTATTTTCCTGATTTCATATGCTGTGGGGTCGGTGACCTGCAAACCCCTTTATGATCCCTGTGTTGTGAGAAGAACTCAAGGGCTGAAGTCATGGTGTCCGCTGAGTCTCAAGAAAATCTACAGGTCAATAACCTTTTATTTCTGACCTTTTAACTGGCTCTAGTGGGCCATGAAGACCTAAATGCCAGCTCTTTCAGATTCCTGGGAAGCTTCAAGCCTCTTGAATCTAATTCTCTCTGAGAGTTTTGCTCTCATATATTCAGGTCACTGATATTGCAAAAGCAACTCGCAGCCATGTGTGAGAGGGAAGCTTTGGGGCATCCAGTGTTGTGCAGCTAGTGCTACATGATGAATTCAGGGCAGTCATGTGGCTCAGGAATTACACTTCTGCCTGGGAGTAACTCATAGCTATGTCTCACCTAACCGTGCCTTTCTGGGGAGAAGAGCAGTGATGCAGACTCCTCATGTGTGTTATTTGGATGAGGCCAATCAATCCACTGGTTACAGAGTAGCTTCTCTCCCACTCTGCTGTGTTCACCATTATAAACTCAACTACTTGCTTTTTAGTCATCCTATCTTTCCCCTTCTTTCTAAGAATGGCTTGTCTAATTATACTAAAATCAATCAGCTATTCTCCTAACTGGTGTATTAATCTCTATCCTGCAGGCTTCCAAAAAATGTTGTAATTGCCTCAGGGACATTTTGTAGACAAATTGAAGGCATGTTGACTTTGAGGGATGGAGGGTAAAACTATAATTGTGTTCAATACCACCAGTGTAGAGCCAATCTACTGGTGGAGAGAAAGGCCACATGAAAGAATGTTATCCTTTTTTGGCCAAGGATAACCAGGAACAAACCCTTCTTTTAATGTATTTATTTTTCTCCAGAAAACTGTCTTGAAATGAAATAGGACCTATGTTTTAGGGTCTTTTCCACTCCAGCTAGCAGAATGGAAGTCAGGAGTTATTGAAAAGGCTGAAACTGGGAGTTAACCTTTATGAAACTTGTCTCTTCTTCACTTTTTTGAAGACATGCGTACAAATGCATATACATACATGTCCATACTGAATGGGGAAATACTGTCATACAAAGTCATACTCTTATTCTGTTTTCTCCTCCACCATCATTTAAAGCAACCATTATCTGACTGTGGGGTAACGGTCTCCCTCCTGTCTCCCAGAGAAGGGAAAATCCCATGGACATGCCAGCACCCATCTACACCAATTGCTCCTGGTGACTTCCCAAGCAAGAGTGTATAGGAATGTCACACTGTGACCACCCTGGGGACCTCCCTCAAGACCAATCCTACCAGGCACTGAGGCTGTAAGCCTCGTTGGCATTGAGGGTGAGGACTGCTCTGCCAAGCACAAAGGGGCCGATGCACTTGTGTGCACTCAGATGGATCACAGGTACTTTCTAAGTGCCTGCAGCAGTGTTGGTGTAGAGGGAATAGCATAGTCCAGAGTTATGGCTGTTACCTCAGAGTAGATCAGCTGCTGGCCTACACTCCTTTGTTGGCTGCTCTGGAAGGCCTCCTTCTCCTGCAGCATAAATGTGTGTGAGATACTGTGCTGTCACCCTAGTATACATGAGGGCTTTCCTTAAAATCGAGAAGTAAAATCCCATTTGCACACTTAAAAGTTGATGTTCCCCTCATCTTTCTACTTTAAGTAAGTTGGTACATGTGTTGAGCTGAGTTCTGAAAGATCAGAAAAAGTTATTTTTACTGCCTAAGGAGGCCGTGGGACGCCTGTCATTGGATGTTTTTCAGAACAGGTTAGACAAACATCTGTCAGGAATGGTTTAGGTAGAACTGAGCTTGCCTTGGGGCAGGGGGACAGATGAGGTGACCCCTTGCAGTCCCTTCCAGCCCTATTTTATACAAACCTCCACCTCCTTACTGGAATGCAGTCAGTGTCCAATTTGTGCAGAGCAATTCACATGTTCAGTGTGGCATAAGAGCCTGAATTCCCTGAGCACCAGTAAGCCATACGGGTTTGGGTGCACTGTGGGACTCGGCACTCGATGCTGCTCTGGCAGGAGGTTCATTCAGTGTGGTTACTGCCTTCAGCGCAGTCATTCCCGACAGCTCGTAAGGAAAAAGGCAGTCGGCTTTACTAGAGCTGTTAGGAGCCTAGGGTCAGAATAACAACCCCACATACTGCAAAATTGCCTGCTGTGGTTATTCTGGGACTCACTGGTTGCGAGGTTCAAGCAGACCAAGTTTCTGGGGTCGCAGTTCTGGGTCGCTGGAGAATGTAGCAAAGTAATTAATTGATCTTTTCAGGTTTGGCTATCTGGGTCACTGAAAACCAGTTAGTTTCTAGGGAGTGTTTCAGGGCCATGGGATCCTAAAGCATCTGTGGCCCTTTTGTGATGGTCCATTGCACTAAAAGCCTGGAGGAGTCTCAGCTATGACAGCTCAACCCTATCTTTCCACTCTGTTCTGAACTGGGGACATGCTGGGACAGGCTGCTGTGGGCAGCAGTCTGTCCAGTGCTGTCCAGACTTATGGTTGCAGTTCTCGAGCCAACTCCAGGATCAGAGGATGACAGAACAGTTGCCACCTTTATCCACCCTCTCCTTATAGGTGCACAGACCACCACATCTAGTTCCCTTGAGGAACAAATCTATTTTGTTTTCAATGTTGTATCGAGGGCTGGGTCTTCTTAGGAATACTCTTGAAATAAGCTGGATCTCTTCAAGAGAGCCACACAAGTGTCAAAGTAGGATAATCACTAGCTACCTTTTTGTTTTGAATTTTAATATGCTATGATTTTTTTAATTCAGGAAGGTATATCTTGTACTGGCCTAGCGTGCTGGTTATGCAGAGACAGTCTAAACCAAAGCCTGCTGAAACATATAGCAATCTTTCCATGGAGTTTGGTGGGATGCCAGGAATATTGCTGCCTGAGACAGAGTGCTGCTACATAGGAAAAAAGCCACGGCTTTAACTTCAAGAGCTTGCACATACAGTCAATGAAACTTTATTTGCATGACAAGATAAATGGTATCAGCAAACTGTAAGGATAAACTTCTGCCTGTCTCAGAGAAAGTTCTTACTAAGGCTGAGTTGGAAAATTTTCTTGTCATGAGAAACATTACTGTAAAATGCTGATTTGTTGAAAAGGAAACTTTCCTGAGAGACATATCAGCTCTTTTGAAGCTATGGCTAGGAAAAGCTTCTCACAGAGGACTGGGACTTCAGGAGTCAGTACCAGAGAAAAGGGGGAGGATGAAATGGGGGAACACATACATTTGAGTCTACTGGATCAGACCAAAGATCCTATTTTCTGCCAGGTTGGAACTAGATTCCCATGGAAAGACTTTAAGAACAGAGGATGTATATGGTGATCCTTTGCATAGTCCCCAGTGAAAGTCAGTGGGAAGAGAGGGAAGTTGAGCACATTCAAGCCAGACAGCAGCCCAGTGGTGAGGACTCTCTCTGCAGGTCCCAAGTCCAGCCTCAGATCAGGTATAACAAAAGCTGCAGTCTGGGCTCCCCAGCAGGTGAGTGCCCTGAAGAGTGTCACTGGCAGTGTGCATGTCCAGCTCTAGACTTTCATCAAATGTTCATTCTGATTTAAAAAGAAAACATTTTCCAAACCCTTACAGTTTCCCAGGAAGTAGGATTTGCATGCTGTGACCAGTTCTGGGCTTGTTCCACCACTGCTGTCACACGCTGTCTGCAGTCAGCAGTAGAGTCAGAAGTATCTTTCCCACTCTGGTGGCAGGGAGCTTTGTACAGCAGTGCTGTCTCCACCATCTCCCTCTTTGCTCTTCCCATCAGATCATCTGATAAATCTCTTCCTCATTGCTCTTGGGTGTGGTGGTACCGTATCAAAAGAGACTATTAGCGTCTTTGATACAAAGGCAGTGCAGCAGTGTGATCTACCTGGGTAAGAAAATAGTAACGGGCAAATGTTAAGAGCAACATCTCTCACAGTCTGGGCAAATGAGTTGCACAGCTCTTTGATAAATGGGAACATACTAGGACTGGGAAATCTGGATTTCTTTTCCAAGCTCTGAGGCGAGTCCTCTTGTGTTGCTACCTATGTCTTGGTGCTGGCCCACCAAACTGTCTGTTTCCCATCTCAGAGTCCAGTCCCTTCCTCAGGGGTTCAGAGAAGACATTTCATTGGCCTGGTGATGTATGCTAGGTGTGATGGCAAGAAACCAAAGAT
The DNA here is from genome assembly GCF_947461875.1 of Haliaeetus albicilla. Classification (NCBI taxonomy): domain Eukaryota; kingdom Metazoa; phylum Chordata; class Aves; order Accipitriformes; family Accipitridae; genus Haliaeetus; species Haliaeetus albicilla. The sequence goes on from NC_091516.1 coordinate 14,831,958, forward strand.
TTTGGAACAAAGAATTCATATGAAATTACAGTGATATCATTTTACTATGGTGGGCTACTTTTCTGATATCTTTGAGTAAATATTTTCCATGTTAATACTTTTGTGCTGCATTTTATATAAAGAAGGCCACGACAAGAAAAAAGGAATCCCTTTTTTCCATCCTAGCTAGCATTTTTTTTTTTTTTTTTTTTTTCCCTAACTTGCACTAAAATCTGATGTGTATTCAGCAGTGGAAAAACAGTTTGGAGTGCAAAACTGGAAAGTGATGTGTTGCTAATCATGCAACAGCACGGATCAATATGTCCTTGATTTCTAGATGGCTTTAGAGTGACACCCTGAAACACAATATTGATGATGATTATAGTCCCCAAGTGCAATTTTTTTTTTCTGATATCAAATAATACATAACAGGAGAGGTTACAGTCAAAGATACCCTTGACATGTTTCTGCACGTTTCTCTTCTTGATAAAATATTTTTGTCAGCGAGGAGACTTCTCCCTTACTCCAGAAATGTAATACTCAGGTTTAACATAAACTGACAGGCAAAGTGTCACGAGGAAAACACAGGCCCAGCAATACAAGAAAAGCCATGAGAAATGCACATTCTTGTGTGAGAGATCTTATGTGTGATATACATGTTCATACCATATGGATGGCTTGTCAGAGCATTGCAGGCCTAGAGAGGGGAGTTAAAACAGGATTGAGGGAGCTGATGTTTGGCCATGGCACTTTGGTTATTTAATATGACAAGGTTAGGAATTTAACCCCAAGTTAAGGCCCACAAATTATATTTGCCACGTTGGGTCCAAATCAGAGTGGGAATAGAATATGGATGGAAGGGGGTGATGTGGGGTAGGAGAAAAGGAATTTACTTGCTAAGGTCTCTGAGCCTGGTTCCTGCCTGCTTTGGTTGCAAAGGCTAAGGAGATTACTGTCCTTGCCTTTCCAGCCACCCTCTTGCCAAACAGTACCACATTGCACAGCCCTGCCTACTAATTTAAACTACTGTCCACTTGGGTTCAAGTTTTTGGGCAATTTGTGTGATCATCTGCCTCTTCTAAAGTGGTAAAATTTGAGTGAGGGCTCACAGACAGTGGGGCTTTTAACCTGTCTCCACTACTGCCATTGAAACCAGCAGGAAATGCAAGCAAAAGGCTAACATCCTCAGACTTCAAAAAAAAATTTTAAAGATACCCCTTTTCTAATCAAAAAGATAAGTTGAATTCTATCATTTTTCTCATGCCCTCAAGTAATCAACATTGGCACACTGGAGGTCTACACACTTCTGAACTGTCTATTTTATTCTGCACAGGTAAACTTGAGAAATTCCAATCCAAATTACTTACTCACAGACTCTCCTGCAAGACTCGCACTGTAGAGGCATCAGAAGTGACTTTGAATGACAAACTATTGCTGTTGTTCTTGTGAAAAGCAAGTATGTTACACAGCCTGCTGTTTCTTCCAAATCACCTGATATAGTTTAATATGCCACCCTGAAAATTTATTTTTAGTGACAAAGATAGCACCTTGTCATTATTGGTGGAATGCAGGAAGCACAATGACTAATGCTTTAGTCAGTCATTCTTCTACAAATTCTTCAAACCTGTAACAATTTCCCATTATGTCATTCTTACTAAGACAGATGTGGCTGAGACATAAGCCTTGGGGAAGAAAGTAAAGTTGCAGAACAATCTTAAATGCACAGAGTAACCTATAGACATTGCCTCTTACTCATGGTTTTTCTGATTTATAATAATGGATCTTATGCATTAGATCCCATATCCTTAAGACATGAGGAATGAAAGAAATGAAAATGTCATTTGTTTCATATGCTGGTGAGTTATGTACTTTTAAGTGGGTTCTGCTGCTCAGTGAAACAAGTTTTCTTTGACAGATTGCTCTGCTACTGTATTTGATTTCAATTTCCCACTGAATAGCGCCAAGTGAAATCTGTTATGCTTTAAGTTGTAATATGACTTTCTCCAGCACTGTCCTCATATCAATCATCCCAAGCCTTTTTTCAGCTAGGTGCTTAAAAATGAAATGAACACAGGGCCTATATTTCAATCAGTTACAGGCCAAACCCTGGGCAAGTACCCTTCTGCCCTTTAGAAACACCAAGGAGAAATGGAGATTAAGAATTAAAACAACTTCAGCATAGGGACCCAACTTCTTTGTGTATTGCAGAGATACCCTGCTTGCCGCCAGTGAGATACCTTGTGAGGCATCTGACTGCACTTATCGCATTGCAGCTGAGATCATCCTACCTTCAACATGGAAACCTACTGTCTGGAAGAACCTGTAGATTGCTGGACTTTTTATTTGTTCTCTTCAGATTTGTTCGTGCATCATTTTGGAGAAAGTCCAAATAATGACTTACTAGTAAAAAGCAGCAGGAAACCATCTCCATTTCAGAGAACCCAGCCTGCCGACTGCTGAAAAGCCTTGTCTTCTCGCAGCTCCAGGGATGCAGAAGTGAGTGATCATACAAGGCACAAGTTGCTCTTGGCTGCTGTCTGGCTCTGTTCACTGGGAAATGGATGAGGGGGGAGCTGTGAGGTGAATGTAGTGGAGCTATCCCTGCAGATTTCCTTAGTGCATGATGGGAACAAAACCCGAGGGAGATACATAAACCCGTAGTCATCAGCTGACACAATAAGAAAGGGTCAATCAAAAGCACAGAGATAAGGGGATAGTATTTTCCTAATCTCGGATGGACTCTAATAGCTGCAGCTCACGAGGGTAATCCTGGGGAGGAGCATCCCACAACCTACATGATCGCTCTCTGCTTGTCCTCTGACTTCTAGTGACCCATGGTGTGCCCAAACTGGACTTCCCTCCCTCTCCTGGGCTACGTAGGCAGTGCTCCAGAAGGCTCTTGCTTGTATTAGTGGATATCTGGCTTCCCTATTAGTGGATATCTGGCTTCCCTAAGAGAAGGAAACATCTCTTAATATGAGTATACAAATGCAGAAAAGGGCACTAGAGAGAGGGTTTTCTCATATGCAGAGTCAATTATTATTGCAGTTGGGCTAGTCAGAGAGGAATTGGAAGTTTCATTTAATGGTATTCATTCTTCCAAAATTTGCCCAAAAGTCAGTTCACAAGCCTACTGAAGCAAATGGTTAAACATCTCTTGCCATTTGGTAATATTCACATTGAAGATCTTTGTTTTTCTTGTGGTAGAACACTTTGTTTATGATTTCAAAGTGCCTTGAAATAGCGAAGGTAAAACAAAAGAGCTTTGGTGGTTTTTTTAAAAAGCATTTTGCTCCCCATTTTTCCTCACCTTTTACATATGACAGACTTTGCAATATTTTATCCATGGAATATTGTAAAGCTGCCACTGGGATCTTTTAAAACATTTCCTGCAAGTGGCTTATCTGCTCAGCAGTCATTACCTTCAGTCATGTTTCTATTTCTATACTCTTTCCATTACCATATATTTTTATTTTACTGTATCTTGCCCCTTTAGTGTTAGTATAAGGGTTGCTTACTTTGGAAAGGACTCCTGGCTACCCTGTATTCAGAGTGAGTTGATATAAAACTTATGTTCCACAGGTCCTTTGTTCCTCTTCTGGCCCTGTCACTTCATTGTCCATTGAGTGAGATTATTTCCCTAATATTTGTTTTATCCACATGATTGCTTCCCCTGCAACTTTCTTGGAAAAACTTGTTCTGTCTATATTGCCTCCTACTATGTTTTATCATTTAAATGTGAGTACCTTCCTTTCTTATACTGATCTGGTAAATGCCTTGTATCTTGAGATGCTCTTTTTTCTTGTTTGTGCAGTTCTGTGTGTATGCAGGCAGACTCATGCATTAATCCCTAATAATCTTGGTTCTACAAAGAGCTAATTGAGAGCCAAAGTTTGGTGACAATTGTGCTCTGGCATTTATATCACTGTGCTATCTCAGGTCCTTCTGATGTCAAAGAAATCTGTTGGAATGTCCCCATCAATTCCTGCCACAACATAGGAGTCTAACTGGGAGTTTTTTACATAGTGGAGGTTTTCTGGGGTTTGGTTTGGTTTGATTTTTTCAATGCAGCTTTTTCATACTTACAACTCATATATTAGCTGCCAGTAAAAATGTGATTCAACAGGGTTATGGGCTATGCAAGTAAAAGAAAGGGAAGTTTACCCCTAATGATAATTTTGTTCTGGTTTTCTGATATACAATTCTTTTACTTTTAACGATGTAAGTTTTGTAATGCATTGATTACATGCACAGAAAAGCACTATTACTTGGAGAGTTATTCAGTTTAGAATGTTGTTCTGTTTAATTCTGTTCTGTCTTTAGCTTGTCTGTCCCATACCTTTTGGGTCACATAACTTTTGGTCAAAACAGAGTCTGGTTTTGATGACTGGGTTACATCCATGCTCCATTAGAATCAACAGCAGTTTTGGCACTGATTCCCTGGAATTAACTGAGCTATCTACTTAAGGAGGTATTGTAGTGATCAAAATATAGCTCTTCTCTTATGCCATTTCTGCCTAAAGAATGACAAAAAAAGTTTCATTCTCTTCCTATATATTTTGCTTCCCCTGGTAATCAGATCAAGAGATCACACTACTTACAAAGCAACACTAATTCATGTGGACTTTGCAATCACCACAGTCCCCTGCTGGCCCATGTTCTTAACTTGCATCTTTTGCTCTCCTAGAAAATACGAAGCCACCTAGAGACAACCAGACTATGCTGCCCAGGACTAGGGAAACAAATGAATGTGGTCAAACAGAGGCAGTCCATTATGTAGTTGCACTTAAGTTGAACAGTTTGTGCCTTTCAGCTGTTTTTTCTTTAGCAGTGGACATGACTGTTATGTATAGGAGAGGGCTGAGGGGAATCTGAGGCAGAAGCTCTTATATGGGACTTCTGTATTTCCGTGCTGTAACTCCAGACAGGGGCACTGTGCCACCTGAGACTGCTATTGGTATTGCACATGCTCTGCACAGTTGGTTAATGCAAGCATAAGAACTTTGATGTGTTTAGGAAGTGGGATTTCTGTGCATGCCCAAATGTACTGTTTAACACATCTGCTAGAGGCCCAATGCCTTCTGGAGGTTCTGCACAGTCTATGTATACAAACTGCATGTTCAAATGGACTTTCATGTGGGGCTTCAGGGCACTGGCTGTGAAAGACATGGTGTTCTGCTGGGGCTGAGGAGCGTGCAGGGGTTCTCGTCAGAGGGGCTATGCCTGATTTTCAACCTCTTTTTAGGTTGCTATTAGCCAATTCTGAATTAATCTGGTGATAGCACCTGAGTGGGTTTTGTTGTATTGGTGTCATTTCTTTGTACAGAACACAGCTGGTGTATCATCTGAGTGTGACTTTATAGTACAGCTTGAAGGTAGATGTAAAAGCCCGTTGTCTCAAAAAGCCAGTGTTCAAACTACATGCTTGGCAACGGTAGTCTGGAAAAAGCTGTACAATCTTCCCTCTTACCAAACAAATTTCCTAAGAACTGATCTGATCTATGGCCTCTAGCAGCAGTTAAACCATTATTCTGTGACCTCCTACATGTTTGTGTAGCTGCGCTGGCTCATGTTATGGATATGGGAGGGGTGATAATCAGCAGGAGGGCAGATAAGAAAAATCTTTCCCATCTGAGGATGTTGTTCCATATGTTTTCTTCATCAACAAAGTCAGCTTGAGAAAACTGTCTTCCTCCTCAGCCATTCATTCATTCATTCTTTCCCACCCTGCTCTGCAGCCACCACCCTTTCAGTGGTGCTAATAGAAGTGCTCATGGGACATGTTGCAAACCAGGTTGCAGACAGGAATGTATGGCATGACTGAGGGCACGAAAGGCTCTGGCAGAGCAGAGAAATGGGCAGCTCTTGGGAGGGATGAAAGAGGACTTCTAAACCAGCTTTGCCAAGAAGAAAATGTGCTATGAACTACATCCTTCAGCATTGCTAATACAGCCATTCCCATGTGTACATGTTTGCACGAGCCATGAAAAAAGACAGGTTTGTCCAAGAAGTGTGCACTATACAAGAGAGACATTTTGAATAGACAACAGAAATGAAGCAAGTTACATATGGACTTGGAGAAGATGGCAAGGCAGAACACTGACTAGTTACCCGTTTGCTTGGCATGGCTAGGGCTTGAGATTTATGTGAAAAAAGCAGTATTTGGGAGCAATTTGATTCACTAGAAAGACATGTCTGGTGTCTTGCCTATACATAAAGAGTCATGGTAGAAGGATTGAAAGGAGTCAGTGAATTGGCATGATTGGAGGGATAAGAGAGCTGTTGCAGTCAATCAGGCAGCATTAACTAGTCCAAAGGAGACTTGCTGTATGACAGGTGCTGTACTGAAGACCATCATGATCCTGAAATATTTGCTCGGTAAGATGCAAGATCCAGTGCAGATGTGATGGGCCACAGAGAGCCTTGAAGATGAAAAGATTAAAGAGAACTGTGCACCCATGGCTATCCCAGTAACAAAGTATTTACCCTAATGAATTCACTTCAAATGCCTCCTCTTCAGAGAGTTCATATGCAAACCTCTGAGGTGTGAGAGTGCTTGCTTCTCAGACTAGCTGTTAGAGGCATATTGGGCAATAGCCTCTTCAGCTTACTCAGAGTTTGGCAGGTAACTCTTTTCTCATGGTACCTGAGCTATTTTTAGATAATGCAGCTGGCACCTTTCTAAAGGCCTGGTAATGAGTTAGGAATGCTCATCTCAAGCATGTGTATTTGTTCCTTCTCCAAGACAAGCAAAACTGTCAGGGATCAACAAAGAGATTTATGAGCCTCATTGGAAGTGGTGGGTTTCCCCAGCATGGCATTGTTCTCAGCAGGGACAGTGTAGGAAGGGACACCACTCCCCTCCTTGCGTAAGCCCCGAGGGAAAGACTTCTGCAGATAGTGACTATGGGAACCAGTTCTTTAGTACTTGCCTGTCAATAAAATATTCAGTATCCCCTCTGGAATGTGCCTGCAGACCATTCCTGGGGATTTAGAAGTGCAGAAGATGATAACAGGAAATAAAAAAGCCACCTCATTTTGGCAGGGGCAGCATGAAATCACCTCTAAGGAGATGGGGGTTCCCTACATGCATTGTGGAAATTTTGAATCAAGACTTCCTGTCAACAGTCGGAAAAAGGGCTCACTCCCCATTCTCACTGAATGGCCTTTCTTCCTCGTAACCAATTAACTCAAAGGAAGCGTAAATCCACAGATTTCCAGTTGAGTGTATGATGGCAAAGCCTCTCCTTTCTAGTTTCAGGCACTCATCTGTTTTTAAACTGAATGTCTCGTAAAACTTTATTAGATTGTTAACTAAACTATTTTGATGGCTGTGATCTTGAGCAGATCAGGATCTCACTATGTTTGATGCTGTACAAGAACAGGATGAAAAGGCAGCCCTTGTCCCCAAAAAGTCTGTGCAGTCTGTATGTTCGACAGCCAGAAGAGGCATATCGATGAACAAATACACACAATGGGGATCTTGTGGAAGCACACACAGAATGAGAGACAGGGGACTTGGACCCTCCGCATTCTAATCCCCAGGCTGAGATTTTTGTTTGCACCTTGACAAGAAAGAGTCCTCCAAAGAGAATGAAGAAGGAGCTCTGTGGCTGTGCACGGGGCATCTTCCAAGAGCAAGGGCACCAGAGGAAAGAGGGGAGGTGTTTGTTATAAGGCTGCTATCAGGTTATAAAGATGCTATGGGGAGGTAACAGCATGGGAGAGGGAAGCTGGTGCCTGTTCTGTTCTTCAGGATCTGATCCCACTTTCATGCAAACAACTGGCAAAACTCCCAGTGAGCTGAACAGGACTTGGTGGGAGCAGCAGAGGCCTGGGGACCAGATGCCATCCTTGAAGCCATTTGTTGGACCTACCAGGCATCTGGTAGGCAGCATGTCACCCTGGCTGCCTAAGGGGCAGCAGCTGGCAGGCTTGTTGGTGCATACTTTGTTTCCATTCCTGAATTCCTGGGTGGTCAGGTCTATTGCCCCATGTGTACCAGCTAGTGTGGGCTTGTCTCCACACCAGCTATGGTGCATACACACCAATCCTTAGCAAATGTCATTGGGGAACTGGAGTTGGTGTTGGTGTTGTAGGAAGATAATGGGGAAGGATCTTGGAGACACTGTAGGGAGCACAGGAGAGAGAGGGATAGCTGAGGCTGTCGCTGCAGAAGGCAGTGGAGAGGAACTGAGGGGGTTATGGTGTGGTCTAGGTAGGGAAGTTGGGCGATCCTGGGGTGCTGCGGCAGGGATGTAGGTGAGGTAGGTTGGCTGAGTTGTGACCTATATTTGAGATCTATGGTATTGCATAGGAAAATTTGGTAAACCAAGGACATTGCAACAAAGAGGGAAGGGACATGGGCAAGATGTATATAAAAAGATGGGGAGGTGGCGATGAAGGATATGGGAACATTGTGGAGTGTAGGAGATATGGAGGGAAAAGCACGTATTATGGAAAGGATCACATGTTGGGAAATAAGACCCTTCATGGCCTACTCCTTACCTTGAATTGGGGATTCTTTGAGCATTGTCCATACAGACTATATCCAGCTTTGCACTGGATGCTGTCTCTAGAATACAGTAGGATTTCTTTCCTCATTCTGAATTAACAGTATGCAGATTAAAAGTAGCCACGGCACAAACCACAGGCTTTCAGAGAAAGAGTAAAGTATGCCAGGCAGAACTAAACGAATTATCATTTAATTTTCAAAGATTTGTTTTAATTTACCACAATGGTATAGCCTCCAACTCCCAGCTCCATTCTTTTCATTTGTGTTTTATCAGAAATGCTCAATTCCCATACTGGCAGCTGGAAGTACCAGGACACTTGAAACGAGAGAGCCTGTCCTTACTGATTTTCAGCTGCAGACACAACAGATTTCTGTGCATATCTCCCTGCAAACATGAACACTAGATGATTATTTTTTAATATTTAGTAATTTTAGTTATGTTAGTACTTTTTGAGGAAGCGTGGCTTGAGAGACAGTGTTGCTTCTTCAGCTGAGGAATGAACAGTGACTAGAAGAACATGGAGGAATAGTTTCCTGAGATATCTGCCATGCCTGCTACTGTGGTGTCTAAGCGACATGTAGTGCAACAGCACTGCAAGGAATTTGAATGCATTGCCACCACCTTTGTAACTAGTTATGCCCTTGTTTACTGCTGACTGCTGGCTTTGATCAGGAGTTTTGCTCTGGATTGATTTAGAATATGAGACATCAGTAATTAAAACTAAGGTTAGGAAAAATGTTTTTCTACAGAGAAGCATCAGCTGGTTAAGACTGAAAGTCCTGCAAAGAAGGGTGAGAATGGGTCTGATTCAAGTGCGTGTTTGATGCTGAACAGACCCCCCACAAGGACTGTTTTCCCACAACCTTTGTGAATGACACTAAACTATTGTTTACTCTCTCTAAGCCTTAGTTTCCTGCCTCAAATTCCTACCTTTATACATGTCCTAGGAGGATGAGCCTACCGAAGGCTGTCAAGTTCTCTACTACGCTACAGGCAACCATAAAACATATGATTCCCTTGGATTATTTTTTATCAAGCAGGGTAAATCAAGCAAAGAAGCTGAGGATGGAGCATTGCTACCAGAAGCACTGTTCTTCAGCAAAGAAAACCCCTTGGTCCCAAGCCCCAGACGTGACTGAAATTCTCTGCTTACTTTGACTCTGGCAGAATTACAACAGCAGAAAACTTGTCTCAGTCTCTTCCACTCTACTCCAGGTAATCACGTAATTTTAATTCTCCTCCTTGCATGTTCGTGCTGTAATATGAGCTGCGGACTTCAAGCATGTACTGTGAAGTGCTCAGGTGAGAAAAAAATGCTATGATTGACTTTTTGCAGACACTTAACTTGCAAGGGGATGTTTATGCAAGATACAGTAGGGACCTGTTCTCCCAGCTAAGAATTGCACTTTGAAATCCAAAGTGTTAAACTTTGGCTTGTCATCTGTCATAGCAAGATTTTTTACTCTTTTTTAACACCCAGACTCGTTGCTAAACCTACATAATCCTGAAATGTAACTTTTAAGTGTGATTTATGATTATGATTAGATTTATTGTATCAAGTTGCTGTTGTAAATCCCCTTGTTTTCCTAGGAAGGTGGGGCTGTAAATGTCCTGGGAACAGGAGAACTGGGATGATATTGCATAGTTTGTTCTAAAAGCTTTTTCATTTCAAGCCAATTAGAAGAAATAACACACACACCCCCCCAAACAAAACCCCCAACAACTGTCACACAACAAAATCCCATGTAATGTCTAGTTACATAATGGCAGTAGATAAAAAAACAAACAAACAAACGAAGAAAACCCCCAAACCCCAACCAAAAACCCCTGAGCTCAAAACAGCCTGCAGGAGCCAGAAAAAGAAGGCACAGATTCAAGTTTTAACTGTGAGAACAAAAAGGTTTTCAGAGTGACTGTTAGCTTCCCCAGATGTGAAATGTATAGGCTCTAAATTGTAACATCGCTGGGAAATCAGATGGTTCTTCGCCCCTTCCCCTCACTCACAGGGGGCACCATGATGAAATGAGAATACTGCAGATATTTTGCAAAATAAATTTATCAGCGCCACAGACCGTGGCTTGCAGCTGCCAAAGGTCTGGATTGTATTCAGGAGACTGTAGGAAGTCATGCAAAACAAACGTGAAAAAGAAAAACAAATGTGTTTCCAGCATAAACCCTCATAGCGGTGTTTTCATTAAAGGGCTGCCATCCTGCTATAACCCTGGGGTAGGAGCTTGCAACTCAGTGTGCGTGCATTTGTGTAGCAACTCGCTAAAGCCTTTACTGATAGGAAAGCATCACTAAGTGCTCCTGGTTAGGATATGGAGAGCACCCGGGGAGCGAGCTCCTTCCTTGAGGCTGAGCAAGAAAAAAGCATTGCCTTTCCTCCAGACTGGATCCTGTACATAGGTCACCCTCTTCCCATCCAGCTTGCTGGACGCTGCTTCCTCTCTCATAACCAATATTCCCTTTCTGAATTCACGGGCTTATGAGGCAGTTTGAAGTGGGTCATGATGATATAATTTTGCCTGCTCATCAACAGGCTTAGAGGCATTTTGCATGCAGGATAGCACTGGGGAGGCATTGTGTAGCATGGACCGTCTAAAGAGATAGTTTGGGGAACACAGATCTACCTTGCTTCTCTAGAGGAGAGAGAGGAAGGGCAGCCCTTGGCTGGGGGGGAAGAAGGGCTGTTCTTGGGGACAGAGCCCCCTCCTCGTGCAGCTAGGAGGGAGGACAGGCTCTCTGCGGGGAGGCTGTGCGGGTCTTCAGGAGCACTCTTCGAAAGGATGTACCTTGACTGCGATCGTGCTGCAGTAAATATACAGCCCTATCCACCGGGAGGGATGGGGAGTTCAGTCAGGGTTCAAGAGCTGTCCTCAGTCAGCTCGGGCTCTGCTGGCGTTTTCAGCAGGACTTTTGAAGTGTTTGACTATGGAGTGCTCTAATCACAGGAAGAGAACCACAGCAAACCTCACCTCGGGAGAGCTGGTCAGTGGGAAGGGCTGGCCTAGCAGAAGTAAACAAAAATATTTTAATTGCCTGTGAGAATACCAAATGGAAAAGTGGGAGGGAGAGCTGGCAGTCTGCATGTCATTGAGACTGCTGAAAAGTCCCTAGGAGGTCGGAAGAGCGAGGTGGGATGTTGATGTCCTGTGCCATTTCCATGTTTATCTTTTGAGTAATCTTTTGTTGAACAGCAGGCTCCTCTGCACTCCAGGAATATGCAAGCTGAGCACCGAAATTACAGTTCTGTCTGGTCCTTTTGTCATTGCACTGAGAAACAGCCTGAGGGCCTGACAAAATCAGTTCCAGTGTCTTCACTCAAAAACTCAAATATGTCACTTCTTGAGAGAGAGAGAGAGAGATGGATATGGTGTATCTGGCTGTGGCCAGAATTCGGTGGTTATGTTAAAAGCAAGGACCCTGTTTGTGTAAGACAAAAAGCAAACAAGCCTAATTTTCCATTGGGTAATGCCATAGACGTGTTTGCACAGTGAGTGCTTAAAAGCACACCATGTTCTGCATAAACAAATACCCCACCTCGAGGAGTAGGGACTGTAGTTTGGTTTTCTGCTGGGAAGGTGTTTTCTGTCAGGGCTTTGTTATAAAAACAACCGATTTAACAATAAAAAAGCTCTTGAAAACCCGACGGCATGGTCCAGGATGATGAGACGTTTTCATTAGTTTGAGCTACTTAAGCTTAACCATTTTCTTCAGTTTGAATTTCTTGGACTGCTGAGCAGGAGGTGGATCCAAAAATGAAACAGAGTAATGCTCCTGCCCAGCTCTATGAAATCTCTGGCAGGGCCAAAGGTTTGAGTGAATGTATTATACGAAGAAACAGCTTTCATCTTGTACAGAGGCTCTATTGTGCTTCAGAAAGACTTTTGGAGTCATCTAAATTTTTACTTCTTACCCATGAGTACACAGCCTCAGACGGCTCGTTGTGAAGCTAGCAGTCTGTAATCACGTCGCATTGGGACAGAACCGCTCCTCCGACATTGATAGATACTTAGTTTTGCCCTAAATCGTAATGTGAGCTGAAAAATGAGAAGCCTGCCTGAAAGGTTATCAGATCTAATGCACTTTTACTGGGATGAGGAGGAAATACAACGGCGGTAAACAAATATAAGAACCTATTGTGACTGCGGCTTAGAATCACCAGGAGACCAATTAACACCTTTTTGTTAGGATTAACCATTATGATGTTTGCAGCAAGAGCCTTAAATTGGTACTTTCTTGTAGTTCAAAGTGTGACTACATTGCAGTTACAAGGGAAGTGGAGATCAAAGCTCCCAGAACAAATAATTACATGAAGGTAAATTCCATCTGATGTAGGAAGCAGCAGAAGCCTCCAAAGAATAGCAAACAGTCTGGCAGGGAGCAGCCTGTAGGAGTGTGAGCCACACAAAAGGCAGGCTTTCAAAGGGAGAAACGCCTCTCCTCAAAATGATGGAGTGAATCGGCTGCTCTGAAACCCTTTCGTTATACGGGGCTGCTCTTTGCTGTGTCAGCAGCCCCATTATGAAGCTTTTATTTTCTGAGGTTCGTCACTCAGCCGAACCGGTGCTAATACGTGGCATAGAAAGCCTGTGTGGGGTCTCTGTGCTCGGCTGGGAATTTTAAAGGTAATTAAGGAGGAAAAAGCCCATTGTGCTATATTTGGTGACTGTTTTATTTTCTTGGTGTTGGTCCTGTGCCCAGGAGAGGAGGTTGGAGGGTGGGAATAATGGAATTCCCCTCGTTGCCTCCGTGTTCCTCTTGAGGCCCTTCAGTGATAGTTTGCCAGTGAGAAACTTGCATTTAAATAAATAACTCTGGAATTAATTGAAGCCTCGGCTTTGATGTAGTGTGCGCTTAGATGATATTGTCTCTAATTTAGACTTCGAGCCTAAAATATAGGGGACTTTCTTTTTCTTACCTAAAATACCGAAAAAGGTCTCTAGGCCATGAGTAAACAGTTACAGTGTTTTGGTGGTTTTCTGAACTAATCATTCATTGTTTTATGTCTTTATTTTTGCTGAAAAGCACCAATGAAATGCAGAAATGACAGCTGAAGAAGCCGTAAGTTTGCATTGCTTCCAAGAATAATGGGTTTTGTAAGGAGAAAAAAAAACCCAACCTAACAAAAGAGAAACAAAATTTCAAAAAAATTCAAATTTTCCATTCTGTCACTTTCAAAGCTTAATATTTCTTTGTTATTTATTTTTTTCCAAGCTTGAAATTTGCAAAAATACACCTTTAAATAAAGGGTTAAAATGAAGGAAAATGTGTTGTGCAAACAAAAGAAAAGTGTCCTGTTTTGGTTGACATATGAATGAAAATTATACAGCATAAATGTACCTGTCCTGAAAATGAAATAAATTATTAAGATGTCTATAAATGACACTGCAATTACCCTCCCTCTAATTAGAAGCTGGGAACATTTAATTCCATAAGCAGCCTCCTCCTTATTCTCCTAGGTTATAAAAGATGTATTCCTTCAAAGACTGAGTGTCATGGAATAATAAGCTAACACTTCAGTATGGGGTTGACTCACCTGTTTTCTCTCAGCTTGCGCTCAGATGACCACCTGTATTCCTGTCAGCCTCCTGAGGCAGATAAAATATTTGTCATACAGTTAAATATTTATTGTGTCCTGAGGGTATTCTGGGTGAGATCTGCACTGGGTTAGGAGAAGGTGTGTGTTAGCTGAACTGGTCCAAAAAGATGCACTGACAGCCTGAGCACAGCTTGATTCAGCCTCTTTTCAATTTAACTTAAACTGACAGGAGTTAGTACAAATGCAACTATGTACGGTGTGTTTTTAATGACAGGAGGTTTGAAGCTATTTAATTAACCTAGTTTAAGTAAGATACTAGTTATGATACTGTAACTTTTTTTTCCCAACATGTTGGTTAAAAGAATAGGATTTAGGCCAAGATATTTTTCCTCCCCTCTCATGGGCAATGCAGGGATTGGCTGCCACCTTCTTGGTCTACAAGTGAGTACCAGAGCCCACTGATTTCACACGTGTAACATCCATATGGGAACAAGAAAAACTATTCCTACAAAAGCAAAAATATTTCTAGGTAACTTCCCCTCTCTCACTCCCTCCCCATCACCCCCCTTCTGTCTTTTTGCCTGCTGGGAAAATCTACTACAATATCGACTGTCAAGTCAGCATTCATCAAAGCAACTTAACTTTTAGAATGAAACGAACATTTTTCAGGATGTTCACCCTTTGTCCGCCTCCTTGAGCTACCGGCACACTGCCAAGGCTGTTGCGAGGCTGGGTGGGTGTCCCTGGCTGGCCAAGGACAGGCTTCCCAAGTCTGCGGGGGTGCAACAAGGCTGCTGCCAAGCCGAAGAGCTATGCTCCAGCGTGTGGGATGGTGTGTGCCCAAGTCCCTCCTGCTAGGGAAGAACGTGGGGTTTTTTTCTGTTGTGAAGCACCGGTGTGTCTAAAAGGGGTGTGTGAATGCCAGAGGCCAGCCCTGGCAGCACATCTGCCCCGTCAAGCCTCTTCTCCCTTGGGCAGTACAGCAGTATGGTCCTTCAACCCCCGCCTGTGCTCCTGCCTCCCACCCCAAAGAGCTCGTGATGCTCATGAGGTGAAGGCAAGGGGAATTTTGGCATGCCTGCCATAAAGCTCTTGATTTTTTTTTCCATCAGGACAAGCCGAAAAAATGAGACCATTCCCTACCCACGGGACATGTCTCGGTGGGTGTGCTGGGAGGTGTCCACCCCAGGAGGTGGTGGGTCACTACTGGGACATGCTTTCCGTCCCTGGGAGCTGGCGTGGGCACTGTGGCCATGCGCCATCCCTCCCCTAGGCTGGGGGAGCCACAAGGGGAAGGCGGGTGGGCCTTTCCCTCTTCCCTGCATGCAAGGCCGATTTAAACACAGCAAATCTGGTGTTTAGATCAGGTTGATGTTTTGACACCATCTGACAAAAGCCAGGAAGCGCACACTTTTGCACTGACCCTGGGCACCTCGCTA
Source organism: Haliaeetus albicilla (assembly GCF_947461875.1). Taxonomy (NCBI): domain Eukaryota; kingdom Metazoa; phylum Chordata; class Aves; order Accipitriformes; family Accipitridae; genus Haliaeetus; species Haliaeetus albicilla. The sequence goes on from NC_091516.1 coordinate 14,847,437, forward strand.
ACTCCCACATGTTTGTTTTCACAACAGCGTGAGTTAAGGGGTGGATTTAACTTACGAATTTCCTGGCTTTTGTCAGTTTGCCTTACAGCCATAACCTGGTTTGAACATATTTCTTTCCATATTTTATATTAATGCTGGAAGTGCTATTTACAATAGCCATCTTCTAATGAGTGGGAAAGAGTACAAAGCCTTTCTGGAGGGGGAACATAAAGTTTTTGAAATTGGTAACAGGCATGGGGGCTGTTGGCAGAGGATCACTTATAATAAATGATCTTTTTGTTTTTACTCATTAAGAGGTCAGTTCCATAAAAAAGAACACTTCTTAGTTTTTTAGATGCTCTTATCACAAAAAGGGCTATTCTTTTATTTACTGCCTTGCAGAGTCAGGAAGGGAATTATTTGTATCAAAGAATGATTATGAAGCGTGTCTTAAAAGGCCATGTAAAAATAAAGAGTATGTTTGTTGGAACACGTAAAGGAGGAACTTGTTTGGTTCACTTTGATGAATTTGACTGTAGCATCTCTTGATGGCTCTTTTTTTCCTTCTTTTTTTCTTTTTTCCCTCTGAGGTCTGAGTATAAAAGCTTGCAATCCCCTTGGAAGTTAATGGGAGGTTCCTTCTTACATGAGTTGGGCAAAATTCATGCTTCCCTTGAAACCAGTAGCATTAATCACTGGAGATTACTTATCAGCAATGTATTATCACAGAACTCAAGCTTCATCTAGAACAGCATTTTATATGCAGCAGTTGAGACAGACTTACCTCATTGTTCATTCTGTGACCATTCTCTTCTGTTACAAATGTGGTTGTCCAGGAATTCAAAAAATTAAAGGGAGCAGGCAGAAAAAAAAAAAGTAATTCGAAAAATGCTAAAAGTAGACAACTTAGAACGACTCTGAATTATGGTTTCTCAGAAAGAGTCCTGAATGCCATAGCTGCTGAGTCACAGGCGCTGTGACCTTCCTCTGTGCTTCTGAACAAGGTCTTGGCATGTTGTATCAACTGCAGCATATTCACTTCCATATCGTCTTTTCTCTCATGTGATGCATCCATAGGGTGCAGGAGGGCCCATGTGTTAGAATTGCTTTCTTCCACGTTATAACTGAGTTAGCTCTTTTCTTTTTTCTGTCTTTTTCTGTGTTTTCATTGGGAGAAGATTCCTTCTGGCCTTTGCTGAGATGGCTTTAATAAATCTGCGTTGCAGAGAAATTATTTCTCCCCTCTCCTCCCCGTCAATCAAGAGGAGTTGCCTAGAAAGCTGAGAGAAAGAGCCCTCTGCAGCTGGCTCAGTTTCTGATGCTAAATGATTTAGTTCAGCCATCCAACTCCCTGGTCTTCTCTTGGGTTGTATTGCGCTGTGCAAATTCAAGTCATGTTTTCATCTGGCACAGGCGTTACATTATTTTACAATATAATGGCTGCTAATACAGAACATTAAATGATAAACAGAGTCCACACGGCATGTCCTCATGCTCTGCTTCTGCCATTATTAGTACTTGATTGTTTAAACCCAGCTGTAATTCACCGTTATTTAGGCCATCAGCCAGCCTCAGGGATGGGGAGGGGTACCATGGCGAACAGCCCCTGCCAGGGAACATTGTGCCTGGGAGCTGGCCGAGCCGGTTTCCTGGAGGAGGAAGGTTTTGTTCTCCCAAGCAGACATCCTGACCCATTGTGGAAGGCTGGCAGGGCAGCAAGCTGACACAGGGCTTGACACTGCCTGCAGAGATTGTGCTCAGACCCCAGAGATATAGAAATTGTCATTTGCTTGTTAGCCTCCTGCTGACAGAAGCTCTATTTCCCTTTGTTTTGAGCTAAAGGCTCCCTTTCTCTCTCTCAGCTCTTAAAGGTTTCTCCGTAAGCACAAAATAAGGGGTCGCTCCACAGAAGAAAAGGGTTTTGGACAATGGGTAGAGTTACAAAGGAGTGAATGACAGGCTTCCTCTGCCTGACAAGCAGCTGGAGTGAGGAGCCTTTGAGGGTGCAAATAGAAATTATTGTGCTGGGTGTTTGTGGAGTTACTTATTCATTAGCTCTCTTTTCACTAAGTTAATGAACTTATGCAGCCTGATCCTGCTTCTAATTTAGTTGGTGTCAGTCACAGTGCTGTGGAGTTTGGGACAGATCACTGGATTTCTAAACTAATCTCACTCAGGCCACTGAATTTTACTTGCATACTGGTGCTTGGCTGGGGTGAATGTCTTTCAGAGTTCACCTCAGAAAGGCATTCAGACTTGATTCAAAAACATGGGGAGAGGGGAATCTACCCTTCCTTTGGTAGCTTGTTCCAGAGGTTAGCAAACCACGTTGTTAGACTATTTTGAGCATTTCTGGCTTCACCTTTTACCTATTGCTTCTTGCTGTGCCTTTCCCAACTAGATGAAGAAGTGTTTTAGCATCCAGCACTACTCGCTCGAGAAGTTCACAATTGTGCTTTTTTTTTCTTACTACTGTTGTGATTCTTTGCTGTCTCTCCTCCAGTTTTCCAACACCCCCTTAAAAACAGAGAGTAGAACACAGACACTGTTCCCAGCAGCACTTCATACTCAAGGAAAATTGCTTCTTTAAAAAAAATCATATATTACTAGCCTCTGTTCATAGGATTGCAATAAAACTGTTAGTTCTTAAAGTAAGCAAAACCTATTTACTTCTGAAAGTTTGTATGTTTGGCACTTGAGATTACCTCAGTGCTGAAAGCTGGGGGTTTGAACACCCTCCTCCTTCCTATCCCAATTGCTGCCTGGTGAACCAGGGACTGTCAGAGGTCAGACAATGGTGAGTTAAGCAAGATCAAAATAAGACTTCTTTTCTCCAATTTCACAGAGAAATAAACTGGGCTTCAACATTGCAACATTTTTGTAGTATTGAAATAACCTGGATACTTAGATACCTCTGCACAAAAGGCTTATGTGATTGCAAAGTGCTGTTAGTTTTAAGAAGGCAAAAATTTGTCACTTTTATTAGTCTAATTTTCCTCAGGGTTCAGGCACATTCACCCAGGGGTTTCTGCTTGGTACCAGAAGAGAAACCTATTAGGGCAGCTTAGGCTTTGTACACACTGGGAAGTCTTACTGATTACAATGTGTTGGTTAAATTTCTGTAGTCATATGGGTTTAAGGAGTAGTTCACTCTGTCCCCAGAATTATTTATATTATTGGAGGGATATTATATTTCTAAAATAATACAAACTAAAACTAGAAAAAAGATGTTTGTATGATAATAGGGTTGTCCAGCAGGAGACTGCGTCAGTCTGTATTAAAATTCAGCTTACATTGATACAAATTTCCAGGGTAGACAAGTCAACTGAGTAGTTTTACAAAAGCTTCTGGAAAACAACCACCAGAGCTGAAGATCGGTTCTTCATTCTATTTTCTTAATATTTTAGACATGGAGAAATACAGCAAAATATTCATTTTGGAATTGGAGGAAACACAAAAGTCTCTCTGAAATAACACAATCAATCTGGTTTTGACAGCAATTGTGTCAGCAAACTGTATATAAAGTTTTCTTAGTACTAGAAATATACAAGGCATAGGCTTGTATAAATTCATAGGCTATGTATTAGATAGATGTATAAATGCATAGGCTCCTGTACTTTGTAATGTCAATTGATCCATTAACTGAACTGAGAAGGTTTTGATCCCCATGGTGTCCCAAGGGGAATGATTATAAAGCGTACATGATAGAGAGGTTATAGCATCTGAAGGTATGGTGTGTACAAAACCTGTGCTGGCCAGGGAAGGGTCACCAAAAGCCAACAAATGAGGTGTGAATGCAGCTCAGCTGAGGGTAGATTGAGATGGGGGATAGGTCACCCTCTGGCTGCTGCTGCGAGAAACTGTTACGGAGAAGTTGAGGCAGTCTGTAGTTTACCAGAACCTCTCTGTGGCAACATAGTCCTGGAGCACAGGAATCTTGTTCACAATACCTTGCTTGTTGGTGCTGTGAGATAAAGTTTCCAGTTGTGAAATGCTCTGAAAGGTATGGGAGTTGGAGGTAACAGGGCTGAAACTGAGTGTTACAGGTGACGCAGTGTGAGAGCTACTGAAGGAGAGGACTTCCTCCTCTTTATGTAGCTATGTACTTTCTGTCTTCACTTTGTTTTTGCCCCTTACATTCCCCGTGAGTTGGTTTAATTCACTCATCCTGCAGAACGTGAGCTTAGTCATCCCTCGCCTACCTCAGAAAGAAAACAGAAGACAGTTTTCCACTGGGTTAGCAAGGTGAATCAGCTCAGGAAGGACTTTAACATGTGCTGAGGGAGTGGGAGAAGGAAGGAGGAGACATTGGGCTGACAGAGGGTGCTGGGATTCACTCAACTGGGACAGCTGTTGGAGAGTCCTGATGAGTGCTTCTGAGAAGCACATGTGCTGAGCAACAGGACAGGGTCCAACTCTGATTTCAATTATGTTTTACTTCAGAAGTTGGCACCTGGAAGGTCTCAGCCTGAGACATGCACCTGCAGACATGGTTGCTGGTGGCTGTGTAAGATGAAAACAGGTAAGGTGACTATAGCCATTGAAACACAATGGGATTTTGTAGAGGCTGAACTTGTTGTACATAGGTATTTGAGCTCTCTTACCAGATGCTTGCTGGAGGTGGTGACTCTCCAGGGTATAGGCTGATATGTTCTGCTGAGGTCCTTGCATGTGGCTAAGGCCGCCTTCTCTATGGAATTTTAACTTTGCTAAAAATCGTACTGCTCCTTTTATTTAAATAATGAGTATGGCCAAGTAATGTTCAAATATTTTAAAACATAATCACAGGATCACTTCTGAAATCTAGAGGTACTGAAACATTTGGTGTTGAAGACCCAGCATCCACACTATGCGCATTTTGTGACTAATCTGTGTATATAAATCTATATGTGTGTGTAAATATATATATATATATATTTATATATATTTATATATTTTACACTTTCGAGAAACTCCAGTCTGGTCCTGTGAGCTGAAAGTCCATTGGTGCTTAAAGAGTACTAGGTGTGCTCTCGGGGTGTATCCTCTGGTTTAGTTTCACCCAAAAGGAATACAGTTTTATGCTCTGAGACCACCTGTAGTGCAAATCAAAATACTGGTAGTAGGGACTATCATGAGACTGGATGAGAGACACACTTCTGAAACCAAAGTAAAATGCTAATGTAGGCACTCTCTTCTCTTGATGATGATGTAACTCTGAAAATGAGCACCAGAATACATGGTTAAAATAAAACTGCTTTCTCTTCCTGATGAATTATAATGCCTTGTTTTGGAGACTGCCAGGAGCCCTGGGTCTGTTTTGCAAAGTATGTAGATCATGGCAGTGGAAGATTAATATTTGCTTTTACAAACTTCAGGCAACATTTGGGATTTGTTGTAGTACATGGTAACTAACCACATGTAAGAAGGTCTCCAGGCTTGCATCCCAACAGATAAATGAGACTGAGTGGAGGCAAAATTGAGTTTAATCATCACTTTAAATACAAGGAACTGAAATACAGCTCTGAGAGAGCTTCTCAGTCAGCTGGGAAGCCTGCAGCAAAGCTGGTGAATTGTCTTAAGAATCTAGATCAATTGCCATGTTACTGTGCAATACTGCATATTGATATAACTATACAATCCCTGACAGAACACAGTGGGATGCTTTGCCATGACTTGAATCACAGTATGGGCTGGCTGATGAGCCAGAAGTCAAAAGGGACCTCCTGTTAAAGGAGTTGCAGTAGAAGAACCTTATTTATAGTCATTACAGGCATATTCTCCTTTTCTTTTTAAAGTCCTCAAAGAAGAAAATATGGGCATCACACAAGAATTTGAAGCTACTACAATCAGGGTGTAGGCTGGTCATTCTTGGTTATAGCTCTCTGGACTTCACTGCTTGCACAGCAGATACATTTGGATCAGCAATTTTCGTATATGCCTCAGTGTGGTTTTTTTTTTTTGTCTAGAACAATATCATAAGAATACAATGATATAGTCTGCTTACCATCTTAGCATAAATGGTTAGCTTTCCAGGGTCTAGTTTTTCTGCAGTATGACATACTATTGTTGTCTTCAGGGTATCTCATACATTCATCATCACTGGCATTAGTGCAGCTAACTGAGCTTAATTTTGTTATTTTCTATTCTAATTTTAAGTGCTACACTGTGTTCTCTCCTCCCAGGCTGACATTAATCACTTCAGGAAACACTTTGCTTTGTAGCCGGAGGCCCTCAGTCTTGCAAGTGTTCAGCCAGTAGTGATCTGATAAGCTTAGCGCTGAAAGTACTTTGTGAAAAGAGATTTTGTTTATCTTGAATATTGGGTAACAAACTGTCAAGATTTCTTTTCCTTTTTAATACATCATTTCTATACAACTTAGACATCAGACAGAACAAATATCCAGACCAGGGAAGTGAAAAGGTGTAGTTGAATGAAATGCACTACTGAACTCTTAATTTCTTTGCCTAGAAAATGCAAAAGAAATCCTATATAATTAGGTTATGATGTTTGACACACACCATCCAGTTGGTACATCAAATCGACCAAATAATGCATTAATATGTGACTTCTTTAGTTTGAAGTTCTATGTACCAGCATAATACTAGAACAAAACTCACTTGTTAGTTATGATATCAAAGCAGGGGTAAAGGAGTTGTGGTTGTTTTTTTTTTAAAAAAAAAAAAAACAACAGGCAGCATGGCTTGAATTCAAGCATGGCTTCAATTCAGATAAGACTAACAAGGCCCAAGGAAAAACGAAATGGAAAACAGATTATAAAAGAATTAAAAAGCATAAGTAGTCTTTGCCAACCAGACACACGAAAATATATGAATTTTGATGATTTGTGCTCCCAAACCTTGAAGCTATTTAAAAGGCTCAGACTTTGAGGTAGTGGCTACTCATTTAAGGAGTTCCAAATCAGGCACCTGAAGCTCTGGTTCTTTTCATTTAAATAACCAACCCCTGTTTTGTTTTGGTTTTAGTTCACTTTTACATTAAATGTTCTCATTGGCAGATACCTGACTCATTTCTGGATCACTGTCCTTGCCCAACAGGACCCATATTGGGGTATGAGTGGAAGGACTGTTGTGTGACTCAACCTACAGGAGTGGGGAGCTCAGAGCTATAATCTTGCCTTAGTCAGAGCTGTTCTCATGAAGCCCAGTTTCATTAATTAACTAGAATAGTCTTTAAATGGAATTAATTACATCGTCTAAGTTCTAAAGCTTTCTGAATGTGAGAAATAATACAGTAGGTTATGGGAAATGCATTGATGGGCAGTAGTTTAGGATGTTCATGAACCTTTCTCTGAGCTACAAAGCAACTCACATCTGAGAACTGTTAACACAGCAGTGTGCAGTTCCTTTTTATGTCTTAGTTTATCAGTAAATGGGCTGGCTTGTTGTGGCCTTTTATTTTCTGCCTGGAGTCTGAAGCATTGTCTTTGTGTATCAGTAGGAACAGTAGGAAACATATTCGTTGTGGAATTGGCTAGGTGGAAATGAAAATACAAATATAAGGCACAAAATGACAGCTATATGGTGTACTTTTGAAACAAAACCTCAACTTGAGGTCTGTGGAAGTGATTAACTTGGTGGACTTTGTACTTCTTCATTAACAGAAGTTATTCTACAAATAACTTCTATATTATTCTGGATTTATTTACTGGAAATTTGTTCTGAAAGGCATTTAGATGACGGGGCCATCTCATTAAGGCAAGCATAAATCGCAGTGTGCTAATACATGTCTTTAGGGTGTTTAACACCTCTTGTACCATGTTACCAGATTTAACTTCTTTTACTGCACACAGTCCCTGTGGTGTCCTGTCTCCAACTTGCATTATAGCAATTTACTGGTTGATGATCAATTAGTATTCACTTCCTGGTTTGACTATACTAATGTATAAATTGTGAATCAAGAGGAGCATTTACCAAACAGCATGATAAATCTGACCATCACATTCTTTCTTAGCCTTTCTGTTGTAGGCTTCAGTCCTAGTTGCAACAGGTCATTGCAAGCTACAGTTCAGTACTCTAATGATAGGAAAAAAAGTGGGACTTATAAAGTCTATGCTGATGGTAGTACATTAGGCTAGAGGGATGAGGAGGAAACTGAAATAGCCTGTTAGGATTTTCCAAGCAAAATACCTTACTTGGGAAAAGGAATTTTGCAATTAGCAGTATTGTCGTTCTGTTTCAGTTTTAGTTCTGCAATTGTTATTGACATTGTGGAGCTACACAGACAACGTAGAAAAAGTGTGAGAATCTTAATGTTTATTGATCTCTGCTTCTAGCTTCTACTACAGTAAGATGTGTGGCTGTAGATTCCAGTTTGTTTTTAAAAGACTTGTCTTTCCCATGCATGAGAAAATGCAGTATTTAGACAAACAAGTCCTATTCCCTAGATGGTACCTTTAAGTGTTACTGCAGTACAAACAAACAATACCACTGGGCATACAGCTTACAAATCTTGCTCTCAGCCTGGCCAGCTGAGGGATTACTTGCCTACTGATGCTGAAAGAGCTGTGCATTGCAGAGTTTTAATAAAAGCTTTCTTCACTTTGTAAAGCAATCTCTGTGCAATTGGTTCATGATCTTACAAAGCAGGCAGCTGGCTGACAGTATTTCATTGAGCTTTAATGGAGAAAAGCCAGGTCTGAAGAAAATTAGTGTAGTAGTCTCAAATGTTTTAATAAGATATAGACTTTCTATGAGCTCAGTCTTATTATTTGGTTTAAAACTTGTTTTTAAAAAGAAATGTCAAAGAAAACACTCAACAGTCTGGGACAAATCTCTTGTGTGAAGCAGGCCGTAATCTTGTCTTAGTCTAAACTCAAATGTGGCATAGTTTAGGAAGTTATTTACTGAGGCCAAATAGCAAAAATAGCTAAACAACATGGACTATGCAACTACTCCTAGTCCTTTTTATTGATTTCTTTAAGGGAATAAAAATACATATTCCACTAAGGAAAACAATCCAGCAGTCTTTTGCAAGCCTACTGCCTTTGCAGTCATTTGGTGCTACAACATTCAGAGATGAGACTTGCTCTGGGGGTTATGCTCTTCTTTTGAATTAATACAACCTGACCAGTCTTTATTTGATTAACATTAAGCTGAAACTGGGAAATGTTTTTTTTTCTGTGTTTATCTTGATGTTTTACTGCTTCTGTTTCAGACCTGAAAAATTATTTTTGTTTAATGTTTGCCCCTTTTCTTCCCCCAACAGTAGCAGTTAGGCTAATATGTTATTGCTGCTTCTTATGATTCTTGCTGGACTTTTCTTCGTAAATTATTAGTTTTAGGAATATAAGATTATTACAAAATGAAATATAAACATTATTTTTGAAGTATTGTTTGGAGCAATATACTTAGGTTTAATGCTTTCGTTATCTGATTTGAACTAGAAGAAACAGATTTGCCACAAAGCAAATCTTGCCTATCAAAGAAGCTGTCAGTTTTGAGTGAACAGAGGACCATCCCAAAACTTTGACTATTAAGACCCGTTTAACTGCCTTGGGGAAAGGTGCTTTTCTCAAGATTGCCATGCTATGCTTTATTTTGTTCAGTGTGTAAGAAAGGCATGAACAGATGGGTTGGACTACTTCCTAATTCAGGGGCTCAGTTGAACTGCAGTCTAGATACATTTGTGTATATTTTGAACCATCAGAAATCTTCTCAGCTTGCAAGTCAATGAATACCAGGAATACATTCTGAATGCTATTGGTTCCTGCATGTATTTATTCTTAAGTTTAAAATCTGCAATTTATCAGTACAGCTATTTCCCACTGAGAAAACCACTCTTTAGTTTATGAAGAAGTTTTTTGGCTCACACTGCCTGGCACTGTTGGAAGCTAGTGGTTGGCATGTCTCCCTGTGATGCACAGATGAGGCACAGGCAGTAGAGGGTCAGTCTGTCTCAGGAAGGAAGATGCCAAAAGTGTGGTATGCTCGAAATTGCTGGTCAGGACAAAGAAATACAGTATTTGAAAGAATGATGGGAGGGATGGGTTTACTGTGAGCATGTTTATGGAACAGCATGCCTGTAAATTACAAGCCAGCTTTATTTCCCTAATCAGTTCATGTACTCTTCCAGAGCCCAATTCTACTTGGTGCCAGCCAAAGGCAGTGTGAGTGACACCTCCCAGAATTCTTCATCCTGGAAATGATCTCACTTCATCTGTGGCTTTACAAAATTGGAAGATAATAGTAATCTCTGAGTTATGTCCCTATCAAATCTCATGGCACACGATCTTTAGGCTATCAGTTAGTACTAATGTTTGCAAGTATCTTTGTAAAAGAGTGACCGGAACAATTTCTTGGAGCCTAAACGGCCTTCGTACATGGCTCAAGTTGTCTTGTCTTGAAGAGCTTCTGTCTTACATAGCTTGTAGTTTTAACATATACTTTCATACTATACATGGGTACATTTATCTTGCTTTTTTTGAATAAACTATTGGGTCCTTAACTAGCAAAGATTTCATCAAGAAAAATGACTTAAGTATATATACAACTCCCATTGCCTTTCTCAATCTATCTTTATATTTCTGTAGGGTAGCATGATGCTTATTTTTCCCATGTAGCCAAGGGGCAAGGAGTAAGTGACTTGCCCAGGGTCGTCCATGGTGGTTTTAGGTGGCGAACCTGATTCTTCCAAGTCCTGGGCAGATCCCTGAGTCACTGGACAGCTTTCGCCTTTACTGCTGCTTTTTATTGCTAACAGTAACTCAGCTGTGCTAGAATTGGCCATGTTGGGTTTGTATTATAAGCAAGAGAATAACTACTCCTTTTAATCCTCCGAACCAGTCCCTTTAATCCTTTAAACCTATTCAAATTAGGCTCGATGAACAAGGTGCTGGAAACAGCTCTGGGAGTCAGAAATCTGCCTATGGGAAGAGGGGGTCCCTTTTTGCAGCAGTGGAATTGCAAATGCTCACTGTGAACCCTGGAATAAAATGTTTCCCCCCTTATCATCTTCCATGATGCTTATAGTTACATTGCTCAGGGTAGAAGCCAGGTACTTAGTGCTTTCATTTGGCTTGCCTGTGTGTACTAGATTTTATCTTGGCTCTGTAGACTCTAAGTTGTCTGTACTATGACTTCATTCTATTATTTGTGTTCATCCTGGTTTTGGCTGGGATAGAGTTAATTTTCTTTCCAGTAGCTGGTATAGTGCTGTGGTTTGGATTTAGGATGACAATAATGTTGATAACACACTGATGTTTTAGTTGTTGCTGAGCAGTACTCTTAGCAACTAAGACAAGGATTTTTCAGCTTCTCATACTGCCCTGCAAGTGAGGAGGCTGGAAGTGCACCAGAAGCTGGGAGGGGACACAACCAGGACAGCTCACCCAAACTGGCCAAAGGGATATTCCATACCATATGATGTCATGCTGAACAATAAAACTGGGGGAGGTTGTCCAGGGGGTGGTAGCCCACTGCTCGAGGACTGGCTGGGCATCAGTCAGCAGATGGTAATTATTATTTTCCCTTCCTTTTGTGTCCTAATTGAACTGTCTTCATCTCAACCCATGAGTTTTACCTTTTTTTCTGATTCTCTCCCCCATCCCACTGGGGAGGAGTGAGTGAATGGCTACGTGGTATTTAGCTGCCTGCTGTGTTAAACCACAACAGTGTTATTACACATTGTTTTTTGTAGCGAGCAGACAAGATACTACTTGGTCTTTTCAATCATCTCATCACCTGAATCAAAAATATTCCAGACAGCCCTTGCACCCAATGGCAAAGGGAGAGCTAGTTCAGAATGCAACAGTGTAAAGATTTTCTTTAACAAGGGACCATTTGGATTTCTAGCAGTGTGTTTCCAAAATGCTGGAGTACAGTTCTACAGTATTGCTGAATGTAACTTAGGCTTTGACCAAATGCTGACAGGCATGGGTATTCTCTAACAGCACATAAATACAGCTGCTTTGTTCAAAACATTAAACTATCAAGCCAAACCATTCTCGGCAAAACCTGCTCAGGATGATGGCTTTCCTCTGAAAACTGAAGTTGGATGCAAAGTTTGGATTCAGAAAGAGGTTTTCCAAGGTTGCCAGGTCTTGTCTTACTGCAGAAAACGCAGAAATGATGCAGATAGGAGTTTGTCCAGATTTCAGGAGACAGTAGTATTTTGAATTATGCCAGTTATGCCAAGTAGAAGCAGCAAGCTTCACAGAAGTTAGTTTTAATAGATCTATGCTAGTATTTGGCATTCCATAAAATTTTAGGTTATTATCCATAGTTTGCCTGACATTTTTTGACAGTGGTTACATATTCCCCAAACTAAATATCTTGAAAGAGAAAAACATAAAATTCTCTTGGACAGGGTACTTATAGGCAGTGGGGAGAATGTTATTTTAAAGCTTAGGGAATGTCTGAAAGTTTGGTGGTGTGGAGGAGGTACCGAACTTTTAACTCTTCTATATACACGAAAGCTTTCCTTTGCAAACCAGTCTAGAATAAGGCTGCTGGAATGATGGACTCTAATCTACAATTCAGACCAGGCATAAACTTTGTTTGGACATTGACATGGTATTGTCTACTGTATCTGTGGAGATCCTCCATTTCTTAGCAGTCTGTAGGGGATCAACAGTAGGCTGCTGGTGGCACACAGTGCTTGGCTGCTCTAATGGTTGGCTTCTGGATGAACAAATTTTGATTTAAAAAATTTAGCTGCTCTAGATTGCTGTTCAGCTTCTAAACTGGTTGAGGTCAGTGGTGCTGTTCACTTGGCATTCAGTGTGAATCTTCTCTAGTCAACAAAACTACAGTGACTGAGAGCTTAAAATTTGGGAGAAAGTTTTGTTAAGAGTTCATGATCCAGAGATCTGAGTTCTTGCTAATTTTGAAGATAATACTGACTTCCAGTTGCAGAGAATGGAGCACTCTTCACTATCAACTCAGACATTTGAATGTTCCACTTACAAAGTTTGCCTGGGTTTTGTGAAATTCCTTATTAAATTCTTGGCTGAGGGTGGTGTCTTCTTTAATGAGCTAAGTCTGCTCAGACTGTCTAGACCAAGACTATTTCCATAGGACGACATGGCTTTGAGCTTTGATCAGTATTCATAGTGTCACTTCTTTTTAATATGGCACAGAGTTAAAATGTATTTCTATTGCACCAGTGTACCACAAAGTGTGTATTTGGGTTCCTCCCCACTGTCTATGTTTGTATGTGTCATACCATAATCCTCGAAACTAATGAAGCCTGATTTCCCAAAGGACTTGTGTTGTGTGTGCCCTAAACACTACTAACCCTCCCTTTGTAGTACCTCCTCTTCTTCCCATAGCCTTGATGTTGCTCTCTGCAGTGCAATTCCCCCATCCCAGTTCCCCTCACACTGGTGCAGATGAGTACTGGTGTACATTACTGCTGACTAGAAGCTGGGCATGTGCAGATCACCTGGCCAGCACTTGTGTGCTTATGGGCCAACTGGATGAAGCTTCTCTGGTTTGATAAAGGAAAGGTGGCTTTAATTCATCCCCTCAAAAGGTGATTTAATCAGTCTTCTATCCAAATATGAATTCTCACAGTGTTTCTTGGACATTTTTATTTCTGAGCCTTCAACCACATTTGACAGACAGGTAAAGGATGGACAAAATTGAAGAAGCTGTTATAGGTGAAGGAGAGAGACAGACAGATGGACAATTAGAGGGGCTGAATAGGTCTCACTTCTGCAGGAAACAGTGGAGTGAAGGAGCTGAACCATACTTGTGTGTGTTCCTTCAACTACTTGTTACTGAAGGCCATTAAAGTCATGATGGGAGTGGGATGGGCCAGTGAAGGGTGGACTCCAGCTGTGTCAAATGCTGTTCAAGGAGTGCTACAGGGTCATGCCAGAGAATGTGGAAATCAGAGAGTGCTCTTCTCTGAGCCCACAAGTCATGGATGCTGGCAAAAAGAGAGGTGGTTGGACATTTCAAAAAATTCTTGGTTACCTTCTCCAATTTATGTCTTTTGAGTTACTAGAGAAACTTGAGAACTGTGTTTTTTCCTACATGAAATTTAAGAAATATGACTTTAGATAGGCTGCAGAAAAGATAATGAAAGATAAGGCATAGCTGTACAGTGAGGTGTGTGGTAGAGCGGCTTGTTATTGTGCAGCACATACAGGCACATTAATTCTGATCCCAAAAGCTGTACTGGTGTGTCATCATGACACTAGGCAATTACTGTGGCCTCCCAGGCTATTGCAGCTAGTCTGAGTGTTTGGGTGACATCCTCCATGGCACACTGCAGACCAGGGAAGTTCTGCTTGATCCTGGAGCAGTTAAAGCAACTGGCATTTGCCTCGGCAAAAGGCACTGCCTAACCCTGAAGGTGCTTGAACATCAGACTTGACTGAGAAGCCAAAATTTGGCAAGAAGAGACCTGAAGCAGAAAGGCCCTGTGGCTTCTGCAGCTGCTCCCTTTCTCTGGAGTTTCTGGCTCATTCCTGTCTTTTCAGTCTTTCCCCAAGGTGATAATTTTGTGCAGCAGATCGAATCCCTGCCCTGCCCTGAATTGCATCTGCCTATGTCTATTGGGCTGAACTGCAGCAAGTCAAACTTGAAATCAAGGTAAATATCAGCTGAAGATATGGTTTCACACTTAACCTGGGCAGCCTAGTCCTGCCTGTATATGCAATATGCAGCTGTAGCTGGATAATAAAAATTTCACTCACAACAGACCACCTATGCCTATACCAGAGAGGTTCCTGATGGCTTCAGCTAGCCTTCCAGACCTCTAACAGCTTCTCACAGTGAATGCACACTGAAATCTACTCTCAAGATCTCTCTTTTTTCCTTCAATTGGTTGGTTGGTGGGTTTTTTTTGACCACCTACTAAGTAATAAGTAATAGGTTTCATTATCTGCAAGGACAAAAACTGAATGCCTGCATTCTTGGAGGGATGTGATCTTCATGGAGACAGAAACATATCCTGTACTACCTTTAAGCTGTACTAAGCTGCTAGACTAGTTTTGTGACAAAATGTTGTTCTGCACAAACCATATGTCGGGCTGGTTTTGGAGTAACTTTGAAATGTGCTAGTATTGCCATGTTTTGTGTTTAAACGCATCAGTATTGATCCTGCTGGAATTGACGTTATTAAAAAAAAAAACCAAACAAACGAAACACCCTCCTCCCCTTGCCCTCAACCCAAAACCTGATGGTTTTTTTTAAGTACTGGTGGCCAGACAGAAATTAGACTTATATAATTGCAAGACTCTAGGAATTTGCTTTCAAGAAAAATGTCAGATACTGTTGCAAACAGCACTTTCTGTAAGTAAAGAATACTTAAGTATTCTTTAAGACAGTGACTTGGCAGGTAAAAGAATGTAAAGCCTGGTAGCAATATAGGTCTCAACACTGCTTAGCTCAACAGTGGCATCCTCGTTATTGCTAATGACATTTCAAACACATGCCATAACATTTTTGTTTTACAGTGGTTTTTATATCATATTATATAGTATACAATTTATTGCATATACCTTTGTGTTTAAGATATCAGTGCAAGTATAATTAGAACTGTTTGTAATTTCCCATATAATTAAAAATGCCATTTTCTACTCTTGGATAAAAATAAAATCCTGTATCTTGTGCAGTCTGCAGATTTGAAGTATTTCAATTAGGAAACAGTGAAACTTACTAATGCTTTCCCTAAGGAAGATACTTATTTTTTGCTCTAAAAAATTGTTTCATCTAAAATGCTGAATGTCTCCCTAGAATAACATAACTCATGTAGCCAGTTGGATTTTTAAACATGGTGATTTATAGCACAGTGAACTAAACTTTATAATTAATCTTTCGACATCTTTTTGAGCAGCAGGTTAATAAACATTATTCCCATCAATGCAGCACCTGACTAGCTTCAACAGTAAAAAACAACCACAATGTATCTCTTCTTTTCCTGCCAAAAACCCATGAGCTTGTAAACCTAGAAGACTGGGAGATTTGATATTAAGATACCATTGTATGCACATTTACCTGAATTGGGTGGGGATGTGTATTTAATTCTAAAAATAGCAATGTAACATTAGGTGGTAAAAAGCAAAACTGATCTATTGTTTTTTTAATTGCTAAACTTTGTCTTGACAATAGAGTTTATGTGGACTTCAGAGTAGCATAATGCTCTCTAGCTATAAGCAATGCCCAGAACAGCAAAGAATTGCATCACACAACAAAAAAATATTGCAGTGGCTGCAGACACACAGCTCCCTGAGAACTGTAGGCTGTTACAGGTGAAACTGTTGTGACAGATGACAGCCAACTCCAAAAATTGCCGTGCTAGCCCCATGCACGAGCAGCAACCATGACAGAGTTGAGCTTTACAGCACTTTTTATATTGCACAGTACTTACCTAAACATGTCTGGCTTGCTGTGACCTGGACAAAGGCTGGCGGCAGGGGAGGCTACTAGGAGCCCAGTGGGGTATCAGCCCAGTGTGCTTATGAGCCGATGGGGATGGAGAACAGGTCTGGGGAAGCGCTGTGAAAGCACCATTTCAGAGAAGCTGAAAGCCCTTCTCTAATTCATTAATTCTGATTTCTATGGCTTCCAGTTCTTTAAGGCAACAGTGCCATGCACTTATCTGAAGTTAGTGAAATGTAAGACTTTTTAAATACTAGTATTTCTTGGGGCCTCTGGGTAAGTTCACCACTTGCTACTTCATATAGCAGCTGTCTAAAGCAGTTTTAGTCACTTACTTTTTCTGTTTTAAAACTTTCATTTTGCTGAACTCCACAGGCTGATAAGACTTTAAGGGACCAAAATCTACACAGCTGCCCCACTGCAAGCGTTTCAAGCCCTAGGCTGTACTAGTGGATATACTTCATATGTCGTCTGTGCAGCTTTAAACTGGACAGTTAAACACAATAAATCCATACAAGGGCACTGGAGTCCCAGATTATGTTGCAGTGGCACACCAAATCCACTTTTTTCTACCTGTATTTATCCTGGATGTTTTCAAAACACCCAGGTGTCTCAGGGTGCTTTTCTTTTGTCACAGAGGCAAGGGGGTCCGGCTGCTCCCAAATTACAGGGGAGCTGTACGCTAGCAAACAGCAGCCTGAGGCCATGCAAGGAGTGTCTGAGTGTCTTGTAAAAGTTTGTATAGTTCAATTTTCTGATTATTTGTCCAGTTTCATTTGCTTCATTTGAGTTAATTCCCTATTATAGAACAATGCCATGTGAGCATCGCTTCCAAAACGTTTCAGTTAGAAGTAAAATATGAACAGTTCCTTCTACTAATTAAATCAAACCCAAGCTGTTGCAGTGAACAGCTACATGACCCTGCTGTATCAGCTTCTTTTAGGTGTAGCTGGAAGAAGTTTTCTGAAGATATAACTTTAGTCTGGCTTTGGTACTGGCATCACTATAAAGCAAAAATTTGGAACGTGGATTGTAACTGCTGTTTCTCCTACAAGAAATACCATCCAGCTACTTCAACTATTATTTCATATACACACCTTGTCTTAATCACTGTTAGAATGTTAGTGGTGAGAACTGTGTAAGCTGCATTCAGACTGGTAATAAACCTGTGTAATGAGCTAAATAACACTGTCAAAAATGCAGAGGCATTCGCTTGTCTGTGGCTTCCCAGGTTTTTCTCAGTCTATGAAGTTATTTGCTATTGCACACACAGCTATGATTTTAAAATGGCATCCTTGGTTCTTAAGTCATCATGAGGACAGAGGGTTTTTCTTGGATGTAGGCTCTTGACTTGCTGAAGATCATATTAGAAGAGCAGAGCATTAGAAGAAAAGTCCCCATTCTTTTGCTCTTAAAAGAGACCAGGTGGCTGCGTGGTTATGGAAAATAGTACTGAAAATTGGGTGTGTGCAGCACAGCATGGCTTTGAAATACTGAGGGTGGTCAGGAGAGACTCTCACCAATGCCTAACTTTCCTTCCATGCTTCAGTGACTTATCACCAGCATAACTGGGAGTTTCTATTTAAAAACAGGCTTCCCTTCATAGTGAGATGTATATATGCAAAACCACTTGTGGGAAGACCAATAAAAAGGACAAATAACTAGACTAACGTCACTGTGCTCTGAACGTGCATATCAATGGAGCCTTTCAGAGCACCAAGTGAAACCACAGACAACAAGTCTTTCTAAAACATCACAGGTGGTGCTTCCCTAAGAGCCTGGGAAACCCTTGACACCCCTCTAGTACCCTTTATTCCCTTTGGGGAAAAAAAACCCTAGCACTCCTAATGCCACAGGACATTAACACCTTTTGATAAAATGCCCGCCAAAACTCCATGCAATTTGGGGATTTACCACAATTAGTCAAAAGTATTTATTCATCATTCTGAATGCTGTCTCTAACTTTGTTGGGTAAGTGGCTTTTCCTGTGGCCTCAAGATCTGGTCCTAATGAAGTGAGTTTGGGGTATTGAATGCGAAGCCCATAAATGAAACCATTGCTTTCTTTTATGGTATTTCACTGCTCTTGCTCTGTAATGACTGCAAAGGCGTGTGTGGCAGCCTAAAGCATCATTTGCTCTTTCTTATGATAGCTCCAAATAAAAGTCTGTATATCCCTGCTTACAGGAACCTGGCTTCTTAATGTGGACTTGATGATTCTTATCCATGTTTCAAAATACTGCTTTGCTTAACATAAACATATTAAAGGCATCTAACCTTACTCATGACTAAAATCATTGCAGTGGTGAAAGGTGAAAGCCAGCCCTTTGAGCTTAGTACAACAAAGCCTTCTCTGAAGGGCCAAAGATACTATGTGTGTGTGATGGGGTGTTGTTGGTTTTTTTTCTTTTCTTTCTTTGTCTCTGTGCTTTGATTTTATTGAAAATTTAAAAATAAAACTGTGCTTTCAATTGACAGTTTCCAGCTCCAATGAAAACAGTAAGGAAGAGAGAGGCAACTGAAGTTTCGGCGTATTCATACAATGTCAGTTTAACAACAGCAAAAAAGAAAGAAACTCTAAAATGCGTTGGCATAGAGAGTCAGTCACAACTTAACAATTTAACAGAACATGAGTGCTGAGATATTTGGATTCATATTCAACTCTTGATTGTATGGGGATCTTCAGAGGCTTAGGTCTTTGCTATGGGTCTTTTGTATGCATAAAATAGGAATATATACCTTTTATTCTTTTAGAGTCTCTTATAGGAGTTGTTGGCTTTCCAATCAATTTTTTTTATCTTTTGTCATTGGAAGACAAACTATATTCTTGGACCGCCAGTTACCTCAGGAAGGTGATGTAATTAACTATATTGTAATTTGATTGATTACAAGAGAATTTGATGTCTTCCAGGCACACTTTGAAATCTCCTTTCTTTCCATTACTTTTGACCTTAAAGATTCTCCAAGACAATGGCACAAGTTCATAAACAAATGAGTCCAAGAACATCAGAGACAGCTAGACAAGGCAAAAGAAACCCATGCACCTGGGGATTTCTGTCAAAGGTGTTCATAGTCAATTTACTTCCCAGGACTTCCTTGGGCATTGGTTTGTTTTCCAAGCTTCTGAATAAGAACTGTATTTTAAGACAAAAGTATGATATATGGTGAACAATTGCAGGGTAGTAAATTGAAGCTGGCTGTTGAATTGATACCCAGGCTAGATTAACTGATATCTCTTTTTAATGTCAATTATCTAAATGGATAGTACCCCTTTAAAGGCTAGCTCTGCTGGAATGCTGAAGAGAGTGTCTATTCTGAGTTGGATTTATGTGAAATTTTCTCTTTGCTGGTTAATGCAGCTTCTGCATCTTTGCTTTTTAAAATATTGTGTGATGGATGTATGTGACTGAGAAGGATGCATTTGCTTTTCTTGTGGCCTTGAAGTAAGGTAAAGAGGCAAGTTGCAAAGAGATGTCAGAAGGTTTAACAATAAAGAGAGCAGCCCTATAGAAGTCTGGTAGTGTTTGTAATAAGTAAGGCAAAGAAGTCTTCTAGTACTGTCTAAGGGGTAATTCAACAGATCTTTTTTTTCTTTTTTTCCCCAAAAAAGGGTCTGCTTTTCCTGTGAGGTGTCAAACAACATCACTCCTTATGAAGAATATCGTTAACCCTACTGCCTTTTAGAATAGTACTCCAAATTTTGTTTTCAATTACATTGTTTCGTCTATACAAATCCAAAAGCTAACTAAGCAAAACAATTATAGGGAATATTGTGTGCATTTTCTTTGCATAATTGAATCACATTTTTGGGCCCAGATATTAACAGTATTCAACACCAACCAGCAGCAAAGTTATTAAGAAAATCAATGCTAGGATTTTTGTGCTGTATCTCTGCAAAACGTCAATTGATCTCCTAAGCTAAGATGGCAGGAATCCAACAGCAGGATTAACTGCATTAATTTTCATACTTAGATCTTCTAGTGGAATTATTTTTGTTGCTGTGACAGGGAAGTAAACTGAAAGGTGGGGATTACGAAATTGAGGACTTTTAAACTTTTTTTCCATCAGAAGAGGTCCAAGCCCTTTGGAAAGCTGACCGGCTGGGGCCATTGATACTTCCTGCAAAACTGAAAATTTAGATAAAGCTAAAATGGAGAAAAATATACAGTGAACTTCTGCTGTGTTATACAATGTGTGGGGGATTCTGGTGTTTTATGTAGACTTGAGAAGATGAGATAATTTCCAGGTGTCTGGACCCATTTTGATCCTAAGGTTTTTTCCCCAGCACTATCAGAGTGAGACCCAGAATGCATCTGGATAAATCAGGATGCATCAGGGTGCATGGATCTGACCCAGCACACATCAGCATGCATCCTCATCCCCCTTCTCCAGCAATGTAGTTTCTATAGGAGTATGTGGAGGTGCTTCAGGATGGAGCCTGGTACACTGCAAAAGGGGACCCTCTCCAGACAGCCAAGGAAGCAGGGCGGTACAATGTGCTGTGGTGTATCTAGGCAGGGAGTGTAGCTACAGGCTGAGACTCTGAGGTGGAAGGCAGAATGTGGTCCCCTCTTAACAAGACTGGGAGAGGCCACCACCGCAGTTGTTTCTGGAGCAGGACTGGGAGGTAAGAGGTACATGAAACTGCTGATTTTACAAGTATATTTATGCAGAAGATCCAGAATAAGCAGATTCAGAATGACTATCAGAAGTCTTCCTCTAGCTGTGCTGCAAGACAGAACATAAAAAATGTTTTCAGTGGATGATTAAGGGGGCAAAACCAGCAGAAATAGATGTGGGTTAAGCAGTAGACACAGCAAAATGGGCTGTTACCAGGAGATCATTAACAGCCCACAGTGATGCTGAGGACACTTTAATAAACCCATTCAGGGAGGATTACTGCTATTAGGAATAATGATCAGTGGCAGCAGTGTGTTTTATGTGAATAATGGGTGCTATATCCAGCAGCGACAATCTCTGCTGGAGCCATTTTATGTCTGCTGATACACAGGACATTTTTCCTTGATCAGAGCATAGCATGTAGTTTGATACTTATATTTTCATCATTACAAACAAAAATAACCCCAACAAACCAATAAACCCATTAGAGCTCTGCAAATTAGTATTACTGAAAAGATGGGCAAGCATCCAAAGTCAGAAAATATTTGAAATGTGGCAGAAGACTGCAAAGTTAGACTATTAAAAAGGCTCATTTTTATTCTATTGACCTGTCTCTGTCTGCTCAGAGTCATAGCCAGGAATTTCTGCACAAAATCTTTCTTGCTTTCGTATGAGGCACAGCACATGAGAGTGAGCTGAATTACGCATCTTCTTGCAGGCTCTCTGCAGGCACGCTCCTGTCCCAGTCTTCTGTCTGGGGTCCAGTGCAAAGTACCCTGAAGTCTGGTGCTGCCCCTGTGTCATGGAGAACTGTTTCAAATGATGGAGGAGATTACTTCTGTAAATGGTAATTTTACAGTAGGTAGAGTTTCACTGATGGGGAAGTTATCCTTGAGATGTATATTGCTATAAGAAGAAACTGTTCTACTGGTTTAAAGTAGATGTGGCAAAGGCTCAGTTATGTTATAGAATTTGGGAGCTTTTGTTGCTGATGATCCAACAAAGGGAAGTCCTTTCATCCCTTTCAAAAGATATTAACTCTGAATCTAAAGATGTGTTTGACTGGCAGTTAGGAGGGACTATGTTTAATATGGGGTCACTGAAGGTTATGAAAAATGGAATATGTAATGCAATTTTGTAGAGTCGATCTGTGCATTAAGAGGAAATCTCACTGATCACAAAAAAGTACATTAGTGTGCATGAAAAAGAAAATGAAAGAAAGTATGGGACAAAGAAAAGGAAAAAGCGTGGAACAATTCCCAGCTTTCCTTCTCATGGTGTGCTTCAGTTCTTATGACAGGCATCAAGTTCCAGCAGTTAAGCCTTTGTCTAGCAACGCGTCCACCCAGAAGAAATTTCAAGGACAGATGTGAAGAGGGAACAAAATGGCTTTATATTTCATTCATATTCATTTATATTTCAAAGGTCTTTCTGCAGGATCACTTTTTCAATAAACCTGTACAGAGCCAGCAAACTATATAAATAGTAACAAGTAATTGGCCTCTGGCATCTTACATGAACAGTGAGCGTCTGACTTTTGCTCAAAGCAAATATGCAAACCTGTCAATGGAAAACAGTGACAAAAGCTGAGCAGGGACTGTTGTGTATCCTGAGGACTGTCTTGCACTTACAGGCATCGTTAATTTTCAGTTTCACTTGAATCTCATTGGCCTAACTCTGCTGCCACTGGGAATTATGCTTACTGATTTCAAAACCAGCCGAATTAAGGCACTGGTCTGGAAATCCCATCTCTACCTCTGATAGAAGTCTAGTCCCTGCTTGGATGGAGAGATCTTTTCCTTTCTGAGCCCTGTCAGAAAGATGAGAGCCCTGCCGCAGCATCCACTGGAGCCCAGGCCATCCTGGAGTTCAGCATGGCGACTGATCTACTGCCTGAAAGAGACTTTATAGATTTAAACCAGGTATCTGAAAGGCTTTACAGTACATTCACCATACTGAGGTCCAAAAGGTGCTGTTCCTGCCTCTAACCCACTTTTGTCATTGCCAGACGCATGCAGTATCATTAAAGCTGGAGTTTACTCTTGTGTGTGGAGAAATAGGGGTATGTGGTTGGATTAAATTAGGACACAAGAATGTCACTGAAAAGCTTACAGGAGCTAGATAGCATGCCAAGTTGTTATTTATTTATGACAGTTTCTGTTGGAAATGTAGCTTCTCTTTAGTGACTGTCTCATTTTAACAATTTTTTTTGAGCTGGTGTGACGCACTGTGAAGTCTTCCAACATGCCTTTGTCCTGCAAGTAACCGTGCTCCAGCAACATCCAGCTTCTAGAAATGAAATGTCATGAGCACTGAGATACAGGAGCTACAACAAGATTTGGCCTCAGTTGCTTGTAAGTATGTCCTGGTTTCATGGGATGGTATTTTTGTCTGAAATGTTGATTTAAATGTAGCTTGTTTTGCCTGTTGATTACACTTTTCCATGCCTGTCACCACGTGACATTGCTGTGACCCCTGAACCACTCATGTTTTGCTCTGCTTCACATGCATCCTCTTACCACAGCAACCAGGGAGGTGGCTGCGTATGGAGCTGATTTTAGGTACTTATGGTGGAGACTACACACCTGAAATAACAACAGGTTGCCACACAATCAAATAAACAATGTAGGAAAAAAGTTTTTTTTTTAATGCAGAGGATTATTTTGGTTTAGAAATTTTCTGGGCTGTTGATAGATCCCTTCTGCCATCTCTTCTGTGTTATCTGGCATGATATGGTAAACCTGTTGACTCTACTTAGAGCTTCACATTCCAAAGCATACTTAAATGGAAAATAATTCAGTGTTATAAGCAATCAAAGCTCTGTCTTATCTTGTTTTCCAGTTTGTTGGACAAGAAAATAGCTAATTTGGTGAAGCACGCAGTGTTCTGGGTCATAATAGTGTCCCTCTTGTAACACAAAATGAATGCCATTAGTCAGGAGAAGAGGTTATGATGTAACTTTCCTTTATGTGCTCAAGGAATTCACTATTCAATGCCTACTACAGGTTGCTTATGAGAAGTACATTGGGACAGCTTTATTTTTTTGTTCAAAGCATGCAAATCATGTCTGAGTAACTAGGCTCGATAGCAGTTCATGGCTTGTTACCAGTGAAATGTCCTGGTCACTTAGAAAATGCTTTTCAGCAGTTTGATATGGAAAGCCAGGAGTCGCTTGGATAACTTACTGAATAGCTTTTTTACCTCTCATGTCTTGGTCTGAAAAGATACTGTTAATTATTTGGTTAAAGCTGGTATCTGAATTTCTCTAGTGTTTTCTCTGCAGCTGTGGCGGTAAGGCCCTGAAAGAGCAGCACCCTAAATCACAGGGTAGATGGGGCTGTCATTGCCAGGTAGCTGTGCTGGAAGCTCAGCCTGCCCAGGGTACTTCAGTGCAGGGTAGTACGAAGTCATGGGTCAGCTAGTGTCAAAAGCTGATGCTTCTTGTCTGTCTAGGAGTCGTTTTGCGTTGAATGAATGTCTCTGCTATCAGAGAGGACACAAAGGAAACTGCTTGCAAGAATGTGAAGGGAAAATGTAGCACTCTGTGACACGTGGCAAAGCCTACCAAAAAATCAGGTGTGTAACTCCCTTGCCTAGAGAGGATGGTTAGCTGACTTGATGTGACAACCAACCCACCGCAGCTGCTGGCATGCCTTCAGCTTCACTGGTGGTGTGGTACATGCCATGCTGCCACCCCAGTGCTACAGTGCCCATTAAATTGCACGCTGTGCAGGGTTGTTTCGTGCACTGTGGCTACTGTACTACCAGGTTCAGTTAGAAAAGATGGAGATTGGTTTAGTCACATAGTGAAATGTCCTGCCCATGCATGTTAAACCAGGAGCCTGCTGGTTTTCCCCATATCTCACACTGACAAATCCTACACTTGATGAAAAAAATGGGAGTTTTGGCATTGACATCAAAGAGCAGAGGCAAAAAATGCATTGCAAAAAAAGAGAAAAAAAAAATATTGTTTTGGGACAGACTAAATATCTCTGGCCTGGAAGAAGAATAGTCTTTGGCTGCACTAGAAAAGGTGGTTGTAAATCATACTTGCTCTCTTTTGCTGCTGGCCAGGGACAGATTAGGCCTTGAAATAAATAAAAGCAAGTCCATGGCAGCTCTTGGATTTATCCCAGCTGTTCACGGCCTCAACCAGGGTCTGCTGGGTGTCTGAGTCTTTTCACCAGGCTCAGAATACCATGAGCTTCTAGCAGTGGAGCCAGCATGCCTTATTCTGTCCCTGTCTTTGGAGGAGCAAAACTCTTTTGTGGTGGCAATGACTGGATCTTTTGTGGGAGGGAGCAGGCTGAGGGCTGAAATGGGGAATGAAGTAAAAAGGACTATGGCTGAAGAGGAGGAATAAGGAAGAGTCAGTGGGAGGCTGGGAGGGGTGGGGGACAGTGATGTCTCCTGTCTCTCTCTCACCAAGCCTTCCCTCATCTGAGCTAATCCTAAAATCTGTAACTTCCCAGAGTCTTTCCACCCCTCTCTCTTCAGCTATAGTTTTTCCTGCTTTCCCCTCTACTCCCTGCGACTGCAACCTGCTTACCCTCCTGGGCTCCTCTGCAGATGGATGTAGTGTGATGGGCCCAGGACACCAAGACAGCCAGTCATCATTTCTCCTCTAACCTGTGCATAGGGGCAGCAAGTGCCCTCAGGAATGTCTCATTTCTTTGCCTCCAACCCCACAGTGGTGGTCTCCACCACATGCCCTCTGGCCTCAGCACATCTGGCTCTCCAGAGTCCTGAAAGGGGCAAAATAGTCAGAGGGTTTCTGTCCATCAGGGGCTGGGTTGCCTTGATTGCTCTGGTCAGTGCTCCTTATGTCTCCACCTCAAGTAGCACCTAAGAATTTTTCTTTCTTTGCCCATGTGCTATATATATATATGTGTGTGTGTATATATATAATGTATACACATACATACATACATATTAGTCCTGAGAGTGGAGCACAGTCTAGGGGTCAATACATAGATGAAAAACTTGAGGGATTTGCTGCACCATTCCTATAGCTCTTTTTTGTTGTCAGTGACATAATGCCGATAACAGTGCAGGTCAGACAGAGCGTCTCACTGTCCTTCCACTACCAGACCTGAGAAGGAATTATTCTCCTGGAGTTAGAAAGACTTTCATCATCCACAGAATGGATTTCCCAAGGGAGCTTAAAAAACTCATATATAAGGGACCTCTGGAAGACCTCGGAGCACAAAACTCTGAATCTGAACTTGCTGTTATCTGCTAAGGCTGGAGTATGCAAACTCCAGCAATATCTTCCCCACCCAGTATGGAAATTCCTGTGTGGAAGGAGGTGGTGTTTCTCGGCTGTCTCCAGGTTGTCCTGAGGCAGTAGCATGTATTCTCAGAAAACTGTGATCAAAAACCAGTTAAACAAACATAGGCAAGACATACAACTCAGAAGCATGTTACCTGTGGAAAGTGTGTGCTGGGTCTTTTTCTATGCATATTTCATATTGCAAAAAGCAACATTGTTGTTACAGACATGCAAAACCACTTTGTTTTGTTTTGTTTTTACATTCTGCAAAGCATACAGGAGGGTGCTAAAGGGGAGACATTATGTGTCATAATAAGTTTGAATGCCTTCGCCTCCTGTTTGTGGTCTAACAGTCAGGGTGTTTCAGTCAATGAGCATGGATTTACCAGGGTCATCCTTTGGAGAAACTCTCTCTTTTACTTTATATTACTTGATTTTAATTTTGCAAAGATGTTTTAGAAAGCTAGTATCTATTTGCTTTCAAGGACAGTATACTGAGACCAGAGGTGACCTAGTATAGAAACCCAGAGTCACTCTCTTTGTAAGCATGTGTTGGTGAATTACCAGAGCGAACAGTAACAGTAACCTCAAGGAACTGCATTTTCAACATACCTGAAAATGTATGAAACATATATGAAATGTGTGAAAGAGCCTAAAGCACAAGTAGGCAAGGCTGGCCTGGACCCAGTGTTAGCATCTCATTACCAAAACCACTGCTGGCTTTTAGCGTGTGTGACAAAGTGGGAAGGAAAAGAAGGGAAACGCCCGGAACAGTGGATGGATAAAAGGAGAACACGGTATAAAGGAGGACTGGATGTGCTTGGGACCTCCTTCTAGTGAGAGAGAGAAGGTCTGTGCTGGCAGACCTCCGCTGCTGCCGGTGGAGAAGCATCAGCTGCAAGCCCAGCCGGTGGTACCAGGCTTGCGTTGGCGCCGTGAGCCAGCTGGCCTGTGGCGCGATGTCCGGATGTCCTGCAGGTGGCTGGGAGAGAGGACAGTGAAACAAAGCAGCCATTCATTCCTTGCCCTTCGGAGGTGTTCTCAGAGTCTCATCCGAATGTATGAATCAGAAGGGCAAATACACACTGTATTTTCTGTCTGGAAACACAGTCTTTGTGTCTCCAAAACACTTCTCTGGCATGCTGGAGGGTTACACTGGTGTCTAACAGCTGCTTGCTAAATTGGGGTGAACTCGCAAGTTCCCAGGTGACTTTCAAGGGAGGTAGGCGCAGGTTTGGATGGGAAGGCAGGGCTGCAAAGACTGGAGAGAAAATGTTATGTCTAGGGCAAAGCTGCTCTGCTTTGGGACTCCTTCCTGTCATGCCATCCTTATGTCCTGAAAAAAAGAAAAAAAGTTGAATGGCCCCGCTTTTAAAATGGGTGGGAGCAAGTCTGAAATACCACCATTACCAACAGTTTGAAAAATCTTTTAAAAACTTGGTCAGGCTTCCATGTCCTTATTTGTCCTCAGTAAATATGTGTCAGATACAAATAAATGTAGTGGGAGGAAATAATTACACAGAATCTAGGAAGATTTATTGCCCATAGGAATTACTGTTTGTGTGGAGAAGGGTGGATCCAGTTAATGAGATGCTCTCAAGTGCAATCATATTACAAATGTTTCTTCTGTCTGTCCTTAAATGGTATTTTATTAAGCTCTAAATCTACATTTCTTTTTCTCCTTTACACTGCAGAAGAGACACGTTAAGATTGAAATAGGACATATACAGCTAAGGAAATTAGCTTCCTAATACAAGATGCTTCTATAAAATTATAGTGTCCATAAATTAATAATCTGCTCAGCTGGACAAATGGGATTCTATAAAGTAGATGCTGTCTAGCATTTAGAGAAAAGTACTACCTGTGTTTGGGAAGGGGGTGGGGGAGGGCATATTTTGACCAATCGAAATATGGTGACTGAAGTTCTTGGACATGTAATTCCAAATTCTGCAACGGCTTTCACTTTATTTTGGGTTTATTGCTAGAAGTGACCTAATGTTTCACCTCACCCATACACTCTGAATTATTTAAACAAGAGCAACAGTTCCAGATTTGGTTTGATCAAAATATATATAATTTCAGAACAATCTCTCAAATATGGAATAAAAGTTATTTATTCTGGAGGAAAAGCACACATGCCTTGTTTTGACACTTTAAAATATAGGTATATTTAAATGAAAATGTCTTTATTTTATTTTTTTTTTAAATGAAGACCTTCAAGAGAAGCAGTGTTTGATTTTGGATCAAAAGAAATATTCTAACCTGTAATATTAATTCTCTCTTTTTTTAAACTCATATATAATTATAACAAAATTTTTCATGTTCACTTAAATTTCTGTTTCTTTCTGAACTGCTTTGAAAACAGTTACTGATGTAATTGTGTTTATCAAATCATGGATCAATGTGAGATTCATACTCATCTTTTCTGGCTCTCTTCAGTCTTCTCAGTTAAGTGAGAATAAACCTGGAAACAACACTCATGAAAACTATTATGAAGTCTTCATCAAACAGCCTGTTGATTGTTTTCTTTGTATTTGGACCCTTCTCTCTTTCCTGTTGCTTTTTTGCTTCATTATCTCTTCAACGTGAGATCGCTACCTCACTCATTTACACTGCCTGGAAGGGCTTTCCCATCTGTATGTGTTTCTAACTCTCTTGAAGGTCACTGAATTTGGCTCACTCCCGCTGTGGTGAGAACCAGGTTGACACAAAGACTTGTTATTGGCATTCAGATTCCAGCTGGATCAGAGAAAGTTACTGAAGGCGTATATGGAAGATATGGGGTTGTATCAGCCGGTTGGTTGATTTCAGATAGTATGATAACAACCTCTTGTAAGTTACAGCTTTTTCCTATTTTTCTTTCTCTTTTTATACCTTAAGACATTTTTAAAAATATCTTAAGTAAAAAGATGTTCTTTTGGCTAAAGAGCAAGACTGTGACAGAAGTCTGGCTTCTGGCAGTGATGCTGTAGCAGATCTCCTCTGCTGCTCTGAGGGAATGGTTTAAAGACCTCTTTCTCTTTTTTAATTTCTTAGGGGTTTAATCTCAGTGAAGAAAATCATAAGTAAGTAATTTTCTTACTCTGTAAAATAGCTTGATGGCTATAAATACAGTGCTGAACTTAAAATGGGGAAAAAGGAACAGATATGAATCTATTGCCAAATACAGCTCTTGGCGATAGACCTGCACTCCTAAATTTGAAGATTTTTAACTTCTTGAAGTGTTACAGAGCAGATGTCATGGTATTTCTCATTACTGTCCTTGACTGCAGGAGGCAATTTTAAAAAATCTGTCACCTTTATCTTGAATAATACTTTAAATATAGCTTTTTACAGTTTCTTCTGTGGCTTCCAAATCACTTGTGTATGTGGAAACCCAGGCACATTGTTCCATTTTGAAGGCCAATAGTTTTCAGGCATTGCACTTTGCAGAAACACAGTACTGGGGGAAAAGCATCAGGATAGATAGTGTGACAATCTACATGAATGCTCATAGTTTCTGACAGCTCCATTTTCTCCTGCCATCTGTGTCCTCAGTCTTTCTGGAAATTATGGCGCATCAGCAGTTCTGTTTTATTACCCAAAGCTAAATCAATTTAGAAGGATGTTTGATATGGCAGCAATTTCTTGAGTTTCTACAGAAAAACTAGAATATTTAACACTCAAATAAAAGATGTTATACATTGTGGACTTACAATTACTAGTATGTGTATATTTAGTATCAGAAAATAATTTCCATATTTCTGAGCCTTCGTCTTTTTTCCAAATTACTCTGAGCCTTTAAAATGGGGTTTTAGGTTTAAAAAATTAGAAATTCTAGCTCTTTTATCTTAGGAGAAAAAAACCACAGAGCCATATTTAAGCCTTGCAGTCTCCTGGGAAAATCCTTGGGACTCGTGCAAAATCCGGGGGAAGCAACCTCTGCCATGCTGTTCCCTGCTATGCTAGGCTGTGCCAACAGCACCTCCTGCCTCGCCGCAGGCTTATCCCATCGATTGGCACCATGGATTTTCTACATGAGTCAGGAGGAAATCTGCCTTGGTGGGTAGGTTGAAAGAAATATAGCAGTATCTGTGGACAGTACACTTTTATTGGGATATGCAGACCATTGTTTATTCAATAGACAAGCATTTGCAGTGTAGGGAGCTAGAAATGCCTTTCATGATTGAGTCCTATGTATAATAATGCAAGTTCTTGTGTATCTTGTGCAGGGATTTTAAGTTTGGAGTAGGTCAGGATTTGTATGCATTAAAATCTGGGAGATTTATTCACTGGTTTCAGTGGGGCCACCTCAAACAAGCTGCAAGCCGGGATCCACAATGCTGTTTCAACACTCCCAAGCTCTCTTCTAAAGGATATCTGTACTTGTTTCATCTCTGTGGTTTTATAATCTTCCCATTACACCTTACCTTCTTCTCAAGTGATCATGTTTTTCCTGTTATGGGGCTATAAGGTGGAAAACTCATCTCCTATTTCTCTTTATTTAGTTAAAAACAACATAAAATGCCCTCTGGCACAATGTTCTTAGACCATCTACAGACATATTCTTTGCTACCATTCCTCCCTGTGTTTCTTTTTACTGGATGTTTTCATTTCATCTTTGTCAATGTCAGGATGTTGTTGGGGCACCTGAAAAAATGCCACATTGGTGGTGAACTCCAGTACTTAAAAAAATGTGGATGATAGATCCTCAGGGTTTATAGATCAGCATAACTCCACTGACTTTTACTACCTGAACAGATGATTTGGGAACAGGTAATGTAGAGTTAGCGTTTTGGCATTTAGGTTGGGTTTTTTTTCCAGTTTATGAAATATAGTAAAATATAAATAAGAGAAATGTGCATTTGTGGCTCATTTTTCCAACAGAATTATTTTTTTTTCTCTTTTCTCCAAGATTTTCCTACAGGTCTTAATCGTAATCTGAAAATTATTTACTTCTAAGTAAATTTTTGTTAGACCCCGCCCACCAAAGCTGTTTCAAAACTTACTGTAACCACATGAGATGAGAATAAATTATAATCCCTCCTCCCACTTATTTACACTTTTTATATCTGCTTTCAGCTACAGCTGATAACACACCCTTATGATAGAAGTGGGATGCTGTAGCACATGTGTACCACCGGCCGGGCTCTGCTGATGGAATATGTACCATGTGCTTGGAACATGTGCTGATGTGACTCATCTGTCTGTTCCCATGGGTGATTTGGCTATCCAAAAGATCCTTGTTTCTCTAAGCCCAGTGACAGGGACCTGGGTGTGGGAAAATAAAGGTTATAAACCCTTCTTTAGCTATGACAGGTGAAAACTGGCCCCAGGGAGTGAAGTGGGAAGATCCTACAGACTTTATGAGGGTAGGTGGTAATTCAGTGTTTGTAGATTAATTTGGGATTTCAAAGTATTGTAATTTTCTATGGTATCCACGGGAGGCCTGGTGGCCTATGCACAGTGCAGATGTGGGTTCTCTCCCAGGTGGCACTCCTTGTTCCTGCTAACTTTTCCCAGGTCCTCCTCTGGGATCTGGAATCAGCCTTTCAGATTTGTTAGAGGTCAAAACCCACAGTCCCAAAGGGACCATCTTGCAAGTACATTTCAGCTGCTGCACTTCTCTCTTCTGGCTTGTCAGTTATCTCTGTTGCACAGTGTTTTCCCTTTCTCATTGCTGAGGAGATGATACAGTCTCCTAGGTCCTCCAACAGAATTTGCCAGTACCACATTATACACCATGTTTGTTGGAACTAGTTTCCATAGTCCCTACTGCCCCAGCAATATGCTTTTGCTGTCTGTCTGTGGTGTCATGTTAAGATTTTTCTGATAACAGATGAAAGATTGTTTTTCTCTTTGGAGCAGACTGTCTCATTCTAGGATATCTTTCTGTTCCTTGAGTTTGCTTTGACGTGGATTTTATAAGGTTGGGGAAAACCAGGTTGATCAACTGGAGAGAAGACTTGGAGCAGGGATTGTTCAGAATGAGAATGCCCCTTTAAAGTTGTATTGGTTTTATGTGGCAAGGTTTTGGTAGCGGGGGGGGTTACAGGGGTGGCTCCTGTAAGAAGCTGCTGGAAGCTTCCCCTGTGTTTGAGAGAGAGCAAGCCCATACCAGCCGGCTCTAAGACGGACCCGCCGCCGGCCAAGGCCAAGCCAATCAGTGATAGTGGTTAACACCTCTGTGATAACATTTTTAAGAAGGAAAAAAAGTTGGGACGCGGTGAAAACAGCCACCGGAGAGAGGAGTGAGAACATGTAAGAGAAACAAGCCTGCGGACACCAAGGTCAGTGCAGAAGGAGGGGGAGGAGGTGCTCCAGGCGCCGGAGCGAAGATTCCCCTGCAGCCCGTGGTGAAGACCCTGGTGAGGCAGGCTGTCCCCCTGCAGCCCAGGGAGGTCCACGGTGGGGCAGATATCCACCTGCAGCCCATGGAGGACCCCACACCAGAGCAGGTGGGTTCCCGAAGGAGGCTGTGACCCCGTGGGAACCCTGCGCTGGAGCAGGTTTTCTGGCAGGACCTGCGGATCTGTGGAGAGAGGAGCCCACGGAGCAGGTTTTCCGGCAGGACTTGTGACCCCGTGGGGGACCCACGCTGGAGCAGTGTGCTCCTGAAGGACTGCACACCATGGAAAGGACCCATGCTGGAGCAGTTCGTGAAGAACTGCAGCCCGCGGGAATGGCCCACGTTGGAGAAAGTTCGTGGAGGACTGTCTCCCGTGGGTGGGACCCCACACTGGAGCAGGGGAAGAGTGTGATGAGCCCTCGCCCTGAGGAGGTGAAGCGGCAGAAAATAACATGTGATGACCGTAAACCCCATCCCTGTCCCCCTTGTGCCGCTGGGGGGGCTTGGTGGAGAAATCCGGGAGTGAAGTTGTGCCCGGGAAGAAGGGAGGGGTGGAGGGAAGGTGTTCTGAGATTTCGTTTTATTTCTCATTTACCTTACTCTGGCTGATTTGTAATAAATTGAGCTAATTTTCCCTAAGCTGAGTCTGTTTCGCCCGTGATGGTAATTAGTGAATGATCTCTCCTGTCCTTATCTCGACCCGCAAGCTTTTTGTTATATTTTTCTCTCCCCTGTCCAGCTGAGGATGGGGGAGTGACAGAACGGCTTTGGTGGGCACCTGGCGTCCAGCCAGGGTCAACCCATCACAAAAGTTTTGGGAGCTATAAAAATTCTACAAATTCTACAAGAAATTTCTACAAGTCAGAGGTAATAAGGGACACAGCACATGTTTTATAGCCAATAGGGTGTCTCACTGATATATATATTTTTTTTTTCTCTCCAAGACAGGCAAATCTGAGAAAGGGCTGATTTTGCAGTAAAGGCAGCTAAGTCTGTTATTTTTATAACAAATCTCTATTAGCATGTTTTAAAGGATGCAGCGTTTTGGAATGACTCGGAGAGTTGCAGGGTGATCATATGATACTGAATTATGAACTGGCACATAAAATACAGTATACTAAGCACAGAAGACATGCATGTAAGATAGAGGGGAAAAGAGGGCAGATGGAGAAAGAGGGCATTATTTACACATGTATATATACATCGTAAGAAGTCCTGAAAATGTCAGCCCAACAATTGGATGTGGTCAGAGGGGCAAAAAGAGCACTTCTAATCCTTGTGGGAGTTGTAAGGAACAAGCCAGAAAAGGTCATTAGTATGTGACATAAATCTCTAGCATATCCCTTTTTGGACACTGTGGGCAGTTTTGGTCACTTCACCCCTAGAAAAACAAGTAGGACAAGAAACGTCACAGGCAAGGGAAGCAATGCCAACAAAATGGTCTCAAATACAGGGAAAGACTAAAGAGAAGCGTGCAGTTTGGAGGAATATGGCCTGAGAAAATTTGAAGAGAAATGTAAGATACCTATGGAATTGTTATTCTTTTTTTTTTTTCCTCACAAAGCAAAAATTAATCAACACCTGAGGAAGTTAGCAGGGTGTATATTGAGAGACGTTGGAGATTTTTCACTTCAAGAGTAAGACAGAAGAAGAACTGATTGGCATGGGACATGGTGGTTACCAAAAATGCCAGTGGAGTCACAAAAAGATCAATAGAAGTTTTGGAGGATGGGTTTGTCTTGCTATTAAATCCAGAGGTGTGGATCCTGTCTCTGGCTCTGTTTACTCCTGTGTAGCTAATAGACTTATGATGGAAAGATATGCTGGCACACATCGTACGCTACATGTTGTAGCATCTGCTAC
Organism: Haliaeetus albicilla; assembly: GCF_947461875.1. NCBI lineage: Eukaryota > Metazoa > Chordata > Aves > Accipitriformes > Accipitridae > Haliaeetus > Haliaeetus albicilla. Next base: position 14,881,830 of record NC_091516.1, read on the forward strand.
TGGCCACTTTCGGAAAAGGGACACTGGCTGAGAGAGATGTTTTGGCATCTTCTTTGTGTCACGACCTTGAATTTATGCTGAATCTGATTTCGAGACTGCAGACTGGTGTATACTACAGAGAAGGAAGGAATTCCCTTCCCGGCAGTGCAGCTCAGAGGTCTGTCTTATGTGCGAAGGCACAAGAGAGGGACGTGGTGTGCTCTGATAGCTGTGTAGTTGTAGGGCACTGCAGACAAGGAGCCCTGGCTGAGGGGCTGTCCCCAAGAGGTGCCTTCACAGTCGTGCCCACAAAGCACTGGATTCATGTTTTAAAATCTAAAAATCTATTTGGTGTTGATTTGTCCCTATAATTTCACTTTTGGAGCGTTCTGGTTTTATGGAAAACCTTTCATTTTCTTGCAATGCTTATTTTGCCATGCTAAAGGAGAAGGTAATTTTTCATCATATATTTTTTTCATCTCCATTTTTCTACGCTCATCCCCTGATGAAGTCTTTCTGGAGGCCAAAATCCTGCTCTGGTGAACGTTGTAAATGTCTCAATACTTGTCTTAGAGTGGCATTTGGAGCCCTATTGATGGTAATTTTAGACAGAATATTTTGGAATGGCTTTGTTCACTCTAGTGACCCTGGTGAGCTCTAATCTTATAAAGACATGTAACATATGTGGCATGACTGTCTAATAATATTTGCTATGAGGCTTTGCAGCAGACATTTAACTGTAATTTGAGGCAATACTTGAGTAAATTAAATAAAAGTATTCCCCTTACTGAAGGCTATGTCCTAATGCTGACAAATAGTTTTGTAGCTGCTTGTTTTTGTTAACCTTTTAACATCCAGTACAACATCATCCATCAAGGGACAAGGAGTGTGCATCCTACTCATAGCATACAGCCCTGAGATTGCATTTTGGAGAGCATTGATTCTGACAGGCTTGAGCGTTATGGTGGATAATCAACATAGCATGAACTTACAATGTGAGGGTGCGTGGATGGGAGCTTGTTCCTTGAATGTGTGATCAGAATGACAGAGTAGGAAGAAGGAAGCTGAACAGACCTTGTATATGGCATTAGTCAGGGCATTTGGAAAGTGTTCTGTCCAATCCTTTTAAAAACTAGGCAGACAATTGGAAATGAACTCCATGAATAATAGTGTTTTGTAAAGGCTTTTGCCTTGTGAGGGCTTTTGCCTATGTGCGCTGAATGGCTGCATCATTATTGAACTGATGAGATGACTTAGTCTGAAACAACAGTACCCAAACTATCTCCCATGGCCTGTGAGCACTATTCATTTGGGCCACAGACCATTCTCAGACTCTTTATCCACTATCATCCAGGTGCAGGCCGACAAGCTGTTTAGCAGCCACAGCCTCCTTGCCATTTCTTCCCCTTAGGTGAGGGCAGAAGGTGACTCCTCTGGCACACCTGCAGATTTTGAGCACTCAGTAAAGCCAATATAGTCCAGAGTCACTCTGCATTGCTGATTCTACGTTCTGTGCATTCAGCCAGGTGGTGCCTATAGCCAGAGGTTGCCTGTGCAGCTTGCTGCAGCAGGGAAACTCAGCCCATGAGATCTAAAACCATAGAAGGGAGTCTTTGTAATTGCAGAGGACTCTTTAATCTAGCAGATAAGAGATTCATTCAGACGCTGAGGCTAGATTAGAATTGACTATGATTATCCAGTGAACAATGCACTTAGAGGTGCTGTGGGTTTTGTATCACTTGATGATTTCAAATCAGGGCTGGATATTTTCCCCGCAGAACAATACTCTAACACAACCAGGAGGCACTTGACTTGACAAAAGAGCTGTTTAATGACATACTACGGTCTGTGTTTTTGCACAAAGTCAGGCTGGATGATTACAGTAGTTCTTAAAATCTGGGACTCTAATGAGGTGCTTTGTCTTCACAGTCAATTATTTTAGTTATTCATGCACTAGAGCAAAATAAGATACCCTTGAGACACTTCAAAGGAAATTGTATCCTTTCTTTGCTATCTAATTTTGATATGCAGCGTGCAAAATTTGAACCACATCTTTCCATGTGTGTGTTATCAGACCATGCCAATAGCAACAGCCAAAAGTAACAACTTTCTGTTCTGCCAGCATTTATTTGATTGTGAATTGTTTATGGCCAGGCTTTGCTTCTGGTTGATTGGCAGCAGCAGCAGCAATGACTTATTCCCTTATCCAAAGAAATACTAAAGTTTCATGCTTAATTGCATTCCCTTCACAACAAGTCCCTCTACCCAGTTCAGCAGAATTACCCTTGTGCAAAATAGGCATCCACATTGAGATAATGGACCTTGTATTTTAAAATTATTTTTACACACAGCTAAATAGACTGCTTTACTTTGATTCCAGGAGAAAGCTGGCACTTGGCTGAAGTGTATTTTAAGGGCTACTGCTTTGATCTGTTTTGCAGTAGAGCTCATCCTTGCACTCATCTTTTTGTATAAAGAAGTCTAAGCAACTTCACTTGTAGAAGAGACATTTGGGGTCCAATGTCTGAATTAGCTGCTCTTTGACACAAGTATTTTGGCATTCACTTCTGCTCTGAATCACAAGTGATTCAATCTAGACACGGAAGCCAAAGAAGTGCCTCAGAGACACAGCAGAAGGAAAGGAGGTTTAGACATTTATAATGGCTCCTCTCTGCTACTTACCTGCCTGAATGGAAAATCCTTATCCTTTCATGTACTATTCCCCTGTCCTGTCCCTACCCCCATTAGTGATACCAGCTACCCTCCCTCTCCAGTCCATTATCCAAAAATGACCAAAGACTCATCCTTCTTTTTGTCTTGTTGCAACAAAGCACTAATACCGCCCCCCCTGCTCTCTTTTCTTGATCTTGAATGTTATCAGTCATGTTGACATCATAGTCTTGTATAGAAAAGATTCTGGTGTTGCTCTCCAGAGTGATAAACTGCGGAAGTGATGCATGCCCCATCAGAATTGACATATGTAAGCACACGATGAAGATCCAGCTTGGTGTTTGGCCAAGATTTTTCTTTCTGTATGTTCAGACTGGGGGATAAAGTATAGGAAGTTAGATTTGAGATCAAAGACTTGTTGTTTTAAGTTCCTAACTTCTCCAGAAAAGCTTGTAAATAAACCAATACAAGCTAGCCAGAAATCTCATAGGAACAACTTTCAAACTTTTAGAATATGTAAGTAAGTATGCTTCCTGATTTTTTTTGACACCTTCAGGCATATTTGAAATTCAGCATGTTTCAAACAGGTTTTGATTCTACAGAATTTTAAAAGGTAATTTATTATTGTTCTGATCCCCCCCCCCCATTAATTGAGAATAATATCCTTTCTACATAATTTTAAACCAGCAATTACTTTTTTCGTATGTAGTTATACCACTGGTAATAAATGCCATGGTTTCCTTAAAAGGCTGTATAAAGTTCCTAAAGTACAATATTCCAACCAGACCAAGGGGATAACAATGATATGTTTTGGTGACATGATCCACACATTTTATTTGATTCTTTTTGGAACCTCTTCTTACACATATTGCTACATGACAGTGGTCAGAGTTTTGCTTTGGACCATCACACCAGGTTATTGTGTAGACTTGTGTGAAAAGTCTTTCATGGACTATTGAAAAGAGTACACGGATACCCTTCCTGTTCTTGTCCTTACAATCTTAGGCTGCTTCTGTCCTTAACTAGATCTGGAGAGTGAGATCATACTTTGAAAACAGAGAAGGGAATTACAGCCCTCTCTCTTTTTTTAAAGAAAATGGCCATGGGAATATAACACAAGCCATTGTTTCACAACTTGGACATGGAGAATTTAGTGTTTGTAACACTTATTTTGTAGAAGCTTCTACAAAACATCTCTAATTTAAGTGGCGGTGGGGGGTTTCCCCCTCTCCTTGACCTAACAAATTGCCCTATTGGGAAAATTTTGCAACAGCTGGATTGCTCATTAATCAATGGTAAATTAAGAAAATGACCCAGGACTGGTTATCAGCTGGATTTTGCAGTATGTTGAAAAAGTTACATCAGCCTCCAGACACTGTAACATAAGGTAGTATAACACAGACATCCCCAGTTAGGGGTCTCCTGGGGAGAAGAAGGGAACAGAGAAGAGACATTGATGGCACCATGTTTTGTTGAATGTCATCTGTCTGTATGGTAGCATTTCAACTTATGGCTGTATAGCTGTGAATCTAATTCCCATGCTAGCACCTGAGTAGCTGTACCATGTTGACATCATAATCTTGTGCTCATGGGAAGAATCTAGCATTGCTCACTAGAGTAATAAATATGCAGCCCCGCAAAACTTGCTGTGAGTTGATATGTGTCTCGTCAGTTTTCAAAAAATGTAAGTGCACAGTTCTCTCTATTAAACCTACAATGACAGCTTTCCTGCTGACTCAAGGTACCTGAAATAGGTTGTCTAGAAGCCCTTTCCTAGAAATTCCTGTACCGGTGCCTACATCAGAATTGCTGTAAATATTATACAATAGCTTTTCATTTATCATTTTTCCTTTAAGATTTAACTGTGTATTGCCTAATTTTCCAAGAGCTTTGTTTCTTTTCAGTAATTGTAATGCTTGTATATCAACTTTTAGCTGGGTTTCCTAAGGAACTGAGGTTTCTGTGGTAACACAGCCTGTCTCTCCAGTTGGGTATTGGTTCCCTCTCCCTGGGTAACTCTGCAACCTGCTGGCCAAATTTAACTGAGTTCGAAGGAGGTGATAGAAATCTTAACATGAAATATGTCCCAATGGGTTTTTTGAAAATCAATAGCTGGAGAGAGGAAAGAGACCTGAATTAGTGCATCAGAGAAAAAGGCAGGCATAACTCAGCTGTTTGACAATCTGTTTGGTAGCAGTCAGCCAGTCTTCATGCATGTAGAAGATGACTGGCCATGGCACATTGGTGACATGAAAGAATAGAGTAACTGAGGTTACTACACTGGGCAGGCAGAAGAGGACATGAACCTGTAGGAAACCCAACTTTTACTAGTTTTGCTGTTCACTGAAGAATGTGTGCATTTTATTTGGTGGTGTGTACTCCCACCTGCCATATTGTGACTGCCCGTGGAACTTAAATTCACCCTGCGTAGGAAATTTCTGCAATTTTCATTTTAGAACCAATTAGTATAGTAACCAGCACTAGATTTCATGGTTGGAAACCTTTCTCCTTTTGTCATCTTAAGACTTGCTTTTTAAAAAAATAAACAAAAAAAAGTGAAATTACTTACTAGGGTAGTGCATCAATGGACTGAGGAGTTCTTCACCACTTCACATCTTGGATTGGAGATCTGAGTGACTCCGTAAAGGATACAGACATTGGGTTTCTGGCTTTCTTCTGGTTTTCTCTTTTTGAGCTGCAGATCCCTGAACATTTTGCCAGTGGAGAGGTGGTGAAGAATTTATGCTTACTGATGATAGGTTTATTTTTATGACTTAACTTTGTAAGGCCTCCTAGAAGTGGTTCATGGATATCCAGAAGTCTGTGCACAAAAGTCTGCAAATCTGTGCTTATGTCAGCAGCCAGTGTTAGGGTACAGCAGAGTTAGTGGATGAGGTGGTATGGGCAGTGTTACCTGGGAGCTCTGAGGAGGACTGCAGTAGTCCTTACTACCTCTTGCATTTATTTTTGTTCTTTATCTCCAAATCCCTAGTTGCTGGAATCCTTGAACGGGTCATCCCTTTTTGTCTACTGATGTCCAAACACCATTTGAAGAAATATCAGAAATTTTACCAACAAACAAGGCTCTGGGTGCAGGAAAATGTGCTGGAGCAAGACCACTGGAGGAACTGGGTGCCCAGGAAAAATAGAGAGACGTAGTCAGGCTCCTTCTCTGGGGTAAGTGGCTGATAAGGCGTTTGCTCCTTGTTGAAGGCAGAGTGTTTGGAAGAGGTTTCTTTCAGTGCTGCTCTGGCAGCTGTAGCCAGCAGAGGTGCGTGGAGGTGACCTGCAGCGCAGCAGAGCCCGAGGGCAGAGAGGACACTGTGGGCAGTGTGTCAGCACAGCCAGGGGAGGCTCTGCTGCCTGCCTTGTAAGCGCAGTCTACCCTGCCCTGCTGTGTAGATGGGGCAACCAGCAGCTGAGCCGGGAAAAATGAGCTATGGTGAATGACCCCGCTGCTGGCAGTACAGCGCAATTTGGGGCTCGTGTCAGTTGGCAGCCTGTTGTGACCTCCCTGGCTGCTACCTCTGCGGCAGGGCAGGGGCTGGTGTTGTGGCTGGCAGATGAGCACGCCTGGAGAGAAAGGGCAGAGGACACAGATACCCCTCATGCATGTCTCCTCAGGGAAACTGGAGTGCGGCTTGCAAGCCGACATCCTCCAGTTTTGCCCTGGGATGGAGTGCACAAGTTTGAAGAAATAAATCCTGCTCCCTGAGGAAAAGTTCAAATCTTTTTGTGGAGCTTTGTGACAGCAGAGAAAGTTATTGGAAGGAAAAATAATGCTGCATAATTTGCTTGCCCATCCAAATTCAATAAACCCCTTTGTGTACAGTTATTGCCTTTATGCAAAATACACATCTCTGACAATGAAACAGGTTACCGGAGACTAATCTACTTTCTTTGGTGGTTCCTTAGCAACTACAGGTGTGAAGTAGTTGCCAAGGAGCCTGGTTCAATGCTTTGCAAGGAAGCAAGCCAAAAAAAAATATTAAAAAAAAAACGAAATAAAAAGGTGAAAGACTGAATTGTGAAGTTAAGTGTGGACTGATAAGCAAGTGTTTGTTGTTTGTTTTGGAAGGTCATCAGCCATTAGTTTTTCTCTGCTTTTCTTAAAATACACGTATTTATGATTGAAAGCTTCACTGTGGTCTCCTGGCAGTGGGTGCAGGGTTGTGCTGGCTGGTGCAGTGGTGCTGTTGGGCTGTGAGCTTCACCTATAGGGGCAGGGGTAGCAATCTGAAAATGAGAGAGCTGGGACACAGAGCACCCCCCTGAGATGCTGGCCCAGGCAGCACAGGCTGGAAGTGGCACCAGAGGTTATTGATGTTTTCTCTGTGTACTGGTGATGGGCAGCATTTACATCATGGGCACTAACAAAAATGGGCTGGAGGTAAAGGTCCTGCCTTTATCTGTGGGGAAAAGGTTTTTGTCTATATCTATCCTCTCCTCCTGATTGGAACAGAGGTTATTTTTTAGGCAAGTGCGGGAAGGAGATGATGCAGGGCTCAGTCCCTGGAGGCGCAGTGGTGACCAAGATCTGGGGAGGGAAAGGCAGGAGTGTATCTGGGGCTGAGACACTACAGGATTAAACTGAGAGAGTTCACAAAAACAACAAGGGTATAAAAGGAAAAGGGTTGCTGTCCACTGGTTTGATTCTGATACCTCTGTCGAGACCACTCTTGCCTGGCTGAGGCAGTGCCACAAGGACAGGTTAGGTGGCTTCAGGGTGGGCAATCAGACCTTTTACTGCCTGCGAGGGGCCGTGGCAGGAGCCTGCTGGCAGGGTGGGCAATGTCTCTAACCACACTGGGCCCCAGGGGGCCACACGGACATGCCTGCCACAGCCAAGAACCCGGACCACTGATGGAGGGAGGAAATGGGAAAGCTATTGGGGACTCAGTAATCCCTTCTCATCTGCTGGGGCCAGCTGTATGGCCACACTGATACCGTATGTCTGGGGTCTGGGTCTTAACATAAATTGGTTTATATCAATGTCTTCCTCAGGGCATTAGGCTCTATAGTCCAGATGGTGGAGTGCCCTTGGTACAGAAACCATATGGTAGTGTATAGGAAAGGTTCAGAAGGGGAGAAGAAATACATTGCGCCGTTCATTTCTCATAACAATAGGGTCAATGACATTTATGTCAGCATTAGTTGATGGCACAAATGACACCAAAGTCATGGACAGGCATAATTAATGATGGCAAAGCATAAGTACAGCACACACAGACTGCAAAAACTGGGCTGCATCACAAGACCTAAATTGGATCTGAATTTTAAAGGTTTAAAACCCAAATCCTTTAACAAGTCAAAGGTTTTAAAACTTTTCAAGGCAGGGCACAGCACCCAGAAACTGTGGAGTGAACAGTATTATTGCAACGTACAGCACTTTGAGCATTGGCAGGTCTTGGAGACCTGAGGTATTAGACCCGAGGCAGCATTGGGTATAGCAAAGTCTCTGTGGTTGCACAAAGAGAGACAGAGGGGAGGGAGGGTGGGTCTGTCTGTTGGAAGTGGGGGGCCACAGGAAGCAGAGTAGGAATTACCTCAGAAACTGTCAGCCCAGTACTGTATTTTTCTTTTCCTGTCCTAAGCTCCAAGATGTTGAATAGAGTGTTTTAAAACTCAGTCTGCAAAATGTGTTTTTGTTTTACCCTCCCGCCCCCCAAAAAAGGCATTTTTGTTATCTGACCTCACCAGAGCTGCATCCTTTTACTGCTGCTGCTTTTTAATGATCATTTAAAAATGATTAACAATGCTTGGAGCCATGACAGCCTGACTTCCTGTGCTGAACTTCTGCATGTCTGGATTTGCAGGAGGGAGTTCCTGATGAGAGAATTTCCTATAAAACAAGGACACTTGGGTCATTGTTTAGAAAACTGACTGCGTGGAGGAGGTATAAGTCACAGGCTAGGACAGATGCTCTGGTGGAGATTTTTGCTTGTTTAGGGCTTCTTTTTTTAGCACCGGAAACACATTTGTTTGCAATTTCTAAAGACATCTGAGCAACAGAGTGACTGGCTGCCACTGGCTGCATGAATCTAATCTTTGGTTCCATCTTCTTAAAAAAAAAAAAAAAAAAAAAGTAAAGTGATGGGAAAGACTTCAAGACTTCTTTAAAATCAGGTGGGATTACTGACAGATTTCATGCAGGGAGAGGCATGACAAAAGCTCACTTATACCATGGGGAAGTGGAGACTTCATAGAGTTTAATTTCTGAAAGTGTCCTCAGTACATAGTTAACTACTGTCTCAGAAACAAAAACTCCAGTGTTTACTGTCTGGTCGTACAAGCAGAGACCCATTTTTGACTGATTGCAGGACTACTGCACTGTCCGAATCCCTTGTAGTCCCTGGTCACGTCAGGGTTTCTTAAAGTTTATTTCAGGGAGTATGTTAAGGTTTGGTCACTTAGGCTTGTTTCTAAACGAATTTGCTCATCTTGAAAAGGAATGTGGCTACTGTTGGTTCGTATATTTTTATTTTGGATGGAAAAAATATTTATACGTTTAGATAGGAAAGTGGAGGAAATGCAGTCACTGCGCATTTTGGCCACTTCTAACTCTCCTCTCTAGCTGACATTTGCCTTCCTCTGCTGGGGCACTAAATAATGGAGAATCGAATGCTCACATGTCTGTAGGAACATGCAGGCAAATATATCTCGCACTGTGTATTGGGTGTATCGGGATGGAACACTTCTGGACAGGGAGTTACTTCTATAAAATCCTAGGTTTTCTGCTGGATGGCCAAGCAGATAGAAGGAGGGAGACCTCCCTTCTTGGTTCCAAGGGAACAAGCTGATGGAAACAGCTCATACCCACCAGCAGAAGTGGTACTGACCTGCTGGGTTTCAGTCATCCATGTGTTATGTAGCCAGTGCCTTTTGAGACATTTGAGACTGCATCTCAACTCGCTGGCTCGTAGCACTCCAGAAGACATGGGTCTCCTTTAGGTTTCCTGTATCATCTCCACCAAGACCATAGAATCATAGAACCATTTATGTTGGAAAAGACCCTTAAGATCATCGAGTCCAACTGTAAACCTAACACTGCCAAGTCCACCACTAAACCATGTCTCTAAGCACACATCTACACATCTTTCAAATACCTCCAGGGGTGGTGACACAACCACGTTCCTGGGCAGCCTGTCCCAATGCTTGACAAACTTTTTGGTGAAAAAAGTTTTCCTAAAGTCTAATCTAACCCCCTCCTGGCACAACTTCAGGCTATTTCCTCTTGTCTTATCACTTGTTACTTAGGAGAAGAGACCAGCACCCACCTCACTACTGCCTCCTTTCAGGTAGTTGTAGAGAGCGATAAGGTCTCCCCTCAGCCTCCTTTTCTCCAGGCTAAACAACTCCAGTTCCCTCAGCCGCTCCTCATAAGACTTGTGCTCTAGACTCTTCACCAGCTTCATTGCTCTTCTTTGGACACGCTCCAGCACCTCAGTGTCTTTCTTGTAGTGAGGGGCCCAAAATGGAACACAGTATTCGAAGTGTGGCCTCACCAGTGCTCAGTACAAAGTGATGATCGCTTCGTCCATATATATGTCTTAGATATTTCAAGCAGCCTTGGGTGCTTTTAGGTGACTGAATCCTGATCACTGTTTCTGAAGTTCAACCCCGAGCTTGCCTTGAGGCCACTGAATACTGATGGATGGTTTGACTAGAATGTGTGAGCCACCCACACCTCACTCTGATGGGAAGAGCAGATATTAGCCATTTCAGGTTTTAGTAAGTGATCTCAGTACAAAGTATCTTTGAAAATCAGACCAGAGTTTTTATTTAGGTGCTTACACCCCTGGGTCTGAAATCCATATTCAAGGCTCACAATGTCAGACTTTAACATGCTACAGAAATCTTCACATGAAATCCTTTTATTTCTTTTATTTTCAAAGCAGCTGTCCAATCATTTTGTCATCTTTGATGGGATCTATTATGTCAAATTTTAGACGCTGGTCGAATTTAGGACTTAAGATACACAAGGAGTTCCTCTGAAATTAAAGGGAGGAAATAAAAATCTGAGTTAATTTGGTGTCTAACTAGAGATAGACAGCCTTATGGTATGGTCTGTCTCAAACTGAACTTCACCCCTTGAAAGATCATGCTGATCACTAACTTTCGCTAGCGCCCAAGTAGCAAGGTGCCCTGCTATATAAATTAATACCCATCTGTGTCATATACCAAGGTGTGCTACATGGAACCTGAAAGGAGAGTCCCTGAGAGAGGTGGCTACTGGTGAAATCTGAATCAGATGGGCCTATTTATGTTATTTAATGGTCTTGTCAAATACAGACCCCTTTTTTGCATGTGTCGGTTTTGTGAGAGGGTTGCTAGAATGAAAACTGAATGCCATCACATTAGTTTTGTGTCTACAACTGTCAGTGCTGCTCTTACTTACGTGGTACTGATAAATTTCCGTGTGTCCTATCATACAAGCTTTTAGATTATATTTAGTTTTAAAGCAGAAGTGTTATGTCTACTGAGACAAACAGGGAAAAAGAAAGAGGTGGTGAACACCCTCCAAAATGATCAGGGAAGTTGTACATGTTCACACAAGCAATGTCATTTCAGGACAGGGAGTCAAGGAGTATCCTTCTGACTGCCTAGATCTGCATCTTCCCCTTCTGGGTGGGCCTAAAAACTTCAAATTCAGCAGAAGGCCTTGGTATGTTCACTATGAAGGACCATAAATGGTATTGTGTCAAAAATGCAAAGCAGCAATATATCTGACAAGAAAGAAACTACCCCAAAGTCACTGGGAGAGGTTGCAAGAGGATTATCTGCGTGAGATGGGATACCTCTTCAATTTGAATTAAAACAGAAAAGACAAAGTGTGGAGGGCTGGTTGGTGCAACATGCTATGTGCAAAAGTGTAAGTGTGAAATGCTTCAGTAATATGGTGGGTAACAGAATCCCCTCTGATTTCAGTACAGAAATCAAGCTTACCAAAGCTCTTAATGACTGAAATTCTTATGAATTCACCTAAACCCAAAGCAACAAAACAGGTGAAAGAACTTATGGGACTGATGATCCAGAATTTAATCATGTTACATAACGAATGTTTGCCAAGAACTCTTTGTGTTCATTAGATTTAATATCTTTGTTAATCTGGAGTTGATGACAATGACTGATTTCAGAACAAAACTGGTAGCATCTGTGAAATTGCACAGAGGTCAGCAATACATTCTGAGCAAGGAGTATCTCTGCAGTAAACTGGGAATTGAGTTTTGGAGACCATTGCACATCATTCATGATGACAAAGGCAAGTTTCTCATGTAAAATGAATTTGTTGATGACAAAACTTAAAACAGAAAATCTACTACAACTAAAGATTAAATGGAAAGCAGCCAGTTTGCCAGAAAGAGATCTCCCAGTAGGTTTCGGTGGAATATTTTTACAGTTGAGACAGAGCATACCAGTGAAAAGTATGAATCAGTCACAGCTTCCATAGTTTTCAAGGTTGAATTGAAGCTCCATCACATACGTCTTTCAGCTGCATATTTCATTTGCTGCTGGGCTTAAGCTCACCTAACAGATTAGAAAAGCCAATGGATTTCTTCATTGCTTATTTGCATTAAGAATCTCTTTTTTGATCAATAAATAGATAAAATGTGTGCGTTATCATACAAAACAGTATTTCTTGCCAAATGGGGAAGTGTCATCGTGATAAATATAATACCTACTGCAAAGCTACCCTTCAGTAAGGACTACTGTAGCTAAACAAAGTCTATAAATGCAAGTCTTGAAAACATCATTACATTTTCCCTGCTGATACCAACAGCTGAAACTTCTAACTTTGGCTTGTTGATGATAGGGATATCATTCTATCTTTCTTTCTTTCTTTTTCTGAAGTGTTTCTTAGCTTAGATAACAGCAGCTGAGTCTCACCGGTGTGGCTTGCAGCCAGCACAAGTGAGAGGAGCTGGCCAAAAAGGAAATGTTCCCAGTTCTTGTGGGCATCTGTGCTGGTTTTGACTGGGATGGAGTTAATTTTCTTCATAGTAGCCAGTGTGGGGCTACGTTTTTGATTTGTGCTGGAAACAGCGTTGATAATTCAGGGGTGCTTTAGTTAACTGCTGAGCAGTGCTTACCCAGCGTCAAGGCATTTTCTGCTTCTCACCCCACCCCACCAGCGAGCAGGCTGGGGGGGCACAAGAAGTTGGGAGGGGACACAGCCGGGACAGCTGACCCCAACTGACCAAAGGGATATTCCAGACCATATGATGTCAGGCTCAGCATATACAGCTGGGGGAAAAAGAAGGAAGGGGGGGAACGTTGGGAGCGATGGTGTTTGTCTTCCCAAGTTACTGTTGCAGGTGATGGAGCCCTGCTTTCCTGGGGATGGCTGAACACCTGCCTGTCGATGGGAAGTAGTGAATGAATTCCTTGTTTTGCTTTGCTTACATTGCATGGCTTTTGCTTTACTTTTTAAATTGTCTTCATCTCAACCCACAAGTTTTCTCACTTTTACTCTTCTGATTCTCTCCCCCATCTCATTAGGGTGGGAGTGAGCGAGCAGCTGTGTGGTGCTTCGTTGCTGGCTGGGGTTAAAGCATGACTGCACCTGGTAAATGAATTCCCAGGAGATAAATATTAGAAATTGAACTGTTTGGGAATTTCCCTATAAATTTTTTTTTTAATCAAAAAATGTTTTGTTGAGACCAAAACTTTGTGTGAGGTTACATTCCTCTGTTGACAGGCAAGTTCTCTGTAAGAGAAATGAATTTTTCTCATGTCCACATGGCACCTGAACCTCCTTCTCCCACAACCCATAGAAGGGGCTTGATTACAGGGCTATAATGTATTTGGTGGTGTTGTTCTTGCTATAGCCCCTGCTAGAGGTGTTCCATTATGTATAAATGCAGTTATTCTGGATTGGGGACTTGATCTCTCTCAATCCATATGAATGCTGTCAAGTAATTTTCCCTGGTCCAGTGAATGCCATCTCCTTTTTAAAAAACCCCACAAACTGCTTTCAACAGTCTTGCCTTCTTTCCAAAGGAAGCAGGAAAATTTGACTTCTTCACAGTGTTCATTTGCTGACTTTCTGCCAGAGGACATGGGAACCATTTCACAAGCATTCAAAATTTAACTGTAGAGCATTAAGCTGATGGCTGAGATACCCTGATGACATGCCTTTCAGCAGTTTGTAGCAGGAACCCACAGCATGCATGTAGGAATTCTCTGAGAAGCTAATGAGGTACCATCTTTCTTTTAAGAGTCACCTGTGCCCTATCTGTGGTGTGGTTTATCCTACCAGCTGGACAGAGTAATCCTAGACCATATGGTAAGCATAGAGACATAAAGTTAGCCCTGATGAGATACAGGGGCTGCCCGAGTTCAGGGAGCAGTGTCCAAAGAGAAGGGGATTAGAGTGAAGGCCCATTATTTCCAGGCAGATGGCCTGGGACTACCATCCCTCAGGAGGTGGGGGGCGGGAGAAGACACTGTCCTGCAGGGAGCAGGTCACAGATTTCATGTGGAACTGATCCTCACCTGCTTTTAAGTGGCATTCAAGTCCTGCAGCAAAGGTACCACACTCCAGTGGGTGCTTGGGAGTCCTTTGGTCCTGCAGCCAGGACACTGGCTTACAACCTCAGCTGCCTGCATCCTCTTGCAGCTCGTTGCTGTCCTAGATGCATGTCTGAAATCAACTAACCACACCTCTTTTGTCTGTGAGTTTTGCCTAAGCAGGCTTTTCTCAGGATTTTTCCAACTTTTCTCTGGATGAGCCAGATGTGAAGCTTTTTCTTCTGACAGAACCAGAAAATGCAGAAGGGTGTGAAGAGCTAGCAGAAAATGCCAAAACCTTCCCACTTCCAAGGCTGACTGACAATTTCTGTAGATTTGTATTGTGTATTAACCTTTCCTTTTAATGCTTTACCAAAATCAGTTAAGAAGAAAAATCAATAATTCTTTTGATATAAAATGTCATTTTGCTTCTGGGCAGAACAGCTGTCACACATGCTTTCAGAGCAGGAAAAATGGATTACATTTATAGGAGGAAATGTGTGCAGTGTAGCACATTGTCCTTATCCAACAAATGAAGGTTTTCCCGTGGGATATGTAACTGATTCTCAGCGACACCATCACTTCTGCTTATACATCTGTTCTGCTTTTAACTGCAGTATAACTCAATCATTCTGGACAGATCTTCCTTTCAGATATATATTTCCTCTAAACCTATCAAGTCACAGGCATGACAACATCTGAACCTACGCCAAGGCCTATTAATTAGGGACCCCTTTCCAACCTGCCGAACGTCAGCATGGTGGTAGCTGCAGACCAGCCAGCCGCTTCCCGCAGTGGCTGCCAGCGGTGCTGAGCCTCACCGGCTGCTCTCCCCTGCTGTCACTGACAGCAGCCAGTCAGAAAGGGAAATGATTGCTTCATTCTGCCCACTTCATTAGGGACTTTCTACTTTCGCTCAGAGCCTTCAGACCAGTACCAGACAGGACACAGTTTTCAAATCTGCTTTTTAAAAAAATAGCTAAATCTTACACTTGTCCAATTTAACATTTAGGTGATGCGGCAGTACTGTAAGAGATGGCACTGCCTAAGATCCAGAGGCTAAGCTTGGTTTAGGTAGCAATGGGTGAAGTATGAACAGAACACGTTTATGGCAGGGTTTAAAAGTCTCACAATCTGCTCTGCTGGGCTCCGAACTATGTTTAAAGACCTGATCCTTGTTCATCTGACTTTACGCTGTTGCCAGTGGGACCAGAGGTACTTTAGAGAATCAGGCAACAGTAAATACCTGACTTCAGAGAGCTGGGTTTCTGGAGGAGACACTGCGTTAATATGTGTAGAGTCATGGTACTAACTGACAGAAGCAATGGTACGGGTTGTGGTATTCAGATTTCTTTATGGCAGACACTTGCTATTGAAAGCAATTCTTTCTCATCTGCATAGATCTGTGGCCTGTTTGCAGAGAATCTGAAATGCACAAATATGGGCTTTTTAATTTCTTAATGTTTTACAGAGGAAGCAAAGACAAAAGGTTTTTCTACATATAAATTTAATCATAGGCATGGAATATGTAGTGAGAATTAAAATGAACTCTAATGGAATGTGAATAATCACAGCTAAAAATTAAGGATTGAAATGCACATGTTAATGGTTGTTAGAGTGCTGCTCCTATTAACAAATGCAGTACCCAGTTAAAAGATTTTTCTCCTCTGTGGAAAGGTGTACACTGTAAATGAGCAAGGGATGATTTCCCCAATGGTTCAGTGTGAAATTTTCTTTTTCTGAAGTACGAAACTCAAACCTGTCAACTAAAGTGAGTCTTAGTTTGCCCAGTTCTAGATGCCTACAGTATAGTTGTCTTCATCTCAGCTAGCCATCCTGGGTTCCTTTTGCAGTCAGCAGAATCAATAAATGTCTGTGCCAGAGTAGCAAGAAACCTTCTCCTTACCTCTCACCAAACATGACACATTAGGGGGTGTCTCATCAAAACCTAAACCTTCGGAGAACCGCCAAGTGTTGGCTGTATCACGACAAGATAAAAGGCGCGTCTGCATGCATGCAGGCAGGCAAACACACGTTGTCATTCCAGTTACAGGCAGGGTTGGGTGGACTTCAGCCTTTCCGATGTGGGTGGCAGAGAGCATTCTTACACGCAGCTGCTTACCTGACTCTGCAGACATACCCCAGCAGTGGTCTGGTTCAGTAACAGGGGACTTCTATCAGCATGGGCTGCACAGTGTTGCTTCTGTGACTGCCAAAAGGTACAAGTATGGCTATAAATAAGGGACTTCAGATGTCAGGGCTGTTTCTGCAGTATGTTTTCAGAGCAATAAAATGTACAGGCTTCTTTAAAAGGATTAAAGTTGCAGTATTATAAATGCCACCAGAAATCTAGGCAATTCTGTTTGGAGAAACAATCTCCCTTTGCCTTGC
Organism: Haliaeetus albicilla; assembly: GCF_947461875.1. NCBI lineage: Eukaryota > Metazoa > Chordata > Aves > Accipitriformes > Accipitridae > Haliaeetus > Haliaeetus albicilla. The sequence continues at coordinate 14,898,381 of NC_091516.1, forward strand.
ATGATGCACAAGCAATCTCAAGGTACAGAGCACTCCATAAAAAGGACATAGAGCAAGCTGCTCGCTGAGATGAGGCAACAAGTTACCAAATTCTTTGAAACAAAGAGAAGATCGTGTAAAATGGTAAGTGATCTCTGCAAGTAGTGGGAGAGGGGTGAAAGTTTTCAGCATCCCATAGACTCAAGGCTGTATTTGGTTGACTTGTGAATTGTACAAAATGCTCAGCTCTAAGCACAAAAAAAGCATGTTGCCTTTGCAAAAGCATGTCCCTCTTGTTCGACAATTAAAAATTGCAAGAAAGAATGATGCATTCACCATTTTTAATGTCTTTAGAATGCTGCCCTAACATCCTTTTTGTTTATAGCTCTCTCTTGTAACAGGAGGTAATAAATATTTTAGAAAGCACTGATTATTTTACATGTTGACAATGTATATAGTGCTTTTAAAAGTGAGGAATTTGGAGCAATGAATAATAACTCTTCCCAGCATAAGTGAGCAATAAAGCTGCCAATACTGTGACTTTGATGTACATCTCTGCAGAAACTCAGAAATATAAATGCTACTAACATTTCTGTAACGCATTTTGGGTGCAGTATTGGGCAGTCTTATTTCAAATGTTTCTTTCTGGCTTAACACTTAGGCAAATTGATATTAATATACTGCGAGTCTGAAGGAGCAATATGTGTCCTACTGAGGGCTGTGGGAATTTTGTTATTAATTTCTGTGGATGCGGAATTTCATGAATCCTAATTGTCCTGGTTTAATGGGCTTAGGCTAGAAGTTAAGAGGGTTTTAGCAATGGCCTGTTCAAGCGAACTGTTAGAGGTAAAAAAAAGCCCCTAAATGTTTTTAAGGTAGAACTTAAATAAATAAATAAGATTTGAAATGGTTCCTTTGTATGTTCCCAATTCCAAGCCTAAGCAATTTGTGTGAGCCACCGCTACCCCTAGGAACAGCAAGGTGAGGGAAAATCAGGGAAAACCAGTAAGCATTTGAAGTTTTTGTGACTTGTGTTATAGGAGCTGCTGCTGAGATGGTCTGCTTGGTGAAGTTAAATTTCCACTTCTTGTTCTGTCAGTTCACCCTTTTGAAAGGCACTATTCTTTCTCTCACTTAGATAACCCAGACTGCTTATGCGCAGGGCTTATCTATAATGAGCTAATGCATTATGTTAAAAACTGCTAAGACACGTGTTAACAAGATGTTGCCCTCAGCATGGACAAGAATGGTTGTACTCAAACATGCTATCTGGGCAGGCTTAATTCCACAGTCCTTTTAGATTTTACATCTGTGAAGTACTAATGGTAATGTGTCTTCAGTGAGAAAATGTTTTCAGGCACGTAGAGGAAAATCAATTTATTATTAATAGGTATATTTTGTGTTTGCTCCTATCTTTGTGTCTGCTTGACAATCTGGGAGGCTGAATATTGTAGATACCAGCATACAAATGAGCACTATGTACCTCTTTTTTATCTTAGCATTCCTAGAGCTAAAGACATTTTTAATTGAAGGGAGCACTTATTCTGCCAGGTGTATGACCATGGGAGTAGCGTTACAACATTTTGAGACAGCCTCCTTGACACACTGGAATGTGTCTTTAAACTCAGCTACTGAATTGGTGCCTTTACAGCTATAGCTATCTGAAACATGCAATTTTCCACACTCAGGCCCTACCAAAGTTTGGAGGTGCTTGGAGGTTCAGACCCATTTCTTGTAGGTACTGACCACTAGGTTGAATCCAACCTGCATTGCACTGGTCTGAGCAGAAGGCTGCTAGCCTCATACCTCTGCATGGTATGCTCTGGCACAGGGAGCATGTCCAAGAACAGTCCTAAGGTTTGCAGTTCCTACAGCATGGTTGTGGGGTACTGAGATGCCAGCTGCAGGGGAAATTGGGTTATTGAAAAAGGTTTGGGGGTGTTCTTTGTCCTTACCTGCAGACCTTGATGAGAGTACTCCAAGAGGGGTAGGTCAGTGTGTGCGCATGTATTACAGAAACCTTTCTGTCTTGCAACGGTAATGCAAAGCACGGTCCTGGGATAGACTCAGAGAGGATTGCCTATAAAGGTGCCTACTTGTCATTGCACAGAGGCAGTTCCTCAGGGCCTGCTGTGGGTCATTCTGAACAGACATGTACTTGCACCACCGTCCCTGCTCCTGGGAGCATGTAGTGCGTGCAAAACTCTTTCTGTACGAGGTAAATGAGATGAGCAGGTGGTAATGGTAATGAATCTGATACTGCACATATGATATGTAGCCATTGCTTCCTAGCAATCGTGATGCACCACCTACCAGGTTAGTTTTTTGTGTCTTTTAAGGCGGCTGAATAATGCTGGCAATATGATCTGCGATCACACAGCCCCTGTGAAAGAGTTGGGTCAGCACATGCTGCCTGAGCAGCTTCTCAAAGGAATAGTGATGAAGTTGCTTTGAGTATCTAAGATATAAATGATGTAATGGATGTAAGAGGAAAGCATCTCCTTTATTAGACCAGAGGCTGTAGCTTGAAAAAAAAATGGACATCGTCTCAAGCTCCGTGATGGTGTCCTTAAAAACTTTCAGCTGTCAGAGAAGTGGAAGGCATACTTAATGAGACAAAAGAGAAAGTTATATGGCAGTGTTCTTCACTCTCTGCTTAGAAACTAATTTAATTAATAAAATCAAGAACTTCTTCAATGTCCCAGTTCCTTGTAGACAAGCAATAATTGTTTACACATTTGTCCAACAACCAGCTCACAAGCTTCAAAGGGAACTCATTACCAGGCTAAAAATTCTTCAAATCACTTTCCCATCCATCTGAATTATATTTATAATCAGTTCGTAATGAAGTTCAAATCTCATCCTTTAGATCACTAGAGAAGCCTGAAGTGGATAAGCTGTGATAAAATTATTCAAATCTGTTGTGATTATCTTTTGATTATTCTTCCTCCGAACAGCTCACCCACTGACTTAATGAGTTTTTGATTAAAAAAAAAAACCAGCAATGGATGATAGAAATAATTAATTTGTCAATAAGGACTAGCTTATCTGATATTCTAATTCACAGCTGAGTATTCTGTTAGCATTCCTCAAAGTGAACACAACCCTTCTGTTTTTATTGAGCTTCTATATGAATCAGTGATGAAACGCTGTATTTTTAAAAGCAGCATTAGTTGTGTAGTAGTTTGATGCTATCTGTAAAGACAGAATTACCTAGTGAGAAAACAAGTGCACTCAGTTTCTTTGTGAGATATCTTTGAAGATGCCAGAATGTCCATTATTATGTTGGTGAGTTGGACTTAGGCCTTCCTGCTTGTAAGTTGGACTTCCTTGCAGACTCTTCTCAGTCATGTTGGAAATCATTGGTCCACAGGCTGAACTGTAGGATAAATAATGAGAAATACATGATTACTTAATTATGGGTTTGGGGTTTTTTTTTGAGACATGAATCTGACCCAGTATATCTGTAACAGCAACAAGATACTTCCAGAAATAACTTCCTCCTTCCTATTTTCATCTTTCTACAGAATTTAAGAGGTGAATTTAGCACTGGGGCTCAGAACTAGGGGCAAAAGGGATTTGGTTCCCACATCATCAGAATCTATTGAAATCTCACATTTGCTTTCAATGGGCAGAGTCTCTGGCAGAAACAAGTGTTTTTCAGGGAATGTTTCCATGAACTAGAGGCACACAATCCCTGACGAGGGTAGTGTAGTTTTATCTATAGGTATGGGTGAGTGCCAGAGGAAAAGCAGGAATTTTTTATTACTCTTGCTAGCTTGAATAATCAGAAAAGAGCTATCAATTTTAATGGGAAATAACCTAACCAATAAGTTTGATCTCTAAGTAAAGAGACAGTGGTGAAGGAGGTAGTGGAGATCAAAGATTCGCCTGAAATAATGTTTGCAAAATATGGTTATATAAATTGTTTTTCCCTCTTCATAGTAACAATTGACATGTCAACAAGACAAAAGAGTCTCATCAGAAATTACATCAGAAAGAAGAGCAACATTTCTCTCTTCCCCATTCATTTCCTGTAAAATGCTTAGGGGAGAAGAGAGTATTAGCCAGAAGAGAGAAGCAATCTGTTTCAGAACAATAGAAATGTCTTATTATAGCATGCACATAAAATATCACAGTTTGAGTTTTGGAAGTGAAGGACTTATCGGTAATTCCTGATAGCCCAAGTACAGCAGTAAGACCCAGAAAATTTGAAGTTTTATAGGGGCACAAAGAGCCATCAAGTGTCTAATGTCCTTGAAAGTAAGTGAGAATTAAATACTGATATTTCTTTCTTTGAAATCTCCCCTTCATTACTTTGAACCTTGGAATGGAGGTATTGAGTATAAAGATTTGGTTTTGGTTTTGGTTTTCGTTTAAAGTAAGACATCCATTAAAATAATCTTTAGAAAATGGTGGAATAAATAACTTAAAAAAATTTTAACCAGGCCCAATACTCAAGGCTGTGGTTAGGTAGGATTCCTTCCCACTCTTTTGCAAGTAGTAAAAAATGGGCATTTTCACACAGCAAGCAAAAAATTAGATGGCCTGTTGCTGGGATTTTGCTTGCATAAACAGTGGGTAGGGTGGCAACATAGGTCTGACTGAATAAGAGGCTCTTCAAGATGCAGGCCCATGAATAACTTGGTTTGTCTTACAGAAACACGTTCTTCCTGCATTCAAACTTTTCTGCTAGGGGGATTGGGGGCAGTGGGATTCTGAGATAAAGTATCTTTGACTTTTGGTTCTGAAAATAAAAACTGGACCAACACAACTCTGGAAACTCAGGATGAGTAAGGGGACTGCTCTTATGAAGCACAGGACTATGATTGAGTCATGCAACAGACTCGGGTCCTGGCTGTAGCACAGATCCCTCATATGACCTTGGCAAGTGACCTAATCTCTGTGCTGTGGTGACTTAGCCTCTGTGTCTTGGTTCAGTGTCTGCAAAATGAGAATAACAGTACTGCCTTTGTCTTGTCTATTCATACTGAAAATTCCTTGGTGCAGGAATCATCTCTGTGTATTTAGTGAGGTTCTTGGCCTGCACCTCTAGGTGCTATTTTAATAACAGTACATAATTGCTGCTAGTTTTATCCCTAACCTTTTTGGAACAGAGTCGGATTTAGGAAATCCTTTCTTTTAACCCCATCCTCACCTTGGGAGATCCAAAGACTAAAGGGGATCTGTCGTGGTTTAACCCAGCAGACAGCTAACCACCGCACAGCGGCTTGCTCACTCCCCCCACCCGGTGGGATCAGGGAGAGAATTGCCCCCCCCCCCCCCCAGTTCATGGGTTGAAATAAAGACAATTTAGTAGGACAGAAAAGGAATGGATAATAATAATAATAATAATAATAATAATAGTAGTAGAACTAGAATATACAAAACAAGTGATGCACAATGCAATTACTCACCACCCGCTGACCGATGCTCAGCCACTTCCTGAGCAGCAGTCCCCAGACAGCTTTCCCCTAGTTTATATACTGAGCATGATGATATATGGTATGCAATATCCCTTTGGCCAGTTTGGGTCAACTGTCCTGGCTGTGTCTCCTCCCAACTTCTTGTGCCCCCCAGCTTCCTCGCTGGTGGGGTATGTGTGAGAAGCGGAAAAGGCTTTGACTTAGTGTAAACACTGCTTAGCAACAACTAAAACATCAGTGTATTATCAATATTATTCTCATCCTGAATCCAAAACACAGCACTGTTCCAGGAACTAGGAAGAAAATTAACTCTATCCCAGCTGAAATCAGGACAGGATCTCAGTCAAAGTCACCCTTTCTTTGCAATACAAAATAAATAACTTGCCTTTGGTAACCCTGCGTGACCTGGCATTCAGCTCCCTTATGGGCAAAAATCCCACCAAATGATCCTGCTCAGTTTGATCCTGCCAGCTTTGAAGCCAGCATATTGCATTGGCTTATCTTCCAGGGACTGGATTTGCAGAGTTTGTAGCTAACAATAAATTTTATTAACTGCCTCCATGGAGAAACCCAAAACATCTCTGCAGTAATAAAGATGGAACAGGGTTGCAGAGCATGAGATACTGGAGACACTGCTGTATCCTGAGAGACAACATTAGAAAGAAGATGGAGGACTCCCCAATGATAGCCTATTTTACAGATTATTGGGGTTCACCACAAATGCTCATGGCCATTAATCTCGTGTGAATGGATGCTGTCTCGCTGCCTCTGTAGAGGCAGGGGGGCAGGAACAAGTGCCAAACTGACCACAGGTTTTTCAGGTACATGGGTCTTGTTAAAGGTGTGACACATCAAAGATCTTTTGCTCTTATCAGACTTTAAATGTTCTCAATTCTCAAGTGAGAAGAACAAATATTGAACTTGCTGCAGCATCTATGTTTGCAGCTTACCTGAGATTTTGGTCCTGTTGAAGGCCATGTCAAAATTCCCACTTACTACAACTAGTATTTGAGATAGCTTTCCAACTAGCTAGCAGTAGGATAGCATCTTAGATGACTAAGAGCCAGTCAGGAAAGTGGTGCAATTCCATGCAATGTGATAACAAATCATGCCTTTCTGCACTTTCTGCAGGGCAAATCTACAGCTGCATTTTGCAGTGGCTCTCAAAGTAGTTTGCTGATAGCCAAGGGTTACAATAACAAAACTCAGTGTAATAAGGAGGAAGAGAGGAAATGTTGCTAGAGATGAGGTGCATGTTTTGTATGTTTTATCAATGCAAACCAAAAATGTCAGGACTGCGATTCTGTTTTCTTACTGTGTCATGTTTAAGAATCCTTCAAGTTTGATACTGGAGAAATGGTAAATTGTTGCACTTATTTGGGCAAACTGGGGCACGCCTAAATAATTCCCCAATCCATTTTCCCCAAGTAGGAGACCCAGGATCTTCCCTCTTTCACAGTAATGCCCTCTTTGTGGCTGTGATCCCCTAAATACACAGGGAAAAGAAGGTTTTTAAAAGGGGGTCTTCGGCCAGAGAGTTTGACAGGGTTTTCCAGTTTAACAGTTGTTCATTCTTCTTATGAATCATTCCTCCCTTTAACTGTTCTCCCTCTGCTCTGTCATCTGATGGAAAAGGCTGATGATAGAATGAGCAAAACGGGGTGGAAGTAAGCCATTTTGGAAGGAATTTTCTGGTTTACACTGACTAGAGGGAGGCTTGATAAACATGCGCTAGTCCAGTCTAAAGAAGACTGTTTCTGAATCTAATCCAATTTGCACAGTGCTGTTATACGTGCCATGATGTTAAACATCAAAAACACTTAATATCACATGATGCTTATTTTAACCATCTTCCTGAAGCTCTCTTTTTCTAAGATTGAAGTAACTTAGTGAAATATTAAATGAGATATTCCATGCATATAAAGCAAGCAGCTAAATGCATGGCTGAGTGGAAGTGACACAAGTGATAGCAGTCATACTGCTTTATTTTGCTGTTGAAGCTACTTAACATCAGCAATGTGGTGAGTAGGAAGGGACTGGATAAGTATGATGCTTCCTGGGGATAAATGCCAAGACCCTGCTCAGCCCTTCCTGAAATAAAACCCTGGGAGGTTACAGAGAAGGAAATGTCCATTCCTTCTTGGCAGCTTCTCAGATGCCTCATTTGAGTAAAGATTAATTTTGACACTGGAACAGTCTGGAGGTTCACCCAGCAAGCCTTCTGGTTCAGCGCAGAGGTCATTGGAGCTGGGCTTTCCACATTTGGGCCTGATGCTCTTGTTTTCACTTCCAGCTGCTGTGAAAGGTCTCTAACAGCTAGCAGGGGCCATGTAATTTTTCCCATGAAGGAAAAACCCAATGATAGGCAGTGTTAGATCTGTGCCTGATTTCAACAGACCCACCTGGAAAATAAAGTGTGCCCCCACAAATCCCATGCTTTACCTGCCATTTCCTTCTCTTCTTCACCTTGCCCTCCTTTCTTTGTATGGTTATGTCTGAGCCTGGGATGAGGTAGTAGGGGAAAGATGGTGATGATCCTCCTCTTGGATCAATGGTCTAGGAAACACACCAAGTTACAACCTAGTCTACAAAAAAGCCTGTGAGCTAACTCATTTGCCTGGAGTGAAGCCATCTGAAAGCTGTATATCTAGTCGAAGTTAATCACTGGCTTTAAAAGAGACTAGTGTAAATACCAATCAAAAGTCTGGATAAAGGGAGCACAAGAGAATTTCCACGTGCCACCTCCTAAATGTAGCTGCCCCCCTGCAACTGCATTTTTCTCCTTGTTTTACCAGTTCTTTGTTTCAAAAGCTATGCCAAGGGCTCGGCAAATATTTTAAATGCCTCTTATAATGAGGAAGAAAGCCAGGAGATTATACACGAACCTGGGAATCTCCCATGCTAGTACACTGCAACAAATCAGCCTCTATTAAGCATTGTACGGGCTGGGTGATCTGCAGCAGAGAGAGAAGGGGTTGATGAAATATTCTCCCCCTCCACACAGAGATCACGTACGTGTTCATCTAATGGCTGCTATGTCCCTATCAATGCTTTGCTGTGCCAGCATTGCATCTTGTGCCTCCCGCTCTGTGAGCTGGTGCTCCCCAGCCTGAACAGGGGGCTGCACCACGACTTGCTCTGTTTGGCCTCGCAGGAGGAGAGGTGAGCCTTCACTGATGGCAGACATGAGGGCTGATGTTTGCCTTATCAGTACAGGGTGTGTCCTGTGAAATCCACTGCAAAACTGAGCCTGCTGCTTTTGTCTTGCATAGGCAATACATGCATGTTCAGAAGGTGGTGTTACATCTTGAGCTCCTCAGAGGTTTGCGTGACAGAACCAGCAGTCCCTCAGAGCTGGCTGTTGCAGCAAATGGCCTTCCCTCACTGTTAATTGTGGAGAATTTTCTTATGGTCATAACCATAACACTTGCAACAAAATAATTCCCAGCCAAGCTCTTTCCTAAGTGAGGTTGTTTTCTCTGTTTCCTCTGGGCTTTCTTATCTTCAGCCACCTGGACGAGTTCTTCCAGACACAGTTAAAGGGTCAGAGTTGCCTTTGGTCATGTCTTCCACTTGTGCACATCAACGGTACCTTGTCTTTTTTCAAGGGTGGTGTCGTGGTTTCAGTCCAGCTGGTAACAAAGCACCACAAAGCTGCTTGCTCACTCCTCCCTCCCCCAGGTGGGATGAGGAGGAGAAAATATAAAGACAAGCTTGTGGGTCCAGACAAGGACAGGGAGGGATCACTCACCAATTATGGTCATGGGCAAAAAGCAAACTCAACTTGTGAAAAAACAAAATAAATTTAATTTGTTACCAATCAAATAAAAACATGGATAATGAGAAGTAAAGCCAAATCTTAAAACACCTTTCCCACACCCCTCCATCTTTCCCGGCTCAACGCCACTCCCGATTTTCTCTACCTCCTCCCCTCAGCAGCGCAGGGAAACATGGAATGGGGGTTGGGGTCAGTTCATCACATGTTGTCTCTGCTGCTCCTTCCTCCTCAGGGGGAGGACTCCTCACTCTTCCCCTGCTCCAGTGTGGGGTGCCTCCCACAGCAGACAGTCCTTCACAAACTTCTCTGGCATAGGTCCTTTCCACAGGCTGCAGTTCTTCACGAACTTCTCTGGCATGGGTCCTTTCTGTGGGCTGATCTTCAGCCACAGACTGCTCCAGCATGGGCTTTCCTATGCAGTCACAGCCATCTTTGGGGACATGCCCCTGCTCTGTCGTGGGCTCCTTCCCGGGCTGCAGGTGGGCATCTGCTCCCCCGCTCCCCTCCATGGGCTGGGGGGGACAGCCTGCTGTCTCACCATGGGCTGTGGGGGCATCTCCTCCTCTGTTGCATCTCGTCCCCTCCTTCCTCACTGACCTCACTGTCTGCAGAGGCGTTCCTCTCACATCCCACTCCCCTCTCCACTGCAGGTTTCCCTTCTTAAATCTGTTCTCCCAGAGGCGCTGCCACTGTCGCTGATGGGGTCGGCCTTGGCCAGAGGCAGGTCTGACTTGGTGCCATGGAAGCTTCTAGCAGCTTCTCACAGGAGCCACCCCTGCAGCCCCTCCCCACTACCAAAATCCCACCACACAACCCCAAAGCAGGTGAGTTTCAGAGGATGGTAATCTACAACTGGAGAGCTGAATGCCTTAATCTCCGTATCTGCAACTAATGGGGATAGTTACCCTTCCTGGCTGGCTGGAGGTTTGTCCTGGACTGTGCTTAAGGCAGAGTGTGCCCAGGAAGGCTTTGCTTTGTGGTTAAATGTTCTGTATGGCTTGGACCATACCACTTCTTCCACACACTAATGTCTGTAGGCCGTTTCAAGGTTGAGGATGCCCTGCCCTCAACTGATAACTCCCAAGCCTACCTGTTTAGACCTCTCATTCCCCATAGCTTGTTCCCATTGCATCTTCAAGTTCCAGCACAAAGCCATGAAGTCCAGCCAATGATGTACTTCACTTTGACCACACCAATGCCGGTGTTTTGATTATGTGGTACTCTTGAGAAATTACTTTAGCTTACCCTTACTGCCCTTGCCTTCTCCTTTGATGTAGTCAGGGTCATGCTTGTATCTGTTCAAAGGACACTATGTTCTGTAACTATTATGGCTTTGGTAGCAGTTGTAAAACAAACTGGCTAGCAGGCAGATCACAGCCTCTTGGAGCTACTGCCTGCTAGAGCCTTCTCACCCTGTGTTTCTCTCTTTTCATGAGCTTGTCCTGGCAGTTGTCCCTTGTCTTCCCTCAAGAGATGGTATAAGTATGGTCATTTTCCACTGAGACCAGTTCTGCTGAATGTTCATTCCAGGCTGCATTCACTTTTCTTTTCCCAAGATAAGTCAGTACCTGCTAGGGAAAAAGTGTTTTTTCATAAATTTTCTAAATAAAGATAATCCAAATTCCTATCTGGATAATAAAATGTTAATAGTACACAGAAAAGAATTCAAATAGCTCGGAAATCTAAACATAATTACTTATGAACACGGAGCATTTATTGCTGTCAAAATTAATCACGTTTCAACTTCCAGCTGTTAAAATCCTTCTGGCAGGTCTCCAAGCAATTCTCCTTCAGTTACTTTTCCCTCAATTAAATATTAGTGCAGTTCTCAGGCTCTTGTTACATAAGCAGCAATTTCAAATTGTGCTTCTCAGTTCTTTTAACCATAAGCTGTCAGAAATATATTCTGCTGTAAGGCCTTTTCTCAGCTCAGATTTTACCTGAAGTTTATACCAACGAAAGAGGAACAATAATTTCTCGTGTGCCTAGGCCCTGGTTGCAAAGTTTAGATGGAAACTTGCCAAGGCTGGCCAGAAATGAGCTTTGGGGCTGCATGCTGCCAGATGCTGAGCATGTTGTTGAGGTAAAAGGAAACTGAGTGCACCTGGCATTTTCCAAAACGTTTAGTGCTTTAGCAGCAGCAGGATGCTCAGAAACCAGCAATGGAGATGGGAAGGTATCTGTGGATGCACCTCTCTCTCTCAAACAATACCAAGAATGAAATATCTAAAATGTAGGTGCTGTCAGTTGCACCACTGTAAGTGCTTGCAAGGGCTGTTTTGAACCTCCATGAAAAGACTACAGTATAGAAATGATTGGATCTAAGATTGATATGTGAGCTGTGGTTTCTTTTTAGGTACCTGTATTTCTCTTTGGGCACTCTGGGACAGTAGGGACCCAGACAATTTCTTTGGGACTATGGGGTGAGGGGATAGGCAGCCAGAGCCCTGGTGGTGTGTATTTAAACGCAGTCCAAGCAATCAGAGATTTGCTTGTGTGATGATAGATTATTTCTTGATCTGTTTCTTTGCACCTTGAGTCAGGAGTCCATGGCACAATGATTTTTCATGTCTGAGCTATGACTACTATGACTGTCAGTAGTCTACCAGCCTTAAAAACAGGATTGAAATACAGAGAAAAAGAACAATACAAGTCTGGACAATACTGTTTACTTACTTTACTCCAATCACCTAAGATCACCTTTTTTTCAAGCACAACTTTGGTGTGTGTATTTTAAGGGGAATAAACTTAATGATGCAAACTTAGAAAAGTGATTCATGTAAAATCTACTTCTAGTTCTGGCCCAATGAGTGGCCATGGTTTTGGCTGGACCAAGTGTGATGTCCTCCAGTTTTTTAAAAATCTGTGTATTAATTTTGCCTCTTTTCCAGAAGCAACAAAGCTAGACAATCTTGTATTTTAGCAATGAAAAAGCATCTATGTTTGCAGAGTGGGTATTTGTGCAGCATGTCAATTCAGGGACAGCAGATCATCACACGGGATAGTAAAATACGGCTTCAATTGTACAGCTGGAAGATTGCAGTAAATGTCTGGTTCTGAGTGGCATAAAACAAAAGTGTCTGAATCTAGATCCAGTTGAACTGTTAAAGTGAACTACATGTGTCCAGCCAAGTTTGTGCTGTATAAAGCCTCTAAGTTTCCTGGGAGCAATATTTTTTAATGCCAACACGTAAGAGGGTTTTTTCATCTGTTGTTCCTTCATCAGTCCCTTTGTTAACACATTGCTGCATCTGTTTGTGTACCTCCTGTGCCAGTGATTGCATTGTGTGCTACGTCAGATCTGTCAGGGGAGATTATAGATGTAAGGTGGATGGAAGCCATGGACTGAGCAGTGTGTGTACACATTTTTGATTGCTAGCCGCACCCTTTGCTTTCTAGCCCGCTGCCTTCAATTTGTGCTCCCCAATTCCCTTTTCCTGACCATCCCCTTCCCAAGACAGCAGTTGCAAGCAAGTGAACAAATGTAATGAGAGTGGAAGCAAACTGCAGTCATGGGACAGCTGTACCATATGGAGAGCAAATCACCTATTTTCATGAAACTTAGAGACTCAATATTTGTGAGAGCTCTGCTATTGTCAGAGGTATTGTCAGAAACTGGTCACAGGGCTTGCAAGTTACTCATCTAGGAGAGCACATAGGCGACGTAACTGCACAAATCTTGCACTCCTAGAAAGACAAACTGTTGCTTTGTCTCCAAATTAAGTTAAGGGCAATGCAAAGCTTTAGTGTAGAAGGTGGGAAGAAACAGACAGAATATGATGAAAACTTTCAAAATATTACCTGGACAATAGTATCTGATCCAGTATTGTCTCAGAATCTCAGAAATGCCCCTTTTTCCACAGAAATAACCTTTGGTACAGGAATTCATTGTCACACAAACCAATTGACCTCCCAGGGTAAAAAACCTCTTTGCAGGAAGTGTAGGAATTTAAGTGCTTATTTCCAGGCAAAAGCATCTGTATATGCACATGCAAATGTGGACCAATAGTATCTTGTGCACATACTTGGGTGTATGTATTTGAGAACCTGTGTATATGAAAATTTTGAAGTATTTGGGTTCATCAGTTTTAATTAAAAAAAAAGAGAGAAGCAGAAACAATTTACTTCGAACTGATATAATTTATGACACCCTAATTTCATTTTAAATGGGCTTTATTGATTTAATTTAAGGTAATAAGGAATGGAATTTAAACTAAACAAAAATGATCCATCCTAGACTGAAATAAGAATATTGCTCAGGTCTGATCCATAATCTGGTCTTTTATAGAAAAGGAGAAGGCTTTCTATCAGTGAAATTGGTTCTCAGCTGAAAATAAATTTCACAGAAAAGTATACTTGGTTGTAGAAAATGCATGCTGTTGTTGAAGAACCAGCCACGCACTTCTGACTTGCACCTGAACATGGATAGTTTTGTGTTTACTTTTTCTTAAAAAAACTCAAACAAAACAACTATTGCTTTTCCCAACAATATATTCCTTTTGTCACATTTCTCTGCAGAAAGTAAAAAAATAACTTATCTGTGCTGATTTAATTAAATACGTGCAGGCATAGTGTAGAGAGCTGCTATAAGAGCTGAGGTTTTAAAAAGAAGATCCTCTTGCTGCAGAAGGGAAAAATGCCTTTCCTGAGGGGTAGAAATGGAGTACAGTTTGTTAGACAGAACAAGAGAAGGCTTTGCAAAGCAAAACGTTGCTGATATGGCATGCAAAATTGCGGTTTGTTGTCACGTATAACACAGGCAACCATAGGGCTATAAAGAGGATGAGAAAGACCTTGGTGACATGCAAGAGCTTGCCAGTGTGTAACTAAATGCTGCCGGAATGAGGGGTCTAAACTGTGCCACACAGCATGAGGTGGGAGTAGCAGTTGTCAGTTCCTTGACTTCTGTGATTCTTGATTTCCGACAGGGAAAGGTGAGCAATGGGCTCAAAATACTTTTCACCCTCCTTCCTCTTTGCATTAGGTTCGCAGAGTGCAGAATAAACTTGCTGTCAGCTAGGGTAACAGAAGAGTGGGTCTGTATCCCCTGCAGGGTGTTTTTCTCTGTGGAGCAGAGGGTCTGGGAAGCTGAGGAATTGCTGCAATGCTGCCAGATGCCTGCTCAGGCATTCTTGCACAGTGCTGTACTTCCAGGGCTCTGGGAATGGGAGGGTGACAGTAAACACAATCGCATGAGAACATCTGTGTGGGCAAGCAGCAGGAAAGGGAGATCCCGAGGAGGTTTTTGAAAAATGCCAGATATTTCATAAAAGCCTGAAGAAAACCCTGAACCTCATGATCAGCACATTGTTCTCCCTCCCTCCCTACTGCCCTTGGGGAAGGGAAGAGCATGTTCTCTAACCCAAGGGGTTTGCATCTGGTGCTGCCCTGTGCTTATTCATGGTTGGACTCCTGCATGACCGAAAGATCTGCCTGCATGGCGTGAAGGTGCCATTAAGGTGCTTGTCACAAGCAGCAGGGGCACCAGGTTGGGCTCAGTGGCCAGCCCTAGAGCTGCTTCACAAGGCTGTGGAGGCAAAGTGCCTCTTGGGACCTTTCCATCACTGAGAACGTCCCTCCAGGCATGGCAGGGCAGGGTCTCTCCCTCTGCTATGCATGCTGACAGCCCGTCTGGAGGATGTCCACAGTCTGCTGCTTTTATAGTATACCTTGGAGGTCTGCTGGGAAGAGAAAGTGAAATGACAGGCGTTAAAGAAGGGACAGAGACCAAGGAGAGCACAAGGAGAGGCTGGATTAAGCAGCGAGCTATTGTGGGGTATATAGTGGAAGCAAGGAAGTACATAAAGTAAGAAAATTGTTAGTTAAAAGAGGAATTGCTATGTTGAGACCTTTTTTTCCCCCTAGGCATTAAAGCGCTTTAAAAATTGCATGTTTCAGCTCTCAAGACTGTTAATAAATAGCCATAGTTACAGCACTATCCATGTGCCTCTGCTTTAGAACTTGCACTTATGTCTGGGCCATAAAAATTCTATGTTGCTTGGCAGAAAATTGTCCCAATGAATGTTGCCTCAGTATGTGGGCAGAGCTGATGGTTTTTAGAAAGACAAAGATAGCTATAGCGCTCTTCGTGCCTCCAGAATGAATCTCAGATGTAAGAAAATAAACATAGTTCCACTTTATTCTGGATTTATATTGTGGGAAGGAGGACCACCCCTTGCTAGTTTTCACTTGCCACAAAAGAGCACAGATTTGTTTAGGAATCTCAAACACACACGGTCTTACTCTGTTCTCACATTCTCACATCACCCTGGGAAATATGACAGAATTTGGTGGTGTTCATGATTTAGGTGATGGAGAAAAAGGGGCCGATTCCCTATGCAGCCAGTCGGAGCCTGTGTCACTAGTGTTGGATCTTGCCCTGAGAAGGGCCTGGATCTGGCCCTGCCTGTTTATATCACTTGGAAATTCCTTAAATTGCTTTCCTACCATGTCTAGTAAACAGCAATCCCAGCACAGCATTAATCGCCTGGGTATTCCTGGCCTCTGGGTTTCCTCAGCACAGAAAACAGTTACTCTTTTCGCTGCATTCCTGCTAGCAGCAAAACAACCAGTGTGCTGGGGAAAAAACTATTGACCCACTGGATACAGGAAAGGCCCAGAGTTCAGGCTGACGTGCATTTGGTTATTTTCTCTAACTGCTCTGTGGATTTTCTCCTCTTCCTTTTCTCCCCTTAAGGTTAATGCAGGTAACTGAAGCAGTTTGTGAAAATGCACCTGAGATTTGGAGGTTGCAAGGACCTGCCAGGTAGACACGTGTTTGGCCAGCTTCTCATTCGCAGTGACCTGTACTTGTGTATCACAGACATGTCTCAGCTTCTTGAGCTTCTTGCCACCGCCCTTCTGATCCAGCTGTTTCAGTAAGCGTGAATGCTGCTGGTGGTGTTGTAATGAAAACATGTACTGCAGCGTGCTGAGGCTGCCCTGCTAATTCTTTTAGTTTCCCTGCAGCCAGTTCACCGGTGGCAGCCCTGCAATGTCCCTTCAGGCTCTGTTGATGTATGTGTTGAAGCAACAGGCATGCTCTTATCCAGCCTAATGACCTTCTTGTTTTGCGTTTCTGCAGCGCCTGTATTTTTATGGAAATAGGCACCTCATTAAGTGAAAAACTTTTTAGGCCACAGATGCATGTAGAAGTTTGGAAAATCTGGCTGCAAACACATGATGCTACTTTTGAAAGTAATTTAGTCCCAACAGCGGGAACTTACACCCTTGGTCAGTAGGAACTACATTTCCCACGCTTTCAGGTACCACCCTTTTGATGCATGGCTTGCTGATGCTTTGCACATTCATGTGTACTCCCTGCCCATTTGTAAACACAGGCTGAAGTCTATTTTCCTCTGGGTTTAACTTTTGGGAGGCCTCTGTCGGCAACTCAAGAGTTCAGCTCTGTTACATCATGCAGGCTGTCGTTCTCTAAGCAGACCTGCTGATTCCAGCTGAAACCAAAAGGTCTTTAAAGTAATCCTGTTTCAGAAGACTAAGCACAGTTATTCTTCAATATGCTTTTAAGAGCAATTTTAGCTCAATATGCTCCAACTTTAACAAATGCAGGCTGTTTTATGCACAGGCAATAAGTAATGTATATTGTTCCCACTTGGAGTTACTGCACCCATAGGATGCCAGTGTTATGAGCACTGCTGTCACGGGCATCCAGGCAGCAAGCCCTGGGTGTGTATGCGCAATGCACAGGGAGCACACTGCTGTTACAGTAAACTCTCCCTGCAAACAATGCTCAAGGAAAGAATTTGGGCTCCTTTATAGTCACCAGCTTTGTGTAAAGAGAAAACTGGGAGGTAGTGTTGTGTGGACCGTAGTGGGTATTGGTGCCCTGTGAGAGACCTTCTGCCTCGCTTAGAGGCTTCTTCCTGAGCCAAAGGTGGCAGGTCCCTAAATTCCCCAGTAAAGCCAAACTTTCCCAATAGATGCAACCTTTTTGCTAACTGCAGACTGGGCTGTGAACAGGATGAAAAGATTTCAGTGTAATTGCTTTAGGCCTTTTTCCAGAGCCCTGGCTTGGGATGGAGACAGGAAAAAATCCCGCCAGGCAAAAATCCAGGATGAAATAACATCCAAAAAAGACTTTTGACAGGAGATCAGGACAGTCCCAATAGTCCTGGCCTGTTCCAGCCAAAAAGGGATGCTGGGTCACCTTTGGCTGAAGTAACAGTGTTGCTTTACTGGAATTATTTATGTCTGGTGTTACCGAATGGCTGAGATACCCTCACCAAGGGTAGAACCTCATTGTGTGCAAAGCATTTTTGCAGACACCTCCATGCTGGATGATCTAAGATGACCAGGAGTGTGAACAAGGAACTATTATTATTCCCTTTAATAAGTAGGAAACTCATGAACAGAGTCTTTAAGTGAGTGTCCTAAAGTTACATTCGAAGTGTGTGTTTTCACCACTCCTGTCTAGCGCAACACCAGTGGCTGAACTTGTAGATTTTGTATTGGAAAGCCTGAGTCTCTTCAGCTTGATCCTGACTGTGACATTAGAGGTGATAAACAATGCAAATTAGATAATAAAACAAAAAGGTCAAGACTGGCAAACCACCAGGAAAAGACTGTATTGTATTGCATTTTGTAAGTGCTTGGATATGGAATTTTTATACTACCTGGAGCCTGTAACCTTACACTAGCTTTGTGTCAGATGATCAGAGACTAACTGAATACAGCACTAACTTTTAAATAGGGTTACCAGGGAGAATCTAGGCAACCATAATTGTCAGTAAGTAAGTAAACCTGACTTGAATTCTGAACAAAGTAGATAGTATAATGAAGAATATAATTAGGAGGACATGGAATATATAAGAAGAGTCAGTATCACTTTTACAAAGGAAAGGCATGCTTTGCACGCCATTAGGGTTCTTTGGAGTCAGTAAGCCCATAATATTGAATACATGGAATTTCAAAAACAAGTGAATTCTTAAAAGCTCAATGTTCCTAAACTGCCATGGCAGAAAAAAAACCAAACCCCAAACCAAAGGGTCCTTTCAGGATTAAATGATTGATCAAAATACAGGCAGAAAAAAGGCTATTTTTCCCAATGGAAATGGAAGTCACAAAGGAATTCTACAGGGTCCATGATGAGATCTGTGCTATTCACTATGCTCATATGATCTGAAAGGAGGGCAAACACTGAGGTGACAAAATTAGAAGGTAATACAAAAGTGTTCAGATTAGCTGAAAAGGAATTTTATTGTAAAGAGCCGTCGAAGGATCTGAGGTATCTGAGTAACCAGACAGTAAAGTGACAGATGAAATCCCATGCTGAACACATGAAGTACTGCTGAAGAGAAAAATAACTTTTGTGCAAGTGGTTTATAGCAAACAAAAGAAGTACTTTTTCACACCACACATAATTACATTATGGAATTGGTTTTTACAGGGATCTGTGGAGGCCAAGAGTGTAAATAGGTTAAAATAGTGACTGAAGAAGTTAAAGGAAGAAAAGAGTAAAAGGAGGGTGTCTCTTAACTTTGGAAGTCCCAAGCACATGCTGATGATATACAGGTTTACACGGGGCATGATGAGGATAGTCTTTGTGTTTCTGTCCTGCTCATATTGCAGGAAATGGTGCTTCTTGCCAGAGACAGCAGGAAAAGAATGAGGAAGATGTTTCAGATCCACACTTGTGATTTAATGAGATCACAAATTAATCAGTGAATTGACTGTAGCTTGGAGAGGAGATAAGAGTACTCTCGTAACAGGCTTCACCTCAGATGCAGGCTGGAGCACCCCTTCTACTTCACTATACTGAGGGTGATGCTATTCAAAATCTTGTGATTTTACCCAATGTCTGAACCTCCTCTGAGTTTGAACACAGTCATAAAAGCTAAACAAAATCAGTGAGGGCCCAATTTTCCAAGGAATTCAGCTGCCATCTGGCTATCAAGTGGTGTCCATACTGTAAAAATAGAGTTAGTATGTATTAATCCTTTGACTAATCAAGATATGTACTGTGGAAAGGAATCTTTGCATCCCTCCAAATTTTTTTTTCAATGTGAGGAAAAATGATGTGTTTAATATGCTTATTTGTTAGCCTTTTGTATGCTAGTACTGACAAATACCTTCGTGTCACTGTTTTATTTAGTTAATCCTACATTGCAGCCTGTCCCAAGAGAAGGATCACTGAGCTACATCCTGTGGTTATTTTCTCCTCCACAATAAAGTATGAGAGTTTGTATAATTGTGCTTCCAGACTGATAGTCCAGTCCTCAGAGGTGACCAAGTATTTACTGTTGAACTAGAGAGTCAGTGAATGTCAGACAGAATAGAGGAAGGGCAAATCTTCACACTGTATAACCTAGGAGATTCAATCAGGAGAGAATGGAGAAACAGCGTGGCTCCAAGAGCATGTCAACCTCAGCTGTAAAATCTCTTTAGTATATGGAAGGCCTCATTTACCAGTGTGACTAATCAGTTTTGTGCCGGTGCAAATCTGTTAGCTTCATGGGAAACTCTATTTATGGATTCGAGTTAAATTTTTCAGGCTGAACTTTTTTTCCTGGCTGCACTCATGAAGTAGGGGAGGTTTTGATCCCTCTTTCTATTCAACAGATAGCAGTCAGCATTCTTGTCTGTGGTATGGGAACCTGGAATTCAAATCTTCATGTTCCGTCACATTTAAAAGGGTGCCCTCACCCCTGGATGCAGGGTCTTTCTTCAAACTTCTGTTTCACTTCCAGTCTCCTCTGTGCAAGTTTTTTCACTCTATAGAAAATGTTACTTGAAATTAACATGGAACTTCATATCTTTCCCTTTGGTTTCTGAGTATTTAAGTATTTTATAGCAAAGTGGAACACCAGTAGGATAAATTGAGAGCAATTCCATATATATATATATCATGTCACCTTCCCTCCTGAATACCGTATAAAACATTATTCAGGGAATAGCCAGAAGTGAATTCCCTGCCCTCTGGGTTATTGATTAATTAGATAGACTTATTCCACCTCACTGGTTTAGTAGATGAGGCCTAAGACTACTCCTTCATTTTCATTGCTTTTTGCTAGATGCCTTGAATAGGATCTGTTTTGTTGTTTTATTTTTTATTCATTGAACTAAACCTTAAAACATTTAAATTCCACCTGGACTGATCTGTAACTTCTTCTTTTGATTTGACTGCCAAACCAAGATCCCAGCTATTTATTTAAACCTTTATGAAATTGGGACACAAATTCTTTATTGGCTTACTGGTACCAGGCTTTTGATAATATTATGACTACTCATACTACCATTCAGTAAGTTTCCTTATCAATGTCACTTGCCATAAAATTTGCCATTGTAATTGTTTTTAACAAAGCTTAGCATTTCTTTTTCTTGATATGTAGCTTATTATTCTATTTCAGCTAATAGGCAGTACTTCAAATAAGTCCTTTTAGTTCAGTAAAATAAATGGGAGCTCTGCATAACTCTACTGTGTTCAACATTATTTAATACCTTTCAGTAGATGTCTTGCTGCACTAAAATCTATCTGCATGCTAATGTCTTTGCCTGCTATAAGTTGGTTGCATTCTTTTTTTTCCCAAAGGAGTGAAGCTAACCTGTTTGCTTCGATCCAAGCAGCCATAAGCGTGTATACTCACAGGTCTTCATATAATATAACTGTTCTTATTCCAATGCACATTGCCAGTCACCAGAATAAATCACAGCCTGGGGATCTTGCTGCATCCACAGCTGCTCTCAGACTCTCATTTAATGCATGTATCCAGCCCAAAGGTTTTAGCCATTACTCTCAAGGGCGACACTTCTGAACTTTTTCATGATCTCGTCACTTTGACAGTAGCAGTAATATTGCTGCCTCCTCTAGGGAAGTCCACTGAGCATCTGCAGCTCTGGCACAACTCTCTGCCACCCTCCTGAGTGGCATAGGCTACTATGTGCATCTCATACCATAATCCAAGTTTCTGTACTGGCTTCCTCTTTGCTTTCCAGAGCAGCTCGTTGTATTGCAGAGGAAGTTGCTAATCAGAGTGACTTAGCTGAGTGCTGATGAAACTGGTGCCTCTGCTGTTCTTGTGGCCGGTTCTGCTGCAAGTGTTTGTGTTCAGTCTACATGTTTTAGAACTGCTGGTTTAACCCATTTTTCAAAATACTGATTTTCAGGTAAAAGCACCAAAATCTCTGTATCTGTGAAGAACATGTGCCTGCAGTAGCAACCACCATATAAACTTTGATTAAACTAGTGGGTGATGAGATGCACAGTTTACTGATGTCCCACTGTTAGAGACAGGGATCTTTTTCTCATATCCTCTTGCCTGCTGGATATTTTCACCCTGTCCCCAAATCTGAATTCTTGTGGATTGATGGCAGCATGGTCTTAGACGAAAGTCGCAGTTTTGTCATTTGTTCCGTTTGGTAGGTCATTGGACCCCAGAGCTCAGAATTTGCGTCAATTTCTTTCCCATTGTAAGACCATGCCAAACTATTGCAATGATGGGGACTACAGAAATTAGACACTTGCAGAAGCACACTTTCCAGATACAGTAACTAAGAGCATTGTCACTCATTGCAGGGTGTTGCAGTTGCTAAGTGTCCCCCTGAAATGATGATAGTCTACACCAGGCAGTCACAACACAATGGACATGACACTGGATTCACAAGCACAAAGGGATGCTGTGTCTGACAATCTACAGTGGTGGGGACCTGGTCTTATGGAGATGAGCCTGACACCCATCACCATAGCTAAGCCAAACAGAACAAAGGCTGGCTTTGAGAATCAGCATTTTCATGCATGCAAACCAAGTATAAGTCCTACTTCAGCAGGCAAAATAGACATTAATTTTACAAGTGACTGCAAATCCACATGGCAGTAGGCACTTACAGAGCTCCCTAAAGACTGCTAATTGTTTATCTGGACATCAGTGGCACTCTGAATACCATGTAAGTTTTTTAAGAGCCATAGCCTGCAATTATTATAGACTTAAATTTTCAGGCTCTTAAGAAAAGAGTTGTGTCACAGTTTTTTGTGCTTTAATTTATTCCTGAGTAATACTGGCCTAGTGAGAATCTGATACTTATCTTCCAGTTGTGACTGACTTTGTGGGCCTAATTTTAAGCCAGGGGTTAACAACAGATTGTGCACTCCGTTCATTTCTTCAGGACATAAATAATCTAAGGAACATAAAGACAAAGCAGAATCTCTGACTTCCCCATCCTGTTGGTGTAACTCAGTTGAAATTACTGATTAGTACTATCACAAGGATGAAGAGACTCTGCTCCTGACCAGTGAAATGAATACAGTTTCCCTGTTCACACATTTCAAGAGCTGTATGAGGTCAAGTACTGAGCTAGGCACCTCCCCTCTTCTTTTCATACTTTTTGACCTCAGCTGAAGAACAACAGCCTCACCAATTCACCACATTCCCTGGGAGTATTGTAGTATGCCAGCTGCAGACAGAGCTGACACCTATCTGAAAGCATTTTGTATTAATATGGGAAAAAGCATTATTGCTGGAAATCAGGCTTAATGTGCCATTTGAGAGCCATTTAGGTTGTTTCCTAGTCTCTGTGCATTGACTGTGCAACTCCATTGCTCCTGTTCCTGCTCTGGCCTGCTTTCGTCTCACTGGTGTATTTTCCTCCTGACATTAGGAGTATCAAACTTAAGGGAAAAAGATTCCTCAAACTTTTCAGGCTGCCCTTTCCCAGCAGAGGCATGTGCTGGCGACAGCTCAGACAGAGCAGGACTGAGCCAGCCCCAATGAATGCTGGTATTGTTATTTTTGACAATCTTTTCATAGCTGTCTGAAAGAAGAGAAAAGATAAAGTTGAAATGTTAATTGTTTCCAACAAAAGCTGCTAAGGAGAGTTTCTTGGCTTGGTACTTGGGGACATGTACAAGGCTTTGACAGGCAGTGCAAGCTATTTTGAAACCTGTTGGGTTTTTTGTTGTTTCTCATTTTCCCCTCAGATATCACTTGACAAAAAACAGCCCTCGCACAAAAAAGAGGTGCAGTCAAGGGACAGGGTGGGAGCCAGGAACTCTATGCCTGTACTCTGGCACTAATACCCTCTCTGGTGTTGGCACATCCCTCTGATTCAACATGAGAATCTTCCGTAATGGGGCTGTACAATGGGAATAATCATACTTAATGAGCTAGGCTTGAATAATGGATGTGCTTTCCTCACTTGCAGAGACACGGTGCAGTCATTAGCCTGAGTGTGTCTGTGAGGAGGTCTGCACTTGCAAATCCCTAGGGCAAGGCAGGTAGCAACTCCCCACCATATGCTATGGGGATGCTCCCTTGTCCTCACTTTTGGTTTGAGTTAGTTGCTGGGGCTGTGCAGAAAATGTGCAGATCAGTTTATGTTTAGGATGTGCTACATTAGAGCTACTTGGCCTTGCAGTCCCCACTGGCTTACTCCATCTGCCATCCATGGAGACCTTCATCCTCTGGAGGGGACAGGGGGCCCAGTTTGAATGGGTGAGATGAGATACAAGACCTCAACTATAAATGTCTTGTAGCATCCTCATGGCAGCCTTCAACTAGCGTATCGGAGCCTGAATGGCCAAAGAACAGGACTCTGGATTTCTCAAAAGGGATCAGAGAAGATATTCAGAGCAAGACAAGTGGGGCAAGGCAAGCTGGCAAAGCACTATAAGAAAGTGAGAATTTCTACCACCGCTGCCCCTTGAAGCAATGGCTCTTTACTCTGTTCACCTGCTCCCCCTGTGACCTTCTAAGTTTTAGTACAATGTTTATGTTCTGAAATAATTAAAATTTGAATAAATCTTTAGGAGATGCTTCATGTTGTTTGTCTCGCAGGAATTTGTTTTCCCATAAGCATCACATGAATTTTGTGTCAAATCTGAAAGTAAAGCGGGGAGTTTTGCCTTCTTTTGAAAGTGGATGAATAGAGGCTGCATCACTTTATTCCCCTTGGCAAGTAAAGAAAAAATCTATGGCAGGGAGCTCACTTGGCCTAGTTTTCAAACCTCTCATGAAACACACACCACAGTTACATAATTCCTCTAACTCCACTCATCCCATTTTGGGTCCTCATTGCCTCTTCTCAAAGAAAAGCAAACATTGAAG
Source organism: Haliaeetus albicilla (assembly GCF_947461875.1). Taxonomy (NCBI): domain Eukaryota; kingdom Metazoa; phylum Chordata; class Aves; order Accipitriformes; family Accipitridae; genus Haliaeetus; species Haliaeetus albicilla. The sequence continues at coordinate 14,922,623 of NC_091516.1, forward strand.
AAGTAAAGATTAATAATAATAAAAACATGGCTCAGGACAGAGCATGTGCTTGTTAGATTGCATCAGTTCCAGCTGGAGAAGCAAAATTGATGGCCTGACACACAGCTATCCATAAAAATCCTTCCATGGTAGTCACCTTCCTTATTAGCATGCAGGGATGTTTCTCTTTATATCCTCTGTCTCATCCCATTCTCAGACAACCATGTAACCAAGTGCTTCTATTGAAAAAATAATGGTGAGGATTGCTCATGGCCTTTAAATTAAGCACACACTTAAGCTCTTGCATGGCTTTGCAGTGCATACCACCTTGCAAGATCAACTCTCTAGCTGCTCTGTTGTTTCCTCCCATTATGGGTCTTGTGTGGGCTGCTGGAAAACTAAACAGCTCTGCATGTGATTCAGTGACAGTGTGATTTGCATGAGCGTCTGATTAAAAATAATAAACCCTTTCCTTTCAAACATCACCCCTTGTCCATTCAATGTAACAAGAAACTAAGCTGATATCCTGGACTTTGCTTCATACTGAAGTTTTAATAAAGCTGGAAATGTGTGAGTATCAGATTACTTCTCTGTGAGAACCAAATAGCTATTTCCTGAGGGCCCTTGACCTACTTCCAACCATAGTAAGTACCATAGTCTTCAGATAACAAAACTAAGTCTTATCCTTTATGCATTAACAGTTCTGTTATGGCCAGGGCTTATCCTGTTTTACCCGGTTACACTAATGACTCCAGATTCTGAGAACTTCTCGGGATGGCTGTGATAATTACTGACAAAGATGTTTTCACTTAGAAACCAGTTTTCCTTGAAGCCATGAAAGCATTTCTTGAAATGGAAATATCTGCAACATGGAACAAACAGATAAATTTGGAGCTTGTTTGTTTATTAAGGCCAGTGCTTAATCCTGACTGCTCCATTGTAAAGTGTGTATACCACAAGGTCTGTGCTGAAACTATTTTACACCTAGGAGCTGATTTTCCTTAGGCTATTGACCAGTTCAGCATTTACATCATATAGATGCATATGACTCGATGCAAGAAAGGCAGTGGTTATCTCCACAGAGAGATAATGCTGTCTCCTAACCTGCACCCCAGCTCTGCTGCACACCACTTCTGATGCCTGGAAATTACAAGAAACTAAAGATATCTGACATCAGCAGTGCTCCCAGTGATCTCGCAGCACTAGTTTGTCTTGCTTTGTGGTGTGTGTGTCTCAAACGGCATTCAGCAGATAGGATAAGAAAGTCCATAAATAAACAAAAGGTCTTACTGATGGTGCATCCCTGTGGTAGGCCCTGAAGATGTGTCTCAAGTTGTCTGGGATTCTGTTATTTCTCAGTCAGCAACTGTGTTTAGCCTGAGTCTGCAGGATTTTGTGTAGGTGTTTCACCGCACAGCTTGTAGCATGTCTGTGGAGCCTTCTTTCCCATGCAGGGAATAAACAGAGTAACAGTGTGCTTGTTGTGATGCTCGGTGTGCCTCTCTTCACAGCACCTGCTTGGGTGGAAGTGGTTGACTGTCTCCTTCATTCATCCTAGGGACAGAATCCACTTCATGCCATGCTTGCTATTGAGGGACTCATCCACTGAAGTGCATAGAAAGACCCTGACTGACTTGTGTGGACTTTGTATCAGGTCCTACATTACTAATTTTATCTGAGCTAGTGGGAGGGAGCAGGAGGCTGCAGTTTTTCAATTGTTGCTACAAGTTCCTTGAATTGGTGAATCTGACTTGGCTGTGGAAGGCATTTTAATAGAGTGTCAATGTAGTGGGCTCTGGGGGACAAAGTTTTGGGTTGTGTCTGTATGTAATTTATTGTAAAATATTTAGCTCACACAGTTTCCTCCAGGTTTCTCTTTCCATGGTGTAGTCTGAGATTTCTCCCCGGTTTCCTTCTCCAGACATAAGTTTCTCAAGGCATTACCTCTTCCATTAATTGTTGGTCCTTATAAGCAATGAACTACTTGCTCCTTGTTAGTGGTTAGATACTTGTCTATGAACGGAGAAATCCACCCTTCTAGGAAGTACATAGTTTCGTCAACTACAGGACAATTAGCACTAGACCTTTTATCTCGGCATAACAATGCTGATGACTGAAGACTGATGCTGTGCAGCCAGTGCTCTTTTTCATACAGGGCTTAGGTTGTGGGACTGATGGGTGCTGTAGCTGACCAGGTTCTGTAGCTGATCTTTGCAAACAGCAGAGTCTTATTTGTTTTATAGCACTCCAGAAGGTTTATACTCCACGAACAGGGATTCACTTGGCTTTGACCAGCTTTGACATCAGCAATTTCTATGCAAACTATTTGTATGTTGGGAAAAACGCAAGGAAATGCATTTGTGATGTCAAGAACTACTATCCCCACTCCAGGCAGCTTCTAGCTCCCTCCTGCCAGAGGTCAGATTTCTCCAGCTGGGAACTTCCCCAGCACAGGTGGTGCCTCTTCACATGGCTGATATTACATCTTGCCTTAACTCTTCTCACTTGCTCAGGGTAACAGGGAGACTCAGCAGGCAGCGCTCATCCACCAGTAGAATTGTGGGGTCCTTATGCCCTACTTTCTGTGGAGGAACATATTGCATCAGTAACACTTGTATGTGCCTCCTTTCTCTGTGGATATACCAAACACTTGCTTATAAGAAATACTGTGTCCTGAGAAAAGACACAGGGGCAAAGAAAGGACCCAGAGGGCCCATGAGGGTGCTGTGGTAGCTGGCTGGGCTGGCTGGAGCATAGTGGGGATGTTAGCCTTCCCCTCTGAGGACAGAGGCTATTTTGGCTGTGCTTCTGCCTTTAGCTTCAAGCTAAGATTAATACTTGGTTGCAGAAGCTTCTGTTCCTGTCCCCAGCAGAGTTTTGCCTTGTCATTCAAATCAGTTTTCCCTAGTGCAAGATCCTCTTGGGAGTGGAGCAAAACAGTAGTCTTCTCTGTCCTGCGAGGCTTGGAGGGCTTTGGTCCATTGAACATTTTGCAGGACCAATTCAGCACCCCAGAAGATCAAATTTCACTGTAGAAAAATTCAAAACTAAAGGAAGCTCTGGCTTGAGTTTTTACAGACTAAATGGATCGATAATGAATGCAATATTTCCAGCAAATAGTGTGGGCATGGGCAGATGATAGGATGTAACTGAGATGTGCTGTACCATCCTCTGCCACTGCAGCTGGCCACCCACATGCTCTTAGTCCACCCATGGTGGCCTAAAATGTTCTTTTCCCCTTCATTTGAATTTCACCGATTTTTCTGCTTGCAAAATATCTGTATAAAGACTTTGAAAAAATTCATACTCTAAAACACACAGTGAGTGTTTGATACAGGTTCATTTAGCTGTCTACAGGCAATTGGCCAAGGCTGTTCTGTGTTCATAGTCAGTGTTGGACACTGAAGGCACATGGTACCATTTTTGCAGATGGACTGCCTGCCTCTGTAACCAGAACTCTGCTGTGGAGATGACTCTGCAAACATTTATAACCTGAACTAACTCATGAGCCTTTCTGGAAATATTCTTGTGAATTAGATCTTGCTAGTCTAAAGAGTGAAGAAAGCAAACAGAGAAGATAATGAAAACCATCAAAGCAAACTTGTGGTAACACAGGCAGTTTGGATGAATGTTAATGAAAATGTCTTTTTATTACAATTTTAACTCTAATTCACACCTTAGCCACATTCAACAGAAGAGCAGTTATACAGACCTGTCAAACAGAAACATCTTTAAAACTTCCGTTATTTTGTGAAATAGACACTTTTGAAACTTAGCCATGTGATTTGTTGCTGTTGGCTAAATTCTTCGTGTATCCAAATTAATTTATTCTGTAAGTTTATGGAAACCTACTGGCACAGACTGTGTATTGAACTGGAAAGTTACTATTTTTCTACATCTGTTGTAAAAAAATGAAGACACGTTTCTGATGGACAAATATGTTTGGAGGTTGGAGAGTATTTCTGTTATTGATCTGTGGCTTATTCACAAAAGATTTCATACAAGACTGAAATTCCCTTCAGTGTAGTGAAATTTGTAGGAAGGATTTTGCAAGGAAGTTGAAGCAGTAGCAGGGATTTTTTGTAAGCTGATGGCTCCCAGTGTGAAATGATCATTGTTCAAAGATTTGAGAATGGATGCTGATCTTTCAGCTTTTACATTTTTGTCACTGGAAGAATTAATCTGAATAAGGATGGAAGTGTTGAAATAACATTTTAAAAAAACATTAGCTTGTCTACAATGAAGTGATTATGAAGGCCTTATCTACACTGAAGTAATGTGAAATGCATTACAACCAAGTGTCAAGAGCTCCTAAGATTTTTTCTTACTATGTAGAAGTTGTAGCAGGATTAGATTGCTTTTTGTGGGGCTAATTCCCAGTTTACTGCTCAGATGGATGGAAACTAATGACTTAATTCTGAAAGCAATTCAGATGGGTTTCCACTGTTTCTTCAAGGGTCTGGCTGATGAACTGTGATTAGCTGCAATTGAAAAGGTGTGGGCTTGCTCTGCTGGAGTCTTACAGTAAAGCTCGGTTTCATCAGATGGTGAATGGATCAGATGGAACCATCCAGGTCTGAGCTGGGGTAATTGGGGAGGCTGACGTAAGAGTTACTTCAGCTCTCTACTATAGAAATACATGGGGTGCACAACTTGCTGGGGTGATGCATACAGCTTGGTCTTAAAATTAGCACAGCATCTACTGTATTTTATGACGGATGGGCAGGAAAAGTTTTGGGCTGTGATTTGGACATCTGATGTAAAAGTTTCATTGGGTGTGTAAACCAGCCATGGCCCAAGTTCTGTTGCACGGAGGATCCATATGATCTGGCAGAGGGAAGAAGAATGCCTGCTAAAGCTCACTGCTGACCAAGTAAGCTCAGTTGTGGCTCGAAAAAGATTGGCATGGTGGAAACTGTAATGCAAGTGTGAAGGGAAAGGCCAATGGACTGGACTAGTGAAGATGGAGTCCCAGTGTAAATAGCTGCAAGTACAGCCAAAGTTGAAAGACGAGCTGCAGGCAGCCTGCAAACTAGTCTATGGTCTGCTGAGGCTGTGAATTTCAGCTCAGCAAAATCTCTGTACATGGAGGCAAGCTTTCTTTTTTGGGATGGCCACTTTTCCCTGGGCATGTCAAAGGACTTGGAAATTGAAAAGTAAAGACATTTCAGGAAACCTTTGTGCTCCAAAAAGATTACAAGGTATTCCTTGAAATAAATGACAAGCTGTACTTTCTGCACTCTGCACACATGCAGAAATAGCACTTACTTGATTTGCAGGATGAACCAAACATTTTTTTTTTTTTTTTTTGCCAGCAAGTGTTTCTTTGTGTCAGCAAAACAAGAAGTGAGAGCTCACAGCTTAATTGATTTCAAGGCCACCTTTTACTTGTATGGAAACTGGAGTGTTGACCACTCAACCTCGTGTGAGGTAATCTGTGAAGTAACTCCACACCAGGCATTACCTAAGTTGTTGCACTGCGTGGCTAGAGACAGTGTCATAGCTACCTGCCTATGGGGCCAAGTATTGGGGACAGTAAGTGTGCTTACTTGTTTTACATGGGTTTGTCCTTCTGTTGATACTCCATTTACTCTGAAGATGAATGAAAATCCTTTTTAGTTTCCAAGCACTGTGGTAGTGATAATGCTATAGTGTCCCCACACATGCTACACTCTATTCAGAAAATAGCAGGTGGTAGGACAGTGTCCAAGGTCTCTGCAGCAGATACAGCACAGGATGGGAGCTGATGGGTGCCTGACAGAGAATGGAAGAGGAAGGGCAAAGGTTGCTTCACTAGAAGGATGGTGTTACCCAGCAGAGGCAAGCAACCAACTTGCAGAGGAGTTTGTTGAGGTGAGTTTCCACCGTTCTCAGTGCGATGCCTCCCCAGGGAGAGGGCTCCACCGTGCTGGGGAAAGCCTGGGGTTCAGATAACTTGCGTGCAGTTGAAAGTGGGAAGCACTTTCCTGTTATCTGCTGGTCTTGCTCCTACCTGAATGCTACTCGTGACCTACATCAATTTAGGTTGCTAGCTGTTACTCAGGATTCTGCACAGAAAATTATTCAACTTGCCATATAGCAATTGGGAATCTGACAGTAGCTAGAATTTTTATTTATGGGTATAGCAGGGTGAATACATGGCCCAATAACACCAGGAAAATATACTGAGCTAAGATGTCTTGAAACGTTTAAGGCCACTGCAGATGGAAGTGCTCACTTTACCTGTCTGTTAGATACTTGCGTTAAACCAGGTAAAAAGTTCTGCAACAACACTTAGGCTTTAGAAACTATAATGATGGCCACTAGTATGGAGGAAAAACCCTTCCTGAACCCTTCATTGCCCTCTTCCATAGAAATGGGGATTCTTTTATTGAAAGAAAGGTAGTGACAAGCCTCTGGGGTGAAACATCCATCTCTCCCACTCCCAGCAGTGATGAGTAAGTGCTGAGCAGTTTTGTATCTTCAGCTTTTCCTTCAGACCTTCTGGGCTGCAAAAGTGGGGGTGTGACCTTTTCCTTCACACAGTTCATTGATTTCCAGGCTTGATAATGCAGGTCTTTCCTCTGCCCTTTGACACCAAATTAAACTTCAATTCCAATGAAGGTGGAAGGACTGCTGAGTGAGGGTTGTCCTCAATGCTCAGTGAGATCTTCTGGGAGTAAATTACACTGCAGGTCTCTTGTCCTCACAGCTCATTAAATCCCATCCCCCTCTCTGGTCTGCTATTTCCAACTAAAGGCAGCTCCTTGTCCTCAAGCGGCTGCTATCTTTCCTAGCTAATAACTGCAGCTTGTCTGCTCCTCTTGCTTTTTTACAGGGAAGGGCTCTCTTGCTGATAGCAGCTTGATTTGCATGCTGTCAGAAAAGCTTATCAGCATTGTCACGGAGGACAGTGAAACAAACTGGTCAATTAGTCATGTACAGCTCATTTTGATTCTTGTGATTAGTGATTAACGTAAGTAAACAGAAACACGCTTCAAACTTTGTTCTTTTAAAAGGCAAAATGAACAGCCTATTAGTACTTTGGGGCAAATAAGAACAAGGACATCAATGGCAGGCATGTAATTCATCACAGTAATTAAATGGGTTTAAATACTGTACTAATCTCCAGAGTGCTCAGGAAGCCCCCCCCTTTTTTTAATATCACAAGGAAAAAAGCAGGCAGTGGGAGATGGTCCTTCCACCTCCAGAAAGTGAAACAGGAAGTGTTTCATCAGCTCAATTTTTTCTCTACAGCAGTTTTATTACATGCTGTCCTCTCACCCCTCTCGTCTAACTGCTGAAGCACTCTGTGCTAGGAACAAAATTCTCAGGTCAGCAGCTTCTGCCTGCACTGCACAAATGAGCAGTGCCGTAAAGGCCCTTGCTCTCACAAGCAGAAAGCAGTGATTCTTGCTGTATTTCCAGTTTTGTTAAATCTCAAGTGACCTTTCTGAGGTGCATTGGCTGCTTTGATGGAAACACAGGGCTCCTAAGAGTTGGAGGTGAGGCTGCATTTACTGATGTTCTTCTGGACTTTGCCTTAAACTTTGATTCCCACAGCTGTGCGAGTTTGGTTCCTCATGCTGTAGAGATAGGAAGGGCTCCAGCAATACGTTTCCGAAATTACTTTTGTCAAGTGTATTCTCTGTACAGTATGGGTGACCACAGGCATTACACAACCACAAGCCAGGCTTTGAAAAATCATGAGACCAGCTTGAAAATCCCAACACTCCTTTTGTTTTAAAAATGTTCTGAGGTCTTTTACTTGTCTTCCAGGAATCAGTTGTCTTTCATGATAACATTTGCCAGACTGTTTTCCTTTAAGAAAGGTACTAAAAGTACCCATGAGAAAAGACTTGAAGAGGAGAGATCTATTAACCGCAGTGCTTTATCTCTAGGAGTAATCCTCCTATGAAGTCATTGCAAACCTGCATTTATAAATATAATATGTCATCCATTTTTTAAGAGGATCCTGAAGAGGACAGTTCACATCATGGATACCATTCATAGGTTTGCCCTTTTCACCAAAGTAACAGGATCCAGGTTCTTCCAGCTCTTAACAGTACCTAACATCCCTGTGCCTCAACCCCTCCCATCTCTGGTGCCCTGTAGTAGCACTCTGGATGCTGCCATTTTATACATACCATGGAATACTCTAGGTTGGAAGTGATGTCTGGATGTCTCTAGTCCCTACCCAGACTGAAAGCAGGGCAAACTTCAACGTTATATCAAGTTGCGGGGTGTTTTCCTGCCAAATTTTGAAAATGTCTAAGGATGGAGAATGGAGATCCCATGATGTCTCTGGGCAGCCGGTCCCAGTGCTTAACCACTCTCATGGTGAAGAACATTTTCCTTATGGCCAGTTGGAATTTCTTTCACTGCAAACTGTCATCACTATCCATTGTCCTTTGTAAATCTCTGAGAAGAGACAAGGTATGTCTTCTCTATAACCCTCTTCTCTATACCCCTCATTAGGTAGCTGAAGACAGTTATTAGAGTCCTTTTCTTTTCTTTGTACTTCCATTAGCCTCTCAAACATCATATGCTTCAGCACCTAACCATCTCAGTGGCCTCCCTCTGGATTCAGTCCCCAAACTGAACACTACTCCAGATGCAGCCTCATGAGTGCCAAATAGAAGTGAATCATTGTTTCCCTTGACCTACTGGTGATACTCTTGCACTGCTGCAAGAGCTTACTGCTGATTCATATTCAACTTGTTGCCCGCCAGGACTCTCAGATCCTTCTCTGCAGAGCTGCAGTGCTAGAGGGCCTCCAGCCTGTCCCAAAATGTGGGGTTGCTTCTTCCCACATGCAGGATTTCACATTTCTTAGTTAAACTTCACAGTAACCCTTTGGCCCATTCTTCTGGCTTGAAAGGTAGCCCTGCCCTCCTGCATCCAATTTTGTCAGACCTGCTGAGGATGGAGAATGGTGGCAGCAATCCTACTACGTCTTGCAAATATACCAAATATTTCATCCCTTATTGATACCTTCTTGCAGTGTGTATCCCCAGATCTGCTGCCTGTGATCACTGTCCTCCTCTGCAGAGAAAAACAGTTAAGGAAATAGCTGATACCCATAGAAATCTGCTGCACAAAGAACCAACATCTTTCAGGCTGTGAGGATATCTTGGGACACTATCCTCCCCTTCCCAAATGCAGTTGGCTGTAGCTCTTCTGTGCTGTTCAAATGGCAAAGACTAATGAGTCTGCTGCCTGGTTTTATGTATGTGCTGAAGGCACACAGTGTTGGTACAGAACGCAGTCAATTAAACTGCAGGCAGCTTTGCTGTGACTTGCTGTTAAAGGATAGGCAGGCAAGAGCCACCTGCACACCACTTCAGCAGCTTTAACAAAATCATTGGTTTTGATAAGCATCTTTTTTATGGAAATGTTAGCACAGAATCAAATGCCCCTTCCTATGGGTTCCTGTCATTGAGGAGGGTTCATTACAAATAGCTGTCAGGAGTGTTATCATGAGGGTGCAACGAGGAATACAATTCCCCATCTGCAAAAACAAAAACCCCCTATACTTTTTTTAAGAGTCCACTACTGACACAGCTAGTGTCAGTGAGTAGTACTTTATTCTGCAAGTGGCAATTAGGTGTTGAAGGGCAGGCTCCTGGGAGCAGTGGACAAAAGAACTGATGTTTCTTCTTGCCGTAATTTTGTCTCTGGAGCTGAATCTGTGCTACTTTGCCTTAGGCTGAAACTCTGTAGGCCCCCAAATACCTGCCCATGAGAAGTTTAGCATCATTCTGGCTCCGTGCGCACATGGGCAGCTCCCCTCCCTTTGGACTGGCGTGCAGTCCGAATCAAAACTGAGCCTCGGAAAGGAGCAGCCTCAAATTATAGACAAGTTAGAATTTGGATCCTGATAATTACACAGTACTCCTGGATAAGCAGACAGGGAGCCAATAAATAGCTCATTTTCTCTTTCCCCTGGCTGGGCAAAATCATCTGGGGAGGCAGAATTCAGAAGCAGATACTCATATACGTTGAGGTTTTTGAACATAATTTTTAGTCGTTAGCTTTAAAGCCTAAGGGAATGTTACCATACATGGGAAGCAATATCGCAGTAAGGAAAAAGTCAACAGAATTAATTCATTCAGAGGAGTCATTTATCCTACAAAAAACAAATTATCATTTTTAATCCCTTGTTTTCTTCCTTATTAGCACATGACTATTTCTTAGCCTTTACCCTGTAGGTAGGAAGAGAGACAAGAAGTTGCTTGTTTAGCTGTCAGAAATACCACTTCTTGGCTAGCTAGGGAGGGTTGACCATGCATGGGAATTTGTCTCTCTCCATCCAGGGAGTGATCAAAGGCAAACTGATTTAGCCCCCTGCATCCACAGTCCAGCACTGTTTGCGCTCATCTTCCACAAACACCATCACTCAACAGCAGCTGCAAGGAAAGCATTAGAAGAGCTAAACTGAAAAAAATGACATTAAAAGCATGTTAGAGATTCCCCTTTTTGATAAAGATTAGGTTTCTTTTGGCTTCACTAATCACTGAGCAGGACCAGCTGTCACCATGGCTATGGAAACGATCCTGTTCTTTGTGTTCTGGCTCTTTCATATGCCATCTCCATGGTTCCATAAAGGGAGCAGTGGAGACGGCCTTGAAGACCATCCATACTGAACCAGCAGTTCAGTTACCGCAGTAGCAGCAATAAACTTCTGCCTGGTTGGTGGCTACAAGAGGTATAAGGGAGTAAGCAACAACCACCCATTTCACATCAGTGCTGTTGAGCAGTGGGAGTAGTAGGGTGACAGAGAACAAGTCTGCTGCCCTGCGAAGTGTTCACCATGCAGTTCAGCACCAGTGTAGGAGGACAACTACTTCTGGGTCTCCCATGGGCTGGCACTGGGCAGAGCTTGGCTTTCTTGTACCCTTCAAGTTCTGTCAGAGATGAGATGTGGGAAGAAACCCCATCTCTCCATATCATGGGCAGGCACACCTCTGACTAACAGAGGTACAAACATTTGAGAATGGAGTGAAAGTGCTACAAGTGGGGATGTGGCAAGGCAGAGGGTTATCTGCATAGTATAGTGCTCAGTGTGGCAGCCTTACTGTGGAATAAGAGTATCCAAATGGGGCACCAAGCAGCCTGATCCAGCATTGAGGCTAGCCCTGGTTTGTAAAGTGCCCTGCAGTGTTCTTTGATTCTCTGTAAATCCTCAGTATGGGCCAGAAAAAAAAGCCCAGGAAGCCATCTGAGCACATGGTCCCCATGAGCTACACAGGTCATTGAAATAAGCCACAGTCCAAAGGGCTATGCACAAGGTGGGAGCTTGGGGAAGCCATGTCTCTCTGCACTGTGTAAGGACTTGGAGGAAGTTGTCAAACAAGGGACCTTCAACTAATTTTGTTGTTCAGCTGTTGAGTTTTGAGGTGAAGAGTTACTCTGGCTCTTTGCCATGGACAGCCATGCTCCCTCCCTTCCTATGGTGTAGTCTGCCAGGCTGGCTGTACAAGCAGTATAACGTCAATGCTGAAACAGAACCTGAACAGAGTGAGGTGGTGTAGAGACAAAGCAAAGAAGAGGGAAAGGGATTTGGAAAGAAATAGAGAAGAAGGAGAGATGGAAGAAGGTACTGGAAGGATATCTGAAATTAAGAAGATTGTGGATCTTGAAGAACAGAGAGATCTGAAAGAAGCAGAAAAAAGGAGAAGACAAGTGTTAATTATAGAAGTGAGAGAAAGGAAAATCTGAGGTACCTAAGGAAAGAAAAGAAGAGAATAGGAGAAATAAGGTGAAAGTAAGAGGAAAGGAAGTGGAAACCAGCTGGGAAACAGTGGGGGGAAATAGTTGGAATGGAAAAGTGTGAGAAGCTGCAGAGAAAACCACTGCTAGGAGAGAAAAGCCTGTAGTTGGGTTGTGGTTGTTTGGAGGTATTTAAGGGAAGAAAGAGAAGGAAGAAGGTGGCACAGCACAAATGCAAGGTTGTGGCTCTGCAGAGAATAAAAAAAACACCCAGATGGCAAGAAAGAGGAAGAGAGCATTGTGCAGGAAGGCATAAGAAAAAGGGATGACAGAGGAAGAGGTAGCAAAGGAGAGCATGAGAGATGGAATGAAAATGAGTGATGAGAAAAGAGAAACAGGGAAGAGAAAGACACCACTCATGAAGTAAATGCTGGTTAGTTTTTGTTTATCATGTCTCCATTATCATTGTATTATGTGCTTAGGCAGAGGTCTCAGGAATGGGATTTGTTTCTTTTTAATCTTTAATTGTGTTTTTCAATACTGTCAATCTTCTGTTTCTCTCAGGTTTCTTAGGATGAAAACATACTGTGTCTCTGGTTGCTTCTGGCTATATCTTTAAACTGTTTCTTTAGAACAAGAAATCTTGGTTTTTCAAATCATAGGAGAATATGTTCACTTAAAAAAACCCAATACATTTTTAAGAAAAATACAGTCATAAGTCCTTATTTAATTGCACTTCTTAGGGTGGAGAAAATGCCAAATGTATTATCTCCACTCACAGGTGGCAACGAAATCTGCATGTGGCTTAGAGAGACAATACAAACATTAGCTGTTCTAAATTGTTCAGGGATTGAATCTGACACTTTAAACAAAAAAGGCTGTGATTGGGATCCAATTTGCATGTATAAATACGTGACTTCAAATGTACTTTTTCTTTGTACTGCCAAAAGCCTAGGTGGCACTGGAGCTACTTTTTGGGTTTTGCCAAGCTTGTACTGGAAAAGACTAATCTGATTGAATTTGACACTCTTACAAAAAAGGAATTAAATTTAAGACAAATAGGAAAATTGAAACTCAGCAGGGTTCCAGACAACAATTAGCCAAGTGTTTAAATTCAGGTTGTCACAATTAATCTTGCTGAGAAGGGCCTGATTCTAAGATGAAAGTCTGTGGTGAGTTCAAAGTGAGGTTATCAATTGTGCCAATATGCCTGGTAGTAAAGTTGCACCTATTTATGGAGACAGAACAGCTGAAAAAGCCTATGGGGTAGGATCCACTGTGATACACACCAAGGTGAATCTGCAGGGGAAGGACCCCAAATAATCCAGTCACTGGTGATTTCAGGAAAGTGGTTAAAATGTTTTAGTTCCTAATGTCTGATGAAGTCTAACCTCGTATTGTTTCTGGATGAAACGTGTAACATCCAGAGGCTTTATCCCATGTGCTTTCCAGGTAGAGACTGCTGCTAGTTCAAGAATCTCTGCCCCATCTTTCTGTTGCTTACAGTAGATGTCCTAAAATTGCCTGACTGCCTTAGAGAAATGTACCCCTGGGAATCCCTAATGGCTAGTAAAAAGAAATTATGATTACACATAATCTTCTGCAAGTTGATGTTAAGAGCCCCTTTTAAATCCCATGATGAATAACAGTTGTCCCAGATGGATGAAGCTTTGATAAATACCATGGAACAGAATTAGGGTACAAAAATACTTTCATCATTCTCTGATTCAAATATCATTATTTTCTACCTTCTTTGCATCCTTGGAAACTAGTGAGTCAGCTTGTTTAATATCAAATCAGACCAAATTCTGCTCAGAATTAGTAACTGGCTGCCTTTTGGCAGCTTGCCTTCTGTATCTGATTGACTCTTTCACTCTGGAAATGTATTTTCAGACCTGCTATTGATGACAAGTGGACTGAATTATAAATCAAGGCTGTGCTCCTGGGCTGTAATCTAATCAAAGAGACAAAATGTGCCATAAAGGTGACTTTTGATGAGTGGATATTGATTTGGGAATTTACTCTGGTAGTATTTGTGATTACTTTTAACTGAAATATTTCCTGCTTCTCAGCAGCTTGTTATCCTGGCAGTTCCTTGTGGTTCAATGTGCCTTTGAATTTCCACATCCAGACATTTCCCTAACAGCATGGGGAAGGCACTTCCAGTTATTCTCACTGTTTAGAGCAGTCTCATCTTGTGACAGTTTCATCTTTGAACACCGCATGAGCTGCCACGGAATGAGAGATCAGAAAGCCTCAGCAGCAAAGCAGAGCTCTGGGAAGACCCAGATCTGCTTCTGCAAAAGTCAATGCTGTTCATCAATGTCCAGTCTTAGCAAATGATGCTGGTTCATCAGTTGCATGCAGGCACATTCATCACGTAATCGGCTAGATAGATATTAACTATACAGTTGATTGCAAGATATGAGTAAATGCCACCTACAAATTCTTAATTCTTTTTTAAGCTTAATTGCTTCATAAAGTCAGAAGTGGTTAACTTAGTAGTGGTCAATTGCTCAATGTCCAGATGTGGTGTCCCTCAGGGGTCCATACTGGGACCAGTACTGTTTAATATCTTCATCAATGGCATACACAGTGGGATTGAGCATACCCTCAGAAAATTTGCAGATGACATCAAGCTGAGTGGTGCAGTTGATATGCCTGAGGGATGGGATGCCTTTCAGAGGGACCTGGACAAGCTCGAGAAGTGGGCCCATGTGAATGTCATGAGGTTCAACAAGGCCAAGTGCAAGGTCCTGCACATGGGTCGGGGCAATCCCAAGCACAAATACAGGCTGGGCAATGGGTGGATTGAGAGCAGCCTGCAGAGAAGGACTTGAGGGGATGAAAAGCTGGGCGTGAGCTGGCAATGTGTTCTTGCAGCCCAGAAAGCCAACCACAGCCTGGGCTGCATCAAAAGAACAGTGGCCAGCAGGCCAAGGGAGGTGATTCTGCCCCTGTACTCTACTCTGGTGAGACCCCACCTGGAGTACTGCATCCAAGTCTGGAGTCCTCAGCACAGGAAAGACATGGACCTGTCAGAGTGGGTCCAGAGGAGGGCCACAAAGATGATCAGAGGAATGGAACACCTCTCCTGTGAGGACAGGCTGAGAGAGTTGGGGTTGTTTAGCCTGTAGTGATAGGACAAGGGGTAATGGTTTTAAACTAAAGGAGGGTAGATGCAGACTAGGTGCAAGGAAGAGATTTCTTATGATGAGGGTGGTGAAACACTGGAACAGGTTGCCCAGAGAGGTGGTAGATGCCTCACCTCTGGAAACACTCAAGGTCAGGTTGGACGGGGCTCTGAGCAACCTGATCTAGTTGAAGATGTCCCTGCTCTTTGCAGGGGGTGTTGGACTAGATGACCTTTGAAGGACTCTTCCTACCCAAACTATTCTATCGTTCTATGAACTTGCTTACCTGTGAATATCTTGGCAGGTGTGCACTTACTGGATCCTGCACACAGATCCTGGTAGATCCTGATAAATGCTTTGTGTGGCAATAATGATAGTTTTGGTGATTTGCAAAATATTTCCTATCAAAGCTGCTCAGGTGCGTGAGTTTAGCAGGGCCATGTTGAGACCTTCCAGCCCAAAATCCCCAGTGTAAATACAACTGTAATAAAAGATGTACAATTTTTTTCTGCCCTTACAGTGGTGGAGCCAGTAGGAGAGAGATCCATCCTTCAGCTGCTTCACTCTGTCAGGTAGATGTTCTTCTTTCAGCCACTTCTTCACCTGAGCTCATCCACTGACAGAGACAATCCCCTGTCCCTGGTTTTTGCCTGAGCAGAGTTCAGTGAAAGCTCATATCACTTCTTTCATCCTAGGGTGACTCCAATGGCATTACCTGTGACAGTGGCTGGTTTTGCCCTTTAAGGCCTTCCCAGAGGGTAGGTTCAGAGTATTCAAAGCAGCTGGGATGGAACCATCTGGCATCCAGTCTGTTCCTCCAAACAGAAATGTTCTCTGCCTGCCCTCTAGGAAAGCACACAGAGAAAAACTCTTGTTCTTGCATCCTTGGAGTTCTGCAAAACCACGACATCAGTTGCAGACTGTTGCATTCAGTAAGATTTTCAGTGCATGCTGTATGTTTGGTAAGCCTGTGTTCCACACCTGGTCTGTGTGGCTATAGACCTATGGTTCCAGGCCTGGCCACAACCAACTTCAGGAAGATAACTCTAGAGGCTGATTTACAGAGTTCTCTGCCGATCAGTTCAACCATGTGAATCTATGCTGACTTCTCTCCAATAAAAGTGTTTCTCCCATGTAACAAGATTGCATGTACCCATGTTCACAACATGGAGTAACACCTTGTAGGATAGGATAGGATGCAGAAGCAGTGATTGCAAAGGCCCTTGATGGAGGTGTGGCGGAGAAAGGAAGACCAAACTAGCTGAAAGAAGACCAACTGTTGAATTGGGGTTAATAATGCTAAAAAGGAAATAATCTGGCTAAGGTTTCTCACTGAGAAGTGCTTCCTGGACCAATGAATATGGGTGCAGAAGGGTTTTGAGTTGTATTTTTAGGAAACTGAGAAGTAAAACTTCAGAGAGATGTGAATGACAATGATATTGTTTGCACTCATGTTGGGAAGTAACACTAGAACCTTTCCTTTTCTCCCCAGTGAGTGCTCTCTTTTCCAACAGTGAGGACAACTGTGTTGTAGAGAATGGGCGGTTCTGGCCTTCACGTCCAAGAAGCCTTCCTACTGACCGTAGCAGTTGTTGTTTCCACTAGGAGCACAGCTGAGACCAACAATAGGCATTTTAAAAGGCTACCACATAATTAAAGAGATTAATTTAGAGACATTTGGCCTATATTGACCAAATAACTTTTGGACTGAAATGACTATTGGTTTTATCCCTAAATGCTATATTCCCAACTGATTCTTTTGCACTTTTTTTGCCAGAACAGACCCTCATTTTTGTACCCTCTCGATACCTGTCAGCTGGACAAGCAAATTTCAGGTTAAGTTTTGGTTGGGGTTTCAAACCAGGAGTAATATAAAGAGATGTCAGCAGGATGGGTGGGTTTACCTGAAATTAGAATTTCAGTCCCAGGCAGTTAAAAATCACCAAATAAGAGTAAATCCAAGCCAAATTGTGCTTATACACTGTAGCTGTCACCTTGGTGACTCTCTCCAAGTCTCTCAGAATGGTCAGTTATTCAGTGAGTATTGAGACTGAATCACTTTCTGGCCCCTGGAGAGTGTAATCCTATCAGGTCAGGAGGATGCGCAGGATTTAATATCCTTCTTGATGACCTGGGTGTTGCTACTATTTATCACAAGTTCTGGCTCACATTCTTCATACATACTTCTCCCTTTTTGTTTAGGCCTTGTGGTGACACTAAACTGGTAAGAAAAGGGCTATGTAAAGAAAGTGATAACCAAAGGAAGATAAAAGAAAAACTGAAAGGTTCTGGGTTTATCTTTCAGAGGTGAAACAAATACTTTCAGCAAATAACAGGTATTTGTGAAGTTTCAGGTGCCCTGGGATACCTGGAGCTGATTTCCCAATAGGAACCTTATGGTTAGTCATCTTAGCAGCATGTTTATACCCTCTTCTAATTATGTTTCTATTTCAAATGGGCCAAATATAAATCCAGTGTCAAAGAAAAGACTGTGTCTAAAAATAGCCCTGTAGCTGTGTTTTGGTTTTTTCTCATTAGGCTTTTCACAAGTATTAATTAGGAGTGTTGAAAGAAAGAGCCACTCAAGAATCCCATGGCCATTCTCTATGGGTAAACAGCACTTGCATTTTTATCTTCAAATTACGTGTAATAGCATCTTGTACTGGAACAACAGCAACCTGTTTTCCTGGGAAACATCCAGATTGCACTTTGTCAGCCAGCGCTGAGAAAATGTCTATCTGCCAGTTTTAGCAGTTACTGCCTTTGATGATTTGGGATTGCCCACTGTCAGGAGTCACTACACTGATCTCTCCATTCCTGGTGTCCTGGTACTGGTGTCCATTCATTCTGAGGCTTGGCACCTGATAATGCCAGTCTTTTGGCTGACCTTTTCCTTACTGGTGAGGTTCTTGCTGTGCTTTGCCTGCATGGACCATTTCATAGGCATTCACTGGTTTCGAGTCTGTGATCACAAGATTCGTAGAGTTGACAAGTTTGTCAAGACCTGACATGGAAAAAAACAAGGTTATCTTGACCAGACAAAATGTTAACATAAAATTGCAAACCAGCTTAGAAGAAAAGAGTGTTTAACACACAGGATTTCTGTTTATTTGATTTTCTTGGTGTCATTGCATGTCTCAGCTGACGAGCCAGGGGAGTGACTGAGCAGCAGTGGCCTCCTGAATGCTTCTTCTCAGAGCTGACCTTCAGCTTCAGATTGTGATCTGACCACCGCCTGCCCTGCAGAGCCCTCTGAGAATTCTTTTCTCTCCTTTCCTTGAAGGCAGATCCAGATCTTGCTTTCCCCCTGCCCCACCCCCACCCCTCCACCCCACCCCACCCCCCAGTTTTGGATTCAAAACTCTCTTTGTTTTCTTTATTAATAGAAATAGGGATTTGGGCTTGCACAGCGTCTTTTATACAATACATCTTCAAAAATTAAATGGTTGTACTTTAAACAAATGTGTTTCCTTCTTGTTGAAAAAGCCTTCCTGCTGATCTGGCACTTTCAAAATGTTGATGGTGTATAAGGCAGTAAGTATCCCAAGAACATAATTATAAGGCAATGTGTATCATAAAAATTTCTCACTGGACATGAATTGTACCAAGTATGGTGTCTCCAATTCACTTTCAGCTTTCCATAAAAGTCACACAGAATACTAACAACAGCTTTGGAAACCAGAGTGCTCTGTCCTTTACACCAGCTTTTTGCAATTCTAGGTGCTCATGCTTTTGCATGAGTTCATTTTGGGAACTCCCTCCTTTGTTCCTGCTAATGTAATAACCTTTCTCTTCACTTTATGTCAGAAGCAGATTCCTCTTCCTTTATAAAACCCAGTCAGTTAAATAGTAAACAACAAGGATGGTAGAGCAAAAGACTATCTGCTGAATCACAAGTCTCTTCCTTTCTACAGAAGCTCACAGAGACTTAAATGGGAATTACCTTACCTACTGCAGTGACTTGTCAGTAGGTATCACAGGACTTAGCATTTCCTTAAGACAGCAGGAAACTATATATTTGAGATGTCAGTAAAAGCACTGAGGCACCTATAAAATGATTTCATTACAAAGGTAGCAGAAAATCATGGAAAATTTTCACACAAGGTTGGTTGCTATTTTCCCTGAAAAGCTCTTTCTCCAATGCATAGACTAACCAAATGTATTTTCAGGCAGACCTTTCATTTTGAGGAAAATGGAAAGATGACAAGGTTCAGATTTGCTGTCGTGATGCACACTGACTGAAGTCAGTGGAACAATTTCAACAGATCTTGAAGAGTTTTGAAACAGGGTCTTGAGGAGAGCTCACGTTGTGTCCATTCACAGTGACCATCTGCATCATGCTCTGGGCACAAAATGTCCCTGATGTTACACAACAAGGAAGTGTGTTTAGCAATGCAAAGGCATAATTTGCAGAGAACTACAAAGAATCAGTCCAACTAATAGAAGATCTTGTCTTGAACCCACACCCTTCTTAGCCTCATTATGGAGTTAATTTTCAATCATTTGATCAAGCACCTGAACCACATGCCAAGTAAATTTCCCTGGTGGCCAGGTATAGAACCGTGTAGATGAAGCATATCAGAAATGTGGACATAACGATTTTGTTTGTGCTGGTATGGCATGTTTGCTTTGGGTTGGAATCACTCACTGCTCCAAGTTTCAAGCATGTACAAACAATGTCATCTCCTTGACTTGTTGGGACTTGGCAGCCTCTGGTTTTGTTTGTGTCATATTATCTGTTTATTTATTTATAGCAGTTAGGTCTTTCTTCAGCACATCTGAAATGAGCAAATTTAATTTTACAGGGCAGAGAGGCCTGAGGGGCAGGGAAGGGAGAAGGGGGCTCATTCTCAAAATGTTCATTAGAGTTATTTGGAACAAATGATTGTCAAAGCAAAATGAGGTGCTGGCAGGTGCAGGCTCTCCAGTTGATTTATATAAGAAATTATACTCAGTAGAGCTGTCCTGGGCACTTTCAGAACATACACATTTCTTGGAACTATGCTGCTCTGCTGAAATGAACTCTTTCTCGGAACTGCTGCAATATCGATAAGAGAATTTCTGAGATCTAGGGCTGTCTCACTGCTCACTCATAGAGTCAGAGGAGGTAAAATAAAAAGGTAAACTTTTAAGTCAAATGACAGGGCAAAAGTCATTAGCCCGTCCCATTGTCTGATTGTGCTCAGAAAGCTTTTCTTTTCACTTAGAGTAAAAGAAACCAAATCTCAAAGCTGAAGAGCTGCTGCAAAAGAGAACTGGCCATTTCTGATCATCAGTGTGGGGGTGCCTTGCCCTTCTCTGCTGAGGGATGTATAATGGACATTTCTCTGAAAAATAAATCTAGTTTTCCCAGTAGCTTTAACTTGCATTGTTCAAAGATTTTAAAAACTTTGGGTTTAGTGATAAAAATAAGCTTGCATCTTTTCTGATTTATTCTGTCCGAGGTATCTGTATGCAAAGTGTTCTCTTCAGTTACTGAATATTTCAATAGGAACACGCTATTAGGCTCAGCACTCTGAGGCTGTAAAATGTCACAGTAACTTTTTAAATCTGTTATTATAGTCAGTTTGTGGATCTAGCTCATTAACATCAGTGGTGCTACTCCTGATTTACCTTGGCTTGAGAGACAGTTTGAACACATTGTCAAAAAGCAGTTTTCAGTAAGTGAAATAAAGAAACACATAGGAGATGGATCTCAAAAATTTTATATGTTGTTCCTCTTTAAGTATTTAGAAAACAGAACAATAAAGTAAGTAAAATAACACAGTAAGAAAATAAATCCTGGGATTTCCCAAAGTGCAAACACTGTTTACCTGGCATCTGCTCTGTCCTTTATTTCTGTAGCTGGAAATGAAGGCTTATATTCTTGATTTCACTAGACCTAGCCCCTGTGTACTTGCTTACCTGCAAAGCTGTACCAGGAAAAGCCAAAGATCTGTTTGGCAAACTGTCCCACCACTGGAAGTGGGAAATAGCAGATACTTAGGAAAAAAAGTAAACCAAGGAGTGGGCACTGAGGAATGCTGCCCTTTTTGCATTGTCCAAACTTACTGCAGTCTGTGGTTTAGGGACTTCCTGAGTCAGAGGGTCTACCAACTGTTACGTACGTACTAGCTCCTGACTGATTTTTTGCATAAATATGTGTGATTACTTTTTGAACCCATCTGTAATTTTGGTCTCCTGTGGCAATGAGACCCACAGTTTGATAATGGCTATTCATCTGGAGTACTGCATCCAGGTCTGGAGTCCTCAGCACAGGAAAGACATGGACCTGTCAGAGTGGGTCCAGAAGAGGGCCACAAAGATGATCAGAGGAATGGAACACCTCTCCTGTGAGGACAGGCTGAGAGAGTTGGGGTTGTTTAGCCTGTAGTGATAGGACAAGGGGTAATGGTTTTAAACTAAAGGAGGGTAGATGCAGACTAGGTGCAAGGAAGAGATTTCTTATGATGAGGGTGGTGAAACACTGGAACAGGTTGCCCAGAGAGGTGGTAGATGCCTCACCTCTGGAAACACTCAAGGTCAGGTTGGACGGGGCTCTGAGCAACCTGATCTAGTTGAAGATGTCCCTGCTCTTTGCAGGGGGTGTTGGACTAGATGACCTTTGAAGGTCCCTTCCTACCCAAACCAATCTATGGTTCTATGATTCAGCAGCAGTTCCCAAACCACTTGCAGCAGGCCATAGGCTAACAGAAGGGGGTTGGGTGGGCCATGTTGCAAATTTGGAGTCATGCTGTATATACATCATTAGCAGATTGACTAATTTTTGAATTACATCCATGTGGTTATTTATGTCAGTAATTGTGTGGGTATGAGAACAGGTCTGGACTGGCTGCTTGCGAGTGTGAGGTGAGGAGGAGAAGTTTCTGATGTCTGCAAAATGGGCCAGAGCCCCAACATAATATATCTCTGGGAGCCTGTGTTTGTGAGTACTAGAGGAGGAAATCGAATTCCCTTTTTACTTCAAAGATGTAAGTTGAGATGACTGGGGAGTAAATATTTTGACAAATGTTGTTTGGAAGGAGTTTTGTTTATATAGATAAAGCTTAGTGATTCATAAATATATGATCAAATCCGATCACTTTATTTTGTAATCCCAGTGACAAGCTTTCTTCTCTTTGTGCTAATTCCCCTGGTAAAATGACTTTTGGGGTTTCACTGCAAGACAGCTATTTGACCAACAATGGTAAGGTTGAGTATTGTTCAAGAAATGGATTCTGAGCTCATTTCCCTTCTGTTGTCTGTCAGTCATTGTAATTCTTTACTATGAATTAATGCCAAATAATCTCTTTAAATTTTATGAGCCTCTTCTTTAGGATGAATCTACTACACACCCCTTACCCTCTGGGAAAAAGAGAGAGAGCAGGAGTACTTGCAGAGTAGATAATGGAGCTCTGTATATTGTAAAAAAGTTATTGCCCTTCTTTACTACCACAGCATTATCCAATTGAAGTACCCTTTGCAAAACAGTTTATTCAACTGGGCTCATACAAAGTACTTGTTTAGCTAAAATGTCGTATCTTCTCTATTGCCACTTTTGTACTAATGCAATTGGAAAGCTCATCCAATGACCTTGAGACACTCTCTTCCTGTTTCCTCACATACAATATTTATACTCTATATAAATATAGTGCTTCTTAATTGACCTTTCAACATATACTATTATAATATACTGTAACCATTATCCCTTATTTATTTATTGCAGTGTGCAGATATTTTTATCACTCATAAATCAATGATCAAAAAGTAGAGTACACTTAAAGTTGTACTTTATTTTTAATTTTGATTGATTTGATGCACTTAAAGTTTACACAAAAACCTGTGATGAAGAAATCTGCTCTTTGAAATGAGAATAGTTGGTCACCTTGGGAGCGAAAAGTGGCCTAATTTTATAGAAAGAGCTAAAGGATTTCAGTATCCTCTCCAAAAAATGTTTCAAGATTTATCAAAGTTTGTTCTAATCGGTGTGCCAGTGCCTTGGCGTGAACCTAGCTCTTAGTGGGGTGAAGTAAATTAATGGAAGCTTCTGTCTAAGAAGTTTTTCCCTAAAAAGAAAACACATCTTACTAATTTTTGTATAAACTTCACTGTGGCGTGTTGTTCTCCTTAAGCTTATAGACCATACAGCTGATCCTGATAAGAAAAGGTTTCTGCTTCTCAGTGGATCTAAATTTCATACTGTGTGGATGTTCACATACTGTATTTTGTTTAGTCAAAAGCAATATGTGAAATCTGAAGTCAAACCTGGTTCTGAATTTGAGAGAGCCCCTGAAAGAGAAACATTCAAGATAATTCACATCCAGTGTTTTGTTTCAGATTGTCATGGTTTAACCCCAGCCAGCAACGAAGCACCACACAACTTCTCGCTCACTCCCACCCCAATGGGATGGGGGAGAGAGTCGGAAGAGTAAAAGTGAAAAAACTCGTGGGCTGAGATAAAGACAGTTCAATAGGTAAAGCAAAAGCCATGCACACAAGCAAAGCAAAACAAGGAATTCATTCACTACTTCCCATCGACAGGCAGGTGTTCAGCCACCCCCAGGAAAGCAGGGCTCCATCACCCACAACAGTGACTTGGGAAGACAAATGCCATCACTCCAAACGTGTCTGTCCCCCCCCCTTCCTTCTTCTTCTTCCAGCCCAGCTGTATATGCTGAGCCTGACGTCGTATGGTATGGAATATCCCTGTTGTCAGCTGGGTCAGCTGTCCCGGCTGTGTCCCCTCCCAACTTCTTGTGCCCCCCCAGCCTGCTCACTGGTGGGGTGGGGTGAGAAGCAGAAAATGCCTTGACGCTGGGTAAGCACTGCTCAGCAGTAACTAAAGCATTCCTGTATTATCAACACTGTTTCCAGCACAAATCAAGAACTTAGCCCCACACTAGCTACTATGAAGAAAATCACTTTGCCCCAGCCAGAACGAGCAGGCAGATCTATCTTATACTTATAACCCGTGCACACTGTCTTTGACTGGGATGGAACAACATTCTCTTACTACTATAACTAATGACATCTTTTTCTAAATTCAGATGTCTTGTAATTCCCTGTAGTCCTTTTTGCTGTGTTTGTAGGAACAGTTTTATCTTTAGTAGATCATGTTTTTCCAGCTGCTCTGAGAAGCAATCCATAGAAACAGTTATATGTTTCAAATGATGGGATTTTTACCAGAGCATAATCTTTGTGTGCAGGCCTTTGCATTTTAAAAACAAATCAATGACTATGATGTCAGCATGTTTATCATTTCAGTCCTGGGAACATTTTCTTGGCATCTGGTTTTGATCTTTTAGGTGTGTCTAATTCTTATAAAGCCACAGCTGTGTGAATTAGATTTCCTAGGAAAGTCTGCCATATCTCAGGATTTCACTGGAATACAACTTCTGTCTCATTTCTCACCTTTGAATTGTTCTGAAGCCCAGAGCATTTTTATAATTGAATTATGGGTTTTGCAGGAGAATGTAAAGCAACACTTCCTACAACCTCAAAGGCCAAATTTTTTCCCCTTCGGATTCCTACAGAACAACAAAGACAGTTCAAAGTTTGCCTCATTATTTAAGCCCTGGAGCATGTTTATAGACTACATTAAAAAAAAAGGACTTCTTTTTCTGTTTTGCATATGAAGTGCTAGTCTTACCTTTAGGTACTTGCATATAGGTATTAAAGTGAAAGACAGCACTGCAAACTCAATGTTTTGTTGTTATGTGGGGTTTTATTTAGGTTTTATTTGGGGGTGAGGAGGTGTCATACAGGAATCTACTTTTCTCAGAAACTGCTGTTTCCAGTTGTATTTTTAATGACTTAAACTTTGATCATTTTGATCATCTGTCATTTTTGGATCAGATCAATATGCATAGAGCCACTCCTGCTTTGTATACAAGCAGATGCCTGTCTGCAGTATCTGGGTATTGAGTATTTGATCCGTCTTTGTTTCAGTAAGGTTTCAATGTGAAACTTCCAATATTAGTTTAATTTCCAGAACAAAAGTCAGGTAGTTTCATTTAGACTGATAGGCCTGCCATCACGAGGAGCAGTATGAGGACCCTTTGCTTAAGTGATTCAAAGTCAGCTTGAGGGTTAACAGTCCCCAACACCACGAACAGAAAGGCAAAGCTTTTTTTCTACCCCTACTCATTTTAGGATGGTGACAGAGGGAGGCTGGCTGTTGAAATTCATCCATGAAACACTTCAACTCAAATTAAAGCATACCGGGTTGGCATAAGATTGAGTGAGGGACAGAGGATGTGGGGGTGGCTCTTTTTCTGGGATACTTTTCTGCAGAATTAGATACATTCCTCTCTCCTGTTACCAAATTTTCCCTTATGTTTTTGGGTCTTTCTGTTTGGGGATTCTCCCCACCAGTGTCAGAGGAAGGCTCTCTCTGTGCTCCTGGATTTCTGCTGATGTGTTGGTGTCCATCTCATCCAGAATCATCACCTAGTTGGGTAGTTCTACCCAGCTAAGTAGCTTCTGCAAAGGAAGTGTTTAGTCAGGGATGATTAGTGACATGGTGGAAGGTCCAGCACCTCAGTGCAAGGCCAGAAATCACTCATGCAGACTTTGTCCCCTCCTCATGAGATCACCTTTCCCTCAGGTAGCCAGCCATTCAAGCTTTCCTACCATCAAGGTGTGGCAACAACACTTTGTTTGGCATTACTGTAGCTCGTGTTAAAGGGCAAGCCAGCAGAATTTCATCTGCAGTTAATGAAACCAAGTTTAATGTGGCAGAATCAATTAAAATAAGAAGCAGGAGAGTTGAGATCTCCATAAGATGTGGAACAAAATAACCAGCTTCTGCTTTCTGATCCAAGGTCCACATCTATTTTAGATAGAGTCAGCTCACTGTCAAGCAAAATAACGCCAGCTTTGCTAATTTCCTCTCTGAGGAGTTAAAGTTTCTCACTGTATCCCACAGCAGCATGTTTTCATTTCCTTTCCATTGTGGTGCTTCTGGATACCTATACCCATACATGGTTCTGCGGAGATTTTTAGCAGGTGCTTATGTTTTATACAACAGCATTGGGCTGTGTGAATCACCTCATGTAGCGAAGCACTTCATCAAATGGAGCAGTGTCATCTGCTCCAGAGCTAGGCGAGTGAGGGAGCAGTGTTTAGCCTGGTGGAAGGAGTGCTGTGCTGGGGTGGCCATGGGCTGCTTGCAAGCTGTTGTGGTGCCCTTCCTTTTGCTGTGCCAGAGTTGTGGTAGGCTTGAGCCTAGAGGACTTGGGAAGTGAGCCTCAGGTCTCACCTGCTTATCCAGCCTAGCCCTGCACTTGCAATGGGAGCTGTTGTCTGTCCCTGAAGGACCCCCACTCCCCTTCCAGCTCTCTAGATCAGAGAGCATGTCTTTTGAGCTTCTGGGCCATTTGAAGTTTTATGACATACAGACCACCCGTGGCTTGCCCTGTGAGATCATTAGTAGGCATGTTACTCACACCAAAGCTGAGAAGAGCACTGTTGTAGACTGCTCCAAGCATCGCCCAGCCAACAGCTCTCTCTGTACATACGGCTGATGCATCAGGCCATTGTAAGGAGCAGCTTGTACCTCCTTTGTGACTTTGTGTCAGGGCCCAGAGTTACAAAGGCACCTGAATACAATGAGGCTTCTGTACAGGGCACGTTCTGGCTGGAGAAGGCATTGCATTATTCTCCTGTTTCTGCTTGTCCTCGAATGGAAAGGGAGCCATTCATCCAGCTGCACTGCGTTGTCATGCAAAGAGTTTTCCAATTAAGTGCATTCAGACTGCAGAACAGCATTTTAGTCTTCAGAGCCTGTGTTTCATTCTTATTACAGGGACTGTAAGAACTATGAGAAATCAGCCAGTTGTGTAGAGATGGAGCTCCAGGCACTCCAGTAAAAATGCATGAATTTGAGCTGAACTGTGAAGGTTTACATTAGGACAAAGGGTGAAAGATTACATCAGCTGGGCTGCCATTGACGTCCAACAGGATGCTGACCTCACCTTTGTGCTTGTGCTGCTGCTGGCCCATATTATTCACCAACTCACAGTTCCCAAGAAAAAAGCCCTGTGATCATCAAACCAGCAGCATAGGAAACTCATGAGTTCTTCCAAAGTATGCCAAAAAGATGAGGAAGGGATCAGCCATGCCCATGGTATAACCCACTGTTCAGTTAAGATGGCTTGTGCTTGAATCCTAACTGCACTGGTTCTACGGCTTCTCAAATCAGCGGACTTGCAGCAGAGATGAACTCACCCTGCCATTTGTTGTGCTGCTCTCTCCACTACCATTTGATAACACCAGAAGAAAAACAAACACAAACCATAATTTACATGCTGGCAACTCAATAGGAGACTAGCTGTTACTTAAACTGTAAAAGAAAAACACCCAATATAGAATTTTTAATGAGATTGGATGGTGGAGAAAAAGGAATACCAGAGGTGCTAACTATCTTGAAGATACTTTGCAAGCCTTTTAGCCTTATGATTTCCTTTGACTGTAGTAGGAGTCAGGCAGCTGAATCTTTGCACAGTGCTTTCTAAAACTATCCTACTGGATTTAGACTTAATCTTCAGTGGTCTTTCTGACATTTGTTGGCACTCGCTCTAAACTTTACTTCTACAGCAAGCTTCCGTGGGCCAAGATACTTCCATCATCTTCTTCTGTGTGCTTCTTTTCTAGAAATGTGGGGTTTTTTCATCTTTGGGTTGACACTGTAGTGATTAATACCTCAGTAAAAGCCTTCCTTGACTGAATTTTCCTAATATTTTTGGCTCTTTAAGCTGTTCAGATCATGTCCTCCAAATCCAAGAGAGATTTTGAACTTCACTTTGTCTTATTATAGAAGGCAGATTTGTATCTTGTAGAGCTGTTGGTAGTGCAGGCCACGAATCACCACAAAAAACAAAGGAGTAGGAAAGGAAACCAGGCTGTGTTATTTAGACACTGAGAACTTAGAACACATTGGATGATGCTAGAAGCAGGAAGAAAGCAAGCTACCATTTAATAGGAAATATATGTTGTATTTATTTCAAAAGCAGAGGGATACCATAGTTCCAGTCAGAGCCACAAGAAATTTTGCAATCTCTTTGACTTGTATGGACAAGCTAAAAGATGGAGGGGAGTCATGAAGGAGGGGAGTTCTGCCTCGTCTTTTTTTTTTTTTTCCTTCTCATTTTGCTAATTATTATATCAACTAAGAGATGTAGTTACTGCTTAAATCTCATACCGATGTTCTATATAAAATAGGAAAAGTCTTCTGCCAATGCTCTCCAACTACTTTGGTCTCTGTCTGAAAGGTGATTGCATTTAAGTCCCATGAGTTTTTCAAAGAAACTCCCCAGTATAACTCTTACTTACTCAAATAGACAAAGCCATCCTTTATCTGGTAGGTATAAACATCAGTGGTCACATGCCTGGATTATCACTTGCTAGTGACATGGACATTACAGTAATCATCCTAGAAATATCCTGACAGCTCTGGAGTAACTGGTAATCTCTTCGCTGTTTATATTTTGCTGCAAATAAGTTCTGCTAATAAGCAAACCATTTAAGAGGACATAGCTCATAGCAATCTGGTTTGGCAATGGATGTAGCCAGCTAATTAGAGTAACAAGTTAATGATGTTGTTTTTAGCAGGCTGGGGGAAGAGTGGAAAATGAGTAGTGACACTTAAAATATTTTGATTTGTAGGCAACAGATTGGAGATGGAGTTGAAACCACATTGTTTAAAATGGCAATCATTTTCCTAATGTTCCTCTGAAGCAAAATAAACTTAAAAAATCAGGATAAAGCAGACATCCATTTTACTTTAGATAAAGTGAGAAAAATGTTGCACCCAGAGCAGCAGAAGAGTTAGGGAACTTTGACATCCAACACAGGGAGGGTTAACAAAAGACCTTAAGTAGTGGCATATCTTCTGTCAAGTGTCATGAAATAAAGATATCTTCAGTAGGTCCCAACAAAGACAAATACTTCTCACGTGAGTGGATTGTCTTGTTTTCTGCATGACCACATCCAAACAAGCATTTAAGTATCTAAATCCCTAGTGACTCTCAGTTTAGGATCCTAAATGGGAGGTAGACACCTACCAAGTTTCAGATCTGGGCCCACTGTGATCTATCCACACTCGAGTCCAATATTTATTTCAAACAGAGAATGGATGTGGAAAAGGGAAGGTACATATATCGTACATGTGTATGTATATCTATGCATTTAGTCCACTTTACTTCAGGCCTTGGCTGAGGCAATTACATCTTTCTCTCTCTTATGTTTCTGCACCTAAGCTTTTATTCATAGGATCAAATTTCACTGCGTCAGTAAATAATTTTAGTGAGGCAGGTAGAAAAGCGAGGGAGGACACATGGAGCAATCAAAGAAAGACATGGGGATCTGGCAGTTATTGTGGTGGCAGTGGCAGGTGGACAATCATGGAACAAAGCTAAAGCCAACCATCTTGCCTTTAACTGACTATTACAGTGAAGGAAGATTCAGCAATAAGTGATGCCATCACCAATATTTTTTTCACTTCAGAGTAGTTTCAGGTGGATTTAGAGACAAATATTGACAAGAAGAATGGCAGGTACCTTTTATTTAATAAAATATTTTTATCATGCTGTTCTTTTTTTGCCTTAAAATAGCTCCACTTTCACTTGGCACAAGAATGTAAATGTGACATAGTGAGCTTGAACAAAGGTCTGTTTTATCCAGCATCTCATGTCTGCTGACAGTGGTCAGTTACAGATGCACAGTATATGCAAAAGGCATGTACAGGTTAAACCTTCCCCTGACTCATTCCCCCAGCTTTCAGCAGCTGGAGGCTCAGAGACTGCCTCCATATTCTTGGCCTTCACAGCCATTAACTGGCTGTTTACACTGTTTTGCTCCAGTTTTCTTCCTTTGAGGGGAAATTTTGCGCCCCCCTTGGTCCCAGTGGGCATATTCTTCTGTTTCAGAATAAGAGAGGAAACAAGCTGGCGTCTGAGCTTCTGCCCAGGTGTCTTGACAATTGGAACCTCTGTTTTCTTGTCATTTTCAGTTGTGCAAATAATCTGTAGATGTATATTATGGAGAAGGTCAAGACTGGGTTTTTGAGTGTGGTGAATAAAAAAGGAATATTTTCCATATGGAATACACCATCATTATTTATTACAGCTATTGACAAATTGAAAAAAAGAACTATTTAAAACTTGCACTAATATTTGTGTTAAACCTTCCAATCAACTTTTGACAGTTCATTTTTGTAACATTTTAAAACTGAATAACATGAATGGACTTCTTGAATAAATTAAGTTAAATTATATACTTATCTGAATATATATGTATACATACATACATACACACATGTATGCTTACACATATACACAGTTAAAGAATGTTCTCTTTTGGCTTGCAATTTTTAGTATTTTACTATTCAGGAGCAGTGTAATAATAAACAAAACCTAGATTTGGTTTTGAGATTTTAACCTAATTGAAACATCAGCCTTTTCTCTTTTAAGAAAAAAAGATGGCATCTCAGTGGATGTGTGATGTGCAGTACACTAGCAGCTAAGTTTGGATGGTTAGAAATTGCTAGCTATGTTACTTCTGTAATTCTTGACATGAAAAAATACAATTTACCCTGACAGTATCACCTTGGTTTCCTCAAGAAAACTGACACTGTTTTTTATTTTACTTAAAATAAAATACCAGTCTTCCCTTTTGGTTTGTGATCACTCTATATCAGCCCCTATCAGTTTAAAACAAATGGGATGGCATCTGTACAAAATGGAATAGGAATAATGAGGTAACAGCCCATCCTTTACCATCACTCATCTCCCTGGAATTGGCCTTCTTTCAGGAGGCTTGGTATTTTATGATTTAATGCAAAAGCTGTACAAGTTGGCCAGATTCTGAAGCCCTGTTGGTTTCTCGGGCATAATTAATAGCTTTCTTTGTAGGTTCTTATCCACATGACTTGCTTTTAATGAACTTCGGATACCCATTCTGCTCATGTCAATCTCCCTGGCTAAAGAAATACTAGAGTTTCAACTACAGAAATTCTAAAATCTTCCAGAAAAAGAGAATGAAACTGAAGGAGATTTTTTTTTTAATGCTCTGAAGAAAGTAGATTGATGCATTTGGCACTGGGGAACTAAAGCAGGACCTTGAAGGGTTACTGTTAAATGTTAGCCCTCAAGCTATGTCCTAGGGTCTGCAATGCATAAAGCTGGAGGCATTTATTTCAACACCCCTCACTGTGGTAAGAGTTCAGCAAATGGTCAAAAAGACTCAAAGGAGAATTTGACCTTAAGAATATACCCCTGTACACAGTTTCCATCAGGCAGAGGAGATGTTTTTCTAGCCTTAGACATGACAGTTATCTGGTAGACTTACAGTTATGGCACTGACAATGCCACTATACTCACCATTCATATTCATGGTCCTAGATTTTCTTAACAAGAAAGATTCATATTCATATTCACATTCATATTCTTGTGTAGATACAGGTTTAAGCTTTAAATTGTGTAAGTGCAGCTGAATTCCAGATCACGTTTGGGATCCTATGTGCAGCTGGAATTCACAATGGTGAATTTGACTTTAAATATTATTTGAGTTGAGCCAAAAAGATTGACGATAAATAGTTTGAGTCTTTGGGAGACAGTCACCATTGCAACTGGATAAAATTCATTCAGCCTGCTGCTCACAGATTGTCTGTATGATATCTGTTATGATGCAGGCAGTCTGTGGTGATCATCTTGGTAAAGAAAAGGCCTGTGAAAACACAGTCTCTATTTTTTTTAGTAGTTTAAGTAATAGCAATGTCACTTGCAATGCTTTATATGTCTCTTTTTTTCAGTTATGTCTCTTTTTTCTGTATTGTCTAATTAGTTGCCTTATTAGATGATTTGGGGGAATTCTTCTTGGAAGGCTCTAACATCTCCATGACATAGTTGAGGGGTATGAAGTTTAGGGGACCATGGCATTTGGGCTAAGGAAGTCTCCGGATTCAGATGGACAGAAGGCAGGAGGCTGTGCACAAGTACCGGGCCGGCAGACTCCAACCTAGACTGTTCTACACCAAAACCAACCCTTTCTTCCAACATCTGTCTCTCTCCCTCCTGTCTCTCTGGTTAAGTGTTTGTCCGTAGTTTCTGCTGCTTCTCTCCTCTCATAATGCATTTTCCTTTTCTGCAGATGATCTCAGTCTTATTCTCTTCTACTCCATTAAAAAAACGATGGCCAAAATAGTTTTCTTTGCCTGTGACTTTTACCTAGTCATTTCTTTTTGAATTGGCATCTTCTGGGTCAGATTTCAGATTACACCTGTCACTTCCAAGATTGCTGCCCAATCTCAGCTTCTGTTACCCATCTCCTACTCCACTGTTCTTCTGCCTGTTTCAATCCATCTTTTGATCATGTCTTCCCCCATAAAGCCCTACACTATCAGTAATTAATGGCAATGAAGTCATCCTTTCTCTCCCACTCACTGAATCCCAAGACCAAGCATTTCATCTGCCACTAGGGTCTCCAAGAGCTTGGCATCACCCAGCCAAGTGAAAGAAAGAAATTTGCCTTTGCTGATCATCACAGGCAATGGCAGAACTGACAATCCATTATGCTACTAGGAAGACAATTAACTCCATCCCAGCTGAAACCAGGGCAATGCTCAACTCTTTTCAGGATTTAGCACTTTTGACTTCTCCCTTGTGAGTACCATCCAGAGTAAAACTTATAGATTCTTGGTCTGGCTATGGTGAGACCAATTTCATCCAAAGCACTGGGGCTGTGATGGGACCACAACTCTTCGGTACTAAAAAGAAAAGAAAATTACTGCAACATATGATAAGGTTTTCAGAGTGGGAGAAAATGTAGTAGGAGGCATGGAAATAGGCCAGTAATTTACACATCAGTATTTCTCCTGAGAGAAGAGACACAGAAAATTGTTTAATCTGTAATGTTTTACTTCTCTGACTTCTTAGGCACCTTTCTTGCTTCCATTAAAAAAGGCTGGCTCCAGAGCTTAATCTCTATTGGGGTGCAATCTAGGATCTTTCAATTTATTGCTCTTTTAACTCATGACCACCAGCAGTGAAGGAATGCCTTAGTAAAGTCCATACCAAGTGGTAATGGTATTGTGCAATAATTGGTAAATCATAGCCTTCTCCTCTTCAAAGAACACACCTCTCCCATCAACACATACATAAAATTAGGGCCTGCCTCTTCTTGCTACTTCCATTTTCCTGCAGGAAAAACCTCAGATCAAAACCAGTAGCATCATAAATAGCCTGCAAAAGAGGTACTTTTGCATGCATATGTGTGCATGCATTCATGTATGCGTGTCTGTGTGTGTAACTATACCTTTAATCATTGAGCTGATCACTGTGTTCACCAGGAAAGAGCCTGAGCTCATTATTTAATTAAAATACCTTTTTTTCCCCATCAAAACCACATGTATCTTATTTGCATGTGGCTTTATATCCCCCGCTCTGGATGTTTCTGTAATAGTAGCCGTGGAAAAGAATTTCTGTCATTTTGTATTGATGACTAAAGGGTTAGCAGCCATATAGGGGGAGAGGCGGGGGGAATTATCTGGGTAGGCTTACGCTAGCCAGTTGACATAACAGCTACTTGGGTGGTATGAGGTTTCTGGGATGTATATGGCCGTTTAGTGCTTTCTCTTGCCAAAACATCTGGAATCCAAAATCCAGTCGTTAGACAGCCACACATGTTAACAAAACAACTGGACAGAAAAAAACAGGCTGAAGGAAAAAAAAACCAAAACATGATAAGGCATCATTGTTACCACTAGGAAAATAGACATTTAAGGTTGTACTTCAAAGCAAGTATTTTTATTACAGCATACATGAACAGTTTGATTATTGTGCAGCAGAGCAAGACTGTAGCAGATCCTCCTGCCTCACAGGGGAAAATACATTCATTATCCAAGGAAGCTGCATGCTAAGTAGTTCTAAAAGCAACAGTGCATATAAGAAGAGGACCTTGTTCCTCCCTGCGGCACCTCTCTTTACACACACAAAGCACTGGGAGAGGTTGTTTTTAGGAGCATGAAGTATGATTTCTGCTTCTGATACTACACCATTTTGGACTTGAAAGCAAGTAAAAGATATCATGGTTTTCACTGCAGGGCTATAAAAATGAGAACAAAAGATAATGCCTCTGGCATCTGCAGAGATGATTTTACTCAAGGAGGTAAGTGGAAAAGATAGTTTTCTCTCCCATTAGTACTGACCCATCCTGCACGTAGTTGGATAATTGCACTGCCAGCCTTCGCCACATCCTAGCAGAGTGGGCTTATGATGACCCTGTTGCATGTTCTGCATCCAGTCAGCACTGGCACTTATAAAATGCCTAGCAGACCCAGGAGCTGTGCTTCACACAGCTTTCACCTCCAAGCCTTTGCTGAAAGGAGGGGAGATTCAGAGAGTGGGCTATGAGAAGACGGAGCCATAGGATACTCTTGCCCCCACATCTTCCAAAATCT
Organism: Haliaeetus albicilla; assembly: GCF_947461875.1. Taxonomy (NCBI): domain Eukaryota; kingdom Metazoa; phylum Chordata; class Aves; order Accipitriformes; family Accipitridae; genus Haliaeetus; species Haliaeetus albicilla. The sequence continues at coordinate 14,956,862 of NC_091516.1, forward strand.
CATCACTTGGCAATTATAATGCTTTAACTTTAATCTTAAAAAATGTTTGTAAAATGTTCATAAACATGTTTCTGAATCCCTTTGTGTAGTTGAAACATTTTTATGAGATTAAAATGTGGGGAAAGCTGGCACAAAGTTTATTTGAACAAGTGTGCTTGTGATTTCTTTTCCTAAAGTAAGTATGTGGAAGATTAGGAGACTTAACAACTGTGCTGGTGAGTTTGAGTGTTGTTTGTTTGAGAACATGAACATGTTGCTTGCAAAGCCAGGAACTCTGGAAGACTGAAAAGCTGGGATCTGAGATTAAATGAACTGAGAGGAATTGAAAAACGTAGGTAGTGCCATAGAGGAAACCTGAGGCAGAGCATATTTTCTGAAGGCTAGCGCAGGAGACTTGGGATGCTCTGCTTCATTTTCTCTTTCCACTGCTAACACCCTCTGACCTTTGGATGAATCAATTAGTTTCTCTCTACTTCACTTAACATTTTTTTAAAAGGTGACTTCCTGCTTCACAGCATGGGCAGGAGAGAAAAAGAGGTGGAAATGAGCTTTAATTATTTGGGGAAGAAAAAAAATAAGATTCTTAGAGAAAAGTGTCCTGGTTTTTAAAATATTATTATAATACCAGTGCAAATGCAAGATAGCTTAGAATACTAATTTTTATCCCAAATCAGAATAGAGAAAAAAGCCCCTTGCTCCAAACTCTGCCCAGAGAGATATTCCTCTGCACAGGCTTCTACCCCTGTGGAGAGGGTGAGAGAGCAAACAGCATGTGTAAGTTTAGCCCAGCTGGTGCTTACGCTGCTGGGGGATGCTCAGAGACTAGCCCAACAGTCCTGGTGCAAGAAAGCCTGTCCAGGGAGAAAGAACAGAGTGCTGCACACTTCAAAACACTCAGAGCTGGCAGGACAAAGACAAGACCCCTTTTTTTTGAAGGCTAGAAACTTCTTCAACTTCCACATTGTCAGAAGTCTTGAAAGGTCACCAGCATGTCTCATGTTACTTTGCAGGGAGATGGGGACCGATCAGCTTGGGGGTGGTATGTTTATAGAAACTGACCCTCAGTTTCAAAAATCAAAGGCATTCCTCTTAGCTCATGCATCAGAGCGAGATTTCCTTGGAGTCAAAAGTCTCATCGTATGGCTAGAGGACCTGTGAGGGATTGTTTTATTACGAGAAGGACAGGGAGAAAAAGTAGGTGATTTATTTAAGTAGCAGGCAGTCAGTCTCCCAGAAGAGAGAGCCTATCTTACCCTCCACATCTCAGCTAATGAATGAGCCTGGGAAATTGGAGCAAGATCAAAGTTGCTTTAGACAAAATTGCTGACATTCCTGAAATAGCTGAGAGTTCCTCTATTCACACTAAGTATGAATCAAGTTCACTGACACACAAAGCGCCCACAATGGGACGGTCCGCTGCATTGTTACCTTGATTCTCAGTTTATCGCCCTGCCTGACCTCTGCCTAAAGCAGTTAAGAAATTACTGCTTCTTCACCCATTGTTCTTTTCCATATGAAGATGTCAAAGGTCAAGATGTGTAGCCACAAAGAAGGAGAAACTTTCAAAATGCTAACTCAAGAATATGGTGTGCAATGTTTAGGTTGCTGTAGCCTGACAGGGTAAATGATCTTAAACGAAAAAAATAGCCCCAGAGGACTTCCAAATCTAATGCATTCTCCAACAGAGGCGTACCAGCAAGGTGAGTTAATTTCTGAAAGGGACTGCTATTAATCTTAGGTCCATTGATTTAATATGTGGACATCATTCAAGTTGATACATGACACCCTTTGAAGGAGGACCCTGTCCCAACTCCAACTCAGTGGTCCTATAGCCTGATGTTTTAATGGGCTTCAGCCCAGGATCTAGGTGAATGGGTCCAAGTGCAGACTAAAGCTTTAAAACATGCCACACATGCACAGGGTGGTAGGAGAGATATTGCCAACTATAGGACTTTTGCGTAGTGCCTTCTACTGCATTTTAAAAATAATTCTGAAAAGCACATTCTATTTTAAAATAATTGTAGTATAAATTTAAGTGTTGATAATAAACATTTGAATTTCCTGACTTTTTAGGGATGATCAAAGTTTTATAAAAAAGAGAAAGAGAAAAAATGCACCTAACTGAATGGCCCATAGTGGTGCTTTCCTCTGTGCTGACAGGCTGGGGACATGATTCTAAGTTAGTCTGCCCAGGTCGGCAAGGCTTGTTGGGTACCTTGATCAATATTAGGACTTCTTCCAAAAATAATACATGCTTTAATGACTCAGAAAAGTAGCAACTAATTTTAATGGGACTCTTGAGGATGATGGCAGCAACACAACTGACGCAATTCTCCTCTGGATTGCAGCTGCAATAGGTTGTGTGAGCAGGACCCACCTTTCTAGCCACTGTAGTGCTTCCTGCCCTGCACACCTAATGCCTTCTCAGTAGGGGTAATAAAACTTTGCCAATTCACTCTGAGCAAATTTACTTCTGGGTCATGGCTCACTGAGTATCTGCAGGTAAAAAGGACTATTTTAATGAAGTAGATCATTATGTACTTAATATTTTGAAAGGATACGTTTCCACTAGAAAAAAAATCTAAGCTGCAGAGCTGCTTCAGGAACAAACTTGTGAATTTGGACCTCAGCAATTGCGATTAGTCTCACAAGTGCTCCATCACTCCTCCTCCTGTGTCCCTTTCTCTTTTAAGCTTGTCACAAAGGGAAGTTAAACTGCATTAAAAACACCTTGCAATGTCACTTCATCAGTCCAAATCCATCTGAACGAAGAGGTGGCTTTCATTTTACTCCCAGGCATTGCTCAAATGCAATTTCTTCCAAGGACTTTGCTGAGCAATGTGGACAGAAGACCTTCCTTACACTCCTGCCATGCTCCATGTGGTGGTGTAACTATTTCAGAAGTTCTGTTATTTGGTGTGTAACTCATTAAAACTCCAGTGGATAATGGTGGCTTTCAGTGTCTGTTGCTCTGTGTTTGTAGAGGCATAAATGACAGTCTTATCACTAATGCCCTGCACCTGGCCTCAGAGTTCATTGTTAGGAAGTATTACTTACCTGGTGTGCTCCAAGGCCTGGTAAATGTAACCCACATCATTTGTCCCACATTGTGGTAGGTTTCTTAATGCTGAGGCAGAGTACTGTGGAAAGAAAACCTGCTGTGTTACAATTTTCACCCATGTTCTTTCCCATAATAGCTTTTTGTGGTATAGCTAATGTAGATAAAGATGGTGTTAGCTTTCATCCTTTTATCATTATCCTATGATGACTTTACATATCTCCTATTGCCATGGGTAATGAGGCATATATCCCAGGACACTTGGAAAAATACTGTCTAATTAGTGAATAAGTGACTTGAAGATGACTGTGAGATATACAGTTGAGAGACTGAAAGCTCATGTAGCAAAAGGCCTACGAGAGGTGATTTGATCTTGCCTTGGAAGAAAATTATCTGCTGTGTGCTGCACAGAATCTGCACGAACCATGGGGAAGGTCCTGAGCACTGTCTGGCAGGGGTATAGATGCTGGCGGGGCAGACCATCGACTAGGTGAGGTACTTGCTTCTACACAGCATATTCACAAGAAATGGTGCAGAGGTATGGGCCTTGTTGTTGGCTGTGAACCTGCGATATCAGCCTGCTGAGATGCATCTTTTTACAGGGAATGCCTGAGTCTGAACACTGATAGGGATGGCTGCAAGGGGAGAGAAATAACAGGCAGTTACTGCTCACTGATCTGTTTTCACAGCAGCAAAGCTAATATAATGCTTGGGTTTTCTCTTCTCTTTGCAGTTTTGATCAGTAACCTGTGCAGCCTGGGTGGTTTTGAGGGTGATAAATCCCTTCTGCTTTCCTGCCCCATGCCTTGCCACACTAACATATGGAAACAGGGATGCCTCAGAGCTAGTAGTCAGTGGTATGAGCAGTTGCTGTGCCACACTAAATTTCTCACTTTGGGAAGGGTTTAGGTCCTGAGCTGTATTTAACAGTTGAGATGATGAGGAAGCTGAGGGTCATTGACAGCAGGGTCTTCCTGAAGGCATCAAAAATATGTGCTATGAAAAGGCAAGGGAACTTTTGAGTTATATCAGGGGATTGTAGGCCTGGGTCTGCTGCTGACTTTATGCTTGACTTCTTACAAATCTGTCAGATTCCCTGTTTGCTGTGTCTTTTCTGTGTGTATCCTTTTGAGGAGAAGGGTTCTCATGTGTTTCCCTGTAAAGCAGCTAGCCCAAAGGGGTCCTGATCATATTTAAGATTTCTGTGAGTCCCTGTCCTACAAACACAGAAGCAGGAATTTGGGAGGTGACATGTGTATACCATATATGCTGCCTTCTAGGTAGGCACCAACATTTTTACATGCCCTGAGTGCTACAATAATGATTTCACAAGTCACTATCATGAAGCCCTGATGTGTGAATAGCAGAAGGAAATGTGTTGTCAGAGCAGCAGGACTTTCAAAATCTTTGGTGCTAGAAGGAAATTCCAAGCCTGTGAAGTCTGGGTGGGATAGGCAGCAATTTTCATTTTAGAGCTGGATGACACTAATTGTTTCAGCAAAGAATAATTTTCTCTCCAGCAATTGATAAAAGCTTGAAATAGATGTTGTGTAGCAGCTGTGGTATGTTACTCCATTATCACAGGAATTTCCTACAGTGAAATATGTAGTGGAGGGATGCGGACAGGTCTACTTGGGAATAGCCTCAATGAGGAGTCTCGTGTTCAGAACCCAACCTGAACAGCCCCAGCATCAGGGAGAGCCTCTCAGTGCACTGCTGAACAGCCTGCAGCGATCTACAGGGTATAAGCAGGCCAAAGGCCTTGTGTACTTCAGCTAGACTCATTTCTTTCATGGAAGAGTAATCCATGATTCAAAAAATGTTGTGTATGGGATGGTGTGTTGATCCTATACATAAAAGCCCCCATGACTTTTGTGACAGACTCCTTACAAGTGTCTTTTCTTATAATGGAAGCATATGCTTCTGAAATGACAGCTATTTCCATATGGTACTACTCTATTGTGTCCTTCCAAATACATTCCCAGCTGTGCAGTGCAACCGCTGGGATTTGGCTGCATTGATGGCCTCTGATGCCCCACCAGGCCCCTGAGTGAGGCGTACTGTGATCATTCTCCCATGGTAAAACACGATATGGGACTTCAAGGGCTCCCTACAGAAGAAAATATTTTTCAAGTATTGAAAAGCACTTGTGAGGATCTGCAAACCAATCCTAGCACTGTCATGAAATTCATATCCCACTGCATTACATCAGTCTTTCAAAGAATGGTATCACTTTGACTTTTTCAGGTTGAAATAAATCAGAGGTGTAACCCAGGGTCTGGCCTGAAGCTTGCTGAGGTCAATGGAAAGAATCCGTGTTGCTTTTTTTAATGTCAGTAGGCTTTGCACTCCTGCCCAGATGGCATTTTCTCCTTGTAGTGGCTCTTATGTGTCTCAGTGGCAATTCTCCTTTGCAGCCCTTTGTCTCCCTGTGCCAGTCCAACTTCTGTCACAAACATGGCCCTGCACTGGAAAGGAGGATTACCTGTCTTTATATCCTGATTTAGTTTGTTGGCTTCTGTTTCAATCCCCTAATTGGCTTTGCATAGGCAGACCTTTGCAACAACAATTCTACTGATGAAAAAAAGGGATTTGCATGCTAGGAAAACCATCAGGGCTTTTCCTGTACTTTTCTGTACTTGCCCAGGGTAAGTACTGTGGACTTTGATACTGCAAACATTATGCATGTGGATAATTCCACCTGTGTTAAAAGTTTAATTGATTTTAATGGTTCAACTACCAGGTAAAGCTGTTCTACAAATGCTGTTTATGGGCAGACCTCCATGGGCCTTAACACGTGCTATAGAAAATGATGAGAGTCTTCCCACAGGGAGAAGTATTCAGGCCTGGGGCTTTTGTCTGTTCTTGTGTTTGCAGAGATTAGGGCCTGAGTTTTTTTGCTTTAATATCAATTTTTAAATGAGCCTTAGTATACTGATGTGCAGAGCAGAAATTTAGTAAATGTAAATTAGATGTAAATTTACCAATTTATATGTGAACATCAGGGACAAACTGCTGCTTGTTCCATGTTATTGTTCATGCAGAGAGGCAAGGAGATGGAGTAGCCGAACCTGGAGACCAGCCTGCCAGGCAGAGGGCTGTGCTGCAGAAAACACCTGCTCTCTACCTGGGCTTGTACTGGAGCCAGCATCAGTTCCTGCCTGGTGCTTTGCTAGAAGAACAGGGCATATCTAAGCATGGGTGTATTAAGCAGGACTGTGGAGATGATGTTACTTTTCTACAGAACAGAAAACTGTGTCCAATCTGATGGCTGCATTTCAGGACACCACTGGAAATTTAAGAAGGGACCACAAATGATCAACAGGATGCCCTAAGGTCTGTCAGGCCTGCCTTATGGTGAAAAACATAGGCAGGCCTACTTAGCTTATCAAGCAGAGGGAGTAGATTAAGAGTTGACTTATTGCAGTTGATGCATACCTACATAAAAAAACAATTTTCTGATAGAAGAGAGAGAGAGGTGTTTAATCTAGTAGACAAAGACATAACACGATTCAATGGTAGGTGGCTGCTGCTGGATAAATTCACAGAGATACCCATGAGAGTGGTTGACTGCCAGTCCTGTTTATTTGGGGACAGGAGGGATTCTCGGCTAATTCAAAGCCGTTAATTGAAGAATGTGTGGTATTGCAGAAATTACATTGTATTTCAGCCACAAGATATGGACTTGACAGAGGAATTACAAGTAAATATCCTTGGACTCTGTTGCACAAGTCAAGCAGGATAATCGTGTTTTTTCCTGGCCTGAAATCCTTGAAATCTGTGAAAATGGATGAGTGTAATAAGGGCATTTTTTTTTTCCTCTCCAGTTGACAGATCCACCAATGTGATACAGAGCACCAGATTCCACTATGTTGGACAGAAAGTATTTTCTATTCTATCAGCTTCAGTAAAGACCTAATGAAACAAAACATAACCCCTTTACCATGAAAGCTGCTGACATTTGCTATTAGCTCACCTAATGGAGCTAGCAGGGCATTTTGCCTGCAGCTTTTTCCCACTTGCCCAATTATTAGAAAGAGACACTGGCAGCTCTTCCAGCCTTTCTCACAATTATCTTTTTTGCTTGAGGCAAAAACTTGTAACCCTGGCTCTGTTCTCCTGTGGAACAGCTGCAAAATTGAGGGCTATGGTGCAAGTTATTTTTAGATACTGCATAGTATGTCTCACTATAAACAGGGCAGGAAATCTGCAAATGAAAAATGCCTTTAGATTAGCTCTGAAGCAGCTGATTGAGAGGTGATCTAAGAATTGAGGCAGGTCTTTTCTTAGTAGTTAAATTGTATTCCCTACTTCAGTGTTGATCAGGTCTGAGTGCTGAAATGCTTCAAAGAGAGATCTGCTGCTGCCTGTTAACCACTGCTTGGGTCACCTCTGTTAATAAACATCTCAGTTAACCCACTCCCCAGGTAAAGGATGTGCTTGTGATCTCCTATTTTATAGAAATATATGTGTATATTTTTTTTTTTCTATGCTGCTTTGTACAAGGTATAGATACAGGAAATCAATTGGGGGTAAAGAACTGCATGATTTTTGAAGACCTGCACGCTGATCCGTCTTTCTTTCTGCACTTCTGCTGTTGGGTAGGAACAACAGGAAAATGTATGTTGCTTACAGGACACTGTCAGGGAAAGAGAAAGGGAAAGGAAATCTGTGCTGCTCTGTCCTGGCAGAATGCAAGAGCGGTAAAAGAGAGTGAGGGTGAGTGGGGACTTAAAGCTTGTGTGTGTTAAATAGTATTTCACAGCATGGGTATTCAGCTGTGAGGCATCTGCCCCTGTAGGAATGTCTGTAGGATGTGGCATTTTTGTCTGGTTCAGTAAAGGTAAGAGAACACATTCTTTAATTTGCAGGGAGGCAGCACTTTTTTCTCTTGTCACCTTTCCTATGTATCTCCAGGATGAGTTATTAAGCCGGTTATGACAGTGTTTTAAGTGTTGTAATTAATGGAAAAAAGGAATGTTGTTGAAACAAGGAGTAAGCATTTGCAAACACATAGCAAGCTTTGCCCACAAGTAGAGAAATATGCAATATATTGGATGTGAAGTTGCCATGTGCTAGTAGCATACAGATTTCTCACTACACTACAGTGGAGGGAAAACATTGTCCTCTAAAACTATTTTTCCTCCTGATCCACCTCTAAATCAGGTTGAACCTTTTCAGGTTGAGTGGCCACGTATTGTGATTGGAAGAGCTTCTGTGCTGCACTGTGTATGTGCAACCTCTCCTTACTGTGGAGTTCAAATAATCACTTTCAAAATGAGACCTTGGGGTGGGGAGGGGTAGAGGTGCCTCGGCAGAAGCCTCAGCTTTCTGGTCCCCATTAAGAAGAACATGATTAAAGTAAGTGTAGAAGACCTAGGGCTCCTTGGCTCCAAGGAAACGGTGAACAAACCATGATGTGAGCAGTAAAATAAATTAAGTAAATCCCCTGAATAGACGATGGAGCTTTTAACAGGTAGAGCAGAGTTGCTGGAAATTTGAAGGCAAGCTGGCTAGGGGTGCTTCATTGTATATTTGTAAGCAAGATAATGCAAAAAAGAATCTAGTTTGGGGGAAGGAGGTATCAGGCCTTGGTATCATGAAGAAAATACACCTGCTGGATGGTAGGGATCAAAACACCAGAGGAAGAATTCGAAGATATTTCCGGAGAAATATTCTATGATTCATGCACTAGCAGCTTTCATTCTCAAGCAAAGCTGGAAATCCTCATTATTCTTTTAAAATATATGCTATTTGCAGTATTTACTGCATAACTGGGGGTAGCTTTTTGAAGAATGTGAGAAGTTTTTAGCACATGTTTTGTCAAGTGATGACAATCTCAGTAGATTTACAGAAAATAAATACTGGAAATTATTGTGCTAATTACTGCAGGTTTTGCAATAATACCGCTCCCAAATATATCATCTCGCAAGAAATTTTAAGGTAGAAACAAACTATTCGATATGTCCAAAGGGGCCTATTTATTTCAGAGTTTTTACAAGCCTAGTTTCCCTTACTTTTCACTGAAACGATAATATGAAAACATACTGTTAAGATTATCTAAGAGGAATTATTCACATTTTTTCAGTTGTTCAAAATGGGTTTATATCACTTTTGTTTCCATTTGCAGTGCCTCTTGTAGCCGATAAAAGTAGTTTCAAAACTATTTGCCAGAACAGCAAAATTTAAGCAAGCATTGTACACTTAAGGTACAAAGTAGAGATCCAATTCAGGATTATGAGTATCTGCAGAAGAAAGCTCATTGGAAAAGTTCTATTTATCCACTCAGAGCACAGAAACAAAAAATCTGGCTTAGGAAACTGAGTGCTGTATATATTCAATGTTCATATTTAATGGTTTGCTCACAGCCTATAGGATGAGATTTGCCTTACAGAATTGTTCTGAAAGTACTTTCAAGCAGTGACTAAATTCTAGAAGACTGTGATTAGAAGAGAATTTTAAAATCACATTATTAGTTACTTGTCCAACTCTGGAAATTGCAAGATCCTTGGTAATGAATTATGCAAAGTAAATATCCAAGTTTCCTTGCTGCTTCAGTTGGAGCTATAACAGTCAAGGTTAGAGCAGTAGTATCTGCAGTCTTCTGCTACATCTATCTTGGGGTCATGAATTTCTAAGCTGAGCTGGTATCACTAAGATGAGTCCCTTTTCCGGGACTCTGGAGATATCTCCTTAGTATTTGTAGCATAGGATCTGCAACCTTTGTTACAACAGCTTAGTGAAACGAAAGGTAACCTCATATTTATGACTTGGAAGGAAAACAATTTTTTAACATACTTCAGTTGGCTGCTTGGAAGTCGTAGAAAAAAGTTTCTGTAACCTATTCAATGGCAAGGAAGAAATGTCTGCAAATCCAGAGGAGGAACAGATTTGTTACTGGCAGAGGCAGCATTAGGCATTGGCTCAGTATGTGGTCGCCTGGAATACCACAACTAAAGAAGTATATCAGTATTAGGAGAGATGTGGTTACTCAGTAATGGCCCTGTTGAGTCACTGTTCTTTGCTTTTACAGGTACTCACTTTATTTGACTATGAAATGGAACAGGAATTGGAAAAATCTATCTAAAAGTGGAAATGCAATAGAGAGGGAACTGGGTAGATGGCTGAGCAAAGTCTGAGGCAACGTATTATTAATTAGGATTATAATATAGTCCTTAAATTCATTCCATACATTGGTAACTTAAAAATCAACACACTGAAGCCCTCACAGTTCTTGAATTAATTTAATTTCTCTGGGATATAGGACTTTTTGTGGGCACCTCAGCTAGGTCTTGCCCCCTTAACCACCAGCTTCTTTTCCCATGGGTTTCTCTGCCAAAACAAAGCCCCTCCACTGCAGAGCCCTGCTGCCCCCAGCAACTGCTTCTGCAAACTATGCGTCCCTTAAGCACTTGCAGGTCTGATCTCTAAGGACCAGTAAGGCCAGCAACCCAGCCGCTGCTGGAAAACAGAGTACAGTTTGCTCTGAACAAAATCTTTCAAGGCTGGATCAAAATAACAAAACACTTATAAGGAGGGCAAAGTTAGTTACGAGAGGTAGTGCTTTTTGGTCACAGAAAACAGACAAGCTTGGAGCTTATTGGAGCTTTCCACATATTTGCCACCTTCTGGCACCACGTATTTCCCATGTGGAGACTGAGGTAGGTGAGGGATACCCGAGGTCAGCCCACAAAGCCTATTTTGTTTCTCACAGTCTCATGCGTCCCAGCTCTTGACAGCCCTTCTTTCTTTCTCTTTCCATAAACACACAAACGAGACCCATGTCTCGTTAAACCTTTTGAACGAGGCAAAACCAGACTGTGTGAGCTTTACCAGAGGGTATAACTTCAAAAAAGATGTTGTTTGCCTCATTTCATTGTTAGGGACCTAAATTAAGTACCCACCAGTGCCTTCAATTCCTACATGAAGCTTTATCTTGTCTGTTTACCAGGAATAAAATCACAAACAAACTTACATGAAAGGAATAAAATCACCAACAAACTTACATGAATATATAGAACAAGGATAGTACTGTTGTCTTGGAATATTTTCATGATTATTTAGTGCATCAGTGCAGCTTTATCAGTCAAACAGTCCCTGAAAAGTGTGCATATCTTAAACAAAATCATGAGCATTCAGGGAGAGAACGCAAAATAAACCAGGAACAATGCAATCTGTTTTCAATAGGAGACGAAAGGCTGGTTTTAGCTACAAAGTTGAAGACTCAGAGATGAAAGCTGGAGCTGTGAGATGCTGCATCAGCACGGTCCCAGCTGCCTCACACTCTTACCAGCCTCTTCGAGAAATCACAGTGCTGGTCTGTCAGGGGGGGTCCAGAGCCAGCATCACATCCGCTGAAATCAGGGCATCATCAGAAAGACCTGAGACCACTTTGCATTTTGATAGTCATAAGCATTTTAGGTGAGTCTTCCCACTCTCTCTTCTGTTTTGTTCTAGTTGGTCACTACCCAATGGAGCAGCGGCAGCTGCATTTTCATGGCACTTCGTACATGTGTACTTCATGCCAAGCTTTGAGAACCGTGGGAGCATAATCTACAGAAACGTGAACAACTATTGCTAACAGCAGCAGTGTTAAAGAGCTCCATGCCCCAGATGTGCTACTGTTGGTTGTATCTATACTTTATTCCCTTGCATTTACTTCGTAAACTTTTGAGGTGTTTTAGTAGTTGCTGGAGCACAGTTACCACAGCGCAGCTGACTCATGCTGTAGCCAGTACGTTGCACAGCCCAAATGTCCCTCACTGTATTGGAGAGAGGTACATTATAGGCAACTGGAGAAAAACAGAGTGTAGATAATTAGAAAGTGCTATGAAGCAAATCCAAAAATTATAGCACTGCACAGATCGATTAGCATTCCAAAACCAGAGCTGGAGTCACCCTAAAACCAGTATGTCTTGTTATTGTGCAGGTGTGTGCAGGTTCATGACCATAAGTTTTGCTACTGAAATGGGTCTTATTCTTCATCTAGACCATGATCCTGTAACTGAATATCTGTTAATAACTTTGAATAATTTCACTTGTATGAGCTTCTAGATAAGAATGGCAGCCAAAGTACAAAAGCTCCTTCTTTGTCATACTTCAGCTGGTCCTCTGGGACACCTGCACAGAAAAGAGTCTCTGTAGCAAACCCCAAGATAATAACAATACCCTGGGTCCACTTATTAACATCTGCAAGTTCAAAAAATGAAGTGTCTGGGATGTGAAACCAATGTTTTTTAAAAAGACTGAGTAGTTTTAAAGATGAGCTAGCAAGGAGCTGAGAAGCCTTTCAGAAAGTTTTTTTCGGAAAGTTTTCCTGTGGGAACCAAGCTGGAATTTGAGAAATGAGGTCTGTGTGAGAAGAGGAGCACAACTAGTCACACTTAGCCTTCTTGCCATATCGCCCTGCAGTGCAAATGGGAGAACATCTGGAGGCATTAACAGGCACTGGGAGCCCAGTGTTTGCATTTCTTCCTAGTAAATGAGAGATTACATTTACGTTTGCAAGAGAAGATGGGAAATTATTATGTGGGATGAGTGAGGAAAGAAACATGTTGAGGCTGGGTGTACTCTAGGTTGACTGTGGGATGATTTAAAGGAGAACATTCATACAAACCCATCCCTGTGCTGTAGAGCAGAATCTAAAGGAGATGATTTTTTGACACCGTTTCCCACAGCATTCTCCTGAAGAAACTGGCTGCTCATGGCCTGGACAGGTGTACTCCTTGCTGGGTAAAAAACTGGCTGGATGGCGAGGCCCAAAGAGTGGTGGTGAATGGTGTTAAATCCAGCTGGCAGCCAGTCACAAGTGGTGTTCCTCAGGGCTCAGTACTGGGGCCAGTTCTGTTTAATATCTTTATCAGTGATTTGGACGAGGGGATCAAGTACACACTCAGTGAGTTTGCAGATGACACCAAGTGGGAGGGAGGGTTGATCTGCTTGAGGGTAGGAAGGCTCTACAGAGGGATCTGGACAGGCTGGATCAATGGGCCAAGGCCAATTGTATGAGGTTCAACAAGGCCAAGTGCCGGGTCCTGCCCTTGGGTCACAACAACCCCATGCAGCACTACAGGCTTGGGGAAGAGTGGCTGGAAAGCTGCCCAGCAGAGAAAGACCTGGGGGTGCTGGTTGACAGCCAGCTGAATATGAGCCAGCAGTGTGCCCAGGTGGCCAAGAAGGCCAACGGCATCCTGGCCTGTATCAGAAATAGTGTGGCCAGCAGGAGCAGGGAGATGATTGTCCCCCTGTACTGGGCACTGGTGAGGCCGCACCTCGAGTCCTGTGTTCAGTTTTGGGCCCCCCACTACAGGAAAGACACTGAGGTGCTGGAGTGTGTCCAGAGAAGGGCAACCAAGCTGGTGAGGGGCCTGGAGCACAAGTCTTATGAGGAGCAGCTGAGGGATCTGGGGTTGTTTAGTCTGGAGAAGAGGAGGCTGAGGGGAGACCTTATCGCTCTCTACAGCTGCCTGAAGGGGGTTGTAGTGAGGTGGGTGTTGGTCTCTTCTCCCAAGTAACAAGTGGGAGGACAAGAGGAAATGGACTGAAGTTGCACCAGGGGAGGTTTAGATTGGATATTAGGAAAAATTTCTTCATGGAAGGGATTGTCAAGCATTGGAACAGGCTGCTCAGGGAAGTGGTGGAGTCACCATCCCTGGAGGTATTTAAAAGACGTGTAGACATTGTGCTTAGGAACATAGTTTAGTGGTGGACTTGGCAGTGCTAGGTTAATGGTTGGACTCGATGATCTTAAAGATCTTTTCCAACCTAAATGATTCTGTGATTCTACACTAACCCATAAACCTGCTGCCTTGTGAGAAGAAGGGCTAGAGGTTGCTTTGGGCAACAGCCATCTTGTTACAACCATTGATCACACCACCTCTCCTAATCCTCTGGGGACTGTCTGCCCTTATTCTCCCAGGTGGCACTTGCCCCTGAGATCCATCAGTGATATGGGCTGTAACCAGTTTTATACCTGACTGATCAGGATGACAGGGACATGCAATGCCCTCTACTCACTGTCTTGGGATCTGTCACTGCCAGCAGGGAGTCTTGTCAAAGATGGTAACATTTTTGTCAATGTTTTTACCCCACCTACTTTGTTGAAATAAAAAGGAGATCTTTTTTAAAACTGTGACATATATGAGAAAATTACTAGCTAATGATACTTTAACTGAGATATGAGAAGAGGAAAAATAAATGTGTATATTTACATAATAAACAGCTGATCATGGTCTGGAACCATCTGGTTGTGCAGGTGTTTGTTATACCTGATCATGTGCTTTTCTTTCTGTTATCCTTCTCCTCCAACCATTTACTTTTCCCTAAGATGATGTGGGGTTTTTTTCTTCACTTATACTTTTAAGTAATTTGGCACTTTAAATGAGGCTGCTGATCTGAGGTTCATGGCATGATCCCCAGTAATAGGGTTCCTACAGAGCATCCACTCATGCTTCCTGTGGTGTTGCAGACTTCCCACACCTCTGGGCTCCTGATCTGGAGCACAGCTTCTATACATGCCTCCATTACTTGAATAAACAACCAGAATTATAACAAATTGGAGGCCATGTGATTCCAATTCCTCCCACAAAAGTCACAATGATGTTCATTCTCATGAATAAACACACTAATGATCACTAATTCTTTGCCTTTTTGCAAACACAGTCTTAGAAGAGGTAACTTTATAATTGACACAATAACACTTCAAGACATTTCTGAGACTGACTGTGTAGATGCCTAGGATCACTAGATCTTCTGTATCAACAAGTAAATAAATGCCTTTTGCAATCTCCATTAATTTAGAATATTCATGTTGTTACAATGCATTAAATCCATATGTTTTGTGCAAGGAATAATGGATTTGATGTTGTCTGTAGAGCAGCGGTACAAAAGGGCTCCAGGGTCAGCGACTGGGACTCCTGTGAGCATCTCCAAAGCAGTATTCAGAGTACATCACAGGCTTCAGCCTAGCTTTAGTGAAGGCTGAGCTGACACTTCAAAATAGTTCATCAGCACAGAAATGTGCATTAGTGTCTGGATATGCAACAGAAAATAGCTGATGAATGCACTTTCGCTAAGAGAATTTAGTCTGAGGAGTCTGTGAAGATGCTGGTTGGAACTTATATGCCTGGTACTAAAATGCAATAAGAAGAAAGGTTTTTGTCAAGTAGGCAAGATAAGGAGGGTATAGATGGGCTGAATTAAATAAGAATATGGTGCTAAAAAATGTTAAGATGGTGCTCTGTGTTAATAAAAAGCAGGTGGGAAGACTTCAGCTTGATATTCTAGTGTGAATTTATTTTCCTTTTCAGTTAGTGTCATTACCTCATGTTGTATTTATATAAAATACTTCATTATGATGGAAGGTGAGGACATATAGAACAGAAAAAAATAGCTCATGGTAAGGGCTGTTTTCTCTTGAGGAAATGTTTAGAGTCTTCCTTAGAAAGCTTACTAGCTCTGAGCTCAGTTACATAGGCATAAATCTTCAGTAACATTTCTGAAATCAATGTAATTATAATGGATTTATAGGGGTATAATCTGCCTTTTACAGAGTATTTACCTGATAAATGCTAATGACTCCTTGTAGGTGAAAGTGGAGGGAATTTGGAATTCTACCCAAGGAATACAAAATGGGACTGTAGTGTATAAATCTTCCTTAACTTCTGAATTGTTGCCAGCAGATAAATTCTTCCCAAGGAAATACTAATGAAAATCTTTTCTGAATTTTATGTCTTAACAGTACCAATGAAGCAAAACTCCACAGTGTTCTCAAGTTGCATGTGATACAAATTTGGCCCATGGTAAATGCAAACAAAACTTGCATCTCCTTTTAACATTTTCCCATTTCTTCACAGCAGTGATGTGGAGGATTCAAGGTGCAACCGTGTACACACAATTTGCTTATTGCTGTGCTGCAGTGCAGCTTGGCATTCCTCTCACCTGCTCAGGGCTGAAGCAGTCTTAAGCCTCCTGCATACCTCTGATGTACAAGAGTTGCTAACTTTCATTTTATTGCTATTTCCTGCAGATGGCCAGAAGTCCATTTTCCTCAACTATTAATATGAGACCAGAGAAACTTGTGAGATTTCTACAAAGCTTGCTCTGTTTTGCAATTAGTTTTGTCTGCTAGTCTCAGATATTCATGTGTCAATGAATGACTGCAATGCCCAATGTTATTTTAGGTCAAAATCTATATCTATGAGTAAACTAAGTGCAGAATGGCAGGAAGTGTAAGGATAGTACATCCATTCTCCACAGTCCTTTCTAGAAGAAAATTCAGAAATTACTCTTTCCAGATGAGCTGCATAATAGAAAACACAATTGTATTTTTATCAATTAGTGTAATGAATGCACATTGTGGTTTTTTAATTGGTTACCTCTAAAAAGTACTTTAGGAAAAAAAGGCATCTATATTGAAGAAGAGGTAGCATGATAAATACAGAGGAAATAATAAAACTCCAGAGAAAGGAAATGCAACAAATGGAGTCTGTTTTATCTCCTGCAGGCTCAAACCATCAGGGCCTTCCAAAAATAAAAAATCCTCTAAGCTTAACTTTCAGCATGAAATAAAACTTGCCTAAGCATTTTGCGGCTTCATGATAACAAAACAAATAGCTAACTTCATATCTTAAACATTTCCTTTCCTTCACAGTCACAAAAACAAAATGAGGGAGAGCATCCAGCTCTCCCTGAGGACATATTCATCCACCCTTCACTCGACAGGTAGCTTCTTTTCAAGAGCTTCCGCTGTGTATGATGGCATCCTTATCATGGATAATGACCTGCTGATAGCCTATGATACAGCTCCAGACACCCACTGAGTGGGAGAAGGATGTGCTCAACCACCAGGCAAACCAGCCCCAAACCTGCACTGAGGTCTCCCTGTGCAGCTGCTGAGGTTGCTCCACGCTTCCTGCTCCACAACAGGGTGCTTGGGTTCAGGCTTTAAATGAACCCTGCAACGTTTCCACTGATGCTCAGAGGGAGTTTGCTCCTGATTTCTGTTAATTTAGAATTGCGAAATGGCAGTTATGTATTTTAAGGAAAAAAAAAAAAGAAGAACCATGACCCTTTGCCATCCCCAAAGAGGTTAAAAAGATGGTGCACTGGGTATTCCTTGCATTTGCCATTGGGCCTAATGTTTTCAAATTTTTCTTCTGTGAGGCTTAAAATTCCACTTTAAATGTGGAAACAGATGTCTGAGCAATGACAGGACTTTAGGAGCAACAATGGTAAAAATCATTAGGTTTGCTAACAGGAATTAACTGACATCTTCAGAAAGTATCCCTTAAGGACTGTCTTCACTAGGCGTGGGTCCTGATGTAGAAATTTTCATCAAGATTTTAAACAGTTTTTCCATCTCAGCAAATACTCCTGTGTAGCTGCAGATAAAACTGTCATAAAATATTCTTCTGATGCTCTGTAGCATGCTTATATTTGTTTTTTGGCAATCACACCAGTAATGTGCATGTGTCCATAAGAGTACAGATATGGTAAGTATTTGGGGATCACTGATAAGCAGGGAGTTTGGAACTCTGTTAGCCACTGCCCTGAGTGTGAACCACCAGCCCAGTGCAGCAAGAGCCTCTCTGCAACACAGCACGCTCCACCTTGCCCTTACAAGAGACCAGTTCCCCGCAGCTACCTACACAGGTGCTAAATGGAGATCAGTATCACTCCCCCAGTCTTTTATTTTACAGACAGCATTGTCTTCTTCTGACAGTTTTCTATTAGCCTTGAAAGTTTGAAAGTACCAGGGATTAGTGGTGATAAACTTAAATCTGTATTTCAGTGCAAATTACTTTTGGTGATACCCACTGCATTGTGGCCTGTTGTCAGATGTTACCATGCTTGGTATGTCATGTTTAGTTAAAATGAATATGGAGTATACGGTCATCTGTTTGGCTGGAGTAACTTCTAGGAAGACCATGTTGGGGAAATAATAGTAACAATAAAAACAACACCAACAACAATAATAATACATTTTAATTATTATTCATGTAATACATAAAAATTACAAGAAGATTTACAAATACTTCTCTTTCTTTTGCTATCTTCATGGGTTCTTTTGGAGGGAGTTGTCCTGTATTGCTGCCATAAGCAAACTTTTAAAATAATATGGAATTGCTTTAATGTCACCATTGATTTCTCAACAGCCTCTGGTCTTTCTCTTAGAATTCTTATCCCTTAATGGCTTTCATGTAGCTCTTTTTAATACATTCAGGATTCTTCATTCAAGCTTCTTCAAAAATCCACATGTACTATTCAGGCCCCACTGCCAAGGTACAATAAGGGGCTACAGTACTGCACTGGCAGCTTAGTGCCAAAGCCTGAATTACCTTTCCTGTTATCTCAAACTCATTAGTGATTCTGGCAGTCAGAATCCACATTTTGCCTGCAAGTGGGGAGGGCTTTCTTTTATTTTTTAGGAGGCTTGGCGCATTCATGATCAATGTCTGGAAGTTTTGTAAAATGATGTGGAGTGTGCCTGCAAACACCAAATCTCACTCAGGTTTACTCAATTTGTAAAACATACATTTGTAGCTGAAAAAACAATCTCTGTATTCTCCAGGAGGTATTTATCAGGCCTATCCTGGCAGTAGCAGTACATGGTTTATGGTCAGTTTCAGCTAACAGTGGTGTCCCATAAATAAAGGAATTTTTTTTACAGCCATGGCTTAAGGCCAAAGCCTCCTTCATTCTTTCGGCATATTTACATTCAGTTTTTGTTAGTGGCCATGATGCATTAGCCACTTGTCTCCAGCTTCAACTGTGTTATTGAAAGAGTATTGTGCCAATACTCTCCTGGGATGCATCCATGAACAAGTTACTTTTGTGCTTATTGTCATAGTATTTCAGGACTGGGGCCTCTTTAAATCTTTCGGTTTCTCAAGCACTCTCTTAAGGTTTACATCTGTTGTTCTCTGAATGTTTTTGAGCAGTCAAGCTTTAAGGCTGCTGGTTCAGACAACTACGTTAGTCATAAATTTCTCTATGTAAAGCACAGTTCCAAGAAATCATCACACCCCTTTGTTCAAGCAATTTTGCAGTGATGGCCATAGCATTATTATGATCTTTGCTGGGTTCCCTTCTCTCCCATCCACACCCTTTGCATGACACCCTCTTATCATCTGCATTTGTTTAGCTTTAGCCTCACAGCACCAAATCTCTCCAAAGCTGCCCAATGCCTGTGGTCATGGTCTTCTGTTGTGTTACCAAATGCCAAGTCTGAGTCCCCTAGGAGCTTTGACTCGAATTGTCAGCCCCGTTACCACGCTCCAGCTAGTCCTTTTCAGGGATGCAGCCCTGAAACCTAGGGAAACCTAGCCCCGAAATCTAGCCCTGCATCTAGGGATACAGCCCTAGATTTGCAAGATTGGCTCTGTGATCTCACAGTCTTTTGTGCTTTTTTGACCTCAGGCAACTTCTGTGCCTCTGTTTAAAAACAATGTGTTCCTCTATTTCACTTCAATACTTCTGACATTTCTGGATGACAGTTTCATAGTTGCCTTTTTCTGCCTGAAACCAATATTGAAAGCATCATGTGCTCTGGCCACCACTGTTTCCAACAACAAAGGTATTGGCCAGCTGCCTTCCTCTTGGCTGCCACCCATCACCTGCAGATGCATGCACCAAGGTGGAGATTTCTGTGCTTTCCTGTGCGCTTCCCAGGAGCTGTTGGTTACCACAGCTCAGCTGTGGTGTGCTGATTTGTTAAGCTTTGTTAAGCTAGTGAACATGCAGAATGAAGAGCCCGTGGCTTGAAATAGCCTTCTGTGTGTCTGCACCTTGAACTCTGGTGGGTCTTTTACCAGCTCAGTCTTCTTCCCAGGGTTTCTTTACCTTGCTCAGCCTCTGGGACTGTGCTTCATTCATTGTTCATGTGGAGCCTGACAGACGGATACTTGGTTCAAAATGAGATTTCAATACCCTGACACTGGCCTTTGCATAACAGTAATCTGTTTAACCAGCTCTTCTGAGAAGGTTTCAAGGATACATATGCTAGAGAAGTTTAGCTACATAGCTTCACTGTGTAGCTACTTCATCCTAGCGTAAACCCATCTTAGGACTCTAATAATGTTCATAGTAGTAGTTTACTTGTTGATAGTAGTGGTTTCATGAAATTCAAATGGACATACATTTACTTACATGCAGACCCTATCTCTTGCGTCTCTGCTTTTCTTTTCTGAGCATGGTAAGTTCTGGACTGATCTGCACTCCCAACATAGCAAAATATAAACAAAGTTTGAAAAGCTGTTTTCTCTTAGCTGAAAAAGTGTTCTTGATACTTGAAAATGCTTGTTCTGTAAGACCAGAACATTGTAGGTCAGGGAGGGTTTTTGTAAGCTAATGGCAAAGGACTCTAAATCTGTGTTAATAATAAGCATTTTTAGGCAAAGTCCTAAAACTTTATCAGTTTTAACCTCAGTAGCTAAACTATGCTCTGCAATTACTGGTAGAATACCTTCTGCAAAGAACTTCAGTTCAGTACCTTCAATTGAGGCAGGTAGTCCAAGACAGCTCAAGGTATAGTCTTTGGGGATTCAGATTTGTTATAGAGTGTCATCTGTACTTGGAATATTGTTCAGGTATGGTGTGAAGGCCAGCAACAATGAAATGACTTGGTTTCCTCAGTGTTGATCATTTTAGCATACTCATCTTTAAATTCAGTTTTTGTTGGTCATTGGTTATGAAAAGATATTTGTTTTTCTCAGATAGATAGAAAAGTCAATTGTATGCAAGTATCATACAGGCTACTGGAACTCTTCTGAATTATTAACCAGCTGGACTCTTTTGAAGGTAGGTAGAGAAACTCTAGAGACAATTTGCTTATTGTGTTGCCTTAGCCAGTCAACTGGTATTTTGGAAGGTTTGTTACTTAACCTTCCTCTTTCTCTATTTTAAGGTAAAATCCTCTGGGCCTTCACTTGCGAAAAGCTCTCACTGATTTCACAGTATGCTTTCCAGCATGAAATCATCATTATTTGGCTTATTTTGCATAATAATTGTTTTTTCTCAAATATATCTAAAGAAAGAAGGTACTAAAAAAAATAATTCTCTAAATGTCTTGGAAAATGTAGGCTATGGATCAGAATTAGGAAATTTTCCAGTACATTATGCAGCGTCATCCAGTTTCCAGCACACGAATCAGATATGGCACTGTGGCAAAGGAGTTGAGGGAACACACTGTCACCTGTCTCGCCCTCCCAAGGATGTCAAAATGTGCTATGGCACAGCAAAGGTCTACAACAGCAAAGGTCTACCACAGCAATAACTCCCTTCTGCCCATCTGTCTCCTCAGCTTCCCAAGCAGCAAGAGAAAAAGTTGCCTAAGGGGTGACAGAGCAGGTTTGCTGAGCTGTGAAGAGCTGCTACCATCTCCCCTTGCTTTCCATGCCATAGCAGCTTTCACCACTGCACACTGTCATCTAGATGACAAGCCAGTAGGACCTGGGCACGCACCCCTGGACTGTCTCATCCATGAGCCAAATGCAATTACTTTACTTTCCAGTGAATTATCTATATCCCCATGGCCAATAGGATGCTAGGAGAATTTTAATTGATCTTCCCACTAGACCACACAAGTGCCCTGACGTTGGCATCTGATCCCCAGCATCAGAAAAGCTGAATCTCCAGCTAAGAGTTTTGAGGGAGCTGGTTGTGAAACACTGAACAACTGGAAGTCATTAACTTCCCTTCTGAACAAAAAAATCAGCTTTGTTGTGTCTATGTGCCTTCAACTTCTCACACTAAACAGTGTTCATATTCTTAAGACTTGTTGCAGAAAATAGTTTATTCCAAGTAAATACAGGAAATTCCTTTTTGGTATTCCGATATGTCTTGGACAAACCCACTGCTGCTGTGGGTTGAGGTATTTGTGCTCAGAGCAATGATCTAATAACCTCCCTTCATTAAAAAATAACCAAATAAGCTTGGTTTTTTTCTGGAACCAGATGAGTGAAGCAACAGCAGAGTTACACTAAAAGCCCAAGCAACTGTCCCTGCTCAAAACAAAGGAACCTGCAACACATATGTGGGCATTGTGGCTTTTCTAGGTATTTTGGTGAAAGACAGGATTAGAGAGTCTGCTTATTGGCGTGAGAGAATCAGAAGAAACAGCTGGAATAGGGCTGGGCTGTTTCCAATTGGCCTATTATGTTGTTGGACCAAAAATAAATTTAAGAGGAAGAAATGTTTTTTGTGTACTGGAAACCCAGGTTGCAGTCAAACACCAGCAGGGTTGAGAGGGAGAACTTTGGTCGATAAAGCTAACCACAACCATCTCCAGCTGCTCTGACTCCCGACGATGACCGAATGGCTGCCTGGGAAGGGCAGGAAAGGGGAGTCCAACGAGTGGCTTTCTGCTGTACCTAGGAATTTAGTTGCATTGAAATGCAATTTGGGGGTCAATATTTGATAGTTTATGTCTAGCCTACTACTTTTTAGCTGGATGGTTTCAGCTTTTCCAGCCCAAATGTTGTTTTGAACTGTTACAAATTGGAAGCAGTAGCCTGGAAGTTAATGGAGCTACACAAACATATGATCCCAACAGAAAAAAGGATCAGGGTCTTTTAAGCAATATACTTTATGCTAGGGACCTTACCATGAACTCAGATGGCAAAATACTTGAATGCTGGTCTGTTCAAAAGTTGAAAGATCTTTTTGTAAAGCACCTCTGTTGTACATGAGGGCTTTATTATGTACCAACGTGTATTTAATTTTTGTCTTTGGAATGGTTTGCATTAGTGTTCGTCGGTGCACATCCAATTTAGATTTAATAAGATAGTGCTTGTCTGTTAATAAAATAACAATAATTAAAAACATATTTCTTGCCATTAAAATTCTATGCAATCAATATATTTTCTTTGCCTCTTAAAATATGTTTTTAATGATCAGCTGGAATTACTTTTATGCAGAGAACTGTTTTTAATAAATGAATATTAACGATACATTTGTAAACTTTAATTTTATAAGAGAAAAGGGACTAAACAAACCCCACATAGTTTGAAGGTAAGCAACAAGCTACCAGCAGGTTAAAATTTCAGATGCTAAATATGAAAAATAATTTACTGACAGAATTAAAGATGGTCCTTTTAAAATATTCTCATCTATTTCAGTGTGTGAGATTAATTATTTCTCTTTTGCGTGGCCCAGTTAGAGTTCTAAAAGAGAGGGGTTTCTCTTCATTTCTAAGGCCCTTTTATTCCCAGCCCGCAGAAATGAGAGGCTGAAACTGTTGGCTCTACCCTTGGACCCACGCTCTGCCTGTGTGTCAGGGACCCACAAAGCCTGATGTGGAATGTTCCCCTCTTTGGCCAAACATCCCGCATTCCTACTGGAGTTTGGGAATGGTCTGTGGGTTAGCTTCTCAACGTGCTGCCATTCTCCATGGGGCATAACACCGCACCATAGGTTTCAGGCCAGATCAAAAACAGAGCAGGGGAGTATGGAGGCAGAGGCATAGATGTGAGATACCTCCTGTTCCTTCTGCCTGCGAGCCTGGGAGGACAGCTGGTGGCACAAACTTCTTAAATCACCTGGCATGAATGTCCAGGGTTGCCCTGAAGAACTTTTATTTTCGCAGCTCTTGGCACAGAGTCACACTGAAAGCTCAGTTGGGGATGAAGGATCTGTCTAAGATATGTAACTTTTGGAGGTAATTCCAGCTGGTACAGCTATGGACTTACCCTGAAATGAGTGGGGCCTAATCACCAGCCCAGTTTATCAAGGGTCAGGGAGCCAAAAATTATGGTCAGGAATAGTGTATGGCATCTTCCCTCCCTGCACAATAAACCCTTTTCTCTTTTCCCAGCGGAGTGTACCCATAACTGAAGATCAAGACATTGTCTTGCAGATATTTTGAAACTAATAAGAAATGATGACTATGTCAAGCAAAATACTTGCAAGGAGGTTTTGTTATGGGGGGGATCAAAGCACAGATGAAAGAGGCTTTTATTTATAAACCACTTTTATTCTTTAACCCACTGGGGGCTGTCATAATATAAAAGACAACCCTTTCTTTGACCTTTCTGTGCAGCTTTATAAAAAAACAAGCATGAGACAAGTTTATAAAAGCACTACTTGAATTCTAGAAATAAAAAAGTCATTGTACTCAGCACCACAAAGCTACAAGCGTGATTAGCATCATGTGCAAAATGTAAAAAAATAACTTAAAAATTAGTTTATCTTAAAACTATTAAGAGGTTCATTATATGGTAATCTGCTCACAGAAAGAGTATAAAATATGTAAAAAATGTTATGTCTTTTGCCCAAGCTGCATTTTAATGCAAGGTAGATTCTTCCTCAGTGTCAAGTATGCAAGCTTTTTCTGACTCTCCAAAAATACCCATATTTGTACTTTTACTGATAGAACATGACCCTATCTCACTCACAAGACATGCCTTTTTTATTCTTGCTCTAAATCATATGCGTTGCATTTTCATTAATACCTACAGTAGCATCACCAGTATAATTAAAATGTAATTCAAAAAATATTTGCAGTCTGTTAACATTTCTTTGACTACTCAATTGCTAAATCCTACTCTGAACTGAAAGCACCTTTCTTCTAGTGTACATCTGATATGCAGATTTAAATTAATCTCTTTCTAGGCACCAGTAGCTACATTCACAGAGACTGACACTTTAATTGTCTGTGTCCAAAATTTTGATCCTTCAGCCTCCTGTTCAGCTGCTGCCTAACTTGAGAAGAAGCCAAACGTCCTCTGCTCTTTTATTTGTCCCAGTAAAACCTCCAGGGTGCTTACATGTTTGCCACACACTGGGTATTCGTGCCATCAGTTAGTCCTGCAGGGTAGCCCACAGTGTGTCCTGCCTGCCAGACATCCTCCTTGCCTTGGTCAGTGTCTTTGAAACTTGCCTACTAAACTGGCTTTTGCACAAAATAACCAGGCCACGCTGCTCATACAGAACACAAAATACAGCTAAGAGAGGGAGAGAGAAAGCAGGGTCCATATTCCCACTTCATGTAGGCAGGGTGGGATTTCAACCAAGTTCCCCAGAGCAAAAGCATTAAGCCACTAGGAAAGCTGGCAGCAGGAGAGGGACTCCAGCCAAGGCTTTTCTTGTGTTTGCTGAAAAGGACCAGCCTGGTCTGGGCTCCAGCCACAGCTCCCGGCTCTGAATCCAAATGGTAGGGGTCGGGTACCGATTGCTTTTGAGGCATTGGTGTTGGGCTCTGTTCCTCACCTTGCTATCTCCTGCTTGGCTTAGGAGCTCCCTGACCTCTGGGGCTGCCCCCTTTTGCCTTTGTTTATGTGGGGGTCAGGCTTCTAATTGAAGCCTGAGAAGTCTGCAAATGATAAGTGACTTGGGAATAAACACCAATCTGCAGAAGCCAGGCTCCTTTAGTAGGTATAATACTGTATCTCGCTTGGGCTATTGCAATAATTTCTCTCTATTTTTTTAACTTGTCCTCCAGTGTCTGAAATTTCCAGTCATGATTATGAGATAGGCTATATTCTGTTTAAACTCAGAAGTCTGAACCCCAGCAGTCAAATCTTTGCTCCCGACTGATTGAAGTTAAGATGTTCAGCCCTGGAGGAACAAGTGATAAGATCAGGCATTTATGCTTCAGTCTTGTAAACAGCTTTTATGTAAATAATGTCTTGAGTTCAATGGGGTGTCTTGCCTGTTTAAAATGAGACAGGCAAATCTTATTTTGCACACCCCTCGTAACTCAGAGAACTGAGGTCAGCTGCTCCATTTTAGCATCTCTGGGGATCTTTGACATTTTGGAGATGGGAAGTGGAAATGCTGAACTGCCCCATGGGAGACAATTCTCTTCCTATATTTATTCCAGACTGCTGCCAAAACATATTAATGCAAACTAGCTCTCCTGAGATTTCTAACCCAATTTGCACATATGTAAATTCTGACAAAGTCTGAAGAAATTTGTACTTCGCCTGCTTCTCTGAGCTGGACAAAACATTCTGAGATCCACATAGTGTGTCTCTAGGTATAAGCAAGGGTCAACACCATACTCGGTTCATCTCACTGAACTGACTGAAATTGCGTTTAGGGTATATCTTGTGATGTGTTTGTTAGCAAAGACAAACATGACTGAACAGTTTTCTGCTGATGGCTCCATTTGTTGATCTAAATTAGTGAGGGATACATGACAGGCATGGCTCACTTCTGGGCTTAACTCTGACCAGAAGAGGTGTATGAAGAAACAGGGTTAAATTAAAGAAAGAAAGAATAAACTTAGTCACCATAGGATTCTGGAATCACCTTCTTTCAGATACATATGTTTCTTCTTAAGCTTGAACTCTCCTTAATACCAGCGCTTCAGATCTGAAGAAGATTTGTGCTGATATCAACAGGAAATTCTGTTATCATGCCAATGAATGCATCGTGACTGAAATTTAATCTGACATCTGATCAACTGTGGGTGATTTTGCATTAGGTTGCATATATTCAGAATTAAAGCCTTTCTGCTTCAAGATAAATTTCAGACAAAATTTCCATTGACATCAATACCATTTACCTGAACAGCAACTATAGGACTGGGCCAGCATAACACACAGACCTAAAATACAATTTCATATAACTGGAACAGAGGAATACAGTTAAGGTCAAATAAGACTAAAAATTATGTCAGTGTTCTGTGTTGATTTCCATCTTACATTTCATAACAGTCAAAGTTAGTCATAGTTAGTTCTACCATTCCTCTAGCACTCTGAGTCTCACTCAGCCACCAAAGACAAAAATGCTATATATCAGCATTCACAAGGACAGGCATTGCACTAGAAGACTCAGGTTGCCCATGGGACTGAACCAGAATTAGTTCTTCCAAGTCTGATCAAACATATTGTTTTCCATTAATAACATCTTGGTGCCTTTATTCTGTTTTGAATACATCTTTCGTGCTTTCTGACAATAATGTATAAGAGGCACTGGACAGGTCTAGCACTGCTTTGCAAGAGAGGGTGGAGTGGATGTCCACCAAGTCAGTGAGGGGAAAAGGCAGGTGCCCTGAGTGCTGTGTCCTTCCGTGCTGCAGCTGTACCCAGCCTACTCCAGTACTGCTCCAAACCAGATGATACTTCAGGTGGTGGTGTCCTTACTGACTTTGATTAGAAGCAGACCCTTCTCAATGGAATCCAGTGAAAGGGTGAGAGCAACAGGCACTAACTGAAATACAGAAAATGCCATTTCAGTGTAAGACAAAAAACCAACCTTTTTTTAACTGTGAGAGTTGTCAAACACTGGAAATGGTTGTCCAGAGAGGTTGTGGCGTCTCAGTCCTTAGAGACAGTCAAAACCCAACTGCACATGGCCATGAGCAATCTGCTCTAATTGATCCTCCTGTGAGCATGGGAGGGTTAGATGAGATGATCTCCAGAGGTCCTTGCCAACCTCAATGATTCTGTGGTTCATAATCTGTCCCAGGCACTTACCTAACTGAACAAATTCTTCTTATTAATGGTTGTGCATCTGAAGCAGTCTGTTTTCAGTTCTGTTTCCAAGGAAACTGCATGTTTGGGAGAGAAACATTTCATACAACCACTAGGTCCATGTCCGATCTCAGGGTAGAGAGATCCCAGAACCCAGCACTCACTCTTTAGCAATTAGGAGTATTTTAATCTGTTGACTCTGCTTAGATGAAAACAAACATGAATGGATGATTTCAGTCTAGTTATATACTGAGATGTATACACAGAATTTAGTCTGTGGTTAATCTTGCAAATCTCCCACATCTGTTGGAACGTGCACTGTCCCCTCAGCCAGGCTATCTCCTGGCTTCCTAAGGCAAATAACCAGGTTTCGCAATAGTTTCCAAACAAGTTTTCTTCCTGTTTAGATACAAGGCCTACACCCACCAAGCAGTTGGAGATTGCATTAATTTTTGATGGTGGACCCAAATAGTTCTCACTGCCTTGGGAAGGAACCAAATAGAAATCAGCATAGTGCTGGGGGCCCTATTTGATTTTCCTGTGTTACAAGGCTGTGGGAGAGGGATGAAGAGGAGGAACTGTCCCTCATTGTGTAGCCAAGGGGCCCTTTGAAGCCCCTGCCACACTGCCGCTGCTACAGAGACACTGCCAGTTGCAGATGGGTTAGATAATCTCCAGT
This sequence comes from Haliaeetus albicilla, assembly GCF_947461875.1. Classification (NCBI taxonomy): domain Eukaryota; kingdom Metazoa; phylum Chordata; class Aves; order Accipitriformes; family Accipitridae; genus Haliaeetus; species Haliaeetus albicilla. Next base: position 14,985,015 of record NC_091516.1, read on the forward strand.
TAAATCCTCAGTTAAATCCAGCAAAGCTGGTGAGTCAGAGCCTCTGCGTTCATGAGAAAACTTGACCGAGCTTGAACCAAAACCTAATTTGAACCATTGTTTTTCATATTGAACCTGAACTGAAAACTACTTCAGCGCAAACCCCAGCCTGGCTTGTGTATGGGTACCATTTCAAAGAGGATCCATCTTGGCTTGAAAACTTCATGCTATGCCTGCACAGGGCAAAGCAGAGGTGAGCAGAGAGGCTTCAATCCTTGAGGACCAGCCAGGCTCAGCAGCAGGGGCAGAAAGACAGCAAGAGCCAGGAGAAACCAGGCTACTGAACCTCAGTCCAGTGTCATGTCAATGCACTGCAGCAGCTGAGGGAGCATCCTGGCCTGGCACTGAGATATATAAATGAGTCAGTGTGCATGGAGCTCTCCTGGGAATGTCTAACAGGCTCTGCACTGAACCAGCTAAGCCTGTCCTCAGAGGGGTGCTTCAGCGCTAATCACCCTTACTGTCAAAAATGTTTATTTTTCATCTTTTGCAACCATGATCAAATTCCCACCTTGAAATTATGTTCTGCCTTCTTATACTTCACTAAAGAATCATCTGCTATCATCAGACTTTTCCCTGTTGATTTGCTTTCAGATAAAGCAGACAGATTGAATGTATCGAGTTTCCCACCAGCAGGCATGTTTTATGGATCATTCATTCACTGAGTCATGTAGCTCTTTTGAACTATTCCCCATTTTTCAACATCAATTTTAAGAGAGAACACTGGATTTGGACATACTACTGCATTTGTTCATGTCAAGTTACAACAGTAACTGGGCTAGCTTGAGTGGCTTAGACATAAAATATCTGCTTTTTCCCTATGTTCCTATTCAGCCTAATCAAACTAATGACCCTGGCTGAAAGAATAACACTATTATTGCTATTTAATTCACTTATTTTTATTTACCAAAGAACTCACCCAATTTCTACACGTGTATAAATAAGACTTGAGAAAAAGACAGATGTTCTAGCTTCATTTGTTCTGCTAAAAAAAGGTCATTCTTCATTGAGAAAAAAAGTAAATGAGTGTTTTAGTTTGCTCTAGAAATCCAGAAATCTTAATTGGAGAGGCAAGGTCAGAGACATCGGATCTTCCGTAGCAACTTTCCCTTTTAGTGTTGCTTGAAGAATTCTCTTTTCAAGTGGAAGGAATTACTGCCCTCAGAGCTTGCTCTCATCCCAAACACCACAGCATCACAAAGGAGAAAGTGCATCATCCGTTATGATCAGCGGAAGGGACTGAACTGTTGGGTGGCAGAGAGTGACTTGAATTACCCATGTCACTGGAGGAAGACCAATTTGTCCTGGTTTCAGCTGGGATAGAGTTAACTGTCTTCCTAGTAGCTGGTACCGTGCTATGTTTTGAGTTCAGTATGCGAAGAATGTTGATAACACTGATGTTTTCAGTTGTTGCTCAGTAGTGTTTAGTCTAAAGTCAAGGATTTTTCAGCTTCTCAAGCCCAGCCAGCAAGAAAGCTGGAGGGGCACAAGAAGTTGGCACAGGACACAGCCAGGGCACCTGACCCAAACTGGCCAAGGGGGTATTCCATACCGTGTGATGTCGCATCTAGTATAGAAACAGGGGGGAGTGGGGATGGGGGGAATTGCCGCTCGGGAACTAACTGGGTGTTGATTGGCAGGTGGTGAGCAATTGCACTGCGCATCATTTGTACATGCCAATCCTTTTATCATTACTGTTATTTTATTAGTCTTATCGTTATCATTATTAGTTTCTTCTTTTCTGTTCTATCAAACCATTCTTATCTCAACCCATGAGTTTTACTTCTCTTCCCGATTTTCTCCCCCATCCCACTGGATGGGGGAGGAGTGAGTGAGTGGCTGTGTGGTGCTTAGTTGCTGGCTGGGGTTAAACCACAACACAATTGGTGTAGTTATCTGAGTCACTGAGACCTGGACGGAGGCTTATACGAGACATTTGACTTCAGTTTTCTGTTCCTGTAGTGTCTCACAGCACTTCGATCTCTCACAAATGTACCACTGCTGGGGACAGGAAACAGGTCAGCTCTGTTGCTTAGTGTCTAAGAAAGCCAATATTCTACTATGTAGGTGGTTTCTAGCCACTTCTTGCCAAAAGAATTAGTATATAAAAAACCTCCCTGTGTTGTATTGTTTTGTTTTGTTTTGTTTTCTGGCAGTGCAGCAAGTCTGTTTCCCCCTATTTTGCATTGTCAGGGCTTTTAAAAGAAGTGGGTGGTAGAGGAATTTTGGACAGGGAGCAAGTTTTTGTGTGTGTGTGTGTTACCTATTACAAAGTCCCCAGCCAGCAACCTCCATTCATCAGGTACATCTTGCAGAAGTCAGCTGCAGAGTGAGGAAACAAGTTTTGTCTCTTTGCAGGGCTGTACACCTGCTTCTGCTCAGTGTAGTAGTTACATTTCTCCTCCTGTCTGTCTTTCCTACAACATCTTCCTCCTTGTAGCTATTTCACTGCCTTTGAGAAGTTGAAAGTAGCAAAATCTGTATGATCACCTAGTCTATCACCCTGTCCATCTAAATTGCTGCCTCCAGCATATCTTCTCATGTTTTGTCTGTCTGGGGTCTCTCTTGCAACTGGAGGCTAGAGATGATCGTGAGGCCCCAGAGACCAACTTTTTCCCCTTTCATCTACTTCAGAAAATTAATCTGTTCTGAACCAAAAGATGGATGTGTATAAATACATGTATATATACATATATATGCATCTATCTATCTATATATGATGACATTTCGGGTTTCTTGCATTTATTTGCAAAAAAAACCCCCAAAAACTAAAGGCAGAGTAGTTCTTACAGATTTAATTAATAAAACATATGTCTGACAGAAGTTCACAAAAACATCTGTTATTTCATTTTGAGAAATGCCAAGTCTGCAGTATGAATGGCATCCTGGCCTGCTTCCAGCTTGGATAATTGCATTCTTCCCACCTGCAAATGTTCCTGCCATTTCAATTGGATGCAGCATTTCTTCCACCCTCCTTTGCCAAATTATTCTGTGCTACTGCTGTGTATCGTTAAATTGCTGCCATGTTTCAAACTGGAGATGGCTTCCTACCTGTTCTCATGCAGTACCTGAAGCTTTCAGCCTGCTAGAATGCCTGCAGGTATAAAGGATGTCATTGTCAAATCTTTGCTTTGGGGGTCTGAGGCTGAAAAATTTAGAAGACGTGATGATATGGCCAGCTACAGTCAGCCATTCATCTGAGCTGGAAATTTCATTTTCAGATATATTTAGAAACAATAGCCATGCTAATACAGAGTAAGAAGTATTGATGTAAGGACAGTGCCAGGCATGTCCAGCTGCACTGCCTCCGGAGCAGGGCTGGATGGGGCCTCACTCACTTTGCAGATGGGCAGAAGCACCCCATGGACCTTCACTGGGCCATGGGCAAGCTTGTCTACTGCAGGGTTTTCCCTCAGGTGTCTTCCAGGAGAGGGGTGAAACTGAGACAGTTGCAAGAAGGGTTTTTCCAGCTTCATGCAGGGCAAAAGTTGGCATGTGGGCATGAGCGGGTTTTGTTGCAGTTGTTGAAAAGATTGAGGCTTGAAAAGCAAATGAGGAAATAAAAGCATAAAAGGTCTCAAATCTTCCTCATACTTCTCTACTGTTCAGGCTCCCGTCTCCTGGTAGGCTGGTTCTGGAGCCTCTTGGCACTCAGCACTCTGCATAGCGCAGAGGCATTATGCATCCAAAATGGCACGAATACTTTTTCCTGGTAGTGGTTTTGAGATACAAAGTGTTGGAAACAAAGAAAATACTTTTGCAAGAAAGACTGGATATTCCTCAGCCTTAACCTTTGACAGTGACTTTAATTTGTGTACAGTAAATAGTATCAAAAAATGGATTTGGTAGCATTTCACTAATTTTGGTTGAAAGTTTCCATTTTATGGAAATTCTTGGGGGAAAATATTCATTGTTAGCTTAAAAAGTGAATGTGGGAAGGAACATTTCCCACAAAAATTATTTTTAAAATCACCTAAAGGTCTCTTTTCGAAAGGAGCGTTAACTTGGAATTCCCTAGGGTTAAATGTTCCAGCTCGGCCATGATTCCCAGACATTAGAAGATTTCTGATCTGATGGCTCCAAACAAGAAACGTGGAAGTTTTAGGTGTCTTAGTGATCCAAGCTTTCAATAGCTCCCATAGCATGGTTATTTCAGAGCTGCAGCCCCTGGAAGCCCTGCAATGTCCTTCGCCTGCTGCACAGATGCTCAGGCTCACTAGAACCTTTAGAGCAGTGGTCACATGGTGGATGGTAGCACAGAGCTCCAAGCTGGACAGTTAATAACCCAGATGCTGCTGCAGGCTGCCTGCTTCGATTATCAGAGCTATTGTCTTTCCAGCTAGCTTGGGTATCATGGCATTTTACACGACCATAATGGTGGAGTTGCTCTGCAGCACACATGCTGCACAGACATAAGCTTCAAGAGGTGAAACCTGAAACCTGCTGGGGGCTTGCTGGAAGTCTATTGGAGCTGCCTTTTCTCACAAAAACCTATTTTGTCAAAAATTCTGACCAGTTTTCTTTGACTTTCTCTTTTCACAGGGCTGAGTGACAGTATGCACTGCCAGAGCAAGGCCAGTCAGCTCCTTTTAAAGCCCTAGGGAACTCCACTGATGTCTCTAGGCTTGCCTCTCCTCTACCACCAGAAACGTTGGAACAGAGGTGGGGTCTTTCAAAGTCTTTTCAGTCATTTTAAGCCCAGGAACCAGAAAAAGGACAACTGCATTCCTACAGCTTACAAAAATGCATTAATTGTAAATAGAATCATAGAATGGTTTGGGTTGGAAAGGACCTTAAAGATCATCTAGTTCCAAAACCCCTGCCATGGGCAGGGACACCTTCCACTCGACCAGGTTGCTCAAAGCCCCATCCAACTTGGCCTTGAAGACTTCCAGGGATGGGGCATCTACAGCTTCTCTGGGCAATCTGTTCCAGTGCCTCACCACCCTCACAGTGAAGAACTTCTTCCTGACATCTAATCTAAATTTACCCTCTTTTCAGTTTAAAGCCATTACTCCTTGTCCTATCACTACAGGCCCTTGTAAAAAGTCCCTCTCTGGCTTTCTTATAGGCCCCCTTTAGGTACTGGAAGGCTGCTATAAGGTGTCCCACAGAGCCTTCTCTTGAAGAACCTCAACTTTCTCAGCCTGTCTTCACAGGAGAGGTGCTCCAGCCCTCTGATCATCTTTGTGGCCCTCCTCTGTACTCGCTCCAACAGGTCCATGTCCTTCTTATGTTGGGGGGCCCCAGAGCTGAACACAGTACTGCAGGTGGGGTCTCACCACAGTGGAGTAGAGGGGGAGAATCACTTCCCTCAACCTACTGGTCACACTTCTTCTGATGCAGCCCAGGATATGGTTGGCTTTCTGGGCTGCAAATGCACATGTTGAGTTTCTTGTCAAGCAGCGCCCCAAAGTCCTTCTTCACAGGGCTGCTCTCAATCCACTCATCGCCCAGCCTGTATTTGTCCTTGGGATTGCACCAACCCAGGTGCAGGAACCTGCACTTGGCCATGTTGAACTTCACGAGGTTCACACAGGCCCACCTTTCTAGCCTGTCAAGGTCCCTTTGGATGGCATCCTTTCCCACCAGTGTGTCAACCGTACCACACAGCTTGGTGTTGCCGGCGAACTTGCTGAGGGTGCACTCAATCCCACTGTCTATGTCGCTGACAAAGATGTTAAACAGTGCCGGTGCCAATATCAACCCCTGAGGAATGCTACTTGTCACTACTCTCCACTTGGGCATCGAGCCATTGACAGCAACCCTTTGAGTGTGACCATCCAGCCAATTCCTTACCCACCAAGTGGTCCATCCATCCTCTCCAATTTAGAGACAAGGATGTCATGTGGGATAGTGTCAAATGCTTTGCACAAGTCCAGGTAGATGACATCAGTTGCTCTTCCCTTATCTACCAATGCTGTAACCCCACTGTAGAAGACCACCCAATTTGCCAGGCATGATTTGCCCCTACTGAAGCCATGTTGGCTGTCACCAACGTCCTTATTTTCCATGTGCCTTAGTATAGTTTCCAGGAGGATCTGCTCCATGATGTTGCCAGTTACAGAAGTGAGACTGACTGGCCTGTTGTGCGCTGGGTCTTCCTTTTTTCAAAAATGGGGGTTATGTTTCCCCTTTTCCAGTCAGTGTGAACTTCCCCAGACTGCCATGACTTCTCAAATATGATGGATAGTGGCTTAGCCACTTCATCCGTCAGTTCCCTCAGGACCCGCAGATGCATCTCTTTCTGGTGCCATGGACTTGTGCACCTTCAGGTTCTCTAGATGTTCTCAAACCTGATCTTCTCCTACAGTGGGTGGTTCTTCACTCTCCCAGTCCCTGCCTTTGCTTTCTGTGACTTAGGTGGTGTGGCTGGAGCACTTGCCAGTGAAGACTGAGGCAAAAAAGTCATTGCGTACCTCAGCCTTATCCATGTCCCAAGTAACCAGGTCTCCCGTTTCCTTTGGGAGAGTGCCTACATTTTCCCTAGTCTTCCTTTTATCACCAACATACCTATAGAAGCATTTCTTGTTGCCCTTGATGTGCCTGACCAGATTTAATTCTGTCAGGGCGTTAGCTTTCCTAACCTGATGCCTGGTTGCTCAGACAATTTCTCTGTATTCCTTCCAGGCTACCTGTCCTTGTTTCCACCCTTTGTAGGCTTCCTTTTTGTGTTTGAGTTTGTCCAGAGCATATTCTTCATCCATGCAGGCCTCCTGGTGTGTTTGCTCAACTTCCTCTTTGTTGGGATGCATCACTCCTGAGCTTGGAGGAGGTGACCCTTGAATGTTAACCAGCTTTCTTGGGCCCCTCTTCCCTCCAGGGCTTTATCCCATGGTTCTCTACCAAGCTGATCCCTGAAGAGGCCAAAGTCTGCTCTCCTGAAGTCCAGGGTAGCAAGCTTGCTGTGTGCCCTCCTCAATGCCCTAAGGATCTTGAGCTCCACCATTTCATGGTCACTGCAGCCAAGGCTGCCCTTGAGCTTCACGTTCCCTACCAGCCCCTCCTTGTTGGTGAGAACAAGGTCCAGCACAGCACCTCTCCTTGTTTGCTTCTCCATCACTTGGAGAAGGAAGTTATCATCAACACATCCCAGCAACCCCCTGGATTGCTGATGCCCTGCTGTGTTGTCCCTCCAACAAATATCAGGGTGGTTGAATTCCCCCATGAGGACCAGGGTTTGTGAACGTGAGGCTGCTCCTATGTGTCTATAGAGGACTCATCCACTCCATCTTCCTGGTTGGGTGGTCTGTAGCAGACCCCCACTATAATGTCACTTGTCCCTGCCCTCCCTTTAATCCTGACCCATACAGTCTCGGTCAGCTCCTCATCCATCCCCAGGCAGAGCTCCACGCACTCCAGCTGGTCACTGACAGAGGAAGACACCCCCTCCTCATCTCCCCTGCCTGTCCTTCCTAAAGAGCTTGTATCCTTCCATTCAAACACTCCAGTCAAGGGAGCCATCCCACCACGCCTCCTTGATGCTAATAAGATCAAATATCAGTGTTTGAAGTGAGACTGCTAATCACAAAACTTATTTTCCCTGTGAAGCAGGGATATTTTTGAAAGTGACTGTGTTTATTCCAAAATTTTATTCCATCTGAAAGAAGAAACAATTGATCTTGCTATTTCTCAGAATGTGACATATTTCTGTTCCATTGTTATTTTCTATAGCATGCAAAATTTTAAAAAAAAAGAAGGAGAATCTAGTGGTCTTTCCTTCTTTAATTGGTTATTAGAATGGAGCAAAATGTGATGGGGATTATCTGTGTTGATTCCTTTTAGATTCCCAGCTTCAAATCCAGAAACATGAATGACGACAAAGTGGCTCCTAATCAGTCACTAAGCAAGGTTTATTAATGGACAAACTGTGGGAAAGGTAAACTTTAGAAAAGTTAAGTACCTGAGAAAGGAGGGCAGCTAGCAAACAGAAAAAAATCCAATTTCACAATGAAGTGACAAGTTAGTCACTTAAATGACATGAAATTGATTTTTTTTTCCCCACTGGAATTGTGTGTTGTTTTTTCTGACATACATAATAAGGGCCTGAAAGTGTATTTCAGTTTGGTTTTAACTTTTATTTTCATGTGGATGGTTTTTATTCCATAGTTTTCTACCTGAGTTAACAAGTGGGTGACCTAAATACTAAAAATTATCCTCTTTCTGCAGAGCTTTGTGAGTTACTGGACATTCCCTGTGTATATGCATATATCTATATATAGTGCTTTCCAGAAATTAAGGATATCATGTCCGAAGCACTTGAGTGACTTGGGTTGTCTTTACGCATGCAGGCATGCACAGGTGCAAAGTCTTCTGCCTCTACCCTGCATTGGTCTGAGAAGATCCCCATAGCTGTGTTTGTGTCGTGTCAGCAGAGCTTTATCACAACTGGTACCCAGACAGGCTGCTGATACCTATTTTGGCATCTCTGCTCAGCACTGCAGTGGGCAGTGTAAATAGGTTCTGAATTCCCAAATTCAGTCAAAAATAAGATTGAGATTCACAGCCAGCTAAATATTAAAGACATTTTTCCCTTTAAACATCTCTCTAGATCTTTTTTTCAATTCTGCCTTTATAGTGTGCCCTCACTGACTTTCCACATCTATAGTGTTTACACAGGAAAAGAAGGTGTGGGTTTCTAACGCAAAAATTTTGCAAACTCCTTTCTGACTTTCTTCATTCATCATAAATGAGAAGGACGATAAAAAATGCCATCTGCCCTGTAAAGCTGTGTTCTGGGCAAGCTAGGTGCTTTGGACACAGAGAAAGGGCAGATTAACTGCAACAGAAGTACTTCTTTTCTTTTTGCTTTTGATGTTCTGTTTACCGACACACACTTGCTCCTCAAAATCTTTTGTAATTTGAGTAAGGAAGGAGAGTCAATGTGAATGTACTTGAAATAAAAGAATTAAGTGCAAAGGTAAACAAAGTTTGTTTAGCTTGCAGCAGAGAGGGAACGTTTGGAAATAACCCTTCAAGACAGCAAATTTAGTTTGGTTTACATTTTGCCTTCCTCCCTATGTGCAAATGTGGACATTATAATGCCTGTTTTGCTTTGCTACTATCAATGACAACATGGTCAGCTGGGCACTATCCTTTCCAGAACCAGCCGTTCTTTTATGAAGGTGGCTGTTTTCTCCCTCTTCTATGCATGCTGGCATATTGCAGTGAGTTCTGAAGCATGCCTGCTCACCCACCTGCTGCTGCACCCCAAAAATTGCTGTGCCTGGGTATGTGGAGGAGCAGTGCTGCAGAAGTAGAAACTATCACACGCAATAGTTAAGGATAAGCATGAGGTAAGGTTAAATGGCTTGAACAGCTTGAATCTAGCCATACAGCTAAGAGCAGGTCTCAGGTAATCTTATGCATGGCTGTAGATGCCCACCCAGGGATGCAATAATTTAACCTTTCAAAATGCCAGCTGTATAAACAAATACACGCTAAAAAGAGAAAATCTGTTGGGAAACGTTCATTCTGTGAACAATAGAGTCATATTTTCTCACTTCCTAGTAAACAAGGGGAAATATCTGCACATGACTGCTTTTCTTCACTGTCCTGTTGAAGGAGGCATTCCTGGTCACCCTGGTTGTCCCCTCCCGTCAGCCCCCAGCACTGCTTCCCAGGTGCTTCCCCTCCCGGTAAGCTGCTTCTCCATGGGTTCTTTTTGGTGCCAGTCCAGTGCAGATGGGGTGATGCCTGTGCAAATGGGGTCGGCTGTCCCAGTAACCTTTCCCCTACTGCTTGAACCCTCCCTGGCCTCCAGTTTTGCCCAGCATCTTGCAAATGAGAATGCTGCCTGGGCCACCCAGTGCAGCTTCCACCCCACTGGAGGCGAGAGGGTGACCTGCACACAGGTTTTTGTCCGTGCATTCACTTATGGGGCCTCCATTACTGCCCCATCATGTGAGTCACAGCATCAAAGCTCCTCTGGCCCCTGGCTTGTGCCTTTCCTGTTTAGGCTATGTAGCAACTTTGATGTTTTGCTGGGAATATGAAATTACTACCCTTGCGGTTTCTAATCAAGCACACCATAGATTATACAATGAGTGCTGAGGCTGAGATAGTATTTTCATTAACCATTCACGCTTCCTAGGACTTAAAGGTAATGCACACCATTTTCAGGAACAGATTTTCCCTATTCCACCAGTCTGTTAACAAACATTTGCGGCAGACAGTTCAACTAGTAGAATAGCAAAGACTTTTGCCACCCTTTTTAAGTAAGGTTTTAGTGCAAGAGGTGCACTAGATAAATACTTTGTGGGGTGAAAATTATTGTTGGATAGTGCTCTGGAGAAATGTTGGTTGGGGGACTCACCATTTGCAGTATTTGGTGTTACATCATGGCTGGGTCAGTGACCTTTTCAACTTGGCTGGGAATCCACTGAGAAACAGCTGTGGTGTTTTTTCTCTTGAAATGCAAAAAGGAAATTCCTTGCCTTAATGTCTAGCATTGTTAGCATCACTGCAGTAAACTTCTGGGGGATTTTGTAGAACACTTGGTGTTGTTTTTTAACTGTGAAATGCTGATTTGTTTGTCATTTATAGGGGTTACCCCAGGGTGAGCCAACACAGTTTAGTCTTGAGTTACTTTGGTCCTTGAGCCTATAAAAATGTTGCAGACCTTTAAAACCACAATGGGAAACAGATTACACAGAGATATATTTTACTCCCAGATGCTAAAGTGGTTTGAGCAGAGGCAACTGATCACAGTATTTGGATACTGCAATTTTTCTGTTTTCATGCTGACTCTGATAAATACCTACTATTTTCCAAGTAACAAAGTTATAATATATGCCAGAGTCTGAGAGATTAAAATGGAGGAAATGTGAAATAGCAGTAAAGTCTCCAGGGTGAGGCTGGAGACATCCAGAAATTTAAAGGAATTAAGGAATGATATGACTGAACTTCTAGCAATAATGTTTGCAATGGGTAGATTATCATAATGTTCAGTGATAAGCAACTTTGCTGAATTCTAAAAGCTTTTCAGAATTTACTCCAGTGACAGGTTATAGCATGTAGTTTGAAAAATCCTAACCAAGACTTCACTGAAATCAGCGATTATCCTGGAGACCTGAATGGCAATGTATATTTTATTCATCACATGGAATAAAAAGATCAGGTCCGTGCTGCTCTTTACCACACCCACGCAAAGACTTGTTCCTTAACTAGCCCTGTTGCCATCTGGCCAGTCCTATTTGGGAATACCTACCTGGAGCAGTACCTGAACTCTTGACAGACAGAGACAAAGGCTAGTGTGAACAGTCAGAGCCTGGAGAGAAGCTCGGGGTAGTTGGAGCAGTGCCGGGAGCTGCAGCTTGCTTTGGGATCGCCTCCCCTCTCACCTTCTAGACTACGTGACTGAGCTGTAGGTTGGACTGCTCACACTGGGAGGGACAAAGCCATCTTATCTCTTCTCATTTAGGCAAATCAAAATCAAGGAAATACAGAGAGACTCCAGCTGCATGTCTCAGAAGGGAGCAAGCCCAGCTGGAGCTGTAAAATGCAAGTGATCAGTAGCTTCCCTTCCTCTCTCACCACTCTCGCCCTTGCTTATCACCACGTATGGCTTTGTCTTTTGTTTCTGCATCTCCACAATAGGCCTCTGAGTTTCTGTGTGTCCACATTTCCTCTTCGCAATATAAAACACTAGTCTCTTTAGATTTAATACTGCCACATTCACAATAATCCCATAGACTTTGTAGCTCTTGAGAGTGACATCCTTCCTGGCAATCCTGTGTGAGCTTGTTTCCAGACCCTGCAGTCTCTCTCCTGGGGGGGAACAAGATCTTCCCCTGTGTTTTGAGGAACAGGGTGGGAAAATTCTCATCCTCATGAGAAAACCAGCACCACAGTCTAAAACTCCAGGGGCTGAAGCAAGATAAGGTTTGTTAATGTAACACAATTGCTTAATTTGTGCTGACTGTTGTTTCTCTTTCACTCTATCTTCAGGGAAAAAGGCTGTCACACTAAGTTACTGTATCTGTGGCACTGCATGGGGTGCTTCTGCTAATTCCGAAAATTTCAAAGGAACTGTGAAATAGGGACAAAATTTCTGCTTTTCAAGAAGGAAAAGAGCTTCACTAGGAATGATTTTAGAAAACAAGCGACACAGTAAGGAGGAAAGTTTTGGAAATGACATTGACATAGATAAGATAGTCCAAGTGAGACAAGTCTGCGAGGAACTTCTGCTGGAGTAGACGAAGCTAAGTGGCTTGACGGTAGATTAAATTCCTTGCAGACAAAGGCAAATTAATGCAAGTTGGAAGGAAAAATCAGAATGACATATTTCTTGGCTCTAAATTAATCACAACCATACAGAAGAAAAAGTGTCACAGCACACATCTTAGCCAAACCATATGCTGTGTGTGTAGCAAAAGTGTTGGCAAACTGATAGACTGTAGCAGGAAAGGCACAGAAAACAATATTGAAAATAATATAATATAATTATATAAACCAGTGACATGTCCTCTCTATTCCTTCCTGGTCACCCAGCTTGAAAATAATACTGCAGAAATACGAATGGTCCAGGAAAATATATGACAAAAAATGCGTAAAGGGATAGAAATGTGTTTGAGTTTGGTTTTTGGTTTTGTTTTTTTTTATGTAAAGAAAGTGTGGAAAATGTAGAGATGCTTAGATTAGAGAGGAAAAAGAAGTGACAGCATGACTGAAGTGTACAAATTAATTAATGCCGTAAGGAAGATTACCTTTCCCACAAAACAAAAGCATGGGGACATGAAACTGAATAACAAGACATTTACAACCAATAAAACAACCCCATTTATATAATGTATAATGGATGAGTTAGAATCTACATGAGCAATGGGAATGGGAAGATTTTGCTGAAGAAATAGGAAAGGGCTTACGTCTGCGTGATATGAGGCATAAACCAAATGACAGTGTTAAGGAGAAATTTACCCCTATGGGCAGGTTATAGTCTTAACATCCTCTATAAGCAATTTTTCTGAGAAGAATTTAGGCACGCTTTGAAGCAGGGTACCATAATGAATAGGCCATATCAGCTCCCACATTGAAGGCAGCTGTGTTCCCACTACATGCTGTGGTGGACAACAGTGAGACTAGTGCCTTATATAAGCAACATAACTAAGGCACTGGAAGAAACTGAGGTACCAAAGAATCTGGGATTCCCACGGCAGAAACACCTGTGGATGTGCATGGTGAGTCCCGTGCTGTCTAGAGGCATTGGTCTTAGTGTGCCTGTCCCACTTGGGGAAGTAACTGATAGGCTATCCATGCAACATAGGCAGTGGGCTCAGTTTCCAGGATTTTCAGCTCTATGGTAGCCTCTCTGATCCAACCAGGCATCCAAAAAAAAAAGGGAAAAACATAATTTCTGAATAGAAAAGGGAGGCACATCTGGAAAAGCTGGATGCATGGTAGCCTTATCTAGACTTGGCTGCATAGAGAGTTATGTGGGCTGAAGTACTCTACTGAGAGCAGACATCTGTGGAGATGCATCCTCTGAGTTTTCTAAGTGAGTAAGGACAAAAATTTCTAGCAGATGTAGTGCAGCAAGTAATTGTTCAAGATCACTTTACCATGTCTGACGTCCTTGTATAAACTACACACACTTGTTTATATTAAAAACCTAGAAGCATTTCTTGATGATGTGCTGGTGGAGTAATTTTGTTCAATAACTGGAGATGATGTCTATCTTTTGTCTTGCTCCAGACAGGAAGTTAAACAGCTGCTTGTCAATCTTATCATCTCCTTTTCTGAGGTACAATTATATGTTAACTGGAACTGCTTGGAATTTTTTTCCCCAACAAAATGATATTTTGGGAAATGTTTCCATAAAACTTCTGTCTGGAAAATTTATAAAATGCCACATTAAATGCTTTCTACCTGGGTTCTCCAGAGTATTGCTATGGTCTACAGGAGGCCAAATCCAAGTCCTTAATCTGCCTGAGAAGCAGCATTTCATTCTAATTCCAACACAAATCAAGGGGTATCATCTCCCATGTCCCCAGTAGCTCACAGTACTGCAGAATGCCTGTGCATGCAGTCAGCAGTTTCATTTTCACTTCAGTATGGAAATCATATTTCAAAGATCACAAATTTTGCCAGAGAAATAGGACAATAGTTCTACAGGCACTCTGGACTATCTGTTACAATTTACTGCACAGCTCAATAGCTATCTGAACTTCTTCCTGTCTGGTCTACACAATTTACCACCTGGCAGAACTCTTTTCCCAAAAGTCAGCCTTTTACAAGAAAAACTCATGAGCTAGTTGCTCAGCCTCTTGGACAAGCAAGCCCAGAGATGCCTGCATGTGGTAGTAGTGATGCAGCTACTGAATTGGCAAGGGTTCATAAAATGGTTGAGTTTGGAAAGGACCTTTGGAGATCATCTAGTCCAACCCCTGTGCTAAAGCAGGGCAACTGAAAGCAGGTTGCCCAGGACCATGTCAAGAATTTTTAGTACAGCCTGTTGCAATAGGACAAGGGGTAATGGTTTTAAACTAAAAGAGGATAGATTCAGAGTAGGTATAAGAAAGAAATTTTTTACTATGAGGAGTGTGAAACACTGTGTATGACCTTTAACAGTCCCTTCCAACACAAGCCATTCTATGACTCTATGATTCCATGATTCTAAGTCAATTTTTGAATACCTCTAAAGATGAAAACTCACAGCCTCTCTGGGAAACCTGTTCCAGTGTTTGACTACCTCAGAGTAGCATTTTTCTTCTGTTAAAATAGATTTTCCTGCCTCTTATCTTGTTACAGGGCACCACTGATAAGAGTCTGCTCCATCTTCTTTACTCCCCTTACCAGATGTTTATTGATATCGATAAAGCACCTCCTGAGCCTTTTCTTCTCGAGGCAGAACATCCCTAGCTCTCCTAGCCTTCCTTTGTATATCAGATGCTCCAGTCCCTTAACCCTAGTCTTAGTGGCCCTTTACTGGACTTGCTTCAGTAGTTCCATGCCTCTCTCATCCTGGGGAGCCCAGCACCCAACACAGTACTCCAGATATGTCTCACCAGTGCTGAGTAGAATGGAAGGGTGACCTCCCTTGACCTGGTGGCAATCCTTCTCCTAATGTAGCCCAGGATGCTGTTGGTCTTCTCTGCTGCAAGGGTGCATTAGTGGCTAGTGGGCAACTTATTGTCCACCAGAATCCCCAGGACCTTTTCTACACAGCTGCTTTCCAGATAGTGGGTCCCCAGCATGTACTGGTACATGGGATTATTCTTCCTCAGGTGCAGTACTTCGCAATTCCCCATGGTGAACCTTATGAGGTTCCTGTCAGGTCATTTCTCCAGCCTGTCAAGGTCCCTCTGGATGGCAGCACAGCCCTCTGGTGTATCAACCACTCGTTCCAGTTTTCTTGTAGCTATACTGGTGTCTGTAATGCTTCTCAAAAGGCCAGGGGACAAAGGTGAGGAAAGGAGGCCTTTCAGGGACTGACCAGGCAGGCTAAGACCAGCCTTACTACCCCACTGTTTAAGCCGTAACCCTCTGAAACTAAGGGTGAAATCTTGGTGATACTGAAATCAGAGGTGGTTTTACCACTACCTCCTACTAGGTCAGGCTTTAAGGTTTTCTTTTCAAAATGATGCTTGCTTTTTCACTTTTGTCACATGTATCTTAAACTTTTTTGTTCGACAGTTGGAAAGAGGACTTTAATCCCTGAGAAAAGAACACTGGGTCAAATCCCCTTTCTTGTTGGACATCCTTGGCTGTAGTACTGTTGACCTCAATAGCTTTTTTCCAGGGCTTTGCATACACATTATAATTTTCATGGAGGATCTGAGGAATCATTGTAATTCCCATTTAGGTTACCCATACATTTCTAGGATGCAGGTGAACTGCTTAATTGGAAACATCTTCTGTCTCCTAACAATAAAAGATTTCCTGGCTTAAAAAATGAGGTTTCTTCATCAATAACAAAGCAGACAATTGCTGCAATAGTGCCTGCTTTCATGTATGCTGTAATGAATTTGTTTAGATTGTGGTCAATGAATAGGTTTCCTGTAAAGCAGAGGGAACACCCAATTAGAACTTTGCTTTGTGAAATGATTCTCCAAAATGTCTAGCTCTCTCCAGACTCCTTTAGCTATCAGATAATCTGGGCAAAAGCTTTGTCTGAAATCAAGAAGAGAGTTCTTACCTCTGTCACTCTCTCCTGCTCTCTGTCTACACACACAAAGAACAAAGTTTAATAGATAGCATATGCTCTTAGCAGAGCCTTTGTTCCTGCCCCAGCAGAGTCAATGCACTGCCAAGTCTCACTGAGTTTCAGTGTGTCTCCCCATTTTTGGCTTGAGTTTCCTGCAATCTGAAGCAGTCTCACATAAAACTCCGAAGATTCACAGTACATTTAAATGGAAAATTTGAACCATCACTCAGAGAGTGCATTTTTCAAATCTGACTCCTTTCAGTGACCAAAACTTGGCAGGTTTGCCTACAGTCTGATAAGGATGGATGAGAGACGATTGAGTCTCCTCCCTGCCTCCATAAAAAAGCTTAAGCAACTGGAAAGTGACAAGTCTCATGAAATTAATGAGCAAGCTGTAGAATCCTCTGCTTTTGTTTTTTGTTGTTGTTGTTTCTGGTTTGTTTTTCTAAAACAATATTTCAGTATTGAAGACATTAGACCTGTTGGCAAGCTTAGGATATTAAAAAGGTGTCTAGTCTGTGGTCTTAGAAAGATCTTAGGTATGCGGAAAGATATGGTGCCTTTCTCTCAATGGCTGGGTGATTCTTTAACCTGCCTCCTCCAGGGGAATTTCACAGGTGAAAAATTATCTGATTCTTCTATATTTGGCCTGTTACAATTTGTTATTCTGTCTCTTTCTTTTTGAAAAGTCCTTTCCTTTGATTTGCTCTGATTAATTGTTGAAGAATTAGACAGGCTTTTAGCTTTATGCCTCTTACTAAAGGTCAGATTGATTAAGTCATAGTGTACTGATAAAACTTCATGAAATACTGTGAAAATGTGGAGGCTAGAGACTGTAACCTGGGATGGGCTGGTTCTGAAAACCCCACAGTCTGCTTTTTATCTCTTCAGTATAGTGGAGGAACATTTGTAAAAGCATGGTTTACTGATGAGCTTTTTTTTTATATCAGATGTGTCCTACCTGGTGGAGAACAATGCTGCACGGTACGTGCTGTTTGTAAAGTCTATTTGAGACAGGCTGAGAAAGATTGTGCCTTGAATCTGACTAATGGAATACATTTGAAAAGTCTCCAATAAACCTCTATCATTGTGAATTGTAGCTGGCACATCAGGTGGGTGTGAACTTACACACAGACATGTCTAATGGCTTGGGAAATGCCCTGCTATACTAGCAGGATTTTGCAATCTAATGAATTAAATACCTAAATGATTTTGAAATAATGTTAAGGAAACACAGTTGACAGAAGCTGAGAAAAGAAGAGACAGTCAAGGTTGGCATTCCATCCCCAAGACATCACATCACTCTGTGAAGAATAACAAAAATACAGAGGTTCAAGTAAGGGATGGTCAGTTTCTTTATTTTTTGTGTCCTGGAGTCCCACTCTCATCGTGCCCACTTTTATAAAACCAAAATTACAAGCCAGCTGAGTAAAAGTTAGCAACTGCACCAGTTACTAAGAACTGCATTCTGAGATTCTTACTTCAGCCATGAACCTGCTCCTGTATCCCCATGAACCCATGCACTGCAGATACTAATTTTCAGCAGGCACAAGAATTTGGGGAGGCCTGAGACAGATCAGCTGAGCTTGATACTCTGTATTAATTAGGATGGTTCATAACCTCCTGAGCTGAGATCCTCTCCAATCTCTCAGAAGAAGGTCTTGGGGCACACAAGCCATTTCTGGCTCTTCTTTCTGGGTGGCCCTGGGTAACAGTGTCCTCTCCCCTTTTTTCCTCCCTTTGGATTTGGATTGCACCACCTGCTTCGATTTCCCATAAGTGATAGGTCTGTGCACATCATCAGCACAGTGCAATAGAAACTGCTGCTAGAGGTAATGAATCTGCAGCACGGATCACAGGGCAGCCTTGCCTAAGGTGTTAGTTCCATACCTAGGAAAAAAAAAAAATCATGATCCAAAGGTAAGGTTGGTTTTCACTTCACCTTCCTTCTCACCAGAACAAAATCAGGCTCGTAGCAGCAATGCTAGTAGCCTCAGTAAGTCAAGTTTCTTTCCTTTCGTGAACCAGAATGCCATGTGGACCATTGCGTGTGGCCCTCCCTGGACACCTGCTTTTGGGATCAATGCTATGTTCTGAGTTTTTCCTCCAGAGCAAGAATCAGAGCTTTGCTCCTTGGTGGATAGAGTCAAGCCTAGCTTTGTTATTGTGGCATAAGAATGATTCACTGCCTTTGTGCCACAGCGAGCACGTGTGGGGAAACCTAATAAATATCCCTATTCAGCCAAGATAATGGGGAGAATTAAATTGGTTGGCACTTGGATCAAAGCTCATTAGCCTTGCATCTAACACTTGACAACCAGAGATAATATCAGAAAGGGGGTTTTCTTATGCCATTTTCTGCATGTGTTGCAGTGATTGTTCACGTGTAATGAGATCATATCTTAGCAAAGAATGAGAAATAGCATTTTTGCTGGTTGTCAAGGCCTATCTGAACATAAAGTTTATTTAAACACATTTTTTTGCTATGAGCTCATATTAAATCTCAGCAAGTTTAGCCATCTCTAATTTAGTTATATGGTCATTACATGGAAAATCCACTTCAGATAAAGCAAAGCATTTTTATCCTCTAGTTACACAAGTATCAGGTCACAGCAATTAGGTACAAATGTCAGATACCTACTACGCCACTGCAGGGTTAACTCGTACATGTTCTGCACAAATAATGAGGAGCTTATTCTGCACAACAATGTAGTGAATGTGACATTGCATGAACAGGATGAAGGAGGTGGACAAGCCTAGTGAACTAGCTGAGTCTCTACTAAGTCTCTGATGTATTGCTCCCAGTCTGATAAATTTCCCAAAAGACTCCTTCCCTGTAGGCATCCTTCACAGGCAGCAAAAGAAACAGCACAACACAATATCTGGTGTAAACCTCCTGCAGTCTGTTTGACTGTCCTTGCCCCACTGAGCTTCAACCCTTTTCTGTGGATTCCCAACCCACCTCCTGTGAGAGGATGGAGTAAATGAGCCACACCTGCTACAGCATTTTAGCCATCTAGCCTTGCCTTTCCATCCCTGCAGCCAAACCACTCACACACACCTAATCACTTTACCCTTCAGCACTGCAGTCTTCCTCACAGGACTGCTTTCTCCCTTTTCTGGGCTATCAGGACATTGCTGCCAAAGCCATCTTTCTTATTCTGGCTGTGGCATCTGCCTTTCTGCATGTTGGCCTGTTTCCTCAGTGCTCTCTAAAGAGATCTAATGTCCTAGTCTTGAAGATCTTCTGCTGTGCAGCTCCTCTTGCTAAATTTAACCTAGTTTCTCTATCCTGTCAATTCTACTCAGTCACGCTGGTTAGCTGCCTTGCTCTGCAAAAGCCTCCATCCCCTCTTTCCCTGTCCTCACCAAAGCTGCTCCTACAGCCACCTCCTTCTGGCACTTTTGGCATTCAAGGGAGTGAAGAAAAACAATGAAAAGAGCCATCCATAAGCCTTCCTATTGCTATTCTTGTTATTGTCATCTTTGTGCTTTCTTTTCCACATCCGGTCTGCCTGCCTGGGACCTTCACTTGCTGTGTATATGCTAGACATATTCATTTGTCTGAGATAGACAGTATTCTCCAGTCTGCTTCATTCACTGGCCTAAGACTCCCATGGGAGAATTTCTGTCATGCAGCAATACTCTCCTATGGTACAGAGCTCCAACATTAGACAAGCATTTTGATTATGGTGAGACATGTCCAGATACATGCAGGAGGTTCTTTTAAACTATTGTATTAGAGTCCTGTTAGCTGAAAACCCAAAGGAAATGGTAAAGCAGGCAAATTTAAAGCAAATCAAATTTTGTAATAACAGTGGATGGGAAAATGTCTTCCTTTGTAGCCATAGAAATTTGTCTTTTTTTCTGGAGCAATTTAAAAAAACAGATATGGTCAAATCAGTATTGCCGTTTGGATCCACCATGTGAGTATGTTGAACTCCAGTAAAGATAGGTCTTTGACAGAAGAATTTGACAGTGCAAACGCCAACTGACCATTAGCAAAATCAGTATGATCACAATTCTATTGTTATTTGTCTCTGCAGCCTTGTTTAGAAAAAAACCACAAGCTGTACCAGACAGTGGGGGAATAGTGAGCTGCAGTCTACAGCCACAGTGAAAGCCAGTGTTCTCACTACACTCATCATAATCAAGGCCATTAATCACTTCTCTAATGTATTCTTCCTGGCTCCAGCCATCCATATTTACCAGATCAATCAAAATCTGCCTTTTGTTTCCTTTTTTCCACCTCAGTGGCTTGAAGAAAACAAAACAAAAAAGCAGTCAAAACCTAATAATTTATAAGATGTATTCTTATTCACTCTATATGATGAGATCACTCTGAGAGCTGTTCCAGTCTCCTGGCTGAAGAACCCAAGGAAGAGGTGGGCTCAGGCCCTTCATGATTCAGTGCATACATTTGTTGCTGTAAAATGTGTCTATTTCACCAATTTTCTCTCTGTGTGTGCGTGTGCATGCATGCCATGGAAAAGGCTCGTACAGAAAAACATTTATACGGTACCCATGTCACAGTCTTACCAGTGACCTCACAAAGGCAGGGAAATTAACTTATTCCTGTTTGTACATGCAGGCACCTGCATTAGGTGTGTGATCATCATCTTTATGGTGAGTGCACCTAACCCACAGGCCTGTCTATAAGTTGATACAGAAAACCAACTTAAGGAAATGAAGGGAACCCTAGAGCAAGAAGCACATGAAGTGCTGTGTTTAATCATGGCACCCCTTCCATGAAGGCCATCATCACACAAGGACTGAAATTCAGTGGACATGCTGTAAAAAGCATGTTGTGAGCTGGAAGGTGGACAGTCTCCTTCCCTAAACAGAGGAATGGACCCCTGTGGGGAGGGGGCAATAACACAGCCTTTCCAGAGTCCTTCTTCCCTTTCCAACATCAGTATTACATAAATTCAGCAAACCTCCTAGATCCTTGCTTAAATAGAGGTCCACAAAGCCCAAGTCTGTTGTCTGCCTGACCACCATCAGCAACCTGACAGGGTCAGGCTTCTTGGAAGCATCGTGAGCATAAATCTCAGCCCTTACCTGATCCACACAGTATTAAGAGTTTCTCTGCATTTAAGGCATCCTATTCAGTGCCCAAAAATATTTGCAGCAACATAAAAAATATATTGTTGTAACATTTTTCATCTAGAAAGGCATATTTAAATAGTTTTCAGCCTTTAATTATATACATTGAAACTAATCCTCCACCTCAGACCCCTATACTTCTCAAACCAGCCCTGCTACTTTATGTTGTCTCTTCCAAACCCATAATTTTTCATATCTGACCATCTTCTGGGTGGCATTGGGCAAGCCACTCCTTTTTTGTATGAAATTGCTTCTCCATCTCCAAGTTAGACTAATATTTACCAGCTTCATGTGGTTCCTTTTCACAGAGCACTGCACAGATGTAAAGGACTATGAAAAAATTAAATGCCACTGCCTTTACACAAGCTGTATTTTTCAAATTCTGTCAGCAGGGCTGATTTTCGAGGACTCTTAGAATTGAACCTAAACCTTTTCAAATGCCTTCAGACTATTTCTATTTTTGTGTAGCACATATTTTTTCCTATTAGCAGTAAGTTCTAAAACAGAGCTATCCACTTGTTGGCGGTTGGCAGGAGCTCAGCATTCCAATGTAAAGTGATCTTTTTTTGTCTGCCAATAATGCAATATTAACAAATTTGTCTTGATATTTATCTGTTGTTATGTCTGTTGTTAGACTGTAAGAAGAAAACAAAACTTGGAACACTGCAGCAACCATTGTTTTAAGATATCTGATATGGCACTGAAGACTTTTCTTCAGGAATTACCAGTTTTGAGGCAAGGCAGAATCTTATCACGTAAGAAGTTCCCTTGCATGTTTTCCATCACTGGCCATTTCAAGATGCACCTTCTTTCATGGTCCCAAGAGCTCAGATTTCATTTCTGCTGATTGGAAACTTAGCTTTGTCATGTTATTTCTGGTGGGCCTAACATAAAATGCAGGACCAGCTAACCAGGTGGGAAGAAATCCATATCACATCCAATATTTAAATTTTCACAGTAAGAATATTTGGGGGTTGCTTTCTGGTACTCACAGTATCAAGTGATATATACTTGATATGTATATATCCACATACCCAGTATGCAGATACTCCACATACTAGTACTGCACAAAAAGTGTGAAGAATGGCACAGTTTGTTAAATCTCATGCTTAGCACTAAGAAAGACCCCAGAGGTGTGAATGGTCAGTAAGGTCTTAGGTTAGGATAAAATGAAGCTGATTAAAATCAGCCTTGAGTTTGCACAGTCAAAACACAGGCAACTCATCTGAGCAAAAGCTCCTGCAATATTTTTCTCCATTTTAAGTTAGGTAACAACCTATACTTGTTCTAAAAATGCAAACTAGCCATTATCAGCCTGATAATTAAGAGCCAAGATCTTACTCATGATAAGTAAAAACGAGGCTTAGTTGCAAGCAGTGGCTTTACGGAAAATTCTTGAACTAGGATTTCAGATTTCAATATTTTTCTCAAATAACCAACTCCTCTCTGCAAGAGTAACTACAGCTCTCTTTCTTGCCCTCTTATTTTACTGCCAGGTATTTGTTTGGGGCAAGATTCTGCCTGGCTTCCAAAAACAATCAGAGTGCAAGGAAAATCACACAAAAGGAAAGGGTGACAGAGCATCAATTTATTAGTTACAACTTGATCAGATCAGTGGGCTGGAACTGAAAAGAAATGGTGATTTTTATCCAGATTGATGACTATTTTTATTGTAATATTGATGATCGGCAGAGACTTAGTAATAGTTGTAACAGATGTGGCCTCTGTAATGCTGCACATAGGAGTCCTAAGCGGGAATAGTAATTATCCACTGTTTTTCAAAACCTCCAGCCTGCAATTGAGTTGTCAGAGTCTCCCAGACACTGCTCCAGGCACTGCAGATGGTACCAGCTGACACACTTGGGGCATATCATTATAAGCATACGTAAACCACATGATTTTGACTACTTTCCTGATACCTAATGCATGACAGTGTGTCAAAGAGACACCTTTCAGGAGGAAATACGGGCTCCATGGAGTTGCAATATGATTGAGGAGAATGTTCAAGTGAGAACACATCTGAAAGAAATTGCTAGCATGAGTTACAGCAGGGAACGATCAGCTTCTGTAACAAGATGCTTGTTTCCAGCCTGAAGTATCCAAATTGTTTTTATATGAGCCCCAAGTCAATGCTATTGAAGGCCTTTTCTGTTTATTTTTAATGTTTCATCTATTGGATTTGCTGAAGAACATTGCTTAACCTGAGAGTGAATACATTAACAAGTACATCCAGCAGCCCATTACAAACTATTTGAGTACCAGGGGAATAACAGGTTTGTGCAGCTAATAAAAAGAAAACAATTGCAAATGTTCACTTGGTATTTACAATACTTTGTTTTTAGATAATTCAGTTTGAGGCAATTGGTTTCCTAAGTCTGAAGGCAACATAAACCACAGCTTGAAGCTCACTGCAAGTAAAATTAAGTCAGCCTAGTGAGAAATAGGAAATACAGTAAATGTGATAGCATACAATCTTTTAGAAAAACATCTTCAAAGTAATTTACGGTAGTTAGAAATTAACATTTGGTGCTGAATCTCTGCCAGCAGCCATGCAAATCTGTATGAAGAGCAGCTGAATGCAAAAATGATTCCACAAAAGTGTATTTCACCTTCCTTTCTGTCCATAAACTATTTGTAAGCCATATCAAATTCAGCCATTTTTTTTAAATTGTACACACTACTTTTGGCAAATTGGTTTATCTATGCAAACTTTGTATGAACAGTTCACTGCAAAAGAAAAAAAAGATATCAAGAATGTGAAAAACATGCTGTGTTGCTTATCTGTACTATGAGTTGTTTAGAGAAGTGATTGCTTGACAAAAGCATATAAGCAGCTTCTGTGAAAACTGGGTCCAGATCCTGACATTATTGTGATTAAAACAATATGCAAATAAACTCGATACATGCATTTTGTGGTTTCTGTGAACTGAAGGATTCAAGTGGAAGCAATGAGCAAAGGTGTTACACCTGTACATAAACTTAATTGATATTCAATGTCTTGCAAACCTTTAAGTGTACAAGATTAGAAGTAATGCTAGTAAATACTCCAACTCATGAGGTTTCAGAGCTTAAAAGAATAAAGGAAGGTGAACTTGGAAGGATGGGGTCCTTGGCCAAGTTAGTCATTATTTCTGTGTCCTACCAGTTGCTTTTCTGGTTTTATCCTGTGTTTTCACTCCTGTTTAGGCCAGAGTCAGTGTGACTAATACATTCCTTTGATATCCCCTGTGCCATCTACATAAGTAAATGCATGGCCTACTAGAATTTCACAAAAATTCAGGAAGCCTTGTAAGAAGTGCTATAAAAGACACTGGACCACGTTTCAGGTTGGCTTACATTCTGGCTAATCCTATGTAAATTAAAGGGCCTTCCTGTATATAAGGTCTGTGTTGTTTTAGTTTAACATACAAATTGGTTAGAAAAAGGATGGGAGTAGTAAATTAATATAACAGGCATAAGCACAAATTAGACACTGTATAACTGAGAAAACTCTAAGACAGATGAAGGGCCTCTTTGATTAGACTTGACCCTTTTTTTTTTTTTTTTACATGCCAGCTTCAAGCTTCAGCTTCTGCTCTCTAGCTGGAGTGTAAGAGACCTCTGAGTCAAAGAACCCGCTCAGGACCAGGGTCCAGGTCTCCTGTTAGTCAGGAGGCCATGCCTTGGGCCACTGGGGACAGGTTGGGGTGAACCCCTCACCTTTTCTGTTGCAATTGTACTGTTCTTATAAAAAGATATTTACTCATGGAAAAATGGACTTATTTCTGTTGGGTGCCCTAGCTGCTGGATCATTGATAACATAAGCTTCTTTCAGCACAGATATTCAAAGAAACAGTTCAATAAAATGGCTTTTCCACTCTCACCCTATTCTCATGAATTTGACTCTGATGTGTAACATATGGCACCATTTACATTGAATCTAGTTAAATTTGGATATGTGTACTCAAACTTCCTGAATTTTATATTAAAAACCTCAGATTAGGTAAATTCACATTATATGCTGGATATATGGATCAACATAGCATGACAGTACTGTGTTACTGTAGTGTTCAGTTCCAAAACATACATTTTAAGTAATTCAATCCTATCAGACAAGATAAATATTACCCTGTAAGGCCTTGGAAAGTGCAATGCCCCTGACATTAAATGCTTTAGGTGAACAAAAACCTGTTGGCCTTCTTTCAAAAAGAAAAACAGTTTACCTTCCAAAATCTAAGTTTCTACATCATCAACAAAGACTCTCAGTTTCATATTGCTTCTCTGTTTTAACATTACATTCCCTTAAAAAGAGGGAACAGTTGTTCGGATGAGCTTAATAACTTAAATACTTGGTTGGCAGCTTCAGATTACTGATTATTTTGAACTTTATATTTATGCATTGCAAATTGATCTCCATTTCTTCCTCAGATACAGGCTGTCCCTCAAAGGTGTTGGTTATAACTTGTTTGGAAACAGACTGCTGTCAACAGCACATGAGCTTGCCATGAAGGAGATGGGCACCTAGAAAGAGCTGTAGAAATATTACAGCTTTCAGTTTTGACCAAACAGACTATTGTTCTGCCATCCCTGGCTTTTTTAGACTCCCTAGAGGACCGACCATCTCAGGGCCTAGTTATTATTTCAATGTTTCAGATTTTCTGTTTGAGCCCAAACAATAAACTGTGGTGGGCAGCCATTTCGCAGTAGAGTGCTCTTTAAATGAGGCCAGTAACGCTGGGATGAAGTTCAGGTAGGCTGTTTTCCACTTTTTCGTCTCTATCTCAAAATAAAACTGAAGTTTCCTGAAGAGCTGAAACAGATCTCTGAAAATTTTTACCACTTTTTTTTCATTGTTACGTATCTTGGCACTTGCTAGTTATGACCAGAAGTAGTTATGGTATGAAATGGACTATCATAATTTCTTAATTTACTCAACATAAGGAGCAAGCATATTTTAAAGTTTGTGGCACTGCATCTGAACCTGAAGAAACACTTCCTGAATTTCAGATAACTTTTTCTTCCCTGTGTTGTACTCTGATCTTACTGTCTTTAATACCACTTACAGGTTTACCATGTCCAAAGTCCTTGCTGTTCTTTAAAATGTCCCATTTGTTGCCTCAAGCTTTGATGATTTGGATTAAAAAGGATCAAGATCTCAATTATTTCTAATTCCAAGATTGCTAGGGCACTATTTTTTTCAAAGCTACCACACTGGTTTGCACACTATGTTATAAAGATAAAACCTTGTATCTGAGCCACTCTGAACTTTCATTCACTGCTCATAGTGAAATCCAGCTCTGACATTTCCCTGTTTTGCAGTCTGCTTTTACAAAAAAAAAAAACATAACTAAAACCAGGACTCTTGACTTCATGTAGCCAGTCATACCTAGAATAAAATTTAAAAAAAAAAATTCTCTTCATTCTTGCCTAACATGATGAGCATTCATACTGATGTGAGAGGAGGATATCCAAGACCTCCATTTGAAGTTGCAGTGGGAATTTTAGTTAGTCCAAAGTGAATTACTCAAGCTGATAGCAGGCTTTTGGCTCAGCCAGGCTCTGCATGTGATAGATCACCATGAGACTCTTAATGACCACAAGTTCCCAAATCTCAGCTTCAGACTCCAGTGAAAGTTCATCTCTTTCAAAAGATGAAGAATAAACAATATTTCCTTACTGTTCATGTGGAAAAAATCTAGCACTCTAATCCATGTGTGTGCCTATTTCGAATCCTACTATGTCCATCATTTTTAAATTACTTTGCTTCTAGGCAAATTACTTATCCATGCCTATACATCTGGATAATCTTATCTTTCCATAGACCTGTAAGAATACACATGTGTATAACCCTTTCCTGCATTATATACCTGTTCCTTCACACTCAGGCAAGGCAATATGTTGAAATGCAGAATGATAAGTAATGGCACGGTTTTATATGAGATGTGAATTTTCAGTTCTTTATTTTATTCTGTCAGGCAGTCCTGCCACAACAACATCACAGCAGGAGAGCCAGAGACTCTGGTCTCCATTTTCCAGCTTGTTGTGGTAGACATAAATGTCAGTGTGATGCAGAAGTTACTTTGCATTTCAGGTGGGAATTTAGTGCTTGGTTTTTATTATCCTTTTGTTCATATTGCATATTCTATGATTGTAGGAGCTCTGTCACAGAAATGCTATTGTAATTAAACAGTAATGAAAGACTTTTTCCTGGAAGCAGTAATTAAGCAACAAGCTCTGTTTTCCTGAACAGAGGACAGCACAACCTTCACAGAGTTTTGGTGGGATAATAAGCTGGGGGGGTAGGAACTCCCAAGCCAGAGGCTCAGCTCCTCAGAGGTCTTCCCACCAAGAGGTATGACTAAACCAGACAGATTCACAGAATTAGAACAGTCAGAAAGACAGAGAGAGTAGAAAAAAAAATCTGTTCGAAATAAGCCTGACATCTTCACTCAAAATAGAAAACACTTCTCAGAAAGTGCATTGTCAGCAATGCAGCACTGTCAAATAAGAACAGGCCTTTGCTCAGAAGGAAAGGGGAAACTTTTCTAAGCTGACTAGGAGTCAGTTTAGATATTCTGTTATCTGTCTCAGTTGAGGTAGCTGTGTAACGAAAAGGTCAGGGTGTGAAGACTCTCAGACTAGTGTGATGCTTCAGGCAGATTTATGCACCTACTACAGTGTTTAAGTTCAGAACAACAGTGAGCACTTGAGCCCTTGTATACTCTAAAACTGCCAAACCCTGACTTTTTATGCAGACACTGAGAAAAGCAAGTCCTTTGTAGGAATAGAGATCCTGTCACTCTCTGAAGAGCATAGTGGCTGTATTTTGGAAAGTTAATATTAATTTTCTTTGGGATTTCACAGTATTAATTGTGCAAGTGATTGAATTAATCCTGGCATGGGTTTTCAGGAGGGACTTCTGCAGGGTCCAGGAAAGGAGTTCATGATTTGGCTCACAGTGCATAGAGGAACAAGTTGTTTGGGCAAGAACGATGTTTTGTCTTTTAGCAAGCTGCTTGGTCACTCTAATCCATGTTCTTGTTTTAAAGAAGAATAAATTTTCTGTCTAATGATTGAATGTTGTTTTTAGGACCTGCTGAGCTTTTGTAGTGCATGTGACACATTTTGAAGAGGGAATCTAAACACATGAGATATTTCTGGGTAAAAGTCCTTTACTACCAATTTTGGGGTTTCACATCAGTCCATTTCAAGTGTCCTGTGCTGATATAATGAGCCCACCTTGTGTCCTGCATTTGATAGCCTGCTACAAACAAGTTCCTGAGACTTGAGACTTATTGGAAATAAATCTTTCTGTGTTTGGATTATGTCACTTTGGTTTAACCTATGACCTTTGCTTCAAGTGAAAAAGTAAAAATCTCCTTCAGGATACATTTTTAGCTGCAGAGAAGCTGTGAATTTAGCCGTTGTTCAGCAAAGGAGGAAGGGCCTGTGTTTCAATACACAGCATTCACTCACAGGGAAAGAGTTGCTCTTATTTTCCATCTGTTTTGCAGCCAGAGGGAAAAAAAACCAAAACAGGTAAGAGAGCATCTGGGCAGCAAGAGTTGGGGACATACTCACAGAAGCTGTAGAGTGGCTTGTGGTAGGTGCAGAGAGCGCTCTTTGCTTTCATCCTGCTTCCCTGCCAGCCAGCATTGCTTAGCAGAAATCTAAGGGATGAAGCCTGAAAGGGTCTGCCAAAAGCACAGCTCCCACCTCACCTCTCTCCCAGGCCATGGAAGCTCTTGGCCTGTTGAGAAAGAAGGTTACTCCGTTCAAAGGGCTCTACCTTCTGTCCTCTGGGGAGCTGAAACAAATTTGCCTGGGAAATAGTCAGTGCTTTGTGGTGCCTAGTGGGACACTGTTTATAAAGGGGCTACTTTAATGAGCACCCCTAGGCTTTCCCTGCTCCCTTAATGCACAGATAATGGATTAGTTAATTCAGAACAAGCTGAGGGGACATAACAGGCTGGGAACTGTAACTTTGCAGTATAAAAGACTAGAATATCTTGAAGTCTCAGCACATGGATATGGCCAGATTATGGGTACAGACATGTTCACAGTTTGTAGGGGTAAAAAGAGACTGCATGAACAGAGCATCAGAATGACCCCCATTAACTGCCAGCGTGTGGGCTTTTATTCCACAGTGAAAGATAATTGCAGGTTGCTTATCTTTCAGCTGAAGAGAAGCATGCCTCCATCATGTTTGAGGACTAAGCGCTGGTACACAAGCAATTACAGTGGATCAGCAGATACGCTTTAAATTCACCTTCTTATTCACCCTGCAATGACTCATTCATGGGCCTACACCTTGTATTTTTACCAAAAGCCCTTCAGCTTGCTTTAGCTCCTCTGTTTCAATTCCTGCTAGTGTTAAAGGCTGTTTCTTGTGTTACAGGCTCAGCTGCTGTAGAGCTTCACTACTGTAGCCCTGAGCAGTGTAAGCTTGGACTCAGCTCCAGCAAGACCAGCAGATGCCATTCTGACACTTTGGTGGGAATGGCCAGGAGGCAAGTTTGGTAATTTCCAATTTTCTCATCTTTCACTTTTTATGAAGTATTTCCTTTTCTTCTTTTATAACTTTCCCATATTGATTTCTTCCTTCTTTGCTTAAGGAATAAAAAGAAGAATTCTTACTCTTCATGTCCTGATGGAAAACCTTGGAGCAACCATCTACTGAACTTACTCTTGCAGACCAGACAAGACTCCTTCTTGGCATGCTGCCATGAGTGTTGAGACTACCATGCTCTGATTAGATAGTATCTAATTGCTTAGATGGCACCCAAGATCCAATTGCTGTTAGAAATATAACACTGTAAATCATGTTAACATCAGGATACAAATCCATATCTCTTTGAATAGTTTTCAAACACTGTCAACTGAAACAGGGACCATATCACATTTTTATCATCTGTTCCCAAATCTAACTACCAGCTGTAGCTGAAGGTTTGTTTAGGTACCAAACAGTGTTTTATTTTCTAAAAGAGATTCAATAAGCAAAAAGTAATGGAAAAGGGAAATCACAGGTGATCTGCCCATTCCACCTGGATCCAATTGCATCTAATCAATTGTTTTGGGTGGAAATTGCTGAGTTATGGGCATTTGGTATGAAATGACTAATGTCCTGCAGATAGACTCAAGTTTTGACTCTAGAGACAGAGATCTGTTGAAGTAAGATCTGACATTTTGCCCTAAAAGTGTAAAGGAGTTTTTGAGATTACAATTGCTTTTACTTGAAGCACTCTCAGCTTCCTCAGAACAGATGGGTCTCACTAAGAACAGAGCCAAAGCAGGCTGCCAGTATAACTCATCTTTTTTAATACAGAGCCAGGTAACTTTTCATTTTTCCTTTACTCACTAAGTTTTCTGTCAGCCAGCACGGTTTCTGCAGTTGCTTGGTCTGGCTGTGGAAGTTGGAGTGACTAAGAGTAACTGAGTGAGCCTTACCCCTTTTCTAATCTACAGACAATATCCTTTTGAAAACGTGAACTCCATCAGCTGTCAAAGAGAAGCCCAAGAAATGCTTGCAGTGAAAGGCCTTTCAGTGTTGAATTCACAGTTTCCTGCTCAGACTTGATCCTTAACAGCTGAGACTTGGGGAACCAGGAGAAGAACATGTCCCCAGGAGCACAGGAGGGCAGAGCTTCTGCTGGCTGCCCATTGACTTTTCCACTACAAACACAGGGAAAGACAAGAGGCCAGGCAAACTTTGCTACACTAAGTATGTAGCTCTAATAAAACCTCTACCTGGGGCACTGAATGCAACAGTATACAGTGCTGAGTGAAACTTAAAAGGTTTTCTTGTACAGCTTGACTGCTTTTCTGATGTGCAGCCAAATTTTAAGTATCTCTTGAGCATACAGAATAGGCTGAAAATTGCGTGCACACAATCCTACCTCTATAAGGCGTCTACCTTCTGTTGCAAATGGAAACATCATAGTAATAGCCTTGTGATGGTGTGTCTGAGTTTCCAATTTCAGTCATAGCCAGTTTTAAGAAAAAGATGACTAAAATGGGATTATTTTTTAACTCCTCTCCCTCCTAGTCCCCACCTCCAAAGAATTTGGTTGGAGCTTTGTGAAAATCATTGCTTTTATGTTTGTTCCAGTCTTTTCACTCCTAGGGAATAGGAGACTTCAGCATAGGCCAGACCCCCTATTTGCTGGAGTTCATGCTCTGTCTGCCATGACTGCTGATGACTGGGTCTCCACGCTGTGTGTCTGCTGTTCACACAAGACAGAGTACCCTCTTCCTGCCTTTATGAAGGCTTTTTAGGCAGCCTGAACTGCAGCCTTGCTACATCTTGGCTTTCTGATACATTATTTTAGTAAATACCTTTTCAATACTTTAGCAGAGGGCTTTGAACTCCTCAGAGCTGTTCATCCCATCTGTGGTTGCACATCCTCTTTCTACAACCTGACCCCGGCTCCCATTCCTGCCTGCTGGTAGCTGCTACCTGTGGCAGCTGGAAGCTCCTGGCCCCTGACACCCATCCAGCAAGCTGATAGTGTTAGGTTGTCCCTCAACATTTCAGCCCATGCGAGCTGGATTAGCACAAGCCTGCTACTTGCACATCATTGTGACTGGAGGCAGAGCTAGCGTCTGCAGCGTGGCGGGCTGCTCCAAGGAGGGGAGGAGAAGAAGGGAACCAAGGTCTGCTGCCCCACGAGCATGGCCTCCTGCTTGTCCCGTGCTGCCCAGGGACAGGTGCCTGCATTAGAGTCTTGGCCCCTGTTCAAACACTTAGCATGTGTGGGCTTGCATAGGGGAGGGTTTAAATAACAAACAAATTAATGCTTCTCCAGTTTCTTTGTTAATAATACCCTTTCACATGGAAACTAAAGAGGAGTGCAGACTGTGGTTAAATAGCAGCGAAGCCTGCCCTTTTATGAGTGCCAGTCCCTCTTGGTACAGTCCTCTCAGATTTCCTTATCTCACATCCTCTCTGTAACTTTTCAGTGTCCAGCCCCACCACTACAATTTTTCATACCCTGTGGAGCAATTATAACCTTTAATAATTACAGCTACTCGAGTATTTTTCCCTAAGGCAAACAGAAAACAAGGATGGCAGCTCACTAGCAATTTGTGTGGAAGAATTCTATATACTGTGCAAAATACGTAAGAAAGCTCAGAGCTACAGCTGGGAGAGAAATTTCCTTTATGTTGGAGAACACTTTCATCCTCATGAAATGTACATAATGCAGATGATTTACATACATGGCAGCTCCAAATATTTGCAAATACAGACACATGCATATTCATAACCCTAGAAATATTCCTAATGCACCTGTCATCGAAGAGTCCCGGGTAAATATGCTGCACAAAAGTTCCACTGGGGCTGACTGATATCTCAACCCTCTTCATAACTGAGTGCAGACAGATTTGGGGATGATCTCCCCAGAGAGTTCAGTTTCCACTTAGAAACTGCTTGTGTACACAAGCAATATCATTTAACATATACAAATTCAATGTTCATCACGTCCAGGCACAACAGGCAGACCTTGCTAACCTGTGTACAGAGGCAGTGTGGACAAGAAGTGCAAGAAAAACATGTCCATACACAGATTTTGAGGGATGCTAGAAGACTGTTTATGCTCTACAGTTTCAGTCACACTCATTCTCTCTAAGGATTTCTTTGCCAGTTGCTTTCCAAGTAGAGTTACTCTTCTTCTGTTGATTCAGCCCTTAAATCTTAAATATTGGGGAAAGCCTAAAGAAAGACAAAATATAAAATATCCTTCACAATACAGGTGAGAGTGAAGCTGTGCCTAGCAGGGCAACTTTTATGTCCTGCAAATGCTGCATGGGTAGGGCATACAGCCATCACTTGACTTAATATGAACGTACATTGTTCCATTGGGGCATTAGAGTAAATTGGGTTTCTACTCATTTATATCCTGAGGATCTGGGCCACTTATTTCATGCTGTATTTTTATTGTATTTAGCATGATATTGCTCTGAAATGTGCAGTTAATTATACAACTTCCTGTTTTAAATTCCATAGTAACTGTTCTCCTGCCAGAAGTGGATTGCTTTTAATAGGATTGTGTCCCTTTTTGGCAATATGTGGTTATGTATACTCCATTCCCATCCTTATTATTCATATTCTGTATCAAGAGAATACAAGCTTACAGGGAGAAATCCAGCCTGTGATAAAGTCAGTGGCAGGCCTCCCAGGCATTCAGGAAGGCTAAGTTCCCATCAGGGTTTTTGCATTCCCACCACACCCTTCTGCTTGTCAAGCTAATGAAGCATGTCCACTAATTGCACTGGAGGGGAAAGCCTGGTCTGTCTATAACCCTAAAACACAGTCACATCATTTTTCCTCAAAGCAAGTAGGTCTGGCTATACCCTTTGAATCTCACAGTCTCTCCTGCACTTTTAACCTCTGGCTATAGACATGCAACATCCATCATGAGATGCCTCCCTCCAGGACAGCTCTGGAGCAACCAACAACCCCCTACCCGCCACTGCCTAAACACATAGCAGGTGAATAGAGCACCTCCCAAGGAACATGTGAATGATGCAGAGCTGACAGCACAGACTTCACCATCTCTTTTTTTTTTTTTTTTTTTTGCTCCTGTCTGCTCTTAGGCTGAATAGTTCCCTTTTGACATAGGGGTAGTGCCTGTGGGTGTAACCTGGCAGCCTTGCAGATTCAAAATATGCCTGAAATAATTTTTCTCCAGGGTTAATGTTCTTTATTTTCCTTATTGCTTTAATGTGCATTTGCTAGGAATTTCAAATGCTTTTGTGGCAAGCATAATCCCTACTGTGCATAAGACTAAATGCAGACTTATTTCTTTGTGAAATGTAACAAATATAAATATAGAAAGACAAGCACATATATGCATACATATATACACACAGATATGTTTTTATATAATACAAGATAGTGTATTCTCTTTATCACAGAAACCTAACACAATAAGATTGTAATATTTAAGTGTAGCTGATTTACCTGCACAAATACATTCTGTGCTAAGAAATGTTTTTGTTCACACTCTGGACTTTCCTCTGGAAAACACTGTTTGAAGAATTCACTACCAGGTAAAATATTTGCTACAGAACCTTTTCACAAGCAGATTTTTGTAGCTTTATGATACCAGAAGTGCAAATTCATGATACCTTTCCTGTGAAGAGTTTTTGCAGAAAAAAAGGAGAAAAAGGGCATTTCTATGTATTTTCAATTAAAACATTTTATGCTTTATATCTGATATGCCATACCTGAGATGTGTTCTTCTACAGTGTATATGCAGATCCTCCTTCATAACTGATACTACTAGTCAAACAGCAAGGTACCTTCTGCATGTAAGAGTTAATAACTGAGCTAGCAAGACCCATTAGTGGAGGGAATACACTGTGAAGCCTTAAGATATAAAATAAAAGTAAGGTCAGGAAGGAACCGTTCAGTAGCAGTCAATATAGCGATTAGAGACAAGGAGTTTCAGAAATGTCTCAGAAGGACATAAAGGTTGCATCAGTACAACACAAGATGTGACAGCCTGTCCTAGTTTCAGCTTGGATAGAGTTAATCATCTTCCTAGTAGCTGGTATAGTGCTATGTTTTGGGTTCAGTATGACAAGAATGTTGACAACACACTGACATTTTCAGTTGTTGCTAACCAACGTTTAGACAAAACCAAGGATTTTTCAGCTTTTCATGCCCAGCCAGCAAGAAAGCTGGAGGGGCACAAGAAGTTGGGAGGGGACACAGTCAGGGCAGCTGACCCAAACTGGTCAACAGGGTATCTCATACTATGTGACATCATGTCCAGTATATAAACTGAGGGGGAGTGGGGCTGGGAGGAATCGCCGCTTGGGAACTAACTGGGCATCGTTTGGCGGCTGGTGAGCAATTGCATTGTGCATCACTTGTATATTTCAATCCTTTTATTATTATCATTGCCGTTTTATTATTGTTATTATTATCATTATTAGTTTCTTCCTTTCTGTTCTATTAAACTGTTCTTATCTCAACCCACGAGTTTTACTTTTTTTTTCCTGATTCTCTCCCCCATCCCACTGGGGGGCCAGGGGGAGTGAGTGAGTGGCTGCGTGGTGCTTAGTCACTGACTGGGGTTAAACCACAACACAGCCCCATCCTAAAAAGTAGTTGTTTCAGAGATGACCCCAGGAAACGTGGCCCTGCCTTGAGGTACTCATTTGCCAAGTTTTGGGCCAACAAACTACTGTAAGCGTTTGCCATGGACTTCCATGGCTCTTCTTCACAAACCTTGAGCTGAAAACATTCAAAATTTAAGAGAAAACCCCACTGTGGACCTCAAGGGCTGCTCACCACCCATACTACACAGCATGGGCACTGCTGCTCTAAGGTAACCGAACACCCAACTGCCAAGACATTTGACTCACCTGCTACTCAAGTACTGTGAAAAGGAAAATGAAGCCTCATAACTCCTGTTCTCCCTGGGGATCCACAGTTATCTTGCCTACTCTGGGCCATGGGGAATTATGTGGGAGTATTAATGAAAACCCTAACAAATTCACAGCGGCTATCTCTCCTACTCCAAGTACAACAGAACTAGCAGTGGCATCTGAGAGGGGAAAAGCCACTGCCCTGCCGTGTGTTTGTGTGGGAAAGGAGGTGGCAAGGGCTCATCATTACTAGGCAAAGCTTGACATGTTTACACTGAATCCTTCAACATACTGCTCATTCCAGTATAAGCGGATCAAAGCAAAGGGCATTATTATATATTTGTGTAGCCCCAACAATGTGTTAGGCACTTAATTTGCCATCTGAGGCTGTTCCTTTTGCTGTGATATTTCAGGCAGGGATTCCCATTCATCACATTGATCCCGTTCTGGGGCTGGAGCACAAGGTCAGCTATCATTGGCTCTGTCATGCTCAAAGGCTGCAGTGCTCTGGTAATTAAGACTGTTACATGGGAGGGCCTCCTTTCCTGCTATTTGATGTAGAGTAGGTGCAGATGAAAGATTTATAGTTTTAATTCAAATATGGGACTTGTCTTTGACAACTTAATTGTGTTTGCAGAGAAGTTCTGGACCCTTTCTCTTGCCAAGTCATTACAGAAAGGCCTCACATCTTGGATCTACCAGGAAGCTGTTTGGATTAAAGAAATAACCAAAAGGACCCTGCATTAGTGCTGATAGAAGCAATAAACACTTGCTTGTCCTTCGTCTGCTTGTAGTAAATATGTTGCTTAAGATAGTACATTTTCATACTTCAAGACCAAAGTAGGTATATGTTTTCCTATCTTTCTGTGTTTATATTCATCTCTATAAACAGAATTTTCCTTTTTCATAGCACCCTTATTAAAATCGATTAATGAGGCTGGTAAAATGAAAGGCTAGACTGAACAGGATACTAAAGCCAGGTATTTGTTCCTTCAATAAAAATGTGATCATAAATAATAAAATATAATTTAATTCTATGAGAAAAACTGCTTTTACATTTGTTTTGTTACATAAAGTCACTGCAACACTTCACAATTATCTCATAGATTTTCCTTGTACCTATCTAGTAGGCGCTAAACGTCAGGACTGGAAAGAAAATTACCTACAAGAAGGAATCACTCAAGGCAGCCGGCCAATACACACAGATTTCTCACAGATACGTATGTAGTGTTTGAGCTCACACTGATTGCCTTGATCTTCAGCATTGACTTCTGCCAGCAGCTGCCAGCAGATGCAGGCTGTTATGCTCTGTGTGGACGGAGGGAGGAAGACGATGGGGTTTCTGTCAGCAGATTGTGGAGTAATTCCCAATAGGCAAGGTGGGAAATTCCCAGCATGGGAGCACCTCGCTCCTATGCCTGGCTCTGGAAGAGGTGATGGATGGTCAGATGGGTGGAGACAACATAACTTGCACATTGTTTGGTTCACTTGTTTGGGCATGGGGTCTGCAGAAGCACCACAGTTTTGGGATCTGGGACCTTTCTCCAGCTCTGTTTGGTAACCAGAGCCTTTCATATAAATCAGCCCTTTTACAGCAAGGAAACTCAGGTTGTCCAAAATTAAAAAAAAAAGCTTCCTACCTTCCTTATGTTGGGCGATGTAAGGGAACAAAGTTAGACTGCTCCATTTACATGGCTTTCATTACGGAGCATCTGAGGGTTTTACAACCATTGCTGCAATCATCCTTGTAAAAGGCGCTGAAGCACAGAGACTTAAAGACTGGCATTTAAAAAGGCATTTCAGCCCCTAAAGTGGCTGATAGTTTCCTGGTGAGATTATCCAGAGGTCCCTAGCCAGGCATTTTTCTCAGCATAGATGAGTATCTTCAAGCTCATAAAAGCCTTCAGACCATCGCTATCTGGCCCAGAGTCTCATGAGAAACTGAACGAGGAATATAACCTCAATCTCATGAGCTCCCGATATCCAGCATTGTCTCCACGTACACAACACTCTGCCGGTGAGGTATGACTCAGGACACAGGGTGTGCTCCCTTACAGCTCCTCCCCAAAAGGGAGAGCAGAGGCGGTAGCAGGGATGCACGTACTGTTGGGAGGAAACCCAAGTGCTACCAGTGGGACAATCTTGGCAGGGGAGTCAAGGGAGGAGAGGACATGTCACCTCCCCAGGACCTCCAGCTCCTGCTGCATCTGGAAAATGCTGCTTCCCCTCTGACCCCAGCAGCCCAGAAGCTGTGGAAAACAACAGGCCCCATTTAAAACAGCAGGAAGGAAGGACAGGCACTGGGCACAGGCATCTGAAAAAATTAAAAGCAGTTGGAGTTACACTGGAGGGGAGATGTGAGAGTTGTTGGTTGTGGTTTTTTCAGCCTGGTTTCCTGGCAAGCACCAGGGCTGTGCAAACCACTCCCACCCTGCGTTTTTGCCTCAGACTCCAACCTGCGGCCATCCCCCATGCCGTGGGGCCTTCCCAAGGGCTGCTCCTCTTCTGCCCTGGGGCAGCCCTCATTCCAGGCAGCAATGAGCCATCAGGTTTGGGGTTTGGTCTGGGGGTAGGAAAGGAAAATGGCCTTCGCCATTTCTTGGGCATCACCTAGGCCTCGAATGAGGG
Organism: Haliaeetus albicilla; assembly: GCF_947461875.1. NCBI lineage: Eukaryota > Metazoa > Chordata > Aves > Accipitriformes > Accipitridae > Haliaeetus > Haliaeetus albicilla. The sequence goes on from NC_091516.1 coordinate 15,023,287, forward strand.
TTATGACCTCTCAGGTAGAGGCAGACAAAAGCAAGCCAACTGAAGAGAGCAGCACAAGGGTACAGGTCCTCGACCTCTTCACCCAGAGGCCATAAAGAAGCAGTGGGCACCTTTCCTGGCATTAGTGGAGGCCACAAGGGTGTGACAGTTTGACAAATTATAGCTGATGTTTCAAACATTCATTAAAGAACTTTGGTGGAGAAGACAGCCTCTGTAAAAGTGCTCCAGTTGTGTGAACAGGAAAATGTGGCCAGAGGAGAAGGCCCCACAGGGGGTGGGATCACACTTCTCCAAAGCTGCAGTTCCTTATCTTAAGTGACCATGAGAAGAAGCACAATGTATGCGCTGGAAGGAAAGGACAGATAGCGGTCATGCTTGCAGGGAGGGAGAAGCAACTCCCCGATGACCACCCAAGCCCACCAACCCATTTCCAGAGAATCCCAGGAATGGGAACTGTGCATGTCGAGACCACTGACTAATGTCTGGAATGTTCCTGAGCTCACACTGCGCTTCTCAATGACAGCAAATCCCCACCTACGGGGGCAGACCCTTTAAGTATAAAAGAAGGGAGGACGAGTTCTCAGTGCACACCCTCCAGAACTGGATCTCTAGACTGGCTGAACCAATGCTGGACCCAGGATTGATGAAATCCTTTTCTTCTCTCTTTCTCCCTGCCCTTCCCCCCCCCCCCCCCCCCCCCCTCTCTCTTTTCCCCATAGTCCCTACACCTCATCCTTTTGAACTTAGACTACTGACCAAGTCTAGGACTAGGAGTGGATCCAGCCACTCCTGGGCTCCTCTTTGAGAAGGAGTCTAGAAAGCAAGGGGATCCGGTCTGAACTTCCTGACTCAATGGGAGGGCTGTCCTTATTTTCTTCTGTGAATTGATCCCCAAATAAGTAAGGCTTACGTATGGTTAGCACATGTTGTACAGTTCACTGATGTAGTTTCACATTCCTTTTTCCTGTTTCTTTTTCTATATGTCCCTTCTCCTTTCAAGCGGCAGCTTAATGAGATGATGCAAGGTTCATATTGATAAGTTCACTTGTACTTGGGCAAGGTTAGCTTGGTTGAATAAATGTTGATTCTTGTTGAACTCCCCTGGTGTTGTTTCACCTCAATTCTGACAAAGGAAACCCACAAACCTCAGTCACTCCAATCTTGGGACACGACAAAGGGCTGAAGAGCCATTTGTAATACCAGGGGTGGGACGGTTCACCCCAGCAGATGAAAGCAGTGCCCTCTAGTTTACCAGTTCTGCAAATAAGTCCCCCTTGTAGCTTATGCTATGAATAAATCTCATCACTTTTACTGGATGGTAATATCAAATTCTTCATGTGTGTTATAATCTAGATTTGGGCCACATATCAATGGGACAAGAGGGTTCTTTCAGTCAAGAAGTGTTCTTCCCTCACATTCAAGCATGTACCCACCTGGCTGCCATGTCAGGATGCAGCCTGAGAAGAAGATTCATCCACCCTTTGCAAAAAAAAGCAGCTCTTTATTTACAGGCCTCCCCGCTCAGTGTGATCTGGAGCCAAGGCTGCCAAGCAGTGTTTACGTCGGAAAAAAAACACCGGATTTATGCTTGTGTGGGGTTTTGTTACCTCAGAATGTCTTTTTAATTTATAGACCCATGGATCTTACTCTCCTCCTGGCTGGGTCCAAAATGCAACTTTCCTCTCCGTTTGCTTAGTGTTCCTAACAACCTGGCAGCACACACTAATTGTATACACATGGTTATAGGATATGGTTTTATAAAGGAGGGAGTTTTACAGCCCTCGGTTTTAGTGTGTCTCATACTGCAATTTAATGGTAGAGCAGAGCCAGTCGTGTCACCACGTGCCGATGCTCCTGCTTCGGAGAGCACTGAGGAAGCAAGCAGGAGCTGTCCAAGAAAAGATTTGGCCCAGGTGTTTCCTTTAATTAGACAACGTTGACAGAACAAGAAGCGTATTACCAGTGTAAAGGAGAGAAATGTCTGTAGGAGATGAAGGTTTTGATGGCTTTGAAAGTTTTCTGATCAGGCTGATTTGTGCTTGGTGTAGTAGAAAAGGAGGGCTGGAAAGGCAACTTTTCACCACCTTTGAAAACCTGAACAATTTTTCTCTAAATACCTGAAAGTAGATTTAGGAGCTTAGCATTAGCCACTGAGCTTTGTAAATGCTGGCCAATAATAATGACAGATTTTCCCAGCTGCATCTTAAATCCATTGCTTCTTGTTATAACCTCATTAAGTGAGAAGCATGATAGATATTCCTTTAGCACATCCCTTTGTGTTTCTGTAGTCAGTTGTCATCTATCTGTTATTCTCCACATCATTTATTGTATGTGTTACCCTCTCCTGAGCTCTAGAGGAGGCCCCAGACAATTCTAGTACCGCAGATGTGTGATTTTGGCAGGACCACTCAGTTGCTGTTCCCCAGAAATAATCCTGCCTCAGCGCAGGGATGAAATGTTGCAGTAGATCCTTTCTAATTAGCTTTCTAATGCTGAAGGGAGTCCTTCCCCAGTGTTGCCATTGCACTGCCGGACCCTGCTCTCTGGAAGGTGGTGAGAAAGCGTCTATTGACCAAAATTATACTGAATCAGATGCAAATAATTCGGAGAGCCTTTGGGGAGGTGAATACAATTTCAGATTATTATTATTATTATTGTTATTATTATTATTGCTCTTTAGCAGAGTAAACTATGCTGAGCTGAGCTCTGAGTTGCTGTGACAAGGCTATTATCAGCTTCTAACCAGTTAATTTAAAGCCACCTCAGACTCTCTGCACTGTCTTTCTCTTCCTGTCTAGATATCTTTTGAAAAGGCACACTCTCACACTCTCTCTGTCTGTGTTTTGATCAAATACATGCCTGAAAGTGCCACAGCATGTTAACAAACCTTCAAAGCTGTTCAGCTGGGTCCTTTAACAACCAGAGTACCCAGAGCCCTAAGATGATTGCAAACAACAGGTAACGATGGGCTAAATGTGTGAACACTTCTGACACCAATGTGTGCAGTGTCACAGTGCGTCCATCCTTGTATATCTTTCTGGATTTCCCACATGCTTCACATCAAGCCAGCCATTTGCAGCTTGGAAGTATAGAAAAGAATGTGTCAGAAGACAAAATGAAGGGGTATAATAATGTTGCAGACAAGAATATAGATCTACTGGCCTACTTCTTAAGTAGATCTGACTTTTATTTGTATGGACAGCCTATTTCCTTATTGGAGATATGGTATTTCTCACATTATGGAGCACTATCATTTAAAATACAATTTTGATTAATATCACTCAAAAATTAAACACTGAGAGAGGTCAGTTCCTTCCAAGGAGGAAATTCAAATCCACTGGGGAAGTCACAGACAACATGTGTAAACTCTTTTGCGGATGGAAAATGATGAAACATCCCAGAGCATCATTATTCCTCACTACTTCCTGAAATCTGTTCCTCAAATCCCCCAAACTAACAGCCCAGTGGATTTATGATTAACCAAGAGGTCCGTGGGTTTCTCAGAGCATTCACCCAGCTTTGTGAGGAAGTGAGGGATTACAGGGAACTACACAAGCAGGTCAGCCAAGGTTCACGTCTTGACTTAACTGTAAGTTGATGGTGACATTTTCCAGATATTAATGGGGAGTTCATCTGGGGAGATGCTCATTTTATAGACACAAGGTGGAATTCCCTGAAGCAGGTATTTCCAGTGCCATGTACATCCTTGCAGAGTAGCAAACACTTCCATCTCACCAGCTTTTTCAAAGACACTTGAAACACGAAGGAATGACACCATGCTCTGTAGGTGAGAGAGGAGAAAGCTGAGACGTACCCTTTGTCCCCACCCATGCTGCACCCCCAGCCACCACCCACACATGCATCTTGTACTAGACAGGTTCCCAAAATTATGCAAGAAGGAGGTGGAAATGTAGTTCCTTCCTCTCCACACCAGGAAACTGTGGGGGTCCTTGCTAGCAAGGGATGGACAACACCTCTGTAGAGTCAACCCTGAGGCAGGGGATTCCAGAGCCTCAAGACATTCATTAAGGGAGGTCTGTGTCTCCAAGACAGGCTGGTGCAATTCCTCCTAAAGCTTTAGAAAGCATTGATAACTGCCTTCTGCTGTGAACAGTGTCACTATAAATTTTAAGGTTGATAGCAGCAGCAGTGCAGGCAGGAGACTGCCTAAAAGCAAATGGTATACTTCCAATTCTAAATCTCTTGCTACTCCTTAAAATGCCAGGTGGTCAGTTTATGCAACTGTCTAATTGTTCTTGATAAAAAGCCAGAGGTCTGCAAGTTGCTTTACAGATAATTAAAAAATAGCAGGTCTGGACCATCGTTGGCTTCCAATCTGGATCAGACACAACACAGCAAGGGTTGGGAATGACCCAGTTGAGAGTGAGGGCTGGAGAAAGTGAGGACCGGAAGAGTGAGAGATCATTCAAGACCCTTCTTGCATCTGCTGGTTGTCTACATTCTCAGGAGACATTTTGAGTAGAAGTTTAAATGGAGATGATTTTAAACAGGTCAGTGTTCTGTGGGCATGAACTAGTTCAGCACTAGTTGGAAAATTATGGTCACTGTTGTTGCAGTTGCTTGATTTCAATGCATTCAGATATAATATTTGTTGAAAGATAGGAACAGTTTTCCCTTGAAGAATATGTTGTGGCTTCTTGCTACAGCTGTTCATAAGTGTTTCCAAAAATGAAACCACTTTTGCCAGCCCTCATTTTGCTATCATTCTTTTTTATAATGGTTAGAAAAATTGTGTAGGCAGATTTTCAGATCATCATTGCTCCATTTCCCTCTAGTCTGCACCTACAGAGGATCTGCCTCTCTTATCTGTTGGGCAACAGTAAGTTCTTTGAGGAATTTCCACAGATTTTTGATACTCATGGTGGGGTGTAGACTCAATTGAAACTGTAGGTTATACTCTCCAATATATAGCAAGATATGGCCATTCAGATTTCTGTGATTTCTATTGCAGTATTTATACGTATATCTCTGTAACCTAAATGTAAAATCTGTTGAGTGACTGATGCTGAAAGGAGCCCATTGTTGTAGATCCTTATAGAACAAGGAAGATTTTATACCTGATGTGAACAGGTTGTTTTCCATTTGCACCCACTGTCTTGCCCAGGAGTATCTTGCTGTTAGCAATACTCAGAGCGATAGCAAAGAACAGAGATTACCATTCAGCACAGTGAGCACCAGTATACGGAGGAGGAAACACTGCTGTCTGATGCTAATATGTTAGCTATTCTATGATGGACATGCCTGCAGCAGGACTGTATTATTTATCTCTTTAGGACAACTTTTAATATTTTTTTTTTCTTTTCACATGTATTCGGTCATCTGGTACCCACACAACTTTATAACTTTGATAAAAGGAGATAAATATTTTTATTTTTAATATAATTCTCTGGAGACAGATGTAAAGGGCTTGAATTATTCTGACCATAGCCTGCTGTTGCATCACTGTCACTTCAACTGATCACGAAACTCATTTATTTTGCCTCAACAGAAATGTGGTTTGCCAGGCATAGTTCTCTGTGTGTAACAGAGAGAGCACAAATCCCATTACCTGTAAACAAGATTTGTGCATCTACCTGCCATACTGAGATTTGGAAAATGTATTCCCATAGGGCTCTGCCCAGGGAGCTCAGTTGTGTTGCTGGTTTTAAAATTGATTTAAAGGCAAGAGCATAAATATTAAAATGTGGATGTTAGCACTGGCGTGCACAAACCCTGAATCAGGGCAACAGCATTTCAGAAAAGAAAAAAATTGATTAACAAAAGGGGTTTGTACAAGAATGCCATTGGCTTAAGTTACAGTATTTGTTTAATTGAATCGGTTCTGCTGAAATCTTTTAAAACCTGGAAATCACTATCATAAATTCTTTACTGTAGTGAGGACAGTATAACTATAACAGGTTTTTGACCCGTTTCCTAATACTCCTTTTCTCTTCCTTTCTCCTTTTGGGTTAAAAAAGTAGAAACAGCACCTCTGAGCCATTCTCTGCTGTGTTATCTACACTGAGAAAGAGGGATGACTCCCCTCAACATTTCCACCCACATGCATTTGCTGTCCGGATATTTGTTTTCTGTTTTCTCTCATGAAAAGGTAGTACATTGGATGAAAACACCACCTGAACAGGATCTGGCCAGCAGGCCCCTAGCCAGAGTACGCTGTAGTACCAGTGCCAGTATAAAGGTCTGTGATCCACTTAGATACCCAGCGCTTTGCAAAGGCTATGGCTGTAAAACATGAACGGTGTGCCTACATTTCACATACCAGGATGCAGTACTTTAGCTTCCTTTATAGTACTTACATCCTGGCTTCTCTCTTGCACAAACTCAGCATCATGTTACGCTATCAACAAGCTCTGAATAGTTGGCAGGAACAAAGTGCAATGATTTCAGTGCACAGTGCTTCTAGGAGAACACAGCATTATCCCGTTCCCCAATCCTTCTGTCTGTGAACGCTTAAACCCTAAGACATAGGTATATCAATGGAGGGTAAGGTGTGAATCTCTGAGGGAATTAATTACTACAGTGTTGGAGCTCTGAGAAGGTGGATGTACTCAAGGAGTCTGTTTATCAGAGGTGCATCCTGCCTGTCAACACAAGGACCATGCACTATGGGGATCATGTACCAGTGACAGTGGATGGGAATCCCTTGGGTGCAATTCATTCATACCAATGTCTCCAGATACAAAGATCTGCACCTGACCTGGGATCCATCAGGGAATCTGACTGAGGGGATCTGGTCTTTAGAGTCAGTGGAAATCTGGAAAGTACAATTGATGGAGTTTTATGTGCTTGTCATCTTGTCTTAAACTAAGTGTCTAAATTGAATCAGGATAATTTTAACTTCTCTGAATTCAGGAATATGACTAGCTAGGAGTATACAGAGTTCTAGTATCAAATGAGCGAGGAGGAAGATGTTTCCAGCCTTAATAATGGTGGGGAAGCAATAAGAGAAATCATTTAATGATAGAGATTCAGTGTGTGTTATCAACCCTCTGGGTCCAAAACAAATGGTGCTGAGGCTTAATTACATTCTCACTTGAAATTTGCCAGAGTTCAGATAAGTGGTTTTGAGATAAATACATTTCCAAAGAAGCTTTGCTGGTCCACACAAGGGGCATTTGCCAAATGGATTATTGGATGTCCACATATTCAACTGCTTGGTGGTAAAGAAACTGTGCACATAAATGCTCCATTTATGGTTGAACTTTCGTAAGTGTCAGCTAGTATCAACAGTTTTTTCCAAACTCTTTTTGTCATGACCGCCGCTACATCTCATCATGAAATCTAGTTTCAAGAGGAGATTCAAACGGTGAATGATTTTTTAAATGGGTTTAATATGCTTTGCACTTTAGTCATGGCAGGAAATACTTCTTTCTTCATGAGAGTCTGGCTCTGTGGGCTTCAGCTCTGTGGGCTGAGTGTAGCAAGAATCTTTCATTTCTTTCAGACTGTCAGAGTTCCTCCCATCTGGCAATCAGGAAAGTGCAGAACAAAAGGGTGTTTTCAACAAACACCAGCTTCAGCAAAAACTTTTTTTTAAGTTTTCAACCAATTTTGGGTCTGGATCATAAAGCAAAATGAATGGTACAATATGTGAAGAGCTGTGCTGTGTAAACAGATTGCTGTTGATGTGTGTTCCACAGCTGGACTTACGGCCACATTAACTTGTTCTGATGTGATAAAATTTTAACATTCAGGCTTCATGTGCCAGCTGATAAATGATGGGGATCAAATTAAAACTGGTTTCATTAGCACGAAACAACACTGCATCAAGAGTCTGTCAATTAGGTGCTAGCACAGAACATTGTCATTATACAAGTGCCTTTTGGCTATAAACGACTGTCCAGCAACTCTACTAGAAACCTTGGTCTAGAGGATTGCTAGTAGGAGGCTGGTTTCAAAGTTCATTAGCCTAAAACTTGGCAGACCAACGCTCAGGCCAGATGTGCATTTTTTATTTTCAAAAAAAAATTGTATCAATCCGTTCAAGCACCTTTGATCTATAGTTTGGCAAACAGCTCACAATTCTCAGAGTTTCATAGGGATGTTTTTATTCTGAACTTCAGGTTAACAATGGTTTCCTTAAAAAAAAAAAAAAAAAGGCCTCGTAAGCAGCTAGCCCTTCAACACAGCTGTATCGGCCTCCTACATTTCCCCCCTTCCCAATCCTTAAATATTGCTTGCAAATGGCAGATAACAAAAATGCACAAACATGCCTAGTAGCCTTGTTGCCATGCTTCAGTGCCAAATTGAAACCATGCCACCTTACAACAAACCTTGACCTGCAGTGTAATTGCTCCATTTTTCATGTTTTCCTACTCTGTCCTGGCCATTTCAAATTGCACTGACCTGCCACCCACTATTCCAGACAAGTTACCAGCCAGGAGTCCAGCTTTTAAATGAAACAGCATTTTAACTCCAAAATGGCATGAGGAATTTAACTGCTTCAAGATGTATCATGTATTGCTAACCAAAGCCTGGAGTGCTACCTAATATATGACATCCCCATGGAAATGTCAGCAAATGCTACTGCGGTGCAGAAATAGCAGAAGCTGCCTACAGTAAAGGGAATGAGGGGGAAGATTATAGCTGTACTGGTGAGCTTCATTGCTGGAAGTTTTCAAAATAGGTCTGCAACTACAGCTAGATTTTTACTGAATCATGTCACATATTTCCAGAGGATTTTGTAGACTGAACAATATAATCATCAATACAATGAAAAAAGACACTGGATCATTAAAATGTATTTTTAATGGACAACTAGTCTTCTAAAGCAGTAGTGAGTAAGCCTCAGTAGAGACAGTTTCATACTGACATCTAAAACCACAGAGGTCCCTCTTTGTGCTTAGACCTGGATTAAAGTAAAGGTGCTGTAAATGCTCTTCACAGGACCCCAGCTCCTTCAGATGCACAATGGTCTAATTTTAGCTTTCAATAGTGTTTAGGATATAATATCCGTTTCTAGCCCAAGCTGATACAAAGCACACCTTGAAAATATAATTGTCTGCCTTTCTCTGCAGGCAGCCTGGAACAAGGATTTGTGCCATATAAACCATATGGGCGTCTTAAGCACTGTAATATTGAACTCCATTGGTGTACCAGTAACAGAGGGAGCCCACGACAGAAGAAAACGCTGGCTGGCCCGAAACACCCTCTAACACAGACATAGCATATGCTTAGGCAGGCTTAGTGCAGACCAGACATATGGCCTAGCCTTAACAGAGTAAGTCAGCAGTGTCACTCTGGCCTGCCTGAGGAAGGCTGCTGCCCTGCCTGGGATAGAGGGCAGCGCGGCTGCAGGATGCTAAGGAGCCTCCTTAATCCGGACCGTCTGGACTGGGAGGATGAGCCCATGTTGCCCCATCAGACAGAGCTCTCAGGACTTCCTCAGAGCTGGTGATGCTTTCAGCTGGCATTGCTGGCACCAGCACGGTGTGAGGGGGGATACCGGCTCTCAGCAGTGCAGCTCCCCCGGCTTCTTGTGCTATCCTAAGGCAAAAAAGCATTGTCTGGGGGAGAGGCACCTGCTCCTCCTAGCTAAAGTCTGCTTGGCCCAGCAGGGACTCTTTCAGCTATAAAGAGGGGCCAGGTTTTTGCGTGCTGTCAGGCTCTTCAGCACTGTTCCTTGATGAACGGTGTTAATAAGGCAGGTGTTTTACCCAGCCCAACTGGTGTTTTGTCCCTAGAGAGGTGTAATCCAGGGGTGTGGGAGAAGGATGTTCATGTAGTAAATCTTTTATTATTTAAATAGGAAACATTTTTTATGGGGGATATGAGCAGTGTTTAAAAGCTGCAGAGCTAGACACTCCAGGGATCAGCTGTAAACGAAGGTTAAGCCTTGTGAAGGCTTCTACCTTGGCTTTTTTATTGGGATTGCTATTGTGACTGAGGCCTTGATGTTTTATAACCGTGGCCATATGGTTATGTGGTTTTGGAGAAGAGGATTTGGCAAAGGGCAGAGCAAAGCGGGGAGGGAAGGGAGATGGTTGTTACTGCTGCAGTGGAATGAGTATGTTCAACTTTCCCATTATGGTGTGTCCTAACTTACAGCATATGGACACCAATTCCGTAGTCTTTATAGGGAAATCATATGGGCATTGTTAAATCATTTAATCTAAACTTTGAAAGAGAAAAATAATAAGGTGATTAAGGACAACCTGAAGCTACTTGATAATGTGATGCTGAGGGTATGGAATCACCTTTCATTACCAACCTAGGAAGAACACTAGCTGCTGAGTGCAGGGAAGAGGTAGGTGGTGGATTTTTCTGATTTTTTTCAATAGGGCAGCTGCTTATGTTCTTTCCATTATAAGAGAGACAGATGCACAGAGCAAAAGCTTCAATGCTTTCTGCAGAGAGGTCTATTAGTTCTGAGCTGAAATTGAACCATGCTAATTTTAAAGCACTGCAATATAGCCATTTTATTTCCTCCAGCTGTGGGTCTTGACTTTCAGAAGGGGCAGAAAGACAAGGCAAAATAAGGACTGGAAAAAATAAAACTGCAGGATGCCTGTCAATACCTACTCTTGAGTTAGGAGACTCTGAAGAGGACTAGAATTCAAAGAAATTGTTAAAGTATTGTACTGCCTCCCCCTGGAAATAAACACAATCCTTGTTCTTCTCTAAATATTTACGACACACAATCCAAGAATTCCTTTTCCACCTGAAGTTCTTCCTAGGATGTTAAAAATATGAGGAGTGCCTGGAGTATCCTAACAGAGTGCATGTGGTAAGGCCTGCTATTCCAATTCTTTTCATCAGAGGCATCAGTGGGGAAAAGTTTTCAAAGGCACAAAAGGGAATTGGGTACTTACTTCCTACCCAGTGCCTAAATCCCCTCTGTGCCACTGGAGACCTCTCCTTAGATGAATAACCAATGAACCTTGAAGAACCCGTTTCCAGATGTGAAGCTGGATTTATGATACTAGAAATTCTCAACAGCAGCAAAGTACTGAATTTATAGTTCATGTTTGAATTCTTTCAAAAAGGTTTACGTGCTAGAATTTTGTTGGAGGTTTCCCTATTAATCCATATAAAAGTTAAGATCAGGAGAAACATCAGAGAGTGATTGGCAGGTGCCCACAGGTTTGCAGACATTTGCTTTGGTGACATTTATGAAGTGTTAGAGAAGCTGAGTGTTCCCAAAGTATCGGCCCACACTTTGCAGGAAGTCTAAGTCATTTCATCCTACGGAGAAAACGAAAAGCATCTGTTTCTTTAAATCTTTAATGAGATGTGGCACATGCTACACCAAGGATTTAAAAGCTAAATACACTTTGGGACCTGCTTTACATCTCTGTTCTTTGACCATCTACAGTAAATAAATGCAGTTTAATACATTGTACTTAAATTATATTGTTATTCATCCTGTTATTTTTTTGAGGCAGTGTATCTCAGTCACTGCACACCGGCAGTGTGCAGTTTAGGTAGCTCTAGGGATGCTTCACAGTTTGGAAGTGAGTAACCATCAGTGGTGAGGCTGCCAAATTGCTTTGTGAGCAGTAGTGCTCTGGCTTTGCCAGAGTAGATACCTTCCAGCTGTACACTGACTGCAAAGTAACACAAAATGGCAAGCACTACTGGATGAGAATAAGTCCTGGAAATGACAGAAGGGTGGCCTCCCCAAAAGGAATAAGAAGGGAGAATTACCTCACCTTCTTGGGACCAGAGCTATGGCATTTCTCTGAGACCTGCAAATTTCTTCCAGGTTGTCTATGATCCTGCAATGCCAAACCACTAGCAACTCATTACATTCCTACCAGCAAAGGCTGGCTCTGGCAGCTCAGTGCTTTAGTAGCCAATATTAACTTATTATCCTAAGTAAAACTATTTGTAACAGGTGTGTGCCAGACATATTTCCAATCTCATTAAGAAGTTAAAAAAACAAATAAGGCAAAAGGTGGATTTCGGCTGCCATCCAACAAAGCACATACATGCATATGTACTTTCAAACGTGAAAAATCTCATTCTTTTTGAAGGACAAATGTATGTCCTTCATATTAGCATTTAGGCTACCACTTGACTTACAGTTGTTGTTTTTATCTCGAGTGTAAAAATGCTTGGTCATCTGCCCTAAAATCTTCTGTCTTGGAGAGAACCTGAGGAGGCAGTAAGCTCCATAACTTCTGTCATGTGAAGGCTGACAGTATGCACGCCTGCATCCCCTGCCTCTGGAAGCAAGGCTGGAGAGGGCCACAGGCAGAGCACAGCCTTGCTGGCACATGGCCGGTATGGAGTCTACCTGCTCAATGTAACCTACGGGCAGAGGAGGAAATGTAAAACTCGATATACTCTCATCATTCCTTGCCTTGGAACTGCTTCATGGCTGCTACTGAGGGTGATGATTCTGGGCCAGGCTTACAAAACTAAAAGCCCAAAGTTAAGCCCTATATGGGTAGGCACCAAAACAAGTATCCAAAGGACTGTGGAGACCTAGGTGTTACTGCTTCCTCTGGAGACTTACTATGGACAAGTGTGCAGGCTTATGAAACAGAAGGTGATCATCACTAGCCTCTAACATGCCACTGGAGAGCTTCAGGATCTGGTGCTAGCAGCTGAGTTACCCTTTGAAGCAGTACACTTCTAAGAAAAGAGATCATGTGTAGAGTTGGATTCCTGGTTCATTCCTTTCTCGGTGGTACTTTGTACTGAAAATGTTATTAAAAGAAATTTTAGTTTGGATCTCCCAGGCCTTCTTAAAGAGTTTTAGTGATGTCCAGATCTCTGTATTGTAAAGTTCCTGGGGTAGGTGTACATTCCCTACTTAGTAAACTTTACCTGTGGTGCAACACTGACCACTCCAGCAGTACCGCAGGCAAGTAGGATGAAAAAGCGCCTGGGAAGTGATTAGACAACTTGATCTGAATTCAAAGACAAGCAGAACCTCTTGGCAGCTAGTAAAGAAACACTGGGTCCCACAACCTAGTTTCTTGTATCCTTTAGTTAGCCAAACTCAACTTGCTGCCTTATCAAAAGTTTCTGATCCTGCTGCCACCACAGGAGTGTTTGTATCCAGCATAAATACTTTCAAACAATGTTTAGTTTTTTCATGTTATACTAAAACACGTGTCCTCTGAAGAAGGCCTCTGCAGTGCCTGTCCAGACTGCCAGCTGCCAGTCCAATCACCATGCTATAGTTGTTTGAACTGTCTTTAATCTGAACTGTGGGAGTCCTGGAGTACTTGGAGTAGCAAAACTCCATTGTCATAGTAACCACTAATTATTTTAAAATAGGCCTCTCTTCACCTAAATAATAGTTAGTAATTCCTTATATTCTTCACAGATATTTTCTTTTAAATCCTTGCTCCTCATGAAGCTGGAACAGCTCTTCATATCTCAAGTAAACACATAAGTAAAAACATAAACCCAACATGAGAAGGACGCGGACCTGTTGGAGCAAGTACAGAGGAGGGCCACAAAGATGATCAGAGGGCTGGAGCACCTCTCCTGTGAAGACAGGCTGAGACAGTTGAGGCTCTTCAGCCTGGAGAAGAGAAGGCTCTGGGGACACCTTATAGCAGCCTTCCAGTACCTAAAGAGGGCCTATAAGAAAGCCAGAGAGGGACTTTTTACAAGGGCATGTAGTGATAGGACAAGAGGTAATGGATTTAAACTGAAACAGTGTAGGTTTAGATTAGAAGTCAGGAAGAAGTTCTTCACTGTGAGGGTGGTGAGGCACTGGAACAGGTTACCCAGAGAAATTGTGGGTGCCCCATCCCTGGAAGTCTTCAAGGCCAAGCTGGATGGGGCCTTGAGCAACTTGGTCTAGTGGAAGGTGTCCATGCCCATGGCAGGGGTGTTGGAACTAGATGATCTTTAAGGTCCCTTGCAACCCAAACCATTCTATGATTCTGTGATTCTATCTTCTAGACACATGGAGAAGGATCGGATTCACTCCTGTGCACCTATTTTTAATCACTGCCACTGCCTATATTACATAAAAATTTTTCTAGCAGAAAACCTTTCATTACTAGTTCCACTTTAAAATCAATGACATAACATATCCTTTGGGAAGGAAACAATTTCTGAGAATAAATGAAGGCCCAGTTTTCCGGATCTTGGAAATAGCACTAAGATCTGTTAAAATGCAAACCAGCTGCTTAAGAAGCTCCTCAGAGGCTTCTAAAAGACAGAAAAGATTTGACAATTGATCTTCAAGCAAAAGAGTTTAGGTTAAAAAATAAGTAACATTAATAAGACTTTGATGTCTTGTTATCTAAAATTAGGCACTTCTTAGTTCACTAATTTCCTCTGGTTTTCATTTAGTACAATTAACCCACAGGAAACGCACCCAGTGCGTTAGCTAAACATCAACTGGACGACAAGGAATGGATTGGCATGACACAAATCACAAACAATACAATTTCTTAAGAGGCCTTGTAAAGGGCAAGAAGTAGCTTTTGTTCTATTCATGTGAATGCACTTGTGCAAGAGCTCTCTGGGTTATGCTAGCAACCCAAAGCTGCCCTTCCAAATCAGTGAGCTTCTGGGTTTTAATCACTTCAAGTAAATGAGCTATTCTAGTTACCAACAGGGAAACAGTTGCCAATCATAGTAGAGAAGAAAGCAGACCCACTGCAGGGCATGAAATTAAATTTTCCAGGTAGTAGCCAGTAATTGATACCACAATGTGACCTTTGCCTAAAGCAGTCAATTTAGAGCCGTATGGAACAGCAACTGTGCAGGACAAAGCCTGTGACCACCAGCAGGCTTGCTCAGCAAAGAAACGACTTTGACTCCGCCTCCACTGGCAGGTAGCTCTGTGGCTTTGTAATCTGCATGAATTGAGACTCTCACCTGATGCAGACAGTGCCCCAAGAATATTTTTATACAGATCTATTTTTAATATTTTTTTTTAATGAGGCAAAATAAGAGTACAGCATATTTGCATACAAGTGACAAGGAACTGACAATTTTCCCTGATACACGGATATTGTCTGTGTTTTTCCCAAGCTTATAGCTCAAAAATTAATGAAGAATCTCTCTGAGTAATCATCATTGTACCCACTTCAGAAATCAAGCAAGGCTTCTTCCAGGAGGACTCTGTACATCCCTTTTAAATTGCCAAAGTCTCTGGGGTCCCTGACTCAATAGCAAGTGAAGCTGGTGATTCCCATGTGAGATCCACACTCAGCCTGGAGTTGTGTGCACAAACCAAGGCACCTAAGTAAGGCAGATAGCTGACCTGGCCATCCCAGGCAAGAGAAGCAGGTTATTGATGGAAGGGTATTTATCTCAGCTGCAGGCTCGGGCAGCCTCCAGAGATGCATTCACTATTGCTCAAAGAGAGAATCGAAAGTCACCAAACACCCAAAATAGGCACCTCAGTTAAAAGACCAAAGCAAAGGAGGATCAGTCTTGGTCTACCCACTGAAGCCAACAAAAGCTTTTTCCAAGAACTTCAGATGAGGACCTAAACTGCCATCTGCTACCAATGAAATCAAGAGGAACTTTGTCACCAACACCATGCTGTCCAGATCAGGCTACAAAACTGAAAGCATACATAAGGGAGGCTTTGTAAAGTAACTTTCACACCTTACAAAATGCAGCAGCTGCTTAAAAATGAGTCCTCATGTTAACACTATTGAGGGCCTTCCTATGGATTTTCTCCAGTACATTTTTCTCCATAAAATTAATAGGACTACATGTGTGTTTAAAAACAGGCAGGATTCACCAAATTGGTGCCTGGAACAAGCCCAGTATCACTGGGGCTTTCTCACGAAGCACTGTTTATAGTACTAAATATCAAAACCACTGCTGACATTTTTACTGCTCTGCTGTAAGAACAGTAATGTATTCTCTCGGGCCACTGGAGTTTGAAACTGTGCACCGAATACAAAACTAATAGACCCAAGAAATGCTGAAAATGTTATCAGCTGGGAGAAATTAGATACATATCATTTAGAAATGCTTCTCCAACCCCAGTTGTTTCCCAGATTATTTCTTCTTACAAACATACATCCATAATCAGACATGAAATTCTAGCTTTTTGATTAGAAATGCCTCCTGAGTTTGGGCTTATTAGAACACAAAACCAAGTGCAGAAGCAGGAAGAGATTTAAAAAAAAAAAAAAAAATCCCCACACAATTAGATTTAGCTCTCTCAGCCATGTCATTTTATGATTGCAGAAAACTGGAAAGTCACAGCTCCCTATTCAATTTAGATCGCAATCAGATTCTAATTCAGATTTCAATTAATATTCTAATTTTAGGGAGAAAAATGCCACAATAGTAAAGAGAAAAATGAGCTGCGGGGACTCTCCATACAGAATGAAATGAAGGTCAAAGTTCAGAAATGCAGGGATGAATAGAAACCCCATGCTGTTCATTATGACCACTGCATACTAGGGAAGGGCAACCAAGCAGATGTCCTTTTCCGTTTTGCTTGGATTGCTACAAAAATAACTTCCTAACTCTCATCTTGCCTTCCTGCAAATGAGACCAGTAGCTGTCAAACTTCTTTGACATACCGATAGCACCTACAAAGGAAAGATGACACTTGGCTGTCCTGCTGTCATAGCTAGACCTCACTCTCAGCCTGCTGTCGCTGAATTATATTACACTAGCAGGGAGGGCTCCAGTGTCTCTGAACCACAGAAAAATTTGAATTTTGCTGCTCCAGGAAAAGGATGAAATTACTTCCTGGCACAGGATATGTGTGACTTGTTCCCTTCCACCCCTGCACCCACCCACACACGCACACACAGCCCTTGTTTCCTTCCTGGCACTGAGCAAACCCTCTTCTGCCACATCCCCTCCACCTGGTGCAGTGCACCTTGTCCTGCTGTGGCAGCCCCCAGCACCTCCCCTGCTCCCCCTCTCCTTGCAGCCTCTCACTCAGGTGCCTTCTGCACCCACTCTTTTGGCCCAAGTGACCCTGCAAGGTCCCTCAGCTAAATAGCTAAATCCATGGACAAATGGTTATTGACAGCCATTAGCATGTATAATCAAGTAGGCTTCTGCTTCTGTTTGGCTTTCAGGTTGGCTGTGGTCTTCTGCTCGTTCAGAAACTTCCAGCAGACTGAGAAAGACAACCCCTAGTAGTAATGGAAAATCAGAGCACTGAGGGACTATGTACAAAGAAATAAACTTTTTTCCTGTTTTTAACAGTTGGAGGGTCATATGGAGTTTTCTGTGAAGCAACCTGATGATAGGATATGCCGTGACTAGAATGGGAATTTTGTGTGAAGAAGCTGCTTGAAATTATAATGTGGAAAACACCCCAGATACTATACAGAGCTGAGATAGAAAGCATAGGATAGCTTTTAACTGACAGCTTAATTTTCTTAATGTGTGGTCCTGAAGACAAAAAAAATTTGGACATAATGCTCTGCTATTTGCCCTTGAGTATCAGTGTCCAGTGTAGAGGAGGTAAACATAACCCCATGCAGAGGTGATACCAAGGCACTGCCCACCAAGTCACAAAAAGCCAGTGCTTTCCAGCAGGGAGGCAGAGGCCAGGCGTCGAAACACTGGGGCCAGGCTGTGCCGAGGAGGACAGGCAGATGCCTGCATCAGAAGTGGAGGTGCCAGAGCTCTTCCTTCAACACCAGCTCAGGTGAGGAGGCCGTTAGCCCAGCAATGGCCCAAGCTGATAAAGCCTTCCAAAAATTAAGGCTTATTACCTGAACTCCAGACTGACAAAGCTAGTGAGCACCAGTCCTGCACAGCTGAGCCTGCACCATGCCATGCTTCCCCAGTGCCAGTCCTTTTCATCCATCCTCCATTTCACAGTGTGGTTGCACCCCATGCCTGACACATTGAAACCCATGTTCCTGTGCTTTCCTTTCCATTTCAGAGCCACTTGCTATTGAAGAAAAAGGGAGCTGCAAGGACTGTGCTCCTTGGAGAAGTCTGTTTATGGGGCCCAATGACTGGGAACATGCTTTCTGCCTTTACCTCCTCTAGCCAGCACTCCTCTCACTCCCTTGCTCACGTTTTTTTTTTTGTCAAGCCATGAAATTTCAGTGTTAATCCCTACAAGGGGTGAGAACAGACAGCCTGTCTCGTCTCCTGAATTTACTCATCATCAGCTAAATAACCGCCTCATGAAAAGAAATTCAGCAAACATATTATTTGTTCTAATGAAGTCCTGTTTCAGTTGAGTTAAAGGCAGTACACCCTTGGCCAGCCTTTGGTAGCCCTGACCTTTTCAAGGAGCCTTGTCTTGTAGATTGGCAGCTAGCCCAGGGCAAAAACGCTCTGCATAGAGTTAGGCTGAGACCTTGGTGAACCAGCACAATGAGGAGTTCAATAGCCAATCAATAAGACAGCCATCAAAATTAATGTTAAGGGCATCTCGTAGGGATTGTAATTAATTTTATGATAACATCATTGAGCTAATAGTTGAGTGTCATTAAGAGATGACATTGCCCTCAGAGCTTCTGGTGAAACTAATTATATAGCTGTGTGGAGGTTATTGTTCTGCCTACATCAAAAGTTGAGGGAAATAAAGTGTGAAAACACCAGAGTTTCTTTATAAGTAACAAAACAGGCTCTGTGTGTCACAGCTCGATGGTTATATTTGTGTAGCCACGTGAAGCTTGGCGTTAATTTTTTGAGACCTTCCTCCCTAAGCACTTCTCTGCGGCACCCAGCAGCACTGTTGTTTGGTTCACTGTTACGAGCTTTATCCTGGGCTAGGAGTTAATTTTTTTTTTAAATGGCTGTATAAGGAAGGGCAATATTTTAAAAGTGTAAGAAATAGGCTAATTTATTTAGTAATTATGGCTGAAATTAATATCCTATATGAAATGCCATTAATGTCTGTATGTCTGTTATTATTTCTTTATATGCATAAATATGCATAGACATACACATTTTAGTACCTATATAGTATTTTGTGAAAAGAAAGAACTCTTTTAACCTCAAAGAATGTTCTGATCCACACCGGCCAGAAAAAGTTTAATTTGGACAAAATCCAGATGCAGTTCTGAACTTCACAGCTGTCCCAGTTTTCTTCAGCAAGCAAATCCAATATACCAGGTTTTAAATGCTCTTTCCATACAGTTTACCCCCACAACAATATGCCTGGATCAGGGTCAGAAATTCCTGAGTTTATGGCTTCAGTTTAATCTTTTTGTATGTCTCTCCTTTAGATACAGACCAAAATGGAAGGAAGCATAAGAAGCCTTCTACTTCTCGACATGGCAGAGTTCTCACAAATTCAATAATTTCTCTGGCATTTTTATTTTGGGATGAAATATGACAACACAGATTTTGAAATTTTGGCAGAATTAGGCCTTAGTCTGAATTCACATCTGAGCTCTGAGCTACACCAACCTTGCACAGAGTCTCATTCAAATGCTGCCTAATGTTGAAGAGGAACAGAAATGTTTTCCAGTCCTATTTTAGGACATTACTCCACCCTATCTCACAGACTTTTACTATGATATTCATTAATGTTCTAATTTCTCTCTCCAGCCATCTATTTCAGCCATTTCCGAATACCCTCTGAATCTGTTTTGCTGTGAAACGTCAGGCAGGTTTTATTTTCTCATTGTAATGACATCATAATAGATTTTTTTTAATCTCACTGATGATGGGAAGTGGCAGATTTTATTAATTATGTTTTTGTGTTGTGATGGCCTTCTCAATAATCTTTCTACCTGATGGTGGACAAAAAGTAGCACAAGGTATGATATTTCAGCTGAGGTCTTCTGACCAGAAAGTAGTCAGTTCTGATCTGCAACACACAAAAAATAAATGGACACATCAGAATAAGTGAAAATGCATTTTGCACTGTTAGAAAACATTTTACCAAAAAATAAGCCTATATCTGTATTTATTAGGATTGTAATTTTTTGCTTGTGTGTAACTTTTCACAAGAGCATCTGGAAATAAAAAAGGGCCATATATAGACAGTGCGTAGTCTTGAATTCCTAGAATACTGCAAGAACCAAAGTCTGCAGGGCACCATCTGTACCATTTCCATTGTTCATCTGCTGAGAATCTTGAAAACAGCCTTTTTACAAAGAACCTCTATGCCATCTTAATTACAAGTTCAGAAAAAAAGCCAAAGAAAATTTCTGGCAGCACCCACACTGACAGGAAATTCTAATGTCTTCAAGCACATAAGACAATGAAGCTGCTGAAACTGAACTCATTTGGAGCAGGACTCTGTTTTGATGTGTGTGAGATGAACTTGAGGCTGGAGGTGATTGTGTCAAACAGAATGAAAGAGAAGGAGCAGGAGGAGGATGGTGAGAATGAATAGAGCACCAAACCATACTTTTTCAGTGAGTGTTTGGTGGGTATTTCCATGCCCAGCTTGCTGCCTTCCTTCCGGCTCCTCCTGCAACCCTGCAGAAGCTGTTTGCCCTTGGGCACGATGCCAGCCCTAAGCAGAGTAGCTGGGACTTGCCCAGCAGGAAATCAGCATTTCCTGATGCCCTTTGGGGAGACCATGCCCACTAAGGCTGGTATAAATTCTTCTCCTTTCCAATATGTGCCAGCTACTTACAGAGACTGATACTGTAATTTTACTCCCTTTCCACACTTCCTCTGCTTGACACATGGTACACCATCTCCTCAAATCGTTAATCATCAGTTCAAATTCCTCTGAGTTGTGTCCAAAAAGATACTGCATTTTTTGATCTGTCTGTATATTTATTCTTCCTGATCTCATTTGCATTCATGCATATACACACACACACCTCGATCTTACAACAACTATTGGCATCAACTTAAGGTGAACTCCAGCAGCCAGACAAAACACAGCCCATTTTGAACTGCCAGGCTTAAAAAAGTAAAATCTATTGAACGGAAAGCAGTGACAGCAAGATAACATAACAGATTGGGAACAAAACCTTTTCCATATTGGGTAAGATAAAATTACTGAGGACCAACACACTTGGAAAATGAAAACGTGCAGAAAGCCAATTTGCCTTCCTGAGTGGAAGGGGGGAAGAACTAAAAACCAGCCAACAGCAAACCACAAAAACAGCTAACTTCCCCATCAGTAAGCTATTCAGCTCTTTACTCACATTCAGTACTTTGACCCAGGTATATGACATTTCATTTTCTATAGCCATTGTGTTCTTGACATCGCATTTAAATGCTCTGCTTTCTGTTCTGGGTGGGTTGTTCTTCACAGCACAAACAAATAGCTGTGAGTTTTCACTCCAAAAAGATTTCTATCTTGGCTACCATCAAGCATTTTCTTTCCTCACTAATAAAGCAGCTACATAGTTCTTTTCTTCCTGAATGAGAATGACATCTGAAGGATGACTTGACCTGCATTAGTAATCTTAGCTAGCAACTCATTGCAGAATGAGGAAGGCTTTGCACAAGGAGGCTCCCCACACACACTGCTTCCTATGCAATAACTGGCAGCAGTGTCCATCACCAAGCTCCTGTCAGCTCTCTGGAAGGGACAAAATTGCGATGACCTATGGGCCATTCCTGCTGCTAAACAACCAGTAAAGCTGGCAGGGGCCAAGAAGGATTGCATGCTGAAATGTAGCTGAGCTGGCACACGCTGCCCCTTCACTCACAAGAAATTTGGAGGAACATTCAATGGCAGGGTGCTTGCTTTGGGTCTTGTAGCTAGAGGGGTTGAAGGCGCCATTCCTGTTAGGAAACAGCTGAGCTTCTAGTAATGAATGTCTGCTGAATTTCGCATTTTAAAATATTACTAGTAAAACTGCACAAAATGAGGGATTGATCCCTCTGCACATTCCATGTATGGACGTCATTGAAATGCGGTCACAACAGTTATAACATTAGTGTCCAGAAAAACATGATTGCAAATCACTGCACAACCAGATCCTAGCAGACCAGGGAAATTTAACAGCTAATTTTTGTGTTCTCTGAATGCACAAATCAGTTCCTTGAACAGTAGGGCACAAATACTTCTCTTGACTGGACTGAAACAAATGAGATTGCATTTCTATAACTAAGAAATACAACCCTTGACCTTTTTGTGTTCTTGGAGCCAAATACTATTCTGCTGCCTTCTGCTACATGCCCCTGTGGATTCTTTTCTTCAGCCCTGAGAGACCTGGGTTAGCCCTACAGTAATAGTGATAAATGTAAAATTCAGGTAAGAACAGGCTCCTTTACCTCGGTTGCCCTCTTACACCCTAAACTGCCTCCACCCTTCTCAGCCATCTCAGCCTTCCCTGGAGGAGCAATCAACCCTCAGCATTGCCACTGACTGGAAGTCCTTGCTGTTCCCCAGCTCTCACACCTTCTTTCCCACCTTCTGCTAATGGCTCTTTCCCAAGCTCTTCAAAAGCAGAATAATACATGCTTTACAATTTGGTTTGTATATGTCTTTAATTAAATCTTCCTGTTCTGCCGAACTGATCTCAAACTTTCTGCACCCTGCAGATGAGTTTGCTGTTCATTTCCACAGCTCTCTGATGAGACAGGCTCTTTTTCAGGTCTGTGATATTGCTTTCATGGCTAATTTACTTTCCTCTGTTAGAACAGGAATAGGGATTTTATGAATCTACTTGCATTGCAAATCCTCTCCATCATGTTCTTAAGGATTTCCAAACTTCCAAGAAATGAAGCTATTCCTCTCTCTTGCTCAATTTAATACATGTTACAATTTGCTATAGCATATTTTACGGTCCACTTATGCAGGAGTATCTGTGGTAATATGTATTTATAGGTCACCCATAATTCTATAATGTTGCAGCATTAGCCAAAGAATGAGTCTGGGGAAAATGAGGATGGGAGTACATTCACCTACTTCTTGGATTACTCCTCACAGTTCATAAAACACTTGGTGTCCAGACCATGACTTTGGTGGGAGCAGAGGGTCAGTTCTGCAGCCAATGAAAGCAGATGGAGCTCGAGCAATTCCAGTCCTTTTATCTGTGTGCAGTAGCTGGGACTTGCACACAAGTCAGAACATTTGGCTTCCCCAGAAAGAGAAAAATCCTGCTCTCAAAGTGTTGCTCCATGTTGTGTTTTCCAAAACAAACAAACAAAAAGGGGGTTGCGAGATTCAGCCTGAATCCCTGACCTGGCATCAAACGTAGTCCCACAGTATCACTGGCCCAGCAGGGAGTGAGGCTAAGTGTTATTTAGGGATCGGAATGAGCATCCAGAGGCAGGAAAAGGTGGGGATCTCTTAAACCAACTTTAATTAATAAGGAGCTACCCCCTCAGTCAGGCCAGGGGAAGCAGTTACACAGAGCAGTTTCTCTGCTTATAGTAAGCACTGGTGATTTAGCTCAGCTACACCCAGGGTCCAGCAGTTGTTAAGTGCTCCATAGCACAAGGCAGACACATAGCTCAGATTTTGTCATGCCTTCCAAAAATTGTGACAAAAGTCCCTTTTGCCTCACATTTTCCCCATGTGTTTGGAAGTCAATGGGCGACCTCTCCCTGAAAGTTGAGGCCTTTAGGCAAATTGGTGTTTGCATACAGGACTGAGAAACTAGCAATTCATGAGGATATGGAAATTCTTCTAGTACACATACTATCTGTTAAGAATACTCTCTTCTAACAAATTTGAAAGTTTGTTCAAAATAGTAGTGAGGGATGGTGACTTTGGGCAGAACTGAGGAAAGGCCAAGAAGGAAAGAAATTCACTGGCAGACCAGAGACCCAGGAAGGACGTAGCGAGTCTATATGGGATCATAAACTAAACTGTGATACGAGCAAAGATTTACATGCCTCTAAACAACCTTCCCCTCAATGAGTCCCCCTGGAGCTCATAATATCAGTTTATAGGGGTACCGATTCAGCACCAGTCCCTGAGCTGTTTTCCCTTTGATGCCTGCCACCTGTCCCAGCTGGGCTTTCATGGACAACTTGGATTTCCAGAGGATCAACTGCTACAAACTGAAGAGGTAAACTGATCCCTGGTGTGAGGCTGAGGACTATGAGCCCTCCTGGTGCTTGGGAGTGCAGTATTGTAGAAGAGCAGGACCAACATATTCAGTGTCACAAGAGCTGCCCCAGATGTCAGTGATACAGGTCAAGACCTGCAGTCAACAGCCATCTACCTGCTCTGCAGCAAGGCAAAGCAGCAGTTGCGAGGAACGCCTGGGCAGCCAAAACCAGCTGAGTGCTTCTGGCTATAGAGATACTGTGCTTTCTGCTGATATCTCCCCTCCAGCTCCTTGTGGTAACACTCAGTGTAGGGACTGGCTTTACGGTGGAAAGGCTGACATTGGTTTTGCAGGATTTAATGGTCGTTGTGTGTTATAAGCTGGTGCAAGTATCTCTCCTCTGCTGCCTTGAAACATCAAGCAGTGGGAGCAGAAGTCCTTAATGTAGCACTGTTTGCCATGGAAAAACCAGGAAAGGTGTCAGAGGGCAGCAGGGCCAGGATAAAACCCAAGGCTTTCAGCAGATGAGGGAATTGTAGTGCCCTAGAGAGTGGCTCCAGGGGTCCCTCCTACCTACGGGGGGGGGGGGGGGGGGGGCTGGCATCAGCCTGTCCTGGAGGGCACCCATTCAGAGCGCTGCACACGCTCATCCCCTTGGCTCTGCGAGGCTATACTGCTGAAGAAACAGCCTTTACAGAGCTACAGGCTTCATTTCTATTCCTAGCCACAGGCACTCCCCCTCGGCCGTTCTTATTTATGGGCTGAAGTGCTGCTGAAACCATAAACATTGAAGGGTTCGGTTGCTTTGTTTGCCTGGGGTGAGAATGAGGTGGCAGCTTTTGCAGCCCCATTCTGGCCATTTTCTTCCTGTCAGGGTGCAAACAGCAGCTGAGGTCTGGCACCTTGTTTTATTGTGTGAAGACTGGATAGAGATTTCTGAATTATCTTTAAATTAACTGCCTCTTGTCATTATGAGTTCCCTGAGGAAGGGTGTGAGTGTGCTCTCAAAAAGGTTGTAAGGCAGCCTGCCTGTGTGTCTACTATCTGGGCACCCACCACACTGCACCTGCCATTTCTCATCCCTAGGTTTAAAGCTTTAATTAGGAACCTCCTGCATGTCTGGTCTTCACAAGCACCATCTGGCACACCACAGAAAATACGCTCTGTTGTCATTACTGGCAAATCCTAGGAAAATCATCTGTGTGCGTTAGAGGCAGAGACTGGAGGTGCAGAGGATGGGGCTAAAAATTTCCGGAGCCTTTCAGAGTGGAAAGAATCTAAAGGGAAAATGAAACCTGCATCCAAGCTTGGGTTTGCACTTAGAATATTTATGAATATGAAGTTTTATGTAAACTTTTCATTGTCAAGACTTCTGCCCATGGACTGCACTGCAGCATGCTGGAGCATGACCACTTTCACCACTTCCCAAGACAGAATTGGAAAATATGAAACTTGTTCTTATTTATGGCTTTGTTTTTCAGTGCACATTGTCACCAAGATTCAACATTTTGTTTCCTCAAAATTCACATCCTCAGAAAGGATTTTGCTACAAGCTAGAGCAAGTGTGGGTAAATGCAAATCCTTGAACCGACTGCTGCAAGCTTGTAACATCCTGCACTCAGAAACGTCTGTAACTTTTTCAGATTAATACATGCATCTTCCCTTTCTATCACTCTTAGTAGATTGCTAAACTGTAGATTGTAATTCTAAATACCCAACTGTAGCTACTGAGACACAATGCTGATTAATGAATCCGTGAATGAAGAACAGCCACTGCACTGTCCAAAATCTCGAAAGCCTCTCAGAAGGTGGTTGCCTGCATTATCTGTCTGTCTAAGAGAGAATAACAACGTTTTTCAAGGCATGTCTTGGAAACATTACAGATGGGGAACCCCACAAAATATTATTTGTATTTGTAATGCCTCTACTTCTAGCAGTCTGCTGTTGAGATGAACTGCAATTGCTCCAGACTTGCATGCCACAAAAAATACACAGCAATGGGACAAAAATGTATCCCAACCAGAGCTGGCTGCTGGGAGGCCAGATTTATCCATCAAGCTCAGAGACCGCAAGCAGCACAATGAAAGAAACCAGTCAACAGACCTTTCTTCAGTGCTGCAATTTACACAAGAAAAAAATCTGCAGTTTTAACAATGCACTTCTCCCTCAACAAAAGAAGCATGAGTCCAGCTAGGAAGGTGAAGAAAATACAAATAGGAGAAGTGAAGTTTAATGTGTCTGTACCAACTGTAATTTTAAGAGATGGAGAAATGGACAGAGCCTTAGAAAAATAAGTAGCACTTAGAAGGAACAGTGGCAAAACACAGACCCAGTTGCATTAGGTTTCTTACTGTAGAAAGTAGTTTAATAGGTGTCTCTTCTTGAGGTTTATATTGGACCATTATCTCTGCATGGGGGCTAGTGAAGACAGCTTTTGGATATGTCAGCTTTCACAAAAAGTAGCACAAAAGCTCTGTGTATTTGTCGTCATTTTGCATGGTTCCTGGCAGTGCAAGTAGAAGTGTTCAAACTAAACTATAACTGAGCACCAGTTTCTCTCAACCTTCCTTCTGCCTTTGTGTTTAAGCCTGTTTCTTTCTAAAATCAGCTGTACTACTGCTGTAGTGCCATATTTTATGCAGGAATTGACTGCATTTTTATGATGAAATTATTGTGTATAGTAAAGGACTGCAGGATCATTAGCCTAAATGTATGCTAAAATATTACTAATGTTCCATTTGGTTTGAATTTTGGATGCAAATTCCAGTCAGAGCTTATTCCATAGGAACCGTTGGTCTTAACCCCCAGGATTTAAATCCCCAGGTGATAAGAAATGCCATGTAACCTTTAGCACTGTTGTGGTTTAACCCCAGCCAGCAACTAAGCACCATGCAGCCGCTCACTCACTCCCCCCCATCCAGTGGGATGGGGGAGAAAATCAGGAGAAGAAGTAAAACTCGTGGGTTGAGATAAGAACGGTTTAATACAACAGAAAAGAAGAAACTAATAATGATAATGATAACACTAATAAAATGACAACAGTAGTAATAAAAGGATTGAAATGTACAAATGATGCGCAGGGCAATTGCTCACCACCCGCCGACTGATATCCAGCCAGTCCCCGAGCGGCGAATCCCTGCCCCCCCCTTCCCAGTTCCTATACTAGATGGGACATCCCATGGTATGGAATACACTGTTGGCCAGTTTGGGTCAGGTGCCCTGGCTGGGCATGAGAAGCTGAAAAATCCTTGACTATAGTCTAAACACTACTGAGCAACAACTGAAAACATCAGTGTTATCAACATTCTTCACATACTGAACTCAAAACATAGCACCGTACCGGCTACTAGGAAGACAGTTAACTACATCCCAGCTGAAACCAGGACAAGCACTGAGGAAACCGAAACACAGTGGGCCATTATTCTTTATGGCTGCACACAGAGAGGAAGGAGCTACTTTTCTCATCCTTGATTTGGTTTCCCGGTATCCCCTAGGGAGCTGTGGGGGGCCACCACAGGCACACGTGAGAATGGCAGTCAAGCCTTAGGTCTCAAAAATTCACCTTCAGCGCCCGCTCGCTCGCCAAAGCTTTTGGAGGGAGGCTTTTCAGAAGCTGCCGCTGAGAGCAATCAGGAGCTGGTGGGTGCCTGCTCGCTCTGTTGAAAACCCGTCCCTAATTGCAGGCCGTGAATGCTCTGGCAAATCTGGTCTCCTCTCCTCCCCTGCAAACTCTCAGGCTTTTGAACTCTCTGGACACAATTACAGGTCAAAGTCTTTGTGACCAGCTCTGACATTACGGTTTCAATGGCATTTTGCCTGGGGGCATTAACATGTCCTCTCAAGTGGAGCTGAGAAAACCTTTATTAGCTCGTAACTGTTGTTTTGTTAATCTAGTGAATGGCTCTTTAGGAAACAACAGAGAAAATGCTTATTAATGGTGAAAGCTTCATCCATTATAAAACACCAAGCCTCCAAAGAGATCAGAAAATGATGAAATGTAGAAGTAAATGTTACTTGCCCATTCCCATCAGTCTTAATTATTTATCGTATCATGAGTTTTGTCGGATCCTTAGAGAAGATAAAGGCCTGCATCTCACAGACCCATGGTAAAAAGTAGGCACAGCAAAATGGTTACCGAAAAGAGGATTTTTGTCATGAAATAACATTCACTGCTGTGTTTGGCTAGAATACTGCACTGCATAGATAAACTGCTCCAAGTGAAAACTGGGCAGAGAACTGGATTATGTCACCGATACTCTGACATGTCTTAATTACTTTTAAAAAGAGCTAAAATGTACTAATGTCATCTGAAAAAAACTTTTTTTCTTTGAATGTGAGACATTTTTATAATTCAAGCAGCACTTACAGTGCTACTAACTATTCTAATAGGAACAAATAAAAGTAGAATTGCTCCTTACCTCCTACTCCAGTATATAATTTTGCACAGGAATATCTGATTTATCACACCCTAACATAATGACTCAGTTGCATTTCTTTCATACCCTATTCTCTTCACCCTCAAGAGAAAGAGGAAGCAACGTACTTGCTGTGCAGAGACCTCTTTCCAGTTACAGTCACAGAACAATTACCATTACCTCATTAGCTTTTGTGGTTCCTTGAAAGCAGAAAAATCCAGATCCTTCCTCTCTCCATCTGCCACTATTATTCAGCACAGACGGTTGGGTGAGAAGTAAGTTGCTTTAATTTGAACAAAATCTTCAGGGCAGAAATCCATGACTGTTAAAATGAATGTCCAGACTATTCTGCTGCTCCCAAACCAGCTAACTTGGAAGCCAAAATTCATTTGTATGCTGGTAATAAGACAAGGAACTATTTAATTCTCTCTGTTTTTTTCTTTTTTTTTTTTTTTTTTTTTCTTTCTTAACAGTGGCACAAGTAGAACGCTTGTGTAAAACCCTAGAAGAGACAGCTTGTACCACAGATGGCTGGCAGGGTGCACTGCACTCCACCTACCCCTGGATCCTACAGACCTTTGGTAGGTGGAAACAGGGACATATAGAGTATGCAATGGCCCCAGCTGAGAAGCTGAGATTATGACCCTGTCTATATTTAGGTTGTGTATTACAGTGAATCAAGACCTCTGAGTTTTCTGAACAGCATGGTCTGCAGCACCAGGGCTGAAAGGGGAGGCGTAGCAAGTATATGTGTTGGCTGGAGGAATGGCAGGCATCAGCCAGTGCCCACTAACCATCACAGGAGATGTAGGGTATGGCTGCACTGCACTGGGAGGGAAGGACTGGGGCCTTCCTGTGCCGGTGCTGATGTACCCTGGCAGCAGGAATTACATTTAACAGACACTGACTCAGTCTTAGAAAGCCCTTCAAGATACGCTCCTGTATGAGACTTTTGCTTTTATGGCCCTTCAAGCACATTAAACATCTATGAGGTCACTGTAAATGAAACAATGGAACATTACAATATATTTTGCCCTCTGTCTCCACATTTCTTGAATTACACTGAATTCACTCCAAGTAAGGTATAGCAGCACCGTGAGTTAGGAAAACACTCAGCATATACATTCCTAGATAAATTTATTATCAACACTCTCAATGGTCTCAGTGTAAGTCTCTATGTCATTGGCTAGAGGTTTTCTCTGGAACATCAAGGATAATGGTAACACTGTTCCTCAAATGAGGCATTTCATCACCAGTAAAGTTAGTGCCTTCCAAATCTTGGTATGCAACTAGGCACAGCTGTTTAAAGTAACCATTGAATGCTCTGGATCCTTCCTTCCAAACAGGTGAATACAGCAAACATCTTAGTAGCATAAATGTCCCCAGTACATAAACGGCCAGTACCTAACTCTGCAGGTGCCAGTTTCTGCTGAGGAGTGGTCTCTTGGGGGTGCACAACTGTCCTCCAGCTTACTGTGCTACGTACTCTTACAAAATCTACCTGAGGAGAACTACACACCTACTGTTTTCCTCCAGTAGGTCTTTAATCATGATCAGTCTTATTTAGGACCTGGTTCAGTGAAGCATATAAGCAGCTACTTAATTTAAAGCAGACAAGTATTGCCATTGTTTTAAAGATCTGGGATAAAAAAACAACCAAACAGGCGTAGTGAAATTACTCCTTTGAAGAGGTAAGAGAATAGTTATTCCAGAAAAAATTTAGACAAAGTACAATGAAAAAGCAAAAAGAGAAAAGTATATCTATTTTTACCCTTTCAGAAGGAATTATATTGCTGGAATTATATTTAAATTGCAGAATTTTTGAGTAAAGAAAGGCAGCTATTCTTATTGTTTGCAGAAGATTAGACTCCCATCTAGCAGAATGTTACTATGGTGACAAATGCTGAAGGAAATGTTGTAAGAGACAGCTAGATAGTTTTTTAAAAGTGAACAAATTTTAACCTTGCTGGGAGCAGGCATAACTATAGGGACTTAAACAGATTACTCCTGTTTTCAGGGCTGTAATGTTGACCTAGTGAGTGAAAATTCTCAGACTCTGAATGCCCCCTTGCCACTCATCCTCCATTACATGCTGGCTGGCTGAAAGGGTAAGATGGAGTGATGTAAAAAATAATCAAATAACTAATACTAAAAAAAAAAAGAAGAATGAAAAGCTTTCTCACCCCTACATTCTGTTGAGAGGCTCTTAAAGGTTGCTATAGCCATA
This sequence comes from Haliaeetus albicilla, assembly GCF_947461875.1. NCBI lineage: Eukaryota > Metazoa > Chordata > Aves > Accipitriformes > Accipitridae > Haliaeetus > Haliaeetus albicilla. The sequence goes on from NC_091516.1 coordinate 15,053,736, forward strand.
CTGGAATCCTTCCATGACATTGCTCTTCACACCATGCCTAGGGAAATTGCAGCTGAAAAGACTCAAGAGCTCTTTCTGGATCTTTCCAAGCTGCAGCTTCTGGATATATACAGCAGCTTTTAACCACCTGTCCAGTCACAAGTCTTAAAATTTCAAGTAAATGTAGCAGGAGACTAGGTATCAGTTTCACCAAAGTAGCACAGCTCATGGTTATCATATTTATTTTGTTTACCCAATTAAAAGTTTGGATGTGAGTAGAAAATCAGCAGCAGTAGCAGCAGCATTGCACTGCATATGACAGAAGATATGCAATTAGTATGTCTGTCTGGAAGCTAAGAGGATATCAGCAACTGCTACCAAAACCAGAATTCACATGGAGATCATTACAATTCAAACAGCTATTTGACCTGACTTTTAAAAAGACCAGAATAAAGTAGCCTGATTGGATTCCCCAGGGAATCTGGTGTTCAGCTGGGAGAGGCTCTAGCTTTGTTAACTGTCTAAGCACTGGCAAGTGTTTAAACTGGAATAATAAGGTTTGAATTCCCAGGGTCAGCAGGCCAATGCAGAGAGTATTTTTTTAAAAGAAAACCTTGCTTTATAAAGCAATTAATAAAACTCAGACCCTAGAGTGGCATCTGTTCAATTTATTTCAAGAAGGGCATTGCAGAATATCAGCAAATTAACTTATTTCTTTGCTTGAGTTAATTTGAAAATGTATCTAATTGTGAAAGAGTCCCCGGAGGACTGCCATCAGGTACAGCAGTCATATGTAATTCTCCTGGGCTCAACTTTGTGTAAGAAACCATAAGATGCATTTCACTGAAATTGAAAACCAAACCTTGTTGTATGAGGGTGACAGCCATACATTCTCACTTTCAGGTAGGTTAGTATTACCAGACAAAGCAAGATCTTGTGCAGTCCTAAAGAACCACTAAGTTTTTTCTATTACTGCTTTCCTTTTCTTTGTTTTTTAGTTATGTTAGTCCAGTAAGTGAGCAAAGAAGTATCGCTGAAGATAGTCTTTTAGGACATCTCAGTTTGGCAAGAACCATGATTACATGGACATTAGATTTCTTAATCAGCTATGTCTTTTCCTCCTGTATTCATCTCTGCCTTGTTTCAATATGAATTACTCTGTAACTTTTTATACAACAATCTTTGGTCTGATCACACAGATCCACTGTAAGTCAAAAGCAGCTTTAGGTTACCTCGGAGCAAGCCTCTTCTTCTTACATGTGCTGTAAATGCCACATAGCTTGTATAAATCAAGTAAACTACTGGACATTGTCATGATTTAGGTTTGTGCTGCTGCTCTCACTATTCCAGGCTTGCAAAGAATATTTCAGTCTCAAGGACTCAGTCAGCAGTTAAAATAAACAGCATTGACAAATCACTACAAATTTGTAATGGAAAGTAAAAAGCAAAATAAATATACATTTTTCATTCTAGAAAACTTTTGTTTAAATTTCCCAACACAGTTGATACAGTGTGATCATTTACATCACTCATTTCAGGCTCTGATGCAGATTCAGCTGCTCTGCAGAGACTGTGCAAGTGAACTAACAACATGCCTTTATAACCTGACCTCTACACCAGAGCTTGTGGAAGGCATTAACATGAGAAGCCTGCATGTGGGATCTGAGGGTCTGCACAAGTGAAGATCAGACAATATTTTCAGAAGTACTCCACATGTTGCCTGCAGGATCTGTTTTTAAAATAGACATGGGTACCTCTCACCTGTTAAATTCCACGTAACAAGTTACCAGAATATCTTCTCACATGTTTACCTAGTTCTTAGGGTGACAGTATAAGAACTAAGTATAAGACACTTCACTTGAACCGGTGTTAATGCAAGTGTTTGCCCTGTCCTCACGACTGAATCAGATCCTTAATGGGGCATGTGTGCAACTGGAAAGCATAAGCATGTCCAGCCAAAATTTCTGTACAATAGTTGATGCTAATAACTCTGCAGCAAAAGTGCATCATACGGAACAAACTATGCCTAAAAACACAAATCTAAGACCTTCATTTTGTGTTACTCTGTAAAGTACAGCTAGAATTAAAAAAAATAAAGGGTTGCTTTTCAAAGCAATCTTGAGCAGTAAAATCCTACTCCAGTGAAAGTGCTGTTCAGTGCCTCAAGACAGTCCTTTTCCTTGTTTACCCTTTGAAGATAACTTCTACTAATCTTTGAAATGTTTCCACCTTAGGGATTATGATAGTTCACATGTGTGTGAGGCTGTTTGGAAGCTGCAGTATCTACCTGCTAGTCATAACAGTGTTGCAGAAAGCTGAAATCAAGTGCCCAAAGAGTAGGAAGAATTTTGAATCCATTTTTTTGAGGTGGGATAAATTAAATCCGAAGTAAATAAGGGGCATGGGCCTTCCATGGTTAATACACTTTGTATCAATAGTTATTTCTCTTGTATTCGATGGCTAATCCTGCCAGTGATGTTCATAACTCATTATCAACAGTTAATTCTTCAGAAAATTGCGTGTAGAGGGTCAGCTTTGTTCACCTATTTTTAAAATCTCTCCCTCTGGGTTTAATGCATCCCAGTTGCCTCTCAGTTAAGCTGTGTGTTCGTAAGAAATTACAGAATAGCCTCCTGTCATAAAACATAAAAGTGCTCGGTGTTTTTCCTCCCTGGGGAAACAAACAGCTTATGCCTTTAGAGCAACCCAAAGCCCAAGGCAGGAGAGATGAACTTGCCTCCATGTAGTTCCAATATTAACTGCACAGCATCCTCCTCATCTTCCAGAGGCAGAAGGATGGGATGTTCTTCAGATGTAGCTGTCAGAGCACAAGGCTCCTACCCTTCTCTTTTGGCGTCTCAACCAGAGTCATGAGGAGGTAAAGCAAAGGGCGTTGGCCTGACACAAAGAGCTATGATTTTCAATCGTTATCTTCAAAGCAGGCAGCATCTCGTCACCTGCTGTCTGTTTTACCTGCCAATTAAGGTAAGACACCTTCACTTTGATGTTTAAGGTTGGCCAGCAGCATAGCTTCTTCACGGCATTGCTCACAGTATGAGGAAATGTTTAATTCAAAGCTATTCCTTGTTTATTAATAGAACAAAGGAAAACACACCCATGTCTCACTTCTCCATGTACCTAAAGCATTACCATGGCATTGCTCACCTGTAAATTGGCTTTTAAATAGTATCAGTCACCTGACTTTGGGGATAGGGAAATGTCACTGCAACTTAGGAGCCATTGCTTCTCATGACCCTATCCCCTGACCCCATCCCCTGAACCCAGATGGAAATACTGTCACTTCCAGCACCACAAGGAAGATGACCTTTTTGAATTTCTCCAAATACTGACACAAAATGGAAGAGCCACTAGTAGTTTATCCTTGTGTGTTTTCCAGATGGTACTGCAGCTGCAAGATTGCAATTGATTTCACAGCACAGATCAGATCACATCCCACGTGAACTGCTGTTATCCCATGTGAGCTGCTGGTTGCTCAGCAGTTTCCCAGGCTGGTCACCTGTACACCAGTATGAGAATTTAGGATGGCAATTTAAAGTGAAAATTTCTAGGTAGAACTTAATGGTTGGAACCTTATTTATACTGGCTTTAGCAGAATAACTATTTACAAATATGGAAACCTTTGATGAAAAACTGGTGTTGTCCCTTAAAGGCATGTGCCTACATAGAAATAGGAACTTGCACAGGATCTGTAGCCTTCCCACAGGATTGAGCAATGATATTACTAACGCAGAATTAAATGAGCTTCTGAACTATCTTTTATATGCTACCTTTTCCACTAAGCATATCCTACAGCCAATGTAAAAAATTCTGGGGTATGGCATGGATTTTTGTATTTAGAAGGGCCATCAGGGCTCAGGCCTTGTGTATACCAAAACTGCAGCTGTGGGCAACCTTACAGATATAAGTGCAAGGACAAAATTCTTCCCCATGTTCACTTCCTCCTGCACACATATGCAAAAAATAATCAATCCTGACCCTACAGGGTTAGCTGATTGTTGGAAAATGACAAGCACAAGGTAAATATTTAGGTCCCAGTCTCACTGTGATTAGAACCTTTAGGAGAGCAATTATCCACCCTTCCCTGTGTCCCATTTGGGAGAGAGAAATGTCATGTTACTTTCTGGAAGGAAGCCTCCCCTACATGTTGTAACCTCTCTAGGAAAGTTCATGCTAGGTATTTACAACCTTGGTGTCACTGCAATAACTTTTCCTTTGAAATCTTCAAATTAAAGGAATGAAATTGATATTTCATGCCTTTCAGCTCTAAACAGCAGATTTAAAAATTAGTTCCAGTAAAATAGCCTGATAGAAAGGATTTTACAGGATTTGCTACTTCTGCCATATCCTATTATGATTATCATAATTTGATGTGTTTGACTTGCAGTGGTCGTTAGGGAGTCAAAACAAGGAGAAGGCACCCCGCTGGGCTCCACAGCGCTCTCGGGTACAGCACAAGGGTGTTTGCTGCTCCAAGTGTTCTATAATCTAAGTAATGTTTCACAAAATAGTGTAAACTGTGCTGCTCTAAATAATGGTTGGGAATCAATACCTACTGTAGTCCTCAGCAGACAGTGTCTGTAAAGAAAGATTACACTTGACCTGTACTTGCTCCATTTGTACTCCCTCACTCTGTTTTTCTACAGTTCCTACTCTCAGGTCCTGAACCCTTAGAGGAAGCAGCACAGTTTTCCATGAACCTCAACTCACCTTCTCCATTGTATGACATATTAAGCTCTACCATTAAAAATATTGTCCAAATTTGTCTTATGTAAAAAATAACAGTAGTACTCAAGTATTTCCTATGTGGACATAGCATCTCAGTTTCCAAAGTGATGCACAATGTGAGGATGAATAATTTTTACAACACTCACAAGGTAAGTACAGCAGGTAAATATTGTCCCTTATTCAATTATGGAAGCAGAGACAAAGATTTTTACATGCTATAGGATTAACACAGGTGGTCTGCAGCTGGTCCACAGAACCACAGCTGTGGTGGTTTAATGATGACAATGTCTCATGACATTGGAGGAATTCTGATTCTTCATCCAGAAATTTTGGGAACCACTGATCTGTATAAAAGCACACAATACTATGATTTGACACTGTCCTGAAATTTGTGCTGTCTTGTATTGAAGACACTTGACTCTCATGTTTGGGAGAAGAATCTGATTTTATTCAGAAAGAGTTCAAAGAAAAGACAATCTATGTCAAACTGCTGTAGCCAGTAACACAAAGCAAAAGTACGGTTGGGTTTATTCTCTCTGTCCTGACGCTGATGTTTGAGGACCTCTCCTGGGATCTCTGCAGTACAGGAAGCAGATCTCCCTCATGGCATTTGCTGTGCATTTTCTCATAATGCGGGTACAAAAGGACAGATAATTTCACCAAGTGAAAATTGTACCTGACTCATTAGGAGCAGGAGTTCATTATTATCTCTAATGCATATCATAGTGGATATCATTAAAATCCCATCTTTATCTGCATGCCTGCAGATCATCTTGTGTTTTAATTCTAGGAAATCAATTTCACTGCAAGTAGTTTGGATAGTAGATTTTACTTTTTTAATGTCATTCCATTTGTGAAAGCGCCAGTGTTGTTGCCATTATCACTCATACTAGCTAGAAAGACTCCTCGCAGTTGAAAAACCAAGTAGTTGTGAGATACCCTGGGAACTTCCATGCAAATGGATGAACTGGGAGAAGCAGGACACTCTGAAGCTCTCCTTCTGCCATCAAGGCTGCGTGTGGGATGGTGAAAATGCTGGATGGGAATGGGCTGAGACAGACGACCTTCAGTTTGATCAAAAGAAACTCTTTCGCTAAAGGCAAAACCTCTCTCACCGGTGTGTCAGATCACTGGGGTCATAGAAAGCAAACTTTCTGGGTTGAAAAAAATACAAAAATCCTGCATAACAAAAGCTGAGTTCTGCAGATAAACATAGCCATTTGTCTAGGAGTGACAGCCAGATTGTGGTATTTGTCTGACTGTAAGGAGGGAGATGGGTACAAAGAGACTTGCCTGCCTCCCAAGCAGCTAGTCTTCCCTTTCCTCTGATTTGTTGTTGGAGTTTTTTTAGTCATCTTTTGATCATCTTTTGAGGGATTGTAAATTGCAGTGAGAGCCCTCTCACTGGCCTAATATTTTAGGATGGTGACAGCAGGAGTAAGTCAATACCTCCTGCTTCAATCATTTACACAGTACCATGCTTCAAGAAAATGAGACAAAATGACAGCCAGCCCCTGTGATCCCTTCTCCTGACAAGCACTGCAAGCTGGTGCCAAATTCAATACAGCCCATCATTTTTGTTCAGTTTCTCTTTCAACGTGAACTGTTGCTTTCTCACTGTGGCTTCTACAAAACTAAGCCCTTGGCCAGTAAATAATGGGAGATCCTTAGCACTGTACCAGCAGCTCTTTCCCTGATAAAAGTTGCTGCATGCAGCCAGGAGAGAAAACCTGCCAGCCCAGATGGGTGAGACCCCCGTTGCAGGCCATGCCAAGACCTGCCGTCCCCCCGCCTGTCCTCACCTCTGGTGGGTGGCAGGACAGCGGCTGAGCTGCCAGTGCCGGGCTGGGATGCTCACCCCAGCTCTCAGGGCACATGGCCCACTCTGCAACATCACCCATTCCAAAGTCAAAATGACACCGATGCACCACGGGGTTTGTGAGCGTGTTTATCGGTCTCATTTTTCACACCACACGCTGTTGTTAACATCCTACAGCCCCTTCAGTATTTCTACTGACTCTTCGCAAGGCAAGCCGCCGCCTCTCACTGGCTATAAAAGCTGTAAAATGGGGAAGGCAGAAGCCTGACAACTGGCTGCAGCTGCAGGGCTGTTGGCTGCCCTTGGCACAGGGCCCCCAGCCCTGGCGGGTGCTGGGACTTCCTCAGCCTCCCCAGATGTTTGGGTCTGTGTGGCGGGGTTTTGGTAGCAGGGGAGGGGCTGCGGGGGTGGCTCCTGTGAGAAGCTGCTAGAAGCTTCCTTGGCACCAAGTCGGACCTGCCTCTGGCCAAGGCGGAGGCCATCAGCGACGGTGGCAGCGCCTCTGGGAGAACAGATTTAAGAAGGGGAACCGGCAGTGGGGAGGGGGATTGGAATGTGAGGGAAACTCTTCTGCAGACACCGAGAACAGTGAAGAAGGAGGGAGAGGAGGAACAGGGGAGGAGGGGATGCCCCTGCAGCCCGTGGTGAGTCAGCAGGCTGTCCCCCCCAGCCCACGGAGGGCAGCAGTGGAGCAGATGCCCACCTGCAGCCTGGGGAGGAGCCCACGACGGAGGAGAGGCCTGTCCCTGAAGAAGGCCGTGACTCCATGGGAAAGCCTGGGCTGGAGCAGTCTGTGACTGAAGATCTGCCCGTGGAAAGGACTCATGTTGGAGAAGTTCACGGAGAACTGTGTCCCGTGGGAGGGACCCCACGCTGGAGCAGAGAAAGAGTGAGGAGTCCTCCCCCTGAGGAGGAAGGAGCAGCAGAGACAAGGTGTGATGAACTGACCCCAACCCCATTCCCCGTCCCCCTCCGCTGCTGGGGGGAGGAGGCAGAGAAAATTGGGAGTGGAGTTAAGCCTGGGAAGGAGGGAGGAGTGGGGGAAAGTGTTTTAAGATTTGGGTTTACTTCTCATTATCCTTGGTTTTATTTGATTCGCAGAAAATTAAATTGATTTGGTTTTTTTTCCCCAAGTTGTATTCTGCCCATGACCATAACTGGTGAGTGACCCCTCCCTGTCCTTGTCTTGACCCACGAGCTTTTCTTTCTATTTTTTTCTCATCCCACCAGGGGGGAGGAGTGAGCGAGCAGCTTCGTGGTGCTTCGTTGCCAGCTGGGCTTAAACGGTGACACCGGGGCTGGACCAGACACAGCAATGGCATGTACCCACGCCAGCAGGATGCCCACTGTAGGGGTCAGAACAACTGGGGGTTTTAGCAGTGAGAAAACATAAGGAGCTCTAAAGCATAATTCAGAAAAAAATGAGCCAATTTTAGCATGAAAACCTCAATCCTACATCACACTACTGGGATAAAATAAAGATCTCCATTCTTAATTCCTGAAGCAGGTGTTTCAGCTTGAAGGACAGTCTCTGCCCCCCAGCAAAGCCCAGGGAAAAGAAAGGATATTTTAAAAGCTCTTTACAGTCAAATGATTCTTGAAACAGGCTATTTTGGCCTGAGCCCTGGAACAATCTAGAAGGTGATCTAACCTATATCCACTGCCCATGTTGACAGAAAAACTATTTGTAGGGAGTTAAAGTGAGGTGCACGTGGTACTCCTAACGGCTTTACCAGCATCCCACAAACGGAGAGGTCCCTCCCCACAGGGGAACATCAGCGAGCAGCCACAGCTCTGCCGAGATGGAGGAGCTCCAGCTGAGGAAGCCATTACCTGGTGTTTGCATTGGCACTGGTCAACTGAAAAGGGAGAGGAGCTCAGCATTTAGTTTTCTTGAGTTTCTGGGGAGAAGAAATGAGAAAAAAATATGGGCAGACAGAACAAAGCTCTCCCTCAAATCTCCAAGCTGTCAAATTTGACAGGATGGCTAAGGAAAGGGAGAAGAGCAATCAGGAACTGGGGATCCCTGGAGCAGAGTTATAAAATGTCCAGAAAATATGCTGTCTTGGCCTTAAGTGCTCCTGCCTCCCACAGCGGGTGTAAAGGAGGACAACCTGCCAGGAGCTGTTTGGGCTGGAACAAGGTGGTGGAGGATTCAAGCTTAGCTACTTGGTGATGGGTAAGGAGGCTTCTGACCATCCTCGAGCTGCTGGTTTTTAAATGGGCTGTTCAGACAGCACTGTACCTGACCTTTCCATGCTGTCTCAAGCTTTGCTGCTGTGACTTTGATCCTCCCTTGTGTACCCTCATGCAATACGTTTTCTCTCACAATTCATATATGAATAAAATGTGAAAAGGTGACCCGTGCCTTCATGCTGCATTTCTTTTTTTGAGGTAGATACTTTGGAACATGTGCAGTGTTTGGTCTGAAAGAACAACCCAGGAGGAAGCAAATGGGAGCCGTAGAGTAATAATACTTTGCATTTCCATAACCTGCCGTGCCAATGGCCTTCAAAGTGCATGTGAATGAGATTCAGAGATTTGCTGCTACATATTCACTCTTCTGCCAACCAGCATTATTCTGTTATCAATATTCTGCAGGCGCCTGCCCTCGGCTTTTGTATGTATGTGCCTGCACTGAACTTCACCACTCCCTTCCCTGGGTATGGCTGTAGTCAAGCATAATTATGCAAAGCAAACATGTGAGCTTGCACAGCAGCAACCTCTGAAAAATGAAATCCCTATGCTTGCCTCTTAGCAGTAGGAAGATCACAACTGTTTGGTGTTTGATTCTGATCTCACACTTGTTCCCTGCTAATGGAATTTCCTTGACTTCAAAGCAGACACGATTTAAACAGGAGTGAGATTCTCATATGGCCCCATGAGTGTAAACTGCTCTCAGGCAGTCACAGATACTGGTCCAGCAGAGTAATAATCACTTCAGGAGTAGGACTCAGAAGGACTGAGTTCTTCTACTCCCACTGAAGAGTTAACAGCAGTGAATATATGTGAAACCTTCATTTTGCAGTGTCTGACATCTCATCAGCACCAGTGGGATTAACCAGCCAGGCCCAATCACAGCAAAAAGTAACATCATGTCAGATTTTAAACCTGGCCTCAATGCTGTGATATCAGCTCTCATTTCTAGTGGTGAGCTGGAGGGACAAAAACATGACAACAGTCTGAAAAGAATCATCACTGATACTAACTGCAGTTTCCAGCTTGGGAACTATGGATCTGATTAAGCATTATTATTGGCTTGTTAAAAAAATAAACACTGGGACATTAACGAGATGGATAGGAAAAGTTGGTTTATTACTGCTTTCAGATGCTGTGTTTTCTACACTGGGAGTAGGCATATGGCAAATTTTATAGTCGTAATACTCTTCCTCATGAGAAAGAAGGACATAAAATATCAAGCCAAATCTTTATCAGATAAATTATTCTACAAGTGAACGCCTGCATCTAAATACTTGTTCATTCTTTAAAAAACCCTCTAGCAATAGATGCTGATTAAAATGAGGCACTGGCGTATCCATTTGAGACAACAGTCAAGATCAAGCCTGAGAGCTGGAAGTTTCCACAATGAAATTCACACCGAGACCATTTGTGTAAAAAGCACAATGACAGCAACACAGCAAGCTGTAGGAAAAGGACAATAAAGGACATCAGAGACTGATTGCGAGGCTTAAGACTGCCGTCGTGGCCAGATGAGCTTGCAGGCAGCTTTCCAGTCCCCACATCATGACATACAAAGACAAAGAAGTGCCCTGCTCCTCAGTGTGAGAAGCTACCTCCCATATTTTACAGACCCACCAGGCAAAAGCATGCAGCATTTCCCCAGCACAGCTCATGCATTCGCTGCAAGCTCACACCCTGCCTTACACTGCAGTGACTTGTTCCCACTCCACTTCTGAGTGTGAACTGTAAAAGAAGGAACGCTGTTTGCTGACCGTGTAAGAAGCGAACCAACATTTTCATGTCTTTGCAAACTGTAAGCAATCGTTTGAGGGGAAAGGACAGTTGGGAAGTTGCTTATGGGCAGGAGATGACAGCAGTCAGCTAGCCAGGACTCACTGCATACTCCACCCAGCCTCTGCCAAGAGTGCCAGGAGGCCCCGTGGGCTCACTGCCTCCCACAGTGGGTGGGAGGGGACACCCTTCCCCAAAGCTTTCAGGGTAGCACTGTCCAGCCATAGTTGCTTGGTGGGCCTCCAGCCTTGGAGATGCACTTGTTCTCCTTGAGAGCTGCATGTTTCTCTGACACCGCAGCTGGCACCAATGTGGGAAAATGCAGAACTGATGTATTTGTTCTGGCTGAAAAGTAGTGGGGAAAATGCATGATAGTTGGTGGGGGACAGCCAGCACAGTACTAGCTCCAGTCTCTTCTGCTGGCCCTTCCAAATCGGATTAAGCTAAATGGCAGCAGATCATCAGATTAAACTCTATGCATACTATAGAATATGCATAAATATTACATGCATTAAACTATATGCAGATTACATGGCATAGGAGGGAAGAAACACAGGATCAACACAAGGATAGAAATAGTTGTTAGGCTTTTAAATTCCCACTTTCACGTTTTACACACTAACAGTCCCCCAAATACCTCATGTAGCCAAGCTCATAAACCCAACACATTAAGCAATAGATTTTGTCAGACTTTTCCACTATCCTAAATTATCTAGGTTCAATAAGCCCTAATGATATCACTTTCTCCATTTCCCCCCAGTGTCTCCTGGTGAAAAAAGGAAAAACCTTAACTTCCAACTACAATAGCCTTCTCAGCTTTTAAATAAGGTTGCCCTCCCCCCCCCAAAAGGTTAGAATTCAACTTTCTAACATTGCTGCAATAACAGAGTCCAGCACCACGCTGCGTTGAAGCCTCAGCTCTGTGTTGCTGCATAGTGTAGTGGGTATTTTTTTTAAACTCAGGACCCCAAAGACTCCAGGAAATCTGTGGGATTCCTCTACAGAGTCTGCAGAAGGCAATGGAGAAAAGTAAGACCAAGTCAGCAGGCTAAAATATGATATATAGGTGTCTGTGCCCTCACTAAAAAAAAAAAAAAAGAAAAAAACAACAGCTGAAAACAACTGCTAGAGCACAAATATGAACTACAATTACTTTTTTTGCCTTTGTGTGCATGCATCTGGGACTTTGATTTTTCCTCCAAAGCGGAAACAATGCTTTGCACATTAGACAGAAAGAGGGGGTGAGGGTTTTTTGTTTGCTCTTTAAGGCTAATAATAATCTACAATCCATGTCAGAAGTGAGTGCAGTATAAACTACAGAGGTCAGCAAGTGTTTGAGTTTTGGTGATATTATTTTGAGAGTTTTCAATGTTTAGAAAACTACGTGTGATCTGTGCCTCAAGGAGACAGCATATGCTAAGAGGGGATGGACCAATTACTCGACTGCTGAGTTTAGCTTAGTGTTGGAGTGGTCCAAGTGTTTTGAGTTGCGCTAGCCTACACTGAACTGGATTCAATACCTAGAAAGGAACAATTTAAAGGAAACTAAAAAAAGCGAAATGGACACGTTTTCGGACTCAAGCATTTCTTTTCAGCGTAGCCTCAATTCATCCACAGCCACAGTGATGTTATTGTGAAGCATGTAGAGAGCTTGAGCAGGCATCCACCACTGAAAGGGCTGCCCCTGCCTTCGAGGGATGTATCTTTGCCTCTGTTTTCCTCCCCACGCTGCTGCCTCCACTTCCCTCCTCCTGCCCCACATCAGTCAGAGGTGTGAGCATTCCCCCTCTCCATCAGCACAGTATCCAACAGTTGGGCTTGCAGTCAGTCTGAAGTGGGCACTGTGTCAATCAGAGAGTTAAAAATAGAAAGAGGGCTGGTTTGTTTTCCTCAGTAGTCTATAATACCTGTCAAAAATGAAGTGGCTTATTCTTAGGCTACTGTTTGCAGACCTGTGTTCCTGTACTGGGCAGGTAATCACTGAAATCTGTGTTTGCTCTCTTAGCCTACCTATTGCAATGAACCGAGCAGCCCGTGATAAGGTTGGTATGTATTTTAGAGCAGGTATAAGTTGGGAGATGCAGGAAGGAAAGGACAAGTTGAATGCTGGAATTCATGCCTCCCTTTGTTTAAATCCCAGTACAGAGGAGCTACCCATGCAAATACTTCAAAGCATGTCAAGTGTCTGCAGCTATTCAGGACCAGCTAACACTGTATTATTACTGAAAGAGTAACAGCACACTATCAGGCAATATTAACGTTGGGTGGTGGGTGGTAGAAAGCCATTATGGGCTTTGTCATTACTACTTTGCGTTGAACAATTTCACCCTTAACCTTACAGAAATACATTATTTCACCCTAAGATACAAAATGCCCTGGGAGGCAACTGGCACATTTTACTTGTGCTACAGTTCTTTTGACTTCTCTGTCCTCCTCTTCTCTCCTCTGGTGTGTCTTTAGATGAGCCCGGTGATACAGATGTGGTAGAGCATAATGGAGGGGAAGAAGTGATGAGGATCTAACACTCTCAGACTGTGTAATCTTGCTGTCCAATTCAGTGTGCTACCACTTAGTCAAACTTTGATATGGTAATTAGCCTCTGGCCCTTTTGTAGCCTGCTCTGCTTCACTCACTGGAGATTTTGAAGACTGGCACTGGTCTCTCCCTCTCTCATTACTGCTGCTGCTGTCTGAATGCTAACTTGCAGTCAGTGCAAGTAGGAGGACTAGAAGAGTCTGGGCATGCAAAGTTAAGTCAATCCAAAGGTTATTGGTATCACATTAAATTTTCCCTGCCATTTGCTATATACAACAAGAAGAGGCTCTCAAATGAGGTAATGCACATGGAAGGCATTGATAATATATTATGACAGGTACAGTAAATTAATTTGGAGTCTACTATAAACAGTGTGAGAACACAGATTTTATTGCAGTTTCATCTGTGGAAAGATGGCAAAAATATCTCTTTTCTTAGTAATTTAAGAGACTGTAGTTGCTTCCAAAATACTTTGATGAAAACTTCAGCTTCTTAGACAAGGGAGACTCCATTTGACTGGCCAGAGTCCAGCAGAGCTTTAGCAATTTAAACCAGCTGAAGCTGTGGCCCATAATACTGTGTTTACACCCTCAGCCCTGGAGAACATTTAAACAGGACAGATCCAAGTTTCTAGAGCCAGTGGAAAGACTAACATTAATTTCAGAGCTAAACTGAGCCTTTAGCCAAACCGAGCTGATTCATTTTAGATGAAACGGAGGCATATACAAAAACAAGTCAGATTTTCAGTTTTGAAAGCACAGATTTTAGAAGGTGAGCTGATTAGTGAGGCCAGTCAGGCCAAAGACTTATACGGTACTTCAGCTGAAGGAGACCTATAATTTATTTTCAATAAAAGCTGCAAGGAGCTCTCTGGAATTCATTTCACAAGGAAAGGATGAAAACTTGCAGGAAGGGGCAAGAGACCGAAATGGATGGTGAACCATCTTAGAAAGTCCAGCACAGCCTCCATTTGGAAAGGAGGAAAGAGCTAATCAGCAAAGAAAACTTCATTTTGGAGGCCAGGAAGCACAGGGCTGGGGTAAACATTGCCAAAAGTCAAACCGAGTTAGAAGTTTGCAGAGGAAATTAAATAGTAATAATAAAAGGAAATCGTAAAAAGTTATTTAGCTATTGAAACACAAAGATTTTAGAGGAGAAAAGAAGTTATGTTTTTATACTGAGAGAATTAGGGCTGGCGTAGGTGTGTGAAAATACTAAATGAAACTCAGCTTTGGTTTTCTGTAAGAACATTAAAATCTGGAGAAAAGGAGGACAGATATGGGATGAGTGTCAGGAAATTGAAAATACCTCTTTGGGGGAGAAGCAAAACTCTGAGAGCTGGATGTGCCTTCCGCCTGCGAGGAGCAGATCCCTCACTGCAGGATGCTCGGAGACCTGGCAGCCACTCCAAGTAATTTTGTCAAGCCATGAAGGAGAGGGATCCACATGACTTGAGAACAGTAAATATAGTAACTCTAATTAAGAAAGTGAACTTGCATCTAGAGGCACATTGGCTTGATTGTAATAGTATGCAAGAGTACGGGGTGAATTTTAAAGGAAAGGAATAATTAATGATGTGATGAATAATGAAAAATCAAAGAAAGAACAACAGCCTGGGCCTGCCAGCTGGAGGGTACCAGGCCAGCCTAATGCCTTCCCTTGCAAGATAGCTGATTGATTGCTTTAAGGAAGGTAATTGCAGATGAGCGAAGCTGTCTGAACATCAGAGAAGCACTCGTGATATGGGAAATCATTAGTTAAAATGGAGGGGGAAAAGAGGAAAAGCACACAAACTGTAGCAAGAAAGTAGGAAATGGCTTTAAAAGGAGATGGCAACTGGTTGTGCTGAAGAACTTGTAGCATTTCCCAGGGGAACCGAGATCTTTTCAGCTGTCTCCATCAAGGACTATGGTAGAAAAAGTAGGTACATGTTAATGAAATTTGCTCATTAGCCGCTTGCAGGAGACAGCTTGGCACAGAGATATCTTAACATGGTACAGGTAGAAACAGATAACCTGCAAGTCTGGAATAATAGTAATAGTTTGAAATTTAACACCTTTTTCAAGATCATGCTTTTAGTATCTAACAGGAGGATTTCTGCAGTAGTCTGGGGATTCACCCAGGGGATTCACTACCACGTTTCTGCAGGACTCTGGGGAGGCGACAGAGAAGGGGAAAGAACAGGGAGTTTTATTCACTTACAGGAGTTACTATGAGTCACCAGGGTGATACAGCTGTACAAAATGCGAATGTCATCCTAGGCTTTGTTAGGGAAAGCATTTCCAGTAGATGTAGCGAAGTGTTCACAGCCTTGCACAGCACACTAATCAGTGTCACTTGGAATATTGAGAACAAGACCGGTAACCCACATTCAGGAGAGAGAAATTCATATGGAGGAGGTAAGATGAAAAACCCTACTCTGTGTCAAGAGACTGGGAGAGTTTGACTTGCTTAGCAAATCAAGGGTTCTAGTGTGCTTGAAATACTGACGTCTTGGTTAAGTAGAGGTTATAGCCCGATGTGCATTTTGGGTTCAAAAAACATGTATCCTTGCACATATGCCTTCCTAGGGATCAGCGCTCATCTTCTAGTCCTAGTTTCCTCAGAAATCTGTGGGGTGGTACCAACCTGAGGGAAGGTGTATACATGATGGTGACTATCTCCATCTCTGGTAAGGCATCTCCTGTTTTCTATTGAGTTTGGACTTCCTCACCTATCACACCTGGGAAGGGATCAAGAGACACCCTTAAGATAAAAGGATGCAGTAATCAGAGAGGTTGCTTTGAAATCTGTCATCATACCTGGATTTAGGTACCTAAAACTTCCCTCTACGTACAGGTAATGAGAGGCCTGTCTTACAGAGGGCTAAAGGAGGGAGGCATGAATCCTACATTAAGGGCTAGATGCAAGGGTGTGTTTTCTTATTCTAAGAAACTGAGGTAGGGAGACTTTTAGAGCATTTTTGACATAACAGCTCAATGTCTAAAGTACTTGTCCAGGCAATGGGTGAGGTGGGCTGAGTACCCTCCTCACCCTGGAAAGCTCAAACCCTTGTTTTTCTACGTTTTTCTACATTTTATGAGAGAGCATCCTAACCTATAAGTTTTAGGTGAGTCTAGGGTACGGACATAGTCCACCTTTTGTATTAAAGCCATGTCACTGGGCATCTGAAAACTTAATATTTGTGAGGCTGTGGAGGGAGCCAGCAAGAGGGAATGCAGCTTATTAAGAGGACTTGACTGACAGGAAGATAAACAGACAGACCAAACAGCATGAGCCTTGTTCCTTCAAGAAAGTGGAATAAATAGTAATTAAAGTAAACAGTTTGCCCTTTCCTGGAGACAGGAATGCAAACTGTTGTGTGATCTTTGTTACAAACAGATGATAATTCCTTAGAAGACCTGGGAGAGAAATACATGTGTCCTTATGCATAAGATCATGTGGTGAAATGAGGCTTGGATCACATCCCTCAAAGGACTTACATGTAAAGACACACAGCTAGTGAATCCCAGACACACACAGGTGTTGAAATGGGTGCCCATTTGGGCAGCTTATCTGTCCATCATCTGGGTTAGCCCTTTGGGTAGAATTCATCTCACCTGATCAACATGGGCCATCAAGTGGAAGCTAGTTCTTCAGGTGCCCTGAGGATTAGTGAAAGGAGACAGGTGGTTCAGCACTCCTGCCTGGGGTCCTGTCCCACACTGAGGCAGACCAGCCTGTCATCTTCACAGTATCTCTGCTGGTTACAGGGAGAGCTGTACAGCCAGCTCAGATGAAATACCCTGTGTCTGACAGCTAACACCAGGTGGGACAAATCCCACCGTACAGACCTTAGCACACAAAGATCCAAGTCACGGGGACTTTGGCTCCTCTGGGGTTCAGATGCTTTTGGGAATGGTACCTGGCAAAATGCAGGATGGAGAATTAAGATCAGCTTGCCTGTGAGAGACTTCAGGCCAAACAGCTGTGGATCAAAGTGTTTAATAGCTCCATTGGCAAAGATGACAGATTTTTGCATGTTCAGCAAACCTAATCTCTTCATTTAACCTAGAAAATTTACAAGCTCTCCTGGCGCAGTTGGCGGAGGCTGTAACCTTTGTGATCAGATGAAGCCAATGGAACGTATGTGTTACGAGTGCCAAGTAGTTCAGATGTTCCTTTCCCTCCTTCTTCCCTTAAAACAGCAGAAAAATAGAAGTAAACAACTACTATTAAAATTAAAAAATAGAACATTGAAATCCCAGGAAATCTTCCAAATCAGAGATCCCACTGCAGAAAGAATTCTATCCCACTTATCTTTCTACTTTCTGTGAGAAGTGTTTATCATCAACTTGTAGCAAGACCACAGAGATTATCATTGTTCTACAGCTGGCAACACTCACTTCAGGAATATCTTTCCTGTTTCAAGCCTTGATTTCTCAACCTGAATTTTTTCATTAACTTTAATGCTTTGCTTTCCATTATCCTCCCATTGGGAAATGACTTGACAAAATAATTAGGAATGCCAGTTTGGTGCAGAAGTTCACTTACCACACACCTACTCATTTTCCTGTTTGCATTTGTGTAACAGGGCTCTGCATGTATAGATAAACAGAGTCCTGCAGGTCTGGGAATAAGTCAAATATAAAGAAGCAGGTAAGCCAAGCTAACTCCTTATTGCCAAATAATTCTGAGCTTGTTGGACACGTCAATGATTTAGAAGGAGCTGAAGTATGTTAACAAGGAAAATGCTAAGAGGGAGAATTATGGGGGCTTATGCCTACTCTGCATCCAGAGGGCAGCCCTGGCTGCCCCAGTTTGTGCCGGACACAGCACGGATGTAGCAGTCCTGGGGAAGATGCAGCTAAAACCAACCTTTTGGGCACATGGGACCACTGCACTGAAACATCCCCAGCAAGTGACTCCACTGCCTACGCACACCTCTGGTACAAGCTACACACAGGCAGCCTCTGCAGGCTTCCACTGAGGTGGGGTGGGATGGGATAGGGTGGGAAGCATGGCCACTTTCCAAAGCAGCAGGGAGCTTTTGAGTACAGAGTTTGATTGAAAAAAGACCGCCTCAAAACACTCGATAAGGAAAAGCAATAGCAAAGTCTCAGCAGCACTTAAGCTGGAAATTCTGGTACCAGCTTCAGAGGTTTCATACTGTGGGGAGTCCAACCCAACGCTCAGGATGGGAAGAGATTAGCCACAGTCCTCTCTGTGTGGGCACAGATGTATCTGGCATTGCAAAGGTGCCATGAGAGAAGGAAGAAGCATCTTTCACCTCTCCTTCTTCAACTTTTCACCCTGCAGTACTTCTGAGTTTGTTTTAAGCAACAGAGCTTTTGTGCCTCCTCTGACTCTTGTGCCAAGGTGAAGCTCTTGCTACATGAACAACACCCTGAAACACCTCCGGTATTTACAACAGATTGCTTAACTGAACGGAGCCCAGGGCTGTGGCAGTTTCACAAACACCTGATTTTTTTCAGAAGCGATAGTAAGTATTGGCTTTTAGGAGTCAAGATCTGTGAATGTTTTCTGGAATTGCAAGTGTGACTGTAAGACCAAGAATGTCAACATGAGAAAGCAGCCACAGTCTTAGTGCTGTGACTTTTATCTTCTGTCTGGGGTGAAACATGAGGTTTTCTACACATCAAGGATGTCATGCTCTGTGAGCCACATTGAGTTCATTACTGAATTAGGGCATTTGAATGTGGATCTAGATCTGCATCATCTTTTCCATAAAGTCCAGAAAAATTCTAACTAGGACTTGACACTAGGACTAGTTTGAGCTTGCCTCCAGAAAGCTTGTTCTTTGTCTTCACTGTCTAAACAGTTTTGAAGTTATTCCACCATTTTTTCCTATGTGCTTATGCATACACATGCACATATATATATTTCTTTTCCACCTTTTTAAAAGAACTGCCACCTTTTCAAAACTAAAAATCAGGATGTATGCCTGCATTTGATAGCTCACAACTGAAGAGCAGGCAAAACCGGTTATTTTTTATCCCTATTCCACCAATCTCCTAAGAAAGATTTTGCTACCTTTCTCTTGGGCCATCTTTCCTCTGAGCTTTTGAGCTCACTGCCAGTTGCAATCACATTTGACAGAGGGACAGAAGGTCTTAATTCCTAGTTTTGCTAAAATCAGTAGCTACTTAGAGGAGATTACTTTCTTCAGTGAATGCAAGCTTTCAGGGCACCAATTCCTCCACCAGCTGGCACATTTCACCTGAACTCCAAGCCCCCCAGCTACCTGCTGGTGGGACACAGCAAGGAGTAGAGAAAGGAGGACTAGGGGGGATGCAGAGGGCAGAGAAAGGAGCTGGAGCCTTTCTGGGGATTATGGCTATGAGACACTGGTGGTGTTGCTCTGAGGTAAGAGTAGGCTGTTCTCATAGGCTGAAACTAAGTTTTAGCATATGCCACTCATTGAATTCAGTAAGAAACATGCAACAACCTAGCCACATTGTAAACATGCAAAAAAAAATGGTATTGTGGTCCCTACAAAGAGAGTGTTAGTGTACCTAAACAGCTCCCAGACACTATTCTGCCAAAGAAACACCCATTTATCTAAGTATTAATGGGAGCAGACGAAGAATGTACCACTTGGAAGTGATTTTTCTATTTCTGAATGAAGAGGAATTTTGCCTCTTCTGCATCTTCCTGGTTGGTTGGATCAGCATAAAAGTACCTGATCCCTGTGGCTAAACTTGGAATTACCCTATATACAGGCCAGCATTCTCTCTCTTTTTGATATATTTCTGCAGTGGAAGAATAATAAAGTTCTCACTGGCTCCCTGATTTTAACTATTTTTGGACTGAAATGTAGTGCGAGTGTCTTTTGTGCCCTTCTTTTGAAACAGGAGGCAAAAGGACTTTGCTGACTGGTAGATCAGCTCCAGGTCAAGTCTTTTACAAACAATACAACCCAATGTTAGCAAGATCAAAACTACTTTTTAGTTCCTTGTGTGAAAGTGAGTGCATTCACACTTGCTCTTTCTGAATGACAGGCTCAAATCTTCACTGTTGTTGCTCATGATAAGCTCTGATACATGTCTGGGCATCACCTTTAGCACTAGTGCTCTGCTTGTTTCAGCACAGAGTTATTCTATACCCCATCATTTGGACCCTGAGAGCTTTTGCTCTTAGCGACACAGAGTCCAACACAAGCTTCAGTTTTGTTTTCCCCCGGAAGGATAACATTTTTCTGTAGACAGGTACAATCCTTCTGCAGAGCCATGGAGGACACCTCATGACCAGCTGCAGCATTTTCTGCAGTGACATAATTAATGCTGATGACAGGTGCCATTATTAGGCATTGAGCTGACCCTACAGGGTCAACCTGCAAAAGGAAGGTGCAGTGATTTAATCACAGTCACAATGTCACTATAATCCCAGTACTTTTTCTGCTGTGTCTCTGCTCTGCTACAGTTTCATTATGACTTTTAAAGTTCCACCATAGGCAAGTTTGTAGCCCATTTGGTCTGAATTGGTGATGGCTATGTAACTTGTGTGACAACTTATTTTATTCTTAGCAGTGGCTAAAATTCGCCACCTTTTCCTAGCAGTGTCCTCACATCAGGTCCCAACCACACACCTTCCTGCAGCACCCCCGGGCACCCAGCACACACATATCTCTGGCTGTTCCCTTACATGCTGTATCCTGCCAAGCAGGAGCATTCACAGTCATGAGTCAGGTCTTAATGCTGTGTGAGAGTGTCCTAAAAAAAGCATTAATTCTTGGTAATTTTACTCTTAAGGAACTTTTGTGGAGTTGCAGCTTGCAACTTGTTTTACAGAAGTGTAAGAGAGTTGTTCTTATGTTCCTGTGAATCAGGACGTCCCATCCCCATGGGAGCCCAAGCATCCCACTGTTTTCATTGCAGCCTGCTCTGGACACAGGCTGAAGGCAATGGAGAAGTGCTGAAACCTCCTGCAGTTCTTTTTGCTCTGGCCTGCTCTGAGGATGAAGGCAAGTGAGATGATATGGTTAATCTTTACCAGGGAAGGCTAGAGAGAGGATCCTGAGCTATCCAGCTGCCAGCTAATGCTGCCCTGGCAACAGTTTAATGGGCAATGGCCTGTACTTGAATGACTTCAAGAAGAGAGGTAATCAACCATTCACTATCTTTCTTCTTTCCATTAAGTTCAAAGTACTATATAATCACTTCAATTTTCTTTCAGCGGTGATAAGGCTCAAGTATAAACCACAAAGCCTGAACTCTCAGTCAGCTTCCATGTTTTATCCTGGATTTATCTTCAGCCATCATCAGGTGCTGTCTTTCAGCCTGACCCTATATAGAAACTGGCCTCCAAGGAGAGTCAAGTATTCACTTTCATACTCCTCTGTGCTGAAATGCTTTTCCTGGCAAGATTAGATAAAGCAATTCCTTTTCATTTCAGGCCATCCCAAGTAGATGCTTTATAAAAAATCTACTTTAAAGCAATTCTTTTTCTCATTTGCCTTAGGTTTATAGATTGAGACTATGGCCAGGTTATTTTTATATTTACTGTGCCAGGAACAAAGCCCAGTAATTTACTCTGCTTGTAGAAAGAAATTGATTTTTATCTTAAAAAGACATTTAGAGGATTTTGTCAAAAACTCCTCTCCTGGTCACTACCTGGTCAGTATCTGCAATATGACTCAGAGCCAGATCCAGTGAAAGCATTTAGGGGTGCAGTTTAATTAAGTGCAGTTTAATTAAGTACAAATTAAGCAAAATTTACATTATTCCTGCATTTTACATTGAACAGCCATTGATGAAACATAGAAGCAATGTTGGCAACAGAGGCTGGTATCTTCCCTTCCCTGAGTCCTCACCATGCTGCTCTTCTTTTGCTCACCAGGTGAAGGTTGGTTTCTTCGCCTTGCAGCAGCACCAGCTTCAAGGAAGAGGAGGGTGCCATCAGTTTTCCTATAGCCTAGGGTAGGGACATCAGCTGGAACAGTCTCATGAGATGTGGGAAATGAGGGTTCATACCTCTGTGAATAAAGTATTCAATATCTCCCTTCCTGTGTGAATGTCCCTGCCAGTTGGGTCTCAGCAAGTTTGTCATTTAAAGGTGGGATCGCACTTACAGATGGTTTCTACAGTGTGCCTGAAAGCCTGAGGCACTGCCACCTTGCAGGGACTCGCTCACATGGTGATGGTCTGCCTGCCCAGCTGCTCCTCAGCCCCCCCAGGCTCTGGCTGCTGCACCCCACAACTCCTGCCCCAGACCTGCACAGAGTGGCTGCTCCTGCCCTCCAGATCCGAATGAAAGCTGGGACCATGCAGACAGGCACTAGGGCATCTCCTTCACCCGTCAACTGGACAAACAAGAACCCATTGATGTACGTAATCCGTGTCCTCAGCTTGGCAGTGAACCTGCACTGCTTTGAATGATGCTGCTGTCCTGCCTCTCTTTGCTGCAGCCCATGGGCAGGATTTCCACATCTCAGCATCTCTGATGCAGGTGTTGTGATGCCAAAGTGTGGTCCAGCTGCCCCTCTCCCTTGGCAATTCTCTCCACTGACTAAACAGTAGCTGGCATGGAGACAGGCTCTGCCACATGCAGTGCACTGCTGTTTTGGCCATGCAGTGCCTCCTTGCCTGGGGGAAATATCTAGACCCTAAGGCCATGCCTCCACCTTTGGTGTGGGGGGCACCATGGAGCTGCTGCCCCAAGCAGCAAGGGGCACATCCTTACTGGAGCAGGGCAGCGGGGTGAAAGCCTCTGCTCTGAAACTTGTTGTTGAATGCCAGGACACAGTCATAGTTCTGAAGTGAAATCAGTCATGTGGTAAGTATCTCCAACATCCTTGCACACGTGCGTGCATACACACACATGCTTACATGTACCTACATCCACACACATGCACACACATTTCCTTCTGTACACATACAGGTACACTCCAGCGCACAGCTGGTGAACCCAGTAGCCAGAGTACACCCCAAAAATGAAATACAGCTGTGTATCCCCATTTCAGTGTCTTGATCATACAGAGAATGAGAGAGCTTCCTGGTGTGTAACATGACAGGACATGCAGCAAGGACACAGAGCACTTACAACATGCTTCGGAGCAGTGAAATTAAATATTACAGGTAGGGCTGGTAGCTCCACCCATTCTTAAGGTTACCAGACACTTCCTACTGTAAGACTCTGTTTTCAGTTCCTTATATACCAAATGTTGACTGCCTGGACTGACATTTACGTCTGCCAGATGTTTGCATCAGTTTTCTGCTGCATTGCTTTATGCAGTTGTAGAAATTGTTGTAGGTAGTTGTAGTTCAGGCACTTAAAATTACAGAACAAGGGAAGATATGTTGCTTAGCCTTTGTTAAAAAAATATTCTTGACACCTTTGCTCTGAGCATCTCAATATGCCCCGTCACCTTTGGGAAAGATTTCACAAGTGAATAAGACTGCTTTCACCCTACACATCTGCCTTCTGCCATGCTGTGAAATCATTCCCAAATTTGCCCAGCTTGTGACTTTAAAAAATCACCCCTACTGAGTGGTGACCTTGATTTTATTAACTGAAATCCTGATGACTATTTAAGCAACACCTGCCCTGTACACATCATGGTGTGTTCACACCTGCAGAGCTCTTGGGTCTCCTGTCTATCCACCTTCAGTGGCTGAGTGACCAAATCCAGCAGGGGAAAAAAGCTCTCCCTTTTGCCTGCCATGACCAGGGACTTAGAACACTAGGTATAAGCTGAAAAAGCTGATCTCCACCCAGCTGTGCTACATGCACCTCAGCACCTCCCCTCATCCTGCTTGGGATGGAAATGACCTGATCAGACCAAGGAACTTGCTGCTGCTGAGGCAGGAACAAGGGACAAGTGTCCACAGGAGTGAAAGGGACCCCAGCTCTTGGAGGCACCACATATAGCCTTGCTCATCTGGGATCTCGCTCACCTGCATCTTAAAAGTACCTTTCTTTGCCCATTCTCTGGGTAGGAGACCACTGCGTATTTCTCTGATGTTTAAGCATCTTCCTTTAAATTACAGCCTAAATGTCTTTGTGGGAAGTTTGTAGCTATTTGTTCTCATGCCAATGCTGCCTTTTAACAGTGTTTTTCTTGCTTAGGTATTTTTTCTTGGCTACGTTGTAGGCTGCATCAGTATTCATAGAATGAGCAAAGACAGAGCCAGCATGAGAAGCTCAAAGGGAGAGAATGGAGTTTCAGTATGGGGAAAAAGCCCTGACTCCCAAGTGGAGATGGGATGAGTGACTCAGGGTCTAAGCCCTAAGCTGTAAATGCTCACTGATCATCCTCTACTAGCTATAAAAAATTTCATCTTTCACCTAAGGGGGCCAAAAAGAAACTTAACCCAAAAGCAGTGGACTGTAAGGAACACCCTGTTGACATCTGGGCAGCAACTACAGTGTAATACAAACTTCAGGTACATAGTCACAATCTGTTTTTTTCAACAGCATCCAGTGTGCAAGATAGACCAACGTCAAGGGTGAAACAAATGTTCTTCCAATAACAATACAAAAAGTCTGTCTATAAATAGTCTAGTATCCCATATACTTAAAAATGTGTCTAAACTTAAGGAATACTTCTGATCCTAATCATTCTGTGCTTCAGCTTGCCAGCTCTAAGATGGAGATAACTCTTCACCATCATCCTACAAAGCTAGTGGGAGGATATATTCCATGTTGTTTGTGAAACATTCAGGCTTCATAATGGTAAGTACCAGAGAAAAGCCTATAAAGCAGTTAATAACTTCATCCTCACAGCAGGATTTATAGGGATGAGTAATAAATAAGGTATAAAACCTCATATTAAATCACAAGGATGGAATAAAGCACTGAATAATTGCTCACTAAAGGAACTCATCTGCCCTGTGCACTTAATGAGGCACAGGTATATCAGAAAATTAATATGTGATCTTCTTAAAACTGTGCATGCTGCATAAAGTATGAGAGTAACAGAGGTAAGAGCGTATAGGCAATCTTCATTCTGGCATTTCCTACATTTTGATTAATTGATATAGCAACCTTCATAATGTGCTTTAGCACAGTTACTAGTCTGTGCATGTGTTGTGATACCAACATAGAGGAAAAATGCACATGCATTCATCATATTATTCATACAGCTTCACTATTGCTGCCCTTTTATTCTTCTGGAAAGCATTATGCAGGGTTGCTGTATAAGGCAGCTCAGGTTTCCAATACAATTTCCTGGGTTTAGGTGCTTGTCTCACAGAAAGAAACATGTGCCAGACTGGGTCTGAGCCTGCTCAGCAAAGCAGAGAGGGAGAGCTGCAAAGCTGTAGACTTTATTAAAACAGTCTCACACAAATGAGACATCTGCCCACAATGTATTTTTCAAATGCTTCAAAAAAGGATGAACGGTTAAAACTAGCATTTTGTCACTACCTGCTGAGCCAGCAACTTTCCCAACATGAGTCCTCATCTCTGCCTGGAGTGGATTTGCTGGCCGTGACAATGGCATGTGCGCACCTTGGCTGTGAAGCGACTGATTATTTTTTCCCCTGTCTGATTATGGAACTGGCTTTGGAAATGGGATTTCTTACTTGGGAAAGACCTTTTTCAACATCTCACTCTGGGTGAAAAACCTGTGAGGGAGTGAGCAATAGAGGTAACTGCACTCTGTTCTCTGCTGCGCCCCGGCATGGTGGCACAGATGAGCCCCAGAGCCGCCTCACTGGAGCGTGGCATCCCCTCCAGCTGGCACTAGCACAGGCAGGACTGTGGATCAGAGCTGCAGGAGAGCATGATCTGGTGGCTGCTGAGATCTGCAACATCTAGGAGATGTCCTGTAGCTGTGTGGTGTCTCCTGAGTATTGCTCATCTCAAGAGAGCTACTAAGTTTAAAATAAAAATTAAAATTGACTACGTAATTTGGTTTTCCATTAATACAGTCAGCTTGCTTTAAGCATCAAGAAGGCCAAAAATATAACACTTCATGCATTCATACACATATACTACACACATACACACAAACATATTTATATATGTCTCTGTGTGTTTCATGTGTAGCACAATAATAGCATGTATCCTGTTAAGGAGGTGGCACAATGTGCCCATAGTCATGCAACAGGACAACGGCATGCCTGGGTAAAGCAGGCAGGTTCCCTGCTTCCCAGTTCAGCCCTGTACTCAGGACTACACTATTTAGTATCATGGGAAACCAGCTTGTTAATGATACTGGCAACCTGCAACTCAAGCAGACCCCTGCAATTAAATGATGACTGTCTCCTTTGCTGCAAAGAAGGACCGAGAACTTCAGCAGTGCACAAAGAGGAAAAAGCTCACCCTCTTCCTAGCACACACTGGACCTCAGGAGCAATGATGTGGACACAGTTGTCCAAGTACACAACGCTAGCTCAGGTTTCCAACGCAATATCCGGAGCTTAATGTGCTGATGTCTCAAAATACAGGTCCCAAGCAACCTAGTGTAGTGGTACAGATTCAACATTATGTTTAAGGTCATTTTTAATATATCTCCTTTATGGTTGTTCTTCCCCTTTTTATTTCTTCTTTGTTGCTGGAATAAGTATTTCATGTGGTTTCTTTGTTTTCATTCTGAATTTCATAGTTGTGGCTCCCTTTTTTTTTTTCTTTTTTGTTGTTGTTGAATTTCCTGCTCTGTTGCAACTTACTAAATTATTCTTTTTTTTTTTTTAACAGGGAGGCTTGCGTCATTTCCCCTATCTCTCTCTGGAGATCAGGGTTTCAATAAATACATTTCACATGGCTCTTACAGTGTTTCTCCATTTTTATTTTCTACCCAGGAGTTAAAGAAAAATAGATCTGGAAATCAAAGAATACACCCAAAGAGATAAGTAAATGTGGGAAAGAACCTGATTCCCTCTGGAGCAACAGCATCACTTCCCAGCAACTCCTGAGCAGGTCCTTCAGGATCAACAGAGGAGATGAGGCATTTATAGCTAGCATTGCTCTCTCTCCTTTCTTTATGAGTTGCTGGTTGTGGGCACTTACTCAGTTTATTCCTGAGCTAGTTCTTTCAGGCTTCTCAATAATTGATGCTTCAATAGTGAAAAGTGCCGTCCAAAGTACCCCCATAAGTTCACTAATGACACCTCAGCTTTGAAAGCTGAGACCACAAAGTCCTCCTCCTCCCAGTGATAAATTTAATGCCAAACTCCTAACTTCTTGACAACTTTCCGAGACTTACATGGACAATTATAATCCTTTAGCCTGGCCTGGCTGATTGAGCCCTGGATGAGGAAAAAAAGCTCCCTTTTAGAGCTGTTCAGAGCTTCGACTGAAAACTGCTGGCCATAGCAGGATGCACTCCAAAGGTCTGCACTTTTGTTGGCCTCTCCTCGGTCCTTTTTTATTACCTCCATCTTAGTAAGAAGAGATGGCCATTTTTGATACAACATGTTTGTGTTATCTTCCTTTCCCTCATGCTCAGATGCAGACGAGGCCATACTTGGCAGCTGCCAATTTGGATGACAAAGGTTCCCTAGCACAATACAATGCATCATCTCTGCAACACAGAAGTTGTGAGGGAAATAAACCTTTGCCCGGACTGATTCAATCAGGTGTATAAGAGAGATATATAAAGATATGGCAGGCTTCTTATGAGATCTCCATGCTGCATATTGCATGCAGTGTCTAATAAAATATGAAACATTTAATTACAGTGAGTGATTACTCTCATTTCTTCAGGACCCCTACAGCTGTGGTAATTTGATCAGGGAAGATTTGAAAAATGATGCGTGAGAATGGAAATGATGAAACACACTGCATGAAAAAACTGCTACCTAAACAAGGGCACTGCAGTACTTTTAAAAGACACCTCTGAGTTTTGATCCAAAATAAAGGCATCTCCTTTAAAAAGAATGACATGCTTCTGGACCAAGATACAACAAATGGTACTGGTTACACTTACAGGCTTCTCTATGGATTTATTCTTTTTCAGGATTAAAACAGACTTACTGATAAAACCCAGTGGGATGAGATCTCTGTGTTTAATTAAAATTATTATTCACTTGAAAGTCTCCTACAAGGCAACCTCATTGTATTATCTCTCCTAAGCCCTGCTTAGACCATCAGGGTTACAACAAACATGTGTGAGTTATTGTTCTATCACCCATGAACATATTTTAAAAGGGACTTAAGAGAGAAGGCGCTTGCTAACTCATTTGGATATCTTGCAGAAGAGCTGCCTCCCTTGTCAGGGCTCCGAGAAGGGTATGGAGGGCTACGAGCTGGGAAGGACACAGAAGACCACCTTATGGTCCTTTGCAGAGTGTCCATGCTAACGTGACAGCTCTGAGGAGATGGCCCCAAGAGGAAAGACAGGAAAGGGAATCATGGAGGATGTTAATGCCACATTCACCTCTCTCCTTTGACAAGCTTTGCTTTTTGGTCTGCCCTCTCTTGCAAGATACAACTAACTGATGACAGCTGCTGAACAGCAGCACAGTCTGTTTCTTCACAAATGACCACTTGACTTGTGCACATTACCACATCACAGTGGTAACTGGATATGCAATGGTATGGAAGGGCAAGAACTCAAGCAGCTACAATTGCTTTCAAATGACAGTTTGCTTATTTAAATGGCATAAAACTGTGCGTGCTCCTGAAGTAGCCACTTTTATAATGAGACTGGTAACAACTCAGCTTTGCAAGGAATGAGGCAGCTGTGATAGTATCTGTCCAAATGTCCTTAACGCTCATCACCTAACTACTAGGAGATCCAACCCGTTTCCCAGGGAATCTGTGAGCATCCAGGGTGTAGTCCATGTCTAGGCACCTGCCTTTTAACCCTGGGGCCTCTGGAATATGACCGCAGTGCAAATTCTGCCCAGCAGCCCCTTTCCTATGCTCTGTTCCTCAGGTGCAGTCCTGGCTCTTGAGTGTAAGCACATCCTCTCCCAAAAGGCTGAATCTTCCATCCTGCAAAGTATCTTTATGAAGCCTTGGACAGAGAGGAGCAAGCAGACATGCAGATATAAATAGCCTTTGCAGAGATGGTGTAAAGACACTGTTGTGTTTCCTTACAAAATAAACCACAAGAGATCAGATGTCATTAGAAAAAATAGCATACCCCTTAAGAGTAAAATCCCCCAGCCCAGCTACTCTCTCCTCAGAGATCCCTGGGACTCTACCAGTCTGACTTCTCCAGCTTAGAATGATACCCTAAGCCAAGTTTGCATGGTCACCAAGCCCACACCTGCCTCCGTCCTTAGCTTCCCCTGTGTCCCTCCCAGTGATACTTTTCAGTTTGCCTCTCTCTGTCTTGAGGTTGGTAATTTTCAATTTTCTCCAGTCCTTCAGACAACAGGAAGGGCCACTTCTCCCCAGCTGTGGCAAAAGCACCGTTCCCAAGCCCTTCACTGTCTGTAGGTAAAGACAGAGTTCACACCATCACCTCTGGCTTGGGGCAGACCTGGCCCAGCTTGCCTGTCTGTGCAGGTTACTTAGGCAGTGACAAGCACGGCAATTCCTGGGGCAAAAATCTCATTGTACCTGTCAGGATCCACCAGCTGTATAAAGGGGCTCCCCAAATTGCCACAGCAGTCCTGGCATATTAACTGCATCTTTGCCTAAAAAGCCACAATCTCCAGACATGGGTGGGACTTCTTAGCCTGCCTTTTCCATTTGCCTCTCGAGTGGGACTTACATAGCTTAACTGATATAACTAAAAGGTAAATTAAAAAAAGAAAAAAAAAAAGATAGCACAGGTCTACACCACAGGCAGTTCAACAGCTAGCTGACTGAAAGACATTACAGGAACATGAATTTTTAGTCTATTATCAGTGAAAAATACTGAAGCCACTGCCATGTTTTTATCAGCTATTTGTGTGGGTCTGCCAGATCATATCAGGTGTATTTTTGATTTGTGAATATATGTCTCATTTTTATTGCACAAAGAAAAAAAACAAAGTGAAAGCATTTAACTTTACTCTTGCATTAAGGTGAGATATTTTTGCCCATAAGCCTGTGAGCATAATATAACACCTTGTATAAACTAGGCTTTTCAGGAATGAGTTTCAGTGAGAAGTACCTTGTCTTTTACATAAATATAGATCAACAAACTTTCCAGTGTGAGTTTGACATACAAATTAGATACACACACTTCAACTGCATTGTTAATATTACTCTATGGTTATTTGCTATTTGTAATATTGTAGCACTTATAAGCTGCAATCTTGAAACAAGAGCCATTTGCTGGGCAAAGCTAGCACAGGCAAGCCTTATCCCAAAGACTGGGCAAGCCAAATATAAAAACAAGAGACAAGAGGCATTGAAATAGGTGCTGGGCACAGAGAAACAAGAAGACAGTGTTGGTCAATATCACATACACTGGTTGTGGCCCACTGGCAACCTAAAAACTGTCGTGTCTTTGCAGGACAACATGGAAAAGAAGAATTTTAAAGAAGTCTAGCCAAAATTTTAGCTTGGACTGAAGGACGTGGTTCTGCAGCACAGACGTAGCTCAGGAAACATTGCAGAGCTGACACGGTTAAATTTATGTTCTTGGCTAGGACTTCTCAGAGATAAAAGGGAGAAACAAGAAGGCAGCCAACGACAGAGCTGTACATGGTACCGCAGAAAGTTGACAAGGCAGCTAGGACCATTCCCTGAAGGATGTACCTCCCTGGGTAATTAGGGGATGACAAATTACAAGGCAATCAGAGGAAGAAGTTCTAGTTCTATCATTAGTGTTAAGACATTTTCTTAAAATGAAAAAATTTAGTTTAATGGTCTATGAGGTAATTTGTTCTGAGTGTGATCTCCTCCCGGAGTTCCATGCCAGCAGGCGGTACCATCAGATACTCTCACATCAGTTTCAGGGCAATTACAAAACAGAGAATAACCTGCAGAGAGAAGCTGGTTACTTATTTTTAGCATTACTACTTAGACCAGTTAGAATGGCAGAATGTAGTTACTGTCTAAGAGGCATTTTTCTACGGCTTAATCCCAAAACAGAACATCTAAGGTACATACCTATTGGCCAACATGGCCAACATGAAATTTTCTTTCTGAGCCCTGTAATGTTTCCTTTTCATCCACATTTTATAAGCTTTGTAAAAGCTTATCAACAGGTTTCAAGGTGTTGTGCTTTTATAATCTAAGATCTTGAGTCCTTGGTATTTGTTAGTCATTGGCTTTGCTGAGCTAAATTTGCTTTACTACAAGGAATGTACATACCCAGACGATTTCCTCCCACCTTTTCATCACACGCCTAGGCAGGCACCCAGTTTTGGGAGATGCTGAATTAGTCATGTGACGCTGCCTGTGGCTGTTAGGAAATAACTCACATCTGTTTTCTTGGCATCAGACAAAAAATGCACTTAAACATCTGAAACCTGGCTCTTAGGAACATTAAAGGTGTGCACAGTGTTTAAATCTAACCACTGCTGTTGAGGCATCTTTTGAGGTTTCTCTCCCTTGGACTTCATGCTCCAGCTGTGTTTTTCCTCTAGTGGAAGGAAGCCTTGCTCCCGACACCAGCGCCTGCTCCTATTGAAGTCAGAAGGGAACACGCCATTACCTCGGGCTAGAGTCTCAAAGGGTATAAATCAGCATAAATTCTGTCTCCACTATGTGGGAGATACGCCAATGCACACTGGTTGCAGATCTGCCCTTGCAGGTTCATACATCATCAGCTCTGCAGTTTGCTGATTTCCTGGACTGCCAACAGGAAAACGGGAAGACACTCTCAGAGATGATGAGCACTGTCCTAGCACTGCATGGCATGGCTATATTTACCTTGCAGTGCTAGACAAGCTGCAAGTTGCCAGGGAGAAACTGATGTCATCCAGGAGTAAAAATCTGTAGGAACTTGCCAGCTTCCTACTGTATCAGAAGTAAGGGCTTGCACTTCTCTTTCAGGTTCATTCACTCCATGACATGCCAATGTTGGTAGACTTCAAAGTCTTCCCTTTTTTCTGTGGGGATCAGCAGTTTCTCAGCTCGGGGTGGGATGAGTAATCAAAGCTTTGTAAGCATGCCATAGCATTTACAGGGGATATAATTCATACAGAAATAATATGTATATTCATGGATTTGATTTCTGAGCTTTCTGCAGTCCATCTGCAATGAAAGAAGAGAATTAATGTAAAATCTTACCAGTCTGATGTGGCATGTTTTACAGACAGTGCTCTCTCTTCCCAAATGTGTAAATAACTCCATATGATACAATCAGGTGAATGAATCAGATATAAGTATCTAAGAAGCACTACTGCAGGCCTAGGTCTTAATGAATGCCCTGTGAATGAAGCAAATTTGACAGTTGGCTCCAAACAACCTACTGCCTGCTTCAGCAGCATTTGCAATATAATTTCCAATTTTAAAATACCATGCAATAAGACACTAGGGTAAATTAATCCAGCATAACTGAGACTGACACACAGGCCACACCTTTCCCTCAGACCCAGTGCTTGGGGTTTTTTTCCCCTGCTCACTTCATGCCAGCTCTCAGCCTTTGCATTTCCCTCATAACAGTCCCTGCTTTTCCACAGCAGTAAGTGCCAGTATGGCAAAAGAGAAAATATTGCCCTTTGAGTAGCCCCTTTTTCAGCACATTTCCCCAATTCAAGCTGGCCAAGGTGATTCATTTTAAACACCATATTATGCTGTCCATCCAGTATTTGAATGTGAATAACAGCAAATCCTTGCAGACTTACTGCTGCTTTTTTTTTTTCTGAAGCAGAATATGCGTGGTGACAACAACTACATTGCTTCCGACTGGCCCTAAGAAAACTAAACAGAGTTATGGTAAAAGTAAAGACTCGTGTCCTGGTACCTTACAATGACTTAACCATGTGCAGAGCACTAAACGGAGATTTTTGCCCTAAACCTGTCTCTGTACAATTTTTTCAGGGGGGATTACGATTTTCTCAATCTATCCACCTCATTTGGGAGTTCCTCTTGCTTGGGAAGTGCTGCTCTGATTCAGTTCCAGCTCCCAATGTAGCACAGAGAGGGACATTTACTTTCCCAGCCTGGAACAAACCTGGCCTGGCTTGAGGGACTGGAAGCTGATTTGCAAAACCAGAAGCCGATCAGACCCAGCTCAAAGATTTATCACTCCCTTTCAGGCAATGGCAAAGACTTGGTCCCTATGGAAATGGGTGGCAATGTTTCTGCTGACAATCTGAGGCCACTGTTTTAACCCAGCAGCATCACAACCAGCCATTCATTTTCTAGGCCAGCAATCAAATACAAGCACTAAGCCATTTTGCTGTGTTGTCATGAGATGGGGAAACTGACAAATGGATTTAAAGAGTGTTCACCCATATGGAAAGAAAATGCCAAGATGCGGGGCAGGCATGCACGCTGAGAGGAGATGGGTCAGAAAATGTTCAAGCCCTGCCAATACATCCCAGAACTTTTGACTTGGCTTCCGGTGTGTGGAAAATCTTTGTTAAGGATTCAGAGGAGTTGATTGCTGGAGGAAAGAGGCCTCTGAATCATTGAAGATCCTTCCTAAGGCTCTCACAGGATCTCCTCAACCTCAGGGAAATCAAGAAAATCATGCATCAACTAAGCAAGAGTAGAAGAGATGTCCTGAAGGCTCTATGATCACCAACTTACAGTTAGTATTTTCCAGGATTTTTTAGTCTCTTAAGTTACCCTGATGAGAAGGGCAAACCTGCTAGGCTTCTTTGCTGCCACGGTACTTATTTCTAGGGCTGTGCCAAACCCTGCTTTAGCAAACAGAAATGATCCCACAGCCAGGGGGGCCCAGCCCTGAGCAGAAACACAGCCTCACATCCTGGTGAGGAAGGACCACGAGCTTACTCAGCTCATCCCTGAACCCATGTAGACTTATAGCCCTTGATCTGAGCCTCCCCACCTGCCTTTCAGCTGAGCTGGAAGCACCAAGGACCCTGTCTTCTCTCTGTGCAGACAGGATTTTTAAGCTGCTTTTCAATTCCCTGCGGCTAGGCTGCTGCAAAGTGCCCAGTGCACCCTCCCCTGAACATTCAGAATGCAGCTGCAGCTCCAAGTCTGCAAGACAAAGAAACATCCAGGTGGCAAATCTGCAAAAGAAGATTGTGGGGATGGGATCTGAATAGGGCAGTAGCTGCCTGTTTGCAGTGCCACGGCTTAGAGCTTGCAGTGGTGTAGGGGGAGATGTTTGGGATTTTTTTGCACACAGGATCAGCCCCACTGCTGAAAGGGTACAGTCCTGCCCCTGACTCCTGCTTTTCTAGGTATAAGATGGAGGCACGCTGCAGCCCTCAACTCAAGCAATTATTCATGTTCTTTAAACACTGTCAACAGAGGCTTGTTTCTCATTAAAGCACCTGAAAGCAGATCTACTGACAGTCCCAAGAGGAAAATAAAGAAGAAAGGTATTTGTTTCCAGACACAGTTCAAAGGCAACAAAACTAAGAACTGCTGAAACAGAAACAATTATTGTTAATTTTTTTTCCGCAGCCTGACATAAATTCCCCAAGCGATATCTTACTAAGGGAGAGCAGCATGGCAGAAATACTAGTCTACTATTTCATGTCTTCCACATGGGGTGACAGGAGGTAGCTTGAGAAGTGGCAAATTAGTGGGACAAAAATCTCACTCTCAACTCCAGAGATGTAGATGGGTATAAACTCACTGAGGTCAAAGATACAGTTATGGGCTTATACCAGCATGATCAAGACAGTGGTCCCATAGCTGCTCAGTGAAATATGGTCAGACAAGCAAATACAGATGTGTTTAGACATTGATAGATAGATAGAGCAATGCATCTAAATTTTCATGCCCCCCTCTCTGCCAGCAGGTCCAGCTGATCCAGTGCAATGCTGATCTGAATTAGCAGAGAGGTGAACACTTACAGTCAGAAGCATCAGCCCTCTTCTGCAAACAGCAGGTTAAAACCCTTGCAGCTGGTGGATGTACAGGATGCTTGACGTTGGCTGTGAGCCTGCTTTTTTCCCCAATTGTGGGGGGGGGGTTATATGTATTCCCTCTATATAAGTAAAATGCACCTGTTTTTGTGAAAGAACACAGCTGCACTTCCTCAGTCTGGACTTTGAATTCATTGTTTCCCAGAGAGTACCTTATCTCTGTGCTTCCTGAAAAATTGCTGCAGTCTGGCATGCCAAAGAGCTAGGCTGTGATTAGGCAGATAGGAGAGTCTTGGGAAATCCATACAGAGGAATTCCTGGCGGCTAGCCCTTCGGTGGCCTCAGGAACTCCATTACAACTTTTCCGGGCACTTGCTTTTCTAGCATACAGCATTCATCGCCTCCCAATGTCTCTGTGCTTGGTCATATAATGAATATGACCAGGCCTCTGAGTTCGGTCATGGGTGCTGCTGGAAATTTTGTCACTGCTTGGTTTAGTAAATCAGTGCTTTCTCAACTCCCAGCCATAAAATGGAAATGAGCTTCCCTTGCCTCTACAGTTGCACCCAGTTTGTCTTTGCAGCAAGATGTCAAGGTAACCCTGCAACCTGAAGGGGGATTGATCAGACCCCCTATTTCCCGCAGGCAGAGAGCACTGGTGGTGGGAGAAGGGTCACATGAGGAACGGCCAGAATGAGCCAGGAATGAGGCAGATGCCTCCCTTCCTTGCCCTTCTGCAGCCACAGGAAGACTGAAAACATGAGATCCCTCATTTCCCTCTAGCACATGGATTGTTGAATGACACCCCATCACTAAACCAGTTTCCCAACTTTCTCCCATTATCACATCCTTAATCCACTTGGGCTTGGAGCAGAAAGGTGTGCAGCTATGTTGGCCAGACTCCCATGAATCTCTAAAGTTTGCCATTCGCTTTTGTTTTCCAAATAATTTTTCCTGGCTGTCAACAGGGAAAGGCACTCAGATCCTCATACTAGAATATCGAAAGAAGCAGTGACAATTAAGAAACTGAACAAGTGGGTACATTGTCCTCAGATGTGACAGATGCCAGACAAGCCCCCCCTTAGCCTTTGCTCTCGCCTTTAGCAAGGCTGAAAAAAACTGCCAACTTTCATGATCAATGAGAAAAAACATATTGAAAATATCTAATAGTACACCATCTCAGGTCACCACAGCCCTCACATCCTGCTCTTCGTACCAAGGAATATCAGAGGTGATTTGATTTTCCAAGAAATTTTACTAATTGCTGTCAATCTGTCAGAAAGCTTATTATTTCCCCTCTGCTATTATATACTAATCAGCCGCATCCATTCCTACAGCCTATCCTTCAACCATCAGCTATGAACCATGCAGTACCCAAATTCTGGAGTCTTTGCTGGCATGCCCTGACCCTCAGCAGTATCTCACAATGCTTAACTCCCAGTGCCGAATGTGCACGCTGTGGCAGGAGGAGTCTAAAAAATTTCTCCCTAGAAGCTGTCGTAACACTCAGCATGAAGCATCTGGCATTCCTTTTGCAGCAGGGTGCTAGATCCAGCTCTCAGGCTCTGCCTTTCTGAACCAGCCCCAGCAGTGATGGCCAAATGCTTTAACCTCCTTGAGAAAGAAATGCCTCACACTCTGCCAGCTGGTCATTAAATAATACGATTCCATCCCCTTCTGCCAGCTCTGGATGGGAGCTGGGGGTCTCCGTGCCCCTCCTGGGAGGCAGCTGCTTGCCTCCCCTGGAGCCGTGGCTGTGGGAGGCAGTCCTGGGCAGCCCCACTGAGGTCAATGGAAGGAGGACCCAATGCCCTTATCCTCTTTGTCACCCCCATGGGTGACACACCATGTGGTGTGGCAATGGCTTTTGCACCACTAGTGCTTCTGTCCCTCGTAAATAAAGGAACACCTCATGTCTGGCTGGCACCTTTCCCAAACACTCACATGGGCATTTGTCCTGAGCTCATTAAAGCCAGTGCAAGTCTTACCCTTCATTTAAACTGGTTTCTTAAAAAGCTTAAAGAAAACCCCACATAACCTCAAACTACGCATCAGTGCAAGTGAAAGAACTTGAAATTCAATCCTCTGTGTTTTAAAAATAATTAGTAGGATTTAAATGATAAAAAAGAGACACAAATTGCTTTGAGTATGTATCATAGCTTCTGTGCAAAAATACCTATTAAGATCACAGGCTTTCAGCAGCAAATTCTATGTTAGCTAAGATTTTATTCTGTAGCTTTGATAAACAACTGAAACAATGTGGACTGATGTTTATTATGTTTCAGATCCTTGGTAGCCTTAGGTATTATTTCTAGACAGCATGTGAAGCCAAGGCTTGTGTTGTTCTTCAGTTCAAGAAGAATATTTTAAGAAAAATATTCCAGCCCATCTCCTGAACCTACCACCTGCAGAAGATCAGCTAATCTAAAGGTGAAACAAAACAAATAATCCAGAGAAGCAAAACTGCTTTTCAGTGCTATACTTAAGGTAACACAGTTACATACTGTCCCCTACAGAGAGCAGTGAGTGTGTAATAAAATCCAGGGTAAAGAATGGTGACCACTAGAATTGTATTGATAGAAAATAATTCTGTGTAATTGCAGAGTGTGGAACTTGAAATAAGAGCAGAAACTTGTCTGTTCACAGCAGTTGAGTATCTGCTATATGGTTTCTAAGTCAGAATCAGAATGAAGGAGGTGGTAAAATCCAAATGAAACACCAAGGCTCTAGTGGAGCAATGCAGACAATAAAGCTTTTATATGCTGGTAGATGGGATGAGACAGGATAGACTTAATAGTAATTCTTACAAAATCAGAGAATAATTTAAGTTGAAGGAGATCTCTAGAAGTAGCTGGTCCAACCTCCTTTTCAAAGCAGGTCTAACTCCTGGTTAAGTCAGGTTGTTCAGGGTTTTGGCTAGATATATTTTGAAAATATCCAAGGATGGAGATGACACAGTCTCTCTGCACAACCTGTCCCAGCATGTGTCCCCTACCACGGTGAAGAATTTTTCCTTTAAATGCAGTAGGAACAGCCCTTGCTGCTATTCGCATCTGCTGCCTCCTGTCCTTTCACTGAGCAACTCTGAGAGAAGTCTGACTTCTTTTCCTCTATATCGCCCACTAGGCAGGTGAAGGCAGCAGTAAGATCCCAGCTCAGCTCTCAATTCCATGGACTAAGCCATCGTGATTGCCTTAGAATCTCCTTGTATGGCATTCACTCCACCCTACTCTGGACCCCCAAACTCCAGTTTCCAATAAGTATCTGGTGCTGGGCCCCCAAGCTGGACATGGTATCCTTGAAAGAGCCTCACAAGTACCCAATGGAGTGAATTAAGTGCCTGCCTTGACCTGCTGGCTATGCTTTTGCTAATAGCACTGAATTTGCAGCTCTGCCTTCCCCACTGCAAGGGTACATTGCTGACTCAGCAAAACTTGTCCACTGGGGCCCACCACTCCTTTTCTGGGTCTCCAGGTCCCTTGGGTCTGGATCTCCCAGATTCCAGCCTCTGCTGTTGTGTAGCATTACTCCAGCACAGATACAAGACTTTTTAATTGTTGACAAATACCCTGCTCAATTTGGTTTCAGGAGTGATAAGGAAGGCTGTATCAAAAGCCTTGCTAAAGAAGTCGAATCATACATTCAGTAGTAAAGTGCTAGGGAGAGAAATTAAGGTATAAATAGAGAACATGAATGCCTATCCCTGCCCTATTCAATAGTTT
This sequence comes from Haliaeetus albicilla, assembly GCF_947461875.1. Classification (NCBI taxonomy): domain Eukaryota; kingdom Metazoa; phylum Chordata; class Aves; order Accipitriformes; family Accipitridae; genus Haliaeetus; species Haliaeetus albicilla. Next base: position 15,092,294 of record NC_091516.1, read on the forward strand.
TAGCACCAAACAACTCCCGAGAAAGCCCTGGGCTTTTTTGACATGGAAGATGCAAAATACCTTAACAATGTCCATGCTCTATTTCAGCAAGTTAGCTTGGATACCACAAATACTTCAGACCCACCTGCATGGCACTCACTACAGGTCACTCTCCCTGCCAAGGAGTTTAGCACATGTGGGGTCTGAGGTTATCACAGCTACATTTTTGTCTAGTGTCCCAGCTAGTTGATTTATACGTAGCTGAAGGCTCTTAATGGTGTTGGTTGGTGTAGGCATATTCCAAGAAACTTCAGATACAAAAGATCATTTCAACAGTTATCATTCAGTTATCATTTCATTAAGGAAAACAATTAAGGACCTCAGGGAAAATAACGATTAATTTGAGCGCCAGGAAGGGAGAATGGTACACAAAGGTGATCTAATAAGGAATCGTAGGAAGGCTTTCATGTAAATACAAAAACATAGCAACATCTCTCTGTGTATTACTAATGAAAGGGAAAAATAGTTCTTGACAGAAGAAGATGGCAAATAACTGTAAGATCAGCCAACAACATACAAACCCCAGAACCAAGAAGCAGGGACCAGGGGCAAAACAGTATTTGGGAATCTACCTAAAACCGAGAAAGCATCTAAATTGCCATTGAAATCAAGTATCTGGTAACTAAATACATGTGTTCAGAAACTATTTGTATAAGGAAAGTCTGGACTAGTATATTAGGAAAGTATGCTCTGGATGAAACTGTTCTATGTGTCTAAAGAGACAAGTCTACGTGTACTTATAGAAATGGTACAGGTTTCATTTGCTTACAGGTTCAGGATTGGGGCAAAGGCAAGAGTAAATATACTTGAACTAAATTCACTTAAGTTTCATCACAAATCTGGGGATACTCCTGCTAGATAGTTCATTTAATTTCTGAATTTTCCTAGTGACACAGTAGCTGAATCAATACTTCTAGTCTCTTTCAGCTCTTTCTGTTTCTTTTCTGTTTCTGTTGATTTTTCAACTTTTTCTCAAAGATTTATTTTTCACATTGTGGATTAGGTCGTACTTTTTTTTCTGCAAAAAAGTTTTCTAAATCAAAGTAAGAACAATCAAGCCTCTCATTAGCAACAAGAAAAACAGAAATAAATCTAGACTTATTCAAAAAGCAGGCTGTAATCTTTTCTAATTATTTCCATAAACCTAAGGAAGCCACATTTCCCAAGACAGCATCTGAGATAATCCTTGACTATTAAGAAACGAGTGGAAAATGCAACAGATTTAGCAGGCAAATTGGAGGAAGAGAGGATTGAGCACCTGGAAAAGAAACATACTTCAGCATTCATTAGACTGGCTGTTATTTCTCGCAATCTGGAAAAAAGCATCCATCACTTTTCATTCCTCAGCCACACAGACAATTCAGAGAGTTTTACAGTACAAATAATTCTATTAAAAAAAAATAGTATTTCAAGTACCTGATTGTTATATGAGCAGCAGACTCAGGTATGAAATTTTGCCAAAAGTGCTTAGAAAATAATTTTTAAAAACATGATCCAGGATGGGAATTGTGCCACAGAAATATTTTATTTAATATCATCCAGCAAGTTAATATCCTTGCTCTTGCCGTCTACCTCTTCAGATGAAATGTCTTACTACTGGGAACGGTAGGAACACATTTTCTAATCAAGAAATGCTGGACACTTGTCGTCTTAAAACATGGAGCTGTGGGGCTTTTGCAAAATTTCACCTAGAAACACTGCAAAGACTTTTCCTTCACTGTAGAAAATGTGTGCAGTTCTGAGAAGCTGATTTCTCTTCAATGAAATGCTCTTAGAAAACACTGTGAGCACTTTTTGCATTTCTTTTTCTAGCAGCTGCAGTCCCAATGCAAGCAGTTATTCACAAATCAGCCACAGCTGCTCCAGAGTACTGTATTCCCACTTCCTAAAGACTCAAAAGACCAAGTTCAGGTAATGTTTTTTCCATGGGATAGCTTATGACTTTTTTCCTCCCTCTTGTTTTTGGGTGAGGCTTTGAAAATTTGGGACTGCCCACCTCCCTGTGTGAAGATAGAGGGAGAACAGGAGTGGCAGTGGAAAAGCAGATGCCCACCACCAAGTCCACCTCCCTCTTTGGAGGTTGCCGCCCCTATGTGTGGTCCCTTCTGTCCAAAAAAACCTTCACTGTGAAGCTCAGGGCATGTGCTGAAGCACTAGTAGAGAAGTGGGCGCTACTCCCTCACAGTTATGCAAAGAGGAAAGAATTCAGTGCTGTCTTAAAGATCTCAAGCCCTGCTATAGCAATAGAGCAAATGCTCATTGAGCACAGGGAGAGGAAAGGGGTGTGAAAAGATGTTTCAGTGCTTCCTTTGAGCTCAGCAGTACCCAAGAGACGTCAATAAAACAGCAAGGAGGCATAAACTTTACATGCACATGCATGTGTATAAGCTATCCCCTCTCTCTTTGCATGCATAAATTTATGTATGCATGTAAATGTCCCCAAAAGCTATGATATGTTTGAGCTTTCTAGGTTAACATTAAATGCTGCTCTTTAATCTTAATCTATTTCACAGGTGAACCTGCTTTTCTGAATTCCTGAATTTTGTAGGAACAAGGAGGGAAGCTTGTGTCTTTGATTCCGGCATTTTCATGTGAAACATAATGAACCAGCTAGATGTTGATTTTGATAATTCCTTTTTTCTTTCTTTTTTTAATATGTAATTTTAGCATGTGTAGAGGCATCACCTTTCATGTACCAATAATTCAGTTTACCTGAAAAGCTGTCACACACAAATTAAGGTGGGTATCTCTCTCTTCCCTTGTTTCTCACCCCTACACAAACGCATGTTAATTACAAGCAGAAAGCACAAATGACAATACATACTCCATAGCATCTGCTCAGGCCTTAATTAACCCAACCTTCTTGTGGTCCCTATGGCAACGATGCTCAACAAACTCCCCTGACTTGGAATATTCAATAGAGCATCTCACGCTACATATTTTATTCAAATTATGGCCACAGAATTACTTCTGCATTAGCAATGTGGTGTCAGTGTTGATGGGAACAGAACGAGTCCTTGCTCTACTTGACCCTTCTTCATGCATTACTTCATTAAAATGTATAATGGCGTTCAAGCTAAGTCACATTAAAGCAGACACACTATTTTTCAAAGCCTAGAAAGAAGGCCATTACCAATTTTTTACGTTTAAAAGAAACTCTCGGCCTTCAGAAAATGAATAGGAATATTTTGCAGTGCTGCACCTGCAACTCATATCATAAAGGCAATTATGAAAATATCAACAGCAAAAAGGTATTTTCTCAGTTTATTTCCTACCTCTCTAGTCCTGCTATCTTATCAGCTTAGGCTCAGGCTCCAAGCACATTTTGGCAAGGTGTGATCCCCATTATTTCAATCTTAATGGAGGCTGGACTAACAACGGCTGCAACAGCTAATGGAAGAGCTGCTTATTTCAGTTGTTGCGTGGGCAAGGGGCCCCCCTTCTCGGTTTTCGGCCACACTGTACCTACATTGAATGAGGCACCTGACTGGATGTTGCCACCACGATGGCGTCAGGCTGCTCTGCCAGCCAGGTGGCAGGACCCCCTGCTTCCCAGGAATGAAAAGCGCGTCTCAGCCCCCCGGCGAAGTCAGTCCTGATGGCCAAAGGCCAGGAGCAACCCATGGCCAGTGCAGCCTCTCCCAAAAGCAGCATGGCACTGGGAGGCTGTTTGGATAAAACCTCTTAGGCCAGCTTCAAAGAGGGAAGCATGAGCTGTCCCTGCTGTTTTCCACCTCACACGTGCCCAGCAAGCCCCTTCCCCAGGGATGGCTGTGGGAAGGGGCCGGCAGAGGACCCCCGCACCTCCAGGCCAGGCTCCCTTGGTGGGGCTGGAGCAGGATGCTGCATGGGGCCGGAATGACACCCACCAGTTACCATCCTGTAAACCCACAAATTAGCCCTGTGTAAAAAGAAAAAAGTGACAAGTGACTCGAGAAAGGCTTTGGGTATAGCAGCAGGTGTGGAGGAGGCAGGAGCGGGTGGCTTCAGGCCATGACTGTGCACCAGTGACAAGTGGATGGAGGGCACGTTGGCTTGGAAAGCCTCTGAGTGTTTGCATCTCATACACTGCCGTATCTTTCCTCTGGATATTAAGTTACAACTTTAAACACTGACAGCATACGCACAGAGTTGAAAAGAATTATTTTGCTATTGTATGCAGATAACTATGTTGCTCTGAAGGCATGTACAAATTAAATGTTAATCTGAGTCCGGGGATAATCTAATTATTGCTTCTTTTTGAAGTAAGAGGAACAATATTTATTGAGTAAATTATGGACCTCTGAAGGTAAAATTTGCTTTGAAGATTTAACAACACACATGTTGTTAGTTATTATAACCATACTTGACCCTTGTTGCTTTGTAAAAATTTAAATTAATTTTGAATATTTGCAGAGACGTTGCATTTCAGAAGGCACTACTTCATATTCTTGTCAAATGTCTTTTAAAAGTAGCTGAAATGGCAACATAACAGAGAGCACCAAATATATGAGAAACTGCTTGTCTGATATGGGTACTACACAGCTACTCTGCAATACAGAAGAAATCCCTGTTTTAGCATGGAGGAGACACTGGAAGCATGGAGAAACCATCCTCACCACCATGGGCCAGACTTGTGGGCCAGCTCCCCGCATGCTCACACCTCCACCCTTGGAGAGAAGAACCCTGGCCAGATGCCTACTGGAAAGGGCCCAGAGCATCCTGGTTTTCTGTTGGGGGGGGGGGGGGTGATCACAGCATAGTGATGGACCTAGAGGCAAGACCTAGTACCCCCAGGAGAGTTTAGCAGCTCCAACGGGACCAGACAATGAAATCTCACACATCCGCTCTGCCCGTTTCACTCCTCGGTCCATGAAAAGCCTTTCCATGGATGGAGATAATCCTTCCTCCAACCTGGCTGGTGAATTCTCACACCATATTAAACCCAGTCAATCATATTCAGCTTCACTTTCAGCACTAGAGCTACTCAGTAATTTGATTATATACTAAAGCCCAGTTAACAAAACCCCCAATCAAATAATAACAAACTATTGTTACAATAATGTGATTTCATAGAATGCCTATATGGATTTTTTCATCAGTAACTCCCTGAACACTGTACAGAAGAAGCAGTTTCCACTATTCCTTATGCTGTTTATTTCCCCAATCACTTATTTTTAAGTCTGTATCACTTTGTCTGACAGTTCATAATCTGAATTTGAAAAACATCATGCGGAGCATTTTGTCTGAGTCTTTCAAGCTTGGATTCAGGTTTGTGTGTTCCAAATATCTGACAGCCTTCAGATCTCTTTTTTGTTCAGGCCCATCTCTGTAATCACCCCAGCATCACTGACAGAAGTTGCAGAAATAATAGGTTGGAAATATCTGAGCAACATTTAGGGAAATGTTTCTGCTTATCAGAAGGCAATCAGGAAATTAAGTGGTGAGCACTAATTGAGTTACATTTAAGTGAAATTATAGATGGAAGGACTGTATTCTGGGGAATTTCCATTGGCCAGATGTTCTGAGCTGCCAATTTCCCACAAGGAAGAATATTTTGAGTTTGATGTCTGTAAACCATGCTCTGTTAGTCATGTTCAGAATAGTCAAGAAACATGTTGGAGACCCAGCCATCTCATGGGGTTTTTAGTTCATGAGACTCCAACACAGTCCTGCCTGCGGGACAAGCAGAAGTGACTAACCCCTTACAAATAAATTAAACTGCTTCCCCTTTTTTGGCGGTCTCATGCAATGCTGATATATTGCCCTTGGAAGTTGTTATCCTGATCTCTTTGAAGAATTATGCTGTAAATCAAATGAGAACAGCTGGAGTCAGAATTAGAAATGGAACCCCTTCTGCTGTGCAAACCAAGATTTCCAGTAAAACAGCAGATGCGCCCTACCCTTTGTCAATAATTACTTCATATTGTGAAATACCCTTCAGCACTCACCATTCATTTCACATGCCAAGAACGGTTTCCCAGGGCTGTACGCCACCTCTCATAACCTGCACGCAACCATTCAGCTTCAAGATAGGTACTGGAGGGATCAAAGCCAGGCAGAGGGGTGACCTGACCGGTGCATGGGCTCACCTGGGACCCCAGCACTCCACTGTGTGGCAAAGCAGGGTTGAACACAGAGCCAGCTCCCAGCACGACCTGTGGCAGGAGCTTCAGCAGCACCAAATGGCTTGGTCCTCCCACAGCTAGGTTTTCTGGATTACCAAGCTGCCAGCACCATCCAGCTGACAGCCATGTACTAGCCCCAGAGCCGGAACCCTTCCCTCCGCACCCACTGTTCCTGTTAAGGGCCATCCGGAGGAACACACCTTGTAGCTCACCTGCAACATTAGCAAGCACTTGAAGTTTCTCAGGAAATTCAATCCCTGTCTGTGGATCAGCCACAAGCAAGCTTTGCCTCCTGTACCCTCGAGTTTCACCTGATGGTAAAAAATTCTGCTGTGCCAGACATAGAAAAATATCAACCATGCCCTCTAGTCTGGAGCTTTAGATGTTTACTGAGGCCTTAAAAATAAAGAAAATTATCTTGATAAATCTTCCTATAGAAAGCCTGGACAGCAACTGGAAGGTAGTCTGATATGCTTAAGGCATGTTCCATAGTGTTCAACAGCAGCAACAGGATTTCCTACAATCTCATGACTTACTGGCCAGATATTTTGCATGGCTGTAGTCTAGATATCATATGAGATCCGCTGAGGCTAGGACATCGTTTCCATGGTGTGACAGAGTCTTCAAACCATCTGGAAGAAGGAAGGGAATCTTACCCACAGATACAGCTATATGCCAGCTTTTTCTGTCCATAGGGCATCTAGAGGCATTGCCAGATCTCAAAGTGAATGACTGATTTGATGTGTGCTTCAAAGGAGGCCACACCTTAGCTTTGGATCCTCAAAGTCCTTCCTTTGCCTGCAGCATCGACAGTGTCCAGCCTTCACTGAGATACAAGCTGTTTTGATATTAATCAAGCATCAGGCACTTAGAGATAATTTTATGAAGTCCATGGCACCTTGTCAGTTCACCTGGTGGCTGCACACAGGTTTAAAATCAGACCACATGTGGTCACATGGGACTCTGCAAAGGAAAGCAACATCACCAGAGAGGCAATTTCATTCCTTCTCACTGTCAATTTGAGTACATCACTCTGAAACCTTGCTCCTTACACGTACAGGACATCAGTAGCACGTAGTCAATAGCATCAAAAGCTGGAGAGGGGCCCGAGAGAATGAGAATGGTTACTCTCTGCTGACTGAAAGCAGGAGATGCTCAGTCAGCGCTCTTCAAGCTATTTTTGTCCTCTTGGCTGCCTTTGTATCTGGATTGGGCTTGATTTGATGAGTTTATAATTGACCTACAATGGCTTGTTGGAGCATTTATTCAGCAGTGCTAGGACAACTACGTGCATGTAGGAAAAAAGGAAAATTTTAATTTCAAGTGAGGCATTACTTTAACCAAGAGTGACACCAATTTCTCATGTTCCTTCTGCTACTCAAGAGGAGCACAAGTAGGTCTACAGCTTGAGCTGAACACAGGGAATGCAGGCGTCCGGTTTGTTCACTTGCATAGGAGGGCAGGGGACTCATGCTGGTCTTGACAAGCCGTTTTCCGTTCATCGGATTGTTCATCCGTGCAGGGCTTTGCTGTTAGCAGTGTTAACCTGGGTTAGTGAAATGGTCACACCTCTACACAACTCCTGTAGGCATAGTTTGGCAGTTTTAAAGAAAGCTGATAAGAAAGTTCCCTTGGGTCTGTTAAGCAGCCTCCATAGGAGAAATTCTTTGTTTCAACTTGCATGCTTCACTGTCACTTTCATAAATATCTGATCCTTGCTCCATCTGGTACTGGATTTAAAAAATATGGCATCTAACCAGTTCTCAGATTATCAGTCTAACAAACAACAAGTAGTGTAATAATTACTGATTTTTTTTTTCTCAGAATAAAAAACTTGTTCCATGAAGGAGCCTAGAAAACATCCCATGTTAGGGGACACTCTTCCTGCCTTCTCTATAACCAGAGTGCCTTTTTCATGCTTTTTTTTCTCTCCTCCTGGTCTCCACCCAGGATATTTCAAGACCCAACCTCAGCATTCAGCAGGTGCTGCAGACCCTCCTGTGGCAGAGTCCTTCCGTGTGAGGGGTGGGCACATCCTTATCTTGAGCCTGAGCCTGAGCGAGCGAGGAGAAGAGGAAGAAACTTCTGCATAGCTGATCCCCAGGATAGGAAACATAGCTTTCTGGGAATTTGGGAGCCAACAACTGACTTGGACAGAGCTGCTGCCAACACTGCTCTACATGGCAGTGAAAAATATTGACATTCCCAGACGATGTACCTGGACCATTCCAACACCATGGCCCACAAGACACTTCCTCCACAGTCCTCTTAGTCTTTGGTGCTCTGCTACAAGAAGCTGAGTAGTCTATTGTCTGAGGCAGTTTTGCAGAGCAAAGGGTTGTATTAATGAGAACACTTTAGATTAATGCCAGCAAGGTTATCCTTTGAGGTTTTTCCTTTATATTGAAGAAATGAAACACTCTGGTTTCACACCATCCTGCCAAAGGGAGCCTCTCTAATAGAAACTGGGCACAGTGAAGGCTTTGGATGGGAAGAATTTGGGGTTGCAATTCTTTTCAAACAGAATAATCGTTAGAAGGTATCTGAGCAGTCACGCTATTTCCCCATTTGTCATCAAATGCATAAGGAAAACTGCCTCATCTGCAACTCTGCTTTCAAAATTCAGTCAGAGCAAGTTGTATACATTACTTACCACAGCACAGCCTCTTTGCTTTTCTCTGAATGAACACCACCATGATTATGATTTTACCAGCACTATGGTATATTACCACAGAATTTTCACCTACTTGACTAAGAAGCAGTGAAAAATCTTACTCGCTTTTTTAACCTAAATGGGTGGCATATAAATTAATGCAGCCCACAGGGCACTCTAAGTAAAATGATTCATGTTCCTTACATGGCAAACATTAACAGATTTTTTTTTTTTTAATCACTTTAGTAAACAATCTTTGGGGAGTTTTGCTGAGAGCCTAATCTGTATTTAATTTAGTCATTTGAAAATTACATGGAAGAGCTTTGTGAAAAATCTCTTCAAAATGTAGCTGTGTTGTTTACCTTAATACTCAAAACAGCAGCCAAGTGAAGCATTTGCTTTATTCTGGCCTCATTCTGTAAACGACTGAATGCATAAATCCAAGATTCTGGATCCAGCCCACTGTAAGCTTGAGCCCTTCATTAATTCCTTCTTTACCATTTTTACATATTTGCTGAAAAAAGCTTTTTGCAAGTTTCCCTTAAAAATCTGTCAAAGTCATTAGATATGACAGCTTCACTAGCATACAACGCTAAGGAGAAAATGCTGTCTAGGTACTACAGTAAAAAAAAACCCTCCTGTGTTAAATGATGGAAGAAAAAACAAAGAGGAAGCCCAGCCTGGTGCAGTGGAGATTTGTGGTACAGCAACTTCTCCTTTAATTTAAACATTGAAATGAATGACTAAATTCGATTTTGAGCTTTCAGAGGCAAGATGCCTTGAGAAGCATGGCAAAAAGAAAACACAATATATGGGATGAGTTAAAATAAAAACAACAGGCCTTGTGAATAAGCCCACTTCAAAATAATGTAATAAAGGTGAAACGGAGAACGTCTGAATCTATTTTTCAATTAAAAACCAAGACAAATCATTAATATATGCCTAACAATGACTGAAAACACAACCTGCTAAAATGGCTGAGTCTCATTGGGGCTGCATTTAAATTCTGCTAAGTATTAAGAAATGCCTAAATAATGGACAGAGTTCAGGGGTGCATAATACATCTTGTTATAAAGAGCACCTGCTGAGACCATACTGGCCTATAGTTTAAATATTTTCTACAATTAAAATACCTAAATGTAGAGGCCACCTGTTTCCTGCCTTTGCCTTCCCCAAGTGCCAGAAGTTTTACTGTAAACACAGGTGAGCAAAATAAGATGCTGCCTGATCTTAGGGGAATCAAGGAATTTGCACAACAGCTGAAGTCCCAGCCAGCCACTTTTGGACTCCCGGACCATCAATTAAAACTGATGAGAGAAGCAGCATCCTCTCTTCCTCTCCCAGTGGCAAGACGCTTACACAGGAATTCCCACACCAGGCTGGGGCAACAGCTATCCATCCAGCAGTTTGGATTTGACAGTAACCAGTACCAGATGTTTCAGCAAAGGCATAATAAAATGCAGAGAGAGTAATTGTGGAGAAAGCTACTCAGTTTTTCCTGATTTCCTGCTGGTCCCTGGGCAATGCATATACCCTGGGACATACTGCATCCCAAGAAACTGGTCTGGCTATTCAGAAATTTGCCAAAAAGCTGTCCAGATGGCAACCCTGAATTCATTGCCGACCGGTAAAATAGAGAGGCTGTAGACCATCCTTACTGTATGACCCTTAAGAGAGGTTGGATTTCCATTTAATTTTAGTCTAACTGTGAAAAATAAAGAAGGTAAAACATTTCGAGGAATTCTAAAAATGTTTTCTCTCTTATAATGAGACATATTAAGGTGGTGTCAGGTGAGCAGGAGTCTTGAAGACTGGAAATAGAGACCGGAAAATATATCTGCAGGCCCAATCTTTCCCTGATAATATTGGCACACCAGTTAATACCAGCTGGGAATCAGGTCCTGCTCATTGAGAAGGTCAGTTGCTCAGTTGTTAGCCCAAGATACCAACTGAACATCTAGTCTGGTAGCCCAGTAAGATGCAACTCAGAAAGCTCTGCTTTTGAATAATCCCATTAGCACACCAGTCCCTGGAAGAGAATCCTCCACATCAGGAAACCCTTGCTGACAAACATCTACTATCTAAAACTCCACCCCCCGCAAGAGATTTTGCACAATGCAAGCTTAGGGTAAAATGGAAACCACATGATGCTTGGGGTGTACACAGGCAAACGGGCACGGGCAATCCTGCGCTTCTCTGCCCCATGAGCTGGGCAGATGTGAGGCAGCTCCAATCCAGGAGTTGTACAGCTGCACCACTGCTGATCCTGTTGGCCATGCTAAGCAGCATCTGGCCAGTCCAGAGGGCTGCCCGTGCCTGCTCGAATAGGCACATCCTTGGTTTTGCCAGCTCAGGTGCCTGGAGCACAGCTTTGGCTGCGCTGGACCAAGGCAGGCATATCCACAGCAGGGCACAATGCAAATCAGGAAAGGAGATTGGTTTTTTTAATTTTTTTTCCCATTCCTGTTTTCAAACTTCTTTGGAGGACCTGACAATGAATCAAAGTTACAGTTTTGCAGAAATGCACAGAACGTTTATTCAATTTGACAGAAGTGTACAAATATTTCTGAAAGACATAAAGGCATAAAACAGGTCCTGGTTTCTTACTAACTAATGCACAGATGATGCCGTGAACCTGAAAGCAGGAAGCTAGCTGGCTCCTACATGGGAAAGCAGCGAAGTTCTGGAAGGGTTCAATTAACTTAAAGCTTACTATTTTTCCCCTTTCTTTTCTTTTGACCAGTGAGGTGCTTTCATCTGGTAAATTTTAATGTGTAAGGGCACTTACTGAAATGAGGTACAGTTATAATACAATAACAAACTGATTTACAGCACCTCTGCACAGAAACTGGCAGTAGTACCAAAATTATGATAAGCTTTGGGACATGAACAAACACTTACAATTATGCAATTTTGTTGAGACCATAAAAAATATCCTCTTCTGAGCAGTTCCTGAGCCAGGGGATAAGGAAAATGACCCAACAGATAAGGTTACATAGCACATTTCAGTGAAGACTATAGCCATCATTCTCACATTGCTCTTTTCTCACAACTGTTAGAAGATTACTGATCCATACTCTCAAATCTTAAATAGCAGGTGCATCTCTCTTAGCTTGCCCTTTTAGAAAGACAACTCAAGAGAAAATCAACACTAGCTTTCACAGCTCTTGGTGGCATACTTACAATTCCAAAATGTTACGCCTCCCCTGCTACCCATTGCTTCTTGCAAAGCATTTGAAATCATGTCATAAATTAAAGATTATAAAACAAAGGCTTCAAAATAACTTAATTGTTATATTTATCATGGGGAAAATCTTGCACTGAATATTAAATACTATCCTTAAAGCCATTTGGTCATACAGAGAGCAACTATGGACATTTAGAAAAGCAAACACAATTGTATTTCCAAAGTGCTGCTGAGATTAGAAAATGAGCCATCAGAGGTAAACAATCTTCTCTTCTATTCTGCCTCCACTTCCTGCATCTTGGACGCTCTCAGGCTGGTGGTTCAGCAGCAGTGCATCTACCTGTGGTGGCTGGATGGATCCCTCGTTTGGAATGCTTGTTTGGGGACCCTGGGTCTGCGATGCATTCAGATCTGTAACGCACAAGAGAAGTCCATGTGACAATGCATCTTCTGCTATGCCCGTGCCATCATAAAGAGCAAATTCTGACTTTTTCATTAGCACCATTTTCTAGTTTGCTGCATCTGTCTAGAAAGGAACACACTGCTGTATTACAAATGATACTACAGCCTGGTGAGAGATACCTTACCCAAGTTTACTGAAATCTGTTCAAGTCTGTCCACTGTCATCCAAGGGATGATCACTGTCACTATTTTAACAATAAGAGAAATTTATACCCATACTTCACTAACCAGACATACAAAAATGGAAAGGCATAAATGCTGTCAGAGTTGGGCTGGAGAGAAACATACAGCACATAATTAGTACCTTTATTAGTAATAATACAATTGTAAAATTAATACAGTTTCCATCACTACGCAGAATTCTATTTGCAAGCCTCCCTTTTACGGATGAAAAAGAATCAACTGAGTAAACCCAGTTAGAAGTCTAATTGACTGGCACTTGCAGTCTGTAACAGATGCATAACCATTCAGCTTTTTCTGCCAAGTTCATCTGTGTTTATTTGCACAAACTACCTACTCTATTCTTGTCTCAATCCTTTAGGTGTGACGTGGAGATAATACTTGCACCCAAACACTAAGAAATTATTAAGGATCTTCATTTGTTATCTTTCCAGTTTTCTCCTGCAAATGCAGAGAATCAGGTACTTGTTTTCCAGCACTGAGCTCTGAAGGCTTTTGGGATGATCTGTGCACTACTTAAAAATAACTTCGGTTGGGTCTTCTCCCTCGCCAGCTTTCTGTACTACTTCAGGCCCTCAGGAACTACACCTTAGGAGTTGGCTTTTCTACATCTGTATTTCTGCAAAGCACTTTTTACCATAAAAACAAACCGTATAACAAGGGAGCGTGTATCCTTGTACCTAGGGAAGAGAAAAGTCTGCAATGGACAAGCTGCAATACTTCTCACTGTAATCTTGCCCAGAATGATCTCTGCTCTTACATCAGGAGGGTTACCCTCTGCAAAAAGGACTCTGCAGGAAGAAGGAGAGCTTGGCACCCCTCCCACAGCATGGGTAGCCCCAGAAGTAAGCAAACCCAGCACTGGGGTCCTTTGAGCGTTGGCCATTCATACAGAGAGCTAAAAAGACATTTCATGCCTGCTCTAGTCCCTACTCCTTCTCACACATATGTGCAATGAAAATCTGTTATAAAGGAGATACTTGGTTTTTTACACACCATGTCGCTCTAACTGGCGGCAATTTAAAATGACACCTGCCCACACTTGCCATTCCCCTGGCACATGTGGCTTTTGCCAGTCTTGTTCACTGAGGCAGGGGTTTAAGGCAAACCAAGCTTGCTGGCACCCTGCAAAGCCTAGGCTCCCCAGCTGCTCCCCACCATGGGGTGGGTGGAGCGGTGGGAGATGATTATGCGATGGGCACGTGGGAACACACCGCATCGCTGCCTCTGCCTTCAGCGTCTTCTCCTCTTTGACATTCATACAGCTGGGGGGAGCAAACAGGCTTTGGGGCTTTGGCTCCCAGCATAAGCCACATACATGTTATACCTGCAGCTGAGACTGCAGGGTCAGTGGCAGGGGCAAGGTATGTATACACAAGTGGTGCTTGGTCATAGTGGGATGACACAGGATGTTAAGAAAATTAACCCCACATTCCCTTCCTTTTACTGTTTTACACTGGATTTAAAGCATCAAGTTTTGGTCTTGGTGAAAATCCAGAGTAAGTCTTGATTACAGCAAGTTCTTTGCAATATGTAACACAGCAGGATTTGACTTCCTAACTTACTCAAACAGCCCTGCTTCATTAAAGATCACTTTTGCATTTACTTCTTTTTGATACCCATATTAGAAAAAGATTACAATTTGCAGCAACAGAAGAAACCAGAAATATCCTACGTCTGCTTTTCTTTATGTAAATTGGATACTTCAGTTTTATTTATTTAATAAAAGAGCCCTACCAGTGGAAGGTCCTCAACCTCTAAACACTTATATTTTGGGGTAATTCTGCCCACATTAATATTCCTTTTAAGTCCTGTGAGTCTATTCACCTTAACAAAGTTATGTGCATAAGAATATCAGGCAGTAAGCACTTATTTGAAAGATCTGTTTCCAAAGTTTATGAAGTACATAATTGGAGAAGCCTAATTACAAATTTGAAAAAACCCAGAAAAGAAAGAGAAACACCTTACATGCAGTTATTTGCCACCATCAAAACTAAACAGTAATTGCTTCACCAATTAAAACAGTAGCTGTTTCCAAACCATTTCTCATTAACTGTTACAACTCCAAGCAGCAGAGCTGAGCAGTGGAAACTGTCAGCATTCTGGAAAAACAAATCAGATTCTGTCACTATCTAAACAAATGATTTACCACTAGTTTAGCTGCTTTTTTTATTCTTTTTTTTTTCTCTTTTTTCCCCCCAAATTCTGTTGCACCCAGAGAACCTGAACAGCAGAAGAGCACCCAGGAGGTGAGAGTGAACAGCAGAAGAGCACCCAGGAGGTGAGAGCCCAGCTGCTGCTGGGGTGATCAGTGGCTTCTCAGGCTGAAAACGTTGTGCTTAATCCAACTGAGGAGGGAAGGGGCTGGTTTTGGCTGTGCTTCAGGTGGCACTCAACACAGGCTCTGCCTAATAAAAGTAGAATGTGTCCCTGGGCTGACATACTCAGCCTGCTGGTGGGGAGGGTGCCTGATCACTCCCTACCAGGTGCCATGCTGGAAGCAGCCGAGCCAGGACACCAGCTGGTATCGCAGGCAGCAGCATGATGCATCCTGACAGCGGCTGCTTGGGGAGGGTGGAAGAACTGCCAGAATTGGTAATAACAGCCTCAGGTGAAGGGAAAGTGGGGAAAGGGGACCAATCCGCCAGCCAGTACCAGTTCTTGTTATGCAGAGCACTGATAGCTACCAAGAAGCCTCTCCTGAGCTCCCTGTGCAGCACAGGGACCGGCTGCCCTTGGCCCCATGCAGGAGAATGGTGGGAGAAATCCCCCTCTTTAAATGCTCTCCCAGTACAGGAAAGAAACCTCCACAACAAGCCTTGAAAGCATCAGCTGCAGCCTACTAAAGAACTCTGAGAGCTGAGGATGCTCAAAAAAAAAAAAAAAAAAAAAAGGTATTATCCATGCAGACAGCAAGGAAGAGGAAGGCTGGTGAAGGGGGCTGCTACCAGAAAGTGATGGCTGGGAAGTTCTCCCATGCTCCCCAGGCAGGTGGGGCACCCATGGGAACCTCCCCAGCCCCGTTCTCTGCTGTGCTATGACTGACAGTCAGAACTCAGTATGGACCACGAGCCAGGTAAGTAAGGACCATCGGCCTTTTATGAGCCTCCTTCGTTGTGACTGGAACTCACCTGCCAACATCAGCCACAAAATGAGTTTTGTATTATTCCCTTTCTTTAAATTCAGCGTTTACTTACCCTTTCCTCTGCTCCCTTCCAACCTGTCGAGTGATGCTCGGGCAGGCTGTGTTCAGCTCAACAGCGCACCCACCAGACTAGTACCCAGCAAAACTGCTGCCACTGCCTCTGCCTGCACCCCTCCTGCCTGGGCTGGGCTCTGCCCGCTGTCTTGTTCCTGCACCCCTTGCACAGAAAGGACAGGCGAAGTTGACTACCTGGCCACAGCCTTCCTCTTGCTCATTTACACCTAAGGAACACAATTTTTCCTTCATATTTATATAAGAGCAGAAAATATTCCCATATTTCCAAAGCTTTAACAAAGCTGAGCTGTAGCTCAGACCCTTCTATGAGGTCTTCTGTGAGACTCCCGGCTCCCCACTCCCTCCAACTTCTGCAGCGGCCAAGGGCTGTTGGCATCTCATTGCACCCTGGCCCCTGGAGTTTATGTGCAAACTGAAACACCCTTTACCTGCTTCTCAGTTATGCAAAATTTATTTCTCCTACAACACTGCAGGTAACTCTCTTCTAAAGAGCCAGATCCGCAGCTGCACCGTGTATATCCTAGATAAGAACGGCACAGCTGACCAGAAAAATCCACTTTTTCAATGTTGGGCTGGTCAAACTCCCCAGCAAAGAGGGACTGGCTTGAGGCTGGAGTCCAAGTATGTGGTGATCTGTGACAGCACTTCAACATTTTGGGGCCATGTAGCCTGTTCAGCCCAGCAGTGCCACACCACAGCACAAAATACCACTTAAGCCCAGCCCCTTCTCCTTTTTATCTAAGCTGAGACCATTTCATTAAATAAAGAAAACCCAGGCATTCCCTGTTGTCTCCCCCACCAATTTTCTCAAAAGGGGTTAGAGGCTGTTTCTAACAAATTCTGGAAAAAATCACAAATTGTCTCATGCATACAGACCCATACTGCCAAATCCCACATTAAAAACAAATCCAATTTCCCCCCTGTTCTCTATGAGTTTAGCTCTGGTACTATGAGGATAGGTATCAGGAAACTCCAGAGAGACACTCCCCCAAAATAAAAATACTTTTCTAGGCAACCTATAGACAACAATAACAGCAGACTGCAGGCCTGCAGTGCGTGGGGCCAGCTTTCACAGGAGTTTTTAAGGACATCTCGGTTCTCCAAATGGGGTCTGGGTCCAAACTAGGAGAAATGAGAGCTCCTGGCTAAAAACATGCTGATGTTGTACAGGAAATGAAAAAAAGTGGCATTCCGCATCCTAACTACCATACCCTACCCTTCCTGTAGCACTAAGAGACAGGATTAGTGGCATTGCATAAACTGCTCGGAAGGTGAAGCACAAAGCAATGGCATTTGCAGGAATCTGAGATCAATACATACCAAAACACACACAGCCCATGCTCCGGTGGGGGGGGAGTTGGGATACAATAGCCAAGTAAACAACTCATTAGTCACACTGATTCTCACCTTCCATCTGTTGTCATAGGATGTAAGCACTTCCACATCAAATAAATGCCACAGATTTTCTCCTTCACCCCTCCTCTCTCCCCGGAGGATCAGAGCTCTTCAGGTAAGCCTAGAGTGCCCACAGCGATGATTATGGGAAGGACAGGAAGACATTATCAAGGCACTAGGAACACTCCAGGCAAAAAAGCCCTCGTGAGTCCCTGTGGTTTTAATAGAAAGTCCTTAGTTTTCCTCCTTCAGCTCTAACCCTAATTTCACAGCATCACAGGATAACTCAAATTGGAAGGGATCTTACGAGGCCTCCGATTCAAACTCCTCCTTAAAGCTGGGTCAGCTCTGACATCAGGCCGGGTTAGATACTTGTGGTTTTTTCCTTCCCAGCTGTTCCCCCTCGAAAAAGTGGGGGGTGGGGGGTGGTGTAAGTTTGGGGGGAACTCACCACATGGATTTTGTAGAAACTGCATGTATACACTGAATTAATTTGCTGTGACTTTCAGAGATCTGTGTCACATGTTGGCCTTCTTTACAAAATGAAATTTCATTAAATGAAGAGAAATTTATGCCACTTTTAGCAACAAATATGTTAAAGATTCTCAAAACACTCCTCTGAAAACATGCAGAGTTAGGTTTTGGGTTTACCATTTATTTTTAATAACTGGTACCAGTTTTTATACCAAGTTCACCTGGACTGACAGCCGACACATCAACTTCAGGCCAAAGCTATTTGAAATGGCAGAGCTGCTGTATTTAATCCCCCCACTGGCACTCATGCATAATGCAAAGCACAAGCAGACACCTAAAAAACAGTGCTAAGTCTACTGGGTCTGGGATATTCAAAGGAATTCAACGGCAACAGGCTCTCATTTGCCATTACAGTTCAACAGTAAACGGCAGCCTAACTCCCATGAGCTCCACAGAAAGTGCCCACCAGCAAATTCCACAGCACCTCTTTGTCTCTAATGATGCTCCCAGTGGTTTCCATGCAGATTCATTACGGATGGACGATTCCCCAGGGAACTCCAGGCCCCTCTCCCTTTCCTCCTGGTGATGATTTGATTTTTTTAGTGCCTACTAAGACTTACCCAATTTGAGATGGATTTTTTCCATACTAGCGGTTCGGTTGTTTATGGAGCTGGTGGTTGGTGGGAGAAAGGGAACGCCACACAGCAGCACCGGACCCACTGGGGCCCTGGAACAGCCAGGATACTGCTGCTGCCGTGCAGGTTCAGACCACTTCGTACAGAGAAGCCATCTATAAGCTTTGAGGATCTGAGGACAATTCTGAGCAGTTTGACTGGGAGCCGAGGTCCCAAACACCATGGAAAAACCAGGCCTTCGCACCTCAGTAAATCTGATTTCACAGCAGGAACTGTATGTGGTACCAGGTCTCAAAGCACTGGGAAAAATATTTTGACCCTGAAGCTACCAAGGAAATAGCCTAATCCATTTCCCAGCTGACTGAATAAGGCAGGAAATCAATCTGAGAATTTTAATGCTGCCATTTACTTTTAACCAGCCCAACCCCGTGAAAAAGCAGCAGCTGCATTTCTTAGGCAAACAAGCACCTTCATGAATAAGAAGTCTTTTCACAAAAAGCAGATGAACAATTAGATCGTAACAGATCCTATGTTAATTAGTCTCATCAGGTTTTGGTGCTTTTTTGTTACAAGACAGAGGACAGAAATAATTCAAAGTCTATCATGAATAAGATCTGAAACATAACTCTTCTTCACATCTGTACTTTGGATTTTTTGATCATGGTAAAATTACTGGAAATGTCATTAATCTGCATGTCTCTGTTCTTTGTTTAGTTGTTGGCTTAGGTAAAACAATGCAATTCAGTTTTCAGGTTTTGCCTCATAATTTTTTAGAGAAGTTTGGTCTAGAGAATTTGGACCAAATTCTTGGCTAAGACAAAATTTACGTTTATTCCACTAGAACTGCTTTATCACAAAGCTCCATAATGGTTCCAACATCTGATACCCATCTTAAAGCTCCAGGTTTTGGAGTCATGTGATGATGCAGCCATCTCTTCTTTTATTAAAGCCCAGTAATCACACTATTTCTAACACTGGTGTTATCAAAGGAAAGATTTTTAAAATATCTCAAGCTCAGACATTGCCAGTGATACCACTTTAACATCAAGTTCATAGCATGCCTCTAGGTTGAAATAATTTAAAATTTTAACCTACTTACACGGCTATGTTATCAGTTGTGTTGGCTTTAAAGCACATGGATTTTAAACTATTTTTGGCATGCTGGTTTTTAATACATATCAATAAGAGAGACTTAAAAATAGGTCTGACTTGAAATCATAACTTGTCTGTGCATTAAATACCCACAGTCTCACCTTGGCAGGGCATACTGCCTGCCAGCTGCCTGCTTCTGCTTAACATTAATTTATTTAGGTATGAATTCCCTATTAAATTGTCTTTGTGCTAAGCTTTGAAGCTTTAGATGGTCAATTACAGACACACACATGGTCCAACAGGTATTCTGCTAACAACGAACACATGTTTTATTGACCTACTTCTTTTCCAGCTCATTAAACACAGCTGCACTCAAATGATCAAGAGAAAATAACCATAAAACCCCAGGAACACCCTTCCTACAAAGGATCACAAGGAACGTGACCAGCTGCCGGCGTGGGGCTGCTGCTCCACCCAGCACCCAGCAGCGTGCCCGCCGTCCCATGCAGGGCACCTCTCCAGGGCCAGGGGTGACTCGCCTGTCCGCTGACCATCACAGCAGGAAAGCTTGGGGAAAATCCTGCAGCCTCTTCGTTCAGGTGTCTAATATGGGTCTATCTGAAGCGGGCTGCAACTGTCTCCCCCGGCCCATAATCTGCAGAAGGCATCTGGCCAGTGGGCTGAAGTCAAAACAAACTGCGGTCAGTGGGTAACGCTCCTGCTTGAATGCTTGCTGGAGAAAGAGAAATCCCATAAAGTTACAGACCCAAGCAGCATTTCCAAAGACTCGGCAGACGATGAAACCAGCCCCTCTTTCTGCCGCCAGCCAGTACATCCCCACACCTCCCTTGCCCACCATCCCAATTTGCACCCTGCACGTAAAACACTGCAGTGAAGCTTCCTCTCCCTCCCTCCTGAAGAGAGAAACAGTTAGCATTAACCCTGAAAAAAACAATGTCTCTGGCACATGAACTCACTCCCTTTGAAACAAAAGGGGACATTTACACATCAAAACTATTCTTTTCAGCTCTCTGTTACCACAGACAGACATTATTGTGCTGATTAACTTTGCTTCATATTTTAGGGATGGTTTTGGTTGTTTGGGTTTTTTTAACTACAGTTTTGCTTTGAAATAAACATTAAATCAAAGACCTTGGCAAACAATCGGTTTAGTCCCCAGCTTTTGGCCAGTCTTTCAGGTGCAACACAAAGGAGAGTGCTTTGGACTTTGGCAAACATTTTCTTGAGTAGCAGAAGGGCACAACTCTGTAACAAAAGCCAAAAGGGGGAGATCATTTATAAAACACTCTCAAGTGTCCTCCTAAGCACCTTGGGTTTGTATGGTAGTTTCCTAAAACCAGGCCAGATCCATCACTTCTTACTCATAAAAGATGATGAGATCAAAACTCAAAGTAAGTGGCAGAGGAATACTAAGCCAATATATAGAACTGCTGCAGAAGCATAAAATAAGGCAAAGGACCTGTTTCAAATCAATTACATGCTAATCTTACCCTTTAATAGAAGCTGCTGCTTGTTGATTAATGCAGGAAAAAATATGGGCAGTACTATAAAAGTGAGCACCTGAGAGAAGCTTCTAATCTGATAGTCACAGAGATACTTGTTCTCCCCTGAGCTCAAAACACAGGGAAATAGTTGCTAAATTTTGACTGCAGTTTTGAGTATTAGCACAGCCATTTTTATCCATTTTTATTCAGGTTGGCACAAAGCATGTGCACTGATGTTTTCTTCTTGCAGTCATTGAAAAAAACAGCAAAAACTGAAAAGTTGCACATTCCCCAAGTTTTGCATTGTAACCATAAGAAATTTCAGGGTGTGATCGAATATTTTGAAATGGGTGCCCTTTTTAATTGTTTGCTAAATGCTCTGTGAATATATAACTGCTGTGAAAACAGTGTGCATAAAAGCTAAGGGGAAAACTGTACATCAAAGCCAGAAAAAAGCACAATTATCAAATAAGCATGTGCCTCCATCCCTTCAGCCAAGCGCTTTCCTTGAGTGCACGGAACGTACTTGGATCCACTTTCCTTGCTTCTGCTCCCACTTCTCTCCACTATGGGCAACACTGACCTTACCCTTAAGCCCCAATTCATCACCACCTCCTTCTACCTTGCCTTTACTACAAGTTGTCTTCATCTCTAGTCCCGCAGCTGAGCCTCTGTAAACCGTGGCTCTGCTTTGGTCCGACTCCCTCCTCTGCCTTCCCACTCCTTCGCTTCATGCACTCCAGCTCTGCACCAGTCCCATCCCACCACTCCAGAGAGCAGGCTGCTTCCCCACAGCAGAAAAAAAGTGATGCTATGTTTAAAACACCCTCCTGCATTCATTTTCACCTTCAGTTCAAAACTGTCTGTGTTTAACGCAGAAGCCTTTCTTAGGCCATCATCCCCTTCCCATTGCAGCTGTGCACAGGAGACAGCTTCTCTGCAGTTCCTGCTGTCAGCAACAACTATCATGCAATTCTCAATCTCAATTAAAAGAAGAAAAAAAATATATCTCTTTTCATCCTTGCCAAATATACTACTTTCCCTGTCTGTCATGTATTCTTTAACATGGAATATATTCAATTACTTTTAAAGGCACATGGATTTCTTTTATTTTTCTATGGCAGACCCTAAACGAATACAGCCAAATCGCATTTACTTTTGTATCATTTACGTTCCAGCTCTAGATCAAACTTCCAAGGGACGCTTAAGGAATCTTGGCAGGTGACTGCTGGAAGTCTTGCTATTCGATTAAACTAAAACCAACTTCCAAAACAGCACCAACACTCCTCCCATCTACTGTGCCACCAAAAATTTACACCCAAAGGAAAGTTTTCTATAGCATCTGGGGAGGCAGAACAAGATACTTCACAAAATCTCCTCTAGTAGTTTGGCTATGGCCAATATAATTTATGTGGAAGGCAACTGGGTGCTCCTGTGATGAATGCCAGTAAAAGACAGACAATCCTCCCCAGTTTCTCAATAAATATTTAACAGCAGATGCTGCTGAGGAGGTTTCATATTACTAAGACTTCATTACTTTTATAAAACATGCTACAGGCCATTTCCTGGAATATGTAAAGTATTATACTAAATAATTAAAATGAGATTGTACTTTTCAAAATAAGCCAGATACACTTGGTGATTCAGCTACATGATTTTACAGGGTGTGTTTGCATACTCAGTATCTTGCAAAATGTGATCATCCATAAACAGCTTCTCCCAGCCATTAGGATGCATTATTTATTCATACTTGTGCATCTATTTCAGGCTCTAACTCCATTATAAAACGTATACAAAACAATTTTAATGTACTAAAGCAGGGCACGCAACCAGGTCTCCACCCACAGATCACATTACCTGACGAAAGCACGGACCTCCCAAGGAATCTTCCTGACATCAAACAACAATTAGCAAGACTCTTGTTTTGTGACTGCTTTTCCTGAGAGATCACCTCTTTCCCTGTGGACTTGCTGCCAAAGTCACAGCTCTGCACAACCCTGAGCTGGAGCTGCTTCACTACAAACCAGTTGTCTGGCAAAAGACCCCCTGCCCAGGGTCTTCTGCTTCAAATCATGATCCTTTCTCTCCTTCCACTTCCCTAAAACCCGTATCTATTGGAACACCCTCACCTAAGTAAAGAGCAGATCTGCATGTAAGAGATATGGGCCAAACCATTCCAGTTTCATTGGTGCCAGTAATTCCACTGACTTCAAAAACCATTGCACTTAAGTTGCAGGAACTGTAAATATGAGGAAAATGAGAAAGATTTGGCCATTGTCCTGTTGTCGTTTAAGAAGTCTGCAGGCAATGAAACCCTGAGTATGATGTGCAGATTTACACCAACACCAGTGGTACCTCAAAAGACAGGGATGGACAATCTCTTCCCTCCATTCATCACCTTAAAGACGTGCACTATTTTAAACTTCTCTTCTAATGAATGAGCTCTAAATGAGAAGATATTAGAAAGAATAAAATCAGACAGGCATTACACAGGAAATTCGGTACTTACATTAAGCATACAAATAAAACCAGCACATCATTAACTGCCTTAATTAAAAGGTTATGTAATACTGCTGCATCTACTGTGGTTATGTTCAGAAATGAGAAAAAGTGTTTTGAGATGAGAAAATTAGTAACAGAACTACAAACCCTAGTGCTGCAAAGCTGAAAAGCGTTACTTGAAATATACTAATTGCAGATAACATATAATGACATATTTTTTACTTTAGTATCACTCTGCCATGTGATTTAATCCCTTTTGCCATCTGCTTTAAACAAATGGCAGTGTTATTCCCAAGAGGAAAAAAAGACTTCCCCTGTGATTCACTTCTACCAAGTATCCCACAGACACTGATGTCTTATGGCAGAGCACAAAACTCAGAGGAGGCAAATTTGCTGTTATCTGTTGCAGAGTGAAAAGTAAGATCTTACTTGTTCTAATAAATCAATGTGATTTTGAACTTGGGAGATGCAGGTGCTAATGTTACTCAACTTCATATTCTTATAGCTCCATTTCGTTTTATTCTCATTATAACTTATATTGAGCACTGAATGGGCTCTGTGCACATCCATGCAGCCATCCATCCTAAGAGTAGAAGGAATATGTTGAACGCATAAAGAGCAATTTGGAATTAATTGCATGTTCTCAATTTGGCTTCTACTCAATTAAAAAAGACAGAAAGTTTAAAGTAGCTCAAAATATCACATCTGCTCAGGAGGCTCTCTGACAAACCTGCAGCTCCACAGTCATGTCATCCCTTCCTTTTAAAAGACTTCCCTCCTTCCCTCTTCTCAAGTGAAAGAGCAACAGAAAGAATTCACTCACTGTGCAGGGCAAACAGTGAAAAAAACGGCACTATAAAAAATATTGTGAAACACAACAGAAAAACTCAAAATAGGCAGAAAAGCATCCTCACATGCCACTCCGCAGATGGTAAGAGGTTGGCCTGCTGTTGGCTATGAAGGATGCTGTTTAAACAGGAGACATGTAAAGTGTGTGCTCTATGGGGCACAATTACGTTCCAGCTCAGAAGACAAACAGGTCGGATATACTCAGGAGGAGTTCATACAGCAGCAATAGTACAGGAATTAACTCACAACAGTCACATATGCAGAACAGTGAAGACTTTCTTTGTGGAAGCTAGTCATTATTTAACAGGTTCCAATTGATGAAAGCGATCTTATTCAACAAAGTCCTCAATATGGGATCCCATTAACCACCTCCAGTGCTGGCAGCAGTAGCTATGCTTATTTGAATAAGGCCCTGAGTTACTGAGCTTCACCCCTTGCCAAAATCCTGTGCTGACTTGGAACCAGGGGGAAACAGCTTGTACATCTTCAGACGGCTTTTTAACACTGTAGTGCACAGCGTATTTCACCTGTTTTTACCACACTTGCATCAGCTTTACATTGTACACCTCTTCTGACTGCAACAAATTCATCTCACACAAATATGAGAAAAGAGCCAGGCACATACAGCGCCATCCTCAACCTCCCTGATGGAAACATATGCAGATACTCTTACACAATCTCATTAGGCCACAGCTGATGTTAAGGTAGCCAAAAAATAACGTGCTGTTCTAAACATCATCTCAATAACCAATGGGAAACTAAAACAAATTAATCTGATCTACAGTTTTAAGAACAGGTTCAACAGCGCAATCACCATTAGCACAATCCACCTTAAGGAATAGGAAAGGAATTTCTTATAAAGAATAAGGGGAAAAAATGGAGTTATAGGATACTACTCATTGTTTCTGGGGTTTTTGCTTTTTCTATTGCAAATAAAATATTTTACATCTCTGGAAACCACTTTCTTTGATGAAAACCACTATAAACAGATTATTTTGCCAAAATCAAGCCATCTCATTTGCTTATATGCATACATGTACAAATTTCTGTCCTTTAAAATAAGATTAAAATCACATTAATCAAAGAGCCCCATTTTTGCTTCCTGTTTTGCATTTGGCTGTTTATGGAGATCACAGGTTTTTCTATGTTCCCCATAAAGATTTAAATTATATTTTTCACTCCATCATGCATAAAGATTTTTCATGCTAACACTGCAAATGTCTGGGGAAAAAAAATCTCCCACAATCAAGTTTCAGTGCAGTTTTCCAGATCTATCACTTTTTAACTCTATTCCTGTAGCTACAACATCTGAATAAAAAAAATTAAAGGCAATACCAGTGAACAATGCTACTCACTTCAAAGCTTAAAAGAATTAAAAATGCACTGATTCCTGAAATCAAAGAGGTGAATCCATAGGTAAATCCTTAGGCATCACTTCAGCTAGTTAACCTGACATGTCAATTAAATGCAAGAGTAATTTATTCAATTCTCAGTCTAGTCTGACACAAAACCTATACTTCCCGATTCCTAATTAGCCAAAGTACTTGTCTTCTTTCATGCAGATAATTTCATAACCATTAGTGTAAAGCATTAACACATTTTTCTTTCAATCATATTCTCCTCCTGTTGACTGACACACCTTTTCTAGCGAGTGTACTTGTGCCAGTTTCAGCTTTGTGGGAACTTGCCCCAAGGTCTTTAGTAAAGTTCCCTCCCATACACATAAAACAATGATATATACTCATGATGCTAGCTATGTGAAGAGACATATGTCTTACCTTAGAAAATATGAATGGAAAATTATGCACTGGAGGAATGTAGCCGTTTCCATCTGAGTGTATTTATGAAGCTAAATTGGATAGTACTTAACATACGGTAGAATGCAGCATGATTAACTCCTTGACAACATGTTCAGGTGGTGTTTCTCATTAAATAATTTAAGTTTTTTTTGACAGGCCAGACTTCTTACAAGATGCCTAATAATTCTAGGAGAATTAATCAAAACAAAGAAATTCCTTTTGTGTACACACAAAACTTACTATATGCAAGATCTGGCCATGTATCTGGTACGTGGCTATTTCCAGTAAACCATACTCAGTATTTGTTTCTTAGTTCTCTTTTGACTTATTACTTAGGAATGTTTTTTGAAAGATGGTTATGAGACTTTATACATAGAGCTGGTTGAAAAATGCAGTAAAATGTCATGAAACATTCATCCACATGAAAATATTAAAAGTTTCAGATAACTTTAAAATTCTTTCTAGTCTTTCTCTCATTGCATCTCTGTTGGTTTTCCTTCACAGTGATCGGAACTGACTATATCCTGCAGAGGTGTCAGGAAATGGAAGCACAAGTTTAGAGACCTTCTTAAACTCTGCTCAACTCTTTGGGGAAAAAGCATAGCAAAAAAAAAAACAACCACAACCCCAAAAAAGGGAAATCAGCTTCCTTGTATGAAACTTTCATACTGCTCAGCTTGATTCACATTGCTTAGGAACAAGTGATTTATTTCATTTCCATGTGCAGAGCCATTTGCTGGGGCTTCAGATGCCATCTGTCTTTCAGGGGGGAAGTTTAGTGTTCTTCTCATTACCCGCTCCCCATACAGTGGGCTCCTGATGCATGACAGAAGCAAGTGTGAATTGTGCAGGCTCATGCACTGCATGATCAGAGCATAGAATGCTTGTCACCCTCCAAATCACAAATGTGACTGTGGAATGTGATGGCATATCTCTCTGGGGGAGGCTCTCAGCCCTGCCTGCTCCAGCAACGCGCCAGGGGGCTTCGCAGCACCATCTACACCATCAGGATGCTGCAAGGATTTGCTGCACTGCTTTGCCAAAGGCACCTTGTGACTCAGTCAAAGCAGTAACTGCAGGTTTTACAGACATGACATAGCCAGAGAGACTCACACTAGCCTCTTACCCTACCTCTTGGGCAGACTTTGTAGCCAGTGCTGGTCCCCAGGCTGGTGGGACTGCACCGGTGCCCCACTACCAGGGCAAGATAAGGATGTTTACAAAAGATGCAGTGACAGCCAGTGAACACAAAGCTGGCCCATTGTAGGTGAAGGGCATCTTTACATACTGAAGCTCCACCAGCTTATCTTAGAATCAGTGCAATTAAACTGGTACAAGCCAGTTTAATTAAACCAGACACTCTTATGTGGGCTCAGTAGAAAGTATCCTGGTTAGCTTGCATCTGAATGTTTGCCAGTGCAAGCTAATCCACTTTTGAGAGGTTTAAACCCACATATGTGTTCCTTTTAAAATTTGCGCTACCTTAGCTAACCTATTACTAAAATGACAACTTCAGTCAAACTAGAACAAGTTTCACCAGGCTAATTGTTTAGGCATTTTTAGAAATATTAATCTCTTTTACTAATCAGCTTGGTTTGCTGATTGTCGTGATGAGGCTAGCCTGCCCTACCTTTGATTATAAAATGCTATTTTGGCAATCCATGTACCAAGGACTAGTAAGGCTGTAGTGGATGCCTGCTTAATACATCACAAGGAGTACTAAGCAGCAGGTGCCTTAATCAAGGACTTTTTATTTGAACAACTTCAAGGTTTGGCCTAAGACAGTTAAAAACCATTGTACCTGTGTATGTTTTCAACTTCTGATCCTGCTGCTCACTGGTCTTTGCTGTGACCTGACCTGCATGCAGCTGATGTTAGGACAGAAGTCATCCTGCACTGCCAGCTGCAGAAAAAATGGGAGCTTGGGCACTGCTGCAGTGTTGACTTGCCATGTCTCACGTGAATTTCACAACTGTGCAGGAAAATCCCACCAAATTGCTTAATCTATTACACTAAAAGCACACCATTGTCCCCTAAGACTTTTAGCTGCTGTGTTTTTTACATGCTGCTCTACAACTCTCACAATAATCAAAGAATGCAGACACCAAATCAGATCAAAACCAGGGTTGTGCACCATGAGAAATAAAACCCAGATAGTTTAGAGTTTCTCATTAGTGTATTTTTAAGTTCTTCAGGGAATTTTCAATGCAATGCAGTGCTTAAATAGGTGGCCTCTTCCACTCATTTTGGTAATCACCATCAATAACTGCCATGCAATCTACGTATCTTTGGGGATTCTGGTAAAATACAAGAATAAAGAAAGGTAATGCAGTAAGAGTTATTTTTACTAACATGGAAACTTATTGTCAAATATTGTATTATCCCTTAAAAATGATGTAATTTTCTTTCCAAAACTACGGAGTCTTTCAGAGGGTGTTTGACCACTGATTATCATTTTAAGATGGTCAATCAAAAGTTATTCTAACTAGAAATCATCAAGTAATGCACATATGTTCTAAAACAGCCAATAAAATGCACTCGAAACAGTAAGAGTGACTTCAGCTCACAAAAAAACCAAACCCAAGTAAAAAAGCATTGGGAAAGGATTCGGAGGGAATAACATTCTGAGTACTGGTATACAAACACAAACAGGGTTTTTCTGGCTTTTTTTCAAGTTTTCTGCATTTCTGTTCTCCTCATTTTCTCACCTACCCTCAACAAGCTTGCAAAGTAGCATGCAATTGTTTTAGCAAAATCTATTGCTTCCACCATCTTCATTCCTGGGATTATTCATTCTGCGAGGTGGCAAACTGCCCATACTACTTGTTAATTAAATAAAGTGTTAATTACCATTATTAAAGGCATCCTTGATGGTTTTGCTGGAAAAAGACATCTGCTGGTAAGGACCAGTGGATTTCCACAGTGCACTGGTTAACGCTGGCTGACAAGAAGTGTCCACTTTGAGGTCCACCTGATTTTCACTAGTCCTTGCTCTATCAGAATTTGAGATGTTCAGCCCATACACACCATCCTCATAAACGAGAGAAGAATCTGATCTGTTGAGACTGCTTAGAGACACATACACAACAGCTTCATTTAAGTAGAATGTATTTTCGCCATGTAAGCTGTCCAATTGATTATGTCCCATTATCTGCAGAAGGGGGAAAAAAACCCAGAGAACAGCATTTTCACTTTTGTCCAGCACCAGAATCACAGAATCACAGAATATCTTGAGTTGAAAGAGACCCATAAGAATCATGAAGTCCAACTCCCTGCTCCTCACAGGATCACCTAGAGCTAAACCATATGACTACGAGCATCGTCCTGAAGAATCCTTATACCAGGATACATAACATTAACTGCCAGACAGAATGGGGATTCATAGCCAACAGTCACCTCATTTCCCAGAAGTTAACCTCAAAACATGTTAAATTGGATGTGCTTTCAGGAGTAAACAGTTATAAACTAGTACATTTTGCCTTAGCTCCCCTCAAAACGCAGGAAAACTCATTAATAATTGCAAAATAGCAAATAACAAAGGGTTGCTACCTGGAATGCACTGAGCATTGCTGACTCCTTTGAGGGGGTTAACATTTTGCCCCATGGCTCAACGAGGTGCCACTTCACGTATATAAATCTATGTACACTGCAATCCAAAAATAACACTGTACCTCACGTAGACAGGTAATCATAGAGAACAGGACTGCAGCAGTCAAATTGGGGATGGCAAACAGCATTCAGCAAGTGGACGTGGCTCCCAGGGGCTGCAAATGCAACTCCTGCAAAGACTGCCTGCCTGGAGCTGTTTATCAAGGCTGAGCTCACAAAAAAGCAGCAGTAGCAGTGTGAGTTACTGCAATGTTTGGTCATCCAAAACAAGCTAGGTTCAGTGTAATGGTGAAAACACTGGGCTAGGAATACTGGCTGACTGGCAACCACCCAGCCAGCCCTGCTCCTGCAGGGAGTACGGTAGTGGAAAACGCAGGACAAAGATGATCCCAAGGCCTGGAATGCATCCAAAGCCATGCAGTTTACTTGAAATAAAAATACAAGTAGTCTTACACATGAAATATTAGATTAAGAACTACTACTCTCTGACACTCAGCATTTCATTATTTTGCCTCTCCGTCTGTGCAATTCCGGCCATCCCTGCATCAGGCTATCATTCTTCAACTTCCTCTGCTCAAAAGACTTCAGAAGTCCCATCCATTAAAAGTGACAGGCAAGTTCAGTTTCAGTTTTACCATCCACTTCTTAAGCACTGCTAAACAAGTCAAAATTGTACTGCAAGCTATACTAGTAAGAAGTGTCTTCCTTGTTTGGGCTGGGCAAGCATATATGGATAAGTCATGTTCACACAGTGTTCACAAAAGCCAGATGAAAAGGGGGAGGTCAGAGGCCAACCCTTCACCCCCTCATGCAGGCACAGGCTTAGACACCAAATGGT
This sequence comes from Haliaeetus albicilla, assembly GCF_947461875.1. Taxonomy (NCBI): domain Eukaryota; kingdom Metazoa; phylum Chordata; class Aves; order Accipitriformes; family Accipitridae; genus Haliaeetus; species Haliaeetus albicilla. The sequence goes on from NC_091516.1 coordinate 15,122,840, forward strand.
CACTGCCCGTTATGGGTCAGTTGCCAGCTGAAAAACTAGGGAGGTGATGGCCTAAAGAAAGGCTCTACAGATTTTCTTGTGAAAATGAAAACCTGAGCAAAAAAAAAAGCTGTTTGGGTCAGCGAGCTTTCAATATATGCAAAAGCCAGGCAAAATGTTTTGATTTTCAGGTGCTTTAGAGAACAGTAATGGAAATCAAGACCATACTCACCGAGGCAGGGACTAGAAGCCAGGTCCCAACTGGCAGGTGAGCACCAGACAGTTGAGTTCAGAGTCAGCCTCTATCCTTCACCCTCAACAAAAACTTACATCATTTTTAGTGTTAAATGCTTAAGCAGCTTCAGAGCTACTTTAAATTGCATCCCCTAATAATAACCATCTCCAAGGAATTATACTGTCAGCAATGGAGTCACACACCAACCTCTTCCCCTAAGGAGTGGCTCCTTTCAGGGGAAGGCCTGACACGTGGGGTTCACAGGAGCCTGGAGCTTCCCACCCCTGGAGCAGCCACTTTTCCTCACTGAAGACAGTGCTGTTGTCCAGGAACAAGGACAGCAGCCAAAGACTTCACTAAAAGCTTTGTATGTGTCAAGCATTACAATAATTTAGCCTTCCTACAAGAGGCAGGACACACAATGTATCTTGCAAACACAGCAGCAAAGCAGAATATAACACAGATTCTCACAATTTCCATCTCTTCAATTTAATACCCATCCATCTGAGTTTGGCTTCTGTAGGGCACCCAGCTTAAAATCACAGAATGGCTAAGACTAGAAGGGACCTCTGGAGGTCATCTGATCCAACCCCTCTGCTCAAGCAGGGCCACCCACAGCAAGTTGCCCAGGACCATGTCCAGATGGCTTTTGAATATCTCCAACAATAGACACTCCATGACCTCCCTGGGTAACCTGCTCCTGCTCGGTCACACTCACAGGAAAAAAGTGTTTCCTGATGTTCAGAGGGAACCTCCTGTGTTTCTGTTTGTGCCCATTGCCTCTGGGCCTATCACTGGGCACCACTGGAAAGAGCCTGGCTCCATCCTCTTTACTCCCTCCATTTAGGTATTTACATACATTAACAAGACCCCCATGAGCCTTTTCTTCTCCAGGCTGAACAGTCTCAGCCTCTCCTCATAGGATAGATGCCCCAGTCCCTCAAACATTTTTCTGGCCCTTCACTGGACACCCACCTCTGCCTCGCTCCGCTCAACCCTCTCCACCCCCCCCACCCCGTAGCTCTATGTGTCTCTTGTACTGGGGAGCCAGAACTGGACACAGCACTCCAGGTGTGGCCAGAGTAGAGGGGAAGGATCACTTCCCTTGACCTACTAGCAACACTTTGCCTAATGAAGCCCAGGAGACCATTAGCCTTCTTTGTGGCCAGGACACATTGTTGGCTTATGGTGTCCACCACGACCCACGGGTCCTTTTCCGCAAAGCTGCTTTCCAGCTGGGTGGCCCCCAGCATATACTGATGCATGGGGTTGTTCCTTCCTAGGGGCAGGACTTTGCACTTCCCCTGGTTAAACTTCATGAGGTTCAAACAAAGCCCTTGGATATGCCTGTGCCTCAGCTTCCCACATGCTCACTCATTACATTGTCAACCAACAAAACCCAGATGTACTAGTCTGTTCATCAAGGAAGGTCTCTCTATGTCTGCAGTCGGGGATATAATTACAGTGGGGAACCACACACCTCATAGCTCCCTGTGGATGACAACAGGCTACTTTGTTGACCGTGCTTCCAGTGCCAGAGGAGTTTCTTCTGCATTTTCACACTGTCTCTTTCTCTCTCCACCATTTTCTGGCCCTCCTGGAGCCTCTCCAAGCTCTGCTGGTACTCCTGCAGCTGCAGCGCCAGTCCCTGTCGGCTCTTCTCCAGCAGCTCCTCCTGGCACCTGCACTCCCTCTCCCGCTGCCCCAGCTGGCCCTCCCTTGCCTCCTGCTCCCGCTGCCGCTGGTCACATTCACGTAGCCACCGCTGCTGCTCCTGCTGAAACTGCTGCTTCAGCTTGTGTATGTTGGCCAGCTCCACCCTTTGTTTTTCCAGATTCTGGCATTTTTCTTGTTCCAGAAGGAGGTTTAGCCGAGAACCATGGCCCCGACCAGTCTTCTCATTCTCTTGCAGAAGTAACCTACGGAGCTCTCTGTGGCTGTCCTGGATAGCTAGTGCTGCCTAGACACCACAAAAAAATCAGACACAAATGCTGAAATATTAGCATTAATCCATTTCTGTATTTTTACATAGAAGCATTGTATGCAAATACTTCAACCTCCCATAATATCGGCGCTAAATGCTTTTGACGAGGTTATTCCTCATGCAAGTAGAGAAAATGCTGTGTTCATGCCTTTACCAAGACATGTTTCTAAAAGCACTCAACCATTTCAAGCACTTTTCACACAGCTTCTGGTTTACACTTATTATTATACGTTTACGTTACAGCTGTGCATATGCACTTCAGTTACAGCTGGGGTCCTGTTCTGTCAGAGGATGTTAAGACACAGAGGAAAAATGATTTTTCATGTTAAAGAGGGCATTAAGGCACTGGGAATGCTACACTCAACAAAGTATTCCTAACACAGATGTGGCTTATACAGATAAAACTGTACTGTTTCCAGCACAACTCACTCCAACCCTAAGGCTCTCCTTGCTAACTGGCAACAGTGCAGTCCTACTAACATCAGTCCTACAGGCACCTGCCAACAGAGCCATGGCACCAGGACCATACTGCTACATGCACCTGACCAAGATACCTGTGCTGGCAGAAATCTGCAGTATAGTAATGATTTCAGTTTTGATGTTTCAGTAGTTTATTTTACAACTGAGAGCGCTATATTCCGTCCTTCACAAGGATGTTGTGACATTGTTTGCATTAAAGATTGTGACATCCTCCAATAACACAAAAATAAATAGCTGGGATTAAGAAGAAAGAAAAGCAAGAAAGCCCTAGATCTGCTGAGGCACTTATTGCTCAGCCTATCTTCAAGAGCTGGCATGGGAATCTACTTCAGCAGACATTCCCAGAGAATTCCCACAGCCCTGTTACCCCACGCTGTCCACCCAGAAAGAGTTTTTAACTTTATGCAGTGTGCAGTTCCCACTTTTCTTGCCTCTTCCTCCAGTATTGGGTCAGTTCCAGTGATTTGTAAACAGGGCAAGGACAGGATCCCTGCTTGTTTCTCTGCACCTATACTGCCAATTCATGGTCTGAATGATTAAGGCACTATCCCAAGCCTTACTGCCTTACTGCCCCTCTCGTATTAAGCTATCTCTTTTTCAATTTTTCAAAAATTTTGCCTGAATTACAAGCTTTTTATTTCGCTTTTGCATTGCTTCAATCCACTTAACTTCTAAGCCCAAGGTTTCCAGGATTATTATGAAATATGCTAACGTCAAGAGGGTCTAAAAATTAAACATACTTAAATGAAATATTTTAAAATAAAACTATAAAACTGCATCTAAATAAGAAAAAATAAGTTAAAACATTCAAACTTAGCATGGAAGAGGCAAAAACTTCAGTCTAAGGCCCTACAGAACATATGCAATAATTAATTGAGATCGAAATATCTAAATTGGGTTGAGTTTGCTATGTAAGTGGCAGAGGCACTGTTTACTAATAGCCAGGAGAATTTTCTAAACAAAATACTAAAATTTTTCAATATTTTGAACTATAATTTTAGAAATCTGTACATGAAATTACATCAGTTCTGTTAAAGCCATCATTTTACTTTCCCCCTAGATTTTGGGGGGGTGGGGGGTTGATCTCCAAGCAAGCAAGCAATATTCAGTTCTTAAAAGAAACCTACCACTGATGTAGAATAAAAATATATTACATGACAACTTATGCAACAGTCGGTAGAGATAAGTATTCACTGACATGATGTCTAAAAGTAGGGCAAGATGAAAACAAACATTAAGAAGTAAATTATTAAGACTAATTACTCTACAAAGTTAGCAGTGGAGTAGTCACCTGTATGCTGTACAAGAGACGGGTTAAGTTCTGGATTGTTTGTACAATCTAGAAAATAAAAGAGAAGGATTTTCAAAGGTTTGACCACTGTTAACTAAATAGTTACTACATTCTGTCTGGGGTTTAAATAAACTCACCTCTGTCCCTGTAGATCCTGGGAAACTCATACTTCCTCCCTAAAATAAACACATGTTGCTTTAAAAAGTAGGTTTTAACTTTAGAATTGTATCATCTAGGTAATTTATTTTTTTTTAAACTAGTGGAGACATTCATATCACTCATATATGCAGTGCTGAGTCAAACCTTTTTGTGGGTATGTGAAAATACAAGCAATAACCTACAAAGACTAATAATTCATCAACACTGGAGTTTCTGTGGAAATCACTAGAGATTCTAAGCACAACTGTAAAAACAAAAATATTTCATCCACAATTTTAATCCTCTCATGACTAATGCTACACAGAAAAGACATTTCCATTCATTCTTTGTTTACTTGACAGTTTTGAAATACAGCAATCAAACTTCTGTGTATACAGCACAGTGGGTTTAGATTACTTATAGTAGGATGAAACAGTACAAGACTTTTCAAAAACAGTGACACTAATGGAGCAAGAAGCTAGCAGAAGTCACATCAGTGGGTTACGGTGAATGCCTTATACGTGCTTTGAGGTGCTGAGCAAAGGCTGTGTGCCCCCTATACTCTGCAAAATGCACCAGCGTGGATACTACTGTCCACTGCAGCAAGGCTCAGCCCCTTCACACTTTCCACCCTGCTCCATTTTCCTAAGAAGCTTTCTAAATTTATGGGGTGAAGCCACCCATAATCCCTTCATCATGAAGAACAGCTCGTCTGAGAAAGATAAGGTGAAACGGTGGAGAAATAAAATACAATCCCTTCTGAGGCTACACTGAAAAGACTTCCAGTATGATTTTTCTCTTTTTTTTTTTTTTTCAGAGGAGCAGAGGAGGGTTTGTGGAGTATTTGCTCTCTCTCTCCGATTTTCCTAAGTTCTCTACTGAGTCTCATTTTCCACCACAGAGAGCAAAGGAGCTGCTCCATTTAGCTGCAATAACTGAAAATGTAGATTAAAAAGGCCAGGCCCCGAAACACAGCTCAACGCAGACAAGCTAGGGGGAAAGGGAGCACCGGCTGCAGCATTTCTTCCACTTCTCTCTCTCGTTATCTCTGTTCGGTATTTCCCTCCATTCCCTCTCCACGTCCTCACCTCCTCCTCCGCTTCTCACTGCACCCAGGAGCCACGTAACTGCTCGGCTCTGCTGTGAGAAGCAGAAGACCTTGCACGGATGCCTCAGTGCAACACAAGGACTAACACAAGGGAGCTCCACTTTCCCTTTGCTAGGCGGCCAAGATGAGCAGCAGGCAAGGAGAAAGAGCAGGGCTGAGAGAGGAGAAGGAGATGCCGGCAGGGTGAGGAAGAGGAGAGCTCACATGCTGAACAAGAATGGGGCTTCTTTCAGTTTTTGAAGCCCTTTTTAATTTAATAAAGGAGGCGTACAGGGGCATTGAAGGCTTAGCTGGCTGTGGCACGGCCAAGGGCTAGCAAGTGGCCGCCCCAGGTGCCTGTGGTCTCCTCACTGCAGCACCACTTGAGCGCTGGGGGACGAGCCCAAGGCAGGTTTAGTCGAGCTAGCCGGGGTGACAGCAGCATTGCAGCTGCACCACTACAGCTTCAGCACAAGCCCTGTAAGTCCAGCTAGGTCCGAAGCAAATATATTCAGCAGTTTAACCTGTGCTGCAGGCCACCACCACCTCCCTGCCACTCTTCCCTAGCACCTTGGTTCAGAGTGATGAGCAGCAGTGGAGATGAGGACGGTCAGATCCCAGGGCAGGCTGCGTGCACAGCGCCTCAGACAATCCCCCGGAGATGCGATTACGAGGCAGGAGCAGGGGGGACGAGATGGAGACCACCTCTCACAGCTGCCTGCTTGGGATGCCACGTGTTGCACAGGCAACACTCTTCCTTCTGATGCTTGGTCAGCGTCTAAGCTCCGAGCTGGGGGCTTTCGCTCCGGCTGTCCGGCTCTTGGTTTCCCAGGCCAGCTGGCCTGAGCCCGGTGCTGCTGCCCCACCACCCCAGGACTGCCCACCCGGCGACCGAAGGCGGGCAGGAGAACATCCTCCGCCCTTGAAAGCCCTTGCCTCGCCTGTTTCGTTTGCTCGTTCTGCCACCTCCTGGTAAGTCTAATTCTGACATGGTAAGATGTGCCATGAGTCTTGCCCAAACAGCAGGCCAGACCAGAAGAGTAACTTAGGGTGGAGGAGTTTGCTGCAGATGCCTCTAGTCCAGCTGCAGCCCAAAGTAGGGCTACCTTCAAAGTTAGATGAAGTTGCTCAGGGCCTTCTCCAGTCAAATGTGGGAAACCTCCAAGGATGGAGACCCCACAACCTCTCTGGACAACCTGCTCCTGCTTGATCCCCCTCATGGTGATTGGTTTTTTTCCTTACATACAGTGAGAATTTCCCTTGCTGCAACCTGTAGACTTGGATGCTCATTGTTTTGGTGTGCACCTCTGAGAAAAGCCTCGCTCTATCTTCCTATAACCCCAATGGAAATGTTTTTATGTGGAGCTGGAACTTTTAATGGACTAGATTTGAGCCCCTCTATACTCTATTAGGTTATTTTATTTCCCCTCACCTAGCTTCTGTGCTCCCTCACTTGGACTTTTGTCTCCATCCCATTTTTTCCACACACACTCTTCTACCTAATCCCTTCTAACACAGCGGTCTGGTAAGACGACGACCTAGAGCTGAACATGAGGCAAGGTTATAGGCAGATTAGTGTATTAGCAGGAGTCTTCCAGAAATAGCTAGAAAAAAAAGCCCCAAGGTTTCAGGCACACAAGCCCTCTTTCAGATCTGATGCAAAGACAGTATGCTAAGTATCTCCTTTTCTAGCAAACTTTGCTTTCCATTTCAAGTCATGTATCTTCTATTCTTGCCTCTCCCCTTTATTCCTTTCGTGGTCCTGTTTCTCCACCTAAGGACTCCACAATTACAGTTCACTTTATTTCCACACAGTAACTCATACTGCTCTTACTCTAACACTTTGCTGCTACATGAAATTTGCCATTCCTAATTTTGCCCAGAACTGCCTTTTGATTCTGCTTTTTCCCCAGAGTAGCTTATGAGTTATAGGACTTTGAAAAATGGGCAGTTTCTCTTCTATTCACTAATTGCTCCATTTTGTTTTAATTCAAAATTCTGAAGCAAGCTGGTGTAAGACAATCCATCCTATTTTATGTGCTTGTTCTCAGGACGAAGTTCTTCCAATGCATAAGTCTTTCTTGCATTAGCTGAGGTCTCAGTCATTGCAGGAGACTTTCATCATCCTGTGAATAGGAGGAGGGAGTAGAGGGAATACTATTGTCAGCTCCATAGAGATGGATGTATTGAATGATGACAGCAGAGAACCAGGCACTTAAGTGGCCCATACAAGTGGTACGAAAACACTGTGGCTGTTATGACAACCCACCGATCTGTAAGCCTGGCAGAAAAATCGTTCTGCATTTGGATTGTTTATGTTTGCTTTTTAAAAATTCATTATTAATTGCAGTGACCTCTACTAAATTGAATTATCTGGATTTGGGTGAAATGTGCCTATCCTGTGCTTTGTGTTTTGGAAGTGTCTATAGCTACCCCATAAAAATTTGGACAGCATTTACATTCCCAGTGCCCAGAGTGCGATGTGCAACACAGGAAGAAAAACTGGTTACAATACCTTATCCTCTAGATTGGCACCTGCCATTTCCTTTTCAACACTGAGATCAACTTCACATGATTCTTCAACTTCTGTTATTTCTGCATTTAACAAATAAAGCCCCAATAAAATGCAAGAGAAAGGTATCAAAGCATATTCTGACTAGCGAAACAAAGGCCACGCTTTTTTACAGCTACTCACAGGATGCTGAAAATGGAGATTTACATAATTTGGAGTTACATAATGGATTCTAGGCTGGGGTAAAACAAATTTGGAAGCCAGGATGGCACAGGTGGAACAATCAAGTTTTTCCTACCTTAAAAATTAGTAGTGTTTCACTTACACAAATTTGAAGTATAGCCATATCACTAAAAATGCTCTGCAGCAATAGTTTTTACAGGACTTTATTTGCATTTTTTTTGCAAGAAATCCATGCTACCTTTTACAGCTGAAATTATTAGGATGTCAATCCTGGTTTCCAGGCCTTCTGACAAAAATTGGCTGACTTGGGGAATGGCCTATACTGCAATACAGACTTGCTGTGGAGCTAAGCCTCAATGATGAGAAAGTGTATGGAGATATGCAAATCTGACTCAATATTGCTGAATGCAGGCATGTGCTACAGAAAAGGTGCAGTGGAGGCAAACTATCCATTTACTTCAATGAAGTTATATGACAATTTACACTATCTGAGCATTTGCCCAAAGACAACTTTTATTACATTATCTTCTATTGATTCTGGAATACACTGAGAAAGCTTTCCAAAAAAAACAATCCAGTATCAATTATTTTAGCACTCTGAATATGTAAAAGCATCAAATTTTACTCACCACCAGGAACAGATTCCAAGATTTCACTGGCACTACATCTGTGCTTCACACTTAATTCCTCAATGCTTTCCTCTGGTGATCTGTCTTTTTCACTCACTTGTGATGTCATTACAGCAACATGGAGACTTTCAACTAGAGAGGAAAACATGCAGAATTACAGAGGCCCCTTAAATAGCTCCTTAATGCATAAATCAATGATACAGAATCATAGAATAATTTAGGTTGGAAGGGACTTTCAGAGGTCATCTAGTCCAATGCCCTACTCAAAGCTGGTGGAACAAAATTGGGTTGCTCAGAGCTTTGCACAGACAAGCTTTTAACATCTCCAGAGATGGAGACTTCACAGCCTCTCTGGACAACCTGTTCTGGTTTTTGACCACCCTCACAGTATATAATTTTTCCTTTCATTTAACTGGAATTGCCGGTGTTCTAACTTGTGCCTCTTGCCTCTCTCTCATCCTATCACCATGTGCCTCCGCAAAAAAATCTGTCTTCTCTGGATCCTCCTATTACACAGGAATGAGATCCCGCAAAGCCTTCTTCTCTCAAGGCTGAACAGACCAACTATTTCAGCCTCTCCTCAGATGTCACCTTGGCCAAGGTGACAGCCCCCTAGTCACCTTGGTGCCCTTCGCTGGATTTGCTCCAGTTTGTCAATGTCTCTTGTCCAGAGGAGCCCAGCACTGGTCACATCAGACTCTGCCTGCTTACATATGATGTTATACACTAAACATACCCCTTATCTCACAGTCTGGCAGGTGCCACCTTGTGCATCTGACAAGCATAAACTTGAGAGACTTCTCTTCAATGCCCTTTGCCAAGTTTTGACACCGCCAGTTCTTGACACTTGACAGAATAGCAGCACAAGGCAACAACACAGCTGTACTTTGTTACCTTGAATTATCTGCCCATGTGAAGGGCCACCAGTCCACTCTTCCCATGCAAACTCACCTTCTTTGAGTGCCGCTGCCAGCAATGAAGCAGCCTGTGGAGTTTCTCCAGAATCAGGTTTGACAAGCAGGTGAGGTTCTACATGAACATCCTCAAACCCACTCATATCTCCCAGTTCTGCATAGATATGCAACTTCTCTTCCAAATAACTACAGATCTGCTGGTCCTGGTTACTCAGTAATTCTGTCAACAAAAATTGAACACTGTATTAATATTTTTTATCCTACAGGCAAAGCATGATCTCCATTCAACCTTCTAATCCTTACGCCACATAGACATTGCTAGCTCAAGCTAGGCCTTTTATAAGTGGCCAGGAACCAAATTAATCCCATAGTCCGTCCTAAAGAAAGCTGGCAGAGACCCTGGCAGAGAGTGCCCTGATGAGGTGGCCTTGGCTGCGCTCTGTGGTCCTCAGCTACCTCCTGTTGCACCCACAGTGATCAATGCTGGAAAAGCACTTGGCTCAGGCAGCCAAAGATGTGCTGATTCAGTGCCTCAACGTCAAAGAAGAATACCTACTCTCAGCAGAGGATGCCCTTCCCTGTGGCTCTCAACAGGAAGGACATTGCTGCAACTTCTCTCCTTGCAGAAGCATAAAGATGTGGAATTTAGGTGTAGGGGAACTAAGGAAGCAGAATTTATCCCTATCAGCTACATTTTCAGATAAAAATAACAGCAGCAAAGGATGAAATGCCATTAATAAGCACAAAGCCACACAATTACTGAAGATTTGAGGTATTTCCACAAACATGAAACTACCTGCTCCTGATGCAAATCTGGGAAATTCAGTGTTTATTCCGAAAGCATTCATTTTTCTTCTTCTTTTTTACTCACAGTAATGTAGCAAAAATATAAAATGTTTCGGAAAAAAGGTTCTCTTTCAAAACTCACATTATACCATCAGATCACCCCAGGTTTCTCTGCTGTGACTCTGCCTATTGAGCCACTCTGAAAGCACCAGCCAGTATGGGCACATGATTCATTCATCCTGAACTCAGGATGCAGGAGCTCTCAGAGTGGCAGGAAAAGTACCACACCTTGACATTTCTGAATTCTGGATGCTTTGGCCTCAGCAATACGTCTGTCCTCATCAGATTCACTCATTTTTCCTTCTTCTTCTTCCTCTGGACAACTTCAAAGATGAAAGACAAAGGTGAATAAAGCAAAATCTGCACATCATACATTCATCTTCAATACAGTGTTGTATTCATAATAAACAGAACACAACATTAGCACCAACTTTTCCTACAATCCAGAAGCATGCCATTTGTCCACTTCTTTAGAAAGCAGTAACTGGACATAAACCAGACTGAAGAAGAACTTTTAATTCTGGCAAGGCTGCATCGTGCAGCAAATGGGTGGTTGGCCCTCAAACAGGTTTGCTGTGCTAAGCATAATTTTGGGCCCCATAAGGAGCAATGTTTTCCCTGCCATTCGTAAGGAGCTGACATGAAGATAACAGGCATGATCGGGGATTGCCCCAAGATGGTTGTATGGACACCTGCAGGACTCTGGAAAGCATCCAGTGCCAAAAGCAAAGGTGAGGGAAACTTACAATGGCTGGTAAGGACACCGAATGGGGAGTGGGAAGGGTCTGCTGATTCAGTGGGAAACCAGAAGTAACACGGGAAGTTTGGCTGAAGTGACGGTGAGGTTTTGGGGTCTGTGAATCCTGAGCTCAGAGGAAAACCCAACCTCACAGGATGTATCCAGTGCAATGCAGAACAGAGAGTACGCTGCCACAAATGTCCAACCAATCTCCCATCTGCTTTGGACTGCCAGGATGAAAACCAAAAGCCTTTTCCTCTACCTTTCCACTGCATCTTGAATATGCCTCATCCAGTTGTTACGTTCCTCTTTGGAGTTGGTATGAACCTCATACATCTCAGGCCCTGCAGATGAAGCGCTGATCAGGAACATCCCCCTCTCTTCGTTGGCCACTTCTCTTACTATGAGCCTCTGAAGGGAGATAACGGAAGGCTTCTGGTCCTGGGGGAAACAGTCACAGCACACGCAAATAATAAATGACTCTCTTATAAAATATCACACTTTCAGAAGAGCATGATTTTCCAATGAATTGGAGTAATTCTAGTCCTGGTACAGTAAGACTATGTATGTTCTCACCAGGTGTAAAAGGCTGCAAGTTTTGAGTATTTGGACATCTTTTTAAACTATTTTTAAAAATACATTATAGTATTTATGAACAAGTAAAGCACTGGGTATGTGCTAAAAAGTAAATCCCAGAGGCTCAATGATACTGAAGCACAGTATTCATATAATGTTTATATTTATATAGTTTGGGAACTTCTCTCCATGACCTTTCATGCATATTATGTGTGTTTACTACTACATTTGCAGTTAAAATTATTCTTCTGTTTTGTTTTACAGAACCAGAAGTTAAAATTTATTTTAGATAATTGAAAGAGCCTGATCTACTTCCCACCTTCATAATCAGATGAGGTTTGACACTAAAAATAGCATTCTGTTATTTTCACCCATCTTCCTAAAAAAATGACTTAATTTTGAAAATAAACTTAATTTTCCATATACTGGCATATTACTTTTCTGAATACAATACCAGGATTTTAGGGGAAAAAAAACCCATTATGTGGGAATAACTTAGAAAAGGACCTAATTTTCAAGAAATATACAAATAAAAGTGCAATGTGTATATTCAAACATCTGGTAATATACTTACAACAGCTGCAAAGATGTATTTTTGATCTTTTTCTTGTAAGAACAGTAGTACATCAGTTAGAAGCAAAGCTAATGTCTCTTAAAATGAGAAAAGAAAAATAATGTTTTTTAATTAAAGTCATTACAATTATAGTTAATTTCCTCTTTTATCTTTAAAAAGAGAGAAGCCTTGATCAATAAATATCCCACAGAATCCTACAGTAAACTAAACAGGAAATATCTGGATTAGCCTATGGTTTGCATGAAGCAACTGCACGTCATCACTTTGCATCTCCCAGGAACGACCACACTTTCTGCCATCTACCCTCCTGCAGCACCATGCTGGAACACTAGCCCAGGGAAAGAAGAAATCCTCACTCTAATGTCAGTACAGCTTCCCCTAGCCACTCACAGGCAACCTGGCAAAGACCGTCCCACATAAATTTCGTTTTGCCTACGCTGTAAAATATACAGCACACTATTACACTGGTAAAAGTATTTCTGGAATAACGATGAACACATAGCTTTATAAAGTTTTACAGCAAATATTAGTAAGCTCCAAAAAAACCCAACCCCTACATGTGATTAACACCAAAATCAAATTCTGGGCTTGCATGTAAAAATGAGGCTCCAGCCAAATGTGGCTTCAGATGTTCTTTTATGCTGTGGCTGTCCCAGCACCACTGAAGAACAGCATGTGATTTTTCATGCATTATTTTCAATGGCAAGTACTGTAAACAATATAAATGTGTAAGTCAAGACTCTATGTTATGGAATGAAACTGCAAACCGATGAACTAAAAGGAGGGAAGTGGAAGAAGAAATGCAGCTGACAGCTTTGTATGTGAACTTGTCTTCTTACAGTGGATTACCCACAAGCCATGGCAGCTTCTGGATCAACTCTTCTAGCAATTAGTGGCATATTCTCAATACCATTACCTCAGAAATTAATGTTTGCAAAAGAGCGTAATAAAGTATTTTCAATCTTAAAGCAACCAATCTTCATGTGTTACTGGCAAATAAAGAGTTAAAGGACTTTACTGCTCAGATGGAATACCTTTGAAACGACCAGTCGCTGTCTTCCAGTACACTAAACCTTCATGAAGTATCATCCTCTCTTTCCTGATCAAGTCTTGCTTCCTAAAAACATGGCCATTTTTCAGCTTTGTGTATGTTTTGTTTTCAGTTCTACTGAGAATTTCCAACAGCTTTTGCTTTTTTTCATATTCATTCACTTTCAAATCTACTGCTGCAATCATGTCCTTAATTAGACGAAGGGCTTTGCACAGGTCTTTATGTTCTGCTGTTCCTTCTGTATGAAACAAACAAAAAAAACCCCAACATGATAGTAGTCAGCATATTCAGGAGAAGATATCATCCCCTACTTTCTGGGAACAATCAACATGATGCAAAGCTTAAATTGATAAATACATCATTTTAAGTTAAGAGGCATCTACTTTTATTTTACTTGCCTACTAAAAGATGACATGTACCTCAGATTTATTCATTAGTCAGAACAACACATGGAATAGTTTCCGACATATTTATGAGCTGTTAGCACTTAAAAATTTAACTGGCTAAGTAAATCATATAGTATATTACTCTTCTGGCTAAGTAAAAAAAAACTTGAAGCAGGATTGCAAGCACAAAGTGTTTGCATTTGGACAAGGAACTTTCTGTAACGCTCATTTATTGCCCATTTGGGGGGCAGTATCTGTAAGTTATTAGTATTTCTAAATGCTCTATGAAATTCCAGAGGTCATTCAAGCTTTGTTTGAAAAACTGGAGAGTAACTTATGAAACGTTTGCCTAGCCCTATTTACAAGACTCCAGAATTAATTTCAAAGAAGGTGCAGATGCATGCCTGAATTAGTTCACATACTCTAGTCAAGATCTTTTCCTAAAACAAGTATGCTCTTCTGGACTTCCGTGGCTCACCCGGCTGGAATATTGGAAATCTTCGCAGCCCAGCCTTGACAAAGACTACATACACCAGACACCCTGTTTAGGTGATGTTTGCCCGAACATTAGATATTTACGTTGCCCTGGTTCTCCACAGAGCAGTGAATTTCATCTTTTGTTATATTGTAGCAGTGCATATTCCTTAGGTTAGAAACGCGCTAGAATTCCAGATATGAAGCAACACTTTAGCTTTTATTCACCTTTTGAGTATTGCAATATCCTTTCAACCAGAACAGGGTATTTGGTGATTCGCTGGGTGACGAGCAAAATGCACTCAGGGATTCCTCGGCGTCGCGCCAACAGGTTACTATTTCTCAGCTGCACAGATACAAATATATACCTTAAGTAGTAAATGCGTGTTAAACCACCAGTGGACTAATAAGAAATATGATCTAAATGCACTAGAATAAGCTAAAACAAAATGCTGGGTTATCTGAACCAGCCCCAAGGAACAGTTGCTGCCCTGAGGGATGAGGTGTACTATAACAGGAACATGTGTGTAATACATACTGGATGCCAAAGGTTTCTAAAATTTGAAAGAAAAATGTAATTTATAAGCTCACTGGTTAAAGAGGAAAAAACTTTGCCATTTTTATTAGCTATTAAAAGTGAGTTACTGAATATAATTTCAATCCTAATCTAAGTAAAAGCTACGTATCTTTTTCCTGAGTATTTTGTCAATAGTGATCACGATCCAAGTTTTTATTAAACTTACTTTAATAAAATTCTGGAACTTCTTGTTTTGTTGCAACTCTTTAAAGAGATTAACAGCTTCTTTTTGATGGCTGCAAAACTCTCCGTATATTTTCTTCATTTTAGTTGCATTTTCCTCTGAAAACTGAAGAAATTAATAAGTGAATTGTGCTCAACATTGTGCCTAACAGGAAAGTGTATACATTTAATTAATGTATTTTGTACAAATATGGAACTTCTATGCTACTTGTTTCTCAAGTTCTCTGAATTTCACTAACAGGGCCTGTCACTCCAGAATGAAAATGGGCTAGCTGTTTTCGGGAGCAAGAAGAGGAATGTAGGCTGGAGAGAGCACAGGCAACCTCCGCTACAGTCTTGTCAATAACAGCTAGAACAATTACTGTAATTCACCTCTTTGCAATCACAATCCCTTTGAGACTTATTTGCATTTGTCTGATCTCCATACTGCTTTTAGACAAGATAACGGTTCAGCTTCTTTATTTCAGTGGAGTGAAAACTGACTGACCAAAGGTGAAAAGCCACACTGTTCTGATTGCAAGGAACTGAAGGGTGACCAGTGAGCAGTTCCTGTTCTGCAGCCACCATAAATACGCTGTGACCACCCCTTCTCTAGTGAGCAGCAACTTGAGATGCACCATGCCAGATCGCTACAAGAAATGAACACGTAGTTTCTTTTCCATCATCAGGCAATTCTTCACACCTCTGCTCAGCTGTTAAAAAAGTGAATCCATTGCTTCCATTTTTTGCAGTCCATGGCATGATGGCAGCATCCTTCTAATGTGAGCAGGACCAAGTTCATCATTCTCCTTATCACCAGTACCATACAGGTAGAAGTTCATCCCAACTTCGTCACAGTTACCTGTCAGACATTATCGCCTCTCATTGCTACTTCACCCTGCAACCATCTGGAGGGGACAGTCTTCGAATTTTATGAGGCAACCATAGCCCTGTTCTTGCCCACAAAAGTTTTTGACATCAATACATTGTTTAATTTGGGAACCTTGAGTACATAAAGGATTAAAAGAGCTGATGCGTCTACCTGCTGCACAAGGATGTCTCCAATTCTGCTGATGACAAAATTACGTTCGCTCCCTGCCTCACATGATTCCTGCCGTCTCTCCTTCATTCTGCAGAAGAATTGCCTGTGCATCTCCAGTAGCTCATCTAAGCAGGGGAATATTCTGTCCACTGTGCTGTGGTCCAGCTGCAGTTCTTCCTTCATCCCTCTCCTGAATATTTCAGACATAATGAACAGGGTATGGATGTGATGCACTTCTGTTTGCATCAGCTCTGCAGTATAAAAGAAAACAGCATAGTATAGTAATCACCTGAACATTTTGCACACCTTGTAAGATAGACTTCAGCAATATGCAAATATACAGTCATAAACATTTTTTTCTGTGTGAGCCTCAAACCTAATAGATTATGTCAGTAGGAAGACTTAATTTGTCTGGTTCTGGCACAGTTCTCTCAACTGTACCCCACTGAACAAGCTGGGGTTGCAACTGCTTGAGCTGGGGATTGGATGAGGTCCCTTCCAATCTCAACCGTTCTGTGAACAGGGCAGACATGTCCTGGTAGTCGCTACTCACCATTTCCTTAGCTCTAGGACAGATTGTAATTTGTGACAAAAATGTTCTTTGAACCTTCTTATTGTTCTGAGTTGAAGCATTCATTCTTCTGGACATAAAACATGTAGGTTCCCTCTCTATTTTCTACACCAAATTGTTTTTAAACCTATATGATGCTTTGAAATACTGACCAAAAATGACATCCTGCCTCTTGATGACATCCTTTTCTTGCTTGCTACAGAACACTGGATCCACAACAAGACTCCAGGACTCTGCCTCAAACTCTTGTGCATCTGTGCGGAGATCAGTCCACTGAGACAAATCCACATCATCTATGACGAAATGTGTATCTCATTAACACCAGGCATATGAACAGTAAGGGAAATACCTTTGCACATGCAAATTTATTTATATAGTAAGGGGAACACATCACAGGGATGAACTTTAGACAAGGCTTCTGCAAACACTGGCAGTGGCTTTACAACAGAGAAGCTTGCCAGATACTAATATCGTTAAGTGCTCTTCGTTTAGCAGATGAAGTGGCTTCCTATACCAACTAAGGAGTTTTTCTATTTTGCACTATCCAATACAGGTTATAAAATGCAACATCTGTGCAATAATTGTCACCTTCCATCATAAAAGAATCCATTGAAGAAAAGGTCCCTAATGCTTGTAACATCTCTTCAGACCGTGACTTGGGCCTCCAGGTGCTAGTCTCAGAGTCTTGTTCAGAAAACGGTGTAGGTCTTCTACAGCAGAAAAAAAAAAATTCCCACATTTATTTAATGGTTTCTATTTTCCTAGAAAAGCTAAATGATCTATTTAGCATAGTCCCCTGGCAGCTGCCCTCTACCTTTCAAAACTGGCACTGGGGACACTTTTGGACAAGAAGTGGGGCTGTGGCGAGCCTTCCCTCCTTCCAGCAGACAATCCGACAGGCACAGAGGAAGAAAGCACCGGGGAGAGCACCATCTGTGAAATGTCTCCAGGCAGGGAATCTGTGAGGCAAAGCACAACACAACATTTTGACAAACAATGTGGAGTATGTCACTAACAGCACACTTACATTGAGAAATACTATCTGGTGTTCATATTGATCAATACTGGGTATCGAGAATGTCCCCTTGCCATGGTACAAGATCGTGATGCTCTCCCACGGAATATAAAGATAAACCTGTAGGCAAAGTGGAATAGCTCCAGCGGGGGTATTATTGAGAATAAAACAATCTCAAATCATACATGCTCTAACACTGCAACCTGAACATAGCAGATCCAAACGTATGTGCATATGGTAAACGACATACTCAAAAGCACGAGACAGAAATGACTACTTTTGATTTTCATTCTCACTGAAAAGAAAAGATAGTAAAACTCCCACTCATTTTAGTAGAAGATGAGTTAAATCAACAGTATTTTCTTCAAAAAATCCTACTCATATTAGAGACACACACACTTTCTTACAGATACTGAAATGAAAACTAGAAACCACAAATGTTACAGGAAAGTTCATGTTGTCGGTCCCGTGATTTTTAACCAAGGCTTAACTTAGAAGTGCTAGGTTTACACCTCCTAACTTACTTGTAACACCGGCTTGGGGTTTGTTTTTATTATGGTACCTCTCCTGGGATTTCTGAAAAAAGAAGAATTTTATGAAATTGCAGTGAAATCATAGCTGATAACACATTGAGTAGTCAAGTCAGTAACTCACTTCCATATATCATCACAAAAAAGGGCTTCAAGAAAGTGCTCCTAAATTATGGTCCTAATTTATACCAATAACTAATAAATCCAAGTTATTAGTTATTGGTAGATAACAATATTCAAAGTAAAATGATATCATTTGTACTACAACACAAAATCGAATCTGTTTATTCTAAACCGAGTCACTGAGCTACAGCATTCTACTTTCGCTGTACAAATATTGCCTGTTGAGGCTGCAAGAAAAGGAGTTCCCATTGAGGGCTTTATATTCAAATAAACTCGAAGCATTTGTGGCAGGGCACTACGTGAGGAAGCCTGGGTATCAGAGGCAGAATTGATCCCCCTTCCAAAGTGAACTTTTGCAAAACCTGTAGTAAAAGCCTTCTGTGCTTAGGCATGCATTTCACGTGAGGTGGGTCAGCGAACATTTTCTGCACCTCATTCTTGTTGAGATAAGCTGGGGGCGGTGGCGGCTCTTGTCTCCACTTGACAAATAACCCACTAGCCCCAGTAATTAAAACGGCCAGTTCAGCTGTCCTAATGCCCTGAAGTTGCCCAGAAATTTGTGCAGGTCTATGATGTGACAGCTATAACCAAAATAAATAAAACCACCTGATTTATGTCCAGTTTAAGGCTTGTTTATGCTGGAGAGTCTGTACGGAAACATGTTCTCCCTGCAAGCCACCCTGATGCAAAACCAGCTACACCAGAAAGACACACTCCACTAACTGGAAAAATTACCTGTATCACTGTGGCACACTTCTCTACAAGTCCCATTTTGTTCCATGAGGGCAGAAGCCTTACACATCTGGTTTTGAAAATTATGTCTTTGTCATGACAACCTCCCCATGCATGTATTCCTACTTAAAATAAAGGCGTATCCATCAGCTCTAGCACTGATTTTGCCCTGTCTGCAATGGCAGCTGAACACTGGGAGTGACTGCCTAAGCAGGCTGTGGAGTCCCCTCCTCCAGAGATTTTCCAGAACAGGTCAGATAAACATCTGCCCAAATTGTTACCTAGAAGTGAGGCTGCCTGAGGGTGAGGAGATGGACTAGGTCGCCTCCCCAAGTCCCTTCCATCTCTTCTTTCCATCAGTCCAGACATACAGGATCCCCCCTTCTACACAAGGGGCTATCTGTGGTTTTGAGGAGCTTTTCTTTTTAATCACTTTTGCATACTTCCAGGCACACCATTTCACAATTTGAGCTTGCAACTCTTCAAAAACAGAAATATCTCTCTAAACTCATTTCTGGCCCTCTTCTAAAAATTATTGTTCAAGCACAGTGCTCCCTCTGTTGCTCGTATTAGACATTTTGACACCCTCGCAGCCCTTTGCATACAGACACTGGGTCTGGACAGGCTGTGTATAGTTTCTTTTTTCCTTCATGATGTTTCCAGACCCCTTGGAAAGCAGATAAGCTCTAGTAAGAACGGTGCGGTATAGGAGGTTACCTTGGTGCACACAGGAGCACACTCCTTGCAGCTCTTATGCACAATCATGTTGCAGTCTGAAAGAGAAGGCACGTTTCAAAGCCTGGCATCCAACAGGGTCCCCAGCCTGCAGAAAATGTTACTCTGAGGCTTCACCTTTTTCCCTCCCCCAGGTCCACTTACTGAAGTAGCCATGAGGATGCTTTGATGTTACAGCCCCTGGCTAGAAGGAAGTTTTTGTCTAATGTGCTGGGGGCTAGGAGATGGCTGTCCTCCCTTCTGATGCTGTTACCTGCCATCCTTCCTCCCTCTCCCTTGCCAACCTCAGCTCATTACATAAAGGAGGTACATCCAAATCTAGGCAAGGTTTCTTTTTGAAACCAAACACTGAACCAGGATCTCAAAGCAGGATTCGGAGCACTGTTAGTTCACATGCAAAAGCCAGCAACTACTTACAAGAGCACTGTAGTGACTCCTTTCCTAGGAGGGCCTTTTCACAAGCCATACATGGGATAACTCCTGAGAAAGTCCCATTTGTAAAATTGTGCCTGTTCAGTTTCTCTTTATCTTTGGTATCTTTATTTTTTGTCTTCATCCCCAACAGCAGAGGCAAGAAAAAAGAAAAAAAAACGGGGGCGGGGGGGTGGGGTGGGACACAACATTAGAAAAGAAGATAAAGTGATTCAATCTTAAAACCACTAAAACATTCCTTTTAAGAGCAAATGATTCTAAAACATTTATTCCCTGTCCTGGAAGACTTGTAACAGTATACTATATTATTACATCCAACATTGTTGAAGTCCTAAAATGATGCAGGCATTGCTTTCACTGGCAGCTAAGCCAGCAACCATTACCAAGGAAGACTGGCAGAAATACATTTATAAAGCTGCAAAAAGGGAAGGGCCAAAAAATAAAATTTAAGAAGTGTTATTGACTTGCTGCACATACAAATATTAATGCCTACATCTCCCTGAGGCATACATGCAGACTCGTGCCTCTGCAGTTAAAGCTGTAGTTCTGTAAATTTAGACTTGTCTTTAGATCTTAGAAGACATTAGAAATAACCTATTTTTAATGTGTGTTAATTAATAAATTCTGCCTATTTTTACAGTACTCCTGATGGTGTGAATATACATTTCTCCAAGCAGCCCTGGTAGTTATTCTTTAGGAGACACAGGCTAATCTATGGCTGCTGGACCAGACATACATGTTCACAGCCAGTTCTGCCACTTTTGAAGATACAGCCTCAGCCAACCATCTTCACATCCATGTACGTCAGGATATCCTGAGGCACAGGAGTGCGTACTAGAAAGCCTGCAAAACTGCCGAAAAGGCAGCTGGAAAGATCCTGTAGTCCAATTCCATCTCTCAAGCTGCTAATTGATGCCGTTAATCTAAATTTCAGATGTCTCAAAATTAAACCACAAATGTTCTAACCTACCTCCCATAGTATGTACGTTTGACTGCACAGGCCTCAGTAACTCTAAGCAGTGCTTAATCGTGCAAGAAGTCCCATTAACTTCAAATAAGGCAAATTCAACTGATTACATGCCAATGTAGAGGTTACAGACTCAATTCCTTATTGAGAGTAATTGCAAGAACAGGCCCATACCTCTTAATTTTATTTAACGAAGAAGATTATTTCTTAAAGGCAAGTCATACATTTAAACTTTGGCTGAATCATCAAATGAGACTACTAATAACATCCAAAAAAATGGCAAGGGAAATACTTGATATTGTTCAGCTAGGGCTACTGTTTAAAAGGAAAGCTCGTTTTTAATATGAAGGCCATTTCAGGGTATCCTGCATACATTTTAAAATTAAAAAATAAAGATAAAAGTTTCTTCCTACTACTTCTGTGGGTTTGTAATAAACAAGAACTTATCTTTACATAAAAATTTAGATCCTCATCTATAACTCATTTAATTACAGTGACATAATTATACATAATAATATAGACATAAATCCCAAATTACCTTGCACTTATTCCGTGTGCTGGTCATTCTGTTCATCAGAAAGCTGAAAGTCCGACTCACTTTACATTTTTCAGACTCATTTTT
Organism: Haliaeetus albicilla; assembly: GCF_947461875.1. Classification (NCBI taxonomy): domain Eukaryota; kingdom Metazoa; phylum Chordata; class Aves; order Accipitriformes; family Accipitridae; genus Haliaeetus; species Haliaeetus albicilla. The sequence goes on from NC_091516.1 coordinate 15,144,426, forward strand.
TGAGGGTACAATGTATTTATTCCATTCCTCCTCCTGAATCCTAAAAGAGAGACCCGTGAAAAACCCTCATTCCAGTGTGAACAGCCCCTTAAGACAGAGCAGAATCTGGATGGTGCTTGTTTTGCCTAACATTTACAATTACCTGTTTTATTGTGGGTTTAGCCGATGTTATTAAAAAGACCGCAATCCCTCTTTACATAAAAGGAGTAACACCAGCCTGTGGGCTTCTCTGAACGTTCAATGTGTTACAAGCTTGCCTCGATCACGGCTGATATCAAAAGCCCCCTTGCTTTTATTACGGCGTTTTGGACGTGCCTACAGTGGATAGGAGCACACCCCTACCGCGCATGTCCCGCAGTGGTGCACAGCAAATCCCCGCTGCAGCACAGAGCGAGCTGGGCTGAGCTCAGCACAAGGTTTAAGTGGGGGCTTACAGATCCCCTGGGCCGGGAGCGCTCCCCTAAACTGCTGCTAAAAATCCCGCTGCCAGGGGTGCCCGGGCCTCTTCCCCGCTCTGCTCCCTAGATGGCATTCTTGCACAGACCTGCTCCCGGCACCCCAAACCGCGGGTGCCACAAGTACCCATACCTTTTCTCGCGGGACTGCTCGGGCAGACTGTACGCTCGCTCTGCAAGACATAAACAGTTATCAGGCACTCAGACTGCAAGGTTGTCAGGTTTACTTGAAACGCACCGCCTCCACCAGGCCATAAGCTTGTCATTACGGGCTTGCAACGTCGTTTGAAATTTAGGAAAGCCAAAACGTATATACATTAGAAGCAGCTTTTCCTAGGGTAAGACCACTGCCTACTAAGCTATGTTTAGTTGACAGAATCTGCCAGAATGGAGATAGGTATCAGTGAATGCCAGTCTCTGCAAACAGTCTATTTTTAAGAATAACAGAAAATATTTATTTTGTTTTTCTTAACAATCCCGACTTGAACGATTCACACTTCATTTTGCTTTTTACATAATTTGTTGTAAGATATCTTAATGACATTCTTCTACCATTTGCAATTACCCATCTTACGCAGCTTTATCTACAGTATTAAAAAAATTTAAATCCCTCTACGTAAAGAAGAATATTACTAGTCTAAGTACTGCACAGGATGTGTAATGTTACAAGTTTACATCCTAGAAACAGTAGAGAGGACTCAAGGAGATACTCTTCAACAAACTGTCTAAAAAGCAAAATAAAAGATAAATCATTCAGTTGGGTTGTTTTGAAAAAAAAAAGAAAAAAAAACCAAAACAAAAAAACCAAAACCAACAAACAATAAAGACCACTCTACCATTTCCAAATTAGAAACCATTTTGCAGACATTTGTCCATTTTGCAGACATTTTTTTGCAAAGCTACCGCAGGTATGGTTCAGAAAGATACTTAAAACACCTGCCTAAGTCAAAGCATCAGACTATGCCTTCTTTAAAGTTAGATGCAAACTTAAACACACTTCGCTGAATCAGCATGTCTTCAGACAAACATAGACTTCAAGTTAGTGAGAGCTAGAATATTTACCAAAGAAGCAGCAGGACTAAAAGGGCATTTCAGTTAGTTTCCAGGCACAACTTGTGCCGCAGGATGCTTTCAGAAGAAACGAAGGCCATGTACCCATGGGAGATGAAGACAGCCTCATGCAAAACAGCACCGTGGGGTTGGCATTGAGGTACTTACTACAAGGGTGGAGCAGAGACACTGACTTAGAGAGTGAAAGAGCCTGAAGGAGGGATCGACCACTGTTCACGAGCACACCATCTACAGAGCAGGGACAAATCCTTTACTGTTACAGCCTGGTAATGCCTTCTCGAATAAGAGCAGGTAGTTGTTCTAAACCTGAGTGTACTGAAAAGCTTCCACCAGAAATGGATGGCAATCTCCCATTTTTCTCTCGTACTTTGTGCAAAAAAGACCATCCCGTTGCCATCCTGCATTCAGCTGCTTTGGCTTATAACCATTGCAACGTACAAGGTCAGCTGCGCCTCCCTCTTGCATAGCTAAGCCCCGAGCAAGATGTCCAAAGTGGTGGCAGCTAGGCAGAGGGGAAGGGGCAGGTTTTCAGTGCACAGAGACCTGCACAGACCCAGACACAATCCCACTACAGCCCTCAGAGATCGGGATTAACTATCTGACCTAGCTTCTGGGACCAAGCTCTTGAGCTAGTCCTGTACCCAGATGCAACTGGTCAAAGTGAGAGCAGCCGTGCCTACCTCACACAGTCATCACCACTGCCAGCTGCCAAACTCTCTGTTCAATGCTCCCATCCTTGCAAAACGCTGGCAAGGAAGGGATGAGGCACAAGGTGCTGATGGCAGGGAACCGCCAGCAGGAACCTCAGCAGACCACCCCCCCACCCCAGCAGCCCACCGCATCTGCAGTACAGGCTGCAGAACAGCTGTTTCCAAAGCGGGGACAGGAAAGGGTTTCCACCTTCTCCACAAGACAGGTACAGGTCCAGCACTGACTGTCCCAGGAGGAAGGGGAGAGAGAATGAACAGGACATGGGCCCAAGCCCGGACCAGCTCAGCGCAGGTAATGGTGTCTGGACGAAGCTTAACGGGCTGTGACACCAACAGTCCCATAGCTGCGAGGTCAAAGGAACTCTGTTTCAACTTTCAGCACATGCCTCAGGGCTTTGCTGATCTGCCACCCTCTACTTCTGTGACATTTCCATCTTTTTCTTCTGCCTTGTTTTGCCAAAGACTTCCACCTAATCTGTTGGATACAAATGGTTACAAATACATTAAGTGATGTGGAAAAATACAGCACAGCTGCCTACTGCAGGCTGCAGTGCATACTCATCCTTACAAGGGGACATTCACAAAGTGCATTTGAATAACCACAAACAACTTATTTGCTGCACTGCTTAACACAGTCCTAAGGAAAGAAGATGTCTGCAGTCACTGCATGTCTGCCCATCTGCTTTGCCCATCTCAGCTTCCCAACAGCTTTTGAATTTGTTAGCTGGTTTCAAAGTTAACGATAACATTTCCACAACTTTTGTGTGTTTTCACATTCTGCATCACAGAATCACAGAATGATTTGGGTTGGAAGCAACCTTCGAGATCACTCCATCCAACCTTCCTGCCATGGGCACGAACATCTTTCACTTGATCAGGCTGCTCAAAGCCCCGTCCAACCTAACCTTGAATGCTTCCAGGAATGGGGCATCTACCACCCCTCTGGGTGTCCATCCCATCTGGATCACGGTAACTCGCATGTCCTGCCTCTTGCTCAGGACTAGTGGAAAGCTAAAGGTATACTGGAGGGAGAGACAAGCTGACAGTGTGGCAGTGGACAAGGTTATAGGGACAGAGGCCAAGTCTCTTGAAATGCAGGTGGTTTTTAAGTTATGTGATTAAATGAAAAGTACAGTATATGTATTTCACACTTGGCATGATTTTCAAATATAACCCATACTTTCATTGCAAAAAGCGTGGGTTGTCTTCTAAATATGAAACTATGAAATAAAGCACGTTAAAAACAATTCGTAAAAAATTACAAGCTTCTTGCAGAGACATCTCTGACTCCACTTGATGGAGAGGGTGGGTTCCGCTCCCCAGCCTGTGGAGATGACAATAGCCCATTCATGTTTCAGGGATTCCCCAGGATCTACGGGAAACCGGGACCATCCGCCCTCTGACACCTCTTCTGTGTCATCCTGAGCTTCGTCATGGTCTCTGCCAGCCAGCCAGCAGGAGGCTGGGGTCAGGATCTTCCAAAAAGAAGATTACTGCCCTTGCCTATGCTACTTTTCCTGATTAACGCTCTCCCAGTTTGCGTGCCCTCCCAAGGAGGTGCTGTATCAGGGGAGGGCATAACAGGACAGTAGATGGGAGAAGAGCGAGGAATGATGGTAGGGCAACCCGACCCTGCTTCCACGCACATCGGCGAGGTCTGTGTACAGGACAGGCCTGAGTAAAGCCATCGGTGCTGGGCCTGAAGCAGGCAGGCACGGCATGAGGCTGTGCAGGTGCAAAGCCAGAGCACTGACCTTCATTCAAATCCCCAACTGCGAAGTCTCGAGGAATGCAAGGTCTTCCTAATAAACCTTTGGGCGAGGAGCAGGAATAGGAGCGTGACCGAATCCCAGACACTGTGCATTCCTACAAGAAATTGCAGCAAATTAAAACTTGTGTTGTTTTGAAATACATCAGCAACAGAAATAAAATAAATCAGTGACAGAATTCCTGAAAGAAAGACAACTGACCACAGGCATACATTGTCTTGGCTTCATTAACCTTTAAGTTGAAGTACAATTTTCGACAATTTCATTTGAACTCTTAGGAAGTCTGTCATACTTCCACCATGATAATTTTTTGTATATTACAGGAAATAATTTGTGGGTGCAAGAGACTTAGACTAAGAGAAAGCTTACATTCCTCTAAAGTTTGGTGGCAAGCACCATCCAAACGGTGTTGTTGGCCATTACATCTGATGACCAAGCTATCTTCCTTTACCAAGAAAGCCATTAATCTTAGTACTTTAATACCTCAAGAATATTTCATGGAGACTAATGCCCTGCCTGTCAGAGTTGCCAAAGAAGGGAGTTAACCTCTTTACCTTTTCTGTCTGCATTTTTTTATTGTGTGTGAAAAGATTTTCTGATCCCCAAATATGTCAATGATCAGGCTTGAAAGGAAACCCCCTGATTTTTGATACATCATTTACATTTACATTAGGAGACTACTCCTAAACAACTTATCTGATTGTTTTTAAAAGTAGCCCTAACAGAATTCAGTGTTTGTGCTGGACTCTTTTTCTCCCTTTATGTAAACATTTGCTGAAGATCAGATAAAGCTCTACAGTGGCAAGAAGTCTGTCTAACAAAAACATAAAGAATCCCTACAAACAAAAAATAACTCTATGTATGTGACTAAAGATTCAGAAATGGCACCATGGTCTAATGGAAATGAATGTAGCCAGGATAATTTAGAAAACCATAATGAAGAGGAAAGATTTGCACTGGTCAATGCACAAAACCCAAATGAATTTTCCCGAGTCTAGCAATTGTTTTAAAACAGGCAGCAGGCTGGTTTTATACTTTACAAAGCTCTTACCCTTTCACATAATTACAGCTGGTTAAACATTTCCTCACTAAACATATCTTGGTTAGAAAATGCTGATTCACTGAACCCAAGATATTTCCTTCGAAACGATTCTGATAAACGATGCTTTTTTCAAAGCTGAATCGAATCTCTGATGGACCCTTCCCATGGCTTCTGCCAAGCCTGGCCACAACTGGGGAGCTCCAGCTCCACCACAACGCTGTGGGTGTTGCTCTCCAGAGGGACTAGCATGGCCAACTGGGACCTCATTTTTCCCCTTAAGATTCAGATGTTTCTCACATGTTTTCAATGATTTACTTAAAAGGAAAACAATGCAAACCAAGATAGTATCAAATACCTTGGGCTGCAGACTGATAGATAAGTCCAATCCATCTCTGCCACAAGTCATGGCCTCTGAAGAGCCGAGGGGAGGGTAGTGAATGTGGGATCTGTCCGAAACACCTCCACTTCCACCGTCTACTTCAAGGTCATCGAGACTTGAACTGAAGCAGACAATGAAGTCTTTAATTCCCATGAATTCTAGTAACGATCCATCCCAACCTTAATGCAACAAGCAAAGATACTGCTGTATCATCTGATCAATGACAACACAAACCACCACAATTATGTCAGGTAAGTCACGTTCTGAGTCCCCTCTCAGGTTTGCAGTCACCTGGTCAAGGTACTCAGTCACGCTGTACAGGACTCATCTGACCCAACCTTGCGGATCTGCGATACAGACATTTGCATCACCCACGATCATGCAGACTCCCACCACAGTCAGCCACTTCTGGAGGATGATTTTCAGACCCATGTTCAGCATCTCCCTTAAAATGAAATGTTTTGTTCCACACAGGTACCTGCCTCCCTATATAGACGATAAGGAGAACTGAGACAACTAGCTCAGATTTCAGTATTAAGATATGTGGGTATATATGGATATTGGGTGTGTATTTGAAAGACACGACGTGGCTATTCACAGACATCTTTTTTCTACATCTGTGACTTGATGGAGGATGGAAGACAAAACTAACGAGAGACGAAGGAGGGTCTGAGACAGTTTATGAAATTCATTTCAAAAGATAAAAACATATAGGACTATAAACTGAAAAAACTCTGGCTAAATCAGTATTTCAAACACCTAGAGACTATTTGATTGGCAAGGGTTCACAGTGCAGTAAGGTTTCTCAGCAGTACCAGGGTTTCCCAGAATGGGTCCCGTTAGCTGCAAGAGCAAGTTCATGGTCTCTTCGTCAGAGTGACTGGAAGGAACGGTTGACTGCTTGCCATAACATTCCAGCCTTACAACATAAAACTTTAAATTATGTGTGGTATTTCTAAATAGCGGAGTTCCTACCATGAATAATAGCACAACAATTCCTTCACACACCACTACAATTCACTTTGAAGAAGGCCAAATCTATCGACACTGTCCAAAACTACTTCCTTATTACACTTCTGGAGACCATCTTTTGCAATGTTTCTTAGTAATAGCCCACGTGACATCTCAGAAACAAGTTATTTAACTGCATTATCGGTTACTCTCACATTTTAAAATCAGAAAAGCAATACGTGTCTATGTCAACAGACAAGCATACATGTCTTACTGGGGGTAACTTACCTGGGGAATTTTTCTGACATAAAAAGCTGGTTTAAAGATCTGCTGAGTAACTTGCCACATCACCTCAGATACTTCAAGGAAGATGCTGATGGAATTACATACTGACAGTCTTATTTTATGTGTAATATTTGGATCACTTACAGTTGACATATTAAGGTCAATCACATCTCTCTGAAAAATCATATAAGCTCTTAAAGCTCACATATAGGTATGTGACCTAGGTCTTAAAAAAGGTGGACATATCTAAAAATGTATAGCAGAAAAATGTTTATAACAGAGGCAGAAGGTTTTTTATAGTAATCTACATGATATCCCCGTAGCTAGCAAAAATAAAAGGTTTGGGAAAGAACAACTCTTAGCCTGACGCTTGTTGTCTTATCTGTGTTAAAAGACTCCTCCTAGTGGAACTTCATAGTTGCATAAGACACTCAAAATTAGGGTAGAGAAAATGTTATTGCCCACTTTAATCAACAACGGACAGACACTACTGCTTCCTTACTGTTTCCACATAGGTCTGATGCCCTACCTCCAACTAGTCCAAACACTCTTGAAATGTGGGAGACAGATTCAAACTTCCTCCTGTACATGAAGGAAACTATTTCATGTCTCTTGTATCCGTAGAAGCAGTAGAGCCTTTTTATTGAGGAAATTTACTAATTGTTAAAAAAAAAAATAAAATAAATAAATAAAAAATAGTTTCATCTTCCAAGCTCTCTGCATTCCTGAAGCCAACCAGTTCCCAGCATAACCTAAAGCCATCTGGAGGAGGGTCCTCAGACAACTGGCTCCACTGGCAGCAAACCAGCAAAAGAGCAAAAAACAGTCTGAACCTATCAGAAATGCAAGCTGTACTCTTCGTCTTTTGTGGTTAAAAAATATATGCCATCAGGAATAAGTTGGTCTTTCTACAGACCAGTGCAAAGAATGGAAAGATTCCCAGAGATTTCAACAGATTTTGGAATATTTTCTTAAGGGAAAACATAACTGAGGAAAAACTAGGGTGAAATTCTTGTTCCTGACAAAAATGCCATAATGGAAACTCTTACAGTGAACAGCTGATTCTTTTTTTTTAGAGAATACATACAAGAAGAAAAGGTATAAAAGTATAAATTTGCATTAAAAATGAATTTACTTGGAGGACACCCTTTATTTGTTAAAAATGTCTTCATAACTATTTTATGAAAACAGATCATTAGGACAATTTAAACATCAGTGATTTTACCTCAGTAGTAATATTTATTACTCCAGATTCTGCTTCATCTTTTGAAATAAAAGGTTATCATAAATAATCCTGATTCTGGCCTTATCATCAAGTCAATTCCATACCTTCTTTTCTTCACATCAGCATAAAGTTGGCCCCGATCCTTAATAAAACCATGGCTTTTGAATGGAAGGTATGAATCTGCTCCATATGGATCAGAAGGTGAAACAGTATGTATTAAACCTGCATTTTCTCCATTCTTCACTGGCCTTTGATTTCCTTCATTTGGATCATATATATATTGGTCATTCTCCTCAAGGGAGGGAGATGAAGAGCTCTTAGACATCGGGATTGAGTTGGTGGGATTCAGACATGTTTCACTGCTGACACCATCTCCATGAACATAGCTAGCCTTTAAATCTCCAGCCTGCAGAGAAAAAATGAATGCTGGTAAGAGGCAGTAACAAGATATATTGTCAGGGAACAAGGACCAGATTAGTTTGCCATTTTATTTATGGTTATATGTTTTGCCTTGTTTTTCCCTACCCTATTACTTTTTACAGCACATGAACTGAAGGCAAGTTATATGGCTAAGAGATTCTAATCCTTGCATTACTTTTTTCCATAATTAGAGTAGCAATGAATTGGTATTTGCAAGTCTAATGGATTTCTCACTCGGATTTATACCTTTCATTAAATGTATCAATTCATATATTTATAGCTTTTATTAAAAAAAATCCTTGAGTTGAGCAAAAATATGCATAATACATTAGTGTGGGAGACACACAAGAGGATAATTCAAACATTGTGCAATTTAATTTGGAAAAATCAGCATGCACTTGGAAAAATCCATCATGCACTTTTAATTTTACAGCACCAATTTCCTAAGCTTTGAGATAAATATATATGACCTGGAACAGAGATTCTCCAGGGGAAGAAGGGAAAGGAATCTTTATTTTTTGCCATCAAGCAATTATGGGCATGAAGCACCCCTTCTCTTGCACAAAGACAGGAAAGGAGTTGGGAATTATGTTTTCTCACTACAGGGATCAGGATTTAGACCCTGGTAACAAATAATTCTTTGTGCAACTGAGGTTGAATTCTCCTGTCAACTCTGCAGAAGATACTAAAACACAGTTTATTGTCAGTCTTTTAGTTAGATGCTACTGTCATCTGTTTAGACACTGAATAATACTGAAAAGTCACATGGCCAGTGAAAACACTCAACCTCCAAAAAGCGCCTGTATAAAAGCAAGCAGAAAGGAAGAATTGCAAGCATCTCCCCTGGTCTTTCAGATTGCTGACTTCCTCCTCTCTGGCCCCACTTGAGATGTGTTTTCATCCCCATTGTAATGATGTTTCTCTTAGTAAAAGACAGAACTGCTGGCACGTTTACAGCAGCCCATATTTGTATTCAAAGATTTGGCGCATACAAGTCTGGAAGTACTTCTGTTGTGTTGTGCAGGTAAGATGCACGAAGGTAAAATGCTTCTCCCAAGTCTTATGCAGCTGTCCCTCCCTTCAAAGTTATTCCTGCCTGGGCAGTATTTCCCCTCAGCACCAGAGGGACCTCCTCCGGCAGCGGCTCCAGCTCCTGCTGCGTGGGGCTTAAGGAGAATTTGGCCCCAATCAGCAATTTAACAAAGATGAATGTGGCTATGCACTGAGCAAAGGTAAGTAATCCAAGCTGAAGGACCCCTCAGCAATATACTCCGGTTAACATCTGCATTTGTAATGGAGCTGCACTTCTGCAGCTCTGTCCTTCCAACCTGGATATTGTTAAAATCAAGGGTTCACAGGTTGCCTATATAGTCCCCTGCTAGTTGCTCACTCCTAGGTCATTATTTCATGCATCTCTCAGTAACCTTAGGTGCATTTTGGACATTCTGGCCTCTGACTGAAACTTCCATCTCAGCTGTCACAACGAGTTGGATCTGCAGTGAATGCAGCGGCTGAAGTGTTTCAGGGAATGGAAAAAAAAAAGGGGGAGGGGGGGGAATCACACTTGTAAAATCTCAGCCACCTTCTAGCATGATGATCTGATCATTTCTTACTCCTACATTCCAACTTTCACCCCAGGCCGAGCCCACAGCAGGCTACAAATAAATAAATCACTTCAACCATCACTGAAACATAGCTACATGCCACCAGAATTTGGTGACTGTTTACCTACACACAACCACTATACACAAGAGTTGGACTAGTCCTCCCTGCCCAACTTATGATATCTGAGTGTGACCATGGGGGAGGGATTTCAGGTGCAACATGGTGATGTAAAATATAATTTGGCCTGGACACTCTAGATTATCTCCAGTGCTGGTGACAAATAAATCAGAAACATGAATATTAAGTCAGGATCTCCAGTATCAGAATGCTCCATGCCAGTTGTAGGACATCAACTTCACTTTTTCATCAATATCTCATTTTTATTGAACCTATAAGCTTAGCTATGAGCTTATAATTAACTATTGAAATCAGCCAGCATCAGCAAATTTGGCTCTCTTGTGAATGTACATAGAATGCAGAAAATCTGAAATGCACATGAGCAAGTTACTTTGTGTTAATGTCTCTGAGAAAGAAGCAAATGCCATTTAGCTCACAAACACACAGAAAAGAGAGTAAGAGCTGTCTTAGAGTTCTCCCTACAGGCTAGGGAGAACAGTTCCTATCATCTACTGAATCTATTAAAAGGGACCTCATAAATGGGTTACAAAATACAGCTGAGTAAGGTATTACTGTTTTTATTTTAAAGCTTTACTAATTGGCCACACACCACTGCTGACAGATCCAGAAGACCCTACTATCACACAAATAAGTTACTGAAACAGAAGATGATGTTTGAACTTTTGGCAAATTTTTCATAAGCTTACTTGATCTACTACCATGCAGTTTGCATATACTTCACCACTTCCACTCAGCATGGCAGAAAGTCTGGTTGCAGCAAACAAAGTAGGTGGAGCCTTGAGTTTCCTGAGAACATCAAGGGTAGACTGTCTCTGCTCTGGAAAAAAGAAATTGTGGAAAATATGCCATTAAATCTCAAACCATCTTCTTCTCATGTATATATATGGTCATAAAAATGGCAAAGTTAAACATTAAGCACCAAATCTTAGGATTTTTGAGTAATATTTGTGTGGCCACTCAAAAATCTGCCTATTTGTAACTGCCTAATATTTGCTATATGTTCCAAGAAGCCTATAGTTGACGAGACTGTAAAAGGTACCACAGAATCATTCACATTACTTAAAAATAAGTGTTCCTGTATTTTTGTTAGCAAAACCTTCTATTTTCCATCTAAGCTAGAACTTTGCAGAGATCTGTGGTTGCCGAAGTACACAGGACAAGATTTATGGGCTGGGATGAAGTATGCATGATTCTGGCCTATACACTAAATACCTACCATCCGATGCATTATATGAACAGAATACGGTTCAATTGCCATCAAATAATGACTCTCCTAAAGCATTCGACCTACCAGGAGCAACATAAATACTAATCTTAAACCAATAAAGGAGATTACTGTTCTTAAAACAAAAAACAGTAACAAAATTGTGAGAGGGATATAAATAAAATACCACTGATAGTGCCTTTACAGGGTCACAGCAATCAATCAAGATTTGACACATGAACAAGATGTTTGGGATGAACACTGCATCTGATCTGCTTTTGGTACTGAAATGAGAAATTATCAGTCTCACCAGAAATCATTAAAAGAAGTTCAGAGTTTAGTTTTCAATAGTGTGTTCATGACTGCAAATATTACAAAAAGTTGCATGGGCTGACTATTTCATGGCTTTGAGCAGCAGAAAACCTAACCGAGTGCTACAGAAACACTGTCTATCCTGCAGGCCCACTTCTCTTAAAGCTGCTTATAAGTATGAAGATCATGCACCAATCCAGCATTTGAGCCAGTAGTCAAGGCCTCATACTATCTTCTGATTGTAAAAGGAGCAAAATATGACAAAGTGGAAATCAGTCTTGTTCTAGACTGCGTGAAAACAGGCTGAAAAAAAAATATCACAGTTGTACTGTAATTTTCCTTATTTTAAGATTCCGTAAGTCAACTAGTGCCATTGGAAGTGAACTGAGATAAACTAGCATAAAAATTATGTGGTAAAGTATCATACCCAGCAAAATACCCAAAATCAAAACTCTCAATAAACTTAATTCCAGTTTGTCTGTTATTGAAAATGATGCAAAAAATCCTTCTTAATCTGTATCAGCAATTTTTTTTTTTTTCAAAGGTGAAAAGGAAAAGATACCACTAAAGACCTTCCCCACGCTATATTCCTAAAGCAATGTAACTACTTTTGGAAGATCACAGAATCATAGCATGGTTTGTGTTGGAAGGGAACTTCAAAGATCACCTAGTCCAACCCCCCTCCCATGGGCAAGGACATGTTTCACTAGATCAGGTTGCTTAAAGCCCCATTCAAGATGCCTATGACCATCAGACTGCAAGAAAAGTTATAATGAAGAAATGACACTGGATTAGAAACTACACTTGTCAAGGTCTGAGGCATTTGTTTCTTTGGAAAAAAAGTCCCGGACAACTGCCAAAACTGCAGTGCTACACCGCAGCTTTTATTTAATTTTAAGATGCTATCTCATAAAGCCCAAGAACAGTAAGCTCTATACTTAGAGAAAACTGGAAATTCCCATTTAGAAAAGGCACACTATGAATTATTTGGTTTCTAGTCCTGGCAGGCCTTGCGGGATCTCATACCATTGAAACATCCTTACGCTTCTCATTTTGCTTCTCGCTCCTGCAGGAACTTCAACATGATTTTACGGACTGCCATCTTGAGAATTGCTAAAGCTACAAGCCATTTCCTTATGTTGGCCAAGATCCCAAAGCCTTTGTTTATAAATAGTATAAAAAGCATTGTTTTCTACAGCAGTTCATCAGACTTTGGCAGCTAAAATCATATGGAAATGGGATTTCGCAAAACTGGCAGTACCTTCTTGTGGCAAATAAAGCTTTCCAAGGGCTGGTCTCAAACCAACAACCAGGAAGAAAAAAAAAGTCAGGCTCTCCATTGCTTCTTGTACGCTTATTACCTTCCCCAGCGCACGCTCCCTCTCATATATGAACCCACTGGGTACAACTGGCAAGGGCAGTAGTTGGCTCCAGTGGTAGGCTGCAAAGGTTCAATACATACACCTGAAAAGCAGCCCATGCATTGGGGATTCCCGAATCACGGCATAAACCTGAGCCTATGGAGACACTTTCCCAGTCCCTACTGCTGGCTCTCTACAGTCAGTTAATGGACTGCACTATGAATTACATGTCCCGAGCCAGAAACAACAAAATGCCCCTATTACTTCACATTTTTATTTATACAGCAACTTCTAATACCACATTTTACATTATTTTAAAATTCTGTAAGAGAGTAACGGCCTAAGTAACAAATTCTGAAGAAAGCTGCTGCAAATACAACAAGATATATCAGAATATGTTATTTGCAGTACCTTCCGTTGGTAAATCTTTATTGATTATCACTGCTAAATGCTGTTATGTTTTTCTGGCAACGCTCCAGTCTGTTGTTAAAGGTGAGGCATCTAAATAAATATTCATTGGGGTTTTAAATGATCAGACAAAAGGTAGCAGGTTATTTTGGGCTTCACGTTGCAATATGACCCCACTGTACCTCCTTACTCCCACTCCACCACCCAATTTCAAACATGCATGAAGGGAGGACTACATCAAACTAACTTTGTAACAAGAGAAGTATTTAAAGACTTCGCTGAATGCAGGGGAGAGCATTATTAATTACACATTGACTGTGCTAGTAACTTATTTCCACCGGCCAGACCCACACAGTTTGCCAAGTGACAAAACTGTCACAAACATCCACATCACACGCTGCATTCCTACAGCCCCACTAATTGACTACAGCCTGCCTTGCTGCCTACAAGTCATCTCGGTCTTACGGGGACCATGAGCAGACCTTCCTCCAGGTTAACATAGCAGCAGGTAATAGCTTGCTGCACTGGGTACCAGTAGTAATACGCAGCAAGGCTGTGCCTGCCTGAAAGATGAGGAGTATCTAAAAAATGCATTTTTAAACAAAATGTGTCCAAAACCTCCCCTACCCATTCAAAATGCTTATTCTCATTGCAGATGCAAAAAAACTTCAGCACAGCTTATGGGAAGACAGGTAAGACTGCCAGGGCAAACTCGCACTTCTTGTGAGAGTGCAGGTGTCCCAAAGAGTTTTATCTCTGAAAGGTGTCAGTAATGGACATCAAGATGCTTACTAAGGTAAAAATGACCCAAATACAACACAGCAAAATTGGCTTTGTTACTGAAACAACCCAGCAAGCACAGCTCACCAAGCTGATCATCCTGCCATAGCTGAACGTTCTGTGACTGTATACTGTGCCAGGACCACCAAAAAAGAATAAAATGTCTCCTTTAGCAGAGCCTGTGGCTCTCTGCCATCTGCCTGGCAAACAGTCCAGAAAGATGTATGCGTTATTTAGATGTAGGTGAACAAAAGCCACAGTGCTGGGAAGGATAATCTCCAAACATGGATAAAATAAAAGACCTTGACCAATGAATAAGTAGGCACATGTTCTCTACATCTTCTGTAATGTTGTCATCAAAGTTATACAGCAAAGGCTGCACATTTTACCAGGCATAAAAGCTTATAAAAATACGTTAACTTTAAAAAATCATATGATCATCAGAGAAATAATTCAAAATATGCTTTATGTTGTTGTAAGAAAATGTATAGCCTTGAATGACCTGTGTTGGAAAATGGCAAGAACATAACACTGACTGTTTTTCCACAAAAATCAAAACTTAAAACATTCTATGAGAGAGCACACAGCAAAATAGAAGTGAAATACATCAACGTGACCAAGCTGAGAGCCAGGAAAGAAATTACAAATTCCCTTCTCTAGATACAATGATTAGTCTTCAGACAGCTCATCACATTTACCCCCAGCAATGTGAGCAGGGGTTAATGTATAACTTGAAGTAAGAGAGCTATGAAGTCAGCAAAAAATCCAGACAGCTAAGTTCATGGGTCATGCAGTACTGCAGAAATACTCCTCTAAATCCAGAAATGATCATCTGAATTTGGAGAAAGACCACCACACGTTCCTGGTGAGGGGCCAGCCAAAGTGACATGCAGGTCTATAGATGTGGACCACACAACCAGTTTCAATGAGGGATCTGCATTCCTAATTCAGGTGTCTCGGTGCTTCAGTCAGACGGTGCAACTACTCATACCAGCAAAATTAAGCAAGTACGTAATAACAGCATCACATGGAGGGTAAAGTGAGGCTTTGAAGTGCTGTTGCCATAAAGACAAACATTTAACTGTCCCAAATCTATGGAGTGGAAACCAAAGCACTGCGGCTCCTACATACTGCACGGTGAGGATCAGGCATCTGGATGCTAGAAATTATACCATCATGTTCAAGATGTGGTCCTAAAGTAGCCACTAAGAAACACTAAGGATAAAGACACGTCAGTCACTGACTTTGATCTTTGTCACCTAAATGTGAGATGCGAGAAAGCATCCCTTTCCAACATGGGATTCACAGCCCTGACCTCCCTCCCTGAAGCAGGCACCTTGCCTACTATACAAATGAATATACAAACAGAAATAGGTTAGTGTCTCATTTTATACAACAGCACAACAGATAAAGTACTTTCCCAAGATATGGGACAGTCGGTTCCAATTCCTACCTCTGCCCAAGTGGACTCGGCGCATCTCCCACCTCCCAGCACAGTGGGACAGTCTTGTTGGAGGCATATTCTCAGCACCCCTGGAGGTTGTCAAAGCTTCCAAAAAGGCTCTGAGAGTCACTGCCTCTGAACAGGTAAGATTATGCAGCACAAGAGGAGGGGAGAAGAAACCTGCTTTATGGCCATTTCACATTAAACAGCAGAACAAATACCATTAGGGGTCTTGCAGCAAGGAACAAAACTTAGATCCCCTCCCCAGCCTAATCACTAAGACACAGTCGTGTTCATATCCGCTGTTGAGCCTAATTAACCTCTAATTATGCCATGCACATGCAGCCTCAGCAGGAGGGAGGGAGTCTGCAATGCATGGCCCCGAAGGTGCGCAACCTGAGCTTGGCTCCTGCCAGTCCCAGGAGTTCAGGGAGAGGGCAGAGGCTCCACCACCCGGTCTGAGAGGTCCCCAAGCAGGGACAAAAGCTGACCTTGGGGCATGCAGGGAACTTAGAATCTGAAAACACTGATGCATATGGTGCAAAGTGGGGTGTGAGACTTTCCGCTTTGGATTCTCCCACTGCAGGTCTGCACATCTTCCCCTGCCTCCCAGGGGGAGCGACCCCAGACCAGGAAACCAACAGCCTGTGGGTTCAGAGAGGAAGGGAGGAGGCTGACATGTCCTTGCCCAGATCAGCTGGAGCACCCAGCGCAGGTACACAACAACGACTTCACAGCTTTTGGGGTGGGGAGGAAGAATCCCGCACCGCTTCCTGCCGGGCACTACAAGTCTCTTGTTCACTGAGACCTGAACTCCTGCACAAGTGAAATGCAGCTCCAAGGCACGTACCCCACACCTGCGTGCCAGGATCAACCGGCCGTGTTCGGGTACTACCAGAAAAACATAGAACATGAGCGTAGATCACGAGCCTGCTGTACCCCCTGCAGAGGCACTTCTCCCACCCTGTGGTCAGCCAGGATTTCAATTCTCCAAGCACAAGTGAACCCTTGGACTTTACCACTAAAACATGCACATGCACCCAAGAGCACCTTCTTGCTGCAACAAACCCACATATATGGTCAGCTGTGCATACAAGCCACATGTCTCGGTATACTATTAACACGGATGGGAAACAAGATGCAATACTATAACATGCAAACACCAGATCTGTATACAGTTCTTTACGACAGGTGAAGCCTTAAAAAAAAAAAAAGCTGTCTAAAGGTAAAATAAATAACAACAAAAGTGCCATCAAGGATGGGTGCGCAGCTTTACAGCATTTACAGATAAAACGAGTCCTAATGAGAGATGGAAAGAACACACACGATGCAACTTGCAACCCATTTCATCTTCTTTGCAAATTGCATGTGCCTCCATACACATTGCAGAAACTCCTATGCACTTGGGACATATTAGATTTCCCCATGAATAAAAGTAAAAAGTTCATAAAGTGTTCTGCATGTTAAAGTGTGCATTCTGTACACATTTTTCACTCTAAAACTAGGTCAAAATCGCAGTCTGTGTAAACACAATTCTCCTGGCTCATTGACTTTAATGACACTGATGGATCTTAGTTCCCTTATTTGGTTTTTCCCCTTTCTGAAACACAAAAAAGCAATTTTATGGAAGGAAGCACAGATTACATTTTTTGCCATTCTCTTCATTTCTTTGCTTTTAAATGTAGTAAAAATTTATCTTTCCTCATTAAAGCTTTCAATGATAATTCTTCCTAACATAAACTTGCTGGTCAGTGCCTTTCAAGCTCCTTAAAACCCTTTTTATCATACTGACAACATTTATAATGCTTACCTCCCAAAGACTTCTCCACAAAGGAGCACAATGTCTAACTGTGCAAAGACAGTAACTGATCCTGCCACCAAAGAGAGTAACTGACTCTTCCGCTTTGTTTTACAGAAAGCAAAAGATTTCCCTCTTCATTCTGGTAAGATTTTTGTACACAATTTAAAAAAAAAAAATCCTGTTAGGTTTTGAGGCATATTTGAACTACCAAGTTGTCCCTAAATGAAAACAACTGTAACCAGCAGAGCTTTCTGCAGCCACTGCTGTGCCGTGCAGCTCCCGGGGTGTCAGAGCTGCTGAGTGAGAGCTACATATGCAACCAGAAGAAAAAAAAGACCTAAGAGAGTAAAGACATAAAAACAATTTTAAAGAACAGTACATCATTTGGAGAAAACACTTTCTTCTTACTTAACAAATTCCAACACCGTTATCTACAAAAGCATAACCAACAGTGAGGTAGCTTTTGATAGAAAGAAAATCCACCTCACGCGAGCTGTTTATAGCCACCTGCACACAACCAGACAATGAAAAGGAGGCAGAGCTATTAAGTGAGAGTCATTTAAAAGAAGACAGCTTTTTCTACCTGGTTTGGATGCCCTTCTTCGAATCCTCATTTTAGGTAAGGAAGGCCAAGAGTAATTAAAAGGTGAATCAGAGTCTGAGTCCATTTTTGTGCTAAATAAACAGACAGTCGATTCCCAAAGTTGCACTTTGTTGTTCTCAATAGCAAGTCAAGTCTAAGAGTGATGTAAAATAAAGGAATGGACAAAGAAGGATCAAATTGCCCACTAAACACAGGGGAGGGAGAAGCTGTAAATGTTTGCTCTCTTCAGGCGTCCAGGCATGTAGACAGCTCAGGCTGCAAATATTAAGGCAGAAGCAAGGAGGTTAAAGTATGAGAGCTTCGAGTGGAGCTGTTGCATCGTGGTCCAAAGCTATTTGAAAGGTCACTGTGTGCCAATGAATCATTAACTCACCTTTCCATTTTGATGTAAATGAAAACAATAGGAGCCAAGTAAGGAATGAGAAAATACTTCTCAAAAGTAAACAAACTATTGCAGGCTTTTTCAAAGCTTTGTTTCCATGTTAAAAGTAGGGTTTACAAGGACTCTCAAATTAAGGACAGGCAAAATGCTGGAATTAAAGAAGCCAAAGAGTGACAGTAATCTAAGAGCATTAATCAATCTGCTGGACCCTATATTACTGCAGAGCAATACCCCTCCTCTCAGCATTTACAACTTTGGCAGACCTTGGGATGTTGCAGCTGGAAAAGCAGCGATAACCTACTCAAAATCTGTCGCTCTCATCTTTCTAGCCTAAATGAGCTTAAAGCTTAAGTGTTATAAAGCAAGATTACACTGTCACTAGAGGAGCTCTCCTTCCAATAATACTTAGTCTGAATAGTATTTTCTCCTTCACACAGTCACCAAGTTAGACAGTGAATCGTAAGGATTTTGTAAAGCTGGCACCCTTACAGCTCTGGTCTAACCTCACAGCAATGCACAATACAGCTAGTGACTAATTTACAACAAATCCTCCATTCTTATACAGTCTCCCCGAACAACTCGTAGGCAATTAGTATTCAGTAGGAACTCATTATCCCTTCCCCCAACATCTTTACACTACAGAAACTACATTTTTTTTAAACACACTCAAATGTGGCTATACAAGAGCTAATACAAAAATAACATGTCCACCGTTTCTTAACCAACTCCACCAAACATTTGTTTTTGTTACCCCACAATGTATGTGTTTTTGTATTCCACATAAAGGAGGAGAGGGAATGTGGATCAGCTTAAATGTCAGTTTTTGGAAGATGATGACAAGCTTGTTAACATTCCTTACTTCACTTCAATTATTTTTCAGGCTGCTGAGATCTGCAGCGCTACTTCTGTATTATGTTTCAAGTGATTCCTCAATCCACATTTTAGTCTGAGATAACAATGTATTTGTTGAAAGAAAATAATGTAATTCAAATGCAAATTTAATTCAAAACCCATTAGAAAAATATCTATCAGGTTTTCAGGGATAAAGTAATTATTATACAAGCACTTCATAAAGTGCACAAATTACATAAAACACAGTTGAAACACATCATTGTTCTGCCCTTCCCTTAACTGAAGTTCTGCCAGCTTTGTTAGGCCTGAAAAGAATAATTTGCCCCAGATGCTGGAAGCCTTAGACTTTCACTTTAAATATTAGACACTCCCATAGACTTTGTTTGATTTATATATATAATTAACAGCCCCAGGGAATTACAACAGACAATGGATGACTGAAAATACAGAGAGGATATAAATCCATGCTTTAAGCATCCACTTCAAAATACCTTCACTCCCTGGAATGTCAGGTTCAAATTGCACTGATAAATCCCCTGGGCATACGGGAATGCAGGCGTTGACGTACACCTTCCCACCTGCACACCATCCAGGGCACTCGCATGTCTCCCGTCGTGGCCACGGTTTGAAAGAAAAGGAAAGGACAGAGCATATTTGTTGGATAACTTGCTTGCTTAGGAAATGTCTTCCCAACTGCTCCAACACAAAAGATTTCCTCTTTGTGCAGCAATTTTCCCTACCCAAGTGTGCTCTCTCACTCAGCGGATGTATTTAACACCAACCACCATAAAGTCTTAATTTCAGATGCATACAAAAGGCAGCACTCGAGCTGTTTTACACTGGCTTTAAAATTTCTCACCTTTTGATTTTAGCAATTATTCCTTCATTCTACTTTATGAGAAATGGTAAATTTTGCTTACTTCTGTGAGATCTCCATTTGTGCATCTTTTCCGTAAATTGACCGAATCTGGCTTTTTTCACTTATACATTCAACTAAAATACACTTACTCACTCCCATTGGTCTTCCTGGACTTCTGTTTAGTCCAGGGAGGAATAACTAGAACCGAACAAAACACTCACAATGCGGAAATGCAGCCAATGTATTTAATGGCATTAAAATACTTTACATGCCAAGACATTTACTGTCCTGAATGACCTCTGTATGCTGCATAAATGTTTTCACTGACTGCTCAGTTATTGCCTGCTCCCTCCCTTAAACTAGCAGCTTTCATTTAGACCTTCTAATACAAATGAGTAATAAAGGATTGTTAAATAATTTTTCAGCAGCAGCCCTATTACATAACACTTGGAGAATCCAGCTACTAAATTTCTGCTGTGATAAAAACCTGATCATGTACTCCTACCATTTAGCCTCTGCTTCTTGGCCAAGTTCTTAGGCTTTTCACCCACTTGCTGCAATCTCCCCTTGAATAGGATCTTGCACGGGAATTTGTCAATGGCAGTCTGAAAGCGCAGATAAATTATTAACCTTAACCCCGATTTCTGAAGGGTTAATTGAATATCACTCACTTTATTTGCTGTGTTCGGGCCTTGTGAAAGATTATTTTTTTCTAGTTTGTAAAACTCCTTTATGCAGCCATGAAAGACCTCATGCTGTTTTTTGCCACAAAGAAGGGCTTTGCCTTAAAGTCTTTGGCTAAAAATATTTTTCTTCCCCATTCTTGCACTTTGTGGGATGATCCAACGCACTTTTCACCTGCCACTCTTTATTTCCAAAGTGGGGCATTTGCATGCAGCTGGCACAGAGATCCGGCAGCTCATGAGATAAAACGTGCTTTCTAGCTGAAAAATATTAACCTTACTCTCCACTGAAAAATTGTTTTCCATTATGTATAACAAGGTATAGATGTGAAGATAAAGAACAAATGGGGGTTTTGTGTGCATTACCTAAGGCTAATGCTTTTGATAAATAATGTAATGCCTTAAATTCTTTCACCCAGTGCTTGCCAAAACACATCCGTATGATATGTTTTTGAGAGATATTACAGTCTATTGTCTATTGTCTGACCATTCCCGTGGCTTGTGGCAAGATGGAAGGAAGCAGAGGAATGTCACCAGCATCCGCAGTCTCTGTGGAACGGCACTGTCACCTCCCCAGCACAGCCCCGCGGCGCTGAGCGGGTGGGCTCCTTCTCCCCAAACACCTCTAAACCATGGGCTGGCAGCTCACTCTCTCAGGCAGACCAGGAGACAACCCCTCTGGGTCCAGTGCCCCTGTATTGGGTTTCTGTGGCAAGGGTTGGGGGGGGGAGGGGGGTTGGTTACAGGGGTGGCTTCTGTGAGAAGCTGCTGGAAGCTTCCCCCATGTCCGACAGAGCCCATACCAGCCGGCTCTAAGACAGACCTGCTGCCAGACAAGGCTGAGCCCATCAGCGATAGTGGTAGTGCCTCTGGGATCACATATTTAAGAAAGGGAAAAAAAACTGCTGTGCAGCAGCAGCTGGGAGAGAGGAGTGAGGATATGTGAGAGAAACAACCCTGCAGACCCCCAGGTCAGTGAAGAAGGAGGGGGTGGAGGTGCTCCAGGCGCCGGAACAGAGATTCCCCTGCAGCCCGTGGTGAAGACCATGGTGAGGCAGGCTGTCCCCCTGCAGCCCAGGGAGGTCCACGGTGGAGCAGATATCCACCTGCAGCCTGTGGAGGACCCCACGCCAGAGCAGGTGGATGTCTGAAGGAGGCTGTGACCCCGTGGGAAGTCTGCACTGGAGCAGGCTCCTGGCAGGAGCTGTGGATCCGTGGAGAGAGGAGCCCACGGTGCAGGTTTTCTGGCAGGACTTGTGACCCCGTGGGGGACCCACGCTGGAGCAGTGTCCTCCTGAACGACTGCATGCTGTGGAAAGGACCCATGCTGGAGCAGTTCGTGAAGAACTGCAGCCTGTGGGATGGACCCACGTTGGAGAAGTTTGTGGAGGACTGTCTCCTGTGGGAGGGACCCCACGCTGGAGCAGGGGAAGAGTGAGGAGTCCTGCCCCAGAGGAGGATGAAGTGGCAGAGATAACATGTGATGAACTGACCATAAACCCCACCCTGTCCCCCTGTGCCGCTCGGGGGGGCAGGTAGAGAATCCGGGAGTGAAGTTGTGCCCGGGAAGAAGGCAGGGGTGGAGGGAAGGTGTTCTGAGATTTGGGTTTATTTCTCATTACCCTACTCTGGTTGATCGGTAATAAACTGAGTTAATTTTCCCCAAGTTGAGTCTGTTTTGCCCATGACAGTAATTGGTGAGTGATCTCTCCTGTCCTTATCTCAACCCACAAGCCCTTTGTTGTATTTTCTCTCCCCCGTCCAGCTGCGGGGGTGGGGAGTGATAGAACGGCTTTCGTGGGCACCTGGTGTCCAGCCAGGGTCAACTCACCACAGCCCCCTCCCCAGATGGAGAAGGGATGTACATGGGAGGGAAAGCAGGGCTACCGACTCCAGAAACAGGGCTGGAGAGGGTCACTGTTGGACACAGGTGAGAGAAGAGCTGCCTGAACAATGGCTCTGCCAAAAATTCCCTGCCCAGTTTGCTCTGGGCAGAGTCTCACCTGAAATTAGGCATGAAGTTCATTCCTTCCAGCTTGGTTCTGCCCCAGGACCAGCAGAGCCTGCAATCATTTCCCAAAGCTGCAGAGAAGGCTCTGACAAGGAAAGATGGTGTAGAAAGGGCTAGGTGATCTTCTCCACCAGCGTCTGTGACCCACAGGCACACGTGGCTTTCCCACCTTCTTCACTCCATTGTTTTTACTAATTAGAGCATATCTTCCCATAGAGAGGATCAGCACAGACAAAAATCTGATCTTTGTACACAGAAAAAATACCTGCATTACCCTATATTAGACTTAACAACTGTGTTGAAAACTCAGCAAATGTGAATTAAAGGCACTTAAAAGCAAAATGCTACCAACCAGATCCCAGATACCAAGTACCCGCCAACTCTTAACACTTTCCACCTGCCCACAATGATGACATCATGGCTGTGCATACTGTTGTCAGCAACAGCCTCACAGGTCTCATAGGATAACTTGTCACACACATTATTTTTACTACCTCTCTTCTCTACCAAAGATCTGGGTCTTTCTTAGGAAAGTTTATACTGGAATAGTCAGAAAAACTTTGCCACATCACTATTCTCCCACTCTCCCTTCCCCAAATCATTGATGAACCAATCATTGAAAAACACAGAACCAAGCCCAGATCCTTAAGATCTTGGTAGATGACCTCCCACCTTGTTTTTATGATCTTCCTTATTGCTAAATTTCTGATGGGTCATTCATGCATTCAGTTTAGGGAACTGGCTCGTTTATTTCCATATTTTGTGAACAGAGGCCTCCCACAAGTAACATAGCAGCTTGGGATTTAAACTGTTCAGCAGCGGATCCCAAAAGGTCCAGGCAGGCCATCATCACTGCCCAACGTACGACAGTGTTTGGTGGATCCCATCTCTCTCACTAGTGCTCTGTGGCAGGCTCCCCATCCCACATCACCCCCAGGAGGACAGGGCTAGGAAGGGCAAGGAGCAGGGCAGGGGAAAGAAGAACGGGGAGTTTCTTGCACTGCACACTTTCCATTCCAAATACACCTGCTGTCCACCATTTCAACCCTAATGAAGCCACAGATTTCAACAGGATGAAAGATAATTAGTGCTCAGCATCGCAGAGCCTCTTCCTCCCACTACCAGTTTAAAGTGGCAGATTTTGCTCTCCCAGAAAAGCTTAGTCCTGGGTAAATTCAGGTGTCAAACCTAGGCCCATTCTGACACAAGATTAAATGGCCCTGACCCCTCCAGACCCCAAACCTCCCACTCGCACCTCCCCTCATGCAGGTGTTCTCCACTCTTCCATTCAAACAGCTGATGATGAAACCCATCCACAGTAGAGACCCCTTTTCTGTAACAAGTGTCTCCTATAGATGCTGTGTAGACAGATACCAGAAATATTAATGAAAAGTACAAAAGAACAATACAGTACTATAAATTTGGGTCAATTTTTCATTGACTTATTTGTGCAGTTTCTTGGACACTAGCCTGGAAATGAACACAGAACAGCTGCTGCCTTCACAGACACACTACTGAGAGCAGCAGGCCACCCTACCCATCTCCAAAAATGCTGTTCTACAGGCCCCCAAGTTTACTGAAACAGTGCACAGTGATGGCAGGCTGCAAGAGAAGCAGAGTCAGTTTGTGTGCACCAGTTTCTGGATTGCTTTAAACTAGACTGCCAGTCCAAGAGTTTTTATGCTCCACTGCATTTACCGCCTCATGGCTATATCCTTTTACCAACCCCAGACAGGGCACATGGAATCACAGTGCTGCTGCAAACCACCCAGACTGAGAGGTGACTGTGCTGTCTGAATTTATGCCTAATTCCTCACTATTCCCCTGCAGGTATATTCCTAATTACAATGTGAATTACGAAATTAATATTTAATGCTGTCCTTTTAATGTTTTCTTTGAAACCAGGGTGACAACTACAGTTAGAACAGCTATAATGAGAATAACACTTTCATGCTAAAAATACCATGTTCGTGATAGTCAATGAATGAGGCATTATCCTTCAAAGAGCTATTAGCAATACTTACCTCTTTTGAAAAGCAACTGTTTGTAAGTGCTGGTACTTAAATCTTGCTTCTCTGATAATCTAAAAAAGCAATGCACCTTTCAAAATTTAAGAGAAACAGATTTGCATGAACTATACTAGTACTGCAACTTGGAGGACACCCATAAGACTGGGATGAAGAAGGGCTCAGATTTTTTACAAAATTGAGGCAAAAACACAACCTCTGCCCAGTCCTGACTCAATGTAGGTCCAAAGAGCCAGTGGGCATACACATTGCATTATCTCAGGCTTTGTCCCAAACTCTTCATGTTGTCCAGTTCACTGTCCTGCTGTCAGGATTTCACAGCATTCCTCTGACTCAGACCTTTCTGATGTCTGGTTCATGACTGATTGCAGATTTGTATTTTTGTTCCTTTTTCACCACACCATTCACCTGATGTGGTTTAAGATAACAAGCTCAATTTAGGATAACAAACCCATTAATACTACTTTCACGTGACAGCGGTCGGTATGCCCTGACTCTTGAAACAACCACCAAGTACTTCCAACAAAGTACATAAAGAGATAATTTGCCTAAATGCTCTCCTCGTCCAGTATCTATTCACATCAAAAGACTAGCTGGAATATGCAGTACAAATGCAGACAGGAAGCTCATTGCTTTTTGTCCCACACCCTGATGAAAAGCTCCCTTGAGTTTATTTGCAAAAGCTTGAGAACTAAGGGCTAGAGTCAATAAAAATCTCTTCCTGGGTTCAGCTCCATGGAGGCCTGCGCGAGCCCCGGCAACACGGAGAGCGTACATGGCCTCACATGAAAGCTAACCCAAGTTTGACTTGGGCCTCGCTTCTACTGAAGTTTCGCCAATGACTTGGTTGTTGAGTCTACACTTACACTGGCAGCCTGCACCGCCAAAAAGTTCACCAAAGACCCATCTCGTTAAAAAAATCCATTTTTCCATGTTCCAGGGAAGACTTCAAGGGAAGGGCTGCCTCTCAAGGAGGAAGAAAGCTGAGAAATGTGTTCATGTGTGCACTTGCAAGACTATGACTGTTTTCTTCACAATGTATTTCTGGATTATATTTCACATTTAAAGAGTAACTTGACATCAGATATATCCCAGATTGTTTATTTATGTTAGCGTGAAATGAGACCAGGCAGAAGACAGCCAAAAGAGCTTATTTAAACATCAGGGGAAAAAAGCCTCTTTTGAAGGATTACTTTGTTGAGCAAATTTGTTTTGGATTTTAGGCAGAGGAGGAGGAGAAGTTCTGGGAAGCCAGACAGCACATGTTTGTAACTTGTTCATTTTTCTTTCTGTCTTCCTTTTGAGGTTAACTTGAATTATAATGTCTCAGAAAATCAAGAGTGGAGGAAACTCCAAGAAACAAGAACAAGCTTGTTTTAGTGCCTAATGCTGCTTCTTCCAGATTTGTCCATTGCTTTTTAATTAAGCTCAGTCCAGACTCGCATCCCAGGAAGACTTTACTTCCTACATCTTCTGTAGCTCTCAACTATTCTGCAGTCTTCAATATTTAGCTGTTTAGACAGTCCAAACAAATGAGAATATGTTTTATCTACCGAAATAAACTACTGACATGTTTAAATGTTGTTTAAAGGTTGTTTCTGGTGGGACTCTGACAGATCAACCCCAAGTTAAGTCTCTCTTCTGCAAGGTGCAAGGAACCATGTAAAGGTTTTGCAAAAGTAGAAGCAGCAACATAAAGATCTCTGAAAGCTGCAGTAAAAGAGGGCAGAGTGCAATTGCCACAGTCATTAGCTGCAGCAATAACACTGCAGTTTTCTTCAGCTATTATTTTTCTCTGCAATTTTCAGACCACCTACCTTTCAACTAAAAATGAGGTTTTAAAAGAGCCTCCCTTACCACAAACTGACCTTTCAGAACTTCTTCGGCACAACCAGTCTGAATATTTGCGCATCTCCCATCACCCAAGTATTGTAGTGCCTCTTTCTCACCTCACTCTCTATGGTGTTCCTTGCTTCAGGTGAAAAACCGAGACACAGGGAAAAGATAAGTAACATGCCCAAGGTCCTACTGTAAATCTGTTAAGGAGAGACACTGAAGCAAAGGTCTGCAGCTCCTGGACTAGAAATGCTACAGCTGGATCACCCAACCTCTCTTAACACATACATAAGCAAAAGGTAGGATTGAAAGCTGCCAGGAAAAGATAAAAATGACCACAAACAGAAAAGATCTGCATAGTCTTAATCACCGTACTCTTGTAACTGTCTCAAATAGGCAACACTTAACATGTAACTTTCACTTTTATGTATCAATAACCATTAAATTATTTCCTGTAGTTCCAGTGTCAAAACAGGCACACCTTGACTCAAAACACTTCCAAATGCAAACATGCTGCCCACCAAAAACCAAAAGCAAATGAACACTAAAAAAGGAGCGAAAGATGTGACTGCAATAAGTAGAAAAATTAATCATTTTACAGACCTAACAAAAACTGCGCAAAGGCAGGACTCCAGACAGAAGGACAGTGCTATTTTCTATCTTAAAACAGCCCACCTTTTTAAGTTTTACCAACCAAGAACAAAACAGAAACATTGAAACCAGATTTTTCTGCAGATTACAGTGCAGCCCTACTGGTTTACACAGAGAAGAAGATCATTATGTTCTGTTCCTTAAACTGATCTATGGTTAAACAGGGACTTCTGTGGAACCATGAAAATCAAAGGGCAGAGTCTACTAAAAATGTTTTGTAGCTGCCTGGTCACATACAGTGAACTGCCAAAAATTTGGCATCAGTATTTTTATCTCTTGAAGTGCAAAACGTGGCTTGCAGAACTTTTTCACTGCCAGCAGAGCAAACAGAATAGATGAGACAGACACCACTAGGTCATTGGCACTGTAACTAGGAGAGCAGGGAAAATATTTTGAAAAATTAACATCATCCTGCCTTCCTGAAGTTTAGGGGAAAAAAAAAAAAGCTATATTTCCTTGGAAGAAAAACTGGGGGTTAGATTTTTCTTATTGGAAAAAAGAAACTTTTGCAGCTGTATAAATGGCCTTGTGAACATCCTCTTTCCAAACCAGCTATGCAAAACAGGAAGGATTTATAAATGTTTAAAAACACATGCCCAGCTAACACTGTCACATGCCCAACAGTAACAGCATTCAGCTGTCACCTCCTAAACCCCCTCCCAAAACGTACAGCGTTGCAGACTCTGAGGATGACAATGCCTGGCAATAATACATATGCTTAATATTGAAAGGAAAAAAAGTCTTTTTTTTTGTTGCTTTCCATTTTGTTTCTTTCATTCACTCTCCCCAACTGGATACTGTTTTTGTCTCTCAATCTTTCCAGTGTGTTTTATTTCAGTGAAAATAAAAATATTTTCTTCCCCCCTCCCCCGCCCCCAACCACAAAACAGATCTCTAACAATTTCCAGGGGAGACAGAGAGAAGGGGAAGAAGAGTGGCAGGTGTGACTAGCACTGAACTCAGGAGTCTCCATATAACCCCCTATTCAGCCTGGTCTAACATAGTGTTGTGCCCCACAGTTTACTTCTATTCCTTCAATTCTTGAATATGGCAAATGCAAGAACCATCATCTGTAGTTTATGTGGCTTCTTATCGGACCACCCCCACCCTGACACTCACAGCGGTGGGACCCCAGGGGCTCTCCAGCAATCCTGGAGGACAAGAAGCCTCTTGAGAAAAAAATTGAACTGAATTCTTAAAACTGAACTACAAGACTCAAACAGTGCCTAAGGCAACCAGGTCCCAGCCCAAAGATGAAGACAACAGGGAGCAAGGACAGCTGGTACACTCTTAGCATCCAACTGACTGTTGCGACTATCCCTGCAAAGATACTCCCAAAACTTTCTTGGGTATGGGGAAAGAGCCAAAATAGTCAATATGCTTGAAAGGGCAGGCTGGGGAATAAAACAGAGAGCAGGAACAGCAGAGCCCTTCCAGGAGCCAACGTTTCTTCAAAGGTCCCTTCCAACGCAAACCTTTCCATGATGAGACTGATTTTTGGTAAAGGTGTCTAAAAGCAAGAACCACATGGAAAAAGAAGTGAGATGTGGAAGTGGGGCAGTTTGTACCCATTCAAAGAGTACTCACATTCTCACCCTTAGAAGTCCTCTTTGATTTACGCATCCAACTTCCTAGTGAGATTCCAGAGTTTGCTCGTTTCTATTCATTCTTCTTCACTCAACCCCCCTTAGCTGTTTTCCCTCTTGCTCTCCCCCACTGACAACCATTTCCATTTCTCTCCTTATTCCCCACTGTGTGCTCTTCCTGCCAAAAACATCACTGTTTAACAACATTCCCAAGCAAACAATTTTTTGAAAGTAATTTAAAAGAATCCATGGTAATAAAACTACAATAGTAAGCAATATGGTTATACGAGTCAGGTTAGAACATACGTGGATTTCTACATTAAAATAAACCAACAAAACCAGCTTAAGTCAACTTATAAATTTCTGGTTGTCACCAAACTCTATTTCCATCCTTCCTCATCCCTTCCCACTTCCACCTTTTATTGCACGCCTGATAGCCCACTCACTCCCCAGCCTGCACTTCAGCCCCATCAGATCTCACATGCAGTGCTGACTGGAAGCCCTCCAGGCCTTGCTGAGGTCAATGGCAAAATTCCATCGGATGTCTATGTTACGAGCGTTTCAGCCAACTTGAGTATGTAACTGAGAGATGGGCAAGGAGAGCCCATGGTGCAGCCGGCAGTGAGTCAATGCTCCAGTCCATACATAGGGCAACCAAGTTCTCAGTTACGGTGTCGTACTTCTAATACAAGCAGACCCGATTTCGCTGCAGCTTCTCCACAAACAAGTCAACTTCTTAAATGTACTACAAGGTAATTAGAATTTAGGGGAGAGCAAGTGGGCTGGGTTTTTTTCAGGTAAGAGGTACAACGGGGAATTTTTCTTAGTTTAATAAGAGCCGAGCCTGTGCTTAGGACAAAAAGTATTTATATACACTTGTATATGTACAGATATATGTATTCCTACACATTTATATCAATATTTATAATTTTACTTTATACATACATAAGATGCCTAAGAAAATACATTCAAATAAAATTTTAAGCACCTAAATCTTGTTCGAAGTTGTATGCAAATTCACCATTTTTTTTTCACCCAAAAGCTCCTCTAAGAATATACACTCTGCCACTCCTAACAGTATGAACCATGGCCAAAGTCGCTTGCTTGCTCCCTGCATAGGACTCAGGATCTGCTGCAGCTGCCCATCCAAGCATCCTAGAGGAGACTGAGCTGGTCTGAAGCCAGAGCGCCTGGCTCCTATTCCAGCTGTCACAACCAGCGCTGTGCAAATGATGCCTTAGAAGGAAAAGGCATTTCAGGGGTCAGAAAAAGAAATATCAGCTATAATTTCAGGGTGGAGAACTTCCATTCTGTCAAATTTTAAGCTACCTTATGTTCCCTCCAGATGGTATAACTGGAGCAGAGACTGCAGCAGATGTGGCTTCAGATCAGCAAACCATAATCACTCCTCAATGGCTCCACACCCTCCTACGCTGAGATACAGTCCAATACTTCAGTCTTGCTTGACAAAACAGATTTGATCATACAGGCACTAACATCTCATGTACATGCACTGCATTTTTGAGCAAGGCAAGGACTGCTACGCTATCCTATGCTCAAAAGCACTAAAGTCAGGATAACTATGAATACCAGTATTTTTGCTACTACTCCCAATTCCCTTATGCAGCTCCCATACTCCTTGGATGGGAGAGTGAGACAAACATGATTAAATGGTTGAAGTACAGGCATTTGGCATAACAATGACTAGAAAAATAGATAACTAGATGATGATTTTAATGAGAGATTATTAAAATCATCTGCCAGCTTCTTATCTTACAACTGTGTCTCTGAGTTTACATCAGCTCATTTCCCTCTAAAATATACTGCCCCCATTCATGCACGTATATCCTCTCCCTTTCCACACACACAGAGTGACTCTTCATTTTGCAGCCAACAAAGTTTGCATATGGGTTGTCTGAATGCCACCATCTGGGCTGCTCTTTCTGAGCTCATCGCTGGACCACAGGCAAGTGATGCCAGCCTGGAGCTCTCTGCCTGGCACAGCAGCTCCCACTGGCAGAGCTTAGTTACTCATTGTCTTTTTTTCCGCCTTGCTGTGCTTTGCCTGAGCCCATGTTTGCACATTGTTCTTGGAGCTTTCCCCAAACTTAAAATACTCACCTTTCCATTTGAGTTTCAGTCTCTAAATGTACTGTCTAGTGCAACCAGCTATATTGTCCTAACAGCCCCACAACTCACTCACTGCTGTGGCATCTAAACATTTCTACATGCTTCATTTCATCTTCAATCACATATATTGGCTCTATTAGAAATTGTTTTCAAGAATGCTGTTCCTACAACAGTTAACATACTACTGAAAAATCCTAGGGTATCATGATACTGTTGGATACACCACCTATCTATATGAGAGACGCTTTGAAAGAGGTTCCCTCTCTGACATAGATATAATTTACTGATCTTCTGCCAAGCTAGGCTGCAATGTCAATGACCTTCACCTCTTTTAAAGAAACTACCTTGTGTGTATTTGTCATCACAGTGTATCTCAATGGCTTTGGGGAAGTCAAAATGATTAATTATTTCTTACCTATGCTCAACAGGACATGATCTTCATTTTCTTTAGCAGGAACCACAGAGTCTCGGAAAGGCTAGAAACAGAAAATTTGAGCTATATC
Organism: Haliaeetus albicilla; assembly: GCF_947461875.1. Taxonomy (NCBI): domain Eukaryota; kingdom Metazoa; phylum Chordata; class Aves; order Accipitriformes; family Accipitridae; genus Haliaeetus; species Haliaeetus albicilla. The sequence continues at coordinate 15,175,910 of NC_091516.1, forward strand.
TTTGAAGACAAATAGTTGCATTTGTGCTTAGTTACAAGCTGTGCTATAGGCTTTCAGAATTCAATTCAAACACTATCAAGCAGCAGTCACTTAATTTTAGCCATTTTAATAAATGCAACAGATACGGCATGCCACTCAGGCTCCAAGATATGCACATGAACCCTATGGACTCAAACTCTAAACACAATCAAAGAAGTGACAAAACCATATCTCACTTTTCATGCAAACTCCAGTTTTCAGCCTGCTCTTCTCTTACAAAGTTTAACTGTGCCCTGACTAGTCAATATGCAGTGTTTTGAAGGAAAGAGGAATGTATGTAAGATGCCTCCTTCTCTAAAGCCTGACCTGTTCACACCTGTAGAAATATCAAAGGTCAGTTCATTCTTTATATAGTCAACTACAGTCTTTCTGCTAGATCAAAACAAGAGACAGTCAATGTGGTACCAGAACCCTTTTAGCCCAGCAAGACTCGTGAGCTGCAACACTCTGCCCCAACGTACATTTTCAACATAGACTCCAAAATGCATGTATATTGCAGAGATATAATTCTGAGATGACTTAGATTACAATAGCAACATGTGAATCTGAAACAAATGGTCAATCTTCTGCACAGCTGGCAATTAAAAAAAACAAAACTAAAGAGGTCATCACTTTTATAATAATGACCTAACAAAAGTGGCAGTCCAACAACATTCCACTAAATTTGAATGTTATTTAAAAAAAAAAAAAAAAATCAAAGAGTCATTGGCCATAGAGAAGATACCACCTTTACCAGATTTGCCAGATTTTACCAGGTTTTGTTTCTCTCAACCTAAATCATTATTTTAGCTTCACACCCAGCTGAGCTAATAATCAAGCTCCTCCTTTAAAAGGTGATAAAAAACCACTGAGACGGATTTTCTGGTTTTATAAACAGATACATATACATAAATAGCAGAATACAAGACTAGAGATCAAATAGAACTGACTATCCATAATGGGACTTCTCACAAATATTGGTCCCTCCCAAAAGCTGTCAGATACCTCCATGTAGAAGACAACAGGAACTGCCTTATTTTTTACGTCAAGCATTTTTCCCAGTTAAGTCCAGTTAAGGACTCAGTTACCCACAAGGTCTCTCTCAGAGACCAGCTCCTCAGATGTAATGCATCATGCCATCTCAAGGATGAAGCTTGTGTGAGACAGGTTGTGCTCCCCCCAAACTGGCAGCTGAGCTGCAAGCTCCCTGAAGGCACTAAGGTTCACCACAAACACAGGAGCTTTCTGGTTCAAAAGCAGAGCTTGCTTCTCCAACCTAGCCTTCCAGCCCACAACCACATAACAAGTTCCATCAAATAATAATCATCTATACACGTAACTATATCCCCCAGGATAGGAACAGGCAGGAAATGTTGTCTGGCAGGCATTAATCACCTTATTTACTTGTTAGCTCTAGGAGGGACTCAGATAGCCAAGCAGAGGTTGCTGCTTCTCAACCTAAATGAAGCTTAGCTATTTGTATAAGGAGAAATCTTTACCTTCATATCATCCTGGCACAATTCATCAGATGCCAAGTTCACAGGACCTGTAAAAGCAAAGATTCCTGCCTTTAATAACAAGCAAATTCAGTTTGGGTCTGCTTTGGTTTCTGCTGCTGGTCTCTCTCCTTTTTCGAACAGGAGGGGGGACACACAAGGAGCGGGCAAGCAGGCAGGCAAACCAGAACAATGGACATGGGCAGCCCATGCATCTCCCCACAGCAGCGTTCCCGTGGGCAGCGTGCGAGCTGGATGCACAACAAGTGCTATGTTATTGTCACAGTTATGTTCAGGCTAGGCAAGCACAGCGATTTGTCAGCCAGCTGCAGATTAACCCCCACATGCTCAGAAAATCCACAGTTCTAGCACTGTGCCTCACACCAACTCTGCAGAGCAACTGGGCTCTGCTTTCCTTCTGCAGGGGCTTCATGCATTTTCTGAAATTAGTAGACCTTGCATTTTCACTCCAAAAAGTGAAAAATAACTTCAATTCTGTCAGTCTTTTTTTTTTTTTTTTTTTATGGTTTCTTCCCAGGGCTGTGGGGAAGGACACAGCACATGCAAAACAAGGACCACGCTTTGCAAGTTTTGCCCAAATGCAGCCTCAGGGACTATTGTGAAACAGCAAAGAGGAGTAATCTGGCTACAGGAATGCAAATGAACATCAGCATGACTCAGGCTTCCAGGAACGTTATTATTTAGTAAATATATCTTAAATAATTATTTAGCCAGAGTTATGGTGGTAAGTATATTTCATTTTATATTAAATCTTTCAACTCAAGGTTCACATCTGTTCTCAGATACACAAATCCCCCTCCATTCTCCAGCTCCAGCAAATAGTTAAACTAAGTATGACTCAGCAGCCAGTACAGGGTGCTTTGGGGGGACTGCCTTGAGGAATGTGGGGTTTTGGGACCTCTGTCCTTTCTTGGCATTGCACCAAGTCTATACTCAAGTTTTTTAAAAAAGAGCTGTATCAATATATCTTTGGAAAAACAATTCAAAGACAGCTGCCTATTACCTAAATCACACGATCTTCAACAATGACAACCCTAACTTGCAGTCTCTGTGAGATGAAGTTCTGGGACCCAATTATGGGCCCACTGCAATCAGTGCACCTGTTGTCCCTGACCTCAGCAGTGTCCCCAGACACTGGCAGGAGTCAGGACTGGGTCCATGCTGATCAGTATCTCGATCATTAATTTTTAGTTAATCCAGCTTCTTTAATTAACCTTCCGCAGCAGTCACATGTATACCTCCCCTTGCATCTAACAGTGCAATCACAGAGCACAAAATCGCTAGTGCCGTCAAAGCATCCCAGGCATCACCTTTCTGCTAGAAGGAACAGACTATTTCTTCTGTAACTTAACTGCAGAAACTTACTTTAAAAGCTTCAATGGGAAGATATTTTTTAAAGTATTGCCATACAGCTGGCATTATTATTATTATTATTATTATTCAGTCTCACAGTTCTCAGAAATAAAAAGCTGTTTGCTCTATACCTAATATTCTGTAGAAGCACATGGTTTATCCTCCAGATAACAGTATTCAGTCAACTCATGGGCATGGAATTTCAAGGTCAGAAAACAGAAAAAAAGCACAAACTACTGAATTAGCCAAAATACCATCTATTTCACCTTTTGTTCTGCATCCTCACTGGATAATGTATCACACCATGTATTTGAATTTAATTAAGTTGCTATGGGAGATCCACTGCTAAGATAGTAGCATCACCTTACACTGACCCACTGCTTTCATATGATTGCATTTCACAAGAAGCAACATACTGCTATAGCAACCTCTACTCGGTAACAGCTCAGGGCTTCTTACAGAATTGTGTTTTAAAGGTCTGTTGATCTTGACTTTAGGCCCACCCAGAAGTGTGTAGTTACTGCTTCTTGGAATGGCAGCAATTTTAAAATCTAAAGGAGATCCTTTCATGACATGAATGTACCAAATTAACGTCCTGAGCTTAGCAGTCACTTTATAAAGGAGTTCACTAAATGCAACTGAGAATGTAGTAAAAAGTACTCTGACAATCATTTCATACCATTTCTGCTTCTAGCAGCAACACTTTTAACTCAGTCTTGAAAAAATTTCTTTTGGTCTCCTGAATGCTGGCAAATGGAGAGTGTAAGGCAGGCTACTAGCCACCAGTAATGATCATTCATGATTTTTCCATATCTGGATTTGGTGGTGGTTAGCGAAAGAGGCCAAAAAAAAAAAAAAGTCTCATTTATAGAAATATGGTAACCAATGACAGTAGCAAAACGCAAGAAAGTTAAAAAACTTTGCTGCCCATCAACGTACAAACAATAGTTACAGGCTCCTCATGTCTACAGGTAGATAACATAGAGTGTAAAATGTGCAAGCTTGATTACTGCAATTTGTTTGTATAGGTCCTGGATACTACCAAAACACGGCATACTTTTCTTGCTGTTGAACTGAAATGAGTTTTTTTTTTTTAAAAAACAGGCATAAAATAACTCTCATGCATAAAGGCACAAAAGTGTATAGCTTCACTGAAAACACAAATAGGTAGGTGTGCCTATGCCAAGTATCTTTGGCATAAAAAGAGAACAAGAAGCTTTACAATCAGACCCAAAATGAGACTAGACATCCCAAACTGGTGATTCTGTCTGGGTAATCAATATCCACTAATGTCTGTTATCTGCTTGTGCCAAGTCAGCCTGTATTAAAACTGCTTTTAGTGAAAAATATCAAAGTAATCATCACCTAGAAGTTGTATTGCCCAAGCTACCGCCACATGTAGTGCCACCAATCCAGGATATTCACTTTCCGTCCCTGAGGAGCAGCATAAAGATCAGGCTGGTCAGCGTACGGCACTCAGATGAATACCCAGAGTCAATGCGTTTGCACACTGTGTCACCGAAGTCAAGCACAAACCTTGTATGGTGAATTGCCACTTATACTTACAGTAACGGATGCTTAGTTTGCAACTGCTAACAACTGCTTATCATTTCTCTGCAATTTTGCCTTCCAATGGCAGAACACTTGTTGCCTGAACACTGCTGGAGAAGTTGGGTGTAAAACTCTTTTTCCAGCACTAACAATGGCAGCCTACATGTTTGAACACCAGCTACACAACGACTGTGTCCCCATTTTATCCATTCACTTAAAGTTACTAGCTGATGCCATCTGGAACTGCAGTCCCTTTTCTCTCTCTCAGTCTGGTCCTGATCTTGTCGGCAGTTTATGCAGGTGCTCACACTTCTGCTGCCCTCAGCAGGGCTGCCTCCAGCACAGCCACTGAGCAAGACCAAGCCTCCTGTAGAAGTCACAGTCTTCAGCTTGCTGCTTCATCCAAATATACAGCGCCAGCCACATAAGCAAAGGGCCAACTGATGCAAACTTTTAATAAATTCCTAACAATCAGATGTAAACACCCAAAGTGTCATACTTCTGATGCTGAAGAATGACCTTTTTCTGTGATTTTTCTTTTCAGCTCTAAGAGATGCTTGCTCCAAGGTACACAGGGATGTATTTTGGTAATGAAAAAGCGTTCCCATCAGCAAGCACAGTCCCACAACCCTTACAGAGGTAAACCGCTCACCAAAATATGGAATGTCTAATTGAAACACATGGGAATTTTGCCACATTAAGAACTCTGGGCTGGATCCCAAAACTATTCATACAAAGTGTTACTCTGCTCCTATCTTCTGTAACTTGGGTTATTTGGCTTTACTGGAATTTGCAGGCTGGAGTGTTCATTCAGTTAAACACTGCCCTCTCCTGGAATCTTCTGACATTTTCCTGGCTCTTAGAATAAAATTAGTTAAGGCATTTCCAGTCATTATAAATGCTATCATATTTTGTGAACAATTTCAGTCTGACATTGGAAAACCGATGCTCTGTAGGGAGTATCACAATTTACACAACTCTCATAATGTATGACTTGCCTATTCCACTGTTGCCTACTTACAGGTCTCTAATGTCATATGAAACATGTGATCTTCCTGAATAAATAAACAGTGTATGAATCTGTGCCAACTTTCCAGAGCTTTTTAAGACTGCAACATTATGGAATAAAAAACTGTACCTTCTACAGAGCTTGCTGTACTGCAGAGCATTTTTGGACCTTCCACTGTCTCAACTTGTTTTGAATTAATACTCTATTAAAAAAAAAAAATCAAAATGGCAGTAACTGTATTTGATGCCCATGACATTTACCTGAAAACTCAAAAACAATATCAAAGACTAGCAAACATATGTGTTGTAAGCAGTGCTGAAACGAAACGATCGACAGAAATTCCACGGAGTATTTTATCGGTTACCCTCCAGAGGAAACCGATACAAATTCCTCAAGAGGGAAACTGATAAAATATTTTCAACTACAGAGACAAATTACCTCCTGCTTACCATACACAAGGAATCTAAAGGATCAGATTTAACATTCTTACTTCATTGTTTATAAACTCCTTCTCTATGAGAAAAGCAGCACAGCAGCTTTGCACTACAGCTCCGTTCAGAAGCCTAGTTAACCTTGAAAGCATCCCTATAAAGTGAGGAATTTTGACAGATAGGCAATACAAAGAGCCTAAACCAGCACTAAACACTGACTATATGGCAAACCCAGACTGGAAGGGAGAAGCCGCTCCCTCTCCACGTCCATGGTCCCTGGCCCGAGCTGACCCCTCGCTCAGACACACTCGCTGACTGTATCACTCCTGTTCAAAAGGAAGACAAGCCTAAGATCCAGTCCCTTATTTTAGCAATTATGTTCAAAGATTATAAGCAAAAGGGTGGAGGAGAAAATGTCTCCTTTTGCGTAGTTTCATCCACAACGCTGCTTGCTTCTAGTCCTTCCCTCTAATTAGGTTGCCTGTGTATCTGCCATCTACCAGAGCAGAGAAAAGGCATGGTAACCTGAATACGAAAGAAAACTTCAGAGATTACTCTGGGCTGAATATTGCACCCAAACTGATTTGAAAGCCATGCAGCTGTCAAGCTAGCTATATCCCCTGCCTCGGTGGGGCTACTTGCATTTTTCTCTGCTTGTCTATTGGTGCGCAAGACACTTGCCTATTCCCATACCTATCAGGCAGAAATAAGCCAATTCCTCCTAGGGAAACCACTAAATCTGTCCACCACCAGGCAACAAAAATACTTAAATTATCGGAAATTATCTTATTCATTTTGGATTATTTGGTTTGGCCTTCCTTCTTCCTTATTACCCTGACACCACTTCACATGTGTCCATTAGTTCCTGGATTTCTTTTCCTCTCTCAGAGGACCTCTCCCCTGCACTGCCTGTGCTGCCTCCAGCAACCGAGACAGCCAAACGGATCACATCCCCGCACTGCTTAGGGCTCTGCTGGGAGCGCACGACGAACCACGCAGCCTCACTGACGGGTCCTGCTACCACCCCGGCAGTTTCTGCCCCAGGGAGGTTGCACAGAGTTCCAGCAATTCCATGCTTTTCCTCATCATCTTCAGAAATCTGTCCTTTGTATCGCCTAGCGGAGCCACAAAAACTTTTTGAACTGCAGGGCCCCTGAAGGTTTCCAGTGAAGGCATGGCTCCTGTATGGGTAACTTTAGCTTACCGACAACTTGTTTGTTTTAATTTTTCCCATTACTCTTTTAGGCTTGTAAGGAATAGTCAAGGGACTAGAAGAACCCACAGACAAGGGACTGAAGAACATACTTGAGAAAGATAGGGATTTCTTGCATGAATGCAAAAATAGTTTGTGCTGCTCTCTAAGTCATCCATTTGACGCACACAAATCCAATGCTGCATGCCACTATAACTGAGAGAAGCTCCTTCTCTTTCGTACACGTCTTCTGACCCAAGCCTAACACAGCAAAGTGGTCATTTATGCAGTCTCAAGATACAATAAACTAGATGTACAGTCTTAGTCTGCTGCAGATGAGCTGAATACTCCAGTACAGCAATAAATTCTACCTCTATTTTAAAAAGACTATGTATCGTGAAATCCCTAATGCCCACCTTACGCTTTGGATCCAACTAATGGCTGCCAGTCCTTGTTTGCAACAGAAAGAAAATTAATTTCACCTCACCTTTTGGACATATCACATAGTCTAAACATGACAGTTTGATCATCCCTCCACATACACTTCAGGATGATATCTAATGTACAGGAAGTGAACTAAACCATGTGACCTTCCCAGTTATTCTGGCTTATTTCTGTTTTATTAAAAGTAGTGCAACACTGATACTGGGCAGAGGGTCCCCACAATGGAGGTTCTGGACTGCTGCAACCAGAGGAATGAGCAAAAGGGAAACCCACAGATGAAGGGTAGTAGGGCTTTTTCTGAAAATATCAAGTGCAGAATTTTGCAGCCTTTAAGAGTCTTTGTCCCTGAAAGCCATACAAACATCTAACATACCACATTTTCTTTTTTCATTTCAAAGACTGAAAGAAGAACAAGGATTTGACGAGTGCAAGAAAAAGCTAACTATGTAAATAACAATGCATTCTTCACTACCATATTGGTTTTGCTATTGGGTTTACAATTGTTTCCATGGAAAAACCACACAGAAATTGTAGGTATTCTGCAAGCTACAAACACAGAACAACTTCTTCATATTGGAACAAATCAAAATCTTGGCAGTGTAGTTCCATGAGATTATACATAAGGACTACACAATACATCACGCATTAAGTTTTTGTGTTAACACATGGGTCACGTTCAAAGTTAAAAAAAAACATGCAGAATGCAATAAAGATAACTCAAGGAAAATCAGTGCACAAATAAGGAAACCTGAAGTTAAGCATGGAAAAGAAAAGCTGAATTTTAAGATCAGAAAAAGAGAAAAGCCTATTTTTAGCGTGGCTTTAGTTTGCTAGTTTTATATAGTCACACAGTCTCAATCTAAAAACATAAGTGAGCACCTGCATTGCTATTAAAGAACTTGCGCTTTCGAGTGTTCTCCTTACTTTACTGAAATTGAGAGATGTCCTGAAGAAAATCACAGCAGTGCTCCAGACATCTTAAAAGTAAAATAAGACCTACTACACCATAACTAAACTCTATAGCAAAAGTCTGTACTCTGTATTTCTGCTATAAATAACAGGCTGGGGTTGGCTCTTGATAAAGGCTCCCAGGCATTACACTACTAGATGAAAGAATGGAACTAAATTAAATATTTAATATATTAATTAAATATGTGCAATTAAAGACAGAGATTTCAGGGAAGGATATTCTCTGTAGAGTGCACAATGATTCAAAAACAACTTGGGAGGTAAAGGAGGCTTTGATAAAGTTCTCAACACCTCTTATCCTCCAGCTTCACATGTACAATGTGCTACACTTACACAAAGTAGAAGCCCACAACAGTAATCCTGCAATTACGCTGGCCATTAATGAGACAGGCAGCTTAAACTAAAAGGCTACTCAAGAAAAACAAATCCAGCCTGAAGAGTCTATAGCTGGAAATTATTGAAGAAAATCTGTGACAATGCCCCGAGCTGGATAGGTACCTACCTGGTAAAGAAGAGGTCTGTCCCAGAAGTATTTTCTGAAGAGCTTAATATCTGACTCCAGCAAGTGCTGTGCAGTGTGGCTAAATGTCAGAGTCAGAGCTCCTGATGAATGAACAAACTGCACACAAGCACCGTCGCTGATCTCCGCTCTTGAAATGTCAGGTGAGTGACCGCCCTGGGAACTGGAACAACACGCTCTTTAAAGCGAAGCAGATGCTCCGCACACAGGTAGAACAAAAGCACGGCCGCAGTGAGCTTCCTGCTCGCCTTCAGCACGGCCCATTGGGATCCCAATGCACCCGCTGCAAAAACCGGAGGCAGAAAATCTGAAACATCCACTGAAAACACAGCTGGGCAAACAAATACTTACCAATGACTCCATTCAGGCCTAAGAACATGCAGCTACTTCTAGTCATTGCGGGGGGGGGGGAGAATGTCAGCTCTAGATGGTTACTCGCTAGTAAAATAAGCCAGAAAGAGCAAGCCGTGACAACACCTATTTCTCCATATTGCTGTAAATCAGCAATAGTACCTTTTCCTGTTAATGTTGCCATATATAGCAGTAGGACATGACTGGCAGCTAGCAGGTTTGTTATCCCACGACAGTGAAAAACAGAAAGTATCTCAAGGGAATACAGCATTGTTTGGACTTTACAAACAAATGAGACATTCATAACATAATGTACCGGACCGGTGTTGTAAGTATTTTTTTTTCAAACTGAAGTACGGATAAGTCTCACATAAACTATACACCGCATGGAGCCAGAACGGAAAGAGACACATGCCAAAATAAAAATGTAACCCAATTCTTGCCTACTTCTATTTGCAAAGAAAAGCCAACATCGAGAAGGGGCATCTGATGCTAAACATTTGGCACCCCAAGACACATACACATACACACCACACAGCTCCTCAGGTCCGTACAGAGGAAACTCCAGACAGCTAAAACACGCCAGAAAGCACTTGTCCTTTAAGTCAGTGTGGCAGCTCGCCAGCAAAATAGGCTCATAGCACTGGCTTTGCTGCTGGCTCTCCCTTATTCACTCAAACCTGAGCTTTACAGGGGTCACAAAGTCTGCTGAGGTTTTGTGAAAGTCAGGTCCTATGGTTCTGTCTAAAAGTAAATATTTCTCTATATATATTTCAAGGGATGTCTTTACTTGCTGGTAATGTGTTGGGATTCAGCTGCAATAGTGCTGGGAGAGGTACCTGACGGTGCAGCTGGTCTTCTGTCACTTAACTGACTATTAATTGACTTGCAAATGTAACGAAGGATGCAAATCATAAACTTCCATTAATTGTAAATACAAGTTCACCACTCAAAATGGTAATAATGGCAAAAAGCAACAGAAACCAACACAAAATATGCAACTCTTGAGAAAAATGACAGTACTCCCCATATGCCTTAACTGATAGGATTTTTTCAGAGGAAGCAACAAACCGTTATACTCACTTTGTGAAGACCTCAACAAGTTTGGAGTGCCCGTTTTGTAAAGCCAAATCTAATGGTGTTGCTCCATCCTCATTAGGTAATGCTAATGCTGATGACCCTCCAGGCTGGGCTGCTAAGAACTGCGAAAGCTTAACCAACCCCAATTTCATTACAAGGTGGAGAAGAGTTTCTTTATGTTTCGGCTCTGAAAAAACACAGCAAACAAACACAATAATCAGCAACAAAACCCAGCATTTTATTGGCTAGGAAGCATCAAAAGAAACTTGTTATCATCTGCAGAAATATCACAGCTAAGGTTCAGACCTACAAAAGTACTTTGGCAGAATCCATATTTCACTGAAATCAACAGAGTTAGATATTTACTTGCATATGTGGACCTAAACTAGGATATCCAAATACCATCTAATTTCAGCAGTCAAAGAAAACAGTTTGAATTAGATAATCTCAGTATTTCTCTCTCTGTATATGGTATAGCAGCTTTGAGCACAAGAGATGCCCCACTATACTGTAGAAGGTAGTTAAGAGGCAATTTTCCAGCTGCTTTGCATTGCCTCAGCAACACAAAACACCTGGCAGCATGGCCAAGTATATAAATTTAAAAAACAAAAAAAAAAGTGTGTGATTTTTCAAGGCAGGCTACTTATCAGCACAGTAAGAGATCCTTAGAAGCACAGTGAGCCGTCAGCTAACACACATGTGGGTAAAATATAGAGGATAATTCTTGTATCTCTCTTTTCAGAAAGGTGACCTCACCTGCCAATACTTCCTCTCCACTTTTCAGCACATAATCATCAAGCTCAGCTGGATGAAGCTTAAAATAAAAGAGTACACAATGATGACTTAATCACTAGATGCTGATTCTCCACTCCAGACCTTCCCTGGCCTTTATTCAAAGAAGGGTTTATCTGTCTATGTACACTCTCAAACACAAAACCTCTGCAATTTAAAGGCAATAAATAAAATTAAGCTCAAGTGCCACTCAACCAGTTCCTTACACTGATATTTTGGTATGAAGTTAAATATAAGGGTACTTTCACAAGGGTCAAGTATTTAAGGGCAGTTACTCTACAGCTCTCAGAACAACTGGCTGAAATCTATTAGGTTTCCAGTGATTTATGAAATTCCATTGAAATTTATCATCCTGATACAATGGACTTTTATGCTCTGTTACCCAACCAGTTCAGAACACATTATTGAAAATTGTACGCTCCAGTTGCAAAGGAAAGGTGAAGCTCCTGAAGCATATGTAGGTACATGCATACATTTGTGTAAATAATATAGAGTTAAAATCCACAGTAAATAGCTGCCAAATTTCCTGTCTGCATCAATATTTAGAAGATTAAAATGTCTTGTAAAAGCAATTGGAAAACTGTCTTGTAAAAGCTTGGAAGCAATCCCCCAGCAGAGAGAGCAGTTATGTAGCCAAAAAGCTAATAAACATATTTTTCAGAAACACTTATGCATTGAGCAAAGGTATCATATAGTTACAAGCAAATACAATGGCTCATGGCTGACTCCTATTCTGTTTAAGTACTCCCTCTGAAAGTCTTGGGAATATTTATTTTATAGAATCATCAAAAAAACCCCAACCTTGAAGAGTCCTCGAGAGGTCTCTAATCCACCCCTTCCCTTAAGTTAGTATCGGCTCATCCTAAATTGCAAATGAGATGTTTGTCTCATCTGTTCTAAAAACCTTCCAATGATGAGAGGTTTTCATAACCTCCGTAGGCAATCTACACAAGGGATAATTTTACCCTCACAGTTACAAAGATTTGAAATGCCTAACCTAGCTCACCCTTTCTCAGTACAACCCTGCTTCTCCTTGTCCCACCTGAAACAGGCATGAAAACCACTCCATTCCCTTCCCTTTGCAGCTTCCTTTTACATAATTGAAGGTTACTGTCATGTCTCAGCTGACTACATCCTCTCCAGACATCTTAACAGAACAGTTGCTTTCTGCAAAGCTGGACCTTTTGGAACATCCTGATAGCTGGGAGCCAAAATCATTAGCCTCCTTTGAAAATGTTGGACTTGGATATGTTATAATATTAAAAAAACCTGTATCTCCCCATCTCATAAAGCCAGAACGGCAAGAAACCTAAGGAACTTGCTCTGCTGCTCCATAGGGAAAATTACTGCGGAATCTCCACTGGTGATCAGTTTTTGCTCTGAATATATGGTGGCAACACATCCAGACCTTTTACCTTTCTGTTTCAAGTGGAACCAAAACTTTCAGAGTCAAATCCCAGAAAACCAGGTCAAGCTTCCTTCAATAAATGAAACAAATTCCAGACATCAGAGTAAGAGGGAGCTTCAGGACACAGACTCTAGCGCTGTAACAGCCAGCAAACCTGCATGTAGTGTCTGAAACCTTTATTTCACTGCAGTTCTAACAGAAGCAGGCACATTAACAAGATGCAGGGGGCATTATTTAAAACAGAATATCATTAAATAGATACACAGTATGTACCTAAGTATTTCTATAACACACCTATATATAAAATGTCACATGTCATTTCTTTTAAAAAAATGCATCTTCAAACTTCCCTCTTACTTGTGGTTAGCCTACATGTGACCTGGTACATTAACCTGCCCATGCAACACTTATTTTCTCCCCGGGTTTTGGGCAATAAAATTGTTTCTAGGTCTCCCCATTTCAGATTCTAGACAAAAATATGTCCAGCTGGACACAGGATCTGCTGCAGGATCCTAGGCCGCAGAGAAAAGTAGTGAACTATAGGATTTTTTCCTGAAAGGTCTGCAAAATATTTCTAATTTCAGTCACTGTGAGACAATGATCATTGTTGCATTTTAGTTACCAACATTAATCATTAACTGTATGAATTATAGTGTTGACATATCTTATTAAGTGAGAAGGCATATACGTTTCAAAGTTTTCAAGTACATGCAACTTTTAAGTCCACTAAATCCAACTGAAGCATTTGCAGAACTGCTTTGCTAAACAGCGATATGGAACCACAGAATGGCTTGGGTCAGAAGGGACCTTTAAAGATCACCTAGTTCAACCCCCCTGCCATGGGCAGGGACATCTTTCACTAGATCAGCCTGCTCAAAGCCCCATCCAACCCGAGTTTGAACACTTCCAGTAATGGGACATCCACAACTTCTCTGGGCAACCTGTTCCAGTGTCCCACCACCCTCATCATAGAAAATTTATTCCTTATATCCAATCCAAATATACCCTCTTTCAGTTTACAATTGTCGCCTCTTGTTCTGTTGCTATAGGCCCTGATAGAAAGTCTTTCTCCACCTTTCTTATAAGTGCCCTTTATATATTGAAAGGCCACAGTAAGGTCTCCCTGGATCCCTCTCTTTTCCAGGCTCACAGGAGAGGTGTTCCAGCCCTCCGATCATTTTTGTGGCCCTCCTGTGGACCTGCTCCAACAGGTCCATGTCTTTCTTGTGCTGAGGACTTCAGAGCTGGATGCAGTACTCCAGGTGGGGTCTCACCAGAGCAAAACCCACACCGTGAGTGAGTGTCTGGCTAAAGTCAGCCCACAGGGAATACAGAGGCATGAGGACCTGACTCCAACCCACAGCTTCAAAGCCCAACCAAGCACTATTCACCAAACACCTTGGTCTGCCTGGATCGGAGACCTTCTTCTATGGAGGAACATTTAAATGAGCAGGGCTCAGGCTTCCCAAAACCCATCCAGAGACAGTGGAAACAATGTCTGATGTGCCACTTCAAAAATGGGAGACCTCAGTTCAACTTCCTCCTCAGCCAGATGGGATGTGAACCCACACACATCTTCAAACTTCCTCTGATCATTCACCTGGTGGGAGCATGCCCTGACCCCTCCATTGCAGAGTAATTGAAAATGGGTCATGGCATGGTGCAGAAGGAAATCCAAGGGATGCTGGGCAGAAGACCAAGAAAGCAGCAGACTGACGACAACACAAAAATCAGCTGGGAGAAGTCTCTGCTGTTTGGACATGGATGCATTTCTCATTAGACTGTCATCAGATGTGAAAAATGATGCTGAGAGCCCGGGTGTCTCCCTCGCTTGGAGAATGCCCTAACCATTCAGACACAGTACAAAAATGTGCGCCAGTATCTTCCCTTTCCCTAGCTAAGTTTATGAATAGAGATTGATAACATCATCTGTGCTTTGCACTGGCCCCATTGGTATTTGTGTACTTCAGACAGCCTTCCCCACAAGGACTTTGGCAGACTCAAGGCCATGCCACCAGTCTGGACCCCAACAGAGCACTGCTGGATGCCAGGCACCAGCACTCCTTTGTGTGGTGCCAGGGATTTCCAGTTTAGACACCCAGGAAATGCTGTGGTCCAAAACATAGCCGCTGAAAAACATTATGCATTTCCAGGTTAAACAGTTCACTAAAAAATTAGTTTTCAGAATTGCTCCTTGGTCTGGAGTACTTACATTCTGCTAAAGTCCCAGTTTAGACATCAAAGTGGATTCTTTGGATGTTTCCAGCTAGACCATTTTTTCTACATACAGTGTTAATAACCAGCCAGCACAGAAGTCCATCTAATTAAAACACATGGAAATATATCAACCAGTATTAAGCTGTCGTGGTTTAAGCCGAGCCAGCAACTAAGCACCACACAGCCGCTCACTCACTCCCCTCTACCCAGTGGGACAGGTGAAAGAATTGGGGAAAAAAAAAAGTAAAACTTGTGGGTTAAGAACAGTTTAATAGAACAGAAAGGAAGAAACTAATAATGATAATAATAACAATAATAAAATGACAATAATACTAATAAAAGGATTGGAATATACAAAACGAGTGATGCACAATGCAATTATTCACCACTCACTGACCAATGCCCAATTAGTTCCCAAGCAGCAATCCGCCCCCCCCCCCCCCCAGGCCAACTCCCCCCAGTTTATATACTGGACATGACATCACATGGTATGGAATGTGGCCAGTTTGGGTCAGCTGTCCTGGCTGTGTCCCCTCCCAACTTCCTGTGCCCCTCCAGCCTTCTTGCTGGCTGGGCGTGAGAAGCTGGAAAATCCGTAACTTAGGATAAGCACTACTTACCAACAACTGAAAACATCAGTGTGTTATCAACATTACTCTCACACTAAATCCAAAACATAGCACTATACCAGCTACTAGAAAGAAAATTAACCTATCCCAGCCGAAACCAGGACATAAGCACACTAAGCATCTGATTAAATACTAACCACACCCCAACCCTGAGATTAAAAACACAGAAATAAAAAGGCAAACTTTACTCTGAACTCCATCCTCTGATTAAAACTTTGGCCTGGGGCCACTGGGTTTCAATGTATATTGTAACACTGTAAAGAAGCCAGATAAACTTGCTCTCAGCAAAGTAAGATTAGGACTTTCCCACTCGGCAAAAAGAGAGCCCTTAGGAAACCTTCCCAAACAAGAGGATAGCCGCCTCTCTCTACTCCAACACTGCTGCAAATAAAGTTACTCTTTTGGCGACCAAACCTTAAAAACAATGCAGTATGAGTAAGTCTGCTACAAGAGAACCTAGTTTTAAAAATAACTAATAAACAGTAATTAATCTTTGTGGTCTTAGAACACCATCTACAATAATAACTTTTATTATCTCACTACAAATATTCTTGTAACTAATTTTTATCTGCCAACCTAACAACCTTCATCTAACCTTAAGCTAAATTTGTTCACGGCTAGCTTGAATGTACATGGTAGCAGAACCACCCGGCAGCTCCACTTTTTTTCACCCCTGATGCACTTAGAAACAGCACTTGCATTCCTCCCCATCCTTCACCTCTATAGACTATGTGTTTGGTGGGCTACTCTCCTCTTACTACTCCCACCTAGCTTGCCCAGGAGTGAGCAGAATCTGATGACATAAAGCAATTACTAATAGCCTCATGATACTAAAATCTGAAATACAAATTGTAAAGTTGGAAGGATAAATGGAAAGGTAAATATGTTCTTTCAATACAAGGGAATTATTTTTCACCACAAGGATGGTGAAACACTGGGACAGGTCACCCAAAGGTGTTACAAACTCTCTGTCCTTGGAGGTGCTCAAAACCTGACTCTGAGCAACCTGACCCAACTCCAAGTGGAGGGTAGGACCAGGCCACTTCCAGGGACCCCTTCCATCCAAATTCTGCTATGGTTCTATTCCAGGGTCAGCAATAGCAAAACAAAAAAAAAGGACATGATGACTGATAATAAGCTTTTTAAATAGATCTGCCTAAAAAGAAAAATTTGCACTAAAAAAAAGGATAATTCTGAAACAACTGAGGTTTAACATTTTTTCTCTTAAGAACTACTTCCAGTTTCAGTTCTCTTTCACCACCTCCTCTTACAGCTCCTCACTGTGACAGAACCAATGGCATTTTCCCACACTTTTCACTTTCTTTTCCCTTTCCCTTGAGGAAGGTTTCAAATGTGGCAAAAGGGGGGGGAAGTGACACATGAGGACACAAACAAACAAGACAAAAAGAAAACCATAAAGAAATTTTAAAAAATGTTGTGAAAAAACAACATAATTAATTCAACTGCATTCAGCTGCAAACAAGAAGAAGATGAGGGAAAAATGAAAAACACAAGGCTTCTTCAACTTATTAATATTGAAACGGTATAAGGTAACATTTTCCATTAAGACACAAAACCGACAATTCCTAAGATCTGAAAGACGCACTGCTGGCTGATTCATACAGGGTCAGCTACTGCAAGGCAGGTGGTGCTGTAAAAGATATGCACTATCAGGATGTTGTTTTGCATTGCATCCCGATTCTGCAGCCAAAAGACTGAGTTACACAGAGCTGAGCCAAACACAGTCTGTTTTAAACATTAAACAAATCCTTTTGTTCTTCCTTGCACCTGAACCCCTTCCTATGTCCAAAACAATAAACTAAAACCAAGTACTTCTCTCTGACAGAACTGACTAAGCCCTTTCAGGGCTATGAATCTCATTCATTTCCTGGAAGGAGACTAAAAACCGCAAGACTTGTGACTTGAAAAGCAGGGGGAGACATCAAAACTGGCTGACAAATTCCAGCTTTTCCTGGCTTCATACTTTTATGCATTACTATTCATTTTTTCATTTTTCCGTTAGGTGCGAGATTGTTTATAAAGCCATCTTCAGCGCACCCTGCTGCTGCAAAAATACACACAAGTGGTTCTCTGAATAGACAGTGGTCACAATGCACGAAGTCAGGTACATGACAGCCCATCTGAGGGCAGGGCTGTGGTGACATCTCCCCTTTCCACTTACCAAATATCTGGAACATCCCCCTTTTCTTTAATTAGTCCCCCTATTCATCATACATTTATCAACTAAGACCGAGAGGCTGGCATCAATACTGCAGAAGAAAAGGAAGAGATGAGGGAAGGTTAAGCTCCATTGCAAAGATGGACTTGAAGGAGTCTTGCCCCAGCGGTTTTAGCAGCAGGAGGGTTAGAGAAGGATCCCATCCACCAGCCCCATGTGGTAAAGGCTGCACATGGTGCCACCACCTACGCTGTCAGGTGAAGATTCAGTTGACTTTACTGCTTCAGTGACCCCAACAAAGATGCAAAACACTACAGGAGATGGTTTCTATTAGCAGAGGAATATTCCTCATGCTTTTGTATTGCAGCGAAACACTGCCTCGAGCTCTTTGGTTTAAGACACTTGTTTACTGAGCACCGCCGGAGTGCTCAACACCAGGCGGGGACACCCTCTCAGCCAGGAGCAGAGAAGGGCTCTCCAGTCCAGTGCCAACTCAAGGTTGGGGTCCGGGTCAGACCATAGCTTCATACCTGGTCTCTCCAGCAGCAGACCAGGCTTCTGAGCCCCACTACTTATATATTGCCTTAAATAGGAAACTTAATCTGTTGTATCTCTTACAGTACTTGCTCTACTGTTACTCTGCATATCACCATCTCCTCCATGTGCTTGGGGCTTTTCCCGAAAAGCCCCTTCATGGTCAGGGGGATCTCAAACATCTCCTCTCTGCTATTAGTACCACTGACGAGGAGATGAGGATTGGATGCTTGCTGGGGACCCGCAGGTTGAAGCATGCTTGCCAATATCTTGCCCCGTGCCGCAGGTTTCTTGGTGAGAAGCGGGCACTGGAAGACACTCGTCTGCTTCCCGACACCCAAGCAAGCATCCTCCTCCCTCTGCCCCGTGCAGTTTCCAAAGGGGCAAACTCCTACAGGGCCACAGAACTGTCTGTTTCTCTAACCCCTATAAACTGTCTGACCAAAAAAATATTGCCTCTCCTCACAAGGCTCACCACACCTAGAAATATTTAACTGCTGTTCCCAATGTTCACCTACTTCCATGAAGGAGATCAGGCACTTTCCCTCCCTCTCCCTTTCCTTCTGCAGGAAAAAAGGAATCTAAAATTCCAACTGAGGAAAAGACACAGACAGAATCTTCTTTAATTTAGATCAAAAATATGACATGCATCAGCCAGGTTTGAACTGGGCAGGTTAGCAGGAATGTGCTTAATGCCAAGTGGAAACAGTAACAGGATTTACAAAGAAAAGGGCAGGGAGAGGGCAATAAAGTCAAAATGGCACAGAAAATAGAAGAGTGTTCCCCAAAGGCACAATATAAAGCAGCAAGGTTGGGTAATCCGGTTCACTCCAAAAGACCCTTTCCTAGAAAACAATTACGAAGCATTTATGAAATAAAACAGAAATTCTCCTTCTTCATGAAAGGGAATTAAACAGGTATAGACACTATTCCCTTCCCTATGATCCACAATTAAGTTTCATAATTCAGCTGTAATTTTATTGCTTCTAGTAATAGCCTTAAACCTAAAAGAGTACTCTTCCTCTTGAAAATAACTGTCAATAGTGGCCAAGCCAGCAGCAACTCTTCTTGATTGATTACCAGCACAGTTAAGTTCAGACAACCTGAACTCAGCCTCCCAGCAATGCCCTTAAAACAACCAGAAACTGAGATGCCCTCAGCCTCCTGTATGTAAGGCAGACCCCTTGCAAGGTCCACACTCCTGTGCTCCCACTCCCCCTCCAACACCCAAGGGATGTAAGCCTGGGTGTGTCAAGGACAAAAAAGTTGCAGTGAAGATACTGAACCTATGCCTGATGGTCCCTGGGGACTGCCAGTCCTAAAAGACTGCCCTAATCTGAGGGTACTAGAAAAGGAAAGGTTACTTGGAATCATTTTTCTCATCCAGATTAAACCACTCCATCTTTCTTTTTTTTTGGTAAACTGAAAAACTATGGGAAGATTCTCCTTTTTTTTTTTTTTCAAGCAGCTCTAACAAGGTATTTGGCTTTATATTTAATATTGATGATCTCCGTAAGTTGAATAATCCAGTTTTCAGACGGAAAATACCCTTTACGAAGGTGCAATCAACAAGAAAATCAGCTTCTCTCTCTCCCTCCTCCCTATCTCTCCTTCCTCTTTCTTCAAACCCACCAACAAATAAACATCTAAGCATAGCACCTCTGTTGGGTCCTCAGTTTCCTCTAGCAGCGAACTGCTTGTGGACCAGGCGATCTGAACATCTGACCAGTTTGGGTGAGTGAGCAGCTCCTGACGTGGCTGTCACACAGGCACTTATTACAAGTGAGGATTACCAAAAGGTTCATGCTTTCTTGTTTCTTTTGTTGAACTTTAAATGATGTGGTTAACAAGTCCTGACCTGTGCAACTGCACTAAATTCCTGAATTATTTGCAATGCTCCCTAAACAATCCAGGCTCTCTCTTTATCCAATTGGTTTTGTACCTTATAAAGAGAATGCAAACACTTTTTCCAAATACCAAAACTCCTATGAATAAATTATTCTTCTATCTTTCCATCAACCCATATGTTTCTAAATCCTCATAAAAATGAATGAGGTCCAAAAACACCAGATGGTGCAATAATCTTCTCCAGCAACGTGTCACTCAGAAGTAATTTTTTTCCAGTAAAAATAGCCCAGCAGCTCTGGAAACTGACAGAATCTCACAAGCATGAGGTCCTAACTAGTGACAGATGATAGCACCCACACCTTTCACAAAACCAATACTGTTAAGAACATCCTGACACTGTCAAGTGTCAAGACACCCTCAGACCCTCGGGGCAAGGAGTTGCAGGGACAGCAGGTAGGGAAAGAAGGTCTCGTCCTCTTTCTAAATCCTCATCAATTCCCTGTTTCTCAACCATTTTGATCTTCTGCAGTGTGGGGAAGAAACAGAGTGCTGGGACAACCCTTTATCACCTCACGGTGGAAGATGAAGAACCTTCTCCTCCTCTTCTCCCCTATGCTGAGATCTGAAGCCCTCCTGCCCCAGTCCATCCCCCTCTCCCTCCCTCTCCTTCCCCTGCGTGCACAGGGCTCCCTCAGCCACATGCAATCCTGGGCTGAGCTTGGCCTCTTGCCTTTGGGGACAAAAACACAGGGGTGGGGACAAAAACACAGGGGTGGGAACGGCACAAGGAAGCAACACGAGTCAGTGCTTCCCAGAGTCAGGTGAAAGGAGAATATGGCTGTAAGAAGAATCAAAACTGTATTTTGAGAAAGGAGCGAGAAAGGATACAGGAGCCAAAGAAAAATTCTACAAACTGCTTAGAGGATACCAAAATAGATGTTAGGCCCAGCCCAAGCCCGGACCTCAGAGAGAGACAAAGGCAATGACTGACCTCCCCTGGGCTGAAGGAGAAGCTGCCTGAAAAGCTTTCAGGAGCCCCCCACTCAACAAGGACGGCCAGTAAGCACTGCCCAGGCAGGACTGCACTGAGAGCTCCTCACTGTCCACGAGCAACACTACCAGGCCCCAGGAATTTAGATCAGTTTTTGTTTTATTCAGAAACATGGGGAAAAATCCCAGGCTTATTTAAGAGCAATGACTGGGGTACAAAGGTAGATGTCACCTCTTCAGTGCAACAGTGCCCATGAGGCAACCACTAATGCAGCATGCTCAAGACACGCTCATCTAACATTTCAAACGTTCACAAAGACTTTGCATAGTGACAGGAGCACAGGTTCCTGCTTTTCTGCTGTATTCAAATTTCATTTATGTGTAATATTTAAATCTGAAAAGTGAACGAAGTATGAAAAAGACACAGAAACAATAAAATACAAGTCCTATGGAACTCTCACAGGGCAACATACTCTCTTCTATATAAATGTTGCAGTACACCTGAAAAATTAACAATGAGCATAACTAAAAAATGAAGTAATTCTGCTATTTGGATAGCAACTGCCCTGACAGAGCTTAATCTGGTACCAGCTGAGCTGATCTCTGACCCTCTGGACCCACAACACAGCCAGCACAAACCTCCCCATGTTTCAAGCAAGCAGGTACCCTGCTGGCTTTGCCTCAGCATCTCAGTACTGTTGGTATCCTGCTGATGCTTCTGGGTTGGGCTTCAACCAGTTTTGATGAAAAGCTTAGCCAAGTCTGTGAACAAAACTACAGCTGATTTCTTCAGGCTTTAAATCAAGGTCTTCATTGCCAAGATCCAGCAGCCATTCCAGCAGTTGAGTTATGTGAACAAATATTTACTACGCACCAAAATGAAACAAGTAAGAGCTTTTTTTTTTTTTTTATTCTCTCCTGTCTAGCCAATATTTGAATGATACTTGGTATTTGTTTTTACATCTCTTGAAAGAGCTGTTTACAACAGACAGACGAAAAACATCCTTCTCCTGAGCAAGGCAATAGCAGACTTCAAGCTATCTGTCATTAAGAATTAGAAAAATTTAAGACAGGAAAAAAGCCCTCACCCAAAGAAATTTGCTAAGTGCTGTGTTTTTACTTCCCAAAAGCTTGCCTGAGTGTCTCTTTCAGTTTGGCTCATATGGAAACTGCCTGTTCTCCAATTTTTAGCAATTTAAAGTACTAAAAGAAAAACAGCCAAAAATACCAAATTTTCAATGAAAAACATGTGAAGCCATCAAGTTTAACACTATTTCCAACCTCAGCTGTAAATCAGCTGGGTCTGCAAAAAAAATTATACACTTCACCAAAACCCAACTAGTTTTCTGTTTGCAATGAAACCAGGAAAATTTCACCCGATTTTGTTACAAAATTTTTCAATGGCATACCCTAATGTAAAGTTTCGTGTATATTTTCATCCCACTTCCTCTACAATAAAAAAAAGCCACAAAACTTGTTTAATGATATTCTCCCCAAAGAATGAGCACAGTCATAAATAAAGCATAAACACTGACAGAACCGTGATAAAAATTATGTTTATTCTATACATCAGAATGCCTACAGTAACACATTCTTCTGTTTTATGACTGTCTGCTTTTTGTCTGCGTAATTGAAATATCTCACTTGGTTGGAATCATGGCAGCAATACTTTACTGCTGCAATTCTTGCTTTTTTTAAACAGACAGCTCTTTAATCTTGCAAAGACAGAGTCTATTTATAAATAAAGAACTGTATTCACAGTGAGTCAAGGCAGAAAAGGCTTCTGGAGAGATTGAGTTACAATAACCATTATTATGCTTTTTAAACCTCTGGGCACAAACCAAATCTCGGATTACCCTTCTCATACTTGAACAATTTTTCATCTTAACCACAAAATAAAGCACAAGGGTTGAGAACCTGGGATAAAACGGTGAGGTACTATGCTCTGAACTGTGCACCAAACCACTACTAAAAGCTTTCCAACTTGAAATAAAACCTTACCACCTTCTGAGGAGCTTCCAAGGATGTTCCAGGTCGATGGCAATTCTTCATGAGCAACAGCCATCATCAAATCATTATCCAGGGACTGCAGATCTTTTATCCTTAGCCCAAACTTATCCAGCAACATCTTGTGACTAGTGGCAGTGACACATTTTGCGTGATCAACCAGAAAGCGAGACAACTTGCAAGACAGATTCTCTCTGTAAGTGACAGGACAGCTGCCGAGGACCACAGGCGAGTATCCCCTTGTGTACATTAACACAGAGACAGAAACTGTTTCTTGGCATCCATGGCCTATAATTATAATGTAAATTAATCACTAGCATTACCTATGTTCAGAAAATACATTAGTTTTTCCTCATTCCCCTCCCCCCGCATCTAAAAGCTGTGACTACTCATCCAGAATTATTTCATTCTTCCCTCTAACAACATCTATTTGTCATAGTGCATCCACCAACCATTTCTGGTGATGAACTTGGATTCAGCCAGACTGTGAACTGCTAGTCCTTCCAATTATACTAACACAATTAATTCAAGAACCAGTCTTTCTAGGTCAAGGTTCTTTAACCACAATGGAAAGAAGAGGTATAGCCACATCAGGATGAAATCCCACAAATCAAAAGCCTGAAGGTTCTTGGATAAGAACTAAGAAAAATGAGATGCTTATGAAAAGAGTGGCAGAGTGGCCTGCAACACAAACTCTTAGTAATATACCTATGTATTAACACCCATTTTGTACTTACCCATTGTCTCCATGTAGGCCAAAACCCAGAAGCTTTTAACTAATGCATGCTTCATGCTTTTGGCAGACTTGATTAAACGCTGTACCAACTCTCTAACTTACAGCTGGGACCCTCAAAGTCCAAGGGAGTTTGTCTCTCAAACTTCTTAAGTACCTTGTGCATTCCTCCTCCTCCTCCTCCTTTGCCATCTAAGTGAGGGTGGATGTCATACATCTAAAACAGGTGTAAGCTGTCCCTCTCACTGGAGAGCTAACCATGACGTACTATGGATGCAAATCTAAATTTTCCAAAATATCGCTTAAGAACTACAAGTATATATGCAGTCTAGTAACTGCAGAAGAAAGCACGTACCTACCACATCTCTAGTTGTTTTTAAAGTGCTCTGCATTCCCTCATGTTTAATTTGGCCACTACGAAACAACACTAACATCAGCAGGGCTATATTTTAACCTCACACTTCATTTTCATTTGCTCATGGCTTCTGTTAGGAACAGGCAGAGGATTAAATGTGGCCTGTAGCCTCCTGTTTTTATTCCTAGCCCAGAAGCAATCATTTAACAGTGTCATTTCAGGCCTCAAAACTGCATTTTCTCCAGTTGTAATCCACCACAATCATTTACCATTTACAGGATCAAAGGAGTCACCATGTAACAGCAGCGAACTTTCCCTTTTTATACTCAGCAGCTATTTTCAGACTTTAAATCCCCTTCAGAAAACAAGCACAAATAACAAGCAGATCCTATTGCACAGGTACATCGTGTCTATAGCCACCTACTCACACAAATGAAAAGGTCACAAAGCACACAATAAAGGTGACAACCAGGGTTTATATTACATCCACGAGGGCGACAACGCCAAGGCAGAGAGCCGGCTGGGAGGCAACGCAAATCCCCCGTCTGCAGCGAGGCACCCCTTGAACCCCTGACACTTCTGCACTGTGCGCTTCTCCAGCAGAGCTCCAAGCATCACACATCTCCACCACGAGGGCCTGGCATGCCACGCTGGCTGCTGCACCCAGGGAAAGCTCAGACAAAAAACATGACTTCTGCAGGTGTTACGACGCCTGGAGGCAAACAGTTGTGGCATAGAATTCATTCACATTAAAAATTATGCCATCCCTGAAGACTGCACTTTAATGCACACCCAACTATGCAAGCCCAGTAACGCTGTCTACGCCTGATACTGTGCTGCAGTGGATTGCTACAGGATCACCTATGGTCAGTCAAACTCAGCCTGGATCCTAAAGGCCACCATTCAATTCCTGCTTTTCCACCATTACAGAGACATAAAACAGAGTTGTACCAAAACGTCCAGTTGAGCCCAGCTTTGAAATGGGGGTGGGGTATAGCAAAGAGATGACAAATGTAAACAGGAGTTAACGCTCACCTGGAACAAGGGACTGAAGAGCATTGTCACTAACTCGCGCAGCAAACATTATGTGCCTCTTCAGGGATCCATCATAAACAAAGTAAAACTCGGCGTCCTCTGGGAGGTAAATGTCTTTGTCAAATTTTGCATTTATAGTCACCTGTCCCTGAAAAATTAAGGTGCTTTCAGAAACATCCAGTAAGTTTCTCATCTCCAACAAACCCACTGATACTTACTTCAGATGCAAGTTTATTATAACCTTTTCAACTCTACTATACAGAGGCTATGATGCAATGACAAATCTGCAGTTTTCTACTTCCACTTAGAAAATAACACTGGTTTTATGCCTGCACAAGCAAAGGTGATTTTAAAAACTGCCTTTTAAATAATGTCTTTCAGCGAATTCCTTTCATTCTGAGCCACACAAATATAACTGACTTTTTGTTTAAAATGCTTCAGAACAAGCAAGTCGGTGAACCTGAGTATTTTGCTATTTACAAAAGCATGCTTTGTGTTAGAAAAATTTAAAAATTCAAAAGTGATTGAAATTATCTTAGACTCGGTTTACAAAACAAAAGCACTGATGTAATTCTACAACTGCCTATGCTGGTAATACTAGTTCTCAGATATCTGATCATGGATTTCTTTATAGTAAATAGAAAGCAACTAGCCAAGAAAAATCGGTCATACAATAGCTTCAAAGAACAACAGGAAAGGGATCTGAGAAGCAGCAAACAATAACAAATGTCTGACATGTCTGAGGGAGGAAATTTCGATGAAGTTGCATTTCCTCAAAGAGGAGGACAGTGTGCTCCACCACAGTCCCTGGCTGCCAGAGTTGTTCTAAATAAGACAGAATTGCCCCAGTATCTGGCAGAAATGGTGTTTTCTGGAAAACACGCTGCAGAAGAATATCTCAGCCATTCGTGCTTCCAAACGATGCCTGCTCTGCCTCTATTCAAAACAGTTACCACAGCACTAACTCCACCGGCTCCGTAAACAACTCTGGTAAAAACCTGCACCAAAGCACAACACGGTAGCACAGAAATTTCCGTGGTTGAAAACCACAGTTATGTCCCTGACTGTCCTGACAAGCACCTGGCTCTTTCCCCTGTTCATTATATGGCAAACATACACTTTACTGCAGTGAGACTCTTGCCGCACCCCACAACTTCACATCGTCGCCTGCCTTCCCCAAGGACATCTTTCTCATCACTCATAACAATGCAAATCCTGCATTTGTTTTCTTCTTAAATACAGATGTTCTACTGAACTAGGGGTGAAGAGGCAAAGGCTAGTTTCAGGCACAAAATCTTCCTTAGATAGGATTGTTCCTCTAAGGATAGGTGTAAACAACATTAGGAGTCCAGTATCGAAAGCAAGCATGCCTGTCATCCCCAGAAACTGATAACGCACCTCTTTTTAGTAGCCTGAAGTGATAACGGCCAAGAGTTTTCTCCTGTTTCTCTTTGTGCTGTGCACGGTTACACCCCAAATTTATTATTATTGTTATTGTTGTTATTAATCTCCTTTTTTAAAAATCTTTTTATGTTAGTTGTGAATAGCCCTTTTTGTCTGTTGAGTAATACTGGCTATTTTGTAGAGATAGGAACAGGATAAATCCCTGAAGACACTCCACAGACTGCGCCAGTAGGTGCTTAGCTAACAGCAGCCTGGTGCACAGGAGCACAGCAGAATTTCTTCCACATGGGCACTTGTGGCCACAACTCTCAAACCACCTGTATAGCCTCTGGACCCCTAAGGCTGAGGGACTACATAGCTAGCCAGCTTTCATGGGGTTTTTTTGCACTAACTACGTGAAACAAGGGAGATATTTTCTACCAACATTTTCATTTCAAAGGCCTACTCTTGGGGAATAAAAAAAAAAAAAAATCAAGCTCAAATTGTAGCCATTGGCTTATACTGCTCCTCTTTTAAAAAATGTTAATTTAGACTCAGTAAGGACAGAGGAATATCTTAAACTGATCACACTGCATAATGTGCAGGCACGGGGGAGAATTTCACAACTCCTTGTCTTATAATGGGTGAAGGAAAAAAGCAAGAGGGGAAAAGATGGAGCGGAAAGCTCATGTGTATATGATAAGAGCAGGTTTTTCAGAACCCACTCCTTACAACCCTCCAGAATAAGAAATTGCTGGTAACTTAAGCAAAGATTTTACAGAAGGAAGGCAAAATGGCAGCTCGCTTATATCTGGATAAACAATTAAGTGATTCATTTGGAAAATCCCACGTGATCCAGAAAGAGGGTTAAATGCTATATTACTAGAGAGGAATCAAAGACAACAGAGTAAGTAACTTTCACAGGGGAATATTAAGCTACACTTTTGACGCTGGATGGTTACCACACTTGGCATGAGAAGCACATGTCCTTTCACAAAGGACAAGCCCCTATCATCACCTCTAGCACTTCCCATTTGCCCTCGCAACCATCCTGTCTTCAGATGTTCTCGTTTCATGTTGCTCAATTCCGTCATCATCTTCCTTGCTGCCACTACTAAAACATGCATCAGTTTGCTGTTCAGGCCACCACAAATGCCTTTTGCTCTAGCTTCAAAGCATCTTTTCTCTTCTCACCTACTCCTCTTCAAAATACCCTTGCTGCACTTATGTCATCTCCCCTTCTCACCACCTGAAAATCTTTTACAATTGCATCCTACTGCTGCTGGAGTTCACCCTTCCACTTCCATCCCTTCCAGTCCCTCCACTGCTTTGCACAGCACTTGTCCCATGCGGCCATGCCCCGTGCCAGCCGCACTGCTGCCTGCCCTCTCACACAACGACTCCTCTTCCACCGCACATTAGCCCTTCTGCCCCCCTCATCCTCTCCTCGGAGCTACAGCCTTCACCCTGGCTTCAGACCTACACATGGCAGAGCCTATCTTAGCCCGTGTTTCGGAAGGCATGCTTACTGTACTTCAGAGACATTGTGATACCAACCTGCATGGAAACTTTGATCTTTATCAGGTAAGATATGCTAGCCACCCTTTGGAAAAGACATGAAAAAAATAAAATCATTTGTGCTAAAGGGAACACCATGGCTGTTCAAAATGTATCTAATACTACATTTAAACCCGATTATTTAAGTACCTCTTCCTTCAGCACAGTGTTCCCTTAGCACAGAATTACATCTGTTTAATGCCAGGTTTGAATGTAAAGCAGCACTTCCAATAAAAGCGTTAGGGATCTATAGGCTGCTAAAGAAATGGCGTTCATAGGACAGAGTGAAACTAGAAAGAAGAACCTTATACTATGTTTCATCAATTCCTTTCCTACATTTGCAAAATCTTTTTTTTACATTTTAATATAGTTATCGTACAGTTAATTATTAGACAATATGTTGCATATGTAGCACACATACAATCTACATCCTTATATAAATATATATATGCACTAATAAAAAAAAGATACTGTAATGCAGCTAGACAATATCACAAACAAATGTGACTGATGGAGATGGCTGCACCCACAATCCCTTTGCACTGCTGGCACAAATGTATGTATTTGGCAGACCAGTCTTTCCCACTCTTATGACCACTTGCACTTCCCTCCAAACACTGCTGGCAGAGGCTTGTTCATTACACACATGAAAACAAAAATACCACCGAACTCTGAGGATGCTTTTATTGTTGCCACAAGAGGTGTCCCTGTGTATGTCTATGCACTCATCAAGGGAGCTTTCCCATTCCTTTTCACAGCTGTGAAGCAAGCTGCAGCGAGATAACACTGTAATTACCACACTGTTCATTTCCTCTGTGTGAAGCCAACTTTGTTATCGGAACTATTTGATTTTTTTTTTCTTCAAACAAAGATCACCTTGCAGTCCATTCTAGAAAACTTCTAGGTAGAAAAATACTTGGGGAAAGTGATGCATGTTGTGAGCCTCTTCCAGACTCTGCAGCTGGAAAAGGCAGAAGGATTCACCCAACTTCCAAGCCGGACCAAAATGCAGCCTTTCAGGGTGGAGGAGAGGAAGAGGAGATGAGAGAAAAGTCTGCCAGCTTATTTAGTTCTTTGCAGAGTTCTTTGCACTCTGTTGTTGGATGTATGACCTTGCCTTTAGCTGCATTTAAATGCAGATCACTCAAGGGCATTGACTTTACCATGCTATCAGCGCTGCACACACGTAATCCACCATTTTACTGAGAGCTGCCAACCTTACTAGCAATGACTGTACACTTCTTCCACAACTTTGATCAAGACATTGAAGAGCTTTGGGCCAAAAATTTCTCCCAAGGATGATACACCCCAGCATTTGTCACATGAAGGTCTGGGGAAAAGACTGATGCAGAGAACCTTATTAGAAGCAAAACCAAAAAAAAATTAGGGCCTCCCAGGCCATATAAGAACAGCCTGGAAAGATTAATATACGAAGTGTTGAAAAATACATACCTTGCAAATAAAACAAAATTTCAGTGCCACAACTACTTTGGTCAAACACTGGAACAGGCTTCCTGGAGAGGTGGTGGATGCCCCAGGCCTGTCAGTGTTTAAGAGGCATTGGGACAATGCCCTTAATAACATGCTTTAACTTTTGGTCAGCCCTGAAGTGGTTGGGCAGTTGGACTAGATGATCGTTGTAGGTCCCTTCCGACTGAAATATTCTGTGCTATTCTACTTTGGATTACTATGTGTGGTAGCAATTGTTAAAGCTCAGTGTTAGAGAAGTGCAACAGAGCTTCAGAAATATGCACAAACTTGATCTCTATCAGCTTCTTTGCACACACAAAATAAGCTCACGTAGGCAGAAACCCAGAAGCCGTACATTAGCCCTTTAAGAAAAGGGTTTATTTTATTAGCTTAAATCTGAGGGATAATTTATATTTTTCCATTATACCCATTCCCTGCAGAGGCATTTATTTCCTGGCTCCCTCAGGCAAGCCCAGCCCAGCCCAGGGAGCAGGTTGCAGCAGGAACTACCTGAACAGATCTTTCCTCTGCAAACAAATGAACTTGGAGAGCGACAGAAGTGCCAACAATTCCAGCTCCATCCTCTTCTTCCTTTCCTAGCAAGACACACAGGAAGGAAAGAATTGGGCTGGATCTTGCAATGAGCCTCAGTAATGTATTCCTCCACCAAAGCAATGCCCCTCTGCTTCACAAGGCCTTCCCAGAGATTTTGGGGATATGCTACCTCTTTTGTAACAGAGCCTCTTCTTGGCAGAGTCCAAGTGCTCAATCCAGTCTCTCAGTCAAAACATATATCCACTAGACTACCACAACAATTAAATAGTGTAGGTAAACAACAGTGAAACACATTTCCAGGAGTTCCATAAGAAATTCATACTCATAAAAAACATTTTTTCAGCATCACCCTCACCACATCTGAGAAAAGCACCTCTCCACTGCTCCCCACCCCATTCTGCAAGGCACAACCAAAGCACCTTCTCAAATCTGCAAAAAACCTCTGACGCTGGTCTATCACTAAAGCATGAAGAGACTACAATTACAGTTATCAGCATTTAAAAGTAGGTAATTAAGCCATAATTCACATATCAGTACAAAAGAGCAAAAACAACAGAAATAATTTATGATATATGCACTACCTGAAATGGGGACATCGTGCTCCTACAGAGCAATGTTTGTTCTGAGCTCATTCCAGACACTGAAGCCGGAAACACATCCCAGCTGGCTTATTTCTTCTGCATTTCTAAATACAGAACCAATTTAGGCTTAACACTTATCCTCTAGGTACCAAAACCCAAACTGGGTAAGTCACACAGGTGCCTCATCTTTGGAAAACCAGCCAAGTGGCCTGAATGAGAGGACTTTGCTGGGCCAGATTCCTGACAATCCACGAGTTGCTAGGTGTCTTTGACACTATTTTCACAAGTTCATTTGTCTAATGACAGTTCAACCTCTCTCCCACTCCTTCCTCTCCCTAACAAGCTTACTTATATCCTCATGAACTTGGAAAAACGTAACAAGGATTTACAGGTTTAATTCTATGTGTAGGTATGCTGAAGCATGCTTCTCAGGGTCCCTGTGGACCACAGATAGTTCAATCCCCATTCATTCAAAGCATGGGGAAGGATGTGCCACTTCACTGTCTTGGCAAATCAACACAGCCCCTGGTCACAGCTGGTTTCTCAGGTAGATGCTGGGGAAGGTCCTTGCCCTCAAGCTCACAGTGTTGATTCTGATGGACTTGGAGTGGAAGCAAATTTTAAGTCAAAGGACACTTATTGATACCAGCCAGCCATTATCTTACTTAGACTTAGACCTGAGTGGCTCAAAACAAGTGCTCAACTCTATCGAACCACCACAGGGACACATGGGAAGTGGAGATCCCTCAAACACCGTCCAGACCTGTAACAGCAGAGAACTTCAGGCAGCCATATGAGCACCTTCAACTGCAGAAAGATACCAGAAATTGTACAGATGAGCATGGGAGAAACCCTCAGTCCATCGAAGCCAGGAGGAGTTTTGCCACTGATTTAATGACAGCCAGGATTATCACCGCAATCCTTGAAATAAAAAACAAAAGAGCATGCAGGAAGACTAGGGAGAGAAGGCTGCAGCTACAGGGGCTTTAAGAAAGACACCAATCTTAAACTCATTAAACCTGTGGCTGAACAAGTGCTTGGCAGCTTTGACCTCTCTGGGATCCATAAAGGAAAGCATAGCTTTTACTACCAGTGAAAACACTGCCCTGGCTCCGGCACCGAGAAGGACATTAGGAAGGTTTGTGTTTTTAACAGGATTTATAGGTCTACGCACTCCTTCAGTGTAACCAAACAGGTTTTTCAGATGTATGTTTTCCTTTGGTTTCTCTAGGGTGCTTGAGAGCTGACCAGGTCGGGCACGCAGCAGCAGGGTCCCCTGAGCCCCACATCCCGGGTAGGGAGCAGCAAAGACCAGACTCCCCACAGCCTCAGGAGAAGAGCTCCCACCTCCAGCCACGGTCTGACCCCCTTTTGCATGCCAGCGAGGGACTGGGGCGGGCTCCCCACCAGGAGAAGAGGGGAAGGGAGGTAGCAAACCCCCACAGCTGAGGCACAGCGGCATCCAGGCAGGCAGGACAGGCTGAAGGAGCGACCATGGCACTTCCAGTGTGCCTGATGCCTACTCTGCTGCAAGTCGCCCTGAGCCCTAATAAACAATTGGCCCTCAACCTGAACCGAGCTTCTTCCACTTTGGATTCCTTTAGGTAACACCATCTATTTCACCAGCAACCTGCCCCAGCAAAACAGCTGCAACATAAAAAGACCTTTACTGGGGTTCCAGATCCAGGCCATTGCGCTGGCTAACACTCAAAACTTCAACGACTGGTCCCTATCCTTGCATACACAGCCTGGATAAATCTATTTTCCCAACAGCCTTTTACCATAAAAATAATGCATTCTAAAGTATACTAAAAATGTCTTTACCAAACTGTATAAACAACACAATAGCTTGAGAAAGAATGTTTTATCCAGCGTTTCCAAAGATATTATCTGTAAATATAATGGTACAAACAGACATCATGTTTGTAATTACATGCTCTAAGAAAAATATCTATGTGCAGGGGTAAAAAAAATGGTTTCGTTGTTCCCAAAATGCAAGTCCCAACATCTCAAAGTAAATGCAAATCCCCAAGTATTGCTAGCAATAACGGGGCTTTTTTCCTCCATGGTGCCACTGCTGTGTTTCCTCTAGCTGCCACTAGCCACTACAATTTAACATAAATATTTCTTCACTGTTCAAAAGACACACTTCAGAAAATCTTTATATTTTAAGTTGAATTGTTTAAACATATTTTACGTGTGCTTAGACAAGAATAGTGGCAAGATACTCTCCCTGAGCAGCCATACAGTTTCAATGACCTTTGCTGCAACTTAGCTGCAGCTATGAACAATCCTACTCAAAAGATGCTAAAAAAGCACTAGGGAAACTGTAAATAAACACAAAACAACCATACTCAAATCATTAATAACAAGGACAAAGATATAAATATGCCTTTCTAATGTTCAGTGATATTTTTATAACATCCACCAGACAGTTCTTGTTGACACGCTGCAGTAAGTGTTGTCATGGACTTGTTTAACAATGGAATGCAATGGGATTCAAGGCTAAACACACAATGAAACAGCAATTAAACCCAGGGAAGGAAAGGAGTAATAAACTGAAAAACAAAATAGGAGATAAAAGATCAACATTTCTCTGCAACATTAATTTTCTAACTATATACATCTTAAACAAAAAGGGGGGGGAGGGTCCCAATTAATAACTTAAGAGAAGAAGCAACTGAGTAGAATTAATTTCTTTTCTATTCAGGGTAACAGAACAACCATAATTCCATGTACAGACTGAAGACAAGGTATGTGATGATACGGTCATGCCCAAAAGCCCACATGTAGATTTTTATAAAAATTAAATATGCACGTATGGTTGCTTTGACAAGAGCTGGTCCTCTGCCAGTTTACACGGCAAAAGTCCACCAGGACCCCAAGAACCTCACTTATTCGCACCAGGTAAAATGCCAGTCTTCAGCCTCTACGCCTGTGCCCAAGCCACTGCCTGCATGCAGGAAACATGCCACGGCAGATTCTCCAAACAACATCAGCTTTACGCACCAAGTATTTGTAGGTACTTCTTCAGTGTGAGGCAGCTTTGTGAGAAATGCAAAGGAACCGTTTGAGCAGACACCTCTGGGCACAAATAAGAAGCATCTCCCCCACATTTGCTTAAGGCAAGACAGGACAAGGGAAGCCCGACAACTAGCAGCTAAGGCAGCTCTCCGTTCTTGTCAAAAGAGTGAGAAAAAAGGGTTCAGTGACCACTTGAGTCCCAGAATATAATCTGAAGGATGCTTCTAGCAAGGTCCCAGTACAAGCTTGAAGAGAAAAGCACTAACAGAGAAATTTCCTAATGAAGACCAACAAGCAGCCCTCTTTTGATATGAAATATCAGCAAGTTCATCACTTTGGTTTAGACGCAATGCCTTTTTAAACGGAAGCGTAAGCATTGGTAGAAGCTATTGCCACCATTTTTGACTGCTAAGTAGCCCAAATAAACTGGAAAAAAATAGAGCATTCTGTTACATCCAAACCAATGACAAAAGTCTCAACACAGGCTCACTCTTCACAGGCACAGGCAGAAGAACAAGCTTCTTGTTGAGAACTGCAAGATTTGGCCCCAGGAAAAGGAATTAGAATCCAACAGAATTAGAAAAAAAAAAAAAAGCAGACATCTAAAATACTGCTTATTTGCTGCAAAACCAAATAGAATTCCTCTAAAAAGAAGGAGCCCAGTAACAGGTAATGACATACATATGTCTGCAAGTCTCTGGTGCTCTGCACTGCTAAGTTGCCTCTAATGTTATCCACTTTAAAAAGAAACACATATTAGACATATTGATGCATTTCATTCAGTGCACAAGCAATGTGCCCAGATGCTTTCCAGGTCCTTATTTTCTACAGCATCATCTTACCACAGAAAACTGCCTTCCTCAGTCCTGTTTCTACTGTTGCACCCTCTCAGTCAGCCCTTTGCTCTTCATTTAGCTTCTGTCAGCTCTTCCAGCTTGCATTGCTTTCATCCCTGCTGCAAAGCACCATCCCCAAAAAGATGTCAAGCATACAGACAGCAGGAGCTTAGGGTTCACCAAGGCTGCAAGGGAAGCCTGGCAGAATTTTAGGCCGCAACAAACATCATGGCATGCAGCAAGGAGGCGGCCAAAAAAGCATAATGCTGCGATGCAGCTGTCACATAAAGCTTTCACGCTGCACTGCTGTACTGGTATACACGGTGATGGCAGGGCAAAGGAACAACTAGGGCACTGAAGGGATTAACTCATAATGGAAGATCAAAAGGCACACAAATACACACAAATATAACTTGAACAACCAGCCATTCCAGAAATATATTCTAGTGCCAAACGCAGAAGCTCAGACACTTTATATGATCACAAGTAGGTGGCTCCAGGAACTCAGCCAAGAGCAATAAACCCCGCAATGACTCCGCAAATCATAAAGATGAACACAATGAAAGCATCTACTAATTTCTTCCTCAACACAGGCTGGCAACACTGATCTCTCATGTAAAGGTACAGCTGGCAGCAAGACCATTTACACATCATCATGAACAACACCCAGCCACACTAACCTGACCCACACCAGACCTGGGCTCACAATCTCATTTTTGTTGAATTAATGAGAGTACACGATACAGAGCTTATGCTGGCTTTGTGCTTTTTATGCCTGCTGTATGTCAGCAGAAAAAAAAGTGACAATACCTGATCTGGCTGCTAGTGCAGAATTAATCTACCAATGTTTTTAAACAATCTGAACCAGAGAGCAAGTTTATAGCACATCAGCACTTTGCATCACATGGTCACTATTTTCTTTAACTTGTCACCAGCTGTCTTAAAGCCGTGTTTAGTGCACAACCGAACTGTGACAACAGGTAAGGTGGAGAAAAGTTTTCAGTCTCCTATATGGCAAAGTAGTCAATACTTGTGGAGAATGGGATATCTTCTAACTCTTGAACTACTGGATAGACGTAAATATATCCTGGATGCCTTTATCAGAAAGAAGGGGGGCCGGGGGGAAGGAAGAAAAAAAAAATCTTTTCAAGCATTACACAGTGCCAAAACATGTATTAACATTCTTGCCAGTCTGTCGTTAAAAATATCATTCAGTGTTTTGCTGTCAATGGCAACACAATTTATGTTGGTGCATAAAATCATACAGAGGAATTAAGCAGCTTGGGAATGAACTGTTCACATACACAGGTCAGAAAACTTCTGCAATAAGGCATATTAATAGAAAATGAACATCCATTCTGACATGTAACTGTTAACTAAAAAAAAGGAGTTACCTCTTTCAGTTGACTTGATTCACAATATACAAATCAAATTACTTATTTTCTCATGTCCTATGTGACATCAGTCACTACTCTACTGTTGCAGATACTACACAAATACATGTAAGCACAAAGTCCCTGCCCAAAAAAATGCCAGTCTAAGGAGTGAACAGGAAAACAAAAAATGGAGGAAAAATAATACACCATGGGAACAAAAAATGATCTGACTGCTGATGGACATGCTTTGAAGTACCTGCTCTTTTCCTTCCTATCTTTTAAAATAGATCCCACTCTTTCACATGTATTTTCTCAGTCTCATTCCGACAGCAACTTTGGACCCAAACACAGGCCAGCCTGTGCACACTCTTCTGTGTGCCCCCATGCAAGCCACCCATGACAGACCTGACCAGGATCCCACAGGGTGTCAAGAACAAAACACTCACGACTCCAGCCAGCACTGGATCAGGCCAGCGAACACAGCTCCATGCATTAGCAAATGCTGGAAGCCCAGTACACATTTACATTTTAAACCACATCTCTTTTTTGTGTTTTGAAATCACCATCTAAACAAGAGAGTGGCACCAGCCTGGCCGAACACACAGACAAGCCCAGGATATGGCCAACTCTACTGCAACAGCAAAGAACATGGAAACACAGGATGGGCAAGATGGGCTAGAAAACTGGCTTTTTTCCACATAGTGCTGGCTAGAAGACACCGACACATGGCAAGAGCAGAAAATCCAAAAGTTGTATCCCACCATGGAAATCTCTAACCCTTTCTACCCCTATTCCTACCTCAACTCTTCTTAGTTCAGCATGGAGGAACTGGGAAGGCACACAGCTTGGCAAGGTAGACGATCAACTACTCACTTCAGTATCAATATGTAAGTCCTACTGCCGCTTCCTGCTCATATCATGCAAAAGCATGCCGGAATCATGTATCAGTTTGAAATTCACTTCAACCATTTAGAAAATAGAATTACATTGTTGAATTATTTCTGTTCATTCTGTTTCCCAGTTCTCATGCACATGAAACCCATGCATTGAAGGTAACAATTGCAGCTCATTTGTCACTCTAGATCCAACTAGGCATACAAATAACATACTTCAGAAAAAAAATTTGGAATTTCTTCCTGCCAAACAAGATGATTCATGACTTTTTAACTGCCTCACCAAGTGGTTTCAGAGTCCCTCTGCCTATGTACTTCTGAACATTTTCCAGCATATGTGCTCAAATTATTCCTGGACACACTGCCAGAGTACAAATTAAACCCTGTTTATTTAGTCACCTATTGCATGGGCCTCATTGCAGAACTGAAAATTTCAGAAGTGTTGAGGATTGTGTGAATATCAGAGTGCACCATTGCCTTCAGCTGGAGCAACATCAACCAACACAGTGCACTTTGGAAAACTCCCACATTTGAGGTAAAACCAGACCAGACAACCAGAAGTTGCTGACAGAGTACCAAATTAATCCAAACCCTGGATATGCATTAAAATCCTCTTTTCAGATTGAACTTTCTGCCACCCTTTGCCTTCTGATCTTTTCAACGGGACTTTGACTCCTAATCTGAAACTTTGGTCTTTAATTTCCTCCACTGTAGAACTGCATGCATATTCTGAAACCGGCCTGGAAGTAGTCTGTGCAAATGTCCATTACGAAACTCTTTAATTATTTTTCTCCTTCCATGCCACTGCTGTCGGGTGTGCAGATGGTACAACAGTGCCAGGGCTAATTCAATGCCAGAGCATGAAAGCCAGTAACAGGGCAAGGCAGGATGGCCCCTGGCAGCTGGCTGGACAGAGCTCCCTTGCTTCACTCCTTTGGCAGTGCCTACTCGCTTGTCTTTTATTTTACTGAATAATGAAGTGAGCTTATTTGTGAACCAAAACATTTTAGAATTAATTCTGTTTCATCACGTTTCTCACCTATAGAAATCCAGGTAGTTAAACTGTCCATTAGTATAGCAGGCTTTG
Organism: Haliaeetus albicilla; assembly: GCF_947461875.1. Classification (NCBI taxonomy): domain Eukaryota; kingdom Metazoa; phylum Chordata; class Aves; order Accipitriformes; family Accipitridae; genus Haliaeetus; species Haliaeetus albicilla. Next base: position 15,213,834 of record NC_091516.1, read on the forward strand.
GTTTGAAGAATCTTAAAAATCAGTCCAGGAATTTGCTGTTGTTGCCTGCACCCCTTGGGTATGAAATATGTCCTTTATTCCACTTTCTCCTCTCTGTTCCCTACTCAAATACCTTCTATGGCCAAGGTACCTGTGAATAAGCAGTTGCATTTTCAGCTGGGTCCCCAGGAATTATGCCAGGTCATCCCTGAGGAACCACAAGATCGCAGATTAAGAAAACAGTGAAGACGCTAATGAACCTGGCTGTAGCCCAGGTGTTTGCCTAAAAACTCCTGGAGGGGGGGTATATCCTCTGAAAAAGCAACAAAAGCTCAAAAGAACTTCAAAATTGTTACTTAGGGACAGAAGGAAATAAAACAGCATGGATCCAAGGGATAATTAACGGAGGCTGTAATATAGACATGCCTTTGTAGGGATAGGGTACAGGTATATTGCATGTGATAAAAAAAGCTGCCTGATTGTCTTGCACACACCAGCATTTAATTTCCACTTTTGGATGCCTACTCTCTCTTAAGAGAGTCAACCTCTTGGGCCAGCAGTTAATGTGGAGGCAGCAGGGAAGCTACACTGTCACCTCATCCTGCTCAGAGTAAGTCCACCTGGAAGGCCAGCCACGGCCACCAGGCTGCACTTGCTCCTCCCCCTTCACTGCTACCAAGGCTGAGTTCCAGCAGTGTAAGGGTGAAGCGAAATGCTGGTGCAGATGTGGCCCAGGTTTGTACATGCACATGAACTAGCATATGAATTCAGGACACGCTGCCTCGAGTGCTCCAAACCCTCATGGGAACAGCCCTTAGCCTCAGTACCTCTCGCTTCTCTGCAGGATGAGGGGACAAAGGTTGAGACGTGGTTCCTCTGGCTTCCATTTATTCTCGGAGGGGAGATGGCTGTGAATGCAGACTCAGTGCACCTCCATCTAAAGCAGCTGCACTCCTTTCTTTGGAACCATGAGATGGGATGCACCTGCATCCCATGGGATGCACATCCCCTGAGAGGACATGCCATGAGCAAGCTGCATTAGAAGCAGTTTCCACTTCCACTACAGACATATTTAACTTCTAAACAGGTTACAGAGGAAGGATGCTGCCCCATCCTAGCATCCTATGTTAGGATCTGAGAAACCTGGACAGGAGTGTGTTTCACCACACCTTTCTAACGTTTTCAGCACAATGCTGCACTTATGACACTAAACCTTCTTTGTAAATGAAGTTAAACATCTCCTGACTACGAAAGAGCATTGCAAAGAATGGTGCACACAAAGATCACCAGGCACTGACATTATTACAGTGATGGAAAACACAGGCGCCTAAAAGAAAGCATTAAGCCAATATCACATCGCCCAGAGCAAATCACCAACCCAAACAAACTAACAGCCAGACAAGCAAAGAACAGGCATGACCGTGCAAACTCCATAAAGACCACTAGGAGGAAACATACTGGACAGAAAAAAGTTAGGGAAAAAGAAACCCTAGAAAACTTGACACGCTTGGCACGCTGCAGACCCAGCCCAGGCAAAGACTATCACCAAGCTTATCTAAGGTGGGAGAGTCTCCAGACACTTGGATGCTCTGTAGCTGCGAGCAGCCCTGTGCTACGTCTTACTCTCAGCTCTCCCCAACCCAGTCAGAGGAAAGTCTGCTGAACCCTCACCACTTGTAGGGATACTTCAATACACTGGTATTAAACAGTGAATACATAAGCATCCCTCCTCCTTCACACCTACACTTCACTAAGGAAGCTGTAAGTGTCAGAAACAAAACCCAACCCCAAACAAGAACAAACCAGCAGACACTTAAGACGGAAAGACTTGGTGTACCAGAATACAAGAGAAGCTAATTAAGCTTTGACCTCAAGCACTTTTAGCGAACTCCAGTGGTTGTAGGCAGGAGCATGTGGTATCTTAGGAAAGTGCATTTTGAGAATAGTAAGCAACATACAGTGTAGGACCAAGTGAAAGTTTTATTTTCCAGGAGATCTTGAGTCTCGAAGCTGGGAGCCCATGTTTGTCCCTCTTCCTGGAGAATACATACCCAAATACTCCTTTGGAAAGAAAATTGACACACAACCTCCAGCATCATCTCCTTAGGAGATACAGCCCCTCTGATGTCTACAGGGAACTGCTCTGGATGTCCTCCATGGCTCAGCGTCTCTTTACTTCTCTCTGCTGCTTCCACAGGAAACATTCATCAGGCTCTCAGCAGAGAATAATTTACAAACTTCTGAGATCACTTATTTTCTGCTCTTGAGATTTGACTGCTCCCACAGTATGTTTGTCCCAGGGCAGCAAGATACTTCTTTGCCAATGTTAAAGGTAATGTTGGTAATCAATAACATTTATTTAAAACAAACAAACAAAAAACAGTCACCTACCATTAAAAAAAAGGAAAGATTTTCCATGACAGAGATTTGTTTTTCCACACTAGAAACTGCTTTCAATAGGAGGAACAACTGCCACACATAAATTCTTTAATATCTGAAGAGTGCTTCATCAAGTATTTTGCTTTTTATCTTTCATGGATAGTCTTTTTTCCATGTACAATGAAGCCAGTGGCTTCCTGAAGACAGCATGGTCTTATTCCATACACTGTGTTTGGTACACTGTGAAATGAAAAGGCTCAGCTTGCCACTCTCCTTACAGAAAGAACTGGATAAATATAATTTTATTTGTATCAGTTAAAAAAGCATAATTTAGGAGGCAAAAGCTAATTAAATTCAAGTTCTATTTACTTAAACAATGTATTATTAGCACTGAAAGAAGAGACAACATGTATGATGTTTCAGTTTATCCTTGGCTAGTCAATTCTGAAAATTAGAATGGCTTATATGGAGTAATTTTATGATGTGGTTAACAGTATTTTGCTGTCTATAAGGCAGAAACAGGCTCCTCAAATTAACTGAAAAGCATCTGCTTCAAATACTTAATGTTCTGTTTCATTACCATTTATTTTTTAAACCATGACATTTATGTCTGTTGTAATTAGATTTTAATGTATTGCTGCCACAAAAATTACATATAAAGAGAAGTGTATCAAAATAATGCATTTTTGAAATGGAGTAATTTCATAGAGTATTTTTAAATTATATTTCACAAAAAAAATTATATTACCCAGCAAGGTCCTTGAGCTTTCTGAATGCATTCCCTCTTCTGTAACAAAAAAGAAACAGCTGTCACTCAGCCAACCAGATTACACGTACTATTTTAGATTTGCAAAGAAATTCAGTAACTGACGAAGTGTGGCAGTTTGAAGTAACAGCACTGTATGGATGCATCCTCCAGCTGTGTAACAGCTGCTCACATACAGCAAGTCAACAAAGTACCTTGCATATAATCTTTAAAAACGTGTATTATAAACACAGAGCTGCAGTTATTCGCAGATAATTTGATGTGAAGTACAAGCCTCTCAGACAGACATTCTTGGAATAAAGAAGAGTGTAAAATCCACTTGATATAGATGCTAAGCACGTTTAAATACCGTATGAAAAGCATCCTAATTTTGGACCCAGCATACAGTAGATCTCTCCCTCAAGAACAAAACCCTATGCTTTTATAGAGGCTGGAAAGAAGGGACTACTTCCTATCTTTTGACCACTTCCACTTCTCCTGTGGAAAATAATGTGTTATGACCATACGCTGACATTTTTAAAGTTGCATGTGAACTGTATGCAATTGCCATGACACAGTATTCCATAGTTCCACTGTGCCCTTTAAAAGGGACTAGAACACATCAGAGAAATACCTGAATTCACCACAATGCAAATATCTGTCCTGTTCCCTCAGTCTTCCCAAGAGATGCTTTCTCTATCCCTGCTTATGGATATTCAACAGATTTTAGATAAGCTCAGCTAGCCAGAGAACTGCTTAATGAAAACAGTCTCAGGAACTACACAATCAGAAAGGACTCTCACATCCAATTTAAATGCTGATTTGATTGTGTTCTCCAGCAAAGTCATGCAACTAAAGCAGGAGCACTTGGAAAGAATTTCCAGAACTGATGAAGTAATTGGAACCAACTAAGAGAAAAGAAATGCCTTGACTCAAGGACTTTTTCAAGATGGACAGACCTCTTTGATCTTCCCAGATGCACTGAGAAGTACCCAGATTAGGAACAATATTGTGAGGGGCAAGACTGTGAAGCTGCAACACTTTCAGACAGTAACTCACCAGAGCAACTACATCAACCTCAGATGACCTCAGTATAAGGTCTGCCAAGACCTCCCCAAGTTTTAGATGGGAGTTGAGAGACAACCTTGAATCTTTCTCAGTCACCTTAGGGTGTTCACATAGCCCCTTCCCATTCCCTGCAGAAGCCCTGAAAGCTTTACATACCCTCATTCCCACAAACACACACACTCACCTACACAAAATACAAGAAGCTGTTAAAATATTACTACAGTGCCAGTTTCTGGGAAACTCACCCCAGGTGTTCCTGCTGCCAAGTCTCTGGAAGTCCATGTTTCACCACTATCCTCAGGCTTGCTAGGACACTGGGGACCCAGAAGAAAGACACCACCCCCACCAGCTCCACCCATAAGAAAACAAATTGGTGACCTCCTAAGGGCAATCCAAACCACTCTCATCAGGTTGTTAGCAGGTTAGGAGACCCCTCTGGGACTTACCCATTTGGGTTGGTGAGAGGCTGCAGACCACAACCAGCAAGTTTCCAACGCTCAGGTCCAGTACAGGCTCTCGCTTGTGCAAAGCTTAGGGCAAATGTTCCCAACTAAAATTATGTTCTCACATCCATCGCTGTAAAAGTGACTAATACACCCCAAGCACTCTATGCCTCCACCTGATGAGCCCCTAGCTCATAACAGATGTATCACTATTACTCCCCAAATGCACAGCTTTGTACCATGCTCTTATTAACTGGAGTAAATAAAAGGTGGGAAAATGCAATCTTCCCACATAATAACTGAATTCTCCTCAGTACTAACCAACATCTCCCAATATTATGACGTCCACAGATTTACACAAATTTCACAAGCCTACATCTGGCTCTCAGGGTTATAATCAAAATATTAAACAGAACCGGCCTTAAGTATGATCCTTAAGAGGTATCACTTGTAATATCTTTCTCTCTACCCTAATAACTGTTCTTGCAGTCTCCATATATCCTTATCTTCTTATATTCATCTCCACCTTCTTTATCTTCCATAAGAATTTCCTGTGAGACACAGTATCAAATGTTTCATTTTTAACAACTTGGATTAAATCCATTGCACTGTCCTTCTCTAAGTGGTCAGTTATCTTATCATGCAAAGATGCCAGATCAGTCCGACACAACCATCTATGATAAAACCATGCTGAATTTTATCTAATAGCACCATGTCCTTGATTATTCTTTCCATAAAAATTTGTTTTTAAAACCTTGCACAACACAACCAATATCACATGAGCACGCCTCACAAATCCCCCCACACGCACACTGCCTTTAAAGATACTGCATCCGATTTTTGCGAGCCTGAGGTTCCCACTCCCAAACTGACAAATACAATGAAAACCTGTGCTGGTGCATTAGCAATCCTATGTTCCTTTAATACTCCAGGGTACAGAATATTTGTACTCCTCCATTTCCATCCCCATCTCATCACAATAAGCAGATAATTGTTTTGTTTCTGTCTTTGTTTCACCTTTTACCACCCTTTTGAAAACCATTCATTGTCCACCCACTACCCTCCTAGACATCAACATTCATTTACCCCTGCTACTGTCATTCTCATTGCAAACCACAGCAGAACAAGTCAAAAAAGACAACCATAGTTTATTAATAATAATGATTAGACTACCAAAGTTTTAGTCCTCATACTCAACCCAGTGAATGCACCAAGTAAACTAAGCTTATCTAATGCATGTCCTCACTCCTGTTACTACCTGGTTTTGAACTATGAGTTCACCTATTTTAAGCAATCACTTCAGGTTTTGAAGAAAAAATTCCATTTGATTACAGACTTCAACTTACTAATTTTTTGACAGAACATACAATTTCCTGCTTTGAGGAAGTGGACAGAATGGTAATTTGGAATCTTATAGGGAAAAAAACAGCCATAAATTGTGTGAAAGAGCGAGCGGTGTCTGTTCACAGGCACTAACTCTGCTTTCGAAAACTCAATTGAGACTACTGAAGGAGAAGAAAATAATGATTACAAAGGGGAAATAATTTTAAACTTACTTCAGACAACTGAGCCGCAGTACTGAAAACCATCATCCCCACACATGCCTGCATCAGACAGCAACATTCAACAGCCTCAAGACAACCAGAGAATGGGTTTTGGTTTCATCCACCCTGCTTTTGAATGAGCTGTTACCCAAAAGAAAGAGACTCTCCAGGCAGAAGCCTGGTGGTGTAGAACTTACATAAAGAGGTACTTCAGTGCAGCTCAACTCCATTGTCACAGCATCTAGAAACAAAATAAACCAGTGGCATTATTACACACCCATCAGGAGGCATTGATATCATTATACACCATTCATATCTGCAAACTAAGTCGACATCTTCCAGAATTAGGGAAGAAAAAGGATATTAATCTTATCAGCTATCCAGTTGCCCCAAACTTCCCCAGAATGAGGAAACGCTGGTGTAATGATGCCCATGCAAGGCTGGAGAAGGGGTGGCTTGTCCTAGTTAACATGCTATGTGCTTTTTACACAATAGAAACAGTAAACAAAACAGGTCAGGCAGAGCCCAGCCACTAAGACATTTGTAGCTGCAGCAAATGAAGTAGTAGGAATTGCAGCATTTCTTACCTCTAGAGGCAAAAAACAGAATTTGACCTTGAGGTATAGTTGTAGCAACTTTTACTCCACACCAACATCCCAAGTGTCTGGTGCTGGTTTTTCAGCAACTTCATAGAAGATATCCCCAAGGCAGGCTGCCTTAGATACCCTAAACAGCAAGCTACTGATACAAGTCATCACTGGAATTACTATAATTACAGTCATCATAGCAACTCTGATTTCTATTATTATATTTCAAACTCACTACATCCTCAAAATTCATACTGTAAAAATAATATCCCTGTCAACGAATAGAAGCATACCAGAAGCAACTCCACATCTTTAAAACAATAAGGTGGGCTCAACAACTACACACAAGTCTTCTACTTCCTGAAACAGGCTATGAAAAAAGAGAGTCTGTCTTAAGAGCAGGCTGTCTGAGCTCAGATGTGGCCTTGTTTTTACAGCTGAACAGTTTCCAAGAACAACACAGTGTGCAGCCCACTGCTTGTTAATGCATAGGTACAGTCTGCTATGAGTCAGATAGGATTTGAAAAGTTCCCTGCCTACAAACTGCAGAAATTAAATGCACAGCTTCAATCAAAACCAAAAATGACCCACCCATCCAACACCCCAGCACACACTCCTTTTAAACCACAAGTTTGTTAATACTCATCTCCTGGTGCTTGTCAATTCACCTACATTCACAACTACCTACATTCTTGCAGTTTGACTTCAGTATAACTTTAAAACAGAAGGTAAAACCCTTTACAAAATCACTGGCCACAAATGTTCAGCCAAAAAAAAAAAAACCAACAAAACAAACCCAAAACCCTTTCATATTGTAAGAAAAGGGTATCAAGGCAGACACTAATCCAGACAGCCTAGTCAGCAGCGAGACTCAGACAGAGGGGTTTCTTATTTTCTGTGGAGGGAGGAGGTATCCCGCAGCTGACTCCAAGGCATCTCACTTTGACAGACAGAGACAAAGCTCTGCAGTTTCCAGTAGCAGCATCCCAAACCCAACGTTAAGAGCAGCAGCATGGGAAGCACAGTGCTGTTTGTACAGAAGAAAACAGGGTCACAAGAGAAATTAAGAAACCAAAACGTTAATTCCACAAGGAGTATTTTAAGGTGGAGCTTTTCACAAGTGTCACCTTACAGAACAGATGAAGCACGTTGACTTCTATCCCAGACCTGTCACCAACTCACAATTACTGCCACACACAGATTACATATATATACAGGGCATCTCTTCATGGCTGGCTGAAATGAGAGACATGCCAGCCAGCTGTTTTGCACCATTGCTCTATTCTGCTGTATAAAATCCCTTCACCTGCAATGGTTTTCCCTCTTTAAAGGAACACATCCAAACTAAACTCCACGATCTCCTCTGCAAGAAAATATGAGCACATTCAAATCATTATGCCATGCCAACAGAGTAAGACCTACTCCTCGTTACTTCTTTCACATGACTATCTCGACCTCCAGAGACTCAAGAGACATATCTCAACATATTCCTCCTTGGTAAGGATGAGAAAGGCAGGTATCCAGTCTAGTCTACCTATTCTACTGCAAGTGTGCACACGAAGGCATAATTTAGCCCTTCCTTTGGGGGATTATCATTGCACCACCAATACAACAAGCTCCTTTGGTATTGGATAATACAAACACAATTTATTGGAGAAATGATGCCATCCTGACTTCATCTCCCTTCACCCTTTGCTTGTGTCACACCGTGGATCCCCTGAGAATTTGGAAATACTAAGTACCTAACTCAATATGGATCCTGAGTGGATAAATAACCTGAAGATTTAGCTCATCTGAAGCAATCAATGTTTTCCACACAGCACTGACTAGACCCTTGTTGAAATACCATCAGTACTTTGAACATACACTCCCCTGACAAACCAGCTTATACTGGTGTTTCCTGGATACAAAGGTGTGCCTAATGGTACTCTTTTTGCTTCCTGCAGAAGAACCCATAAATGTCAACCCACAGCAGTAAGTGACCTCTCCTGCTTTTCTCACACTCTCAAGAGTGCTGCTTGTTTAGAATAAAGGTTTACGTGAATGGCTCACGTCTTTCCTCCATCTGGGGCTTACAGGAACTCAGCTTAGCTGCTGGAAGTGGCTGGGAGGGGCAGGAAGAAGAAGAGGATGCACGTAGGGAGGAAATACTCAGCTCTGGCTACAGGACAGCTCTTGTGCAACCTCCGTTTCAGAGTGAGGGGCTGAAGGAGACACTATCAATCACATGCACCCTACCACTCACCTCCTCTGTGCAGCAAACCGCTGCTCAGCCCCACAGAAAGCAAGGGTCCCCAGCGCCCAAGAGATGCCATGTGGACCACAGCTCTGGGGTGCCGAGGAGCAGTCCTACTCTGCACAGCAAGGCGAGGGTCAAGCTGCCTGACATCATGAATACACATCATTTCACAGAGCAACACCTGATCTCTTCCTCTGACATCTCTGCCTCTGATACAGAAACCAGCAGGACGGGCATCTAACAGACAAACGGGTCCAGCTTCAGGCACTGCCCACAAATACTGAGCTCACGCCAAGGTCAGCAGTAGCAGGATTCATCTATACACAGAAAAAAACCCTTCTCAGCATCCAGTTTAGCAGTTAATTTAATAGAAGCATTTAGTGTGATGTGCTGCAAACTGGAGAAACTGGCAGCATATGTTTCAGTCAAGTAGAGGTAAACATACAAAAAAGAACAAAAAATCTTGAAAACAATTTTACTTAACTTTTTTTTAATCTACAATCTCCCCTTAAATCTAGTGTCAAATGCTATTGCCAGACTCCTGACCAGCTCAAGTTATTGAGAGGAACATCAACAAGTATTTTGGGTTTCATCAAAGATGCAAGACATTTCAATAATCCCTCCAACACTTTTCCTCGCCCAGTATTTTATTTATTGGTTGACAATTATGGGACTCTCCTATATCCAATTTCTTTCAACATTACAAATTTTACCATTTTATAGCATGGTTTCCCCAGTTATCAAGACATGTTGTTAGAAGGACCACAATAAGGAAACAGACCGATGGAAAATACAAACCATTGGGTATTGACTTAACTGCATTTCAATGGAAAAGACGTCAGTTATCAAAATTTTTTACTCTGTACACACCGAAGAAGTTAGATAAGGGAAAGCATTATCTAAATCTCAGCAGAAAGGCATTTCTGCTGGTTGACAAGGTGACCCTTCAGCCAACACTGTGACTACTATTTGTCTGTCCTAGCACCTACTGTGTACCAATCAGCATTTTCCTAAACACAAAAGGACACTTCCTGATCCTACAGCAACCTGGCTTACAACTCACAACTTGACTTTTTCCTCTTCCCTGTAAATAAAGCATATAACTGTGGGAGAAAGACACAGTGAAAGTGAAGACAGGACTCTGGCTTTGATGCTGCACAGTGATCCAGCAGCTGCTCGTATGGACTTCCCTGAACTCAGGGCTCCACTGTGCCATAACGAGCCTCCATGGCTCACTAAGCAGCACCAGACCACAGTCTGTGCAAGCCTTGCAAATGGCTGCAAAGTATAAGCAGTGGTATCAAATATATATTTCATGCTTCTCTTCCATGTATCAGTTGAAAGATAACAAAACATGAGGTCTTTGGACTCTGCCCCCCTACATGCTCCTTTCAGACCATAACCCCACACCTCTGTGCCACATATCACTACTGCTGTTTCATGAATTGTAAAGCAACTGACTGAATGTCAAAACTGTCAAGCTATGTAAACAAACCCCTAATGATGCTTTGCAGATGCCTTGGAATGAAATTCTTCCTTTTTTAATTCTGTTTCTTTTTGGTGATGGTCACATTGAAACTCATGTCTATAAAACACTGAGAATTACAGTTGTATTACCACCATCAAGACAAGCACATTAAATCTTTATCTCTGATCAACTGGAGCAACAGGAAAGCAAGGGTGCCTCTCACCCAGAGGCAACTGGAAGGTAGGCAGGAATCCCCAGAGCATCATTTGTGATGCTTTAAAATCTAACATCTTCATCTAAGCAAAATGTCTTGTGCATTGTGAAAGTCTAGCAGCACTGGCACATTAAGAGGTCTTCTACCGAGCTCTCTGCCACTGGGTGACTGTGTTACATGTCATTATTATCACCGTTTTATCATTTTTTATCATGCAATAGTCTATAGGAGGTAGGTGCTGCGTCAGCCCACAGGACAGCCTCCACAATGGATATGAATTATTGTACATACTGTGTTTATACTTCTCAGATCTTAAAACTCTTCAAAAACAGTGAGATTCCAGTGTGGTGCTCACAGACCAGCCAGCTTCCATTAACAATCTTCATCCCACTGCTTCCTCTCAACAAGCACAGCAACTGAACCAAACCATATTTTTGAATTTACAGATTCCATCTGAGTTACGTTACGTATGTATGCGTAAAGGCTCACTCACAGCTTCTCACGCAGCAGGAACCACGCTGAACAGTGACCAGGTCTAATATGGTACAGAACTTTCTTTTACATGCAGATCCTTGCTGTGGACCTGATTCAAAGACCTTGGAAGCAATAAATGAAAGGAGAAAAGTAGCAAGCTGAAAATACACACGTAATAAATACTACATTCCCAAAGTCAGAGTTTTACACCTTTACAACCAAGGTTTTTGACATGATCTTTCATTTTCACATATGCCTCTCCTGAACATCTAGAGCATGGGGGATAGGGAGAAGACACAGCAAAACCCTCAGCTAGCAGCTTTGCAAGCACATTCGTTTACCACCTTCTAACAATATTCAAACTGAGACGTAAAATAAACCCTTGCCTATTAAATTTATAATGAAGTGGCTTGCACTAGTGTTGATTACTTCACCACACACAGTTGCTCTTGAAGCAAGTGAACAGAAGCAATGCAGCTAAATGCTTTTTAAAATAGCTCTCTTTTCAACAATTTGAGACAAAAAGAAACTTAAATCTTCCTCCAGAAAACATCACCCCATTCATGGCTATCATATCTCTTTAATTTGTTGAAGCCACAGCCATTTTGTGCTCCTTAGCAGGGAAAATATTTAAAGAATCTCCAAAAAAGTGTCACATTTTTTAACCTTTTAAAAATAGATTTGGGTTTTAAAACACAACTCTAGAAAAATGCCTCTTAGACAGAAGTCTGCTCCTGAGGCTGGCAACATGTATTCTTTATGCATTCCTGTAGTAACATTTTTAACATAGCATTTTCATTTCAACTAAAAATAAAATGGGGTTCTAGATTTTAGAAACCTTAGAAATGTGAAATGTGGGTTATACACTACTGAAGGACAAAAATAAAAGCAGATGTATATGTAAGGTAACTAAAACAAAATAAAATCTGTTTAATACCGTTGCCAGACAGCTGTCTCACCTCCCTTAATCCTTTTAATGCCCATTTTGACAGAGATAGTAGCTTTCTAATGAAGAATTTTTTTAATGGGTTTTAGAATTTACTACTCCCTAGTTTAGGCACTATGAAGCCATGAGACCAGAGCAAAAGCAAACTCTTTATTTAAAGAGTTCATACAGCATATTTGTACAGTTTACTGACAAGGTAGCAAAGAAGTGGACTGGAAACATTTGGTTCTACAAATGCATGCAAATGTATGCTCTAGTGCTACCTGTAACGCTTCATCATTACTCAGGCTTGGCCATCCACCAAACTCCTATAACTAACAAACAAAGTTAGGGGATACACTGTGTGTTTAACGACACTTTTGTAATTTGCATTCCACCTTCATGAACAGCTAGAACAGCACAACAAACTCTACAGCCATTAAGAGCAACAAATTTTTGATACCAAAAGTCATTATATCTGATTCTGATATTGATAGATGCTGCTTCCATTGAGAAGGGCAACTATTCCACCTCAGAGCCCTCTTCTAATTATTAATGTAGTCTAGAGGTACCCGCTTGTCTTAGTGATGCTGAGCCAGAAAGGTACAACTCACACAGCTCAGTTAGTCAGTAGGAAAATCTGTAAATTTTTGAAAATTCGGGGTTTTTAAGAATTTCAGCAGACATTGAGGAAAATTCCTGAGACGGGGGGGAGAAGAAGCTAGAGATGTAGTAATAGCCAAGCCAATTCGGAAAATAAAAAAAAGGAGTGCTCCAGTCAAAAACTGTGAAAACTCCTGGTGCAAACGAAGACTTCTGTAGCTTCAATACTTGGGCACAAACATGTATGGCAATACAAATTCTGCTTGCTGTTCTAGGTAGCACCTTAGAACCTAAAAGACTTGTAGAAGGCACACAGAATGTATGCTCCTGCCCTGAGATTACTGTATGCCCCATCTATAAATGGGAAATCGAGGTATGCAGGTGCCAAATGACTGATGTGTGGCCATGCAGAGAGCTGGTTTTTGGCTGGCAAAGCCAAAAACTGGAACTGGATCTTCTGAGTCACTGTATTAGTCATAGGCTATCCTTCCTATACCCTGGTGCGAATTCTCGTTCAAGGTGTTATTCAGATCATAACAATGTCGGGCCATTTCACACACCATACCCTTCCGAAATGGCCCCACAACTATTCTCAGGGGAGACAATGGGAACTTCTAAATAACAGCAGCAGTTTCAGATCGAGAAAAAGAATACTCCTCCCTGATATTACGTAACAGAACGTTGGCAGAAATGTCTAATTTACAAGTCAACTGAGAAGGCCAGATGAGTTTCCTGGTAGATTATTATTAAGATACATCTACACGATCACTTCCTTTGTTGCATTCGATATTCACACACCACTTTGGAAAAAGAACAGCACTTAAGTTCTCAAATCTTTTCACCAGATTTTGTCCTGCCAACTTTTCAGGCCAAAGGCATAGAATACAGTTCATTTTTTACCTACGTGGAAAAATCCCTCTTACTCAAATGCCTCCTCAAATCCTATTTCCACCAAGTGTGGTAGAGAGCAAAGTATCTCTACAAAGAAAAAAGCTTCTGTCATCTGTTAGGCTTTCCATCACATTCACATGCCTTATAGTGACTTATGAGAATAACTACCTCCATTTATGTATAGGACCAAATACAGAGGCAGAAGTAAGTCCATAAAAACGAAGAAGGATTTTAGAGCCTTTTTTTCTGTATAAGAACCACCGTGCAGGTTGAAAACAGGCGCAACTCTAAGCTGCACACAGCAGTGTCCCAACAAAACGCTACCAAGAACTGCTCGAAAGCTGTTTCTCAGAATGTGACCATTAGAAAAGTTTTCATTTCCTTTAAATTCTTCGGTTGTTAAAGGAGTTTAAGTAAGTTAAAAACTTCTTTTGCTCCGGCTGAGAAAGGCAAGCACTTTCATGATTAAAACCATATTCCTTGTCCACTTAGGGCCAAGAACTGAAAAAAACCACGAGCGGCTCTTCTGGCAAAATAATGAACAAACGGGGGGGGGGGGGACGGGGGGGGACACGGAACACGAACATATATATATATATATATATATGCAAAAAAAAAAAATCCTCCCTCTCCCCACTTCTGGGACTTCGGAAGGTAACTGACAGCCCACGGGAAGCGTTTCCCGCGGACACGAGCGGAGCCCGCCCGAGCGCACTCGCACGGCGGCGCCGGGACCGCGTCCCAGCCGGCAGAACGCCGCCGCCGCCGCCGCTCCCCGGCGCTTGACGTCGCGCCCCGCAGAAAGGAGCCGGCGACCCGCCGCCGCCGCCCCCAGCCCAGCCCGGCGGCCCCGGCGCCCACCCGCCCCGCGGGGCTGCCGGGCAGCAGGTGCCGCGGGCCGGGCTCTCCCCCGCCGCGCCCCGAGGGCAGCGGCCGCCTTACCTACCTACGCGCGGCGTCCCGGGCGAGGCTCGCCGCCGCCCGCGCTGCCGGGGGAGGAGGCGGCGCTGCCCAGCCGCCGCCGGGGCCGCGCCCGCGGCAGACCCGGCGGGGCGCGCCCGGCCCCGCGGATGCGCCGCCCCCGGGCCCCGGCAGCCCGCGGCACCAGGGAACGGAGGAAGCCGCGCTGCGATGGCCGCGGGCGGGTGCCCGGCTCCCGGGGAGAGCCCCCGGGGAGGCAGCCCGTCCCCGCCGGGGACGAGGCAGCCGCGGGTGGCAGGTCCGCCCCAGCGGCCGCGGTAGCCGGCGCTTCCTCGACGGGGCAGGGAGGGAAGGCGGGACCCCCGCGGGGAGCCCTGCGCGGCCGCCGCGGCGCCCCGGCCCCGGGGGGGGGGGGGGGGGGGCACCGGCCCCCAGCGCCTTTCGGAGGTGAGCGCTGCCCCCTCCCGGCCGGAGCGCGGCTGCAGGCGGCAGGGGCGAGCCCGCCGGCGGGGCGGGCGGGGCGCGGGCAGCCCCCCGGCGCTCCCGCACCGCAGCCGGAGGCCCCCCCTCCTCCCCCGCCCGTCGGGCCGCGGTGCCGGAGCCCGCAGCAGCCAGCAGGGCGCTGGGCACGCCGGGGGCTGGTTGATCGCGCTGCTGCCCGCTCACTCACTCACTCGACGCCGGCAGACCGCACCATGTTTTGCCTTTTCAGCCGCTACACGTACACCGTACATCATGCATGAGCTATTCTTAAGGTCACCCTGTTGTGACTCCCTAAGCCTGTTCTGACAGCCTGGTTCGCTAGTGAGGACGGCGGAGCACTGGCGATGTAGTGTTGAGGACCAGAGTGGGGGCAGGAACACTGACCAAGCTCCCTCTCGCTGCGCTGGAACTTGATTCGCGTCCTGTTTGCTATAGATGAACAGCATACTCTATCTGTAACAGCAGCATTTTAGCGCAATGCTGAGGGCGTGAAAAAAGTTTACCCAAGTGCTGTAAGCGAGGCACAGAAGAATTAGTGTTTTACTGGGAAGCAGTGGCTGGAACACTGTGAAGGCATGTATTTCCTTAGTATCCCAAACATCTGGGAAACGGTGGAGAATAGAGATAATCAGGAAGAGAAAACCGAAGAGAGCTGGATCTGTTCGGTCCAGAATTAGAGCTTAAGCAGGGTCTAAGTAGGAGCTTATTGAGCATTGCTACCAGCTTAAAACTGACTGAGCAAACAGGAAAAAATGTTATCCAAGTCCACCGAGAGTATCATCTGAGATGAAAGCATGCTCTGTTGGCATACCTCTTTTCCATCCTGTACTCTTTTCCCATACACACAAGGATACTTAGGGTTGTCAGACATTGGAATAGGCTGCCCAGGGAAGTGGTTGAGTCACCATTTCTGGAGGTATTCAAAAAAAGAGTAGACGGGGTACTTCAGGACATGGTTTAGTGGGCATGGTTGGTGGTTGGACTTGATGATCTTGAAGGTCTTTTCCAACCTAAATGATTCTATGAGTCTATGATTCTACTTGCAGGTCCTGACTTTTAAACTGAAAACCACCTACAATGAGAATAGTAAACACATTCACTTTAATAATCCGTGCTGATAGTTTACAAAAATTGTCCACAGGAAACAGCAACACAATTCAGACTGACATTTTCCTTAGCTGATATTCAAAGGCCTACACGTTGCATATTCATCTAACAGAAAAGCTGTAACCGAGCTGGTAAATACACTGAAAACTCCGAGTTAAGAGCACAAGATCACAACCTGACTCACACTTCATAATCAAAAAGTCAATCTTCTCAGTTATTGTCTTCTTACCAGATGTTCTTAACAGAAATAAACTCTAGTTCACTTACTTTCACCCATCTAAACGCATGATAGTTTCACCAGCACTTTTAAAAAGGAAGTCTATTAGACTGCTGCAATAGAGCACAGGTCATGAAGGTACCTCCTTGAAGGAGAGAAAAGCTGGTAAAACCCCATCACCACCGCTTGTGTTTCAGCAGGAGTTTCATGTCTTCACATGGTGTGTGCCTGTCTCTAAAATGTGAAACTTTTCATTGGTTTGCTTTGGGTGGCTTATCAAACAGGCAAACATCTGTGCAGAGTACAAGGAAGCACGGACTTTCTGTGCTGTACTTGTCAGAACAAGGCCACAATTCTGCAATTGCAAAGGTAATACACCTTTGTGTATTGTGTGCAATCGGAATTTGGAAAGTTAAATTTGCAAGGACGAAAAATAAGAGATATAGGTTGTTGGGGTACAGCCAGGTTGGGGGTGGCTTGCAACAATCTTACAGCACCTTTCCTCTACATCCAACCCCGGCATGCTTCACTGGAAGCAGACATAGTGATTTCTTTACTTCAGTTGCTCTATTCACTTACCACTCAATATAGCAAGCTATCCAACTGCATATTACCCAAGAAAAAAAAAGACAAGCCTAAGTGCATCTGCAGCAGCTGTGGACCCTCAGGATTTAAATTCCAGATTTTCCTAATTGAAAGAGTTATGAAAATAACTAGTTAAAGGTTGTAATTTAATTTATATAATTGCCAGCACTATGTAGTATGACCCTAAGATGCTGACTGAGACCTCAATTCCAGAGGAAACCACTTCTTGCATTTCTATCATGCAAACAAGGATTTAGGTAAGCTTTTTGTACATGTTGGGTCTATGCATGCAATATGACAAGTGAGTTTTGCTAGACCACATTCAAATATCAAAGGAAAAAAAAAACACACACGCTTCAGAGTCTGTCTTCAGATCTCATAGGACATTCTGGCATCAAAGATTATGGAAAAGTTTGTCTTGAGAGCACTCACGTGGCAAGTCCAGGACAAGCAGAGGATCAGGCCCAGTCAGCATGGGTTCATGAAAGGCTGGTCCTGCTTGACCAACCTGATCTCCTTCTATGGCCAGGTGACCTACCTAGTGGATGAGGGAAAGGCTGTGGATGTCGTCTACCTGGACTTCAGCAAGGCCTTTGACACTGTCTCTCATGGCATACTGCTTGAGAGGCTGGTGGCTCATGGCTTGGACAAGTGTACTCTTCACTGGGTGAAAAACTGGCTGGATGGACGAGCCCAGAGGGTTGTGGTGAATGGGGTGAAATCCAGTTGGTGGTGGGTGTCACAGGTGGTGTTCCCCAGGGCTCGGTGTTGGGTCCTGTTCTGTTTAATATATTTATTGATGATTTGGACGAGGGGATCGAGTGCACCCTCAGCAAGTTTGCAGACACCAAGTGGGAGGGAGGGTTGATCTGCTGGAGGGTAGGGAGGCTCTACAGAGGGATCTGGACAGGCTGGATCAATGGGCTGAGGCCAATTGTATGAGGTTCAACAAGGCCAAGTGCCGGGTCCTGCCCTTGGGTCACAACAACCCCATGCAGCGCTACAGGCTTGGGGAAGGAAGAGTGGCTGGAAAGCTGCCCAGCAGAGAAAGACCTGGGGTTGCTGGTTGACAGCCAGCTGAATACGAGCCAGCAGTGTGCCCAGGTGGCCAAGAAGGCCAGTGGCATCCTGGCCTGTATCAGAAATAGTGTGGCCAGCAGGAGCAGAGCAGGGAGGTGATCGTCCCCCTGTACTGGGCACTGGTGAGGCCGCACCTCAAGTCCTGTGTTCAGTTTTGGGCCCCCCACTACAGGAAAGACACTGAGGTGCTGGAGCGTGTCCAGAGAAGGGCAGCCAAGCTGGTGAGGGGCCTGGAGCACAAGTCTTATGAGGAGCAGCTGAGGGATCTGGGGTTGTTTAGTCTGGAGAAGAGGAGGCTGAAGGGAGACCTTATCGCTCTCTACAACTGCCTGAAGGAGGTTGTAGTGAGGTGGGTGTTGGTCTCTTCTGTCAGGTGGCTGGAGATAGGACGAGAGGAAATGGCCTCAAGTTGTGGCAAGGGAGATTTAGGTTAGATATGAGGAAAAATTTCTTTACTGAAAGAGTTGTCAGGCATTGGAACAGGCTGCCCAGGGAAGTGGTTGAGTCACCATCCCTGGAGGTATTAAAAAAGCGAGTAGACAAGGTACTCCAGAACATGGTTTAGCAGGCATGGATGATGGTTGGACTCGATGATCTTGAAGGTCTTTTCCAACCTAAATGATTCTATGATTCTATGACTACTACTTACTTAGTACTTACTTATTACTACCCCTCCTACTCCTCTTCTTCTCATGCCGTCTGCCCCCCAAGTGACACAGCTTGGATAAATTTCTCCAAAAGAACTTCTGAAATTACAGTCTTAATAAATGCTTACTAAAATAAGAAAAATGCTGAAATAATCCTTGCCTGAAGACCAAAGGTGGTGTTAGAAGTCATGGTACAGTAAGCTCCAGAAAGCAAAGTAACTCTCATTGAAGACATTAAAAAAAACAAAGACGAGCCACTTTAAATCATCTTCCATCAGAATATGTCATTGTAGCTACAAATAGCTACATAGGTAAGGATTAAAATCACAAGTTACGCTCAAAACTTTTTACAACACAATGTTTTGACATTTTCTGTATGCCTTTTCCTTCATTTTTAAAGGGAATTGTAAATGGAGAAGTACTGAAAACTACATATGGGCAGGTTTTTTATTTCTTTGGTTTTGCTTGTTTTTCAAGTGTAAAATGTGTATGATCTTTTCTGAAAATTTGCTCTGTAGCTACAAAATATGTCATTTAAATCATAAACTGTAGTATCTATAAAATCTGATGTTTTCCCTTAAAACCTCTGATGTCTTTGTGTTGCAGTATTTCAGTAGTTTAGATTACAGGCTCCAACCATGGAATGTCAGTGCAAAGTAGACTGTGGTTATCCAGAGCCACTGAAAATGTTTCAGCTCAGTGTTGCAACTGTAACCTTCGCACAAACTCTGAGCTCAACCAGGTACACAAATCAAAATCAAAAATCTGGCAAGACTTTGTTCTGTTGCACAAGCATTGGTAGAACCATTACACCCCGCCACCCCCCCCCCTTTTTTTTTTTTGCTTTTAAATGCAGAGACATGAAAGTCTGAAGACTAACGGCTTTTTGCTGGCAATAGCAATGCCAAATTCACCACCCAGACGGACTTCCACAATATAAGGAGGTTGCTTTGTCTGGGCATGGTCAGGAAAAATTTTTGAATCTATGAAGGGATATGTTTTATTTCCTTGTTTGCCTGGGTTTTTTAAGTAAGGGATGTCTCCAGCCTGCTTTAATGTGCTCAAAATTTTTCCTAATACAGCCCACTCACACTTAGTCAACTCATGAGAATTCAAACCCAAAGCAGAAATCTTTGGCAGAAGGCTAAATGATCAGAAAGCATCAAGAAACCTATTCTGCATCAAAACTTCAGATTTTAGGTATATAATGTTTCCATTTACTGTTGCAAGCACATGAACTGATTTATGTAGTTTCAACTCCAGAATTCCATCAGTGATTAAATAAAAGTGACAACTCTGTAAGTAGGAACCTACTTCACTTGAGGAAGGATAGAGTAAGCACATACCTTGAGACAGTGATAGAATTGGAACAACTCTCTTGTTGTTGCATGATGGCTCATGCACTAAGTGATAGGAGAACTCAGTCTGGTACATACACAGCAAGAGTATTTCCATCTTCTTTTATATCCTTCTTTTTCCCAGCACTTGCTGCCACATCAATCAATCAATCAATCAGAAATTGCTGGCTTTATTAGTCACTTCAGTATTACACTTCCACAGCATTGCTCATTCTCTTCACATTTTACTGTTTTCTCTGTCAAATTCTTTATGTTTTGTATAGCACCCTTTTAGCAACCGCCATTATCAGTGCATCTTTACAAATAATATCATTCAGCCCCTTCCGCTAAAGGGTAGCAATGCACACTGCCAAAACTACTCAGGAACTTGAATATTTCCTGTGACAAAAAAATTGACCACAAATTTTGCATTCATATATCGTATTTTCTCTTATTCAGCAAGGCAAGTTTATTTAAAATATCTATATTTATTATATCAAGTAAACTTCAAAAACCTAACCCAAGCTGCCTTATTTCATATGCTGTTGGCACCCCGATGGGAGCAGTGACAAAGATGACCGAGTTAGAAGGAGAAGAACAGAACAGAAGAAGATGTCTGCTAAAATACTGACCAAGAAAGTGCCTGCCAGCCTGGGAACCAGACCATCCTTGAGGCACACATATTTGAAGTGCAGCTGGGCACCAAGAAACTGGACACATCCTGAGATACTCTTAATATGCACAAAAACAAGGAAATAAAACAGCAACTTATCATCTGCAAAGGTGAAAAATAGTCTGGAAAAAACAGGAAAGAATCCTGTGAAAGTAGGAACTGGTAAATGCAGTTGGATCTTCTAACTGAAAGACCAGGAAAACAACCTGCAAAAACAAAAATTGGTCCAAGAAAACAGAAAATATCATTATCTATTGGCTGTCCCATGTGGTGGTGTCCTATGCCCCCTTATGCCTCTGCAATACAAAAATTACTTGCTTTTTACCCAAAATGAAGCCTCTCTCCGTGATAACTTCCCATGCATGCACTCTTTTCTATGAGATCTCCTAGACAGATCAGATCCTCACTGGGGATGCCTGACTGCCTCCAAACTCCATGACGCAGATTATCTTTGAAGCAAGGTATTGTCTGTTGTCAATTGGTCGCACTTTTGGGATCTGTTTCATTGGCCCCAACCCTGTGATCAGTTTATATTTGTGCATGTAAGTAACGAATCTTAAGTGTATGTGCTGCTTTACTAGTGGTAATTTTGCAATAGCCTGTAATACTGAAATATATACTTGCTTTGTTATTGATTGCTATTAATATTGATGGCTGTGACTGATGTAAAGTTTATTTGCTTTCCTGGTAGTAATTTTGTAGGAACTTGTAATAGGTATCTACTTACTTTACTAACCACAAGTATACTTGCTTTATTGCTGGTGGTTTGTAGTAATCTGTAAAACAGTAAGGAAATTTAGCCTCCATGTGCTTGGGTATTAAGGAATCCTGCAAACCCACCGTTGTGATCTCTGTGCACCGGCAGGACATGTAGCCTTTTCAGGTCATGACACACACCTAAGTTTGGGCTCCAGGTAACTGCCCCTTTCCATGTGATCACCAAAAAGTTTCCTTTGCAATGAGTCATGTCCTCACTCACCTGGAAGTTAGTCTTTAAATTGTGTTAGAAAGTGAACATACACAATCTATAAAAAAGCCACCTCAGAGATGCTACCTATGACTTCATCACTGAAATTCTGAATGGGTTGTCAAACACCAGGTGCAGCTAATAATGCTAAATAGGAGAGCAAGCACACTCCATTCCCTGTCCTGCTTGTCTTTCTGTATGCAGGTGTCAAAACTTACTGCATTAAAATGACAAACTTCTGGTATTTTATAAATGGTGAAACAAACATAGGGTTGTGAAATTACTTTTCAGGTGGTCACTCAATAGCCCTGCACTACTTGAGAGCAAGTAAATGCACTTTATGACATTGTACAAGTGGCAGATGATGATGGCAAACAATGAGAGAGTGTTCTATTCAGGAAGGAGAAAAGTATATCCCATTATTTTAATTTACGCAGAAAACTGTAGTAAATTTTGTAAACATCTAAGAACAACTGTGTCTATTAAATAAAACTGTTTCAGTTCCAGAAGCCTTTCATTACCAAACACCAAGTATTTAAATGCAACCACTTCAACTACAGTGCAACAAAAAGAACATGTCTAAGGTGTAATAAGGGACAAAACACTTTTTAGTCAGAAGTACAGAGAAAGCCAGCAATAGTAGCTGAAACCCAATACCTGACCAATCCACATCTCCAAGAGCCAGAGCTAATCATCGTCTATTTTCAGTTCATTTGATAGTAAAAGATATGCAGGAAAAAAATAGAGGTGTGTATAACAGTTTCTCATAAAAGCAGCTTTAACATCTTTTTGTAAATTCAGATGGTGATGCAACAAACCTACCAGAACCTAAGTTCCCCTTCAGCTGGGGAAACAGCATCATAATTCACAAAATACTTGAGGTTTGGGAGCTCATCTAGTAGCCATCCTTCCCCTCCACTCCCACACATTCAAATCCCTGAGCTGGAAGGCAAAGACCAGGTTGACAATTTAATACCCCCGTGGTTATGTTAGCACTCCACTTCTGCCAAATGTAATGTGGAAGTACTGCCTGTCACTCACACTGAAGGGAGCACCCTCTTTTTCTCAGTGTGTATTAGTGACACAAACCCAAGAATTACTCATGCAGAGAGGAACGAAATCAGCTGGGTGCAACTGCTGATGAGACCACATTTTGCCTTCCAAAGAACAGAATGGGTCAGAACAACTTCCCAGAGAGAGCATGCAAGGAAGTGAGTTCTCCAGAACTCCATTCCAGACCTTGCTCTCATCCAGCTAGTTAAATCTGAGGGAGTCATCTTCAGAGCCATGGTCTGATCACATGTTCTTTGTCTTCAGTAATCCTTAACAAGGTAATGGAGGTAACATTGGTTTTCTGAATCCAAATATGAAGTACACACACACACAATACATGGTTGCACTCAAACTGCAGATTTTTTTCATAGGATCATAGAATATCTCAAGTTGGAAGGGTCCCGTAAGGATCATCGTGCCCAACTCCCTGCTCCTCACAGGACTACCTAACACTAAACCACATGACTAGGAGCATCATCCAGATGCTCCTTGAACTCTGACAGGGTCGGTGCCATGACCACTTCCCTGGGGAGCCTGTTCCAGTGACCAACCATCCTCTCAGTGAAGAACCTTTTTCCTAACGTCCAGTCTGAACTTCCCCTGATGCAGCTTCATTCTGTCTCCTTGTGTCCTATTGCTGGTCACCAGAAAGAGGAGACCAGCACCTTCCCCTCCACTGCCCCCCGTGAGAAAGCTGTAGGCTGCGATGGGGTCACCCCTCAGCCTTCTCTTCTCCAAGCTGAGCAAATGAAGTGACCTCAGCTGTTCCTCCTAAGTCTTGCCCTTGAGACCTTTCACCATCTAGGTCACCCTCCTCTAGACACGCTCTAATAGTTTGATGTCCTTCTTATACCGAGGCACCCAAAACTGCACACAGCACTCAGGGTGGAGCTGCACGAGCGCAGTGTAGAGTGGGACAATCACCTCCCTCAACCGGCTAGCGATGCTGTGCTCAATGCACCCCAGGACACGGTTGGCCCTTTTGGCTGCCGGGGCACACTGGTGAACACATGTTCAACTTGCCATCAACCCAAACCCCCAGATCTTTTTCCAGGGGGCTGCTCTCCAGCCTCTCATCCCCCAATTAGTACGAATAACCAGGATTACCCCATCCCAGGTGGAGAATCTGGCATTTTATCATGTTAAATTTCATATGGCTGGTGATTGCCCAACTCTCTAGTCTATCCAGATCTCTCTGTAAGGCCTCTCTGCCCTCAAGAGAGTCCACAGCTCCTCCTAGTTTAGTATTGTCAGCAAACATACTTAATGTACATTCAATTCCTGTGTCCAGATCATTTATAAAAACATTGAAGAGAACTGGCCCTAAAACTGAGCCCTGGGGAACCCCCCTTGTGACTGGCCTGAGGTAACCCCATTTACTATAACTCTTTGAGCCTGACCCATCAGCCAGTTGCTCACCCAATGTATTATGGACTTGCCTAGCTGTGTGCTGGACAGTTTATGCAGAAGGATACTGTGAGAGACAGTATCAAAAGCTTCGCTAAAATCCAAAAATAGCACAGCTACTGTCTTCCCTTGGTCAACTAGATGGATGACCTTGTCATAAAAGGAAATTAAGTTGGTTAAGCTAAACTTTCCCCTTGTGAATCTGTGCTAGCTATGACCAATGACTGTGTTTATCTCAAGTGTTTCTCAGTAATTCCCAGAATAACCTTCTCCATAATTTTACCTGGCACTGAAGCGAGACTGACTGGCCTGTAATTACCAGGGTCTTCCTTCTTTCCCTTCTTGAAAATTGGGACATTTGCCAGTTTCCAGTCGACCAGGATGTCTCCAGACTCCCAAGACCGTTGAAAAATAATGGAGAGAGGTCCCATGATGGCATCCACCAGTTCTTTCAGTACCCTGGCATGAATCTCATCGGGCCCCATAGATTTATGCACATCCAGCTGGAGAAGCAAGCCTCAAAGAAGCTCAGGGTCAGCTGAGAATTTAGTATCCCCCTAGTCACAGTCTTCCAACACAGGGCTCCAGGGATCCCAGTGCCCATCATCAGTGTTGAGGACAGAGATGAAGGCATTAAATGCCTCCATTTTGTCTACATCCCCATTGTGAGGTGACCAATCTCATCAACCAATGGACCACTGTTATCTCTGATTCTCTTTTTTATAAGTTTGTTTCAGTTTGTCATTTTTGAAACAATGCTTTTATCTAGCAATAAAAGTTTCACTCACTAGCAGAATTAGTCCAGGGAAAAGAGATCAGTGCCTTTCCTGAGAAAAGTTCAGCTGAAGGCTTAGTAAAATCAACCAAGTGACCAACCAGGCTCTTCTATCCCTTCCTCCCATGTAATTCGGGTGGCTGGACACAGGAAAGAGAAGTGCTGAATTTACTATTCTTTTTTAAATCCAGTCTATTTCTGGTTGCATTTGATTAGAGAAGCCTCTTTTCTGGAAACCCTCCATGCTAACTGTGTTCCTGGTGCAAAACAATATTCAGGGATGGGGAGGTGTTCCCTCTTTCCAGTAAACAGCTGCAAAATGCTTCCTATAAAAACGACATCAAAAAAGTAACAGACATGCTTTTTGTCTCTAACTATCTGCTCTGGGAAAAGGTAATTTAACAACTATATTTCAAACACAAATAAACCTGGTAATTCCCAAATGATCTAGGAGTCAAGGAAGATGCTGTGTGCAATAAATCCCCACTTCTCTATATAAGCAGAAAATATAGAATAAAGTATAAAGAATATCATCTCCCCAAACAGGACACCCAGCATTACATCCTCTCCAACCCAATGCACTATTTTAACTATTTTGGTTCACAATATTCCATCTTAATGCTTCAAAATATTAGATTCTGGGGCATAAGGTAATGCACTGCTGGAAAAATAGTTACATTTTCATATAAACAAATTCAATTTTCACCTGTAAAACAAAAATATGCATGTTTGGCACTGCAGTAATGCATTTTAAATATTCACCCGCACAGAGAAACCACTGCAGACTGTTACCAGAAAGAACTTCTTTTTCTACTATTTTATTGAACCAGCAGCCTATTTAAAAAAACAAAGTTTGAAGTTCTATGTTAATATTAGAATTAAATACAATTGGAACATGAACAACAGGCACCACAGTGGTAACAACAGTATCTTATTCTGGCTCCTCTGTAACTTCATTATGTAGGTACTGAAGAAAAACTTGCAATAATGAAAAAAATCTTACTAAATGGAAAAAAAAGAAAACAATATTAATTTTCATAACAGACAAGCGCAGAGACACAAAGAACAGACAAGTTTGGCAAGCAGACTAGGTATCACCTGAACAAATACTATCTTTCAACACAGAGGCAGTGAATCAGTAGAACTCATAATACAACTGGTTGCTTCTATTCAAGTAGCAGAAAATCAGCTGGCCAGTCAGACAAAAGTCTTCAAAATTTCATTTTAGTAGTCTTGTTAGAAATTCAGATCCTAAATAGCATTTGTTTTTCCACATTTTGACCAGATTTCCATTTTTGTAGATATCCCACACCTGCTTCCAGCTCTACCTTGGCAAATTCACTTGGTAGAATGACATAAATGGTAAATGTCATAATAAATCAAATCACCGTAAGATCACAGAATCATAGAATGGTTTGGGTTGGCAGGGACCTTTAAAGGCCATCTAGTCCAACCCCCTCTGCAAAGAGCAGGGACATCTTCAACTAGATCAGGTTGCTCAGAGCCCCATCCAACCTGACCTTGAATGTTTCCAGGGATGAGGCATCTATCACCTCTCTGGGCAACTTGTTCCAGTGAAACACACCCTCATCATAGAAAATTTCTTCCTTATATCTAGTCTGAATCTACCCTCTTTCAGCTTAAAACTATTACCCCTTTCCTATCACAACAGGACCCGTTGAAAAGTCTGTCCCCATCTTTCTTGTAAGCCCCCTTTAAGGACTGGAAGGCTGCAATAAGGTCTCCCCAGAGCCTTCTCTTCTCCAGGCTGAACAACCCCAGTTCTCTCAGCCCGTCTTCGCAGAAGAGGTGTTCCATTCCTCTGATCTTTTCCTCCTCCATTTTTGTGGCCCTCCTCTGGACCTCCTCCAACAGGTCCATGTCTTTCCTGTACTGAGGACTCCAGAGCTGGACACAGTACTCCAGGTGGGGTCTCACCAGAGCGGAGTAGAGGGGCAGAATCACCTTGCTCAACCTACTAGTCATGCTTCTTTTGATGCAGCTTAAGATAAGGTTGGCTTTCTCGGCTGCAAGCACACATTGCTGGGTCAGGTTGAGCTCATCAGCCAACACCCCCAAGTCCTTCTCTGCAGGCTGCTCTCAATCCACCCATTGCCCAGCCTGTATTTGTGCTTGGGATTGCCCCGACCCATGTGCAGAACCTTGCACTTGGCCTTGTTGAAC
This sequence comes from Haliaeetus albicilla, assembly GCF_947461875.1. Lineage (NCBI taxonomy): Eukaryota > Metazoa > Chordata > Aves > Accipitriformes > Accipitridae > Haliaeetus > Haliaeetus albicilla. The sequence continues at coordinate 15,240,829 of NC_091516.1, forward strand.
CTCATGAAGTTCACATAAGCCCACTTCTTGAACTTGTCCAGGTCCCTCTGAATGGCATCCCATCCCTCAGGCATGTCCACCACACCACTCAGCTTGGTGTCATCTGGAAACTTGCTCAGGGTGCACTCAATCCCACTGTCTGTCACTGGTGAAGATATTAAACAGTGCTGGTCCCAACACTGACCCCTGAGGGACACCACTTGTCACCAATCTCCATCTGACATTGAGCCATTGACCACTATCCTCTGAATGCAACCATCCAACCAATTCCTCATCCACCAAACAGCCCATCCATCAAGTCCATACCTCTCCAATTTAGATCAAACTAATCTGCTATTTTAATCTAACTTCTTCCTATGGTTCTGCTAGCCACACAACAAACTTTGAGGCACTACAACAGATACGTACTTTAGACATGAATATTGTCAGTAAGAACTAAGAATATGTTTGATGTCAAGGTCGGTGGTTCTCAAGCCATGTAACACTAGGCTGCCAAGAGAAATGTCTACCTTCAACTCCAAGCACTACTGAAGGGTCATGGAATAAAGAGGCTGTAGGAAGAGCCTCCCCCGCTCTGAAAACTCATTTTGTGTGAAGCCTCCTAAGAGATATTGCCTGATTAAGTCACACAATTAAAAGTAGCACACTGATGTCCTAAAACACAAAAGAAAGTTCAGGTCTATTAGCAGAAATAAAATAAAAATAGTAAAGTAAGCAGCAAGGAAACTAAAGGTTTAGAGTTTGCATGAACATGCTCCTCATTATTACCTATTATCATCCTAAGTCTTCAAATCCAGCAAATCCCAGTAGCCAGGAATACGTATTGCTCAAATATTAAGTTAAGGGCAGACCAGATACTGCTCCACACTTTTCAGTCAAAGATTAAGATTTTAGGCAGAACTTGCAAAATAGTTCAAGTTATTTTTACCACTGATACCCATCTTTCACTGCCACACTTGAGCAAATTCCTTTTGCAGGAAATTCCTATTGTATCTCAAATAAATTCCAGGCCTGGTGAAAATGCAAGTCACAGAAAACAGGTTAAAGACAAAGTTCTACCCTACTGTCATCCTACATGCACTGAGCAGCCTTTGGCACTATTTTGGGTTTGTGTGGTGGGGTTTTGGTAGCAGGGGAGGTGCTGCAGGGGTGGCTCCTGTGAGAAGCTGCTAGAAGCTTCCCCGGCTCCAAGTTGGACCTGCCTCTGGCCAAGGCCGAGTCCATCAGCGACAGTGGTAGTGTTGTCCACAACTGAGGTTCAATACCTGGTGTGCAACAAGCCAATCTTACACACAGAGCCCAGGTATTTGTTCATGTCTGCATGTATATGGGTGCCAAGTGGTAACTCCACAAAGCTGGCACACACCACTAAAGAATAACACGTTTATTCTGTTACGTGATCAGTAAAAACCCGCCTAAATTTACATTCATTGGTTAGTAGTCACCATCTCATCTACTATTGGCCAGTTATATTTAAATTAGCCTCACTTGCTGTGTAAATTAGCACACATACTCCTTGCAGGTGTGGGGGTCAAATTCTTCCAACCTTGAATTCAGCTGGAGGTCACGACCTTTCCCTTTCCCTTAGTTCCTGCTTCTTTAGCAGTCATCCAGCCTTCAGTGCCTTCTGGAGCAGGATGTCTCCTTTTATCAGTCTTTAGTTCCCTCTTCAACGGCACAGTAGTTAGCAAAGCATGACCCAGACTGGACAGACCAGGGAGTCGTGTTTAATTCGAAATTCCCTCCGGCTAATTTAAGGTGAAATGACACCAAATGATCAGTTAAAGATTTTATTCATGACAGAAGCAAACAGAACTGGGGAGGCATGGTAGTATGTGGCAGGGTTTCTCACAACAGGAACTGGCATAAGACTAGTTCTGTAAACTGTGTAACCCAGGGTAACCATATACATCAATTCAGGGAATAAGGAGATCCCTCCCATTGAGTCACGCAGTTCAGAGCAGACCCCCTTGCTTTCCAGACCCCTCCTCGGAGAAGGGCCCAGGGACGGCTGGATCCACTCTTAGTCTCAGACTTGGTCAACGGTTTATGTCTTGAAACGGATGAGGTGTAGGGATTGTGGAAAAGGAGAGAAGAAGACAGAGAGAGAAAAAGGAAGAGAGAAAGATTTCACCAGTCCTGGGTCCAGCGTTGGTTCAGTCAGCCAAGGGGTCCAGTTCCAGTGGGCTTGCGCACCCGGGGCTTCAGCTTGTGTCCTTTTATCATCCTTCCCCCTCCTTCGGGCGGGCGTCCGAACTCGTCAGGCTAATGAGCAGTTTGTGAGCCTTTTGGCTTGGGGGTCATTTGTGGAGCAACTTCTCATTCCCTGCAGATGTGGCCATTGCTTGATCTTTGTATCAGAACAGGGAGCTGCGCACCCCCCAGCATGCCCTCCCCCTCCTGTTGCTGATGCCTGAGCTGATGGGCTTTTCACCTTGGTTCCTTGCTGTGCAGGGTTTGTCTTTAAGCAGAACTTGCCCCACCACAACGTTTGAGACATTAACTCTTTCGGTCTCTCACACACGCCTAGTTTATACAAAATAATCAGGCTTGCGCAGTGAAGCTATCAAGTACTGGTCCTCCTTAAAGGACAATGTTATCATGTTTAACCCTGAATTGATCAGTATCACCATGGCTAGGCCTTAACTCAAACATGACTACAGTAACACCTCTGGTGCAACGTATTTAAGGGAAACCTGCAGCAGAGAGGGGAGTGGGATGTGAGAGAAACCCCTCTGCGGGTACCGAAGTCAGTGCGGAAGGAGGGGAGGAGGAGCAGGGGAGGAGGGGATGCCCCCGCAGCCTGTGGTGAGATGTCAGGCTGTCCCCCCCCAGCCCATGGAGGGGAGCGGGGGAGCAGATGCCCACCTGCAGCCTGGGGAGGAGCCCACGACGGAGCAGGGGGATGACCCCCAAGACGGCTGTGACTCCGTAGGAAAGCCTGCACTGGAGCAGTCTGTGCCTGAAGGACTGCAGCCTGTGGAAAGGACCCATACCAGAGAAGTTCACAGAGAACTGCCTCCTGTGGGAGTGACCCCATGGTGGAGCAGGGAAAGAGTGAGGAATCCTGCCCCTGAGGAGGAAGGAGCAGCAGAGACAAAGTGTGACAAACTGACCGCAACCCCCATTCCCCGTCCCCCTCCGCTGCTGGGGGGAGGAGGCAGAGAAAATTGGGAGTGGAGTTGAGCCCTGGGAAGAAAGGAGGGATGGCGGGAAGGTGTTTTTAAGATTTGGTTTTATTTGCCATTATCCTTGTTTTGATTTGATTGTTAGTAAATTAAATTGACTTTGTATTTTTTCCCCCAAGTTGAGCCTGTCTTTTGCCCGTAACTGTAAGTGGTGAGTGATCCCTCCCTGTCCTTGTCTTGACCCATGAACTTTTCTTTGTATTTTTTCCTCATCCCACAAAGGAGGAGTGAGCAGCTTCGTGGTGCTTTGCTGCCAGCTGGGCTTAAACCATGATAGGCACACCCGTCTTTCCAAAGTATATCATCCTTCTCCAGCACTGCTTGAAGTTAAAATAAACCATTACCCCAGCATTCAAATACATACTTGTAACAATGCAGACTATCACTTTCAATGTACAGAATTACACAAAAATTAAGTTATTATACTTAACTGAGGATTTTCTCACTGGAGTGCAGTTTACTTACTACATTAATATAATCTGAATTCATTTCCCTTTAGAAGTAAGAATTATCTATTTTCTAGAGAATTGTAATTCATAAATGTATATGCACTATTTAAAAAATGAAACTAACAAATTTTTCAATATACATAAGCACACACTTGTTTTCTTGAGTCATTTTGCTGTTTCCTACGAATTCATAGAAATCTGAAATGGAGATAAAGCAGGGAGAGAAAACACAATGTAGTCAAGTTTTATCAAATGCATATGTAGTCTTATTCCAATGTCCAAGTACGTGAGATGGGATATTAACCTTAAGTAAGAACAATGACACATTAAAATTCCACAAACCTCAATTATTTTCTGGTAAACAAAACCTAGAAATTTTTGACTGTTTCTGTAATTCAAGTAATTACTTAGTACTGGATGCACAAAACTCTCTTTAAAAGTTACACAGCTTTGGAATAAAACTTTAAAATTCAATTGTTTGAAAAATATTGCATGGAAAAATCTTGGAGAACATCCTTCTTTCTCTGTCTTCAGCAATTTAGCCTATTCAGAAACACAGTTTGGAAGACAGAACTTCAACACAAAGGGGCTTATTTTAGAAGTCACTATTATAACAAGTTACCAGGAGAACAGGCCATGTATTTCAAGTCCACATTATTTTTGTGACAACTTGTTGTGATGGTTGTCAGTCAGTTATTCATATTTGTTTCAATGGTCTCTGTAAGACCATTACTTTTGTTCTCTTCTAGATAAGTAGCTCTCTTCTCGGTGAAAGTAGCAAACAGTGTATCCATCATTCCCAAAACTTCTAGTAGTTCCTCTTGATAGTCAATCTCTTTTCCTATAGCTTCCTGAAGTCTCAAGAATTGTCTGTCAACAATCGCTGACTGCCCAACCACAGGCTGATAAATGTCTGTAAAGAAAAAAAGTCACTTAAGAATCCACATATCTATAAAAACATGGAAATTCTATTAGCTAGTTAGAGATGCATTTAAGGAGTCTGGCACAAGTCCAACACTGTGGACAAATAAGACAACTTTAACAGTGTTCTGAAAACTGTTAATTATTGGTATGTACTCACAGTAACAGTAAGGCAAACTAACAGAAGCAGGTTTTACAACCTCAAATACTATTTTTACTTCACTGGAGAAGCAGAAGTCACTTGTACTATGTAAGTATAGAAACATGAAGTACCAAGAAACTTAAGAGACCATGAGGAGCTTCCTGCAGCTGGTACAAATCAGATACTGACTGCGGTCAAAGTTATCTGGCAATATCTCCTTTTGGATCATTCTCTTGACACTGAGTTCATACTTACAAACAAACCCATAAAGGTTTAGTTTCTTAAAATTGTAACACTTTTTACCTTATTTCCAAGCCAGCTATATGGCTTTGAGAATCTTTCTTTGTGTTGTACTTACCAGTGATCATATCTGCAACAGTCACCAGTACAGGAGTAAATCTAGGCTCAATCACACGCCTGCAAAATTAGAAGACATCCCAATTTTACTGGTTTTGCTAACTGCACTCCTCCCACCAACAAGCAGCTTTCTCATACAGGCGTACAGACAATTGTTTCTTCATGAAGAGACATTACAGAACAGCAGAGATGCAAGTCAAAAAAGCTACATATGTGGTATTTACCCTCCTCCTTTCAGGGAGGGAGGGGGTTGGAGAACTGGCAAAAGCATCAGGTGCATGAAGACATGAGTTTAATCAAGGAGACAGAAAATAATAAACTAAGGGTAGAATGTCTGGCAAAGAAGTAAAATATACTCTCTCATATTACCAGCAAAATTGTTCTGCGCTATCAGGTAAATTCTTTCAGTACTAGCCCAGACCTAGATATCAGAAAGCAGAAGGCACGTGAGATTTCAAGAGTACCAGTGTTCCACCTGTGATCTGTTGAGGCTCTAGCAAAAGCTATTAAGAAATACAGGTCTCAAAACAGTCAGAGAGAACTCAGGTTAAAATAATACCTTGCCACAAAGGTAAGAAGGAGATTAATTTGCTTCTCGTCTCGGCCAGCAAGTGCACTCCTCAGTGTTCCTCTGCGATGTAGTTCCTGCATGACTGCAACCGTAACTTCAGGAGTATAAAGCCTGATGGGTGGCTGGACATATATAAGAAGAGTTTAGTACCAAAGCAACATCTTTACACACAAAACAGGGCTGCTACCAGCAAAATCAAAACGGAACCCACACAAGTTTGATTCCTTTCTAGCTATACACTGAAATAAAATTGGTTTGACATACAGAAAAAACCCACGTCACATGACAGCACACAACTCAGATGAGACAAAAAACAATGCCTTACCTCCAGTACCGCATCAAGGGCCTTGGAAGACTGAAAGCTCTTCAGCAGCTTGTCGTATTTCCTCAAAACACGTTTTACAGGTTTACTGACACAGAAATCTTCCTAGAATTGAAAGACAAGTTCAGAATAAGACAAACACACACACAGAGTGCATTAGATGTACTACCATGAACAAGCTTATATGTCTTTCTATCTTCCCTCCCATCCCTTTCTTCAACTTAGCACACTCAAAAAAACCCCAAATTTTGAGGAGTGCTTCAGTATACATTTTCTCACCATGCTATACCTGTTTTGGCATGTAAGTTCTTCCTTTCACATAGGTTCTATATGCTGGTTGTCTCTTCTTTTGAGACTTTTCTTTCCTTTCTTCAGGTTTTTTGTGTTTAACACTTAGCACCCCATTGGTCATGCCTACAACTATGGTTTCATCTTCAGGCTAAAATGAAGAAATCACAGAGTTAGGAACCTAGTGATTTATTTGATGATGCATGCTTCTACCATGCAGATTTTACAATTTTTATGCTTCATGATAAGGCTCTAATCACAGCATTATAGAATAACTTAAGTTGGAAGGCATCTCTACAAGGTCCCATGGTAAAATACCTTGTTCAAAACAGGGACAGCGTCAAGGCTATGATCGTAAGCAACATTATCCATCTAATAAACCTTTAAGAAATACCTAGACGGACTACAGCCTGACTAGTGAAGCAAGCTCAAATATGCATTAACATCCTTCTGCAAGTATAATCTATGACAGGTTTTGGTTTTTTCAATGGTGTACAAGTGCCTTTGGCTATTACATGCCATACAGCAGTCATGAACACCACCTACGAGAAAGCTATCGTGGAACAGCAGAATTTTCAGAAACAAATGAAGGTCGCTTGAAATACCAGTCACTGATATAAATTTCACATACATAACAAAAGGTTGCATGTATTTGATACTAAAGGTTATAATTTTAAATAATGCACTGGAGAAAAACACTGGCTTCACATATAAAATAGTGAGTTCTGATCTGTTACTATTAACAGATAATTCTATGAAAACATTAAACATTAGCTGAATGCTCAACTGCTGGTAAGAAAAAATAAATAAATAAAAAGCGTCAGGAATTACTACAGAAGAAATAAAAACTAGAAAGTCATTATGCCACTGAATAAATCCATTGTCTACCCACATCTTAAATTCTATTTGAGTTATTCTCAAAAAACAGTAGCAGATTCAGAATAAAAGAATCAAAAAACCCAAAAGACAATCAAAGATAGACTTGATTTGAGACACAACCCTTCAGCATGGGAAAAAAAGACAGCTGAGGAGGGATATGATAAAAGCCTACAGAATTATGACAGGTATGGATGGAGATCAGCTGGTCAATGTCTTGGTTTTGGGCACCAAACGAAGGTAATGAAGGTTCAAATGGAACAAAAGGAGGCAATTCTTCACAGAAAAAGTAGTACAAATGTAGAACTTGTCAAGGAATCTAGTGAAGGTTAAAAGTTTGTCCAAGGTCAAGGAGAGACTGAGCACGTTCATGTAGAGAAGTTCTTTGAATTACACGGAAACTACACTCTGATGAGTTAACTTCTTGTCCTGGTTTCAGCTTATCCATTGGAACTCAAATGTTTCACAGAAATGAGAGTCTTTGTTTTCTGTTTCCAAGACAGTAAGACACATGCCTTGGCAAACAAATCTTTTTATGCTCATACCTCATGCCCTCTCCTCTTTTCTTCCTCAGACCAACCTGACACCAAAAACCTTAACGACAAGTTCACCCTATTCTAAACTTCTCAACAAATAAACTACTTTTTTTCCTTTTATCACTGCCACACAAGAGGACTCACAAGGTTCCTGAAAGGCAAAAGATGAGTACAATCTTCTTAAAGTCAAAGGACTTCCCTTCTAAACTGAACACTTTCCCTGCCATATATACTGTCTTTGATAAACACACGATTTTGTACAGATCTAATCAGGTAACATCTGGTATCTAAATGTATTATGTTTAAAACCTCTTAATGCATTTTTGTCCTGGTTTTGGCTGGGGTAGAGTTAATTTTCTTTCTAGTAGCTGGTATAGTGTTAGGGTTTGGATTCAGTATAAGAAGAATGTTGATAACACTGACATTATCAGTTGTTGCTAAGTAGTGTTTATACTACTTAACTTGACTTATAAGTCAAGGATTTTCCAGCTTCTCATGCCCAGCCAGCAAGAAGGCTGGGAGGGGACACAGCCAGGACAGCTGACCCAAACTGGCCAGAGGGGTATTCCATACAATGTGATGTCATGCCTACTGTATAAACTGGAATTGGCGGGGGCAGGGGATCACTGCTCGGGGACTAACTGGGCATCATTCGGCAAGTGGTGAGCAATTGCATTGTGCATCACTTGTTTTCTATATTCCAATCCTTTTATTAGCGCTGTAATTTCATTATTGTTATTATTATTAGTTTCTTCCTTTCTGTTCTATTAAACTGTTTTTATCTCAACCCATGAGTTTTATCTTTTTCCTTCCGATTCTCTCCCCCCATCCTACTGGGTGGGGGGCAGTGAGTGAGCGGCTGCGTGGTGTTTAGTTGCTGGCTGGGATTAAACCATGACAATTTTTTACTCAGAAAGAATATACTCAGTCATCCTACTCTGTACAGCATTCTTCTGAAACATCCAATCACAATGAAATAAAAAATGAATTACTTCAGTGACTTATATAAAAAGGTATCAGCAATTACCTTGCCTAGAAAGATTTCTAATGTACTTACTGACAATGCAAGACTGAGGATGGATGTTGCATAATTAAAGCTGTGGACTACTTTGTAGGATGTAGTACTGTAAATCTTCACATGCCTATACAGAAGAGTAATGATTAAAATCTCATTACAAATGCCTTACTGTAGACACTTTACAGGAATTTCATCACTCTCAGCTTCCATGGGTCATTTAAGGAAACTGAGCATTTATACAAAGCATTCTTCAGACTACCACTGAGCTTCTTAGTTATTACCTCTCCTGCAAGAGAAAGGTTCTGTTAAAAGGTACACAAAAGTCAAGGAAAGATTACCCTTACCCAAAAAAAGATGAAAATGGGGCAAGGACAGAAGAAGAAACTGAAGGCAGATGTAGTGACTTTCTGCCTTCCGCAATGCTTATTAGGAAACACTAAGACAGCATTTCTTCAAATTTGTCCTTAAATTTTAAATGTAAGATCTATTGGCAATTTCTGGAAGTAAATCCATAGACATTCTTGTATCCGGCTGCTCTTTAATGATTTGGTTGAAGGTACGAAATATTTAACAAACAGGAAAACAAAACATTATCTTACAAGTATGAACTTTAGTTTTGTGAGCACTGACTGACAAATAGCTGGACAGCTAGTGTGATCCTTCAGCTTATACTTTGTAATCATAAAGCCTGGGGAAGCCTAGAAAGTACAGAAGGGAGGGAGGGAGCAAGAAAACAGACCACTGTCATTTCAGACCACTTCATATTTCTAATGTCTCGGAGACAACAGATTGAGAATCAGAACTCAGCAACTCAACCCAAACAAAAAGGCAAGGAGGACATATTGCAGCTCGGGTACAAAAAGCAACAGCACAGAGACACAAAAAGCAGGCTTTCTAAGGGCAACTACTAATAACTTTCAGTTATTTAAACTGTATTAATGTAAACTTAAGAATAGTTACTTTATGGAGACTGTAAAGGTCAGTTTAGAGATTCAGAAAAATGAATGCTTATTCAGAAGTTCCCCATACGCATTCCCAAATGGCACATGCAACCCTTACTGACATTCAGGCTAGTAAGAGGAAAAGGTTAATGCATATTGCAGAATGTACCTTGGCCCCAAAACATGTTTTCAAGGAGCTTATATCGCTAACAGTTAGAAGTGTTTAAGCCTAAAAAACATGCACAGATTCACAGTGATGTATAATAACTTTCAAGTGAAAAAAGTCCTAAAAAATTTAAATCACAACAAAGCCACAAAATATACTAACCTGTCCAGGGATCCTGACAGTAACCTCTGTCCAGAGCTGTTCAGGCATAAACAAGTTACAGTTTTATGGTGATTTTTAAGTGAAACTAGTAATTGTCCGCCTTTTAGTACATCCCAAACTTTGACATATCGACCTCCTGTGAGAAGGAAGCACACAAAACAGCTTGACATTCGTACACATTCACACTTCTCTGGAGAATTTTTCAGAGAGTGATACAGTGCCTCCTTTGCAACACAGTTTTCTGTACCTACTCACCATCCCCATCCATTAGGACTATCTCCTGTGACAAGACACATTACAGGCCTGCTCTTTTTTAGGCCATTCTGCAGACACAGCTGAATGATTCAACATACTCCTTACCAAAAAAAAAAACAAACCAAAAAACTAAATACCACTGGGTTACAGGACTTCTGATGCAATGGCAAGAAGAGACTAAAAAAACCTTGTCATTGAAAAAAAAAAAAAAAGGTAGTCCCATCTCTTCAAAACTTCTTAAGGAGGTTCATTCCTTCACTTTAGCACTGGTCTAATTAAAGTCTGTATCTTGACACTAAAAATGTCTTTTTTTTTCTTTGGACCAACTATGAGAAAATCAAATCAGAGACAAAAAGACCCCTACCTTCACCCTCCAGATCAACAGAGATTCCTAAAGAAATCTTTGAGAAATCCAGCTGTTACAACACTTACCACTTCATTACCAAATGAAAACACCAGACAAGAAAGAAGCAGCTGAAGTATTTCACAAATTAGAGCCACAGAAAAAAAATTTGATTTTATTGAAGTACCTGCAGATACTAGAAGCCCACCAGAAGGGAACAGAAGCACACTCTCCACAGGCTGGCCATGTTCTATTGTCATGACACTACTTTTTGTCCGTGCATCAAACAGTTTCACAGTGTGATCATAGGAACCTGCAAACACAACCGTATATATCTTCAGTTTCATAATGTCAATTATTTCAAGAACTAAAACAGCCACGTCCTACAATCTAAAGGAGCTGCTGCTAAACAGAAACAGTTTTAAACAATACACCTAGAACCCCTTGCGGTTTACCTTGGTTAATTTACAGCCTTCAGGCAGCGCAAGTCTTCTAATCCTGGCCTTAGCAACATGTCAGGCCTTAAAAGTAATTTGTCTTAATTTTATTTCCCTTCCATTAATCAAGTGTGTTTATAACAATAAATATGAGGCAACCTGATGAAACCTAGTCTCTTGCGCCCCCTGAAGAAATACTAGGTTTTTCATAGGAATCTACCACAGCTTAATAGAAAGCTACTGCTAGGAAAACCAAAAGCAACTGGTTTCAGGTAACTTCTCACACAACCTTTCATTTTTGAGTCTGCCAGTTTTGGGCTGTACAAACCACAATGGAACTAGTGTCCTCCTCCAGAAACCCGATAAAACACTTCAGTCAATCTCAACTAAAGGATACATTCACAGGATTTTCTTAAAACTTTCAAAGGCCAGTAAGAACAGTCCTATTAACCCTAATAGGCTAAAGCAAAAAGATGTTATTCACTCACAAGTTTCCCTGCAAACATCAGTGTTAAGCTTAAAAAGCAAGCAAAAAGGAAACAACAAAACAGGCACTGAGTAGGAGGACAGATCCTCCATGTTTAAAACATAAGAAACAAGATCCTACTCTATCAAAAACTATCTTTCTGCATAGTTCTTCAATTCAATCCAAAAGAAGCATATATAAAAAATAAAATCAAACCTGTTATAAAGACATCCGCATTCACTTTACTTGCACAGCCGCATCTCACATAGTCAGTATGTTCACTGTATGAGGCGATTTCTGTAGCACTCGCAATATCCCACAAATTTGATGAATAATCATCACCACCAGAAAATACTCGGTATTTATCAGACAGGAAGCCCACTACATGAACAGGTCTAGAAAACAAAGTCCACAGTATCCAAAGTCAAAATATATACTTGTTTCCAAAAGAGTTAGTCTGTATGAAAACCTTATTAAAGTATTCTCTCTAACTTAGAAGTTCAAAGCATCTACTGTTGGAAGTTACAAAGCCTCACTTTAGAGGTTAAAAACACTTTAGTTTTTGTATTTCCAGCCAGAAAGGGGTCATGCCACCAGACGCTTACCTAAGCACTGATATGATCTGCCTTAAAGGGTTTACAGGTCTACTAGATTCTCATTCAAAAGCTACAAATCCTGCATTTGTTACTTAGAGGTCTGTGTATTACCACAGTCCATTAGAAAAAATTTATAATAGTGAATTTTAAGTACACCTGGATGGGATATTCTTCATGTCCTTTAAAATCACTATTTAAATCTGTATTATCATCGTAACACCCCAGCAAAGAATGACTTTGACAGAAAACAGATACCATAAATCTTATTACGGTTCACCTAGTGGTTAGGACATAAGATAACACCTGATCTCAACAGACCTCAACACTCTGAAGTTCTGCCGGTGTGCTTTCCAGTGAAGGGGGGTTTGTTGCTGTTCTGGATCAATAAAACACTTACTGGTCTTTCATAGCATAGCAACCTGTTTAATCTAAGCATTATCATTGTCTTCTCCTCATCGTCACCATCAGAACTCTTCTAACTCCTTCCCCAGCCTAGCACCACCACCATGCACTTTTTCTGTCTTGCTTTTTTAAGGGATGCCTGCTCTTCCTGGCATATTTCTTCACTGTTTTTGTTTAGCCACTTTTTAGAACTCTTTTCCTGCCAGCACCAAATAAAATGTGCTTATTGGTGCCATGTAGTCACAAGACTATGTCTACGCAACTTATTAACAGACACCTATCCGAATTAGAGGATGTATTTATTCTTCCATGTACTCAATTCATATTTAGAACTCTTTTTAAAAATCACTCCACTTTTGAATTCAATTTAAAAATCTACTTTTCAGTAAGGTCTACACGAGACAGTGGCAAGCAACATAGACCAGTATCATTCAGATTTTCAGCAACATGCGAAGCAGACATATGTAAATACACCAAACAAGCTTGTGCATGCAAAGAAAAAAACAACACTGTCTTACTTAGTATGGCCGTCAAATTGTCTCAGAGGTGCTCTTCCACTAACGTCAAAGAGGTGAATGCTACCTTCCTCGCTGCCAGCAACAAGCAGATTGCCATCATCTCGGTACGTGGCACAATAAGCAGCATCTTTGAAGCGAGAAAACGTTTTGATTGGTTCCTGGGAGTAACGACCATAAATGTGGATCTAGCAAAACAAGAAGACATCAAGTTCGCTCACAAGATACCAGCTGAGAAACAAGAACATAAAACCCTCAGAAAAGCCACTTACCCTTGAGGAGGCTGTGACAGCATAGTTATATGGAGGAACCGGGGAGAAGTCGATTTTATTTATTGCACCAAATTCCTTTATCTGAACAGGTGTCTAAAACAATTGTGATAAAGACCATTAAATACACCTAAGCACACCATCAAAAATGGAACACAGCAAACAAAGCGTATTCCTCCTACAGAGAGCTCACCATTTTCTCCATTTAGAACCAAATCACTTCTTAACTACATCCTACTGAGTTTCTCTTCTGCCAGGGTACTTCTGCTCTTACGATTTTTTTTTCCCCAATTCGCCCATCGTAACCGGCCCATTAATTATGTGTTTTGAGTAAAAAAAGCCACCTCACTCACTCACGCACGTTTAAAAATACTTTGATTAGTCGCACGGAGGCAGAAAAAAAAAACCAAAAAACAAAACCCCAAAAAACCCACACCAAACACCAAAACCACATTCCAGGACAGTAAGTACGCCTGCTGGGCCAATCTGGGGCCCGAGCCAGCCTCCTGTCCCAGGAAGCCGTCCAACGGGTCTCGGGGCGCCCCTGAGGAACCGCTTCTAGTCGAGACCCGCGCGGGCTGGTGGGACCCAAGCCCCCCGCGCCGCGCAGGGCTGCCGCCTACCTTGTAGCCCCGCCAGTACGCCGTGTCCTTCGTGATCCTCTCCCCGAGCTTGGGGAACGCCTGGACCACCACCGGTTTGTAGGTCGCCATGGCCGACCAGCGGTCGGGGCCGCCGGCCGAGACGAAGGGCCGGGCCGCGCCGCGCCGCGCCGCCGCCTAGTCGTACTCCCGCCTGCGGGCCTGGCCAGGCGAGGCGCTCTGCGGGAGGAGCTCGGGGAGGGCCTGGCCGGTCGCCGCCGCCTCAGAGGAGCCGGGACCACGCGGGACCCCGCCGCCGCTATGGCGAGTCCCACGCCTTCCTCCAGGTGCGCGGGTGGCCACCACGTCATCGGGCGGCGACCCTCCCCAGCCAATCGCCGCCGCGGCGGGGCGGTAGGGCGTCACTTCCCCCTCCTCGCCAGCGGACAGGGCGGCGGCGCCGAGGTGAGATGGAGGATGAGGCGGCCGAGCCGAGCCGAGCCGAGCCGAGCCGCCGGCCCACTCTGCCGGAGGGGCTGCTCTCCGGCGCCGGTGGTAGGGCGGCATGGCCGCCGCAGCCTGCCTTCGGGCCTTTCGTCCCGGAGCCGGCGGCCTGCGGGGTGGGGCGGCGCGCGGAGAGGGCTCCAGGGGCGCCCGGGGCTGCCGGGCCGCGCCGCTCCGCTCCGCTCCGCTCCGCTCCGTCCCGTCCCGTCCCGTCCGCCGGGCGCGGCCGCGGGGCCCGGCCGGACGTTGGGCTTCCCGCGGTGCTGTCAGAAAGCCCGGGGTGTTCGGGGATGCTGTATTGTCACCGGGCTAAAAGGGGGTTGTCGTTTTCCTACGCGTATGGTAGAAGCCATTGATTTTACTCGGGTCATGAAAAGACTTAGAGTCGTAAAGAGTCACTTTAACGTTTCCTTGAAGTCTAATGTTTTTAGAAAATAAAGTCATCTTCTTATAGCTTGTTCCTGGCTCAGTATGGACGTGGTTCGTTGCGGTGGTTTTTTTGTTGAAACGCACCTAATATTCTGAAACGTCCTTTAGATGAAACTCCTAGTGGCTTCATTAGGGAATTTGGCTCAAGTATCCCTGTGGTAAAACTTAAACGGGGCATTTGGCCAATAGCTCGTGACAGCAGTAAGACTGGTATTTCACCAAGGTTTTCACTATCAAAACCAAATGCCTTAAACTTAAAGGAAGCCAAGTTTGCTGTATTTTTTATGCATTGCTTCACCAGAACGTTGTTAACATATGTTACATGTGTTCAGTTGCAGGTTGTTCAAGCATCAGGATCTCTTTAGATACAGCGTGGTTGGCCAGGACTGCTTGTGGCTAGAAACTATGAAGAAACATTCTGCATAAAACTTTTACATGACTGAGGCCATGGCATCTTCAACAAACTTAGATGTTGGGGCCCAGTTAATTGTGGAAGAATGTACCACTAGCTACAGCCTTCCGTCCATGCCGGACATTAAAGTGGAGCATCAGCTTGACTCTAGCACAGAGGAAGGCCCAGCTCAGAGTGTTGCCATGGGAATGAAATTCATTTTGCCCAATAGATTTGATATGAACGTCTGCTCACGATTTGTGAAATCTTTGAATGAGGAGGACAGTAAAAATATTCAAGACCAAGTTAACTCTGACCTTGAAGTGGCATCTGTCTTATTTAAAGGTTGAACTTTATGGTACAAATTGTTACGTGTGGTCTGTGTCATCCTGTTAAGCTGTTCTGTTTTTAAAAAAAAAGCCTCTGCCTTACACTTCTGTTAATCATTAATAGTTTTCTAAGATTTGTTCCTCTTAACATTTTTTTAATATGCTTAAAGAATTATTACTGTGAAATTAATTTCTCCCAAGATTATTTTTTAAATCACATTTTTAATTATGTTTTTCTTAACTGAAAAAGTAACAGCACAAAAAGTCTCTAATTTAATAAGAGCTGATGCTGATTATGAAAACAAGCTTACTTCTTTTGCGTAGCATGTCCTACAACATGCTACGCACTGTTGAATGTATGTATCTTTACAAAACACTGCTGAAAGCACTATATGATCATTTCAACTTCAGTAGCTTTCTGCAGCATGTTTTATCTTTTCACTAGTATGATGACAAAATAACATGAGTCATGCAGTTGACTTTGTTTTATCAATATGGCTGTACAAAGCCTGTAGTTGTTGTAGGGATTGGCTTGCCAGTTCAGCTTCACACTACTTGAAAGTGAAGATTGCTCCATTTCTGGATCCCTGCAGCTAATCTCCAGCCATTACTGGGCAGCTTCATCAGAATTCATGTGTGCTTTTTTTATGGTTGAGTGTATCGATAGAGAACAGAATTAGGACTTCCATCTATTTCCCCTTAACAATTGTGGTTTCCAGTACTTGCCGTCATATTTCAGACTGTTAGTGATGTATCTTTTCATGAGGTTGAATTTGACCCATTTCCTGTAACAAATATAAACACAGACCTCGTATGGATTTTGATGGTTTCTCTGATTTGTATTGTTTGGCTGCAGTTCAGCCATTGTAATTGTTCAAACTTGTTTGATTTGCAGGCGCTAAGTGCTTACTAGTGGAGCTGCAGACCTGAACAGCAAATTTAGACCCATCAGCGATGGGGTTGTTTTTCTTAGGTAACATTTGTGAACCCTTTAGAAGTAGTCATGCAAATCTAGGGACCGCAAGTAAAAAGTCCCTGGTGGGTCTCTTAATTTAATCAAGTCCGCTGTAGCTATTTGATTGGCAACAAAATGTAATTTCATTTTCATCCGATTACCCTCTGCTTTTTTTAATTGATTCTCTCCTCAGATTTGTGCAGTGTGAATTCAGTGTACGTGTTAATTAGCTTCCAGTCATTAACTACTAGCGCATGCTGATGTCAAATCAATTTAGTTGGTAATGGAGTTTAATCCTTCAGTATGTCTTTCCAGCATTTAATCAGTTACCTTCTTAAAAATTACTTGGCTTCTCAGCTACTTCTCAAAACCAAAAGCTACTTTTGAGAATTAGAAGCAAAGATAACATATATATGTTCTGTAATAAAATGCCATTAGATTCTGATAGGTAGAAAAGTTAGTACAAACAAACAGCAGCACTGAATGACTTCTTGAATTCTAACTGGTGACCTGCTTCGCATTTTATGTAAGTTAGTGTGGAATAGCTCTCTTCCTGCTGGATACGTATTCTTAAGGCGTTCATAATGCAGTTACAATTTTATCCAACAGGAGTGGAAAGAATCTTGGTGAAGAAAATTAGTGAAGGTCATCTCCACCCATGCAGTGGACTGGTTAGGGAGTAGGCAAAGGGATCAGCTGAGCAGTTACCTGACTGCATGGCTGACCAGAGCTGCATCATGTTACTGTGCTGGAGAGTGTTGGTAAGGATATGACAGGCTAAATGGAGCTGCCTGATAAATCCATGCCAGGCATGTTGAAAATCTAGACAAAGCCTTACCTCATTTAGACACCAGCTTGTCTTTGGGTGACATTATGCCATACCGAATGTGTAAGATAGCAGCATTGTTTTATGCTAGAAATGAATACAGACCTTTATTCAACTCTCACAATACACAGTGGAAAAAGCACATTTCACAAACCTTACTTAACATGGGTTTTAAAGATCTTGTGATACTGGTGCTTTCTAGTTCGACTTAGAATCTGTGGCTTGATTTTAATGCTCTTACTAGTGCTAAAATCCTGTCTTTTTTTCTCTGTTCAATGTAGCTGAATGCAACATCCACACTTCTCCTTCCCCTGGTATCCAAGTAAGACATGTTTATACTCCATCAACTACTAAGCATTTCTCACCAATAAAACAATCAACTACCCTAACTAACAAACACAGGGGAAATGAGGTCTCTACAACACCTCTGCTTGTAAACTGTAAGTATCCTTCTGCCTTAATGTTAATAATTATTTTGTGAACTGTATGTTAGATGCTTGGAAGATTTTTCAGATTTTTTCTTTGGTGTTGTAATGAACTTTAATATAGGAAGAAAACACTGAGGTGGTCTTGTCTAATTTCACATGGTTCCAGCCATAAAACAGTAATCCACCTGCTGTATTGAATTCATAACAGAAGTGTATTTTCCAGAGAGGATCCAATTCTTCATTTAAAAAATATAAGTAAAGATTTTTCTAATAATTTCTAAGCATTAAGTTAATATACTTCATGTATTTGTTTTCAGAATTTGTGTATCTTGTAAAATTTATTAAAATTAGATGATTGGTAAGTGCTACAGACTACTGCAAATGTCATGATTGTCACAGATCTTCAAAGTCAAGAAAGCAGTATTATTTATGGGGTTTTGTTATTCTTAATTGTAAAGTATTTTCTTTATAAATTCTCTAATTTACTTCATCTATAAATTATTTCCTTTATAAATCATAAGTCCAATGCTTAAAAAAAAAAGGCCACTTGCGTGGGAAAAATTAATCTGGAGCTGCAGCATAGGCCTCTGAACAAAATACACAATCTTTCTGAAAACAAAATCAAGCTTTCATGTAGTGTATAGGAAAAGGACAGTGAAATTTATATATTATGTAATCATTAGCTAATTTTGTTATTATATAATGTGGATAATTTATTATCTATTCCCTCTCGAGCACCTTTCAGACCTGTTCCAAGTTGTAATTATCAAAACCATGCACCTGTGCAGAGTTTACTACGGGATCAGAGATTTCTTCCTTCATAATCTCTTAAGAATTATTCTGGCTTTAATGCTTGGTACTTTTTATTAAAAATAAAAAAAACCCACAATCTCTTTCTTCCCCTGTAGATGTCATGTTGTGTATAGTTATGTAATGTCTGATCTATTCCACACTGTAGCGAGTGAGAGTCATGCTATGGGCTTCATTGAGCAGCATGACAGGTCTCCTCATGGCATGTGATCTCTTAGATGTCATTTTTAAACTACACAGCCTTAATTTATCAAAAGATGCTTATTTTCATTTGATAAACGTTCTTAATGTGATCTTGAGGTGCTGACCAAGCATCAGAGAAGAGGGAATGTTGCCTTGTAAAAAGTCACTGCAGGAAGTATCTTTGCTTTCTACATTGGTTAAAAAATTACCTAAACCTATGAAAAGCTTTGGAAACTTTTCAGTTTTTAAGATAGTGATTCCTGTTCAGAGTATAAGGTGAAACCTATCTACACTCTCAAATCCAGGTTCTGTACTGCTCAAGCCAATGGACATGTTATGCCCAGCTCCAAATAGAGCAGAATGAAAACTGCAGTGTCTTAACACATTTTGCTTCCCTTTTTGCAGCTTTATCAGTTCATCAGCTGGCTGCTCAGGGAGAAATGTTATATCTGGCCACGCGTATTGAACAAGGTGAGACAGATGGAGGTTAAATGCCTTCCTTTTTTCTTTGGGGCATTTATACCCTGTTGTGCTTGACTTTTTCCCCAAAGCTGTATTAAAAAAGAAATCCTTGATTCTGGTACAGATTGAAGGATATTTGAAGTGTCTGTTCTTTGCAGATGTGGACTATTGTTTCACATGAGTGTTTTATTCACCATTGCTATGATTTGGATTTTAAATTAAACATTAGCGTTACTAGGAGTTGTAGGTAAATCCCTTCCTCCCCCTGCTCCCCAGCTGTATAGGTAATCCTTGGAAATGAGAAGGGAGAACCAGTTAGTTTTATCAGAAGAATTAATTTACTTTTTTTTTAATTATCTTTGTAATTTAAAACACATTTCTATTAATGGTGGCTTTCCAATTCTATTTAATCTTTCAACATAAAGAGCTATATGCTGCTAATTTAAGCCGTAGCTCATACCTGCAGAATAATAGTGCTACTCATTCTGAGTTGTGTGGTAGTCTTTAGTGTGATACTTGTGTGTCCATAATACTTATATAAAATTTCAACTCCACATAATGTACTGAATTGACTACTGTTAATAGTATATTCTTACTGTACTATTAGTAATCAGCCATGCCTTCAGTGCATCTTTGTTGACATGTTTACTGGAAGGCAGGTAATGAGTTGCTGAGTCTATATACTTTGTAATGAGCCATGTAGATGGAAAGCAAATTGATTCTGGAGTGTCAGTAACAGTTAAAAATGCATATTGTGATGCTATGATAAGCACTTAAAAAAATCGCATGCTTAGATATTAAAAAAAAATTCCAATTCAATTATTTCAGTCAGCCAATTGTTTAAAAAGTTCTTTTTCCTTCCAGCTGCACTATCAGTAAACCTTAATTGTTTACACAAAACACCCTATTGATTACATGAACTTTGGGGAGAACGGAGTTATACTATATATTTTGCTTTACAAGCTAATTCTTTACAAGAGTGTGTGGCTCGGTTGAAAAAAAAAAAAAACCAACACCCACTTTGTACAGTTTAATACAGAATGTACCTCTTTATTTTTCAAGCAGCCCTTCTCTTCTTTCCAGAGATAAAGCCCAGATTACAGACAACTTGTAACATTTCTGAGTAAAAACAGAGCTTGATTTATAGCGCTTAAAAAAAAAAAACCCAAAAACCAAATCTTAAATTTTACTGTGGTGAGTTGGATGTGGTTTTTTTCTTGGACAAAGATATTTGCACCACCATTGGGATAGAATTTTTTTAAAGTTGAGAATGACTTTTAGGACACACTGGTACCTCGGTCCATTCACCATGGATATGTCAGCACATTTCCAGCTCATACAGTGCATTAGTGAAAGAAATTACTAAGTTGCATATTTTTCTTTAAACAGAAAATGTAATCAATCATAAGGATGAAGAGGGATTTACCCCTCTGATGTGGGCTGCAGCTCATGGGCAGATAGCAGTAGTGGAATTTCTCCTCCAGAACGTAAGTAAAAAAAAAACACACTTCATTTTAAATTGATTTACTTTTTAGTTCAATTTACCTTCCTAAATTTGTCAATGCTGCTATACACTTAAAAGTTTTAAAGTGAAGTGCTGCATAAAACCTCACATTTAAAAAAAAAAAAAGCATGGTGAATTTCATTTTTTGTTACTATTTCAGGGTGCAGATCCTCAGATTTTGGGGAAAGGGCGAGAAAGTGCCCTCTCACTGGCTTGCAGTAAAGGATACACAGATATTGTCAAAATGCTGCTTGACTGTGGGGTTGATGTCAACGAGTATGACTGGGTAAGACTCTAGCTTGAATTTATGTCAGAGGGTACTTTGGTCAGAAATTTGAAACAAGGCACAGCACTGGCTTGGGTTTGAAAATTGTTCCACCTTTTCTGAAATATCTGAGACTTTCAAAACTTCCATAGGATAAGAGAAGTTGGCCGTACTAGTTCTGACTTCCTGGTAAGAGAATGAGACTAATACTGAGTCCTTGTAGAAGGGTGAGCTTACATTCTAAACAGTAGACAAAAAAAGATGGAAGTTGTGAAGAACCAAAACGGAACCTCGTTTTTATAAAACCTGTGAAGTCTCTTACTGATACATAGAAGTATACTAGCGTGTTAAGGAATTACAATTGCAGACTGCTCAGTCATTAAGTGTCTAAGGCTGTTCTCCACTTTTGCAGAATGGAGGCACACCTCTACTATATGCGGTACATGGGAACCATGTGAAATGTGTAAAAATTCTCCTTGGTAAGCAGACTGTCCAAACTGAATTATCAGTAATAATGTACTATCAGTTCTCGTCAGAAATACGAGTTTCTTTTCCTGTTTTACATAGAAAGTGGTGCTGATCCAACTATCGAAACAGATGCTGGCTATAATTCCATGGATTTGGCTGTAGCCTTGGGCTATCGGAGTGGTGAGTATTGCAAATATAAGGGTTTTTTTATTTTTATTTTTTACTGCTCCTTGTTTATGTAGCTGCTGTAATGGCCTAGTAGAGGTTTTGCAGCTATAAGAAGAACACTATCATACGAGTCTTAATACACCTAAATTTATCAGCCCAAAATGGGTAGTAGTTTCCACCCCTGTCTCAGAAAGCCGGGTGTGTGGTAAGAAAATGTCACTGACCTGAATCTGCATGTGTGGGCACAAGTAACGGTGTGTTGGGCTGATGCAGCCATGATCCAGACAAGGGGAGCTGAGCTGCTCCCCCACCCTGTACAAAGGAGTGTGTGTTGCACTGGACAATGATAAGAGGCCTGCAGCCCTCCTGAACCCCTCACCTTGGCGCTTTGTTGATTGGCATGATGCGATGCAGTTTGCAAAACCTTCTTCGCCGTCAGACTAGCTCTAGCTCTAGTTTGTCTTGGAGGCAGACAATAGTAGTGCCAGGATGAGTGAATTAGGCTACCTTACTTGGCTCTGGCAAACAGGCAAAGGAGGGACTCTTCATTGGTTTTCCCTTATGCTGCCTTCATTTTGAAAGCTGTGAAATGTCTGCCATTACAGAAATGAACTGAATAAAAAAATAAGCCCAGTACTGCACGTGTAGCTTCTCCAAGCAGAGCCCTGTGTTTATGGGTGCGGCCAGTAACCTCACAAGTGTCTAGATGTAGGACTATTTCAAGAGTTCAATCTCAAAATGTTCCACAAAGTAGCTTCTAATAAACGTTTTTGCCTGCTTTGCAATTACAGGCCTAAAAATTTGCTTTCCATATGCTATCTATCAGCCTGTTCAAACCAGCAAACAGATCATCACCTCCAAAAACCATCATCTGCCTTACTGGGTGTATTGGTTTTGCATTATATGAGGCTTTTATTTTCTGAAGAGATGCAAACTCTCTTCCCAGAGTGAATTTATTCCTGTCTGGTTTTTATTAAATGATTGTATAGGACAAGCAGGAATCTGCCAGGAAAAAATAGTACAACCCTAAAAATGTGAAAAAATGTTGAACACTGATTAACCTGATTTTTTTTTCTCTGCTTTAGTTCAACAGGTTATTGAGTCTCATTTATTAAGGCTACTTCAAAATATCAAGGAATAACGGCTGGCTCTTCTGCGGGTGTCAGTTCTTGGCTTGGAGATTTGAACTACTTTTTAGCCCTGTAATCAGTGTCAAGGCTTCGTTGTTTTGTAACTTTACCTCAGTTCAACTATTTCCTGTTATTAGTTAAGCTTTTTAATATTCTTCCTCTTCTTTCATTGTTGTCCACACAAGTATGCGATGTCATCCTTTTCCTGGATATTTTATATAATTTTAGAAGAAAAAGTCAGCTGTCATGCATGAAAAACTTTGTAAATAAAACCAGTTTTGACCATCTAAATGTTTATCCTGAGTGCAGTGGGTGGCACTGTGCCAAGTGTCCTACTTCATCACATCATTGATACATAGTCACAGGAAGAAATTTGTTTAGATATTGAGGTATGTCACCATAGAAGATAGATGTCTTTTTACTGTTAATTATACCAAAATGTGCACCATGTGTGATTGATTGTTTTCAAGATCCCCAGTTAATATTACTGTCAGCTTTTGGCTTTGTCCAGTTTTTAAGAGGTTGGTAATAAACTGAAGGACTTTGATGATGGTAGTTTAATTCCTACCTGATTTCTTTCCACCTACCTCTGTCTTCCAGTTGTAGTCCTGAAACAACTAGGCTAGAGTGTCCTAGGTAGAAATTTCTCTGCTGTAAGGAAGCCTCATTCCAAGTGCAGAATTCTAGCTCCTAAATAGCCTCCCTGCAGTGGCTGAAAGCAGATGTTAGCTGTATGGGAAGAGAAGCCAGAGCCTCCTGCAGCCAAAGCATGGTCCTTTGGATCACAGAGTATCTCAAGTTGGAAGGGACCGATAAGGATCATCGTGCCCAACTCCCTGCTCCTCGCAGGACTACCTAACACTAAACCACATGACTAGGAGCATCATCCAGATGCTCCTTGAACTCTGACAGGGTCAGTGCCATGACCACTTCCCTGGGGAGCCTGTTCCAGTGACCAACCACCCTCTCAGTGAAGAACCTTTTCCTAATGTCCAGTCTGGACTTCCCCTGATGCAGCTTCATTCTGTCTTCTCGTGTCCTATTGCTGGTCACCAGAAAGAGGAGATCCCTCAGCCTTCTCCAAGCTGAGCAAACCAAGTGACCCAAGTCTTGCCCTCGAGACCTTTCACCATCTAGGTCACCCTCCTCTAGACGCACTCTAACAGGTTGATGTCCTTCTTGTACCGAGGCACCCAAAACTGCACACAGCACTCAAGGTGGGGCTGCACCAGCGCAGTGTCAAGTGGGACAATCGCCTCCTTCAACACGCTACCATATGCTGTGCTCGGTGCACCCCAGGACACAGTTGGCTTTTTTGGCTGCCAGGGCACGTTGGTGACTCATGTTCAACGTGCCATCAACCCGAACCCCCAGATCTCTTTCCAGGGGGCTGCTCTCCAGCCTCTCATCGCCCAGTTTGGGGAATGTCCCAGTGTAGCTGTTCAGTTAGAGAAGCAATTATGATTTTGAAATTAGTTGAAAAATCAGGTACTGTTAACTGATTTTCTGGGACCCCTGCACTTAATCAAAACTATACGGCGTGATGGGGCACGTGACAGCTGGAAAGAGCCTTTGCAGCAGCTTTTCCCGCACAGTACCTATGGATGGATCCCCGCCGCGGTGTTCAGGTGTCGCCATTAAGCATTTCTCCCTTGTGTCCACTAGAGGTCTCGCCTCCACTCACGTACGTACAGCCCCAGCGCCTGCCTTTCCCCCCCAGCGCTTGGGTAGCGAGCGCAACCTGCGGTCTACTCTGCACCTCGAGTGCACAAGACGTGAGTGGACACAGGTCAGTTACTGTATTCCTAGCATAGTGTCTCCACCGTGTTTAGTTTTTCATACACAAAGTACATGCACTCTGATCCTGACAAAAGGTACTACAAGACTGGGGAATAATCCAGTCTGGTTCTTTGAGTCAGAGCCAGAGAAATCAGAAATTCAAAACGCTAACTTTGTTATTTCAAAGTGACTCAATATACAATAGGGGAAAATGGTATGAAAAAAAATGCAAACATACATGGATTAAATCTGAATTTCTGGACAAATTTCCCTCTAACTGTACTGAAAACTTCTGTGGTGTATAGAAGGTATAAATCAGGTCAGAATTAACCTCTGAAAGGTTTTCTTTAAATATCATAACCTGAGCTATTTCTGATTAATTTTTAAGACATCTTATGTATAGACATGCTATATAAGTATGTATAAGGAAGAGAATTTCCTTTTTCTTTATTATCTGTTGCAGGAAAGTACTTGTCCTAAATGATGAACCTTCACTATCTGCTTTGTATTTTGTCTTGAACTTCAGTCAGCACTGAGTTAATATATAGGAAATAAACTGACTAATTATTAACTGCTGCCTGAAAATGTATCCTAGAAAATGCATTTCTAGATTATATGGGAAAATGCTAAAATAGAGGAACATAGATTAAGACAGCAAAATGTAAAATTTCTTCCATCTTTTTGCTGTACAATTTCAAGCAATTGTCAGATAGTCATTACCACACATCCCACAAAAGTGAATACAAAGGTGAGGATGGTCATCTTTCAGAAGCTGTTTCCTACATTAAGAGCCCTTTCCATAGCATAACTTTATGCTGCTAAGGCAATGAACATGAAGTTTTCTGTGGCTCTTGTAAAGGGACCTGCAGGGAACAGCCAGCAGTATTTCATAAGCTATGATTCAGACACCCTGAGGAAAACTTAGCCAGAGTTAGCAAACTGGCGGGGGGGGGAAATCTATGCAAAGAAAAATCTTTACTCACTGGAAGAAAAAATCACTGTCAAGAAAGCACAGACAACTGTTGATTATGCAATATTAACAGCATGCTTCACTCCACATACTTTGTGTTTCTCTGAGGCACAACAATGAATTTTTGTTTCTCTTGGTGTAAATACTTCTCAGTATTCAGTTTTCTTTGTTTATAGTGGCAAAAATTGTAAAGCCCCTGATTCAGCAAGGATGATAAGTGTTTTGAAATGTCAGCCTGCTGATTTTTAGTGAACAATTTTTGTAGCCTCTGATGGCAGGGAGAAGACACTAGGAGTTGCCTTTGAACAACACCCACAGGTCTGCAGGCAGCAGTGTTTCCTTGCCATGGCATGCCACAAGACCAAAAGAGTTTGAAAATTCTGCAGTCAAAGTCTTAACTCCAAGTTGATTCTCTCCAAACCTTTTACCGAAAGCTCTTGCCAATGTAATTTCTTATGGGAATGTTAATAAAATATTTTACATTTGAACTTGAATGACACCACACTGTATTTCAGAGTCTTAGCAAACAAGTTGCTTTTCCCAATTAAATTATTTTTGCCAAATTCAAATGTGGAGCATGTAGTCACAGATGTCATGAACTCTGCCTCACAAAACAGACTGCCTAGCAGAGTTTCATGGAGTAGTAACAGCCAAATGCTTCAGAGCTGCACTAAGTCTTTGTTTCATTCATTCACATTTGACTTTGCAGGGTATTCTGATCTATTTAACAGAGGGAGTACACAACAAATGAATAGTCTGCAGTGCAGTGGGTACAACGAATTAACATTCATTTACAGCTACTACTGGCTGCAACAGTGTAGAAGCCTTACAGTGCAAGACAGACAGGCTTTCTGTCTGGCAGGGAGGTAAAAGAAAGCTAAAGCAGCAGGCAGCTCTGTTCATAGAGGGCAATAATATAGGTGTAAAATAATTCTACCAAGGAAAAAACAAGATTTTACATATCCATTTTATAATTGCTCAGAGAAATTCTGCTTTCTCACAGTTAGGCAATGGCTGAGATATAAACTGAACCAACAAAGACAGTGAAGAATAACCATAAATAGATTGTTAATATTTGATTAGAAGAAGTTAAGATACTGTTTGTAAAGCAATTCTTAAAGGAACTGTGACCAGTACCTCCTGCTCCCAAACCCTGGTAATGTCATTAGCATAACTAATGTTAGCATAATGCCATTTTTAAGGCCAGCAGTCATTCTCTGGGACCAAGCAGGTCACGTATTTGTTCCCTTTCTCCCCATTTTCAGGCCCTGAAGGTCCTGTGCACCAAGTAGACAAACCAGATTTCTTCTACCCCTCCCCACCGCCTTCAAGGTCCCAAGGACCCGGCCAACCCAGTGTTGTCGATGACCCTGCCACAGAACAGGGAAGTGTAACAGCACCCAGAGCACTGTGTGTAAAACCAAGCAGTTACAAGTCCTAAGGGGAAACTTGGACCAGGACTGCTGCTGGACAGTGAGACCAGGACCCCCCAGTGGCCAGGGACACCTCCACCATCATCTGCTTGCTCTGAGGATGGATGGAGTGACTCGTATTCTTTTATATGATTTTTGACTCTAGGTTATGACTGTTACGTTGATACAGCAAACCACATATTAAGATCCAATCTGATCTGCAGAGGGACCAGGTGATTAGAAATGGTAAGTTAAGTTGTATTACAAATTCTGTATTATGCCACTTATAAATTGTACTACATTGATTCTAATCACACATTCTGTGCTATACTGTTCATAAAATCCTGTTAAGAAAATAAAGCTTTAATTGTAACTACAACTTAGTGTCATCATCATTCTGCCAAGGATCCCTAAAAGAATCTGTCTGTCCCCTCAGTGTCAGGTGACATAAACATAACTTTAAATCTATACATTTTCATCCAGACAGGATTCAGTCAAGTGAGGAGTTAATCGTGTACAATGTTAGCATTACTATTTGCATGTAAATTTGATGAGCACTTTGTAACACTCTTCCCTGTCTGTTCTGGTTTTCCCTGGGGCTGTTACTAGTTCCACTCTGTTGCCTTCTTTGTTCATCTGTCTTGTACTTTGAATTCCTCACTTGTATTTCTGAGACAGTTACAGAAAGCAGCAGCCTCCTGCCAGAACTTCCCAGGGTAGAGTCTCATCTCCCTTCAGCCTCCTGTGGGTTTTAACTTGGTACAAAAAAAACCCCCCTTATTATCAGTATCCTCATGCCATCCTCATCCTCATGTGAGTTGGTCCTCATAGCAGTGAGCCAAGGGATCGAATGCAGGGCCTCTGCTCTGCACCTTTTCCAAGATGCTTGCGAAGTGATCACAGCTCCCCACTGTTGCACCACAGGCAAACTCCGTCCCAGGGGCATGATGCAAGGTTTCCCCCATAACACACTCTTTTTTTTTTCCAGAGAATTCAGAAGTTGGTATCCCAATGGTATTCCTGCAGAAATAAATACTTTTACTCAACTCCAAGGAGATGGAAATAAGCCACTGAACCTTACTCAGCTGAGACACAACATAGACAAATATCTACTTATGGCATGCACCGATATTTCCAAAGCTGTTATACTGTGCCTTTGTCCTACATTCTTCCAGTAACCTTTAAGCAATCTTGAAGCTCACTTCATTAAACCCTGATGATGCTACTTAACTCACAGCCTGAAGAGACAGTTGTAAACTACAGGCAGAACTACTACTTATTTTTCACAACTGTTTTTATAACAGTACTTGAAACAAAAAGCATTAGAAGTAGAGCAACCATGAAAGTTTATCCTAATTCTAGGTAACTTGTTACACCTAAGCAGTTCACATTCACAGCTCTAGCTAACCCCTAGCATGAACCAGATGCAACTCCATATTCTCATGAAACTGTAAAGGATAAGGGATAGAAAAAAAGAGAAGACTGTATTTACTGGGATGACAGACTAAAATCTGTTCTGCATTTTTCACTAGGAAGCTGATTGTTAGGGGCATTCCAGCAGAGTTTTTCCTGAACATTGTGGACCAGACTTTTTTTCCTTTACAACAACAGTATAAATCACTGGAGTGCAGACACAGCCCATCACTAGAATGATCATCATTAGTATTGTTATAGCAGTTCCGCTTGCATGCACCTCCTGCTGTGCAGCACATAACGCTTTCAGGAAGTACACTGCTCCATCTGGCAATGAATGTGTAACTGGGTGAATTAGGAATCCAGTCACTTGGAACTTTAAAGATCAAAGATATTGTTAGGGGTTAGTCCTAGGAATGACGTCTGAATAGCTCTTTCTGTTGAGGGTGATTTGTCACCAAATTAAGCTAGCAACTCTCCCGGCATACAGGACTGTAAAGCATGTCAGTCAATCTTCAGCAGATGAGCAGTGATGAAGCCAACCATGCAGGCAGAAATCAGCAGGGAAGGTTGCAGAGCCCAACAGAAAGGGAGATGTAAACTGGGCACAGCAACAAGGTGGATTACAGCTGTGGGACTGCACTGTACAAAAGCTCATCCTTTTCCTGCAAGAAGAAACCTAAGTAATTTTTGAATAATCCTCTGGAAAAAAAAATCCTGACCTGCATTGTGGAGAATATTGTTTTGATTCATTACATAAACCAACTGCGCATGCTCTTATTTTAGCACTGAAATTAAAACATGGCAGATACAGCCACATGACATGCTTGTCACAGCCCACAAGTTTTTCTAGCACATCAGCATTTCTATTTCATAAATAGAAAATACAGTTTACAGGATAGTGATTCAGAGAAATTGACTCAATAGTTTGTTTAACTATTAAGTAGGTATTCTTTATTGGCAGCACTGGATGCACGGGGGATCGCTCCACCTATCGTGCACACCGTCGGGTCTAATTGTGCAGGTTAAGTACATGGTCTACATACATATTCACTAGACTTCTGAGAAATGTTATACATATTCATTAGCTTTCCGGGAAAGTATTAGCATATGCAAATGTCCTTTACGCAGGCGCATTGAAGGTCTCTGGTGGTCTTCAGGAGTCCTCTGGTGGTCTTCCATAGTCTTCCTCACTTGTCCGCTATTGGACCTTCCTCAGGTGATTCTGCGCAGTATGGTCTTTTACATGTTTTGATACATCAGTGCTTGTTAGTGCTCTTATTATCGAAGTTTTCATTAGTGGTGTAAAACCATATGGTTAGTTTAAGCTAAATTATCTACAAGGACGAGAACAAAGGCAGGAGTTCTTATCTTTTCTGGCCCTATCTATTCAAGCAAGGCCTCTACTTGAGCCTTCTCGACAAGATCGTAAATTTATCAAACATTTAATTAAGTTTTGTGATTGTTCATGGTTCCTTCTTGTTCATCACTCCCAAGTACCAGTCTCTGACAGGCTTAATCCTTGACGAACACCAGTCTTTGGTATGTAAAGTTACAGAGAGACAATCATTAAGCAATTAGCAGTTCGTTCTCTATATCAATAGTATCATCTTCAGACAAATTCTAATATGTATCACCTGCAAGTATTTCAGAAGGACCTATCATACCATCCAATGGCTTGACTCTACGTTTCTATATTATTGTCAGCTGGAGGACACTGGATAATGTGCAATCTTGATGTGCCAGCACTTAGCCAGGCTTCTAGCACAGTTGAAAAATGGGCAAGCTCTGGCTAAACTCTATAAATCCCTGCACCCTACAGGTGTAATCTAGGCTACACCTAGATTATCTTAAATGTTATAACCTAAAGGACTCAAAACACAGTTGCTTCTGAAAATGCATCACAAAAACAGCTTGCCTAGCTACTCTGCATCTGGTATGTCTATCACTAACAGAGGGTAAGATCACAGGCATAATAACATTGCCATTGTCTCCAAAAAAGGCTTTTGTTTAGATTCTGCTTACATAAAATGTGAAGGTTTCAAGAAGATCTACACTCTCCCAGAAAATATACTGGTGCATCCCTGAAGGCTCAAGTCCCCCTCGGAATTTAACTTACAGCCTGCTGACACAGTTCGTCTGTCAAGTATACTGTATTTCCTGATGAAACTGGAGAGCTACCAAGACAGGACATAACTGAAAAAGCAAAAGTAAAAACAATTCCAGGTTTTGAAACAACAATAGCGCTTAATTTTCAAGGTACAAATAATTAAAATAGGACAATGCTAAAATATGAGGAACAAATATAATGGGAGTACAGGGTCTATTCTACAAATGTGAGAGGGCTGACACACTAAAGCAGAATGACAATCCATCTAGCCTACACTTCCTGACAGAGGTCAGCCTAGACACCAGTGTATACGTACATGAGGTCACATGTAAGCAAGTCTGAATTTTGTATGCTGGTGGAAGAAGATGACTCGGTGAATCCTGAGACCTGTAGGCTACTCCAGCGTCTACAAACAGTAAAAAACACATACACACACACACAAAAAAAAAACCCTTAAAGATCATCACCCCCGGGTAGGAATTACTGGAGCATGAAATGCTGCAGATGTACATGGGGACTGTTTACCCAAATGCTGCCCCCAACATATGCTAAAGGCAAACCCCAACTGCATGAGCTGGCTATGCTGGTTTCACGCTCTTTGGGAACTTCCCTAAACCAGAAAGAACTGCAGCATCTCCCGATTCCTAACACTAAGTGGTACAAAGCAGCCAGAAGGGAAATAAATGAATTTTCACATTAACCCTCCCTGCTGCTTTGGACACCAACTGTCTCGGGGACAAAAAACCTGTAACGGAGACCTCACATCAATAAGCCTGCCACTCTGCTGCTGCAACTGTTCAATTTTTTCACTCCGTCTCATTTTTAGTTTAGGTATGAATCCTACAAACACTCATGTTCACATTACCTTTAAAGGATAAGGAGCCTTGAGGCAGTAGCTGTCTCTCACCATATGTTTACATAAGACTCATGCCTGGTGGGGACAGATGAATCCCCCAACTATAACACAACAAAATGTGAGTTGGCTGACCTGTACGCGTTAAGCTAAACAGTATTAGAAATCAGCACAAATACAGAAGTCCTTAAAATGTAGTAGATCATAATAACTACTGTAAAAATGGTTCCTACCCACTCAAGTCTGCTCACTATGTATCACAGCCATGTTGCTCACTTAAGTGGCTCTAATGAAGCATTACCGCTTTTAACTCCTGCTAGTCCTGCAGCGACAACAGTACTGAAAAGACAAAGATCTTAATCACCACACGCATTACCAACAACATTCTACTGTGACTGCCAGTTACACTCAACAGGTGTGTAATGCCACAGATGTCAACGTCAAACACTAATGTCACAGATCTAGCATAGATTTTTGGCCCACACAACCATCTGTACATTATCTTTGTCCTGCACAGTCACAAGTTAAGAGTGCAAAAAGCCCTTCTGGATCTCAGTTGGGTCCTTAAAGGTGGCGGCAGTCCTACTTATGCCTAATTATTAGGATCTCATTGCAACACAGCAGCCCACAAAATGCTACTGCTAAGAGAAGATCCAACCCTCAAGCCGTACTCAGTTACCTCTGCAATTGCCTGATGCAGTTGCTGAAAATAACAGGAAAGCATAGCAGGACTAGCCACGGTTCAGTAGATATTTCCAACACCTTCAAACCTTGCTTAATCTTCTTGCATCATTTTAAACTCAGTGATAATAAGCACGTGCAAACATTTGCCACAAGTTTTATATTGGTTATGAAGCAGGAGACTGGTCAAGTGTACACAGCTGAAATTTTTGAGATTCCAGCATAAACCCACTAGACATTAACTCAGGTGCAGCTCCATAAACAACTGTATAGGTCTCTAACCAGAGAAAGTTTAAGACCTGTTCAACTCAACCTCAGGTGTCTCCTAAAAACCGGGAGAGTAGCACACAGCCCACATCTACATTTTTCCAGTACTAAAAAAAAAAAAGCTAAAACACTACTCATACTTAACAGAAATGTAGAATAGGGATTTCAAGTGCAGCACATACTTCCACCATTATCTGCCAATATCCTTCGTAGCACATCAAATCCCTGACTGTGTCAGAAAAGTGTTGCAAATGTTGGTTGGATATCAAAAGCAAAAGCACTGTGTTGCATGATCAAACTGACCTTCAAGCAGCCCAGGATCTGAATAGCAGTAAGATGTCCTAGAATTCTGCCTTCTACCTACATAAGAAATAATATACATGTGCTATAAAAATAATGATTAGTGCTTATACCATTACAACACTAATTATCCCATGATTTGTTCAGATTCATTAGTAATGCAAAAGGTTAGGTTGTAACTCATCTGTAAAAGTATTATTAATCCCTGCACTACACAAACATTATTACAATGGCTTTTTCATTGCCAGGATGTCTTTACATTGCAGTGAAGGTAATACATATATCGCATCTTTGAAATCTATTTCTCACAAAAAACAGATTATAGAAAGACAGTACAGTAACAGTATTACATAACGTGTCTTCCTTCTATTCAAGTAACATTATTCTCTAATGATAATCCATGCATGAAGTGGAGGCAGAATATTAACAGAGCAATGAAAGACTCATGATGAGAGTGCAAGTAGCTTAGGCTACCAAAAAAACACAGTTTGAAGTTGATTAGAATACACAGAAATACTTATACTCCTGATTCTCAGAGCTTCTAGAGACATCCACTTTTTGCCCATCTTTAAAGTTACTGAGTTCAACTAACAGTCAAACTAATGATACTCCCTCATGCTACAGACTGTTCACCTTAGTTAAGTAGGCTTGGCTCAGCTGCACTGTCAGCTTTTTTTTTTTTTCTTCTGTAAAAAAGACTTCCTCCCAGAGTCCAATCTCTGTTACAGGTCAGGATCTTTGAACTATCACATCCAGTGGAAAACATTTTCAGCAACTCTCACAAATTGCTGCATGCAGCTGAAACTACAGATATGAAAAGGAACAAATACCAGCTTAGAAAGATCAGGAGCCACATCCCATGTATTTACGTAAGCCCAAGGCATGTTGAGTACTTGTTAACATTTTAAAATACCTAGCTTAAAAATCTCTCTTCTTTACATGTACCACCATCTTGCCAGTCACTTTAGGCTGTAATCTAGTCACCATCAACATACACATCCCTGTAGGCTTTCCTATCTGTACTGAGTATTAACTCTCTAGTTTCATAACTTGATTGAATTCATTCTCACAAACAGGATGATCAACAATCTTCCATGTTCTAGCTTCTCAATCACTCCCCCCCACCTCCCTTGAAATATGCTAATGTCCTCCCTCACCTCCCACTACCTGTAGCATTCACAGACACAAGCTTTTTTCCTAGCCACTCCTCTGATCACATCTTGTTTTTCTTTTAATTCTTCCACTGCCTCTGACAACAAATACAAGCTCTTCTCTTCATTTCAAATGTCCTTCGTTACGCTATCTGTACCACAACGTGACATGCAAGTTTTCCGCAGAGATACAGGATACCACTTTAGGGAAGCTGAAATGTCTGTATAGTGTTGCACCCACAAAACACATTATTAGCACAAAATTTGACAAAAGCAAGCGGGAACTACATGAACTACTCCACACCCCCAGCAAATCAATATAATAAGACAAGTATTGACTTGGTATTTGAGATATTGAACTGTGAACATTTTAAAACAACTCAAGTGATCTTCCTTGGTCACATATGTTAAATACACACTACTAATTATGTGAAATTCTCACTGGGAACATTTCCTAAGAGACACAACCTCAAACTCACAAGACCTTCAGAAAAAAAAAAATCCAACCTGTAATAACTCAAGACCTTCTAGAACTTTAAAAACGATGTTATTTTAAAATGATAGTAGGGAGCTTTTTATTTTTACATATGCACCACACTAGCTTAATAGTAGTTTCACCGTCTTCCAAAAGGATTTTAATTGGGGTTTTTTATTAGAATATACTAATCTGAAACCAGAGCAAAGCCCTTGAAGCAGGAGATTAACAATTATGAAGATACTTCTAAAAATCTGTTGCAAAAATGATGAAAAGAAAAATCTCACCAGTACCCACTACTGCACTGGAGTCAAGCTGTTGCAAAGCTTGATGTGACGGAACCAGAACATTTCCTTAGCTTTTTAAAAATAAAAAGCTCAAACAAACCTTTGGTTCAACAGAAATGCAGGCATGTGTTTTCGTTTCTCCATTGTCCAAGATATTTGGAATGGCTATGAAGCCATTTTCCTTGAGCAAGACTACAGATGTGAATCCGTAATGGCATTAATTACAGTAAGGTTACACTGAAGTTCAAGCTAACGAGAAACATAAACACAACTATTTTCAGTTTCTAGCAGTTAATGAAGACTAGGAAAACCATAACCAAATTCCTTATGAAAAGAAAATAATCACAGCATTGAGTCCAGGACTAAGCATTTAAGTGTTAGACTTGAAGACTACTGTAAGCTTCCAACAAAAGAACTACTTCCATTTAGAATATGCTATAATCAAGAACACAATTTGATCATATCTTGTTCCACAGTCACAGTTTGGGAATGCAGATATGCCAGCATTTCCTGATTGGGAACGTACCTATCACATAGACTTACACAGACAGACATGTCACATGGCTGCATATCACTGGATTAGCATTATTTTGCATTTCAAAGATACTGTTTTAGCAAGGATCTTATTTTTTAAGCAGCAAGTATGTCTGTCAGTGGGGAAAAGGCTAACACTGTCTAGATCATCTAAGCAAGACACTAAGTCATTTCATGACACAGAAAGCAGTATGAAACATCTCATAAGCAAGGGCTACAGTGGCTTCAAGGAAGTTATTTCTGAGGACTTACACATTTGAACCACAGGATGGGTGAGACATTATTTCTCAGAAAAATCAGCATGCATTTATTGACTTGACAGGTCATAGGATGTGGGGTAAACAACTGTGTAGAATTTGGTTTTTACCTTTTACAGGGCCGTTAGCTTAAAGTGACCATCCTCGCTTCCAAACTCAAATCGGCATAGTTCAGTTTTTCTGCCTTATTGCCACAATTTAATGAATGCACTTCAATTAATTCAATGCTAAAAGTGTAATTTACTAATAAAGTACTTGCAAACTGAGACAAGTAAACTGAAATTGTTACTGTCAGTTCTTGCACCTGACTTCAGCCATGTCATGATCACATCAGACTGCTGTCTTACCTCAAACCACAGGCGTTGCACAGCTTGAACGAGTTCCTCCACTGCTTCCCAACAGCAATAACTTACACCATGACAAACATGCTTGGCAAGTCAGACAATGCCCCACCTTTTCCCAGACACAAGGAGAAATTTGTTATGGCGATAGCAAAGTTTTACTCTGAATTTTATCCTGCACAAGTCATGATGAATTTCCACTTCCAGAAGTATTTGCTCTAGAGACAACCTTAGAAGGCTGATAGTTGAGTGCTCTTCTAGCCTAGCTTTGCTTCTGTTGTGCAAGCTATCTGATCCATCGTTAACACCAAAGACTTCCAAAGATGAAGTTTAGCCCTCACCCCTGGAAGCTCCAGCTATGCAAAGGTCTGGAACTTAAAAATTCTTCCTTGTGCCCAAAAAACAAGGTCTCTTTTTTTCTCTGGAACACACAAAAGCAATAGGAAGCACATATTCCTGAAACATCCAAATATAATTATTAGTTAATAGATCTGAAGATGCTAAATACAGACTTAAGAGCCATTATTGCTTCTATGAAGGCTTCTTCTCCTCCCTATACTTCATTCCCCCACCACATAACTGACATTTTCACGTAAGTAAAATTAAAATACTGGGAAAGTATTATTTAACTCACTAAATAGTTAAACCCTGGAAATACCTATCAAACACTCTGTGAAGATAAAAATCTAACATGAGTATCTAGATCTCCCAAGATGCCAACAACTTACCGCTGATCTTCAAGGCCAAGCAAAGCTCGCTCTCAACTTGCACATTTTATGTTATATTAAACCACCAATAATTATTTCTAGAATACAGATCAATTTCTTAAATTCAGTAGATTACAATGTGACTTACACTGTAGGTAGCTCTGACCTGCAAACACTGGGAATTCACCAATTAAGTCCAAAATGGACCATTATGCATAGAAAATTTTTTTTAGAAGACAGTTCTCTAACAGAGCACAAGAAAGATGCTCTGTAGAAAAGCAAGACCTTTTATGACTGTTTAATATTTATAGCCAATTTTTTTCCTGCTTGTCTGACAAGAAGCAACACCAGAGTTTCTTTAATATTTTTATTATATGCCAAAGGTCATTAAAGATGAGGTTTTGCTTGTATACAAGTTACTCAAAAATTGTGTCTAGGCAGAGATTCGTTAGCAATCTTACTTATTTCAAAGCATAGTTTTTTTCAATCAGGCCACAAAAATAATATTGTGTACAAGCAGTAACTAAAGAGCTGCAGGTTCAAGGAGTTTCCAAGTATCACAGGTCTTGAGATCTCATCAGGAAATAAGAATAAATCAAAGCAGTCGAAAATGTAGAATAGCAGCTCCACGTAGCTTCTTCAAGTTTTAACTTTATTCAGAAAGTGACACTTAGTTCAGTTTGCTTCATTCTTTGAAGCTTCATCAAAGTTTTCAACAAGATCTAGAAAAAGAATGTTGAAATTAGTTTGACACACTTCCGCTTTACCAAATGTTTTGGGTTTTTTTTTCCAAAGTTCTACTTCATATCAAGTGCTTACAACATAAAAAAAACCTTTTAGCTTATAAAATACAGACCGAGTAACTCAAGAGCTTCATGGGTCTTTCTTCTTGCTCAACCAAGCATGTTTTGGATGGTTCACTATAAAGCACAATTCTAAGCGCATTTAACTCCACTATACCCAAAACTGGTCAAAGTGATACTGAGAAGGTAGTTTCTTCCCACCCTTCCTATTGAATATTAAATAATTATCTTAGCCATAGCTATTACTTCTACACAGAACAAAAATTCCAGCTCAAACCAGTAAGTCTCTCATGGTGTCTGAAAACAATTAAATAATCTGCCCACAGAAATTCTGTCACAGCAAGTGACTAGTCAATACTCTTACCATCCTTGGCCCAATCTTACGCTACACGTGTTATCTCTCAGCAAAATTCATTTCCTTTTCCTCCATTGCATGCCTGTTCTTACCTGGAACTTCATCATCATCATCTTCACCAGTAGCAAGTGGTGCTTTTCCATCCACAGCTGCAAGAGAGTAGTTCAAAAGCATCAATCAAGCTCATCCCAGGCACCTTGACTAGTTGTTTTGCTTTGTGTTTTTTGAAAACATTATCAAAGATTCTGAGCTAAACAGCAATGCTTTACCCAGTTCCCTTGCTGAATAAAAATCTTGAACTAAACCTAGGAAGTTCACATTCCCTTTGTTACCAATAAT
This sequence comes from Haliaeetus albicilla, assembly GCF_947461875.1. NCBI lineage: Eukaryota > Metazoa > Chordata > Aves > Accipitriformes > Accipitridae > Haliaeetus > Haliaeetus albicilla. The sequence goes on from NC_091516.1 coordinate 15,278,516, forward strand.
GGTCAAACAGCCCAGCGGGGAAATGAGAAAACACATGCTAAACCAGCCTACTAGTCATCATCTTCTATCTAGGTATACTGAGTGCCCTACATGGTAATCATTTTCAGTTACAAGTGCAGAGACTGGTTTTACCAATTTCTCTTAAAAGCAGCTTGGTTTATTGACCTTGGCTTGTCAAGGTTTACATATTTTACATCACCAAGTTTTAAGGAAAAGAAAGGACCTTATGATCCTAGGCCTTCAAGGAAAACTGAGGTGTAATTGTGAAGCTGCAGGCAGACACACATGACTAGAGGTAGTTTGTTGTGGTTTAACCCCAGCCAGCAACTAAGCACCACACAGCTGCTCGCTCATATCCCCCCCACCCAGTGGGACTGGGGAAAGAATTGAAAAGAAAAAGGTAAAACTCGTGGGTTGAGAAAAGAACAGTTTAATAGAACAGAAAGGAAGACACTAATAATGATAATAATAATAATAAAATGACAATACTAATAAAAGGATTAAAATACACTAAACAAGTGACGTACAATGCAATTGCTCACCACTTGCTGACCGATGCTCAGTTAGTTCCCAAGCAGCGCCAAATCCCCCCAATTTATACAGTAGGCATGACATCACATGGTATGGAATACCCCTCTGGCCAGTCTGGGTCAGCTGCCCTGGCTGTGTCCCCTCCCAGCCTTCTTGCTGGCTGAGCATGAGAAGCTGAAAAATCTTTGACTTCATCTAAACACTACTTATCAACATTCTTCTTATACTGAACACAAAACATAACACTATACCAGCTACTAGAAAGAAAATTAACTCTATCCCAGCCAAAACCAGGACGTACTTTAAAGACTCTATTGTTCCCTGGCAAAGTCAGAGGAATACAGAACTGGATGCACAATTTTACACTTAGGTGGCTGAGGTAACCAAGTGTTCTGGTCCACATCTCTGCTGAGTCAGTAATTTTTTAACCATTCCCATTGTGTTTGCCAGAGCTAGTGAGACTTAACCAGGTCCACAGTAGCAGACCAATGAGCATCTGCAGCAGTATAATGCTAAGAATAGGTATCTCAGGTCCCTGGGTGACTGTGCCACTACTTTTACTGCTATTCTTAGCTGTACTACCAAGGGTAAGCTGTCTCATGCTCTCTACCACCTCAGTTTTATCCTAATTAATCCTTCTCAGTTTTCAAGGCAAGCACGAGGAAAGAGATGGGTTCATACTAGACCTGTATCCCAATTTCTAGAGAACCAAAACAGATGAATGCATAAACTTTGGTCTGAAAGGGCTTGGGACAAGGTCACCACTAACCCTCCTGTTTGTTTTTTTTTTAACAGCAGAAAGCTGTTGCAGCTTAAGTGCATCTTAGTGTCAAATACAACATTTTAAAAGCAAACCATGTTATTTCCTCCTAAATTGTCTGCATTGTCTCTCGTCCCCAAGACCAGACTAAGTTTACTTTAGCACCTGCAAATGCAATCATCACAGACACTTCACTCTTCGATGTCAGGCTTCCAAATCTAGCAGACAATGCTGAATGGAAAGTTCTGTGCAAAGGCATCCACCCAAAGTGGAAAGGAATAGCCATTTACAAGGTCATACAAAGCAAGCACTTTAAACAAGCTTCCCTAATATTAAAACTGCACTATTTAGCTTATCCAGAATATACCCACCTTGTTACGAGAAGAGAGATCTGTGAGGATCATTTTAAATCCTTAAAGTTTGGGGTTTTTTTTTTCTTTCAAGCCCTACTGCTACCACAGGAAAACCACACAGGTGACATTAACAAGGAAGGACCTGAGCTCCATGGGGAAAGCAGCAGTTTACCCCACCTCCTGAAGACTACTTCTAGCAGGATTTTTTCAGTGGGAAGTTGACAGGAGGGAAGTATCATCAACTTCAGGAATGGAAACAGAGGCTGCCATGTTGGCAGCAAAGCGCAGGAAGAAAAAATGTAACAATCAAGTTCAGAACTATCAGAACTGGACACAATTATACACTTCTCCTATTTGCTCTATGTTTATGATGTTCTGTACCTTGGAAGGAATGGGCTTAAGATATTTCAGAAAAGTAAGAAGACAATACGTGCAGGACACGAGGAATGTTTCCTGTGTCAGCAAGCCTGTCTTTCACTCTAATTCCCACTCTGTAGCAGTAGCACCTTTTCCAAACACCACATAACTTAAGTCCCTCCTGTACTTTTCCCACACAGCTTTAAGAAGAACAAGTGTTCCTGTACTCTTACTAATTTAAGGGTGGAATAGGAAGTTGGTGTATCTAACTTAATGCTCATACCAGTCCTGTTCTCTACAATGTTCTACACACACAGAAATTATAACATTACTTCTTTACAAATACTGTATAATTCCCTCCTAGCTATCAAAAAGTCCACGCAAGAAATACCTTCACCAAACCTGTGAGGCAGCAAAGAAGTTGCAATATGCCTGTCCACAAGTCCCTTTCCCCATTACTTATGTTTCTACTCAAAGTGTCAAAAAACAGACATACCTGAAGTTTATCTAACTCTTCCAGAGTAACTCACCCACCTAGCTTTAATGAATGAGGCATGCCAAAACATGGTAGCCACATCAAGAAGTAAAATACCACAAAATCAAGGCTGGCTACAGCTTTCCAGTCTTAGACCAGCTGCAAGATACACTAACAGGTGCCTCTGCTTTATTTGGTTATACTTGACACTGGATTTGAGCTATAAATAAGATCTAAGAGTTCCATTTCTTTATAAGCATTTTATAATATGCTTGCAGATAGCAAGAGTGCACTGAATTTCACTGCTGCTATACAAAAAAGTCTCACGTCAGCTGCCAGGATGAAACGCATTCAAGTTTCAACTTACGTTGCTTGGGGAGGGCTTCTGCCAATCTCCTCAGGCTGGTCAGACTGTCAGCTCCGAGCTGGTTTAAGATGCTAGGAAGCATTTCTGTCAGCTGCTTTGTCTCAGCATGGCCAGTGACAGTGAAAGTGTTAGCAGCCAGAGATGCCTGAACTTTAGGGTTATTGAAGTGAATGACTGTTCCTTGGTTGGTAAACATGTTTACCTGCAAGAAGAAAAATCCAGTATTTGAAGCAGTTTAGCAAGATTTTTCAATTTAACATGAAATTGAAGTTCTTAAAGCTCAATAAAGACCTACTGATAATTTACAGACAAGTTTAGGATGTTACTTAACAGGAAATTGATTTTGATACATTTTCTATTTCTATACAGAAATGTATTTTTTCCTTTCAAGGAATTACCTCTTCAATTCCAGAAATATTGTTGACTCCTAGTTTCTTCAATGAAAACTGAAGCTTCTTGTCATCTGCTGTAGCTGTTCTGTGGACAACCTTCTTCTTTCTGCGGGCAGTACCCTTTGCAAAAAAAAAAAAAGTTACAAATTAATAGTTAAGTAGTTATTCACAAACTCTAATCCCCAGGGCTGTATAACTACTCTGCAGACATCTACAACTTAACATAGAAAGTTCTACTTCTGCGTTAAGAGTGCACGTGACCCCACCCCTCCAACTGCACTGCAGCAGTCTTTCTCTTGCTAAAAGGCAAGCTTTGCATGTCTGTGACAAGCATGAGGTTTTAGGAAGGAATGCACCAGAGAACATTTATTCCACAATTCTTACAGGGATTCTGCAGCATCTTAGAAAAGAAAAATTGCAAGTTTACCCTTGTCTGTTATCATAGGCATAAAACTGAAAAATAAGCACAGTTTTAGGTAATTTCTGAAGCATATGAATTTTTCCTTAGATCATCTTTCTTAAATTGTAGCCAAATTTCGGTAACAGTCAGAGGCCATAAAGTTATCAACACATCACTAACAAATGAACATGAGAAAACTCAAAATATTCAATTTTTATTCCAAATAGATATCTCCCATCTGATGGACTTACATGTTCAAAGAACACTTATTTTCCCAAAATATTTTATAAATATGTTTTAAAAAATACTTCTATATAGTATTCCAGACCCCCCCCTGTTGACAAAGCAGAACAAGCAAAGGTAAGTTCCCCTACAGACACAGAGCTCTAGATTTCTCCAGGGAAATAACCATCCCCTATTAGAAGATATCTATACCTATGAAAAAGCAGAAAGTCATTCTATACTTCCTTGCACAGTCATAAGGCTTCAGTAAAATCTGACATAAAATGTCTAGGAATAGGTGAAACTGAGCTCCTTTTTGACACACTGTAACTACTAATCTAAGCCCTCCTCCTCCAACTGTCCACCTGCCACATGCTAGCAATAAAAAAATGTGTTGCTGCCTGGCCATATAAATAGCTGCAATACCTTTTGAGTTAACTGGTAAAACTCAGAAAGCTGGCTGGACACTAACACCTCTAACATAATCCAGTTACAAACAATGAGGAACGTTAATGACAAATTCACATGAAAACTAACACTTAGAAGACTACAGCTCGAAAGTTTAGTCATTTGTCTAGAAAGCTTGATATTCATTCCCTGCTACTATCAGGTTGGCACACACAGCTATTTGAAAAACTACTAAAATAACAGAAATGTCTTTATTTTAGTACCTTGACTACCCAGGAATTAAGCCACATAAGGCATACATTAAGTCTCTCTGGACAAAAGACCTCTCAGTAAATTTCAAAAAGTGGTATCTTGAATCAAAGGCTATGTAGGAAAATGTACCTCCTTTTTACCCATATTAAACAAATATCGAAACTCAGACAACCTGAGTTTAATTTAAATGAACAGCTCTTGCTTTCATCTCCACAGATTTAAGCTTCTGAAGTTCACAGGTTTTTACTAAGCAAATTCAATCCCGAACACACCGAGACATGCTGAACAGCATGAACACCCCTCTACCTCTATAATAAAGAGGAGTGGGTACAGCAGGCCACCAATGGAGTACTACAGACTCACCTGCCACTCCTCTAAAAGGGTTTGGAAGAAGAGCCATGACATGTAGCTGTAGCTATATTCTACACAAAAATCTCAAGTTTCACATAAAGTACTACAACAGTCCTCTACCTAAACATCATATTTAGCTTATTTGTAAGATCTGCAGCCTTGCAACTTCATGAAAATCTTCCAGCAGAGGCAATGTGCAACCTTTTCTCACAAGGAGAAGTGACTCTTCCCCCTTTGTCTCCTCCACACCCTTCTCAACTTATACGGTAACAATGCCATGAAGAATACCAGTAATAATTTCCAGTTATAAAACAAATAAAGAGTCAAGTTCAGGCATTCAAAGTATTTCACAGGCCAATTTTAAAACTGAATGACAGTACCACGAGCATATTCTAAGCTTTGCGTAATGTCTCCAAAAGACCTACATTGACCAGAAAGCTGTAAGAGCTGTAATCTGAATGCCTGCTCTTACGTGACAAACATTAAAAGCCTCTAGAGTCAATAAACACGCGCTGGTAACATGCACACGATCATTCATATAATACAGCATTTCTCTGCTTAACCAGTAGCTCATACAAAGAATACACAAAATCACCAAGCCAGTTAATTACTACATTAACACTGATTTAAGGCTGCCTAATTCTCCAGCTAAAGGCAAAAAAAAAATTCAACATAGGAATGAAAGCTCCCGGAAAAACTGTCAGCAAGAGTTCTGTTGAATAGTTTGTATTCTAAAATATTATGCGTACTCTTCCTCATGTATAAAACAAAATTACTAACAAATTCTTGCCTTAGAACTAACACTGTAATTAAAATGTTTACTACCATACAACTATATTAAACATACTTTTTTACTTTCAGATAGTAAGTAATCACACAGCTATCTATATTCAGATGTCATAACAAAATAAAAAGGTCTTTGAGCATGTTCATCTACAATTACAAGAGTATGACAAGGACATAATGTCCAGCTTTGCTCTAAAAGGTAAAAGAAAACAGCCACGGGCACCTTAAAGATTTCTGATGAGAGTTTGGAACATAACCATCTATAATCTGTTATGAAAACTACACCTGAGCTCACGTGCTGCAAGGTCTACTCACTTCAAATCCTACATGCCTTCTAAAATAGCCCACACAAGAATACAGGCTGCAAGTCTGCGGTAACATCTGATAACAAACCCAAAGAGAAAAGGCTGGAGGCTCAGCTGCTACATAGTTCCGTAGAAGCGGTGACTCTAGAGATCCCTGCAGCAGCACAGCTTCCCCTGAGGCCATTCAAGCCAAGCTGAGAGTACTTAAGGCTGCTCCCCAGCCTGCTTTTCAGGACCCCTCGTGCTAGGCCTGGTGTGCGTGTAGGGACACGCAGTCCCGAGGGCAGGGTGGAGAGGCGGCTCCTACCTTGCCACCGATGCGTACTTGGGCCTGCAGCTTGGCGAGCTTTTCTTGGTTCATCATGGTTTCTTTCATCTGCGAAAGCAACAAGCGCACCCATGGCAGGCGGGTCAGGAAGCGCCCGACGGCGGGCCCGGCCGCAGGGCAGGTGGGCGCACGGGGCTCCCCCGCCACCCCTCACCACACACCTACACGCACCCTCCCCGGCCGCCCCCACGCCCGCCCCGCCACAGTGGCGGGAAGGAGTCTGCTCGCGCGCGGCGCCGCTGAGGCGATGCGAGGCGAGGGGAGGGGAGAGGAGGGGAGAGGAGGGGAGAGGAGGCTCCCCTCAGGCGCGGCCCGCAACCGCCTTCCCTTCCCCCAACCGCCACCACCGCCCACCGACCCGCCGGCCTCGGCCGCGCAACAACCTCCTCCCAGCCGCCTCCCCCCCCCCGCCGCCGCCTCCGTCGTACCTTCGCGGAGCAGAAGCGGCGGCGGAGCAGAGAGAGAACGGAGAGGTGCGGGCTGTGCGCGGGACCGGGTACAGCACGCGGAGGGGACCGAGATGGCGGACGGCAAAAAGGCACAACCCCCCCGCACGGCGCATGCGCCGCAGCTCGCGACGGCAGGGGGCGCCCCTCCGCCGCGGCGGGGTGGGGCGGGGCCTCCTCGGAGAGGGGCGGGGCCGCCGCGGGAAGGGTCCCGGGACGAGGCCGCCCCGTCCCCCATCTGGCGTGATTTCTTGAATTCCTCTTCCCCCTAGAAAAGATGTAGGCGAGGTGTTTCCTTCCCGGGTGGTGTGGCGCAAACCGCCTCCCCGTGGCCGTGATTTCTCTTCTCCCGGCTCAGCACCCCCCGCCCCGTGGTTCTGCCCCCTTTGCCCCCGCGGCCGGTCCCCGGGCCGTGCTGCGCCGCAGGGGCTCCCCTTCCACCCGGCCCTCCTTGTCGGAGCCAAACCGCTGAGGCTTCCTTCTTTTCCGCAAGGCGCTCTGTCACCGCAGTCCCCTGCCACTCTCCTCGCACCTCAGGTGTTCCTTCGCTGCGGCTTCGCATCCTCTGCCGGTCTCCCGTGGGCAGCTGCCTTCTGCTGGGCGTTCAACACGCTCTGCTTGCGCTCCCTGGTTCTCCCAGAGCTTTTCTCCCGTGGCGGCGTTTTCTTCCCCTCGCTGAGGTCTGTACGTGCCCTTTTCCTCTACCGCCTGGTTTTGTGGGATCTGAATCCTGCTCCGAGAACCAGACGCACGCCTCCAAGGCCCTAAATCAAGCAGTCGCTGCCGCGTTTGAGTACTTGTAAACCCTGCTCCTCAGCCTGTGTTCCTCGGGGCAGGTACCGTTCGCGGTCCACGGTTTCGGTCCTCCGCAGGTTTACCGACGTGTTTCAGTTCGCCCTCTCTGAGGAGCCTGGTGGGACTAACCTCACGGTCACCGGGCACTCGCATGCCCGGCTCCAGAGGCTGTTCTCCCCGTGCAGCACGCTAAGCAGTCCTGGCAGGCTCGGGACCTGTGCTGCGCAGCGGGCTGCGGGAGCAGACGGGTGGGGGACGCAGCCCGGCGTTCCCACCCGTGCTACACGGGCTCACCGCCCCACCTGGTGGCGACAGAAGGTCCCGGGGAGGCGGCGGTTCGAAAGGGGCTGCGGAAGAGCAACCTGTGCCTCCCAGCGGGCTAACATCACAGCCGAAAATTAGAGGGTGATCAAACAGCCGTAACAAAACACATTCGGGGAAGGGGGAATCTGGGGCGGGGGATTTGGGGAGGACAGAGTTTGTTCTGAACTAAAAAGAAAGTTTACAAATTTATTGCAAGATGAAATTGGCAAAGTACCTGCAGCAAAAGGGAATAGAGCCAAGATGGGGGGGGGGGGGGGGGGGGAGAAACAAAACAAAACAAACCCAACCAAATTTGAATCACTGCAGGCTATTGAAAGTAAAAGCAATAAATACTTCAGCTTCAGATTTCTCACAGCCTGCCATTAATATATAAGAAAGATTTCAGAATTACTAGGCCAACTGGTGATTACAAACATGCAAAATGTTTTAAGAGGCTGAAATACTGAAGTGAAAATGAGTCACAGAAAGATTATTCCAAGATAGAAGCTGTAGAAAGTGCTGTCCCAGCTGTCAGCCTAGGATTAACTGGGCTGGAGGTATGATCTCATATTCCCTCATGTGAGATTTCGAAGACAAATTATGCTGAAAACCACATCACTGAGTTGTATCAGGAATCAACTGAAGCGGTTCAAGAACTGCAGTTCAAGGGACTCTGTAAGATTTGGTTACATTTCCTGGATCAAACAGCAGACCGTCAAAAAACAAACTTTGCATCAGAGAAAAAAATATTTTAGAATGCTAAAATAGTATTGGCTTGTTTTCTCCAGTCCTTTTTGTGTAATTGCATAATAGGAAACATAAACCTAAACCTGGATTTAGTTGTAGCTGAAGAACTTCCATTAAGAAATGAAACAGATCCAAAGCCTGCAGCACTGAAATGGAGCCTGAGCTCAGTAAGCGTCTTTTCAGTTCTGAAAAAGGGTGAAAGTTAGGATCTCAAAACCGCCAAAGAGTATAGATTGCTAAAGCAAAGTTCATTAGCTGCAGAGAAGCAGCACAGGAGTGGAAAAAGACCATTAATCTGGTTATTTAGGAAAATTGTCTTCTAAATTATGGGAGAGTTTAAAGGCAGAAGAATGACAACATTTGCTGTCAAAATGCCAGTGGAAAAGCGCTTCTGAAAGACACAACCAATGCTGCATAAGTAATAACTGGGTACGTTGAGAAGAGGTGTTGAGCTAGTATCGTATTCGGCAAGCGAATCACAGGTCATAAACATAAGTGATCAGGCTACAGTGAAGTAATGTTTGTCCTGATTGCCAGCGACCGCAAAGAACACAATGTATTTTCAGGCAGTGAAGGAAATCTGTCTGATATTCAAAATCTCATTAGGAAACATTTGTTCAAAAGAATGCCATATTCAGCACTCAAGAAAACAGAAGTGTATGGCACATCAGCAGGGCACAACAGGGAATAATAATATTATCATTCCTAATGTAGATGCTCCAGGACATGAGGGGAAAAGCGCTAACTTAGTTGGAAAAATATGTGTATATATTAGTAATTTAATGGAGGACAGTAGTGGCATTACAGGGTACAGGAGCAAAAGTTGTGAGAGATATGAGTGGAAAAGAAATCCTCTCCAAAAGTCTAGACATAAGACTCACAGAAGAATTCTTGACTTTTTAAGAGATACTAAATATATAAACATTGAATGGGAGCCCAGGAAGATTGAACTTAAGTGCAGTGCTGTTTCCATCTCATATATTACAGTGTTGTACCACGTGCCGGTGAGTCGTATGGAGTAATCTGTAACAGACTTCCATGTCAAGAAAGAGACAGCGCTCCCCAGCAGTGTCCTTTTCTCACCAAGCCTGTAACTCTTAAACTCAGCAACCCAAAATACCCGGGCTTCAAGCCACATCACAAGCCTTTCATGAACTGTGGGATGCCTCTCTCTGTTTATAACACCTCACAGAGGCTGACTAGAAAGTAGTCAGAGAAGTGCTACGTGAAGAATCCCCTGCCTTCACTAAACAAAACAGGCTTTGCCGAATACTTGGGATTTCATGTTAATCGGACTGGGAAAGGCTCACCTAGAAAGGCTTTTGTGTCAGTTAACAGTGAAGATCTTGCTAGAGAATAGGTAAAAGTCAGAAGTCATCATATTCCTCACTGGCTGTGTGTGAAAAAGATGGTACCTTAAAATTATGCACCAATGTCAGAGACTCACACAAACAGATTATTCCTGTAGACATCCTATACACAGAGTTCAAGAGAACGTGATCATTTAAGCCATGATCACAGATTTTTTTTCACCCTGCTAAGACAATTAGTTACAAGTCAGAAACATTGTTAAGATGTGACCCAAAATCAGCATAGTCCCATCCAAGGACGGCACACTTAGCCCAGGATGAATCAGGACTAAATTTGCCCTGCTCTAGATGTGTAGCTGTCGATGTGCCACCTTTGACTAGTGTCTTGGCAGCTGTGAAGGTGCGATTTATTCTGGATTTTGCCTTTGGCTTTCTAAGCCTCCTGGTCCACCTTGCTGTTCAGTGGGAGGTAAGTGGTGAGTGCAGGTGGGCAGAGGTGGGGAGGCTGGACAGGGCGAGGGCCTTTCTCCTTCTGCAGCAGCTAGCTGTTATTTCTGCTCAAGCCCTGGCAGGAACCCACCACCCACTTAGTTTTAGATGGAAAAATCAATCTTCTCTGTCTTTGATCACAGTATAGCTTATCCCCAAGGATTTCTAAGTGGACAAAGAGCATGTCTGCCAATATTCACTGTATTTGTGAATGGGTTCATAGTCCTTCAGGGCTTACTTGCATTGCTACACAATTAAATGGAAAATATCTCAAATATCTGAGACATTAATTATGGGATCTCCCTCCTAATTTGCCAGACCTTGTCTACAACAAAGAATTCACGACTTATGTGGAGAATGTTAGAAAGGCTTTCAATAGTCAGTGGAGTCATGAAATCAAACGTAACTTAAACAAACATGATATGTTCATGTGATGAGTACCCTGCTGTATGAGCTCTGATGGCCAGTACTCCACGTTGAAAGTCAGATATCCCTTGACTAGCATTGGGAATAGACACTGGCTTAAAAAAGTAGAAATAAGAAGTTGAAATGGAAACAGGAAAAGCAAATTTAAGCATCGCATGCTGTTCTGAAGGATTATTGCAATAGTAATCAGCCTGAGCTGAACGAGAAAAGGTGGAGAGGATGGCAAGGATTGTCAGGGGTACTGAATTACTTCCATTCTAATCCAGTGATTCCGAAGCAGAAACTCTCAGCCTGAAAAAGAACTGACCAATGAAAAAAATTATGATAAAATCTACAAAGTCATGAACGGCAGAGAGAGAGAGGGTGGTTAACAACAGTTGTTGCTTGCCTCTTCTAGTACAAAAATGAGAGCACATCGGATTAAATGAGCAGGTGACTGGCTTAAAGCAAACAAAAAGAGACGCTTTACACCACGCGTGGTTAGAGCCGGGGGACATTTCACCGCAGAACATGTTCAGTGGTGTAAATGTACATTATTTCAAAAAGTGACTGGGCAAATTCACAGAAGAAATTCCATCACAGGCTATTAAATCCAGATGTTACCTCTGTCTTTAAAAAAACCCTGAAACCTAAATTTCTGGCAGCTAAGAATCAATTTTACACACTTGTCCTGTTCCTATATCCTTCCCTAAACATCTGATATCGGCTGATGTTGAAGTCAGCTTATGCTGCTAGACGGGTCCTGGTCTAACCTGGTACAAAATCTCTTTGTGTTCCATTAGATGAGACACGCAGAAGGGTCCTGAGAACATTTAATCACATTTTACAGAAATTAAAGGCCCAAAAGGGCCTTAAAGGAAGTGACTTTCACCTGTCACAGCAAATGTATCTGCCCTGCAAGGATTATAGAACAAAGGAGGGAAAGAAAAAAAAAAACCAAACAAAAAACCCAAAACCATGAACTGGGTCAAGAAGAAAAATACAAAGTTTTACAAGGGGGGCTGGGGAGTAAGGGAGGGGGATTAGCATCATCTCCAAGGGTGACAAATTCTTTTTCAGCAGTATGCGTGGCAGGAAGCCCCAGATTTTTCTTCAGCTTTGCAGGTGGCTGCTGCCACCCCTCACCAAGGCATTGCTTTTTGGCCTGGTCACACAGACACTGCTTGTAATCCCAGCCTCTGCAGAAGGCTTAAGGGAAGTGTTACCTTCCCCTAAAACTACACGGCAAGGGAAGAGGGGGATAAACCCACAGAATAGTGGAGCTAAAATGGTGGTCACTGTGATACTGAGCATTGGAGACTGCCGCTATCGCTGCAATGGTCCCTGTCACGGATACCACCATCCTGTTGCAAGGTCATTACTGGAGGATTTATTCTTTCCGTAACACAAGCAGCTCAGAATCCAGTCCAATCTTTGGCCCAAGGAACTACATTGAGAGAAAGCATAAATTACTCAAGAAATGGCTTTACTTCAGTAACAGAAAGTCCAGTTCTGCAGGTAAGACTCGGATCTGGGCATGGAGATGTACAAGGCTATGCCAAAAGAAGTGCAGCCTTTGGTGTCTTGCAAGGTGCAGGAGGCTCGGGGAAGGCTCTTCGGCTCCAGCACGTGTAGCTGGTGGCCAGGCTCTACCTTGCTTTCCACAGGGTGCACCTAGCCAAACACTCAACAAATCACCCAGGGGTGCACACCGCCACCAGCCACCTAACCCGTGTGGTGATGAAGAAGGCTCTGGCATCCTTCTGCATGGTCAGGGTCAGCTCCACAAAACCCAGAGCACCTCAGCCAGTGTGCCAGTGTGGCTGTTTGAAAGTGCCCTAAATGGTCCTCAGGGTGCTGTTTGGTTTTGAATAAAGGGCCAGGAAAGGTCTGTAGGTTCATTTATCCCCTGTCCCGGTGTGGGGTCCTGGGTGCCCTGCTTGGGCACAGGCTCCCCAGCTGTGGAAAGGTGTGTGGTCTGGGTTGCTGTGGGGGTCCCATGGGACACTGTCCCCCACAACAAGGGAGACATCAAAGGGAAGCGATGGCAGGCCCACCCAGTCCGGCTCCTGCCCAGTGTCCCTAGGCACACTATGTGAGCCAGGATGCCCCTGTTCTGGCCACCTCCAGCAGCAGAGAGCTGCCAAAGCACCGAACACTTTCTCAGGTTTGGGTCTGCGGGACAAGGCTATAGGGGCAAGCTCCTGTCCTTGCTGCCCTGCAGGAGCTGTGGACACCAGGGGCCCAGCCTTGCTGCCAGGCTCGGGTGAAGAGCAGGAGCCATGAGAACTGCTTGTATGGATTACCAGAGCGCTTCCATCGCATGCATGCACCGCATTGACAAAATGCAGGGTGTTCTGTATATGTGTGCAGCAGTTGTGTGTGTAATATATAATTATAATTTATAATGATTATTAATAAGCCCAAGCAATAAAAAGATAAACCCTGCCTGCGTACCTGCATTTCAGTGCTCGCTTCTGTGCTACCATGGGTTTAGATGCATGTTATATTACACCATTCACAAGCAGCAGGGAAACACGGAAGACAGCCCCCGAGGCCCTGGGCCCGGGGTGGCCCTTTCGCGGGTGGGTGCGTGCCCCAAGAGGGGGGCAGCCCCGCTGCCTCGAGGAGGACTGCGGGGCGGCAGAGCCCCGGGGCGGGGAGTGGTGGGAAGGCGGTCGGGGAAGTTCCAGCCGTTCCACGAAGAAGGGTTTCCCAGGTCCCCCCATACCGCTGCTTTTCCTTGGGGTCTCGGGGTCCCGCTCCGTCCCCGGAGGGGTCCTGCCCTGCCCTGCCCGCTCTGGGCAGGGGGCCCACGCCGGACACCCGGCCCCGGCACACGGCGTCTCGTAGCCGGCGGAGCCGCCTCCGCCCGGCGCTCCTTGCCGGTAGGTGGCATCCCCCGCCCGCGCAGGGCACCGCCGGCAGCGGAGCGGAGCGGGGGGGAGCGGGAGCGGGAGCGGGGCCGGCCGCGGGGCGGGGGACAGGGCAAACCCGGCGGCCCCGGGGTCCCGGCTGGGGAAACGCCGCTGACGGCTGTGCCGCCGCTGTTCGCCTGCCTTCCTTCCTTTCTTGCCCTTTCGAGAAGGCACCTGCCGGGTGGCGACGGGAGCCAGCGGACGTTGCGACAGAGACGACAAGTCGCGGTCGCCAGGCTCTGCAGTAACACCAGGTCTTAACTGTCAGCGCTGGGGGCTGGCTCAGCTGACCCCCGATAAGCAAGCCCCTCGGCCCCCGCCCAGGCGGCGAGAGACGAGGGCTTGCAATTGCCCAAGTCAGCCGGGGGGGGTCCCGGCCTCCCCCGAGGCCACCCCGGCCGGCCAGGTCGAGGAGGACCCGCGCCCTAGCCGGGGCCCTCCCGGCACGCCGGGACCGCGGTGCTCCCGGGGAGCCGGTGCTGCCGAAAAGCCGCCGGTGTCACACGCTCCGTGAAACACCGGTGCGTCCTGCCTGGGTGTTAGCAGGGGACCGCGGCTCTCCTGGTTTGTCACTGCAGCGGTTCTTCCCCATAAATTTTTAAACGCCACCGGTCTGCCTATTGAAGAGCGTGGGTTTTGCTTTTAAGGTCGTTTTAAAAGTTCAGGCACATCAGAAAGTACCAGGAGAAGAGCAAGAATAAAAGGAACAAAAGCGAGTAAAAAGGAAAAATACTAGCTCTTTGTAAAGAGGAGAAACCTCTCGGAAAGGAAAAGTCCTCTTTCTGCCTTCCTTCTAGTAACTAGCCCAAAACTAATTCAAAGAGGCATTTTACTTCCTGTGAACTGTAAATCTCGAGTGACATTATCAATCTTCCTACAGGAAAAAATAGTAGTCAATTACTGTGTTTGGGGGTTCTTTTTCTTTTTTTTTTTTTCTTCTCTTTTGTAACTTTTGGTGGTATTCTCGTGCAGGCGCCTTACTAGTGAACAAAACGTAAATAGGATTATTTAGAAATAGTAGAAAGGATTATGTTGTAAATCCATGGAACTGGGTTTGAAACAAAGTGGCTTGTAGTTTTGGATTAGGGCAATATATCGAAAACGTATTTCAATAAAATGGTATGTGTGAGTTGTTTGAGAAGAGAGATTTGAGCAGTAAGGACGCTAGGCATCAGTCCGCCCTTCTCACGACGATTTCTGCAGGAGTACGAAATGCTCTCCTACTCCTCCCATCCCAATCGGATCCTGATCGTGGGTTATCCGGCCAGAACTGGGAGCAATGGGAATTTTCAAAGCTTTTCTTTTTAAGACCACGGTGATTTTATTTATGTCCAAGTTCGGGGTTTTTTCTTCCCTTGCCAGCCCTCGCATAAAGGGGGTCCCTGCTCTTCTGCTGTCCTCGCATGTATCACCTGAAACTGGGAACGGTGGGACTTAATTAGGAAGCAATCCTTTGTGTCGCTTTCTCGGGGGTGTTGCTCCTACACTTAGAGCAGAATTCGCGTTTGCATACGTTCCTTTGCATATGAAAGACGTAACGCTAATTCTCTGCTAGTGTTTCCCATAATGGAGGGAGCTGCTTCTCTCCCTTTAAAAACAATAGCCTTACAAATAAACTGTGAGATTAGCAGTGTGCTCTGGAGGCGGTTCTCTGAGAGCTTGCGAGGCCGACGTCGAGAGATACTTGATTTCATTCTTAAATGAATCAAACTCTGGAGGGAGAAGAGGAAGGCGGAGAGATGTCTCTAAATCATCCCGCGGACAGAAGTCTGAAGTATATTAACTCACCACCTCCCTCTCCGGCCTGTTTTTTGGTTTTGGGGTTTTTTTTTTCCCCTCCCCTCCTTCCCACGGGAAGCAAGACTCCGTCCCTGGGGGCAGCCCAGGAAGACGCAGAGCTCCCGGCACCCTCTGGACGGCTCCTGGGAAGACGCTCCAGCACTTTGGGACAGACTTGCACTCCACCCCCCCGGGATGTGTGTGTGGGGTATTCTTTATTTCCCTCCTTTTCCACTAAAGACAGCCCCGGTCGCCCCGCGGCCCCCCCCGAGCCCCTCCTGGCGGGGCGAGGGCGGGGGGCCGGGGCGGGCGGCGAGGCGCCCCGCCTGTGGGGAGGGGGGGGGTCAGACACGGCGCCGCCCGGGGCCGCCGCTCGCCCCGCCGCGCTCTGACGCTGGGAGCCATGTGATGGCCCCCTCGCTATAAGGCGGGGAGGAAGGCCGCCCTCCCTGGGACTCGGCCCCAGCCTTTTCACCGTCTTTCCTAAGGGCCGGCACGCCGCCCGCTCCGCCCTCCCTCCTCGCCTGCCTCCTCCCCTCTCCTCCTCCCAGGACTAGTCGCGCTGCCTCCTGCCCCGCATCCATTAATGTCTGGGGGCTGAGGTGAGGAGAAAGAAGGGGGAACCGACTTCCAGGCGCGGCGGCACAGCCCCCCCGCCCCCCCGGCCCCGGCCCCGACCCCGACCAAAAAAAAAACCAAACCCAAAGACCCCCCAAAAGGGGGAGGGGAGGGGGGAAAAAAGAGAGAGGGCGAGAGCGCGAGAGAAATCCAAAAAGCAGCAAAAAATACCCCGAAACAAAACCCAAAACAGCCGCCGCCGCCGCCGCCTCCGAGCGGGCGGCGGGAGCGCTCCCGCGGCGCGGCGGCGGCGCTGGGGGCCGGCGCGGCTCGGAGCGGCCCGCCTGCCCGCGGCGGCGGCGGCGGCGGCGGCGGCGGCGGCGGAGGGGCTGCTCTCCGCGGAGCGGCGCGGAGGCCTGGCGGCGGCAGGGAGGGCGCCCGCCCGCCCGCCGCGCCGCGCCGGCCGCCACCGATGCGCTGCCCCGCCGCCGCGCCATGACCCTGAGCTCGGAGATGTCCGAGGCATCGGCGCTGGCTGAGGAGACCGACATCGATGTGGTGGGCGAGGAGGACGACGAGGAGGACGACGAGGAGCCGCAGCCCCGCCGCCGCCGTTCCTACGCCGAGGAGGAGGAGGAGGAGGAGGAGGAGGAAGACGACGAGGAGGATGTGGGCGACCTCCACGACGACGCCCTGCTGCCGCGGTCTCCCGTGCGCGGCGGAGGCGGAGGCGGCGGCGGTGGCGGTGGCGGCGGCGGCGGCGGCGGCGGCGGCGGCAGCGGCGGCGGCGGCGGGGCGGGCGGCGGGGACGGTGCCGGCGGCTCTCGGCCCCCCTCGCGGGGCGGCCCGCAGAAGGCGGCGGCGGGCGGCGGGGCGGGCGGAGGCGGCGGCGGCGGCGGAGGCGGCGGCGGCGGGGCGGGCGGCGGCAAGAACAGCCTGGTGAAGCCGCCCTACTCCTACATCGCCCTCATCACCATGGCCATCCTGCAGAGCCCCAAGAAGCGGCTGACGCTGAGCGAGATCTGCGAGTTCATCAGCGGGCGCTTTCCCTACTACCGGGAGAAGTTCCCCGCCTGGCAGAACAGCATCCGCCACAACCTCTCCCTCAACGACTGCTTCGTCAAGATCCCCCGGGAGCCCGGCAACCCGGGCAAGGGCAACTACTGGACGCTGGACCCCGAGTCCGCCGACATGTTCGACAACGGGAGCTTCCTGCGCCGCCGAAAGCGCTTCAAGCGACAGCAGCTCCCGGCGCCCGAGCTGCTGCTGCGCGCCGTGGACCCCGCCGCCTTCCTCCCGCAGCCCCCGCCCCAGCCCCCGCAGCAGCCGCCCTGCGCCTACGGACCCTACGGCTGCGGCTACGGCCTCCAGCTCCAGCCCTACCACCCCCACTCCGCCCTCTTCGCCTTCCACCACCCCTCCCCGCCGCCCCGCCAGCCCCCCGCCGCCCCCGGCAGCGCCCCCGGCGCGACGCTGCCCCCCACCGCTGCCGCCGCCGCCGCCGCCGCCGCCGCCGCCGCCGCCGCCGCGCCGCCGGGCCCCTTGCTGCCGGCGGCGGAGCTGGCACGGACGCCCTTCGGCTACGCGCACCCGCTGGGCCCGGCGCTGGCGGCCTCGCTGCACGCCGCCAAGCCCGGCAGCGGCGCGGCGCTGGCCCGCTCGCCCTTCTCCATCGAGAGCATCATCGGGGGGGGGCCCGGCCCCGGCCCCGGCCCCGGCCCCGGCCCCGGGCCCGGGCCCGGGCCCGGCGCGGGCAGCAGCTGCGCCTCGCAGTCGGCCGCGGCGCCGGGGCTGGCTCGCTCGCTGGGGAGCGCCGGGGGCGGCCTGCCTCCCGCCGCCGCCCTGCCCGCCGCCCCCGGCTTCGCGGCCCGGATCTCTAACTGTTAAGGGTTTTGGGAGTCTTTCCGAAGGTAGGATCTGGGGTATCTCCTTTCTCCGCTGCTCGGATGCCTGGCGGACGGCTGTGGGCTTTGCGTGGGGATCGCGCGGTGTTGCTCGGGGGGATTCCGCCGCGACTGGCGGGACACCCGGGACCCGTATTTCTGCAAAGCCAGGTCTAGATGCTGCACGGGCAGGCGGTCATGCTATTGGAAAGTTACTCCTTACTCCTTAAACAGAAAAAAAAAAAAATGGTGATAAATAAAGTCTCTAAACCGTTAAAGTTCAGAGATTCTCAGGTCTAGGAGCTTGAAAACAGTAATGTACAGGAAAAAAAAAAAAAAGGCTTGAGGGAGGACAGCAAAGCAATACTTTTTCATTTTAGTACACTTGTCTCATGTACTTTTATAAAAGAAGAGAAAAGATTAACATGTTTACACAGAAGAAAGTCAAGATTATCATTTCTTATTTTAACCTGTGTTTTGTATTATAATAGACTTACGGAGTTTTTTATTTTGTACTTTATGCGTATTCTTTACGAGGAATATTGTTAAAAATTACTGGCAAGTATTATTGTACCATTTTAATGTAAAATTTTTACACATTTTCAAAAATAAAATCTTTAATTTTCAAAAAAAAAAAAAAGAAAAAAGAAAGAAAAAACCAAACCCAAAGACCAAAGGAGCCCAGCCAAACAATTGGCTTCAGACCCTTCCCCCCTTAATACTTCTCCCTTCTTTGGGACACTGATATTTTTTTCTTCGGGATTAATAGCACAGTAGCCAAAGAATTTTACAGCTTGAAATTTGTTATGTCTGGATTTGACCGCGAGGAAGATCAGAATATGATCTTTTCAGTCAAACCATTGCTAACCCTAGCAGAGAATGAAAGACATAGACACACATACACACACACAAAAAGAAAAAAAAAAAAAAAAAGAAAGAGCAAGGACAAAAGAGGGAATAAATAGAAATAGGTCTCTCTCGCAGGAGTAAAGCCCAGTTCTGTAAGGCACCAATCAGGGGATTGATTAAAAATCCAGTTTTAAACTATTTTTATGCTTTTGGGTGTTGTCTAAATCACAACTGCATCACAGTTTGGTTTCCAAGAGGCCCAAAGGAAAATACTACTAGTAAGGGGCACGTACTGAACTTTAGAGAGACTTGCTCTAGACACTTATGTTTCTGTGATGATAGGGACATGTGTTTCTACTTTTCGATACATATAGTATAAAATGAGCATTGGAATATCCTCGTGTGACGAGCTGATTAAGTGCACGAGCTATTGAAGTAACGATACGTAAGTGTATGAAGCAAACCGTGAAAGCAGCCTTCCTGATTCTGAATTACCGTCTTAACGCGCATGAGGTCGATAGATACCTGTTTCATAGACTAAAATTATTTTTTTTTAACCAAAAAGCTTGCCTCAAATATTCAGAGCTTAGGCATGAAAAGAGAATCACAGGTTTTAAGAGTAGGCATGTGGTTGCTTGTTGTGGACTAGGAATTTCATGCGTTTTCCAAATGAGGGAGGCGCTTTTCAAGTATGACTATTTATAACAATTTAGTAGATTCAGGGATAAATTACGCAAGTTTTCGTAAAAAAAAAAAAGGGAAAAAATAGGAGGGATGCCTTTTAGTGCTCTTTGGAGTGAGACGGGGAAAGTCGTGTGGTTACATGCTTTTACATATCGAAGTACCTCGTCGCCTCGGTTTTAAGTATTCTCGTGGATAGAAAAGTGATGCTTTTCTGTTTTGTTTGTAGCAATTCAGGGTTAAATTAATGATTTTCAATCAGAGGAAAGACTGGACCCAAGATCTCTGCTGGGCTCCAGTTGCAGTCTGCAGCTGGAGGGCCTCTTTGCGTGTCCCGCGTCCCTCAGAGGACAAGGAAGTAGAGTCCCGTTTAATTTCTTTTTAGAAAGGGAAAAGATCCCAGCGGCACCGCGTACGTACCCTTCGGGCAAGGCGCATCCCTTTCACGAGGGACCGATTAACTCGCTTTCCCCGGGCCCGGCCGGGGGAGATGCGCTGGGCCGCCGCGCCGCTCCAGCGCGGGGTACCGAGCCCGGCTTAGGGGCCCCTCGGAGCCGCGGCTAAAATCAAGCGGGGAAAGGTTTTGCGAGGAGGGAGAAGGCGGCTGTAGCCGTGAGCGCGGCGGTGCCGGGCTCCTCGAGGAGGGAGGCTGCTTGCGGTCGGTCCGGCCTCTGGCCGCTGGGGCGGCGGCCCGGGGCGAGGGGCCAAGCGCGTCCTGGCGCTGTCCCCGGCCAGTGAGATGGGACGAGCAGGTGCCGGCGACCCGGTGTTTGTTTCTCTTGGCTTCTCCGCAGCAAACCCGGGGAGCCGGGCGACTTCCCCTGCGAGCCAGCCCGCCGCCCTTCCCTCGGGTCCCCTCAGAGGAAAACCGTCCTCAGAGGCACATGGCGAGGAAACCGCCCGGGCACTCGCTCCTTCCGCGCTTTACGCCGGCCGTCTGCACCCTGCGCGGACAGGGCCTTCACCTGGGAGCTGGCAGGGAAGCCGGCAGGAGGAGCAAATCGCTACACGCGGTGGAGCTTGCCTTTTTTTTTTTTTTTTTTTTTTTTCAAGGCTGAGGAAAGGGGTCGGGGAGGGGGTCTGTGCTGCTGGCGGAAGACTCCTTCGCTTGCTTTCTCCGAGTCCGCGGGGTAGCCGCCCGGCCTCGGCGGTCCCGGCTTCCCGCACCGCTGCGCCGGAGCAGGTGCCGCCAGAAAAGGCGGCGGCCCCGCAGCCCTTTGACGGGCCCGCAGCTCCGCCGGGCCTCAGCGCCCCATTCGCATGCAAATGGCCCTCCGTGCCCCCCCGGCTTTCAAGGCGAACAGAGGGGACGTGTAGTTCTCGCAGGGACGGACCCCGGACGAACAATTCCTCCAAAACAGGCTCGGCCCTAAAAAACAAGCTGGTGGGACAAACAGGATGGTGTCGCCTCCTTCTCCTCCTCCCAGCTACAAAGTGTGGATTCATTAACCCGTCTCCTTTTCTCATCATATCCCCGTAGGGTTGAGAGACGAATTACTGGAGCTGAATTGGGAGGGGATTGCTCTATGAGGGGGCTAATGTTTCAATCAGTTCCTCCAGAAGGACCACACAAAAAGAAACTTTTTAGTTTATGGTGCTATTATGCAGAGTTTTAATCTAGGGATAGATTTAGCCAAATGTTATCTATTGGGAATTTAATGAAGCCCTTATGTATTCAATCGCTTTTTATGCCACACACAGTGTCTCCATCCAGAAACGTTTCCTTCCACATACTTCTTTCTTTCTGTTGGGTGATTTATATATTTTTAATTAGTTTTTTTTAATTATTTCTTTTTAAGCATCTTGTATAACGTTTCGCCCAAGCAGGACTGTGTTAGGTCCCTTCCCACATCCCCTATAAAAGAAGCTTCCCCTTCCCTCCCCCGTTTCGAAGCTGATTAGTTTGCACGTCCGCACACTGCGCCCTTCCCTCCGGAGAGCTCCCCCCGCCTTGCGCAGATGGGCCCGACATCGCGCCGGCTCTGCCGGCACCGGCGTGGGCCGCGGCGGGCAGCCCAGCCCGGGGGTCCGGTCGGGCCCCCCGTGCGTGGCTCCCCGGCCCTGCAGCTCGTCTCCTCCCAAACCTTCCCCATCCGCAGCTCCTTCGGGCCATGCATTCGCTCCCGGTTATTTTTCCGGTGCAGGGAGAGGCACCCCTGGGGGCAGCGGAGCGTCGGCTGGTGCACCCCCCGTCCTTGCAGGCTGGTCTCAAGTACCCAGGGCCAGCCCCGTCCCCGAGTCTGGAGGGTGAAAGGGGGGGGGGGGCGAGGGCCTCACCTGCTCTCAGCTGCTGCCCTTCCTGCAGCGCCGGTGCCGAGGGCAGAGCGCACGGTCGCCCCCGCCGAGACTGAGGCCTGTGCGGGGGATCTGTTAGAAAGTGGATCTGTTTTAACAGACCCTTGGCACGGCCCGGAGGCTCCGCTCCGTATGTAGTGCTTTCCCTCACTACTTACAGTAAGTACTTGAGTAGTCTCTGATAATACTGTATTTGACAGAAGTCACGGAAATCATGATCGTGGCCAAATGCTCCCTGCGCTGGGACTTGCTAACCAAAGCAGATCCGTTTTCCAGCTTGTTACCAGCGGCTCCCCCACCGGCAGCGAAGTTTCTCCCGCTCCCCTTTCGGCGCGGCGCCGGGCCGCACGGACCGGCGGGACCCGGGGACCGGCGGGGACCGGCCGCCGTGTGCCCGCAGCCGGGCGCCTCCCGAGCAGGTAGGTGTCCGCTCGCCCTCCGCCTCCGCCGCCCCTCGCCCGCACGTCCCCGGTGACCTGCCGCAGGTGACTGCGGGGCTCCTCCGCCCTTCTCCGTTAAGTCCTTTCCCCTCGGCAAACCCCACCGTGAGAGCCACGTCGAGCAGCCGCCGTGGGCTCTCCGCTCGCTGCCCCTTCCCCGCGCAGCAAAGTGCGACCGAGATGCGGAGGGAAGATTCGTGCATAAGTGTGTGTATGTATGTACGTGTGTGCAGGAAAATGGCACTCCCGACGGTAACGAGCTGCCTTCGGATCCACGCTGCGGCAGCAAATGTGCTCGCTGCCCTTCTGCACAGATGGGTCCCCACCGATTTGGGGGGAGGCGGAGACCTGCAGGAGAGCCCACATCGGTAAACTCCTTGTTCCCGTTTTTCTCTTGCAGAAAAGCGCCATGCCCCGCCGCCGGTCCTCGCCCGGAGGGGTGCTGCGGGCAGCCGGCCCCGCAGCCTCGCCGGCCCCCCCCCCCCCCCCCCCGCCGCCCGGCCCGGCTCACCGCGCAGCTCCCGGCGCGACCCGAAAGAGGAGAGGCAAAGGCTGCGGGGTTGGGGGGGGGGGGGGGGGGGCGCGCGTAGGGAGCCCCGCGGCAAAACTCTCGGCCCGCCCGGCTGCAGCAGCACGGGTGGCACCGCGGGCTGTGCCCGGCTGCGCCGCGGGGCAGAGCCTCCACGGCCGCGGCGGTGCTCCGCGCCGCGACCGCCCGTAGGAGTGGGGAGGGACCCGGCGGCGGCTCGGCGGGAATCACCGCGGGAACCCCGCGGAAGATGCTCCTCGTACGAAGATGTGCCTTCACTGGAGGGCTCCGGCTCCGCGGGCTGCCGCGGCGAGGGGCAGCGGGGCTCCAGCGGCGGTCTGCGCCTCGGAGGAGAAAGACCTACCGGCTAGGCCCCGGAGTACCCAGAAAGTAGAAAAAAACATGGACTGAACTGTACGGAAGACTTTTAAAATTTATTTCTTTTTTAAATGCAGTGTCTAGCCAAATTCAGAAACGATATCGCTGAGCTGAATTCAGAGGGAAAGTTGTGTTGGCTTTTTTAATCAAAATAATTAAACTTGCCCTTTCTCCAAACCACAAGAGACCTGTTGAATTGATTCTAAGTTTCCCTTTCGTTGATGGAGCAAAACGGCATGCAGGAGTCTGCGGGGCCCCATATTTAGATGATAAATTATACAATTTATCTTGGAAGCAAAAGGATAAATAGAGATTTCAGTTGTTGCATTAATTCGTTGTCTGAGTCTGAGAAAGCCTTATCCACGGTTAATCCAAAGGTATTTCTCGCCCCTCCGCGCAACAGAAAACCATCTGCGTGCATCGAAACGCGTGTGTACGTTCAGGCCCGTGTGCCCGGGGCCCGGTGCTGCCACAGACCCGCGCCCGCGCACCTCTAGCACGGCGGTGGTCGCTCTGGCAAACGCCCACGCTTCGGGAAGTCCTTGCAGAACCCGGGAGTATGGCCCTTCTTACCGCGCTGGACGTGGGTCTGCTTCTCAACTTCCATTACGGGAGAGCGCTTGCACACCTGTATACACGAAATACGTTAAATACACACAATCAAGATAAATTAGGTGTCTTCCTCGGGTTTTCTTTTCGTAAAATAAACACTGTCATGTCTGCTTATTCAGCAACCACTAGACGAAACTGATAGCTTTCTAATATACGTGTATACGGTGAAATTCCACCTGTCGGCTGCACGAAGGGAGGGGTAAAGGAAGGCAGTCTCTTCGGATCAATGGTTCATGATTAAAGGAACCATAGGTGAAAAAAAAATAAAAATTGTGCAGCGCGGGGCGAGGAGAGGCAGGTACTCAGGTGACTGGCTTGCCCGAAAGTGTATGGGGTGGGAAATTACGGACCGTGGCAGATAATTTATACTGTCCGTTCCAGCTTGCCTTTGATTGCACAAAATCCCGCCTGGGGCAGCTCGGCGGGTTCTGTCAAATATCCTCCCCGCCTTCCTGGAAGTCCTTAGCTTGCCTTTCTCCGCGCAGACGGCGCTGCGCCTGGGGCAGCGCACACGAGTGTGTGTGTCCTCGTACTATCCCGCAAGCACTCGGCAGCCGGCGGCCCCGCTAACACCAAACCGCAGACCTCCTCCCCTCTGCCGCCCGCTCCTGTACGAGAAGCCAAAGGGCGGCCCTTCTCTGGAAATTAATCTCTTTAGATCGCTTTCAGCACGGCTCCCCTCGCGATGGCTCTTCCCCGGGTGTTCAGACCGGGACATGTTTTTCGGGGGAGACCCCGGTCCCGCCCGCCCGCCCCCGAGGCAGGTCCCCGGCCCGCGCACCGGAGCGCAGCTACCGATAAGCGACGTGGATATCTCTGCTTTTAAACCGACTGACTCCCTTCCCCGCCAGCCTCCTCCCCATCCAGGGGAAGCCCGCAACAACTTGCTAACGCGGGGGACAAGCCAAACCCAGCGCTCCCACAAGGGATTTTGCACCCAGCCCCGGAGCTGCTGCTGCTGCTGCTGCTGCTGTGCCTGAGGCTGCCGAGACGACGCCGTTCGCCCGGGTGAGCGGCGCAAATCTCCGCGGCCGCGCCGGGGCAGAGCCGGGGACGCTGCGGGGAGCCCGGCTGGAGGGGACCGGCTGCTCCGTGCCTCCTCCCGGCCCCAGGTAGGCTGCCGCCCTGCCTGGGCTGCGCTGGGCAGCCAGCCGCCCGCCGGCAGAGCAGACCACAGCTGCCGTCGAGAGAGCGCCCTGGGTTGGTAACCCGCCCCGACACAGATAACCCGCGGCCCAGCCCGGTCCTGCCTTCGGCACCCACGCGGGGCGTTTGGAGACACCATGGGGTGCTGGGGGCCGGGGGGGGGGGGGGAGGGTCGGCAGGCTGGAAGCCCGGTGCCGGCGCTATAAATCCCTCGGCAATTGAGTTCTGCATCTTTGATTTGAAAAATCGGATTCCTTGAGTGGAAACAGTTGACAGGAACCTAAAAGGATTAGCTGCATTCCACACAGGATCATTTTTACTGGTAACATTTTGAAACGATTGATCCCTTCAGACCATAAACAATGTCCAGAGAAATGATCTAACGAGACTTCCGTTGTTTCCTTTTGTCTACGAATCCCCTTTCGCCAGCAGTTTGATCAGGGACTTTGTCAGGCTGGGTCTTAATTCCACCCCCCACCCCTCCTTTTTCCCAAGCGAAGTATTGAATTTGAAATCGCTCACAATTTGGTCCGTCATCCCAATCTGCCAGAGAGCGAGCAAGTGCCCCCGCACTTGCAGGCAGGTGGGGGTGGGCGGGGGGCGGGGGGGAAGGAGCAAGGAGAGCGGGCGGGAAGGGGAGCTGGGGCTCAGTTGCCGCAGGGTGCCCATATGAGACGTGAGGACCTTTCCCTCCGCCATACTTCTCCCGCGGGCTTTCGTGCCGGCCTGGCGGAAGAAAGAGAAGGGGGAAGCCCACCGGTGGACACGCTCGCCCGGGACGTGGCGAGGAGAAGGAGCCCACACGCGGCCCGGTTCCCCACCGTGGCCCGGAGGGACTCGCGATCCGCTGGCCCTGCCTTGTCCACCTCCCCCCCTCCCCGTCCCGTCTGAGGGCGGGAGACTTACCAGGGTGACGTTAGCGGGGGGAGGGGGCGAGGAGGCCCTGCCCTGCCCTGCCGTGCTGGCCGACCGACTTTTCCTCTGTTTTGACACCTGCGCTCGCTGCCCCATGCTCCCCTCCCTGATTTATCGCCCAATTAAAGGTTCAGCCTTCCTCCAGCCACCCGCGCTGCTTCCCTCCACACCTTCCTCCCTGCGAGGAGGCGGTGGTAGGCTGGAATGTGGGGCGGAGAGCCTCCTCAGCCCCCCGCCTGCCCCTGCACCCCGACCAGACCCCTATCGCGCACCCCTATCGCGCACCCCTGCACAAACGCGGCCTCGACGGTTTCTCCGCGGGTGCCGGCTCCCCGGGCCGAGGTGGGGACCCGGGAGGCAAGCCGCTTCTCGGCGCCCTCCCCTTTCTCTTCCTTCCCCTCCACGCGTGTGAGACCGCTGGGCCCCCCGTCCCAGCGGCTAGCCAGCGGGGCCGGAGCGGTGCCCCGACGGCGCGGCCCGTCGCGGGGCTGTGCCGCGCCGCGGGGAGCGCTTCCAGCCCGGGATGGCAAACAGCCAAACCCACTGGGGGAAAACCCGGCCAGGAAAGGCACCTCAGTTATGTGTCCCCCTCCATTAAGAGACAGCAGCTCCCGGCCCTCGGATTCCTCGGGCTTGTCCTTCGTGTTGGGGTCCGGGATTCTCCTTCTCTCTCTCTCTTTCTTCTTTCCTCCTTTTTCTTTTTTTTTTTATTTTCCCTTATTTCTTTTTCCTCTCACAGAGAATAAGCCGCTCCCCGGTGCAGATTGGCAGCATTGAGCATCTTCCTAACTTAACTCTGTCTTCCTTGCATCTATCAATCCACCTTTCTAATTAGACTAATTAGAAGATATGTGGAGTGTTGCTGGGTCCATAGACTAAACTGCTTAGGGCTTGTGAAAGGAAGGCTGAATGCCCGCCATGGGAGGTGGCCATTCAGGGGGACGGTAACAGTTGCTACATTTATCTCCTGCCATTGAAAAGAGCTCTGCTTAAAGCTCGATTAAAATGTTTGGAAACTAATGCCACCCTGGATCCCTCTCTAATTAGAGGGCCTGGATAGATCACCCTGAGCAGTCAAAAGAAACTCCTTCCCGGGCCCGGCTTTTCTGTTCAGCAGAATTACTTCCCTCCACCACCACCCCGCCCCCACCTCGAAAAGAGAAAGAGCGGAGAAAAAAAAAGGGGGGGGGGGGAAGAGATAACGCAGCTATAAAAACGGAGGCCAGAAAAATGGCGCTAGGCCCAAGTCTTGCTCCCCAGGCGTTAAGTTTTATTCGTCCCTGGCTTTCCTGCTCGCAGGCCCAGGCTCTCCGCCCTCGGGGTCTCTCAGCGGCCGGGATGCTCCCGACCCCGGCGGAGCGATAGGGGAGGGGGTCTGGATTGGGCTCCGCAGCTCCTGCTCCTCTGCCTGCTGCCAGCGAGGAGGGAGCTCGAGGAAGGAGAAAAGGCCGCCGGCCTCCCCCCCTGGCCCGGCGGCCCCGCGGCCGCAGCGGGTGCGCAGGTGCGGAGCCCTGCTGGCCGCCTTGCCTCGCTGTCGTCCCCGCTGTGCCGCGCCGGCCTGGGTCGGAAAGCACCGGCGGGGTCCAAAAGGGGCTGAGGGTGGGTGGGGAAAGGTCACCCACCGGGGGGGGTGGGCAGCTCCTGCCCCCCAAAACGCTGCCTGCGGGAAGCCCAGGAGGAGCGGCAATTTCCAACGGGCCGGCGGGCGGGGTGAGGGAAAAGCGGCCGGGAAATCTCCCCCCGGGGTGCCCTGTGCCTCCAGCTCGGAGCTGGGAACACCCCCGCGCACCCAAACACGCACGCACGCGTTCGCAGCCCCCGGAGCAGCTCGGACCCGGGTCTCCTGCCGCACGGCCCCCGGGCCGCGGGCGGGGTCGCGGGGGGCCCTCGGGGTGCCCCGCTCCCGGGGGGGCCAGCGCCGACGGAGCACTGCGGTGTCTGAGCACCTCCCGAATCTGCGGCGCGGCTTCTTCCCCGTACGATAGAGGGGTTTTCGTCCTCATAAACGCGAATAAAAATTGGTGCTGACGGGGGAAGGGAGGAGGAAAATGTTCTCTTCATTACCACCAGCCTGCTACACCCAGATGCTTTAATTTACGGGCTAGATATGACCAGAAGTGCCTGAAAAGAGCTCGCACTCAAGACTTGGCAGGCGACGAGCTCCCGACAGCCGGTGCCGAAGACGGCGCTCACCCGTGGGGCCGCACCCTCCTTGTGCCGGCAAAGAAGGGGGGGGGGGGGCGCCCTGCGGCCCCGTCGGTGCCGTCGGGGCGGGGGGGGGGGGCGACTGGCGGTGCGGATTTCACCCCGGAGACTTTGGTGACTGCAGCGCACCACGTGCCAGCAGAGTGGGGTAAAGCTGGGATAGGATTTTTTTTTAAGTCTTTTTTTTTTTTTTTTTTTTTTTAGAACGACTCCATGGGCCCTTCTGGAGAAACAGTCGTACCTGCCAGGGGAAAGTATCTGCGTCCCGTTCTCCCCGCCTTCCCCCAGGAGAGGCCCCTTTGAGCCCCTGGCGGGTGGGATCTCGTGGGAGAAAGACCTACGGGAGCGGCAAGCACGGCCAACCAATCTTCCCTTTTCTTCCAAGCCTCCAGAGTCACTTTCTTCAGATTCCCTCTCTCTGCTGGGGAGGGGAACGGGAGAGAATTGGGAGGGCCTGTTCAGCGTGCTCCTCTTGGCCCCAGCAATCAGGCGGCGTTGCCGGCGGGGGAAGGACTGGCTCTGAGCCCCGGGCGAGCAGGCAGGTGGGAAGGGGGGCGGCCCCGCCGTGTCCCAGGTCTGCCGCCCTCTTCCAGGCGCGCTGTCCTCTGCCCTCGGCCAGGCGGGGAGCTGCTCAGGCTGTATCTCGTCTAATCCCAGTGAATTCAACAGAACGAATCCGAAGGACAAAACCGATCAAATATTTCCCTTAGGGTCATAGAATCCACTTTCCTTTTTTTTTCTTTTTCTTTTTTCTTTTTTTTTCCTTTCCCTCTTCAAAAGCAAGCCCAGCTCAGAGGACAGATCTGCTCGGCTGCCAGAGAGAGCATCTCTCCGTTAAATGCTCCCGGAGGATCTCACCCCTGCTCCGCCGGGGTCCTCTGGGGCAAAGGGCACCCTCAGGGCCCACCTCGGGGAGCGAACAGGGGAGCCCCCATCGCCAGGGAAGGGGTTTGGCCCCGGGGGACGAGCAGGAGCTGCCGGCCGGGCCGCTGAGGATATCAGGAGGGAGGCCACCCCCTCCCAAAAGGCGGGCTTGTCCCTTGTTCCTGCTCATGGGCTGTGCCCCTGCCTGCTCCCCTCCACCATGGACAGCTTCTGGGGCCCTTCACCACGAAACGCAGCTCTGGAGGTGCCCAAGAGACAGTCAGGAGAGGGTGCCCGGCCTGCAAGGATCAAAGGACAGCGTGAGGGGTAGCTGAGAGTTTGCCGAGTTGTACTCTGTTTTATTTTCTTAATTTTAGAGAGTGCAGGATCTTCCCAGGGCCAGTATCTGCACTTCTGGAGCCCCAGGGGAAGCCCTGAAGCTAGTGACCTCTCTCTTTTGGAAAACAAGCAGACGAGGGCTGAGGATGCTCCTTGTGCAGACCCAGGGGCAGCTGCAGCTGTGTGCCTGGTAGTCCGCTGCAATCAGCAGGTTGCTGAGCTGTTTGTCTACATTTTACGTGTTTCACATTGTTTTCCTGGTAGGCGTTATACTCCAAGTTCCCTTGTTAGCACTGGGAATTCTTCTTCTTTTTTTTTTCTTTTTTTTTTTTTTTTCCTTTAAATCCAAATAGGGAATTTCTGCAAGTAGCATGAATGAACATAGGGTCAGAGCTCCGGGTTGAGAGGTTTAGCTGAAACCTGTGCCCCGGCACCCATCCGCTCCTCTACTCCTGCGAGTCCTGGCCGTACCCTTGCCCGGGGGATCCATCCCTTTGTGCAGTTGTGCCTGTCACCCCGGGCTTGGCAGTAAGGCAAGAGATGGGGTATTGTATGTTCTGGGGGCGGGGGAGGGTGAGGGCAGGAAGAGAAGATGCGTTAAGCCTCTCTGAAATCCAGTCCTTGGCGAAAATCCCGGGCAGGGGGGACGCAGGGTCAGAACCGACCCCTGCCCCGACCGTGGAATTTCATGCCCGGGGAAGCGGGAACTCTCCGGGATGTATGGAGCTGTGGGCTTTTTCTTTCTTTCCAGAAAGTGTCTGGTCAGTGGGTTGATGCAGGAGGGCCCCCCACCCCACCCTCCACCCCACTGGGAGAGGGGCCTTCCTAGGGCCCCGGGGGCTGCTGCCGCCGTGAAAGTGGGGAGTGGAGGGTCAGGGGCTTTACTAAGGGGAGTTTTTTCGGAGGGACGGAGATCTGCCCAAGTGAGGGGTTTTGCCTCGGAAATACGTGTCTGAAACAACGGACTCCTTGCCATCTCCCGCCAAAGTCCTCTCTGATCTGGCCATCTCAACCAGCCAGAGCAACGGCTTTCCCCAGATGTTGATGGCAGATATAGATAAAAGGGGAATTAAAATAAATATTTGTCCTTCAGGAATGGAAGTTATTAAATTAACACCCCAAAGTTTGCGCGATCTAATGAGTTTTGTCAAACATTATTTTTTTGAAAAGAAAGATCAAAATATGTGAAGTTTTGCCTTTGGCCGGTGCAGTGGAGCGTAAGAAAAACCTATTAACGTTCATCATCGAGCCACGCAAGCCACTGCTGGACACGTACAACAGAAGGTAAATAGATTATTTTGTTTAACAATGGTGACAGCTCGTATGGAGCGGAATTGGAGAGATCTAAATATTAATAGATTCATTCAAGTGGAGCAAAAGTTACAAATCATTAGCTGAAGAAAGTTGGCTTCCAGCCCGCATTCTATAGGGGCATGAGGGAAGCGTGGTAACTGTACTGTTGCCGGCTACAAAAGGGCAAATTTTGTATATAATTTATTTAGATGAAGTGTGCAGAATGTTTTTATTTGTTCTACTTCTAGCTGTCTCACCTCTGTGTGAACTCCCCAAACCCAGATCTACTCCAAATACTTCTGCTCCCCCTTCTGCACACTTCCCTCCAACGTGTTTGCTTTGGCAACTTTCATGTTCTTGCAAACAATTCTTCCAAAGATATCAATCACTCTTGCACCCAAAGAGAAATACTGTACACTCAATGCGATGACAAAATGAAACATGTTTGAAGCAAACCATGTGTTCCAGTGTGCCAGGGATTATGTTATTTGTTCAAGGAACATGTTCGGAATATTTTAGGCTTCTGTTACTCCTGTGATAGTAAATTTTATTGTCTGCTGTTGGGATTTATTATTTCGGAGGCAACCCAAATACCTCTTTGCACGGGGAGAGCTTCTAAAGCGGGAAGCCTGCTCCGCGTCGCGCTGGGGGAATTTCTCGGCCCGGGGTGTTTTATTTCCTAGCGTCGCTTGCCCTACGAGACGCGCAGGACCCGCGGCAAGTGCTCCGGGGCCTGGTGCTGGCAGCGCGGCGGGAGCCCCCCGCCTGCTCCCACGCGTGTCCATGCGTGCCGAGGGAGGGGGCCCCGCGCCACCCCGCCACCGAAGCCCTCTGCCCGCGGCGGGCAAAGCCGAGGACGGTGCGACGGGCCCGCAGCGCCCGGGCGGAGCCTGGATGCGCGGCAGGCAGGCAGTGATGCCCGCCCGCCCTGCCTCCTGCGAAACCCTAATTTCGCGTCCTGATCTTGCGGGTGGGTGTTGGTTTGGTGTGGTGTGGTCTGGTTTTGGTCTTCCCCCCACCCCCCCGCACAGGTTTCCAGACAGTCTTGCTCGCCTGGAAGCGGGGCGTCCCGGCAGGACGGTTCCCGCGCGGGTGCTCCCACTGGAAGTTTCGGAACTGCCGGGCTGTGCCGAAAGCCCGGGGGTGTGGGCATCCCCGCCGCCACCGCCTCTCCGCCGGAGCCGGGCTCCCCTCCTCTCCCCTCTGCACCGGCGGCGGGGGACAGCCCGGCGCTGGCCCCCCAGCTCCCCTCTGAAACACACCAGGGCTCCCCGCGAACTTCACAGGGAGCCTCCCCATACCTTCGCGGGACTATCGTTCTAAACGCTAAGCGGCTTCGCCCCCCCTTCCCCTCGCCCTTCCCGCGTGGGCGGCGGCTCCCTGTCCTTCCCCGTCCCCGTCCACGCAGCACCCCCCGCCCCCAGCCGCCGCAGCGGCAGGGCCGGCGCAGGCGGCGGCGCAGGCTGCGTGAAGGCGGCTGAGCTTCCCTCATCGCTGGAAAGCCAGCCTGGTATCTTCGCGCAACCCTGCCACGCTTCTGGTCTCCGAAAAGACCAGGCTATCGGAAATAACGGATCTGCTAGTCAGACGTCATTGAACTGTCGCCATTACGCATGAGCCAGTGCAGGCGCCACCTCATTTTCCTGATTTGGCATTGCTGACCGAAGTGAAAGTCATAGTGCTTTGCTCTAAAAGAAGCAGAGATGCTCGGGAGCAGAGCTGCTGGGTGGGCTATGCCCGGATTTCTGACCAGGAGCACATTTCAAGCAAAGAATACACACATTTCCCCGAAATTCATTGTTAAACTTCCTCTCGCTGGACTCTCGCTTGGCCTGCCGTCAGGCTGTGCAGCCAGTGCTTCAAACAGAATAGCTCTGACTGGATCCTTCAGGGAAAGAAAATAGGCTGTAGGTCATTAAAGCAAAAAAAGAGGGTTCTGATGGCTTGAACTGACAGGGTGTCGCCCCCCACCCCCCCCCACCCCCGCCGGTGCGCCCTGCCCGGCTGATGGGGACAGAGGGGGCCTGCTCGGGGCAGGAGCAATGGTATGGCTGAGGGGAAATCTCCTCTTCCCCTCGAGGAGGACAGGACTGCTTTCCGAGGGTCCCTCAGAGCATTAAACACCCTAGTTGGAAAAAGACTTCTCACCCTAAGGGACGGTGCTAATGCCGGGATACTCCCCCCCCCCCCCCCGACGCTCCCCATGGAAATAACACTTCGTGAAAGATTTCAAGGGACAAACTAGAGCAGGGCGCAGTTCGGTACGGGAGACTTTTTACTTCGTACACACATTACTTTTTCCAGTAAAAGCTTTAAACATCTATGTGTGTGCATGTGTTGGCCCCGCAAGAGTAAACTGGGAGGGAAATCCTGTTCTGAAATAGTTGAGACCTTCGGCCCGCACACCTCGGCCTAAGGACATGCGATGTTCTGTGTCAGCGTGTTTTACTGGCATGTTAGGCTGCTTTCAGCAGTGACCTTAAGTCATGAGCCACCTCCCTGCTCAAGATGATGGAAAATATCTTCCATCAGTACAGGTAAGAGTGAGCGGCAAGGAGTGCCAGCACACGGTTTAGGTCCCGGCCAATTCCTTCATCATTAATAGAAAAGCGAGCTGAAAAAAATACGTGCAAGGTTGTAAAACAAACAGACAGACAGACAAACAAACAAACCAAACCAACAAACCCCAGACCGACGGGCCAACCAACCAAAAGGCCAAAATGTAGAAAAAAACCCAAAACCTTTGCAGGGGAAAGTAACCCAGTGCAGATGTCACGAAAGGGCAGGAAACCAAAAAAGGGGCTCTTTTGGTGCCGAGCTCGTTCGCTCGGAGGGAGCTGGCGCGGCCGAGAGGAGCCCAGCCCGGCGCAGAGCCGGTGCCAGCGAAGGCGTGAGGGTGACCGCAGCCGCAGCTGCCGCTCTCTCCTGCTAGGGAAGGAGGAGGAACAAGGGAAATCGTGCATGTGCTTATTCCTGGGGGGACGTTTCCTCAGGCAGCTGCAGTTTTATCGCGGCTTCTCCCGGCCCCGGCCCCTTCGTCGCGATCTTATCGCCGACAATGCTTTAAAGAACAGAAACGAGCGCCCAGGCCTGGAGGAAAGAAAAAGCCTTGCTGGGTGAAGATTGCCCAAACCGGGGGATAAGGGGGGGGGGGGGGGTGTCGTTCCGGGTGCCTGCCCCCCCCCTCAGCCCCCCCCCCCCCCAAATTCGTGGCTTTTTCTGATCCTCGAAGGGCAGCGCCCGCTTGGCCGTTGTGCCTTAAACACGGCCAGGCTGGGGACACCACAGGACTGCCTGGATGTCCTCGTTTTCTGGATACGACCAGGGGATGTATCTGTTCGAGGGGCATTTTTTCCTCTCGACCGATGCTCGGCTTCCTTTGGCTCTGAGGAACACATGGCGAAGCACGACGGAAAATGGAAAGAGATGTGCTTGTGACTGTTCATTTCATCTACCAGAGAAACTTCTCCCAAATGACTGAAATCCAGAGCTGAGGCAGAATAATCTCAACCACATTTGGTTTTATAGTAAATGAATACTGCAGTCTATATAGTTGAACGGGAAGTCGAAAGCCAAATCGAAACCCTTGTCAAAATAAATACTCATCAGCAAATATTTTGATTATTTAAAAATGCTCTAACAAGTGTCTAGCATTTCAAAAGAAAATGAAAAAATGATGAGAGAGAAGCGGAGAGTCAGCCCGAGCGCCACATGCCTCGCAGCTCATCCCCGAGCCAGAGACGAGACGTTGATTAGTCTGCATTGTGTGGGGCTATAGGAATAGAGTCATAAAGTTTTATTTGCTATTTTCTCGTTTAGCGGCTCGCACGAGGCTCCCAGCCTCTTACATGGGGAAGGGCGCAGATTAAAACCGAGGTCCCGACAACATCTCAGGCTGCCCAAATCGGTGAAGATGCGGCGTGTGCGGGGCCACGGGTGATTCGGGGTGCCCCCGGAGTGTTGGGGGGAGGGGGTCGGCTGGTGCCGCTACCCCCTGTCCCCGGGGAGAACAAGCACCAGGGCCGTCCCCCCCCCCCGCCCCCCATGCCCCCGGCCGCGCAGGCTGTGGCACCGGCGCTCTGCCTTCTAGGGCTGCTAAAAATAGCCCAGAGACTACTCAGTTTTCTGGTCCGCAGGGCTCGAAGCTTGAAATGTCCAAAGCTGGCACGGTGCACGAACTGAAACCTTTGTAAAACTTATTTCCCTTAAAGTCTTTATTAACTACCCCCAAGGACCATGGCTGCTGCTGCT
Source organism: Haliaeetus albicilla (assembly GCF_947461875.1). NCBI lineage: Eukaryota > Metazoa > Chordata > Aves > Accipitriformes > Accipitridae > Haliaeetus > Haliaeetus albicilla. The sequence continues at coordinate 15,313,233 of NC_091516.1, forward strand.
TCTGCTCTTGCACGGTGGTGGTCTGGCACCTCCACGAAGCACACATGCTAAACAGATTAACATGCTTCGGCTGACCCATACTTCACAAACCGGGGATAGAGTTTCTCCAGCTCCATGTGGAAATTAACCTACATGTAGCAATGGTCAGCTGCAAAGAGGGAGTTCCCAAGCAATCTAAACAACCTACAGTTTTTTGTTACTTTTGGCCTTTCCCTCCCTTTCCATGATTAAATATTTATTAAAATAGGAAATAAAAGGGAAAAAAAAGGGGGGGGGGGAGGAAAAAAGCTGCTTCTTCCCCCTTGGCCCCTCTTCCCCTTTCGCTGGGCTTGTGCACGTACCTGCAAGAACTTTTCGTGCCAGTACTTTGTTGTTTTAGAAACGCGGGGCTTCTTTTAGAAAAGGCTAAAATCTCAGTTGCATGGCTTATTAAATGTTCTCGAAGGGCAGGTTAAGCGCACAGGTTTGGGAGAGTTACAACTGTTGGAAATACTTCAGTCGCCGATGTCCCCCCTCCCCTCATTTACATTTGAAAGCACGCTGAGGTAGAGCTGTTCGCAGTTAGCTGGGGAAGGAGTTTCCAGCGTGCTAACCCCACCACTTTCCCTGTAAGAGCCTCTTCGCCTTGTGCCTTTGAGAGATAGATCCTACTCCCTCGGCTGCAAGCTCCAGGTTTTCAGAGAGGGTAAGAACAAATAGAAGTAACTGTTGGCTTGTGTCACACGGGGCTGTCATGGTAATAAACACACGGCTTCTCCTCCAGGAATTCCTAATCCTCCCTGTGTGGCTCTAGCCCTGTGGATAATATCATTACAGGACTAAACAAATAAACAGTCTATCCGAATCAAGCGGGAGGCACTGGGGACCACAATTCCTCTCTGCAGAGATGATACAAGTAAATTTACACTCACGGCTTGGAGAGGGTCCAGTGGCTATGAATAGCTGCTCAGTTCTACAACGCTGGCTCTGGGCTGGGAAATGGCGCTGACCCTCCTGCTCTGTATTTGCTGCAATCAATGTGAGCTATTCAGGGCTGTGTTTTCCTTACTATCCTCTGCTGGGAACATCAAAGACCACTAACACTTTTATGAACCCGGGCTCGGGGAAGACGCTTTTACTGCAAAGTTGGAATATTAAACCAAGTGACATGAATGAGAGGTTAACGTGCTTCTGCCAACCAGGAGTTGGACTCTCATGAGATTTCCTGTTGTTCCGGCTGCTGCCTCGTATTTGATAAACTCGCTCACGTGCTGGGATGCACAGCCACATTCTTCCTCATCCTATAAAAAATAATATAAAAATAAAGGCGAATCCAGCTGCAATCAAGATCCAACACAACCAAGACATTTTGATAGCACTCTGTAAATTCCGGTCTCGAGTTGCAACAAATAACTTGAATGGCATATTGGGAACATTAGCATTTATACCCTCCCCCCCCCCAAATAAAAAAGACATCTATCAAACTTACCTGTATGAATCCGGCTCCATGTCATAAAAATTCCAAATCCCTGGACATTTAGCACCCTTGCCCCCCACAAATGCCAATTAATAAATCATATTTCAATGTGGTTTCAATGGTTTTCTATGCACTTCTAAAAAGATTTAGTTACTTGAAGTGCTACGCTTTCAGGGAGAGAGATGTTTTATTCCTTCTCAGACAAACAGAGGAATAAATTGTTGTTTTCCTGTCTGTACAGTCTCTTTGCAATAACTCTTCTGAAATCTGTTTTCTGCAACTGCAAATGCTGGAGATGCCTAGCTCAAATGAAATCTTTCCTTTTTTATAAAAACAGCAATAAAACCATCACACCCAAAGTGTGCCCTAAAGCATGGGCTCCTACAGAGCTGTGCTCTTTCAGTTTTTTATTGACATTATCTTAGACTGTGCTGCAAAAGTCTTCTGTGCAGGAACTTCATATCCTCTATGGCTACAGCCTCCTTGGGAGGTGCTTTTGGGAGTGTACTGCTCAGGATGTAGTTTATGTGTTTGCCTCCTTGCTGGTGTCCATCAAAGTTCTGTGAACAACTGGCCAACTTGGGTGACTGCTGACTGCACTGACAGTGCCTGGTGCTGAGCTTTGCATCCCAAAGTGGAGAGGGAAAGAACTCCCTGGGCTTTTGCGCTGTAGCCTATTCTGAGACTTGCTTGCTGAAGCAAGAAGGAGCCACTTAGTCCCTCTACCAGCTTCTTTCCCAACAAATTGGTATTTTGCCCTTCTTTCTTTCCTGCCAGCCAAGCTCTGGCCTGTCTTGGGTCTTTACTTTGATTTGTCTCCAGGCATTTGCTAGCAGTGATAGTGACAAAGCAGAGGAAGGGCAACACCTAGCTGCCTTTTCCGCGAAGTGGGATTCATACTCAAAAGCCCTTTTCCTCACCACACAACTGTGCTGAACCTGGGAAAAATGACCTACTGATAAGCTACCTGGTAACCCCATCTCTTGTTAGTGCAGTGATGGACAGAAACATCCTGAAGTGCAGCTGTGCTGGGGAGAGGGTACAATTCGTTTTCTTGGAAACTGCTGAAGAAAGGACTAAAATTTGTGTTTCATTGTCCAGGGATGTAACTCATCTATTAAAACTAAGAGGTTAGCAGTTCAGTCCCCAGGGGAGGAGAGCTCAAAGAAGAAATCAGATTTATTCCCTTAATAAGATGTGTTCAGAGTACAGGGATATTTTCTTAGCATGGTTCCTCATGGCCATCAAATCACAAGGATGATTTTAAGATCTGCTTTGCCCTCCCCAAGCTGTGCAAATTCCTAATGTTAAGCCAGGGCTTCTTACTGGGGAGCTTATTAGCATGGGAAGTCTGTCACTGCAGAGGAGACCCTGCAGCTCTCCATCCACCAAGCGCAACGCAGGGGGACAGCAGTCAAAGGAGCAGAATTGCCAAAGTTACTGGCTCCTACTGCCCTTTTCCATTAATAAATCCCACCACAATGCCATTGGCTGTGGCCTCCTTTCCATTGTCATAAAGCTGGAATCAAAGAACGTGACTGCTTTTATTGGCAAAACTTTCGCTCCATCAGTGACGTCAAAATGCAGGAGGCGGCTGAGGGTTCACCAGCAGCTCAGTGCAGAGCGGGTTTTCTGGGTGAAAGGAGCCTTCTGTCAATGCGCCTCCTGAGACACTTAGGTTTAAGGAAATGTTTGTACTGCTCTAGAAAAAGAGCTGGCCGGGTGTTTTTCTTTTGTGCTTAGGCACTCTGAAAGGAATTCCTGTGGGCACAATTATCTCACATATGGTGAGTCAGAAACAAAACAAAACAAAAAAAAAGGCCAAAGGGAAAAAAAGGAGAGAGAAGAAGAAAAAAAATCAAAGGTCACTTGGATGCTTTGGCCCGGCACAGGAAAGGGGAAAATCCACCTTGGAGGATACAATTTAGTCGAGGAGAGCTGGAAACCCATGGTCGAAGCAACAGGATACTGAGAACAAGCAGTGGCCCAGTTAAAACCGCTGAAACAAATCCCAGTCTCTGCAAACTGTAGGAACAGCGCGTCAGCATTGCAAATGAAACGGAAAGTGTATGTGTGTGTATGTGCAGAACTTTACAGGACTGTACATTCTGCACCCAACAGCTTGTCTGGAACAAAACGTCAGAGTTTGATAGAGAAAGAAGTTGCTAGGGGGCAGCCAACCTTGCCTTATCTGCACTACTACCTGTGCTATTCACCATCAGCTGCTTAATGGATCCTACCCAGATCTTGTGTGATGGTGCACAAAACAGCACTTAGTCTTTGCAACATCTCTGTTGAAAAGGTTAGAGCAAATTAAGCCCTATGCACAGAGGGGAAAATGAGGCTTTACCCCCAGCCAAACAGCCAGTCACAGGCAAGAAGAAAATGTACTGACTTTGCTCAGCCTCCTCTGATAGGAGGCGAAGCAGAATCAAGGACAGGTGTTACTTCAGACAGATTACCTGTGCAGGGCAGTGGTACCAACTTGAATCCAGTAGCCAGCAGGGGCTGGTTCTTTTTCCCATGAAGAAGCTCTCTTTAAAATTCAAAGATCCCACAGTGTCTGGAAAATCTAAAACTCTTTTCAAAACTATTTTTTAAACTTAATTTAAAAATCCATTGTAATTTTGTGATTAAGTAATTGTATATTATGTCATAACTTGATTGATTAGATGCTCTTATTAATACTTGTGTTCATTCTTCCAGGATCCTTGGCTACTTCACTACATCTAGCTTGCCATATGAATGCAAACCTTTTGCTGCACTTGAATTCAAATTTGCTTCATGTCCAAAGTGTTTCAACACCTGCTCACCTTTAAGCATCTGTGCAAATTCCAGGACTGGAAAATATGGGAGGAAATCCTGAACTTCCACGGCCTGTCAGTGCCGCCAACCATATATCTTCATCCATATGGGCAACAGCTTCAGGCTTTTTCCTAGAGGACATTGACTGTGTGCCACAACGCATTGTGAGGCTGGTATCAACACATGTATGGGTCAGGGACCATGTCTGAGCCTGTTTCCTGGGCTGGGTTTACAGAATGGGTATGGATGAAGCCCTTGAATCAGAGCATCAGCTGATGCATAATGTTCTGCCAGGATATTTGGCCTCAGTGGAATCACACCAAGGATGAAGGTGTAAGACCAGCAGTGGGGAATTATGGTGTATCATAAGCCTTCCTCGGCATTAACTCTGCAGCATGTTTGAGTTCCTTCTCAGAGCGGTAGGGGATGGATCAGACCACCAGCTTCTAAAGCTTCCAACAGAGCTTATTTGATTTGCTTGGTGGGGTAGCTAGCACCTGGTAGATTATCAGTTTCTCTGGCATTTTTTCCCCCTGAGTGACAGCAAGGGCAAATCAATAGATACGGTAGATACTTAGGCTGTCTGCATTTTTAAAAATTGTTTATTTTTTTCTTTTCATTATAAGTAACAGAAAATAACTGATGTTTTTATTTGGAGAAAATACGAAACAAAGTGCTGATTCACTTGCTACTTCATATGTGTTAACCCCCTTCAAAAAAACCTCAACCATCAAGCCTTAGCTTGTGCATTCTAAATATTTGATCAAGGGGCCAAAAGATGACCTGGAAAATATGTTTGTGCAGGCTCCCTCGTTCCCCCCAACTTCAGGGTCACACTCCCAGGGTGTTGTTCCACTGCTGTGTGTGTCACAGCAGAGCAATGAGCCCAGCCTCCTTCCCCTGCATGCCAGCTACTGCAGCTGCGTGAGCAAAGCTGCAGAGAGAAGCAAGGCTGCCCTACTCTCAAGTTCACAGGAGAGCTGGAATGCAGCATAACAGTGCACTGCTTGGGCTCTCAGATGGGATAACGGCAGTAATCATTCATAATTCTTGGTCAGCTATGCCATCACAAAGGTCTGTGAAAATATTTTCATTAGGTCCAGTTTACCCATGTCCTAGTTTCAGCCAAACTCCCTGTCACAAGGCCAAAAATCATCTTCTCTATAACTACATTGACTTTGGGATGCATGTGGTCAACCCTCAGTCACTATGCTTGAAGCTGAGATAAAATCAGATAGCACACTTATTTTTCTGTAGCTTTCTATTGTTGGACAGTGGTGGTGTTCTTGTTTTGCTCTGATCCATTTTAGGAGTGTGAGTATCTTGTATCTCTGATCTCCTTAGTAAAGACTAGGGAAGATATCTTTGTTATTATTTTTAGTAATCATCTGATTATTTTTATTCCAGTCAATTAGTTTCTGATCTATGGAAAAAAACCTTCTGTGAGGAATTAAGCTGCATATAAGGATTATAAATAATGAAGGTTGTGTGAAGAAAAGTCTATGGACTGATTCATCTTCACTAAAAAGCTCCAATGTGAAATACATGGGTTTGCATTAGAGTCTCTGTTATGATCAGTAAATCTGTGTACATCTGCTAGAAATGCATTGGCTATGGTAGATGTATACAGATGCAATGGAAAGCAGAATTTGCCTAATAATTCTGTAGCTTTGATCCTGTTATAAATATAAATTACTTGGCTTTCAAGAGCAGCCTCCCAGAAATCATAAGATTGTACCCTGCATGTAAGTACTGCGCATGTGTGGAAAAGTTGTACTGTTTGTTTTTCTGGCACAGAACTGACTTTAAAATGAGATTACTTAATTGAAGAAAACATTTCCTGACATGTTGCAAATCAACATTTGAACCAAATCTTCTCCTTTTGCGTAAGGAGAGGATGAGTGCACTCTAGCCTGTTTAATCCATGTGGAGCTCAATGAATTCATTTTAACCACTGAGGCATTTGATTGGTAAAACATAATGTAGCCCAGTGTGAAGCAGCTTGCCATCAGTTAAACAGTTTTGCTCAGTCAGATTGCTTTGATAATTATTTGTCTTGCAGGGCATCTTCCATAATTCCTTCAGAGAGGCTCTAGCTCCACAGATAGAGTGACAGACCAATACAGACAGGGAGACTGATTCAGAGAGCACAGGTATTTATAAACACCTGTGGTTGACTGTTACTGAGTATATTGTCATTTGGGTATACTCTCTATATATTTACACCAACTTTAAGTGTTTTCTAAGCATATGTATATATATATGTATAAAAAAAGAGAAAGTGTGTGTGAATATATATTTACTAGAATCACTTGGCAATAACATTTATAAATTTGGAATTGTGTTGGGTCATCTTCCAGACAACAGGAGATATCAAAAGGAGCCCAATTTAATGAGACCAGAAGTCTAAACAGCATTAGTGCTGTTAGTGCTAGAATTTATTTTCTCTGGAGTCATTGCCAGTGAGTTAGCTATCTTCCATTTTGAGTTGTAGAGCAACAGAATTATGTCACTATTTGGAAAATATCTGGAGAGAGGAGGTGATGGAAACTGGGTCACCAAAGGGGACCTCAGGGTCCTGAGTCCCAAGAGCATCCCTTGCCTGTGGTAATACCCTAGTCTTTTCCTGGGTGCTTTTTCTGCTGTCCTTTTCCTGCCCCATGTTCCTGTTTTGCTGAAGGTCATCCTGAGGCATCCTGGTGTCTGAATGACCTTCCTAGTCAGGGGGACTTTTCTGTTTCAGGCTTGCCTTGTTTAACTGGTCATAAGATGGACTCCCCAGGAAGTCAGCTCTACCATTTTGTTTGTTAATGACTCAATTTTGAAATCTCACCCTTTCTGCTTCCCCACAGGGCAGATGGCAATAGCCACACAGATCTCAGTGAAGGATCCTGATTGCTTGATTATAATCTTTCCACTACTCTGCCATGCCAGCATCAAAAAACCCCCTGACAATATGCATTATAATTTCAGCACACACCTTGTATTTTCTTCTGTTAACTGTGAAACAGAGATGTAAATAGTTTTCACAATACAGTATCTCTTGTTAGTAACAATAACCTGATTTTGTGAGGGTTTAATAAAGGGTGATGTATAGATTGCTTTTATCCCCACAGAAGAGTCTAGTCAGCATTATTAAGCATCTGCACCCATTTTGCTTGCAGAGGCTTTGCAAAGGTGGAGTCCAGAAGTCAGCTACAGAAGGCAAGATACACTGGGCACCAGAACAGGTTGCTAATAGCAGTGTTTCCATTGATTAGGCTACCTAACCAATGTAGGACACCTATATCCAGATTTAGTCATCTACACAAGGTATTTCATATTTAATTTCTAATATATATTTAGTTAGGGCTGTATTAAACATAAAGGGTCTTTCAGCTTTTGCCACAAAGTGTTGGTTTTCAGCTATCTATATTCAGAAATGAATATTAACTTTACCTGATGGTATTATACTGTTTATTATTTTACAGAGGTGTTCTTCCTACCAGCTTTTGTGCACATGGGCACTTTTATGCACACACATGTACACACACATGCGCACAAATCATTCAGACTGTAGCCAGATGTATGCAGCTACGGGCTGAAGAAAGTATTTTGTTGGAATTCTAAGCAAACCGAGAAAACAGAAGGGATGTTTTGTACTGAAATTCCTTTCATCTCTTTGCATGGCATCACTAGCAAAAAAAATACATTTCCTATGCGTTAAGTGAATAAAATGGGTTCAGAAATATTCTGATATTCTAGGTGCAAGAGGGAAGATGTAGTGAAGTTACAAATCTCATCCACAGTACAAAGCAGTAGGGGTTTTGTCTTCAAATGTACATTTTTTTCCTTTCTAAACTTTACACTAGATTATTAATTTCCTTAAGCATACTTTATGTTGATAATTCCATACCATTTCTGCAGCTTAATGTTAAAGTTAAGTTTACTGACAGACACATTAAAATGTTTTACTGTGTGAACTCACTGAATATAGTACTTGCTTTACCTGTGTACAGAACATGATTTACATGATTTCCTCATCCAAACTCTATAAATCACATCTATTGCACATTAAACCACCTCCAACTCTCCATAAATTTGTTTACTAAAATGTCTTTAGTTCTCTTAGTGCATGAACAATAATTCACGTTGAACTGGATAATACGTCTATAAGTACTTTATACTTGACTAATCTACAACATGAAATAATCATTCCTTAGGAGGCTATAATGAAAAAAATTCTGCCCAGTCCAGATTTGCTACACAGATATAAAAAGAAGCCTAATTAAAGCATGGGTTGTTTGTTTGGTTTTTTTCCTGTTTTGTTTTTGTTTTTGTTTGTTTTTTTGTTTGTTTGTTTTTGTTTTAGTCTCCTGTAACTGGAAGAAATATAATCACTTTGGGCTTAAACTCTCCTGAAATGTTTCAGCCCATCTTCAGGAATCTACACTTACACCCATTAACACAGGATCTGCTGAAGAGTGACATAATAATACCGTTTTCTTTGGAGAACCAAGAATCTGATGTTTCAGAGAAAGTTAAAACCTTCTGTGAGACTTCCTTTACTTGAATAATTCTTTAAATAAAGCAGCTGGGCTTTCCCCCAGATTATGTGCAGATCATCTGATCACAGGGATTTTTTAAATATCCAGAGCAAAATATAATGGCACTCAGGTACCAGCTAGACTGAGGACTCTTCCACAGAAGGCATAATTCAGTGGCAAACATGTGGCAGGAACAAAGTCCCAGTAAGTGGCTCCAAAGACCCAGCAAGGTGGTGATGGTTCTAGAGAGGATTGTTCATGATGACTTAGATGCAACTTTTGGCTCAGGAAATCCCCAGGATGCTGGCTACCAGAAGACAAAGGATGCCAGAGGAGGATCACTTTATCCTTGCCTGGCTTTTCATAATCCTTTCCTTGATATTTTCCCCCAGCCAGAAGCAGAGAGAGACTCCTCTCTCAGCCATAAAAACCTGTGGGCTCATGCAGTGTTGCACTGCTCATGTTCATGTATCTAAACAACAAAGTTCTGGACATTCTCCCTCCCTATCATAGATGTGTAACATTTCTGTGGTAATTCAAGCATTAATTTGCAAAGCAAAGTTGTTTTAGAAGAGTATGTATTTGTAGCTGTTTCTAATGTAGCACGTTTGATTTTTCTCTGTATGTTCTCTTGCAATTATTTTCCTTTGTTTCTTAATTTACTGCTTTCGTATTGGCTAATTTGGTTCCTCTGTATATCTCTCATGCCTGCCTTGCTGATTTTCCTGTTCTCCCTATGGTAGGCCTTACTTTGTGGTATTTAGCCACCCTGCATTCACTGGTGGCTCCACTCCCCAAAGCTGGCTCCACTCCTGCTTATTAACAATCACCAAGAGACTGTGAAGCTGGATTCTGTAGAGCTCCAAATTTATCTCTGCAATGATGACAGCCAAAAACACAAAAGACAGCAAGAACTGCATGTTCCACTAACCCCACACCAGCTCCTAGCAAGTGGCTGGGAGTCACACGCTTGGAAATTGTTGGACTGTTGCTTGATGTCATGGTCTAGTCATCAGACCACAAGAAAAAAGAACAAGTATGTAAAGTACAATCCTTGTTCTTCTACCTCTGCTGATTTTGTAACATGGGGACAGCATTTGTCTTGCTCTGATTATTTTTGGAGGGTCATTAGTTAATTAGGAACTGAAAAATACTAATTGGTAATAAAACACTTTCACATTTGAGACTTAAGATGCTTCTGCCGATGAAGACATTTTCAGTTCCCAGCTGTGCCAAAAGCAAAATAATACAATGCAATTGAGAGTCCTCTAATTACAGATATAGTTCTTCTCAGTTTTCATGTGGCACACATTTTATAGGTTTAAGAGATATCAGTAATTTTAAAATGCATTCCTTACTTGTAGTTTGATGGCAAAAACACATGAGCAAATTAATCAAACCCAACCATTCACTGCAATGTGTTGACTAGCAAAGCATAAACGTGATACACAGACCCATATAGCTCGCATGCAGTCAATTACTGTTTCTCAGAGTTATGATGGCAAAAGCAGCAGTAGAAAATATTTTCTATAATTGTTTTCTCATCTTGTAAAATATCATAACTCCGTCTATCTCATTATCCATGCTTTTGCAAGGCAGTCCTTTCATCTTGCAGGGCTTTACTGAATGAAGAGTTATGCTTGCTTATTCCATTTGACCTCCATGTTATTTGTATTTTTTTCCTTTCAAGATTTGACACACAGAAAAGGACTGAATATTCCAGCAGCAGTTGTTGGCTTTCTGCAGTGTCCTGAGACCTCTCAAACTTGTAAACTGGGGTTTAGAACTTTCATCCTTTTGCTAGACACAGGTCAATGTGTGCAGAAATACTACAGGGCTTAATTTCTATCTAAAGTGTGATGCAATTACAGCTTTTATCAGAAGTTTGTAGTTATTCTTCACTCTTTTCTTTTGCTGCCTGTAACCATTCATCCTAATCAGTTAGCTATAATTTTTAGGGCAACAGCAGTGATACCATCCCGCTGGCTATTGCTTTCTTCTTTAGCAGGTGAAATGGATCTCACATCCTCCAACCTCTTCTGTGTTCCAAGACTTGAGTTCCAAGTCCAATTTCAGCAACTGCAAGAGTGATCAAGCTAAGTTTTGGGGATCTTTGTTTGTACTTCAGTAATGATTTGCATGAGGTTCTTGCTATACAAAGCACTAGCTGCAGGGAAAATAACAGACTTCACAACATTTGTGAAACAGAAAGACACTTGTCTAGTTGTTTAGATAAGCATATGTAAAACGTCAGAAACAACAACAAACTACACCTGTGGCAACACGCTACAGAGCAGATGGGTACCCCAGTTGCAGTATTAGAGGCAATGGCACATGTTACCACTAAAAGTCTGGGATCTGAAGACAAAGGTCCCTTTCTGACTTTGGCAGGTTCTTCCGTTTCTCATGCTGTTGATGAAAGACCTGTCTATTCAGCATGACATAGCTGAAGCAAACACATGGTTTGCACCAACATGCATACAAGCTGCATACTGTAATTTAGAGATGTCCGGTTCTTGTTAGGTAGGCTCTGTTGGATTTTTAGAGTAAACAGAAGGGAAAAACCCCACCTCTTTAGAATTACACCTAAGAGGGAGGTCTAGTACATCACCAGCTGACCAAAGGAAGCAGTTATGCTAGTGCTGCTGCAGCCACTGACCACTGCTAAGTTAAACTACCTTGTTATATACCCACTCCTGTAAGCAGCTTGTCTTTGTGACTCAGTAACGAGATTGGAGGTGCCCAGTAGAAAACTCACAGTTCGCTGGGATGTGGGCATTGCCTTATCCGAGGTTTGTCTTTATGACTTTCTCATTTTAACTCAAGCTATAAACATGATAATCATTAACGTCTCTCTGCTCGGAATACACTGACAGTCTTGTTTGTGCATTGTGTATTTGTGTAAGTCCCAGATGCTAATCAGTAATTTCAGGTCTGTAACCAGGCATGGTTACTGGTTAGTGAGTACAGAGAAGGTGAGCAGAAAAGAAGGGGATTTTTTTTCATGTTTATGAAATACACATTTCTAACAACTCCCTTCAGTTGTTCTCTTTCATGACTTCATTTTAAAAAAATGGAAGAGAAAAGCCCTTTGTAAACCAGATATTTCTTATCGACGCTTACTCCAACAGCTTCACTTCCAGCCTCCATTTCTGTGTTAGACTGGCCAGCAGGTTGTGAAATCATAAGGCAGCTCGCTCAGAATTTTCTGATATCTATCATCAGCTGGCTAGGGAGTGGGTTAAAAAAAAGCCAAGTGAGCCAGGGGTCTAAGCCTCAGACCAAGGGGAGTGAAGGAAGCTGGATTCCTCTCCTCAGGATGGCAGAAGGATTTGCTTCAGGTGGTGTAACTGAATGGTGCACCTCCACTCCCTGTCTCCCATGTGGTGAGAGGATCTGCTCTGAACCACTGCATGACAGCATGTTGACCTGTCACCAGGGTGCTGGCCTTGTCACCACAGTTAGCTGGGTAGGTTGGAGAAAAAGGGAAAACACATATGCTTATGTATTCACACGCACCTTTAACTTGGCTTTGAAGTGTAGCTTTGTCTTCAGGTATGCCTTGAGAGACACTGATGTGTGGGAGGCATAAATCTAGTTCTAGAGCCACATGATTTGAAATAAAATTAATGCAATGTAGGTAACTTCCAAGTCCTTTAGCTTCAGTGCCAAATAACGCTTGTAACTGAATAGAGAGGCAGAGAACGGTACAGAAGAGAGTCATACGGGCTGCTGTGCCTAAGCCATGTTCAGAATGTTTGCTTGGGCTTTCTTCCCAAAGACACCCACAGGCCATTTAGGAGGCCAGTGCAGCTGAAAGCTGAGCCTGCCTGTGCAGGAGAGGGAGGGAGAGGGAGTCTGAGCTGAGAGGTACTTGTTCCCTCTTTCCTTCCACAGGAGTGCTGACAGCGTTGTTTATGAATGGCAGCTCAGCCTTGGGCCAATCCAGAAAAAAGTTAATTAAAAGATAACTCAGTCAGATGTGAACATGAACTTGATTTCAGAAATTACTTGGGATATGAGGTATGAAAATAAAATGAAAAGAGCAGAAAAGCCATGGTGTTAGAGGCAGGAAGACACATTTAGCTGTTCTTGCTTTCACTGCCCAGGAGGAGGGATCTGCCGTAGCTTGCCTTTCCTAGCGTATCTGCTACACTTGAAGTGAGTTAGGCCCCAACCCAACCTGTCTGGTGCACTTGGGATAAAGTAATGAGAACACAAAATACAAGGTTTACCCAGTCAGACCAAAGTCCATATAGTTTCATACCTTACGACAGATGCTAAGGGAAGGACAGCAGAACAAGGCAATACTCCCATGCGAAGCTCCTGCCACTGGGTTGTCTGCAGAGGACCTAATGTGGGCCAGATAGATCTGCGAGGCACTCAGCTAGGTAGCTCATCTGCCAGGCTACACTGATCACAGCTTGCCCTGTGTTCAAAGTGTCCCATTAGCCTCAAGTTTTGTAGTTGCTCTAGACCTTTCCTTACTCCAGTACTGTGGGTCCCTGCATTACTGGGAGCCTCAGCATGCTGTTGAAGAGCCTCTGCTAGCCCTGAACTGTCTGGCCCCTGCAGGTTGCCCACATTTACATGAGCCCAAGCTCCTAGTTTTATAAGGGCCACCTGTTGGCCTTCAAACACTGCTCTTTCGGGCTTCAATCATGTTTTAACTAATTTAATGAATGTGTTTCAGTGACAGGGTTAATAAGTAATCAGCTAATTAGGGGCTTTCTCACAATATATTCAAGGGGCAGAGTTAAGGTTGTGTGACCATTTCACAATTTGGACTCCTAGGGTTAGAAACATTCTTTTAGCATGACTATTCTATTCATTACTGCTGGGTCCTTTCTCTTATTTACTGTATGAGACACCACGGGGTCCATTGTCTCTAATACTAAGGAAGCTGGAAAAAGGAGGCTTCATCGTAATATTTTTCCCTTCCTTTTTCTAAACTGCTTTTCCAAAACTATGATTGTAAGAATGGAATTTGTTTCTTGTGGGATTCCAATAGCAAGCGGATGCGCAGTGAGGAAGGCATGGAAAAAACCCCGCCTCCAGCACAACCATCTTCAGCTGTTCAGTGTTTTGCTCAGTAAGGCTTCCACAGCATCTGAAGAGCCAACACAAATGAGAAAACCCCTGCACAAGAGCTAATAATCCTACATATGACTTTTGACTGAACTTGTCTGACTAATGTGCTTTAAAGCAAAACCTCGTGCTTACCAAATCCAACTTGGAATAGTTTCTTTGGCCTCTAGTTCCCTGGCATTCAAGCACTGCTGATTAAATATCACACCAAAGAACTCCAATAATTCTAACTTGCAGCAGTTCCAGGCGTCCAAAGACAACATTGTTTTGCATTGATTATTTTTCTGAAAGACTGTTTCTCTAGGATATATTGAGGCCAAACGCTTCTATGGATTCAATCAACACAGCATCACTGAACCCAGTGATGCAGAGCTAGTTTGCCTCAGCTGATAATCTGGCACATTTGTATTCCTGCCTACTTTTTATGGGATTAAAGCAAATCTAGCTGCTCAGGTTATGGCTGAATGACTGTAGATGCCAAGCCAGTCGACCACACCAGTCTAGATCCTAAGAAACTAATTGGGGTAGCTTCAGAGCTGCTATGCAGAGTTGTCAAGGGCACAAGGTGAGGGATAAAATACCCACTAAGTGAGAAAATATGATATAATAGACAGTTCTTCAGTGACTTCGAGTATAAGCTTTTGTCATTAGAAATGTATTTGCCTTTAAAAGCTCCACCTGTTACTTTCTAAGTCAAGATTTGCATCCTACTGAATATGTGACTAGTCTAAAATTCAACTGCACAGAAAGATGTGTTTGGTCAGCGCAGCAGGCCTGTCTTGTGAATGACATCATCAGTGGGAGCAAGGTCTTTGGCTTCAAATGAAGAAAGTCAGTCTTCCACTAGGCATTTTACAACATAGACCTGGCTGTGGTTTTGGGGTTTGTATTTTTTTTTTTCTTTCTCCTCTGGCAACTCTTGCTCTCTGTTTAAGGAGTTACAACTCCCAGCTGCTCACTCTGCTCTGGTGCTGGAGGTTATTGCCCCTCTGGAAGACCCAACAAAACAGAGCATGTGCCCGCCCCTTGGCAGGTCCTCTACAAAGCCCAGCTACACCACTGATGAAAGAGCTTTTCCCTGTAGGTCACAGAGCAGCAGCAGTAGCACACAGAAAGCTGGTACCACAGCAGTGGTCTAAATTTCTCTGATGCCAAATAATATCAAAGTTATTTTGTGTGGATACTATTGCAGTATCTCAGTATCTCCATGGTCAGTTCTGGACACCTCTCTGAGGCCAATTTTATGTCTTTTCTGAGCAGTCCATCTCTGCCCTACCCAGCCCCCATTCCTCTCCATGAATGCTGATAATTTTGGAGAAATAACTACTGTGAAGGATTCAAGTGACACCACTGTTCCCTGCATCGGACTGAAGAGTAGTGGTTGAAACCAGTGCCAGCATTTGCCTGTACCGGCTTTGGTCTGGTATCTTGCACCACGTAGGGGAGCAGTACCTTACACCTCCACAACTTCGGAGTGCAGCATCAGGGATGCCATTCTAAGCTGCTTTCTAACAGCTCTAGGGAAATCCAGTGAAGAGTAATAGTGATGGAGAAATAAGGAGCTGAAAGAAAAGAGAGAGAGAGAGAGAGAAAGGGGAAGGGGAAGAGAAAGAGAGAGAAAGACCTTGTACAGACTAGAGTTAGTAATGTGACTATTGTTTTATTCATGCCAATTATTGGTGTCCCTTCTTCTCTTGGGGTATAGCTCATGCATGCACCCCAATTTCTCTCAAGTTTGTCCGTTGCTTGCAAGCTCTTTCATGGTATCTTTGAAAGCAGCCCTTGAAGGAAGATTGTGATCATCTCCACAGCTGTACGATGGGGTTAAACCAGCAGATGCCCCCTCCTTTCTTGTAGAGCACCTGCTTACAGGAGTTATGCTCTACTTCACCAGGGTGTTTGAAAGGGTTGAAAAAACAGCGAGATGAGGAGACATGGCCTGGGTACAGGTGTCAGGGCACATTTTGTTGAGTGGGGTTAGCACATTGGGCTGAGGTCCTGTGCAAGACCAAGGGAGGCAGCAAGGAGGCACGTACCAGCACCACCAGTGCAGGGGTGGAGTGAAAACGGCTGAGATCAAAGCTGAGTCTATGCCAAAGGAAATGGAAGGGGAGGAAAGCAGGCAAGGAGGAACAAAAAAATAAGACCAGGTATTGCTGAAGAGAAAGGGGTGTTGAGACTTCACATAGTCTGAATGTGCTCTGAAAAGCTAATAGTTTTCCCTCCTTTTCCATAAGGTTGTTCTTGTAGGGGCAGGGCAGCCAATTAAGAATGAGGGTATGAGCATGAAAATTTGCCATCTCTGAGGAGGAACAAGATTCAGAGAGCACAAGGTGCTTTGGGAAGGGATAGCTTTTTCCTGAGTCCCCAAGGAACTGATAGGTGAGACTGTACTTCCAGATGATGGGATTCTGAATAAATGTGTTAAATCAAATCTGGTAGTATCTGCCTAGAGGATAGCAAATGTAGTATGTATTTTTTTAGGAAAAAGGAAAGTGGTAATCTGGAAAGCTAGTCCTTTTAATCTGATATCAGCAGCATGCCAGTTTTGCAAAAAATTTCTAAGACAAGAATAGTTACACAGATGGAAATTAGTGAAAAATAGGATTTGAGTTAGAAGAAGGTGAAACATGCCAAACTAAAATAATTACTTTCCTTGATAACTACATTACTAAACAAGGGAAATGAGTGATCTATTTTCTCTCAACTTCAGTAAAGCATGTCACATGGTATTATATAAGAAATTATCAGTTTATGTGGAGAAGATATGGGAAATAGTGGAAGATCAACAAGACAACCACAGGAGTTATATGGAAAGGGGAAGCATCTGGCTGGCTGAAGGTTACTGAGAGAGCTCTTCAAGGATTAATCTTGAGCTAAACTTTTTAAAGCATTTAATTAATGACAGCAATAATGACTTGGTAGCAAGCATGGGAATGTGCTAATGACATTTGTTATCAACACAGAAGAAGGGCGTATGGTAGTGAGCCAGAATATATGACAAGAAAAGCAGAATTACTTTGGGTTTGAAGTAATAGAAATAGGGTAACAGTCATTAGTGCAAATTGAAGGATCATGTATTTACTGCTAAGTAACAGGGATTTTGTGATAAAATTTAAGCTTTCAGTTGAAAATAACAGGAATAGAAAATAGATATGGGCATGATATAGCAATAAGGAAGTCAAGTGTGGTTATAGTCTATGTCAAAAGAGGCATTTCCTCTAAAAAAAAAGGGACCACTGCTACTCTCTTGGGTACCAGTGAGGTCCCTGAAATAAAATGTGCCTTTCTGGGCACCTGTCTTTCAGGAAGAAGAAGTCAAACAGGAACAGAGGCCAAATAAGGCTGACTGGGAGTGCACTTAGGGGAACAGAGAACAGATCTTGCAAGAGAAAACTAGAACTGCTCAGCTTGCTTAGCCCAGCAAAACAAAGGCTGAGAGATGATCTGTTTGCTGCTCAAGCAACTACAAGGACTGGCATATAAGAAAGAAAAAATAGCTTAATGACAGCTTAATGGTATTCTTATCAGAAAGACACAAGAGTCTGAAACATCTAGGAAAAAGGTTAGGCTGGGAACTGGAAAAGGTTTCCTCAGGTTCAGAGGGGTGTAGTGCTGTGATGGGCTCCTGGCTGGAGCAGGAGGAGAGGACAAGACCATACCTGCTTTTGGGGGAAGCTTGTTCAGATCAAGGGAAGGATGCACCCCAAGACAGACAGCGTAGTCTGAGGAACTTTTTCTGTACTCCTAAATATTCTTGTTCCTACCAGCTGATGCCAACTGTTCACCTCCACACATAGGGAGCAGCCCTGGTGAAGAATGTTTCTTAGGCAGGCTCAATCTCTTTGGTTCTTCCTGTGTGGCCTCAAATTGCTCTCTATTTAGGGCATGTGGTAGAGCACCACAATCTAACCCAGGGCCTGTAAATGGTTTGTAAGAGGTTCCGTGAGAAAATTCTGTGTTTAAAATGTGAAATGTGTTTCAAATTTTGGATGGGCACAGAGGTCATGTGACAACCACCCTGCTTCCCTATTGGAAGAACGTACCTCCTAGAATTGTGTTTCTTTGCAAATACTCATATTTAGGGCCCCAGCATTCATATTCTGAGAATATTCTGACATATATTCTTCAAATTGACTGCTTCTGCAAATATTCCTGCCAGCAAATTAATTTGCAATTCTCGAGCCAAAGGGGTGTGAAGGCAGCATGAAGTAAAACCATTTTTTTTTCAAATGAATAGTCCTAGAAAAATTTTCAAGGAATACACTTAGCTCCTGGAGGGACACAGGAAACAGAGTGCTAGACAATCAGGAAGAGCAAGATGAGGAACAGAAAGAGACAAACTGCATGAGAGAGCCTGAGGCATGTCTGAGGCAGACTTTAAAAACAACAAGGACAAATTTGAGTTGAATAGGGAACCAGGGAGGCTGCCTGAGGATAACGTGAACGTTGATCCCTGACACTTGTGAAGGAGAGAGTCCTGTGCATCTGGGTGAGCCCACACACAAGAAAATTCAACAGCCAAACTTAGAGGAGCAGAGACATTTCCAAGGTAGACAACCAGGCTGTGGAGTGGAAGGATGAGGTCTACAGCTGCTGAGAAACAGAGACAGAAGATATGGAAGAAGAAGGATTAAGAATGAGGAAATATGCCAGTACAGCAGTTGGGAGGAGGTAAACCACAGGTGGGAGCTGAGTAAGATGGGGAAAAGCAACACTGCTCAAAATTTCAAAGTCAAACTGGAAAACTTGCAAGATTTGTGTGGTTTCAGATTGAAAGGATGTAAAACCACTTGCACAGGACATGTATCATTGAAGGGTTGAAGCAGAAAGCTTTTCAACTCTGAACAGAGTTTTGGGTTTTTGATCAAACCACAGACCAAGAAAACAGTTTTGAGAGTGGGGGTGGGAAGCTATGTTTCATTGAGGAAGTTTCTCCTGCCTGTAAATGATGTAAGGGAGTGGAAAATTACACTGTCCTGTCTCTGAGCATTTTTCTGGATAGGATTCCCTTTAACACAATCCTTTTTTACGTGAAAGCTTCCCTTGCTTCTGTCCCCTCCAGTTATGAAACACTTTTGCTGTGCCCATATCCCCCTGCCATGAGCTGGGAAGCTCAGGTGACCACTCAGATTGTTTTAGTTTTTGTGCAAATCATGAGTGCAGGTTGCATTTTACTCTTCCTCGACTCTCTTGCATTAAGCCACCAGCACCTAGTTTCTCTGGCCAGCCTTTTTTGCACAGTGAAGGGGTTCTTTAGAGGATCTGAAGAAAGCAAGGGGAGGAAAGAGAACGATGATTAGAGACTTCTGAAAGGGGCAGTGAGGAATTAGGGACTATACTCTTTGAAAATTTGCGTGACACTCCTTAACGGTCCCTGCCTCATTTTCCACTTGGCTGCTTTATGACTGAACTGTAAACTAAAAATGACATGGGCTCATTAATTTGGCAGCAACTGGCAAGACGTGGCCATTTAGCATACCCACAAAGCTATTGTTTAAGGCTGGGTCATGTCAAAGGGCAAGCTAAATATGGCTGAACCTCTGAAAGGCTGAGTCTAGGACTCCTAGAGCCTAAACCTTGTCCCTAACCTCTGCTTGTCTTCAGCAGTGTGACCAGCTTGGGTTTTCTGGGGAAGGCTTTACATAAAGCTGTCAAGTTACTAGCAATATTATGTCAGTTTGATTTTTTTTTTAAAGCAGGCTCAATTATATCATCCTCTCTTCACATCTGACAAGCGGTGCAAAAAGTGTTTGCAATAGCGGCTTTGAGGGAACAGAAATGCTTTGGTTGCAGGTTGCTGCTGCAAGGCCAGAGTATGAAGGGAATCTAAGCCCAAATGCTTTAAAATGTCAGATGCCACAGAATCACTGAAAAACTTTCAGGACATTGGTCTGACTGCAGTTGGTTGGTTTAGAGACTAGGTGGTTAATCCCTACACTGTCAAGGAATTAAAGTGCATGGAATCAGGTAGATCTCATGTGCGCAGGCTGAAGGAGCCCATCTGAGTTCAGTATGAAAAAGCCACACAGCAAACTGCAGGCTGAGTATTCATACATGTCTGTTCTTCAGACAAAAGAAGACAATGAGAATGAAAGCAAATGCAAGTAAAAAAGCAGCTTCTCCCCTTCTTTTCTCCCATTACTCTGCACCACTGCCCCTCAGGTGTAGTGGAAAAGATTTTCTTTTTATCTTTGGTGTGATGGTTTGCTCCCACTTTGCCTTGAGCTGATCCTGGTAGAAAACGATGACATCCCAGCCCACACTCTCCCTAGCCAGAAGCTGCCATTTATTCAGGGGACTTGGAAGGAAGCTGTTGCCCAGCTGGTCCATTCCTGCTTGGGACATCTACATCTGAAAATAATACCTCTGCTATTTATGCACGTGGTCCTGTCATGACCTCGTCTACTAGGATAGATTAACCGAATTTCTCCAATGTTTTCTTTACTTCCTGATGGCCACTATTGACTTTGCTATGTGATGAAGGCTTTCGAAGGAGCTAAACATGCATCAATGCAGGAAGCTTGGCATGCCTGAACTCTGGGGTAGCTTGCTATTCTGAGGGCTTTCAAATGTGATTTCTTCCCTTTTAAAATGAAGTCACACTAAAGCAGAAGGGACAAATAATTTAGACTGGCATTTCCTCCTTGGTAAGCAGTCATCTTAATGAATTTCACAGAAGGTAAATCACAGTTCTCAGGTGTTGAAATTTAAGTATGCTTTGTAAGAAAAAAAAAAAAAGAAAACAGTTTGAAATTTAAATGTTGCAGACTTGCTTTGCCGTGAAAAAATATCTCAACCTGGCTTCTCATTATAGCATTTAAACTTTAAAAAGTGTAGTAATAACAAAACAACCCTTTTTTTGGTCAACTTCATATTCTGCTAAGATTAACAAGAAAATGTTTTCCATGCTGATTTGTTAAGTCATCTTGAGAAAAAGCTCTTACTCATTGAAGTACTGTATAACTCAAAATCTCTTTTTTTCTGCTTCTGTGTTTCCAGTGATATTCCCCTATATATTTCTACTTTTTTTGTTGTTTTGTTTTGGTTAAAAGTTCATGCAGGGTTGATTAATCTTAGCAAGTTTCCAAAAATTAACTGGGCTTTTATGCCTCAAGGAATTTTTTTTTTTTGACATTTAACAGCAAAGAAAACTATTTCCTCTCCCATTCAAAGCTAACCATGTTTAATTGGCCTAGAAGTCTGTTGTAGTTTGCAAAATGTTTGTGATATCCCATCTGTTTTTTCATCCAGCCATTCGAGTGGGCCTGTGTTTACTGTCTTGTTGGGTTTACGTGTACAATGACATTGATATGACAAGGTATTCCCTTGAAACAATGCTAGATTTTATAGGCTCTGTGACTCTTAATAAAGCTTTGTTACATAGGCAAAAACAGCTCCGAAATTTTAGTAATGGTTTCATAAGATCTCAAGTTTATTTTAACTGCTTGGACGCATCACCTGCATGAATAATCCACACAACATAGTGACATGCAGTCACATACAGTTGTGCTTTGGGGACCATTGGGAGTACTTAACAGGATCTATTTGTTGGCTTCAGTGGATTCAAATGAATAGTTTTGTATCTTTTGACCTTTGGTTGAAATGAAATTGTTTAATGCAACAAATCCCCACTAAACTCATAGGCTACCATTTGCATCTCCCCCTGCAGATCATTAAGAGACTTAAGACTTTAGGGTGACAAGCAATATATTTTGTAAAACAACAGGGATTTAAGATGCAGACATGTACAGATGTTGCGTTTTCCATACATTTTTGTGGTCAAATAGCAATGTTTGAAGATGTATGTGTGAGGTCATTTGAATTCACTTAGAGATGGGAGCTTCATAGGCACAGAGACCATCTGGCAATCAGATGTGGACTGCAGGTAGATCTATTTGTTTTTAACTGAAGTCACTGAGGAATGAAAATGTCAAGTACCCTAGCACTGCAGAAAAATGATAATCACTAACCACCCAGCACAATGTCTGTTTAACCAGTCTCAAAAAAAGTAATCCAGTCAATGAAGTAGGAAATTGGAGGCATTACAGTATTTTTTCTCTTCTGTGTGTGTACGCGCACGCGCGTATGTATGTGTGCAACTATATATTATGCCAAGTCCTTAATGGAGTGGTGAGATTTCTGGGTGTCTGCTCATGGTGGTCCACACAAACAAAAAGACTAGTAATTGGAGAAATTGCTCTAAAATCACTTAGCCTGGAGTGTCTGACAAGCTGCAATCAGTCTCTGACATGTGCGTAAATCCCAATTTTTTGGATGTTATTTGACTCTGGTGGTAAAGCTTTCTGGCTAACTGCTGTGCTGTTGGTTTCAGAATTGGAAGTTAGGCTGTGCAGGGATGTAATTCAGGATGTCCCTCACCCCCCGCCCGCCACCCCACCTACTCCCCAGCCCCAGCTTTCAGCTGTAGGCACTGGCATGGTGGCTGGGGATGTTGAACTGCTGGCACACAAGAGCTGAGATAGGCTTACTTGCTTTCAAGGTGCCAGAGACCACATCAAAGACAGAAAAGAGTGAAACCGCTGTGGAAAATGGGAATGAAGACAGCACCATGTTGCCTGAAGACAGGGACTTCCTCCACAAACTTTGGATGCATTTTCAGATATAAAAATAAGCCTTTCAGACTTTCTTTGAAAGACAAAAAAAAAAAAAAGGAACCACACAAATTTGTAAAAAATGTTCCAAATGATGAATAATGTATGGCTTGGTGTGAGCACTTTCTGTACAAAAGTATAATTCAAAGCATGAAATATGGCAGCCTGTCTTGTATCTACAATTAGTTTAAGCACCTCAATATCTTGAGAGCTGCTTGAAATTTGTGTCAGTTCACTAAATAAAGGTGACATACTGAACCCCCAGACCTTGCGCCACTCTATGTAACAGAATTTTGGTGTTTGTGGGCAAAGATTTCATGGTCACACACCAGATGCTCATGGAAGAGTGTCTATCCAGCAAAACCTGCAAGTGGGACCCTGTTGATCAGCCTGGGCAAAGTTCAAAGTTTAGATGAGCACAGAGAGCAAACAGAGCTCTCAGACCTTAGATACCTCTGCAAGACTTCATGGGAGATGGCTGAAGGGTTGAGCAAACGCTGGCCAAAGTCTAAGGCATGCTGTCTGTCCCCTTGTGCAAGACACTCCTTTTAAAGTTATCTTGTCCCCTGGGTGAAAAATCTTTCTCACCCTCTTCTTTCTCACTGTCCCAGATATTTGAAGTCCTATGGACACCTTTTTTTGTTTCTCTTTCTTTCCTTCTTTCTTTCTTTCATTCCTTCTTTCCTTCTTTCTTTCTTTCTGAACATCCTGTTTGGATTTACCCTGAAGCTAATGAGAGTTTTGCCCCTTCTGGCTTTCCTTCCCTTGATCTAGCTCCCTGATTCAGATCAGGGCTCCATCATTTTGGGATTATTTTTGACTCCAAGAAGAGACAGATAGGGGACTGCACCCCTCCTTGTCTCTAAGATACATTTGACCTTCCCTCACATTCCATGTTGGAGTGAGGACTCTGTGTAATCTTCCTCTGTCTCAGTGATTTCAGTGAGATTCATTTGTTAATTATTGATTTCTTCTCCAACTGAGCCTTTGAGCAGCATAAGGTTACCTCCAACCTAAACTAGAAATTTAACACGGTGGCACCTCTACTTCTTTTGGTGGAGGAGCTGTCTTGATGGCACTCATGCACTCAAAAATGTCTGACACTTGCAAGTTCAAAAAAATGTATTATGACCCATATTATCGCTTGGTGATAGATCACCATGTGGATTATCAATGAACAAACCCCATGATATTTCTCCACAGAAAAGCAATCTAGGATATGGCACAGAAATTGCAAAGCAGTTTTACCATCAAAGTGTTGATATAAAAAATTCAATTATCTACAAATAGTTTGTGGAAAAAGTTATTATGAAGCAAAAGAAAAAATATAGAGTTGATAAGGATCTAGATGTTTTCTTATGTGGCAGTTATACTAATAATAACAACCTGTCAAAACTCCAAGCTCTTGATAAATATTTTTCTTCTCAGAAGTTTAGAGTCTGATTTTTAGGTGTAACTAGTTCTTATGCAATTAATATTATTACTAGTTTTAAATAATCTGATTTTCTCTACAGGTAGTTGGCTAGTAACTACTTTATCAGGAGCAGACAGTAAATAAATGAGGAGTCTGAACATGCTCTCTCTCTCTATTCTATCAAGTAAGGAGTTTAGATTACATTCCAACGATGCAAAGCTAGGCTGATCCAGTAATATAGCAGTCCCTAATGGAGTTATTCGAGTTTTTTATCAACACAATGACAAATGGAGTAAAGCCTGAAAACCATATGCAACATGATGTCAGGCAGCTATCTCCCTAACTTGTGGACTGTGGTCTTGAGGCCTCCTTTCAGCACAGGGTGATGAGCATTGTGATGAAGTTTACAGGGTTTCCAGGCAAACTATCAGACTTGCTGATCTCTGGCTTGAGCATATCTACTGATCTGTCAGCCTAACCATCTATATTTAATCTTTGTCATATAAAACTGATAAGAGAAATATAAATTTGTAATGAACACCAAAACCTTTTCTAAGTCTAGATGGAGAAGTATTTAGTTTTGATTCTGAGCTCTTTGTAGAAAGGATGTATCACTAAAATTCAACACTTCAGTACATGATTAAGGTGACAACTCCATCTAGATGCAATAGAAATTGTGTATAGATCTCCCAGGACACATTAACAATAGTCGCAGTATATGCAAACATGCTCTTCGCACAGGAAGACAAGAATATTATTCCTTTGGGATAATTTCTGTCTTGCTGGGGTTCAACTTGTATCAGTGTGTCAAATTGGCTGATGCAGGACAACATGATTTACTTAAGACCTTCCCTTTGCTTTTGTGATGATCTGTGTTGGTGTATTTGGCTGGAGGCAGGGTTTCTAACTCTGTATTTGGCTTCTATACCCAGCCTTATATAGCAATGCTCTCATCTGGCACACTTATTTGTACAGTGTGTCTCGTTATGGCTTTTTAATAAGGAACAAGTTTCCTGGCATTTTCTTTGCTGTCCTTGGGGTAGGAACAATGGACTGATCGTGAGTTTTATCCCATCAGTTTTTTGCCCATGGAAGGCTACTTTAGTTGAGTTGATACCTGGATTTTACCAGAGTACGGCAACTGGGACTACAGTCCCAATCCTTTCATTTCCATACACAGTTATGATGGTTTTTAGATTTTTTTTTTAAGCATTTGACTGTTGTACTTAGTAAGGACACTGAGTTAATGAATAAGCTAATCTGAAAGAAAGTACTGGTTTAAATAAACTGAGAATTAATAGCAAATGACACAGGGCTTTCTACAGTAATGAACTTTAGGACTGGCTAGTAAAGCAATGATCCTTGACTGCATAAAGTGTGTCAACGCTATTCATGGAAAGACGATCAGTGTATTTGCAGCTGAGGTTGTGTCTCAATAAATATTATTTGATGGTTAGTACAGAAAAGCAGGAGAAACATCAGAAGCATCATTTTCATTAACTGCAAACCAAAGTATTAACATGATTAATTTTCATAATTCCTTTGAAAATTATATACATCTAAGCAAACATACCCATTATTGAAACATTTCCTCTAGGTATATTCCACTCTTCTTGATGTGTTTTGGGACTCTACCAGCATCCACCATTATTTCACCATGATTCTTTTGCTCTCTTTCACACAATTTATGCACTGGACTGCCTTTTCTTTTGGACAAAGTGAGGTGGACAGCCTGTTTTTGAAGCCTGTCAGTTCTGCTCTCTGGGTTTGTCAGTGAAGGTTTGGGGGATCGTGAAACCAGGCCCTTCCTCTACCTGACCTGGGAGTCAGTCTTGCCAGCAGAGTGCTGTTGTTATTAAGACACAGATGTGGACACTGTTTCCTTCCTCTCTGGCTGTGCTGTTTGCCTTCCAGCCCAGAAGAAAGCTCCAAAGCAAGGAATGGCTGAGTACATATGGTGCAGTCTAGGAAAGCATTGGATGCATGGCAGACATGAGTGCAGAGTGCCCCAGGCTGAGGAGGGTGTGCAGCCCATCTCTCTTCTTTCTCAAGAGGTTCACCAACCGTCAGCTATCATAGGAAAGGTGGGTGTCAACTCTTCCTTTTAGGCAGATTCAGGCCAGTCAAGGTGGAGGTCCTTAGTCACAAGAGCAGAGCTTACAGGAACTGTGCTACATGGCTGCTGCATACTTAGGCTCCTTAAGAGCAAAGCAGTTAGATGTGCTTTTATGGTTAGCTCACTTTCTCTTTAGTGCCTCAATTCTGCCTAAACTACCCTTTCAGGGCTCTTCCAGGAAGCTCATTGTGACCTCCAAGTTCGACCTCTGGTCTTGGGAAAGCATTTACTGAGAGATATCCCACTGTAACTTCGTGACTTGTTTTAACCACCTACCTATCCCTTTCAGATAAATACTGGATTGCTCTACAAATACCCACAAACTCCACAATGCATTGTCCAGAGGACACTCATAGAAGATAATCCCTCAAGGTTTGAATATATTCAGCAGAGCACGAGCCTTATTGCTAGGTGTTATGGTTTAACCCCAGCCAGTAACTAAGCACCATGCAGCCGCTCATTCACTCTTCCCTGCTCCCAGTGGGATGGGGAGGACAATTGGAAAAACAAAGTAAAACACGTGGGTTGAAATAAGAATGATTTAATAACTAACGTAAAATAAAATATAGTACAATACTAACAATAGTACTAATAAAATATAATAGTAATAACTGTAATGAAAAGGAATATAACAAAAAAACCCACAAAGAAGAACAAAAAAAAACAACAAGAAAAGACAAGTGATGCACAATGCAATTTCTCACCACCCGCTGAGCAATGCCGGAGCAACAATCCTCCCCTCCTGGCCAACTCCCTCAGTTTATATACTGATCATGACATTCTATGTCATGGAATATCCCTTTGGCTAGTTTATGTCAGCTGTCCTGGCCATGCTCCCTACCAGCTTCTTGTACACCTGCTTGCTGGCAGAGCATGGAAAACTGAAAAAATCCTTAATTTAGGATAAGCGCTACTTATCAACAACTAAAACATCACTGTGTTATCAACATTGTTCTCACACTAAATCCAAACCACACTGTACCAGCTACTAAGAAGAAAATTAACTCTATCCCAGCTGAAACCAGGACTCTAGGGAAAATTAGATTTTCAAAACCAGTTTTACTAACGGATGTGTATCTGGAATTTTGAGGAACAAATCTGCAGAAAGGTAAAACATGAAATGCACTATAACAGTAGGGATCCTTCTCAGCTGCTCCAATGTCTCAGCAACACCATGTGGATGGCTAGTTCACTTCTGCCAATAGACCAGAGCCAACATGTGCTCCTGTTGTTAGAGGTGGCTACCAGACCAACCATTCTTCATTGCCATGTCACTTCCTGGTCTAGGTGGAATGACCCATCTTTGTTCTTGCCTTTATCAGAATTTCTTTTCCTGTCATGACTGTGCACTAGAACTCCACACAGGACTGCACAGGGTTAGGTCATTTCCTCCCCCTTCCTCATTGAAGTGTCTTGATTAATATTTCAGTTGTATATCTCAATGGGGACATGCCCGGCTATACTCCTTTGTTGTAGTCTCCTTAAAAAGTAGTGGTATAATGTTGTACATTATGCATCATGAGAAATATTAATTATATAAGCACCTTCTAAAGGCTGATAACATTCAGATTGCTCCAAGTTTTCCATAAAGTCTACATGTGTCCTGGAGGACAAAAGAGAGTTTTGAGGACGTGCTTGCCAAGACTGCACATTTCCATCCTTCCCCTCCTGCACATACCCACATATGCATATACACACTTCATTAGATTAAGAGAAGCCCTGGGGGATGCTGTCACAGCTGCCTACATCCTTTTCTTGTATCTAGCCTTCAGACCTAAATATGATAATACTTTGCACAAGCTCTGCCATACCTAGCGAGCTTCAGACAAAAGATTTTGTTTTCTCCAGTACAAACTGTTATTGAAGACACTGGAGTTACATGGCAAGAGCATGAAATCAGAATCAGGCCCAAACTTCCAAGGTTTGCTCTGAATTTCCTGGCTTTTGTGGTTAGAATCCAGACCCTTAACATTATTTTAACATAGGTTTTGCATTTATATTTATAAACACAAAGTACTGCTGCCTATTTGAGTTTAGAATAGATTGTGGTATAAACATATTTCCTCTTTACACATTATAATCAGTGCACAATGGCCTGCTTTATGTAAAACATATCACAGTCTTTGCTTCTCTGCATGTGCTCGCATGCACATATAGCTTAAATTAACTAACTTAATATTCTCATGATGTGTTCAAAGAGGAGATCTGTGAATGAGGTAGGGAAAGATGGTCTTGCAGTTCCTATTTTGGAGTTTGAGATTAAACACTTTATTTAAAGAAACATTTAATGATGATTCATTTTAACAGACTTTTGGTTGATGACTTATTTATAATTTCATCAACCAAACACTTCCCTTGACAGAGTATGTTTTGGCTCACTGTTGCTCCTGACAGCTATGTAGAACAATCCAGAGTAAATGTGTCCTTTGGAAAATTAGCCAAACATCATTCCAATGCAATGACTCTGTAGGCGATAAGATGAAAATGATTAGTTACAGTTCACTGAATATTGCCCCAAACCTGTTCAAAACTACTGCTTGGCATAATCCCTGAGAAGGTGTTTTGGCTTCTTTCACAGCATCACTGAAAAGCAGTTGAAATCAAAGCTGAGTTTTATTTTAATGGTGAATCAATAAAAAATTGGGGGCTGAATTTTGTCAGTGTTGTCTGCAGAGTCTGATCTAATTCTGCAAGATATTTTGCTTAACTTGGAGCATGTGAATTTACTTTTTGGGGATTAATCACACATTCTTGTTTTTCTAGTAAGATTTTTTGGTTGATAGCCTTGTACAGGAACTTTACTTTCAGTGCAAATGCACAAACAGCAGCAGTAGTAACAACAGCAAACCCACCTAATTCCCATATAGCATTTTCTTATGTAGATCTCACAGCATTTGGTAAGGGATGTCTGTATACCCATTTTAAGGAGAGAAAATGGAGTCAGAAAGTTTCAAAGACACTATGAGATGTATTGTCCAAGAGCTCCCTTCCAACTGGAGACAGAGAATTGACATCCCTTTAACTTCAGGCCATTTCAAGACACCTTTACTCCAGTCTTGCTTCACTCGAGGTTCCCGTAAGATGTAATAAGTATGTTATTTGCTGACCACCAACAGGGGTGTTGGAACAGTGAAGTCTGTAGCTGGGGTGTCATCTACAACACACAAATGATGGCAGAACTGTGCAGTGTTCATGTCAGGCACTTTGGTGCTCTCAGGCAGAGCAGTTGAAGAATAAAAATGCAGTATCCCATTGCCCTCTTTCAAAAAAAGATAAAAAATCCAGAGTTTTGGGACAAAGTGTTTATTTATTATCTGTGCTGGGTGCCTGTTCCCAGAGGCATCTACTCACGGACTATTTGTAAGCTGAAAAAAGAACTTCACAGTCTTTCCATTTTGCTAAGGACCAAACAGAGAACTGCAGTGGTGGGCGCTGGGCACACAGGCAGCTTCCCACTTAGCTACACCTTTCCCCTGTACCATCCCATGAGTCCTCGCCACCACCCCTGGCAGCTCAGCAAGACCGCAGGCTATGGGGCTGATTTTGCAGTGCCCGGGACTGCACTCTGGCTGGACAGAGGCTGCCACGGGCACTTGTGCTCTCTGCTGCTGCTTTCAGCAGCATTAATCCTGCTGCTTGCCCCTGCAGATTAGCAGCAATGTGAAGGGTTCAGGACCGTGTTTTTCTCCTGGTTCCTTTCCCACCCAACCTTGGGTGCTCCGGGTGGCCTCAGGGACACAGTGCTACTTTGAGCAGAGGGTGAAGGGGGAAAGGTGAAGTCGCAGAGGATGTCACTCCTCCTCTTCACCTTCATCCGGCGGGATAACACTGCACTGTTCTGCTTATTTGCACAAGACCGTGATGATATTTAATTTTTTGTTTAAAATGCAGGAAAGATGTGATTTCCCAAGCAGTGTTTGACATGAACGTTTGCATTATTGTACTTACTTACACATGCTTTTGAAAAGTATTTTCTTTATTACATACCGCAGTGGGTTTTTTTGCAAAATGCTCCATGCTTTTGTAAGAGCTACACACTGTCTCCCAGTTTACAAAACTTGCAGCACGGATTAGGTGTACGTAGGTCCATCTGCTCACATTCTGAATCACTAGACAAGAGAATTTAACTCAATTCACTTAAAATGCTATCTTATTCCTTCACAGAGTTTTTTCTGAAGAGATGTGAGACTACTTTGTTGAGAGATATGTGCTATTATCCTAAATTTTTGTATCCCAAACTGATGGGATTTATGTGAAATCACTGCCTAAGTCAGCTGAAGAGCTGGGGTGAAACCTTTGTCTTCTCATTCCTGATATGAAAAATTACCCTCAAGTCAGCTTTCAAACTCAACTGGTTTTAATGAAGATAAATGGAAGCCTTAAACCCTCTTAATACATTTCATTGTTAGCTATAACATTGTTAGCTGTAAGTCTCAATAGTAAACTTCCACCTGGGAAATTGCTGCATGCAAAAAAAGTGCAAGACAATTCCTGTCTGTCCTCTCTGTACCCCGCACATAAAACATTTTATTAACAAAAGATATGTTATTCTCTCTCTTAGTAATTGACAAATTCAATGAACCCCTCATGTTTCATACCTGACTTTCCTTTTCTAAGACTAGTTACAAAAAAAAAACCCTTCTCTTTTTTTTTGCTTTCACATACAGTGAGCTAAATTCTGTTCTCCAGGCTGCATACCATGCCGGTCCCCATCAATGCAGAGAAGATCAGGATTTGACTTCCCTTGGTCTCCAAAATTTAGTTAGGGATTTCAGCATTATATGCAGATATGCCGAATTGTATCCCTTCTGAAAAAATGTGACTAGCCACTGACTGCTCCCCTGCAGCTCCTGGGTTCCCCTCACTTGTGTGCCGGAGGTGTGGGTCTGTGCCCCTACCGGGTCCTGGAGGGCTGAGGGTGGAACATCTCAGTCTGTCTGACGGAGTGGAACAGGGGAGGAGTATGGATTTGCTGGGGATGTGAGAGGAGGCTTGCCTCCTCCTCCAAGGATTACACATGGTATCTTACTGTATCAAACAGCTGTGGCTGTGCAGCCTCTTTAGTTAGACTGGGGCAGAAAAAAGCAGGCTAAGTGGGAAGCTTTTAAAATTGCATCCCCCCGCTCCCGCCCATCAGGGAAAAAAAGGCATATGTAACGCACTCATTGTATATACCTGTGTCTGTTCCTTCCCATTCCCTGAGGAGTAATTAATTTAAATCAGGGATGAAAGCTGAGTGAAATATAGTTTCTCTGAACTGTGCCAAAGATGCTCCAAACAGATGCCTGCTGTATTTGTATAATCATTTAAACAAAATATCATAAAAACTCAAATTAATATCAGATTGATCCCTCCAGTGCTTAATGCAGTCTGCTAGGATGCTGAAGGCTGTAGAATATCACAAACCTGGCACTGATAAATGTAATAAATAGGATCTAATATTGTAAGAAGAGACCATACCTCTGCCACTTAATGACAGAGAGCTGCTTCACAGAGGTAGAAAGTAACAGGGATTTGAGAGAGTCCTTAATATGGTGAAATGCACTAATTACTCTCAGCCAGATTTCTAAACACTCAGCTGCGTGGAAGTAACTGGCCTGAAGGAGAGGAAACCAATGTTACCTCCCCATCTAGATTTTTCCCCAGTTTGCCCATGAAAGGCAGGCCAAGACTTCTCAGTAGTGTAGGCAGGATTGAATTGCTGCCCACGGATGAAGAATTGGACCTGCCTGGGGATGGGTTGCTTCTGCCACAGCAAGGTTGAGGAGAGGGGCAATAGAAGCAAGCCCGGGAGACCTTGGGTCACTGCTTTTGCTGTGTTTGAGGGAGGAGAGGAAGGAAGGGAGCAGGGAAGGGTGCTTTTGCAAGGAGCTTACCACTGCCCCCGGCCCATGCCAAACATTGTGCTGCAACAACTGCAGCAGGAAGCCCACCTTTCCAGGGCTTTTGCATCAGTAGTGTAAACAGCTTAGCAGAGGACACCTTCCCTCCCAGACTCTTCTGTGGTGGGCAACTGCCTCGATACCTGTGCCGAGCCAGGCCCATAACGATTCAGCATTTCTCTGCAGAAGTATCAATTTTTCTTCATGGAATGAGTGGGACAGGGTGACTCCTGTTTAGTTTCTATCTGTGTGCCACTCTTCTGTCATTCCTCTCCTGGTAAAATATTCCAAGACCTGCTATTGAATATAGCCTTTCAAACAGATACAAGGAGAGAAGGCTTGATTATTTCATTAGCAATAGGATGGGTTACATGAAAATGTTATTCCATCAGTAAGTTAAAGTCTTACCACTATATATCAAAGAACCATTATGGGTCAAATAAAGACCATATGCGTCATTAAAATCTTGTTTTGTGAGCCTTGAGAAGCAGAGTGTTTCACATTTTATTTTGGGGTCATTGTAGTTTATTTACTTAGCTGTAGATCTGGGGGGTTGGTTTTTTTTTTTTGGACAAGCATTCATCTGGAGGGCCAGCCTTGTGGTGAACGTGACTGATTTGTATAGAAACATTTAAGTCGGTTCTTATGCAGAAATCGACCTCTCATTTGTGTTGGCTTTTTGCACATTGATTTAGCAAAGGCAGGTCTTGGCTTTGTTTTCTGCAAAGTCCTAGGCTTTTCTTTTTATCTGGCTTATCTTTGCATACTTGTCTTTTCGAGCTGCAAGCTCCTTGGGGCAGGGGTTGCATTCACAGTGTTTAATGTGCCTTGCACAAACTGAGTCCTGAGCTCAGGCTCATAAGTATCAGCTGAAAGCTAATAAGAAGAATGAATTCCATCTGATCCAGCTCATTGGAGAAGCTGATCCTTAAACTCTAATCTAGCCCATTTTGCCTACAGACTTGCATGTTTAGTGACGACTATGGAATGAAAAGAGGAACATGATTTGAGGAAAACAAAATGTCAATAGGTAGCATTTGGTCTCCTCTGCAGAAAATGTGCTGCTTAAAGCAATCTTTCTTTTTTTATTATAGTTCTACAATAGGTGCTAGTGTTTGTTAGGACAATAAACTTGTCACATTGAATTACGATAGTAAAAGAGCACAGATGCACACAGAGCCAAAACCAAACCTCAGAGTGTTTTAATTCATTAGCTCAACAACTCATGTTTTAGGAAATAAGGAAGATGGAAAATTAGGAAATGGAATGGAGTCTTACGTGAGTGGAAGCTACATGAATCTGAATGAATCCAAATATCATTTATAGGGCAAGAAAAAAAACTTGTGTTCATTGCCAGATATTAAATCTTGTTTATCCTTCCTTAAACTAACCAGAAACACATTGTGTTCAAGTACTGTTTAACAACTGAGATGCTGCGGTTGTGCTGTAACTCTCCTCTGCTGCTTTTATCTTCTCTGAAAAGGGAGTGTGACTGCCAGGCTTGGAGCCTGGCTCCCCCTGCTTCAAACCCTTCGATGTGGGAAGCCCAGAGTGGTTCTGCCCATCACCCCCCCCCCCCTTAGGAGACTGTCAGCCTTCAGGCTGAAGGACATCCCGATGTACAACCAGTGGCATCTGAACAGATGTGTAATAAGGGTTTCTCTGAGCTGGGTGCAGCATGGCTCTTTTTTTTTTTTTTGTTAGAAGGCTATAAACCCTTGTCTACAACTCTAAGTACTTCTGTTTATACTGCTGATATCTATATCGCAAGTAAAGTTTACACTTTTATGAGGAATGATGTGCAAGTTTTTCTTTCCTTGCTGTACAGGGCTATCTGTATATATTTTCTTGGATTACAGTAGAAAATCACACATGTACATCTGCTATTGAATGACAGCTGATCAGTAGGTAGCTCAAACCTATAGACCCCAACATTTGAGACTAATGCATACAGATTAATATACTGCAATAACATTTTATTTGAGGTATTGCTAGCTGCATAAAAGAGGCACTCATCTCCTTGATTGTCTTTGGAGTATCAATAAATAAAATGTGCGAAGCTGACTGATAACCAGTCCGTGGCTAAGAAAGCAGACAGCTATATCTAAATAAAGAAGTCTGAGCTAGTTCAGGGACCTGGAGGAGCCTTTAATACTTAGATAAAAAGCTAGAGGCTGCAAAAGGGAAGTGAGTAGAATGCATGACTGCAAAGATAGGGACACGAGGGGCATAAAGCTTGTTTTGTATTCCCTTGGTTTTGAGGCTGGCTTGCACAGTTACAGCTCCTATAAATCAGAGCAGCTGGTGGGAGAGTGTGTTTTACACCAGCGGATATAATGGCTACCTCTCCTCCAGCACCAGCTCGCACTCTGCACCTTTGGAAATGGCGTGACCTCGTAGCCTTTTTGTTGGCCGTGTGCCAGAGCCGTTAAACTAGCACCTTCCATGATAGTCTTGGTCCCCTTGCCATGACACATGTAGAAAGGGTCCTGTTTACATTACTTGTATTTGTAAAGCAGACAAACTATTCATGGTACAACAAAGGTATTTCCTCATATTCCCCAGGCACTCACTCGTTAGCGCTTCGCTGCAGGCTGTAGTCAGCCTATGGGCAGGTCCTAACGGCAGTGGTTTCATCTGCAGAAACCTTATGGAAAATGTGCTGCCTGGTTAGAGGAGGGCTGCCCATCTCTTCTTTGCTCTCCTCCAAGCCACAAATAAGTTTCAGTAAAGACCTGGGAACAAAAGTGTCTTCATAAAAGCACACAAAGTCCTTTATCAGGCTAAGGAAAAGGTCTAAATCTATTGACAACATGAGGGGGGAGGCTTAATATCTGAAAAATTATAAAAAAAAAATCTCTTCCCAAAAAATTTCCTTCAGGATTATCAGATCCCGGCCAAAATGATTCAGCACTTACCCTTTCTTTACTGTTCAGACGCCCTATTATTCTAATAAACTGCATATGAGAAAAAGAGACATTATTTTATGAAAATAAATGTTAGTGTTGCAGCCTAATGTTTTCTCCTTGACTGCAAATTTGCAAAAGATTTTAGATTATTAGCTCACATTTTCTGAACATAGTTTCTAGCAGCAGCATATGGGAGGACCTGCATTCCTTTCACGCTAGCTTTGCAAGCTTGGGAGCCCTACTGAGCCACATGAGAGACATGTCACTGGGATTTGACTAGGAAGCAGAGATCGAAATAGGTATGGAGAATGGCAGCTTCACAGGTCAGTAATGGGCAGCCCCTGTGGTCACGTTTTACCGTCTTACATTCCTGCTGAAGGGGAATGATGCTATTATTCTACAGAGCAAAGATATTGTGTAGACAAATGTGAACAGTCCTTATACAAGCATTCTTTTCCACTAGAACAGAGATATATCTTGAAATAACTATGCAAACAGGTTTTGCAGTGTGGGTACTCCTTGCGTACATCAACAACTACTTCAATTACTTCTGAAATACAGCCAACGGTGAGGTGGAATGTGGCAGCTTTTTTAACAAAATGCAGCAATGCTACATAAGCTCAGGGCAGGAAATGAAGAAATATATCACATTTATGTATAAATTTTTGAAAAATTATGCACGGGCAAGTTGTAATTTGTTTAACAGGGAAATTGAGTTAACAGCCTAGTTTTGGGACACTGTGTTCCAAGGAGTTAAATGATCACAAGCAGTTTGCATTTCATGTTCATGGCTTGTCAGACTGACAGTCCATCCTAATCAGCATCATTAATATCCCTTTTTATCCTATCGAAGTATTAACTCAGTACTGTTTCTGAAGGATTATATTTTCTGAAGAATTAGACCAGGTTGGAGTAAAGTTTTGAGGGGTATTTAGAACTAAGCAATTCTAAGAATGATGCTGAAATCATTAGAGATGGAGACTGGCGCTCTCAGCCTAGGCTGAATGAGCTGTAATTTAGTGACTGCAGTACTTTACAAATGACTGATTGATAGTCTAACTATGTCTGGTTGTAACAGATCTAAATACAAGAGCACTTGCCTGTAGCAGCTGTAAAGTTTTGTGAACACTTTAAAAAATTAATGTATT
Source organism: Haliaeetus albicilla (assembly GCF_947461875.1). NCBI lineage: Eukaryota > Metazoa > Chordata > Aves > Accipitriformes > Accipitridae > Haliaeetus > Haliaeetus albicilla. The sequence goes on from NC_091516.1 coordinate 15,349,192, forward strand.
TACCCATTTTCAAGACTATGTTATGCAAAAGTGTTAGGATTTCAGTATGCTCCTTCCAAGGTGGAAATTTTCAGTTAAGAGCTTGCTGAAAAATTGACTTTTTTTGGTTTTCTCCTTCCAACTTCTTCCACCCATAATCACTGACTGTGTCAGGCTGAAGAATCTTTTACTTTATTTATTTTGCCTTTTCCCCAGTTATCACTCTGTAACTTTTCAAAAAATAAAAAGGTTATTTTGGTTCAACTCTTTCAAACAAAATTGTGACTGTCTCAGTGCCATAATTTAGTTTTGTATTGAAGACAGATCCAGAGAAAAGACTGTTGCAGACTGATTTGCTGTTATGTTCTGCTTCTGCCAGGCCTTTTTTCTTTGACAGGTGGTTTCCAAACAGTAACTGAAACTACTCCTACTGAGCATGCCAGTGTGTCAGTGTTAAACCAAGACATCCTAAAACGTGACTAGGGGAGCATATCATCACCTTAACTATGTTTCCGTGTGACACTACAAGACATAACCGTAATTCTGATTGATAGACAGCTTCCTGCACACTCATATTCCTACTGCCTATTCCCTACAGTTGTTAAAGGAAAGTTGTTCTGGTGAATTAAATACGAAAATGTGCAGTTGCTCCTTCCAGAATCCAGAAATTTGGGCAAGCAGTTAGAAACCAATGGGTGCTGGGACATGTGAGGATACAAGGAGTTGCTAGGACTTTGAGATAAGCACATTTCCTGAGTACCTACAAAAAGACAATCCATGGGGAAGTAATTAATACTGAAATATGAACGGTTATGGATAACTTTAAGATTCAGCTACTCATTCAGATGAAGGAGGCCAATGCACACCTTTGACCTGTTCCTTCAGCACTGTATTTACAGGTTCAGGGATCTGATCTGTCAAGACTGTACACAGCACACCAGTTTTTAAGGCTTTCTTAACAATTATGACTCCTTAACAAAACCTTGCCTTCTGGAGACTACCTCCACAGCTAGCGCCGTGGGTAGACAATGGCAGTATATATGGCTTTCCAAAACACAGGCTAATATAATTAACACTAACTCACCTTTCAGTTAAAGACACAAACATGAAGCACCCATGTGAAGAGAAAAAAAAGAAAAGAAAATGTCAAGTAATATGTCAAACCTTTACCTGCTCTCGAGATTAATTACAGACTCCTGATTATTTGTTGGTTTTGTGACATTCAGTTAGGTTTTTCAAGACCCAGATGCTGGAATCAGGCAATTTGCAAAAATCTATCCTTTTTTTCTCCTCCTTTTAAGACAAGACCGCTTCCCCCATCCTCGACCGCCTTCTCAACTCTTCATTGCACCAGCAGATTACATCTTGTCTTAATTAGATTGCAAGCAGCTTTGTACTGCAACTATGATCTTACCCCGTGGTACGTACTGGGGCCCAAGCATGAGTGGGGCTGCCGAGGGCTTCTATAACACAAACAAATATAATTATTTTTCTTTGTTCATAGGTGTCTTTTCTCTCTAGCTCTTATATAAACACTGTTTTGTGGAGCTGAAACTGTAACTTGGCTGTCAGTGTGGGGAGCCAAGGGCTGACTGAGCATCCCACGAGATGAACAAATCTCTACCTTATGTGGAGGAAGAGAAAACAGCAGGATTAACTGGTTCAGAGGTACTCAGAGTAATAAAAAAGCTCAGTATGGGTTGCAGACTCGACTAGGGATGATCAGAAATTTTTTGAAACTGTTTATTGACAGAAAATTATTGTGCAGCTAAATGAATTATTTAAGTATCAGCTTTCTGTGAACAGTTTCAGCTTTTCAACAAGCTTTTTCCATACCCTACCCTACCCCCTAATGTCTGAAAACTGAAGTATTTCCACACTGAAATGCTGCCACAGAGTTTCATGCAATCTGTAGTTGGAAGCCGTACACACCAGCCCTCCTCTCTCAGCCAGGATCTCTGGTTACACTTAATCTGCCAAAATGTGCTGCTGCCCGACTGACCTAACCCACTGCCCCCTCCACCCCACCTCACTGGGAAGAGTGGGAGAGGTGGGCTTGGACGCCCCACGCTCTGCCACTGGCTGTGGCAACAATATTTCCAGGTACAAAGAAATATCTGCCAATATTTTGGTTTTCAGCTCAGAGTTTTCAGGGTAGGGGGAGAGACGGGAGGGAATACAACGTCATCCCTTGACGGGTGTCAACCTCTCTCTGTGGACAAAGTGCAGGGGTGTGTGGTGGTGCAAGCATTCAGCCCTTGGGGGTCCAGACTGACAACCCTCTGGCAGCCAGCTTGTAAACGAGAGACTGAAGTATCTCAGCTGAGAAGGAGCAAATAGCACATATGTCTCAATCATAGTGCTAAATGGCATACTTGTATTGATTTTCACCTGTTAACAAACTGTTCGTTTTAATTCAAGCTATATCTTGTAATATAGCTCGCATTTTATATTCCAGGTATCCTGTCATCTTGTCTGTCTTTTTCTCATCCGTGAGTTGATTCCTGTGGACATTATGGGCAGATACTTGTTAATTTTGGTCAAGAGTCTAGGTAATACCTCACTCCACAAACAGTCCCAGTGTTTCCACAGGGCTATTTGCATAGCAACATCATTTAAAAGGTGATATACAACTCCAGTTTCAGAGTCTGGCCCTCTGTCAGGAGAAGTGAGAACAGGTTGTCCTGGCCATTACAGTCAGTATTATGAGATAGACTGCTGAGTTGATTGGTTGCATTTCTTAGTTATAAGTACAGCTAATGAAATAATTAAAGAAAAAACAATTTGTGAGCATTTTGTTTGCTTGCTTGACACATGAAATGATTCCTACCTGTTTGAGTGTTTGGGCTGTTGGTGGGTATTTGTGAAAACTGCGCTAAATCTGGAAAGTCAAAACGATCAATATAAATGATCAATGGTCCAGAGGCTAGTGAAAGAAATGTATGACTTTGTGCTAAGACTAACAAGATTTCTTGAATCCATAAGCATTCAACAAAATGTTTTGGCATCTCCTTGTAACATGCTGGAGCAAACCTTCACTGAGGTGTTACAGACTTGGATTTGGACCACTGCAGGGGGACAGAGAAGGTCTAGTTTTTCTCTCAGTAACATAAAGGCTACCCAGGATAATCATGAAGATCCATGGAAGTACAGACGACCACAGTGGGAAGGAATGGGGAGGGAACCAGCTGAAGAGCTGGTGTAATTTCATAGCACTGCCTGTTTGTGCCCCTTGGCCCATGGCAGAGTCTGCACTGTGCTGTCAGCTCTTCATGCTGGTGCCATGGCCTTTGCGGTCCTGCTCAGAGAAGCACAGGTCATTAAACAGCAGCGCCGACTCCACTGATCTGGGGGAAGCTTGAGGCCCCCTGCGTTGCTGGGTGGGATAGGATGCCTAGCACAAGAGAGAAGGGAAAACTCTCAGATCTCATCTCTTTCACTAACACTTGACTGTGCAACTCACTCGGGAGGATACTACTCGGAAAAAGTGAGAGAAAGAAAAGGGAGTGGAGAGTATGGACTTTCTGATACTTGGTTTCCCACTGGAAATTAAAACAAGACATTAAGCAATGGGGGTTTGCTCCACTCAGTTGACTTAGAACAGCTGCTCACCAATTTCTGCAGCACAGAGAGGAAAAGCAGAACTTTGCCCTGGGTCTGAGCAGCTTTTCAGAAGCAATCCAAGTCAAACTTCCACTCAATGACTTCATTCAAAGCTGGTTTACATCATGAAGAGAAACTCCGTTTATTTATTTGTAATAACTTCGGGATTTTATGGACCCGCAAGAGGATGTAATTTAAGAAAACATCAGCAAGCTGTTTCAAATAGCAAGGTTTCAAAACGGGCTGTGCCAAAAACTCATCGATGGAAAGAGTTCATTATTAAAAACAAAAAAAAAAGAAAATGTCGTTTGTAGATGGCTTTGAAGTAAAAGTTCCAAAACCTGAATTCTATTCTGCAATAAATATGTCTTTTTTATGTGATTGAAGTCATACAAAGGAATGGACAGCCTTCCTCCAAGGGCACTGAACCAGCTGATAAACAAAGATGATAATTGTAAGGTCTATTACCTCAAAGAAATGGGACAACAACAATGTTTTAAAATATCTCATCTCATACGAACCAAGCAATAAAAAAAACATAAGAGAGGTAACTTAACAAGTTTAAACCTGGAAAGCAGCAGAGTCTGGTCTGATAATCCTTAGGAGCAATGGAAATTTTCTGCTAGTGACCCAGGACAAATCACTTGGACTATCCATGCCAGGAGTATAAAACAGGCTTAATAATATTTCCTGATCTGCAAGAGAGTTAGGAGACCCAATGGACCTCTGCAGATGTTCCGTGACTCAGACATGACTGGAGGCTGCTGACTAGAATAAGGTCACTGGTTTTATTTCTAATCTGGCTCTTAATTCACCAGGTCACATGGCATTAACTACATCACTGGTTTGTCCCTTGGTATCACCCATCACTGGAAAAACCCTGCAATACCTTTTGAGGTCTTCAGGCAGAAGACACACAAGTGGACAGGCTGTGGCAGCCTTGCGTGGGGGAAGCAGAAGGTGGCAAGGTGACATGGGAGAGACAGGCTTGACAGCTGAGCCATGAGGACCCTTGGCCAGGCAAGGGATGTGCAGGGGCAGCATCTGCTGCCAAGAAGACTTCAGGAGATGCCCTGACACATGCACAGCAGAGGAGTGGTGAGAGCGGGCAGCAGCGGAGCAGGGAAGAAAGGTGGCTTGAAATAAGCCAGAACCAGACTGAGGGAAGCTGGAGGATGGGGGAGGGAAGACCTTCGGTGGATTTACCGGATCCACATGACCGGCAGCTGAGGGAGTTAAGAAAGAGGCTCTGAACGTGATTCTGGAGATTATAATGGCCCGGTCTGAAGCAGAATGCTTCACTGAACAGAGGGTGTTGACAGAAGGGTTTTGGCTTCCTTAGCCACCAGACAGTATGTTACAAAGGAGAATTGCTAGGCAGAAATGGGATCCCTCTGGTGAAAAGCCTTCTGCGGGGCCAGGGCTTACATTGGCTTTGAGGGAAACTGTTGACAGGATCCTCAAACAAGCAAAAAAATAGAACTAGAGATCAAGGAAAAAGCTTGGAGGTAGGTAGTGAATGGGGGAAACTGAATATAAGAGGAGAGAAATGAAGGAAGACAGCAAAACACTTTGCTGATGCATCTCCAGGCAAATGCCAGGATTTTGAGAAGCACACTAAAGCAGGTTTCAGTCTTAATACACCACCAGGTTCACGACAGCTGGGTATACAGAGATGTAGCAGGACATGGCAGAACAAGCGCAGAGGAGTTTGCATGGCTAAGAAAGGACAGAGAGAGTGGGTGCTGAAAAATGGAGAAGTATTTTATAGATTTATTTTACGTTTAATCTCTATTTTTATTTTAAAGTTGTAGATTTATTTATATTATTTTGTAGATTTATTTTAACAATGCAAGTATTAGTCCAATCAAGTATTGATATAAGAATGTAAATACTGGATATGTAATTATTTTGAAGTTCAGAGAGATGCATGAGGCACTGCTGTTGACTGTGTCTGGGGCTAGAAATGACAAAAAAAATTAAAGGGAAGATGTAGCAGAGCTGGACTACAAACCATCCTGCTGGATGGCGAGAAGGAAGTTGTGAAGTATATAAACCCCAAACCCTCCAGTATAGATATATCCAAGGGATAGTTCCTACCACTGGTTTGCATATCTGTTGCAAAAGTGAAAAAAGGTCCACCGTGTATTCCCAGAATGTGCTGCAAATGGCAAGTCGTCTTCAGAAAATGCTTCAAGAGAAGCGACAGTTACGGGACGAAATCCACTGGTTCTAGGAAAAAAGTGTTTGAGAACCTGGAGGTAGAGCAAAGTTGACCATAGGATGAAAAGGAAGGTTGAACAGATGGAAAGAAGTAAGAAGAGTGGCAGAATAATGATAGTAAATTTAAAAACAAGTAGATGATTAAAATGAGACAACTGGTGCATCATGTTTCAGGAGAAGATAAAGTATGAGGCAAAGCAGTCCAGGCTCATGAAGTCATCTTAAAAGCAGACTATGCTAATTCAGAGAAAATATATACTATGCTAATTCAGAGAAAATATATACATAGGGTGCATTTGATTCATACTTGGTGTCTTATGGGATGCACTTGAGCAGAGCAGCTGTGTGCTCAGAGTGGTTTCCTGGCTAGAGGAACCAAAGCTGAAGTTGCTCACTGGGGTGCTGTTAGCAGCACATCCCTTGCAATGTGCATGTGAGGTGGGCAGAACTTCCCTCTCTGCATGTATGATTTGCTCCTAGGGCTGGTGACTGGCACAAATGTCATTGCTCCTAAAGACATGATGTGGCCATACAGCCCTGGGATTGTAACAAGTCACGGATCACAGCATACGACACCCCAGTCCTTATCTCTTTGAACTATGGCAGTTGGTAACATACAGGCACCCTTTGAAGGATATGATCAGAATACAAAATAATTTTGGCAAATTGGAGAAGTGGTCTGAAGTCTTCAAGATGAAATGCAATAAAGGCCAGAGAAATGTGTTAGACTTGCTAAGAAGAATCTAAATACACAGCAACAAGCTAAGAAAGATTATGACTGTGCAGCAGTATTGTAGAAAGTGATCTGGAGGTCATAGCCAATCACAAGAACATAATTCACTGATGCAATATGAAGATAAAAGTAAATCTTACTCTTTGGTGCTTTATGTGGAATTTCACTAGTGAAAAAAGTAGTAAGTGTTCTGCTTTAGGCTACATGGGCAAGGCCTCAGCTGGTGTACTATGTCCAGCTTTGGGAACCACACTTCAAGAAAGATGTAGACAAATTGAAGAGAGTGCAAAGGAGAGCAGCAAGAATGATCAGAGGTTTAGAAAACATGACCTACAAGAAAAGGTTGAAAGAACTGGGTTTGTTTAGTCTAGAAAAGAGAAGACTAAGCATAAGGCTCAAGGGGAGAGGGAGGAAGGGATAACAATTTCCCAATATGTAAAGAGTTGTTATGAAGAGGACAGTGATCAATCGTTTTCCATGTCTACTGGGGACAGAATGTGAAAAAGTGCACTAACTTGAGCAAAGAAGATAGATTAGACAATCCTTAACTCCAAGGCTAGTGAACAGGCTACCTAGAAAGCTTCACGGAAGAATCTTCATTTTTAAAAGGGGTTATCCAAACACCTGTCAGGTATGGTCTTAAGGTACTTGAGCCTGCCTGCTTCGTTTCAGCTATATGGAGTCCTAACATCCTTTCCAAATATTCAGTTCTATCTTTCTAGAAGTAATTTTCATGCTAATCTTCTAATCTGTTCAGACAGTCTGTGCTGAACACCTTTCACATGGGAAGCAGGGCTGCCCTAGCATTGTCATCATACAACCCTTGGAGCTTTATCACCAAAGATCCATGTAGTAGCCATGATAAATGTCTGCTGTTTGAAGCAGGTGAAGACTGCAAAGGTCACATAACATGGTATTCTACCATTAAAACTTTGTGTGGGAATGCTTCAGGATCCTTTACTTATCACTGCATTGTGGCTTTGCTTCTTGGGAATTCCAGCATATACTCTCATTTCTTTACAAAATACTTGGACATCATTTAAGGATGCTTCCACATTTGGTGCTTTTAAATATGTCTGGCTTGACACAACTTGAACAAGGCCCTGCTTCCTCCAACGCTATTTTGTATCAACAATAAGGGTTTTTTTAATATACCCTGCTATCTGATTTGGTCTTTGTCTTTCAAATGGATCATTTCCATCTTCATATTCATGCCCTTTCTGGCTTCTCTAATGTGGTTGCTATTAGGGTCACGAATACAATGGATATCTCCTGTCTAGAAAAGAGTAAGATGAAGATCAGTAATTTCACATAATCACTGAGGTCTGTAGATGTTAACACTCCATCATGAATGACTTGACCTGTATTCCAACTAACCACCCAAACCTGGAAGAATTTGTGACAGCTTTCTAGTCCGTCTGATCTCCTGAAAGTGTCCTATCCTTATGTAAACTCATAAGTTGTATAAATCGCTGGCTACAGCTACTGTAGCTCAGTTAACTCAGACCAGGTAATAAGCTTGTTTGTTTTTACCAGGTCAAGCAAATTTTGTGAATAAAATTTAGGTTTCTTGGTAATAAGGGAAGAATAAAGGCAAATTTGGATGCGGAATCAAAATAGCAACATTTGTACATAGGAAGACTATATATGACATAAGCAGTACACAGAACAAACCTTAATTAATCTCATTCATTGCACAAAACACAATCATTAAGCATGACAGTAACTCTAAGTCAGCACAACACAACTTAGGGCTCCAGGCAGAGACCGCTTGTGTAATGAGATACACATAGCCGAATTTCTAAAGTTAAACAGATTTTTTTATCTTATTGTCACCATTCTAAATCCACTGTAAATCACTTCACCAACAGTTTTGCTTTTACCATTTTTGGTAGACATCTCCCCATTGTTTATATTTATTGGTCGATCAAATTAGCTGAAAATCTTCCTGTTTGTCACCATGACCTGTTATGGTGGCTCTTATGATCCTGCAGCTGATTCACTTCTTCAAACAATTATTTGCCTTTCACCGTTTTTGTGACAAAAATGTCTGAAATGATATATTAATTTTAGACAAATTAAACATTTGTTCTCGCAGTTATTAACGTAACTCCAAAATCAGCTTAGTGAGGTCAATAGCTTTCCAATGGAATTGGAAAGCTTACTGACTGCATGGTATGTGACCTACATATGATAAATATTTCAGTAATATAGATGCAATACAGCTTAAGAAAAAGGTAATATTGCTAATTTATGTTTGTTTTAGAATTGCTTCTAAAGCCCGCTTGAGGCTTAGCTGTGGAAGCCACATCTCTTCTTGCTGCAGTGCACAGCTTTGCACGAAATGGTGAATGCAGCTAGGATCCCGTCAGATGTAATTACACCCAAGGACTATTGTACACTGAAATGTTTCCTCTCCTGGATCATTTAAGTTACAGAATTGATCCTGCCTCATCTTTTAAACTGTATGCTTGACTGTTCTCTTCCTAAAGTAAACAGGTTTTAAGCGGCCTGGGAATTTTTTCCTCTGTGAGGACAGCCACAGCAATGATGGCACACTGCAGGAATTATGTGCGGGTTGGGCAAAGCCAGCTGAGGGGCTTTGTCCATCCAACACCTAGCAGCAGTGGCATACCCTGCCCGCCTGCTTCCACCCCTGCCTGCAAACAGGACCCAAAGTGACACGGGGGACGTTTTCCTTCCCTGGCTATGGCATTACTGATAGATCTCAGATACTCTCACTATGAATGACAGGAGCTAAGCCATCTTATAAGGCTTATTAGAGTTCTTCAAGGGGGCAGGCAACAGATGGGAAATGAATGGGTTCAGAAGCACAGGGAGAGATGAGTGGCGATATAGGCAGGGAGGCAGGCGGTGGAAAATAAACACCACTGAACAGCAGGCTATTTTTTCTTCTGCTTTGTGATGGGAGAGAAAACACCAGGACCAGCAGAAGGGTGATTACTTTCTTGCAAATTGCTCCCTTAAATCCAGTCAGAAGCTTTACTATAGTAATTTCCACAGCAGCACCAGTTTTGTCAAATGCTGGTGCAGAAACCCTCTCCAGTCCTCTGGGGGGCTGCTTGCAGAGCTGTCAAAACACACCTGCCAAGCAGTGATGGCAGTACCTGCTCTGCACCATCCTGCTCTGCACCATCCTGCCAGGCTGTGGGCAGATGCTCCTGTGCTTTCCTTCCCAAGCTCCTGCCCTGATGATTTGGGGCAGAGCTCACAGCTATGCCACTGGGATCTCATCTGCGTTCTCAGGCAGGATCATTCCCCCAGCAATGCCTCAGCTGGGATAAGGCAGTCACCTTATGCTTGAGCTTTCCGAGGCTTTTATTCTTCCATGCAAGCATCCCGCCACCCTTGAAAAGCACCTCACCTAGAGTCTGCGAGGCTTCTGCTTCTTGTTTGACATCCCTTATTTACAAAGCAAACAGAATGTTCCTTTTAACACACATCATGCTAAGTTTATTAATGAAGAAAACAATCCCAGGGGGTCAACCCAGGGGACCCTTGAAACCTGCCAGCAAAAACTCTTCAAACGCTCAACGCGTCAGATCCTCCAAAACGATATTTCACACAATGAAGTAAAAATAATATTTTTCTTTCGGCCTTTCCAGCCGCTTTTGTGGAGAGCAGACAGAAATTATTTTCTTACTCTGCTCCCAGAGCAGAGATCTGTATGAAGCTGCGTTTATTTGTTTAACACGATGATTTCATCCTAAATGTCTTGACAGCAAATAGCTGGTGGTTTAATAAAGGCTCTTTGAAAGAAGGGCCTAAGCAGTTATTTGTACAGGGAAAATGTGAAGTATGTGGCTCTCAGGAGGAGAGATAGAAATGTCTGTTGTGATTAGGGGGTGTGAGGAGGACCCTAAAATCCTCTCTGTCTGCCAGGGTAAGAATGGTGACTCCTGTGGCTCTGTTTCCTCGCAGCCACCAAGCTGAGCTGCTGCAGCAGACCATGGGGATGAAAGTGGTCTGACCTTGTTATTAACAAGTGACTGATACGGCCTTCGCTCTCCAAAGCAAATGTTCTTACAGGAGATAAAGGATCTGCTGTTTGTGCAGAACAGTTTGATTATGAAAGCAACAAACTAATGATAAACAGACTTGGAACTGGCTGGTGAGCCCTGTATGTTGGTCAGCAGAGAAAAATGTGTGCTGAGATGGCTAAACTGAAGTTTGAGGGGATTTTTTCTTCATTAACTGGATTTCCCAGTGGTCAAAGGGTCCCTGAAATGTCCACACACACCTGCTGTCTCTGCAGAGGCATCTCTCTGGGAATGCTTGGTGAGAAGTGGATCTCACATACACTGTGTCAGTGTACCCACATAGGTGTACATACCAGCTGTAGAGAAGCAGTCAACACAGTTTTGGAAACGGGTTCTGCAGGGTACCAAATGGGGAGCTTCTCTCCAAAAGGCGTGGCAATATTAAATCTCAGATGTATGTGATCCGGATTCTTTTCTTCAGCTTGTAAAATGTTACGTGTTTGTTGTTTCGTTTTCAACTGAATGAATCATTATTCAACTGGTTCTTAAATTAGCATCTCTGCTGTTGAGCAAACATGTGTCTAGCCACAGCAACTGGGCCAAGTTCAAATCTGGATCAGGGGTTTGGGGTAGGCTCTGTTTTTTTATTTACTTGTGCACTTTTAAGAGTGACAGATGCAGTGTAATTTGATTTTCATCAATATTTCTAGATTCTGTTGGGGTTTACTATGCATAGACTAAGGAGTATAGACTATACTACATATAGACTAAGACTGCAGACACTATCCTCTAATATTAATAGGTTTTAAAAATATTTCATGCAATGTATTTGCAGTTTTCAGTAACTGGTGGTAACACTTAGAGAGCCATATGGTGATGCTCTGTTACATATGTGTAAGCATGTAGGAACTCTGATGCAGGTGGAGCCGTGGTAGCGAGACTTGGACTAATTCATCAGATGTGAGAACAGAGTTGTTCCACAGGTACTGCCATTCTAACATGATTTTAGAATGAGTGCAAATATTTTTATAATACAAAAGAAAAAAAGCTCATCTTCACAAAGCCATTTGTGAGTATTTTAATTGCCTTTTCTTATTCTACTGATGATATTACTTACACTAACTGCCACTGAAAATTGAAATGCAAAGTTAACTGGGGGCTTCAGTGGATTCAAGCTTTTATCCAAGGCTCACAGGAGCACTTTGAAGTGAAAAGTAGTTGTGGGCTGCCATTTATTTTTCTCAATATGGTCACATTGTGCAATGTAGTAGAGCAGGATGGATGGAAGTGGGGAGGTTGCAAAATTCAATACTGGCTATGTAATATTCAACAAAACATATTACTACTTATAATTAATTAGTTATGATCTGTACAATAATTGCAAACAGAAAACCAGATAATTAAAAGAAGATACCCAAACAATGTGATTGTATTTAACTTTTAAAATGTGGAAAAACACTTGATACATGAAATAAAACTGGAAAGAGGAGGTGGAAAAAAAGTTTAAATGATGGCACAGCTAGAGTGAAAAATTACTGTAAGTTCTTTCTGAAGTAGACTGTGGGCTATCTTCATGCTTTGCACAAAACCAGTACAGCAGCACCCAGATTATGGTCTCTTAATATGAAATGTTTTGTAACATGAGCTATGTACTTCTTCCTCTGCAGATGCAAATTAAAATCAGAGCTTGCTGAACACTACTAATTGGGCACTCAGATCAGCAAACGCTGGGGAGGCAAACTGACTTGAAAAGACATTCAGCAATGTCTGTCTGTCTGTCTGGTGTTGAGAAATTCAGAGCATAGCAGAAGGAAGGCACCAGCTGCCAAATCTCCCAGGCATGTGCTCCGGCTCCCAGCCTGGGCCAGACATGCTGAGCTTGGTAAGAAAGAAGCAACTCTGAACATCACTGAGCTTCTGGTTATCTCAGGTAACATCCAGGCAAGAAGCCTTTTGCACCTTTGCCTGGACCCACTGACAGACAAACGGCAGCCTGAGGTTACTGTCAGCTGTAGGCGATTTCCACCGACTCTTTCTAGCTTGTTTCTCACAGTGTTGGTAGCTGACTGTGTTTGTCCAAATCATTCAGATGACCTCTGAAGCTCTATGAACTGATGAATCTCAGTGAGGCAGAATATCACTGAATTGCACAATGGCAAATTTGCTGAACATCCACATCCCCTCCTCTCCCCGGCTCCAGGTATTTCTAATGTCAGCTTTGCAAACATCTGGAAAAAAAAATCACTGTCTGGTAATTTCTATAACTTTATTAATATTTTTAGAGCGATCATACATGCATGACTGACAGAATTCATAGGGAAAGGTAGTATTTTTATCAGAGAAGTTCACATTTTGGGTGCAGAATTCCTTTATCAGACAGTTATTTAAGTTATGATATGTATGACTTCACATGGCTAAATCAGCCTTTCACTTAGGTTGTTACCATGTTGGAAAAACAAATCCTACAAAGCAAGGCTGAGTGATAGGAAGATGAGATGACATACCCAAGAAAGCTAACCTGGCTGGCAGCATGTGCTCTATGTCCTTAATGCTGCTTGAAACTGCAGCAGATCTGAGCAGCAGCTGAGGAATGCCACCATCATCATCACCATCATCATCCCAAACACACACACATATGCACACAGTTTGGACCATTCAGAAATAGCAAAATTTTGAATAAGCCTTTGCTATTTCCCAGCTCAAATGAAAGATGTTTCAGACAGGAGTGTTTCAAATATCTTCAGTTTTTCTATCTGTAGGTATATACTGCATAAAAATAGAGTTACCAGTTTTTAATGTGAGAGCTTACAAGTCCTGGTGTATTGATGGAGCCTTTGCAGCTTAGAAATTTTCCTTAAAAGCTAGATGACTTTTGCTTTGCAAATGTAACCTCTGTGGTGATTTCCATGGTGGGACTTGCTTCTCTGCTCCTAGCTCACTTCACGTCCAAGAACCAGAAATCTTGCTTTTCTGCCCACCCCTGCTTTTCCTGAAACCTTTTATGGCATGCTGAAAGGGAGAAACGCAAAAAAAAGGTCCTCAAATCTCCCCTCTGTGTTTCTTTAACAAGACATGCCCTATGTTAGGAGAGGACACTCATCTCCTTGCAAGGAAGAAGGTTGCCCACCAGATACTGCTTTAAATATCATCCGGTTCGGCACATGGACTAACTGATAAGCACGTTGAAATAGCAACCAGGAGAGTAAGCTTTTCAACTGAAAAATCTGGCAGTTCCTAATTTCTGTTACAGGCATGCGATTGGTGAGATTTTTGCTCAGGGCACTGGGATTTGGCTTGTTGTCTTTAACTTTACATAACATAAAACTGATACATAAGTTCCATCTGTAATATAGCAATGAACAAACCAGTGCTAGTGGTTGAAAAGCTGTAAAATGTCATTTATATGTGTGACACATTTCTGCACATGTTGATTGCACAGTCCTACCTAAGAATAGCATGACTTTCTCAGTAAAACCACAGAAGGATAAGTACTTACAGCAGAATCCAAATTTTTTTTACTGTAATCAACACATTTAATTATTTACAGAGTTTTATGTGGAAGCAAACTCTGAAGGACTCAGAAATCTGTTAAAAAGACTGAAGATAATTAGAGCACAGAGAGTATTTCCAACAAGTAATGTGGACTATATTTAGCTGGACTAGGTTGCCTGACTTGCTAAATTTGCTTTGCACGACCCTGAAATTAGAGAGATGCCTGACGGCCTGAGGACAAGGGAGTCACAGAGCCATTGTGGTTCTCATTCCACCTCCAGGCTAGCTCTGAGGATCTGGCACCCGCTGCTGAGGAACAGAAGACTCCCTTTTCCAATGAATGGTGAACATCAATCTACAAAATTATGTCCTACTGTCAGTGTCATCACAGCCCGAGGCTTGCTAGGCCACAATATCTGTGACTGATAGAATAAACATACCTCCAGCTGAGCAGATATGAAAGCTATGTTAAGTTCATGGCAGCTTAGCTAGATTGTAATTTTTTCTGATGAAGTCAGAATATCTATTTTTGAATTATGATTTGAATCTTATAACATGTCATGAATTGTATTGAGTGTGTTAGTGCTAGACCTTCCCAATCAAAGCCCAAAGAATTGCTCTTCAGAAAGTAACACTGACTGAGAAAAGTATCCAGCATGTTGTCTGACTACTGTTGCTGAGAAACCATCAAGAAAGCAGTCCAAGATTTACAGCCTTGGAAAAGTTATGTCTCACATTTGCTGTTTTTTGGTACTCCCCCAGAGAATTGTAACTTTTAGCTGTTCCGCAGAGCAAAATCACTCTGGTCAAGAGATTCCTTTGCTGAGTCTATGTTCCCTGCTTTTCTGTGACTTCTCTGTGAAGGCTGCAGATTGGGCTTGTGAAAATGACAGAGGTTTGAAGGTGACAGAAATTAGTTCAGCAGCCTAAAAACATATGGACAGCAATGCTACATCCAGCAGTATTCCATGCACACATACAAAGATGAGGTTTGCAAACCTGATGGACTTGTAAGTCTGAAATGTCTTTGCAGCAAGGTATCTATATAACAAAAGGGATGGGATGCAGATCAAAAGCCAGCTCCATATTAAATGGACAGGCAGACAAGGCAAGAAAACTGAGCCTCTCTTTAGCCAAGCACTTAGATAGAAGCGTAGCTGCCCAACTTCTGCCATCCACGTTTGAGACCATCTTGGTCTAATCATTCTCTTCAAGGTCCCCAAGGTAGTGTTAGAGCAAAATTCAGACATAGGGATCCCTGGCTTACATTCCTAAACTGATACTATCATACTCTGTCACACTCATGAAAAATTAGGAGAGTAAATAGGATATGATAAAAAATTTCAAAGTACAATTTCAAAGTGAGACAACTGGAACAAGTATATGGTAGTGTGTATGGCAGTCATTAATACGTTCTCAAATAGCAATCCAAATGTTTACTATTTGTAGATTGTGTAACATTTTCTATTAGGTGCATGAAAACAACTTTCGTTTACAACGTGTTTTTCATTGAGGTTTGTATTGTCAGTTAGCCTGATTTTTTGGCACTCATATAATAATAATATAAGATTTCAGAAGCAGTTTCCCTGCTCTAGGAATGATCATAATATACTAGACATAAAAAACAAAAAAAAGCTATTCTAAACCAAAGGGAAAATCATCATTCGACCTTGTACAATTCCTAAGAAAATATTTCTTTTTAGTGCGTTAATGTAGTTAAAGTAAGAAAGAAACCTGAATTCTCTTCAGTGCCTTAGTGTGGTGGGAGATGAGCTCTCATACTGTCATCTATCCTGCATCACTCTTGATTTCATAGGCTATCCTCTGATTTAACCAGAGTTCATGATATAATAAAAAGATCTGTATCCTAGCAATCGTTGCACAGCATAGTATTAAGAGTATTTCTGGAAAAAAAAAAAGATACCACTGTTTTCAGAAACTGCCCTTCAGCAGTGCATAAACATAAGCTGTTAGCAAACACCTTGATATAAACAATGGCACTTGCTGGAGACAGAAGCCACCATCCACACAGGTGCTTTTAGTTAGGAAGTACATGCTCGTAGATGGCTGTGCAGAAGAGAAAGCAGGCTGTCACAGCATTTGAAAATAGACCTTCAAAGCATCTACTGGCCAACTGCATAAGAATCAATGGCTTATTCCACCAAGGATGCCTGTCTAATTGCCTGTGGATTAAACTCTGGTAAATAAAAGTTTTCACTTTTAGATTGCAATTCCATACAAGAACAGACTCCTGTGGAGGATCTCTAGTGCCTTCTCCTGTCATTGTTGAACTCTTACAAACACCATGGACAAAGTGCATCCTCTGTCCTAGCATTTCAATGGCTTGAAGAATAGACAAGCTAAAAATTTATTGTATTTGAAAATATAGATGTCAAGAAAGTGTTTCTGTGTTCCAGACAATATCTGTGTGATAGAGTATTCACTGCTCCTATTTCCAGGCTACAGAGGACTGATATCTTAAGGAGCTACTGCCCTGACACCACCAAAAGGTTCTTATTTCTTGCAGATCTCAGCTGGTATCACCTTAGTTCCCTTGTCAGCTTGACCTTGACATTAAACCCAGGGTGATTATAGGACCTGGGCAATGTGTTGATTACAGGTATCGTGGCATGATTCAAACTCTATGTACGGTAAAGGGAACCTGGCAGTTGGAGATTGTGCCCCACTTGTGAGTGATGCTCAGGGTGTCCTTATGTGCAGCAGGAGTGCTTTGCCCACCCATTCCTCTGTGACACCAATACATCTCTCTGCATTGCCCCTGGGGCACAACACACCTACAGTAGTCCATTTTTGTTCATTGTGAAAATTAACACAAAGCACTTTATGACTTAAATGATCAAATACTCCATTAAGTCCACGGCATGATTTACTAACTTTATTACTGCTATGGTTGGTGTTGTGGTAGTGCTGAGGGACAAAACAGAGGGATGAATGGGTCACTGAATCAAGGCTTGTAAAGACTGTTAACGGAAAGGAAAGTTGTGATTTGCAAAAGGTCAGGGTTGTCTAGTTCCTAGAGAAACCTAGAAATCCTTAACAAAGGTTGAACACTTAGATTTACTGATGTGTATGTAACCCATCACTGGAAGTCCTTCATGGCAATAAGCTGCTGAACTAACAGATCTGCTCAAGCTTCTTGACTTACATAAATCCGGGATTGCTACAATTTCAAACATCACAGGGAAAAGACATCTCTCGGTATTTGAAAGCATATTGTGAATTCCTCTTCACCAGGTGCATCTTGTCTGTATTCCTTGCTCCCCTCTCTTGTGTTCCCCTGGATTGTTTGTGCTCTACAGCTGAGCCATTGGTTAGGATATTTTTGCTCTTATTTTCTTTGTATTTTCATGGAAAGAAAAGACTAAATGTTAGATGAACTGTGGGGTTCAACACCCAGGAAGGTAAAAGCATAGAAGAGAGAGACAGGTGAATGAAGGAGCAGAAGTAAAGCTGTGAAATAGCATTCCTTTCCCTAAAATCAATCAATTGCTTGAGTGTATGGCAAAATGTGGCAAAACAGGCAAAAAAGAAAGTGCTTTAGAGTAGCTTAAGTCTTGTCATACAGCACCATAGGCATGTCTCTATTTAATTACATCTTTTCTCACTTTTGGCTGTTTGAAAAGTGTTCCAGCTATTTTTTTTCTTGGTGTTTCTGCGGCTTTTTAATCACTGAGAGCTTTCTGACTTCTTTTTTTCTAGCTGTAAGGCATTTTGTGGGAGTAATATAGATTGTTTTCCTTGCTGGTTTTCCTGTTAGGCAACTCTGAAGGGCCTCTTTGGTTTGGCAGCTTAGCACTGATTCTGTGGCCTGTAAATGATTGCTTGTTTGCTTAGTTCTGACTTTGCCACTTCTTTGGACTTTTTGTCCTCTTCTGCTCTTAACACGTAGTTCTTTTTTCTCTTTCCCTGGTACAGGCAATATCCCAGTTACGACAGCAGCTGAGTGAGCCAGGCTGACCTCACCTGCCACGGGGTGGTACCCAGGTTTGCATACTTGCCTGGGTAGGGGGACCTAACACTGCCACAGGAGCAAGTGATTGCCTGGCTGGGATGCCTCAGCCCGCAGGCAGCAGGCACTGGCTGCTGTGCTGACAGGAAACAGACCCCAACTCAAACGGAGCCATAGAGCCAGCTGCCTGATGCCAAAACGATGCCTGTGGGAGATGCTCCCTCTGGATGCGCAGGCTGCCTTCAGTCCTATTCTTCGCCTTGGATCCTGTTCTCATTTCTGCGAGTTAGTTCTCTGTTTCTGGCTTGCTGTACAAACCACCAGCTCACATCACTTCATTTAAGTGACTTGCCTAGTATCACAGAAGAATTTTGTGGGACAGAGATGAACGACAGTGTTACAAGCTTTTTCAACTACCTTAACGTTGAGACCATCTCTTTATAACTCTCCCGCCTTATTCCTTGCATGCTTTACAACTTCTGTGATAAATGAGGGAAGGAACCTCCAGACAGCAGGTTTCTTCAGTAAACAAGCCCTTTTTATCCCCCAAGTATCACATCCCATGCTCTGACTGATGCAATATTCCTGTGGGGAAAAAAACCAGCACGTAAACATGCAATTGGACTACCTTATCATGCCAACATGAGGTGGGTGAATTAAGTTGCACAAGCTTCTTTCTTCCCTAGATTTTGAGTGCTTGGCTCAACAATTTTTACATTTTATCAAAAATGAAATTCACTTGTCTTTGAAATTAAGATGACTCCTTCCAGTTTGAAAGATCAATGGGGCTGGACGTTTAAAACCCTCAGCACAGAACCTTGATCACAAACCTAACACAGCAAGCATAACATCAGGCTGTCATCCTTTCATATGGGCTGTGCTATTGCAAGAACTGACATGCACATTTTCCAAGGCCTTCACTGCCATTCTGGTGTGTGTGGGAGAACATGGGTGTTTGGGATTTCGTGACTCAATCGCAGGTTCTCAAGGACAGTTTTTTTCCAGTGCTTACCTGATCCTCTCCATCCTTTTCTAATCTATTCATTTTTCCAGACCATCACACACTAGTTTTCCCACTACTCTCTTCCTTTTCCTTTACATGAGTGGAATGACTTAGTCTGCATTACAAGTGAGCCCTGTCACATATATGACCTAACTTTCAACAATTCTGATACTTTTAAATCAGCAGTATATTTAAAAAAAAAAAAAAAGGCAGCTTTACACTGAGGAAGCTCAACCATAAAGTCATCTCTTTTTACATCTAGGCATCATTAGCCTGAACACCTCAGCTGACCTGTTGCTGTTGTGGATGTCTTCCAAGTGGCAGAGAATGAAAAGAAACTTTAAGAAACCTGCAAGCATATAATAACCTATATCAGCATCTGTATGGCACAAAAATCAATGCAAGTCTACCCAGAAGTTTTTTGTTTCACTTGTTGCCTCACAAATAGCCTTCAAAATTTTAAGAGGTGGATGCATGATTTTAGGACCAATGGCAATTGATTTATCATTTTATGGGGCAAGAATCACAAATTCTTTTTACATCCCCAACGGCAGGAGCAGGGAAGATGAGTCAGGAGGTTGGAAAGTGCTCTGTTTCCACAATCAGTATCATTGCTAGGTCACTAAAATGCCACATTGCTAGGTAGCTGGGCAGCTAAAAAAAGACTTCCTTGGAAATAAAAAAAAGTTTACAATTACTCATGCCAGAGAAAATCCTGGCAGCTAGGTCATGTCAGGAGAAAGCTGCTCAGCCACCACACTGTCTTCTGAAGGTGTGTGGAAAAAGGGACAGAGCTGCTGCAAGGGGTCTGTCCCCTTTACAATTTCCCACACAGCTAGGTGCCTTCTCTGATGTCATGCTTGCAGTGTTCTGCAGTAAAAATCTGACTGGATTTGGTGGAAGGACCTATTTTTTAAATCAATTGCGATGTTGAGCAAGCCAGAGTCACTGCTGAAATCAGTGTCCGGCACCAGGCAAGAGGCCAGCACTGGGGGCGTATGTCAATAGGCAGAGCTGCCCTAAATGAACACCTCTATGGCACTTACGTTCTTGTAAGCTCTCCACAAAAAATAAGCAGTTTGCCTTATCAGTAAGTATAGCAATTAATAGAATATTTAATATAGCTGGCTTTTCCCATATGATTGGCCGCTAGCAAGGAAGCTACAGTCAGCACCGTTCAACTGGTAGGTCCTACAGCTCACCAGCAAGTTCTCCATGGGTCACCCGTGGCCATGACCAGTTTTGCCAAAGTTTGTGCTCTGCCCTGCCCATGGGGTGGGAGGACCCCTGCACCGTATGTGGTCCCAGCTGCTCAGACGAGTGGGTGCTCGAGGGAGGAAGAGAGACAGACTCAAACACAGACCTGGCAGAGCATTGGCTTGGCATGGATCCTCCAGGCTATTACTCTTGACGATATGGGCCTTGGTCACTACCAGTTTTTTCTGTTTATTTCTTGATGTAGACTGCCTCTCTTACAGCAATAGGATATTATTTAACAGCCTGTCTTCCTGTTTGAAACTGCTAGTGAAACTAACCACTTCCCCGCTTCTCCTCTGCCTTCCCCACCAATCTTCAGGCAGCTACACACCTTTTCCTTCCCCAGATGTTTTCTGGGTGGATCCCTCTTGATCCCATGTCTTTCACGGGTATTCAGCCACGTTGTCTCCATCCCAGGCTCCTTTATTTGCTTTTCTCATTTGGAGTTTTACTTGAATGATTTTACATAACATTCTAAATGACATTTTTATTGCAGTATTTGCACGGCCCAGCATAATTTGCTGAGGGAGGTGTTTTACAAATAATATTATTACTTTGAAGACTTAGTCCTGTGGAACCATAGAACATGTGGTTATGTTTAAATACATTTGTTTTCACTGTGTGTCCTCTATTATGATTTTTCCCCGCTGTGTGATATTGGTGCAATAAGTGCTATTTATCTGTAAGATACCAACAACGTGATCTGCTTCAAGTGCAATGTGTTGGCTTGTCTCCCTCTGAGAGATGGAGGTGATACTTCAACATAACCTTGTCTGACCTTCTGAGGGGTCTTCAAAATCCAAGACAGAACTAGTGATCATACTGATTCAGGACAGCAGCCTGAGGAGGCCCTCATTATGTTGTCAGAACCTGCACTGACCAGCTTAATTGGACCAGATCCTACTGGCATGTCTCTGCTCAAGTGCTCTCTGCCAGCTGTGTATCTAGGTCAACAGGTCTGGGGCTGCCAGTGTGGGGAAAGTAGTGATGCTGTTAACACACAGCAAAGATTCATGATTTCTGTCTTGATTGGACTGATTTTAACCATGTCACGTCAAAGAACCATTACAGAGATAATCAGAATTAAATAATGCACAGAATTAAATAATACACAAAAGATGGCATTGGCAGTGGGCTAACTGCAGCTGGGAGCCCAGGCCAGCCAGCAGCAGGGAGGAGGATATAGAAACAGTCTGAAGGAGGTGTAGCTGGGAAATATTGGGAAACTTGTCTTCAGCTTATGCAGTGCCTCAGATAAGAAAAGACAATGCCTCTGAGAAGGTTTCAAAGGCAGAAGGCCCACTCTTAAACGGAAGATTTATTCCTCTAGAACCAAATGCTCCTATAGAACTAAAAGGGGTGGTCTATCATGATCTCTATTGCTCATTTAACTGTGCTTGGTGCTCTCATCCAGAATTTTACTAACAGGCTTGAACTCACCAATTCATATTCTTGATAAGCTTGTGGTCCACAGATCTGTAGGTTTCTGGACTGTTTTAAAGCGTCTGTGAATGGTGACTAAACAAAGCAGTTGTGCGGGATGCAAGGCTACATGTAGGGTTTAGTTATAGGCAGCTCCTGTGGAAATTTGGTTTTTGGCACCACAGACTGAAAATGGTCAAAAGCTGTAAAAGTATGTGGAAGGTAAAAACTATTTAATGGCTTTTGTGCATGTCCTCCTGGGGATATTGTGGTGACCAGAGCAAGAGGAATATTTCAGCAAGGTGCTCTGTGCTCTCTGGGCAACAAACCTGTGCCTCCATGTATTTAAAACTTCCTAGCATGCATGCTATTTTAAATTTGTTCAGTGTTGTTGGAAATGATCACATTTCATAGATCTAGACTTTGAGCTATACAGAACTCTAGATCCACTGAGACACTTTGAAGGAAAAAAGCTGATGCCTAGATATAATTTCCAACTCTCTCCTAAAAGACCTCTAGGCCTCACAAAATTTGTTTCTCTGGTGGATAGTTACTTTGACCATGTTTGGGCAGAGTTTCGTCCTGTTCCAGTCCTATGAATAGTGGAACAATTCTTATTTAAATATCTTAAGCTCAGAGAAAATTAGGTTTCTCTACTACAGTGAAATAGCCAAGGTTGCTTTCATTGTCACTTAATCATGTCTGAAGGCAAAGAAATAAATAAGCATGTGTCTGGACTTCAAGGAAGACATGGCTTCAATCAAAGGACGAGTTTCCTTTCTCCATCTTTGTATTTACAAAATCCCAGGCAGAAAATTGCCTGCTCCCAAACCAGAGATGAACAGTGTCTAAGGCTCATCTGCAAAGGATGCTCACTGCTTCCAGTGGTACTATTGAAACAAAAACTTCAGAAAACCCTCCATGTGCATGTCCTCACGCCAGAGTAAAATAGCTCTTTCACTTTTTTTCAGTTTCCTACATACTATAAGGTTAAAGTAAGTATATGAGAATACAAAGATCTACATAAGACCTAATACCAATATCCCAGTATTCCCAGCCCTAGCTTCTATCTGGATAATTTCCTTTCAGCACAGTGCTCACTCTCAGGACTTGCCTATTTTCTTTTATACCAAAGAGCTTCAGAATGGATGGACTTCTCTCTCATAGAAGATTGGTAATGAAAAGGAACAATCTATCTGTCTTCTCTGGAAGGTTTTATTTTTAGACGTTCTGGACATACTGATGAAGTTACAGACCTGCTCCCCTTTGCTTTGTAAAACCTGGCAAGAAGTTTTTTGTGAATTAATGGATATCTGTGACTATCGAGAGGATGTTTTTAAATGTGCTGTCTTTTGAGAAGGAAAAAACATTTCCCAGTTCCCTTTTATCTTCCATTTTTTTGGTCTGGTTGATTATTTTACATTGGTCAACAGCCTTGAAACAGGAGATTTTGTTAACTTGAATATGAACAGTAGGAGGAATAGTTATTGCATTTACTTTTTATGCTCTTTCTTCTAGCTCAGCACCTTGCAATCTCTTTGTAGCTAGACTGCACAAGAGAAAATCGGTGATATGCCAGTGCTCCACTATCACAGCTTAAACTGCTATCTCTCCTTCATTTCTGTGACTTTGCAAGTTTGTCGGTAGGTCCCAGCATTCATGAACGGGCTCAGGTAGTTCCATCAATTGCAAGAGGTGCACTGTGCTTCCCAAAATTTTGGTTTCAAAAGCAGGGACACCTGAGATTTCTGCCCAGACCCTCTTCTCCGTGACTCTGCTAAGGTTTTGTATGAAAAAAACCTTGCACCAACAGTGACTGGCACCCTCCTCTTGGTTGCCAGAGGATGATCATGGACATGTAGGACCTTACTGAGCTTCTGTTCCACTGCCTGTGTATTGTGGATGCAAGGCAGGGCCACATTACCATCAGTGTGTGGGAGACGTGTCTTCTCTCAGACATGGGCATCTTACACCTGTCAGAGAGAGCGAGCCTTGGGCACACTGTGGCTGACACTCAGTCCAGATAAAAAAGAGTGAGCCTTGGCAGCTAAGAGGAGCCTTTAGAGAAGGCAGATACACCAGACGTTTCTATCAGGTTTTTGCTAGATGCTTGCTGAAGCAACAGCATAATTTTTTTTTCCAAGCGAAATCAAAAACTGTGGAAGGACATGTCATCTTGAAGTAACTTATTTCGCTGGAAGCTAAACAATTCCTATTAAATTTAAATGAACCTGATATAAAGCTACACTAAATCAAACCAAGAATACCCAGCTCGGTAAGTTGTATTTAATTATACCATACCCTTATATTTTCCCAGTGTAGTTCTCATCTCAGTTTCTTTTGCTTTTCAAAATGCCAGTGAGATTTTTGCAATATACAGTATTTAGGGAAGAACTTCTACTGGCGGAAAGTCTATCTAAATAATTTTGTCATGTCTTTCCATCTGTTGGTCCAAGTGCACGCAGTTTTTACTAAACAAACTGCAGTATCAATCCAAGGCTGTTTTGCAGCCTAACCAATGTCAGAGCAGGGCTCTGAGGTGCTTGGATGAAATAAGCTGTTTAAGTATGAATTGTTATATTATGATTGTTATCAAGATGTTCCAAAACAATCTGGTTTATACAGAGAGTAAGATGTGCCAGAATGGGAGGAAAAAAAGCATGAGGGCCAAGTGAGCTGAGAGTGATACTGCCCTGCAATCTCCTAGCCTCCAACAACCTGTGCTTTAGGAATTGCCTGCAGGGACAAACCCCTGTCCTGTTGTGAATTAAGCATGAATTTACCTCTTTGGTATTTAACTCATTTTCACTTCTGGGCTCCAAGGCTTCCTGCCGTGAGGAGTTCCATGCCTGCACAGTGGAAAACAGACTTCTTGTGGGTTCTTCAAGCCCTCTTGTCACTTTGTTGCCCTTTAGCTCCTGAACGTTTCCCTATTTCCCTCACCTTGTGCCTGTGGTTTACAGGTGCCAGTGACAGACTCTAGACTCAAGACGGTTCTCTTCTCTTTCAGGCGGATGCTCCATACATCACTCTGTTCTTCTTTAGCTCTCCCGCATGAGCTGAGGACAACAGAACTTCTGGCAATACCACAGCTGGTATTACACCACGAGGAGCACAGAAGCAGATTAATTTCTGACCAGAACACCCGTGTTGCACTTGCCCTTTGGTGAGTGCAGGACACTGACTATACAACTTTGGAGCCACCTCCCTCCCCCACAAACCTGCCCCCATCTTCTCTCCCTCTCTCTGTGACCAGCTTCTCTCTTACTTTGGGTTATGAGTTTCTGATAAGACTTTTGATGAGGCCTGTTTGTACACCCAGGTGCACTTGTCAGGGCCTCATCTCTGCCATCTGGTACTTGGTCCTCCAGGGACTCCTGTAGACTTGTGAGGCACCCTGATCTCCCTCACACATTTAACAGAGCTCATCCTTCCATGTTAATTATCATGACATCTGGAGGAAAAATAAATGTTTTCATATGAAAAAATTATATTCCTGAGAATCCATGACCACACAGCTAGCATCTGGGGAAATTACTCTCTCTGGGACAGTCTCTTGAGTATGCGGTTAGCATCCGCATGTGCATGTAAGCTGCCTTGCTGAAAAAGAACTGGGCGTTTTGGGTCGGTCTGCAGGGAACTGTGGGGAGCCAGCTAGTCTGCCCAGGTCCAGAGCCACCTGATGAAGCTCCCCTATACGGTTTGGCTTTCTGTGCCATCAGCAAGCAGTCTGCCACCTTTGCGCTTTCCAGGTCAGCCATGTAGCAACGTGTTGCAGTTGCAGCTCCCAGAAAGAGTGACCCTGGACTTCAGGGACAAAATAAAAGCCTGCTAGATGGGCTGGGGAGGCCTGAGACTGTCTGGACTGAAGCGTGTAGCTCCCTGGCCCATGGGTGCAGGCAGGGGCCAGGTCAAGCTGCACCAAGCAGAGTGCCTGTGCTTGCCCCTCCACAAGCCAGCTCTTCACAGGACCTGCCTGAGCTTGCAGGGGTCTCCTCTGAGCAGTGGATTTGCTGGAAGCACACCCAAATGGAGACCATCTCCAGGTCTTGGGAGGGGAAAAGACAGATCTACACCTCTCCTGGCCAGCACAAAGCCATGAGGGGTGGTCCAAGCCCTTCCTGCGGTGCAGGGCACCTGTGCTGCTGTGTTTCCCCGCCACCTCCCAGAAAATGAGGTGTCCTGATGGGGAGGAAATAGCGCAGACTCAAAGACTGGGCATGTCTACACTGGGAGCAACCCATCGAGTAAGTGTCACGAGCAGCTCACCGGCAGCGCGGCAAGGGCCAAGCCTGATCCGCCCAGAGATTCAGGCTGACCCCCAATAAACCACTGGAAATGAGGGGGAAGCGCCACCCCCTGAGGCAGCTCCCACGGGTCTGTGCAAGCCGAGACTCTTGCGCTGGGTTAGCTGGATCTGAATTTCATGCTGCTCCGGGGATCCATCCGCTGCCCCCAGGGCTTTGCTCTCCTGGCAGTGCCCGGGGACCCGCTGCGCAGGCACGGTCCCTTCGTCCCCTAGGGTCTTCCTGAGCTCTCGGTGGGGTCCCCGCGGCCAGCCCCCCCACCCCCGCAGCGCCGGTGCCTGTCTCGGTCCGGGGCGGGCAGTGGAGGCCGCCAGAGCTGGGGGGCAGGGGGCAACCCGCCGACGGTCGGAGTGCAAAGGCGATGTCAGCCCCCGGGGGCGGGGGGGACGAGGACAGGGAAGGTCCCGAGGACCGTGCCCCACTCCGGTCTAGCGCTTTAACCCCCCCCCCAAACACCCACCCCCCCCCCAAACTAAAAAGTGAAACCAAACTTCCTCTCCCCCGTCTCTCCTGAGGAAAGCGGAGCGGGGCACCGCAGCCCGCGGCGGGTCGGCGCTGGGGCCGCGGCCGCCCTGCGCTGGTCCCGGCGGGGGGGCGGGGGGTGTGGGGGTGTTTCAGGTCCCTCCCCAGGCCCGGGGGGGGGCTGGGGCTAGGCCGGCGCATGGGGACTCAGTGCGCAGCCCGCGGATGCAAAATTAAATGCCCGTGGACAGCTCGCGTGGGCTCGGCGGACAGCCCCAAGAGTCTCGGCGGGGCGGTGAGGGGGGCGGAGGAGCCCGGCGGGCGGAGGGGAGGGTGACTAAGCCCGGTTTTAAAACCAAATTTGTCCCTGCCTGGCCCTTTTGTGCGGCGGAAGACGGATGGGGCTGCGGCGGCCGCCTCCCAGGTGACGGCTGCCTCGGCAGCGCGGGCGCGGAGCGGCGCGGACCCGCCGCGCTCCCGTTCCCGCTCCCGCTCCCGCTCGGCGAAGCCGGCGGCGAGGCTAAGCTTGTGAAAGCAGCAGCGCTGGGTTCATTTCCCCCAGAGCCGGGAAGCAAACGTCGCCGGCCGTCGGAGGGGACATCCTTTGGTCGCCCCGAACGAAACGCAAATAAAGGCGATAGCCCGAATTTATCAAGCGGTCCCCGTGACCGAGCGTTTCTCACTGTGTGTTCGGTTTGTTTTTCCAGGACCTAAGCAATTTTTAATGTACTATATACTTCCCGCTTAATCCCCCTCGTTTATTATATAATTACGGTTTCAAAGTGATTATGTAATTAAAATCATGTTTCACTGCAGCGTACTTCAAAAGGAAGGCAACCTTCCCCAGCATTATTTGCCGGTGATGTCATAATTTCCCTGTGATATTTAAAATAAACACATTAGTCCAAGAATTCTAAACATGTCTGAAAGTATATAATGGAATTGATTGGCATAAAGCAACGGTGAAACCTATCACTAGTTTAATATATTTCTATGCTCCCATGCAGTGTAAATTATAGGATAATGGGGTGCAGGCGATGGTAAGCTCTGTTTATATAATCCATTTCTTCACACAAGTTCCCATTGCTTTTCCTTCCCTTTGCTGTATGTGGTGGTTCTCTGATCCTACTGACCTCAGCCATGTGTTTTCACTTTTTCTTCTGATCTCAATTCCATGACCAGCGGGGAATAAAATACAAATTGAATAGTAACCATTCACAGGCCACTCTTTTCAAACTGTTGTTAAGCCTTCTTTGTCTTGTCTAGCAATTGATAGATAAATGTGTCGTATTTTACTCGAGTCTTTCTTCTCTCCTTGTAAAGCTTTGTTGCCCCAAGTTCCTTAGTCCATCATTCTCTTTTCCTTTTTCTTTTTAAAGAAAATCATTTCATCGGTGCTTGTCACCGAAAGGGACCGTTACCTTCCTTGGCAGTACACGGGGTGACGGTTAAGCAGCAGAATTAGACAAAAATATCAGAAGGGGGGGAATAAAAGAATTCCCCCAACATTTGGTCCGACCTATTCCCAGCACGACTCAAGGTTAATTTTAAATTTGACTTGTTTCTTCTACACACGGTAAATAAAGTGCTCCCTGGGCTGCACGGAGCTCCTTTTTGAAAAGGGGAAAGTTAAGTACTCGAAAAGGGAAGAAAAAAAACCCCCTCCTCTTTTCCCTCTGCATGCCTCTTTCACTGCAAACCTGCTTTCTGCGCTGTCAGGCGGGGCCGACGCTGTTTATTCAGCTTTTCTTGAAAATGAAAAGCAACTAAGAGAAGTTTAAACAATCTCTTGTTATTTTTGGGCTTGTTTTTCCAGCGCTCTCCTCCCCGGCTGCTTCTTTGGGGATATAATGCGAAAGAAAATAATTTTGGAAACCCATTATTCCATAGAGAAAAACATGTCACCAATCCCATGCCCTTTATTTGATCAAAAAACAATTGTCGTGAAGGTTTCTTTCGTGATGATCTAAACTGCAGACCAGCAATGATTATAATTATTACCAAACTGCCAACGTGCTGAAGGCAGTTTGAGATAATTTAGCATAGATATTTTAAACAGCTTGTTTTAAATCTCCCTATCTTTTTATTAGAAGGGCTTACTCGATCCCTATGGCAAACCGGGTTTTAGCTATTGGTAAGTAGTTTAAAAGCGGCGGTTGAAAAGAGAGGTCTTTTGTTGTGCCCCTCTTCGAAGAACTCTTGGACATAAGCAAACATTTTGAAGAGCGCATCAGTCTCTAATCAAAATAATCCAGATTCTTGTGTGAAAGGTAAATGTTTTGCAACCACGTTACTGGACTTGAAATAACTAAACAAGTCATACACCGAAATTAGCAACGTGCTGAAGGGCAGGCAGTGAGAGAGAGCCGCAGCACGGAAAAGAAGCGCTCCTCTTAACCTGCCAAAACACGCCGAAGGGTTTCTTCAGCAGAAACCGCTGCCATGAGGTTTCGAAGGAAATGCAGCTTAGCAGAAGAATAATTTTCGAAATTTTGCTGGGGACAACGACCGTCCGAAGCGAAGCCGCGTACCTGTAAAACGAGCCCCTGCGTATCACATGCTTCATATTAAACTTCCATGCAGTTTTCCTTCGCTGTTTTTTTCCAGCTAAAGGGTTCTTATAAACTTTCCTTCGTTTATTTAAGCCTGGTTTTCATTGCTGCAGTTTTGCATGGTTTGCCTTTGTTTAGTTTATTAACCCACAGGGTTACTTTAACTAAATATTTGGGCTGAATACTTTGGGGTTGGATTTCAACGTTTTCTAACAAAATTACTGAGTTTTTTGAAGCCACACAGAGAACTCTGTGTTGACTTTATTAGTCAATTTAACAGGCTATAAGGAAAATAAAAATAAGAAACATACTAGTGTATCCCCTCCAGTGAGGAATGGGATTGAAACCGGTCTCTTATTTAGTATTTCAGATGCCATCGAGGCTGCGTTAAATTTACTAACGTTTTAATAGAAATACCAAATGTACAGCGCCTCTGCTTTGCCGAAGCCTGCCACGTCCTCGCCCGGTGCCCGGTGACGACCGCGGAGCTGTTTTTTAAGCCCCCTCCCGGGGAAAAAAGAAAGGCGACACACACCCCCAAACTAAAAAAAAAGCCCCTTTCCCTCTGCTTGCTGCCCCATGCCTCGGACAGAGGTTTAGGGATGGCCTGGCCGCGGGGGCGGCAGGGGGGCAGGCAGCTCTCCCGGCCCCGGAGGGAGCCCGCGGGGGCACCGCGCCACTCCGCGCCCGCGGGGGATCGGCGCGGCCCCGCTGCAGCACCGCGCAGGGTCCAGGGGCTGGGGACCGGGGCTGAGCCCGGCCGCATGTACCGCCCGGGCGACCTTCCCCACCCCACATCCTGGCAGACGCTCCGGCAGCCTCCTGTTGGTGCTGGCATGCTTTTTTTGGGTGCTTTTTGTTTTTTGTTGTTGTTGTTTTTTAGTATAAGCGCCCTGCTGCCTGGCTGGGACAGAAAGAAAAACGATAGCCTGAGACATATGAGCCCTTGGAGAGAGAGAGAGCTGTAGGCAGTGATGGGTGTCAGGAAGCAGAATCTCGGCTGCAGAAAGAAACCGAAATCCCCCTGGCATGGTTCCACTTGCCTGGGTGGTAGGACCACTGCGGCATTGCCCCCCGAGCAAAAGCAAGGTGGCAGCAAGCTGGCCAACTGCTTAGTGCAATGTGCTGTCAGAAAGAAACCAGGGGACTACTCCGATGTGCTGCTGTGGATACCAGTCACCAGTCCCTACAGGAACCCTCCCATGGCCATGGCCCTTCATTAGGGCTCACATCCCTCCCAGCAAGTAATTGTCCCAGTGCTGCACTGGGCACGTCATGGGCTGCTCTACAGATGGGTCCATTGTGGAGTACTTGGGCTGGAGATGACTCAGTGCTTGAGCGGTCTACTTTTAGTATTTAAATGCTAGTAATATCTCCTGGGCCTCCCCTGTGCAGGGAGCAACAAGTCCTTCACTGCTGACAGCTTCCATTTCCAGTGATGATCTGCAGAGGTGGATCATCTTGAACCTCAAGAAAGAGAGAGGAAGAGTAGCAGGGTTTGGAGAAGCTAGAACAGCAATGAGAGATGAAGACCAGGCTGGAGACATCTGGTGACTTAGAGAAACAAGAGCCAACAGAGAGATGTAAAGAGGGAAGCGGAGATGGTCAAAGCGAGAAAGATCTTTGCAGGGCCCCTCTGATGGAATAGATAGGGGCAAAAGCTGCATTTGTCACCACCACAGAAAAAGACACTGCAGCTTTCAAAATGTGAAACATCGCAAACCAAAATGAGAGCTATGCCTGTGCAGGTGAATGAGAAAACCTCTGTGTAAAACCTGGGTGGACATAACCAGGGAGTGAAAAACTTACAGAAAAGCCCAGTCAGAGCTACAGCCAGGTTACAGGCCTGGGAGAGACCCAGCGGGTCTGTGGACAGATGTCAGAGACACAGTCCAAAATTGTAGAAAAAGCATGAAAGTGTGGTGTTAATTCCCACTAACTACTCCAATAACTTTCCAAATCTCAGGCCTGGATATTACAGGGGTGTGAACCCCAAGACAGTTGTATATGTGTATCTAGCAGGGAGATGTGCCTTCACTTGCTTTAGGCAGTTCTCAACAAGACCTTAGAACTAAAATGCAGCACTCTTGCAATTCCTCTCAATCATAAATCAGTCTATCAGCAATGGCCAACAATAACCCAGCAGCATAAGTATGTTATGTCTGTCAATGGGATTAATTCAGTGCGAAGATGAAGTAGCCATTTGTGATAGAGCAGCTTACTGCCAATACACAACAGTAGTCCATTTTTGTTCATTGTGAAAATTAACACAAAGCACTTTATGACTTAAATGATCAAATACTGTTATCCTGATAATAAAACATAAGTATGTAACAGCCTAAAGCATGTCCTGTCCCGTCCCATTAACAAGAGATTGATATGCTTTTTCTGATACCAACATGAGAGGGTAAAAGAGCAAGTTCTGCATTCAAATATTATTACATATTTTTGTTTTACTTACTTGCCATTGCATCTTGCAAAATGTTTTGTGGTCTCTTGAACATAAAAGGGCAGTCTAGAAAGTCTGTGTTAGAGTCAGGCTTAGTTTTCAGAGGAGATGAAAGCTTGGAGCTTAGCTAATAGTGAAGAAATAAGATAACTCCACAATAAAGGGCTAATAAATGTTTACTCTGTTAAGTATTGCTGTTATTTCTCCCTCTCATAAGTGATCTTGCAGCACTATTATGCCAAAAAATTAGGATTACTGTATTAAAACCAGATTTTCTAGAGCTCATTCAGAATTTCCAGCAACAGCCTTTTATTTCATTAAGTAGACACAAACTGTTACTTTGTTGTGAGAAGTTCCATGTTTTCCTTCACACCAAAAAGCAAAATCTGAATAACATAAATGATTGATCGTACCTCAGTCTGAGGTCTGGTGAAGTGTGGCAGCTGTAACGAGTGAGATGAGCAAACGAGCTAGAGAAAAATTGTAGTACTGTGGAAAAGGGAAAGAATCAGGAGAGGAATAGGTTAGATGAAACAGGGGAAAAAAGACATGACAAGATACCAAAGATGAAAGTTTTCTGCAGTAGCTGTGCAGCTTGATAAACTCTTCCATCACTATTTTATTCCCTGTTGGACATGGAGTTGAGAAAAACATTACTAAATCTCCACCTCAGATTTGATGCCATCAGAATCTTTAGATCTTTAGATTTTCATCTCCTTGTTAAGGATACGATACTGCAAAACTCTCAGTGCCAGCTCCCTGCTTTGCAGAGTACCAAAACATGTACTTCAGCTCTGACTTTATTCGATGTGTTAACTCCAGTTGCAGCCAACATTAATTAACGAAGGAAGAAATGCTAAACCAGTTATTAGTTGACTGATCTCCCTGCTACCCATGTTTGAAACTACGCTTAACAGCTATAGAACAAGAATGAAACAAAAAAGAGCGTAACACTTTTTATATCTAGACGTGAAGATACATCTTCATGATATTGTGCATTAATTATTCCTTTTAATTTCAAGGATGGCTTTTCACATCCCTTGGCACTGTAATCAGTATTTAAAAGAAAGATCCTAACAAGAAGAACCACCCCGCAGCAGAACAAAACCCACACACAATAATAATAAATTACATAATCATCCAGTAATTTGAAGCAGCAATATATAGCCCACAAAATAAAAATCGTTCCCACACCCACAGTCCTATTTCTGTATGGGTTGGATGCGCATGTGGAGGGGCGATAGGCAGGCGCTATGTATATCCAAAATGACAGAGCACTTATTCTCAGACACCAAATGGAGTAAGATACCAGTCTTCAACACCGGGAGTCTTCTCCTACAGAAAATTCTGGTTTTGAAGATGAGAATTCAGGATTATGCTAATTAAACACACGGAGCTGTAAAGAGTTTCATCAGCGCACTTTTTTTTTAGTGAATGTTTTAGAGTGTTGAATATCGGTAATATTAATATTTAAGTACTTATTGTGTAGCTTTTTGGTCTGAAAACAGTGAGAAATATGGAATATACGGTAGCAATGGTGGCGTGATGCAGTATAAAAGGTAGATGGGGTTGACTGTCAGATGATGTCTGTATGGTGATTTACGTGATGGCTTTCAGAACAAGGCAGTCATTTCATGTATGTGCCACATCATCATTGCTATTTACTATGTGTGCTAGTGGCCTTGATCTTGTTTAGAGGTTTCCATTGTTGTGAGCACTTGAGGAGTAAGAGACAATATCTCTTCAATTTAAACAGAGAAGCCAGATGGTGAATAAGACAGGATACCAGGGCACAGGGAGGTAAGCAGACCTCCCCAAGAGCAGGCAGCAGCTCAGTGCTGCCTTCCATCATGGGTATTTCTTTATTTGCCCTCACAGTAAATTCTTAGTTTTTTGTGTGTGAAATCTATAGTGAACTGTTTAAGTGGTGCAACACAAGAGGAAGCAATGCACGATTTCTGCAACTGGCTTAATAGATGCAGGAACAGAGGTAGTTCACTAGACAGCTGCAAATCCTGTCTACTGTGAGGGTATGTGAGTGACTTGAACACTATATTCCATATATATGACACCAGTGTAACCATCTTTATGCAAAATGTATATGCACATTGACATTGTGGTTTCTTGTAGAGTATTTTGTCAGATGGAGGCTTTATCTATTTGTGTAAACACAAATAGATAAAGTGTATTGCCATCTACAGGGAAGTGCGTACTGCTGTAGATCCCCCAAACTTCTCTGGGTTGTAACACTCAGAGAGATGTTTTGGGGAAGTGGAATTAAAAGATAAACAGTTGTTGCTGAGTATGTTCCATTAAGTAGGTAGGAAATGAGTGGCTTGTGAGACAATGCTGGCACCATTTTCTTATGTTGTAGACATATTGTATGAGAAATTACTGTATAAGAAATACTCTGGATGCATTTTTTGTTTTATTTTTTTTTGTGTGTGAGAAGTGTATATTCGCTGTCTTATACCTAATCAGAGAGGGCTTTGTGCTCCTGTAATACAGCATTGGTACTCTGATCACTTAAAAAAAAAAATCACTGAACTTTCAGAAAAACACTGTCAGTACAGATGTGGATCTAGGTCCAGAAGTTTGGCAAAGTAATTTCAACTACTGGTTACAGGTTTTTATTTGCTTTATACTAGCAATTGGTGCTGATTTGAATCAGTATTTTGTGGTATATCTCACAGGTATTTTCCTATTGGTACTACTAGAGTTCTGCAGAAGTCCTCCTTTACAAAAAAGGTCTTAATTTAGAAGAAAAAAAAAATCTTATGATTTTCAAAATACCTTTCCTGCATGTCAGTGTTGCTATGTTAATAACAGGCCTAGCTTTGCTTTCTTATACCTATGTGAAATGCAGTCACTTCCCAGTGTAATGACATAAATGAGAGCACAGTGCAGTTCAAAAACTTGTGAGCTTATATGAAATATTCTTCCTAACCTGTTAAATATGAAACATAAGGAAAGACACAGTGAAATCCGTCTTTGTCTGTGTCAGCTCATGACCATTTGGAAGGTGCTACCCAGCCTCCCCTGGTTTCTAAGTTAACTTTATGAAAACAGAGGAAATTAGGTACCACCATGTATTCTGAGCCCAGATACTAACAAAAGTCAAAATTATCCTCTCTTTCTTTCAGGACCTGGTGCTGAAAACCACCATCATCCTGACTGACAGAACAATTAGTGTTGTAAGCAGAGAAAATAGTCAGTGAACCAACTGAAGGCCAATGTGTTTATTTTCCCACTCAGAGACGTAGTCTTCACAGGTAGAGACTCTGAAAACATTCATGCTAAAGCTGACATGAGTTTTACTTTGGTGAGGGATTGGTGTACTATGAGCAGGAAATTAATCCAAATGTTTAAGAGAAAGCAATACAAGCTGCACTGAGCACATGGGGACACACAGCTATACCACTGTCTCTACACAGAGACAATTCTCTCTTTTTGAGACCATTCACTTTTTCTGGTTGTTTATTTTCCAAGCTGAACACATGTAAATGATAAAACAGGGTGGTGGCTGTAAGGTTAGAAAAGCTGCATAAGGCAGCATGTGGTAGTAGCCTATTGGAGAGACTCACAAATGGCATCACACAACCCTTTAATTAAGTTATGGAATGAACTCAGAGTTATTACACTATCTAAACATCCTCTCTCACTTTTCCTCAGTTTCCAAATGCTGCTTTGGATAAAATACTTACTAGAAGTAACAGCACTGAGCCTCGTTTATGAAATGTACCTTTTCTATTGCAAACTACTGTACAAGTCTTCTGAAAACCAGTTCAGCTAACAAAGCCAGTTCTCTTTCTGCCAACGAACACACTATTTCTGAAGTTATTTCTATTAGATGATATCACTAGATGTGATCAGAGAAGCTGCACAGGACACTGGAAAGAGAAGTTTCAACCTTCTTTTTTATGCCATTCATTGGGGTACCCCAGAGTGAATGCTTTGTGGTGTAGTGGCTTTATTTTTGAGACATGTGATCAAATGCTGGAAGGTCCTCCTGTTGTCATTTGTATCAGTAAGGATGAAGTCATTTTCCCTAGGGGAATCTGTAAGGAAGCATTAGCTAGAAGGAGCTAGGAAGGCATCCATGTATGAAAATGTAACCTCTTAAACTTGTAAAACTGTCATTTCACAATAGCTTATACCTATCATTTGTCAAGGTAGGCCCATACAGCAATGGGGAAAGGGAATCTACAGAAAAGACAAGGATTTCCACAAGCACAACCCCCTTACAGAGTCTCTATTTTGTGGAAAAACCTGGATACATAGCAGAGTTCACAGATAGCCAGCCAGTCTCTGTGGGCACATGAAGATTTACACAATCTTACCTGGGGCAATTTTATCCCCACCACAGTAAAGCACAAGTGTTTGGGCAGGAGATTAAAGGGCACATGAAGATGTCATCAGAAGCCACTAGTAGCCCTGTGGTCCAAAAACCACCCCCTTCTTTATCAACTTTGGTGGAAAAACCTACTCTGGGGGGTGTCTCCCAATCTGAAAGGACTTTCTGAAATGTATTGTTAGAGGTGGATTTGAAACAAGAAAATTTTTTTCCTTCTCTCTTGTGACAGATGTCAGAGATGTTTTGTGTCACTGCTGTGTTTTGAGACCCCATAATACTGATAAAAAATAATGTTATACATGGGGTAATGCTCATGTTTTAAGATTGAAGTTGGACAACTAGAGCGGGTTAGGGAGAACACTGATAAGGAAAGCAAAATAAATGTCTTTCGGATGCTCGAATGCAAAGCAGCAGTCCCTTGCCATTAGACCCAGGGCTGTTCCCTACCAGATGCTTGCATGCCAGCTGCCCTCGGCATAGCACTGCTGAGGGCCAAGGCCAAGTAGGACAGGATGCTCGGGGAGGGGAAGGCACCCAGTATAGGACGATGAGTGTTGTGTAGCTTTTTCACTTTGCTGTGAGAGCAAAACCAGAAAGGGCGTGTTGGCAAACTGTGCGGAAATCCTCAGTGCTTGTGGTGTTACCCCATTGTGTGTTTTGCTTTGCAAGCAATAAAACATCTCTTGATTTCAAATGTTGCCTTCCACAGCTTGCCCACACCCTCAGCCCATAGTTTTAGCAGCACTGGCCACTCTCCCCTGCAGCCTACATCCTCAGGCCTTCACTCTGCTAGAGATGCTAATGAAAACTAGTCAGCTGAATGAAGGAAAAATGCATTTGCCAAAAATGAAAAAGTGAAAATAAACCACCCAAAACAAAATGCCTCTTGTTTACAGAGAACCCACATGTAAAGCTATTAAGAGATGTGTGCAAACATGCAGATGTTTAAAATGAAGAAACTTGAGGTTAGAGGCTGAGATCACAGTGAATCCCAGCAGGACCTCTATGCCATGCCATAAAGACTTCATGCACTCCACCACTGACATGTCAGAGGACATTTGCACTCCACCACTGGCATGTCAGAGGACATTTGCAAGGGTCTAGGGGATGTGCAGAAAGCTTTTTTGTAAGGCAAGTGAAAAAAGCATGTGAATTAGTTTTTAAAAATTGTTAGTGTGACTAGATGCATAAATTTCAGTGATGTGGGCATGCAGAAATGACTACAGGTACAGTTCTCCTCTCCCCCTGGATGCAAGATTTCATCCGCATCATGGACGTTTGTTGAGCTTGCTTGCTCTCTGCAGCCTATGACTTGAGCATTTACTGTCTCTCCCCTGTTGTTGCTGTCCCTCCTTCCCACCCTTCTGTATTTGCCAGCAGATGTTCACCCTCCTCTGTGCTCCAGAGTGTGGCTACATCCTTGGGTGGTCCAGCTTCCCCCAGGGAAACCAAAACTCCTTGAACAAGAAAATGGGAGCTGCAGGAGGGCAGATAAAGTGTCTTTCCTTCCCCTTACTTAAAGTACAGCAGCACCAGCATATTTCCCTTGCTTTAAACAATCTGAGGCTGGTGGTCTAGTCTGTCTGCTCCAGCAACTGTCTGCTCCAGCCTTTCTCCCTGATGCTGGTCTGGTCTGGGTAGCCATGCCTGAGAAGTACAGACCAGCAGTACATCAGGAGCAGTGAGTAAAGCAGCAGGAGAAAAGTCTGTGTGCTGGTGATGGCATGTCATGTCTGCATGTTCCTGGGGACAGCAGGCATTTAAAGGAGGGAAGAAGGGCATTAAGTGCAGGTCAATGGGAAAAGAGCCCACAGCCAGGGAGAAGATGGAGCTGGGTGGTGGGTGGTCCATCCTGCTGGGGACCACTCTGTTGGTGAGCAGGTAACAGTTACACTGGATAACATGACAGTGAGTCACACCACTCCAGACTGACAAAAATGTCATCTTCATCCAGGCCCAGGGAAACCCAGTGAGGTATGTTTACACAAGTCCTTAACTCCAGGACAGGAGCAATGATCTGTGCAGGGTCAGCGGAGAACCTGCTATCCAGGGAAATTAATTTGGTGTCCTGGGAACTGAGGGATGCTGCCCCACTCTTCTGAGCTAAAATGCAGTTTGGTAACCCTTGATGCATTAGCTGAAGCTTAACTCATGACTGGTGATCACACACAGGGCAGGGACACAAGCCCTTGCTGCACCGATGGCATTCCCCCTGGGAAATGAAACATCTACTACGTGGCCTGAGAGTGGCAAGCTCAGGGAGCCAGGCATGGGGGGATGGAAGGGAACATCATGCCAGGGGTATGGCAGTGGTAGAGCTGGGGTATTTCTCCACCTCAGGTCTAGGCTGGGTTTTGGAGTGTGGTAAAGCACCCAGGAACTCATGCCATGTCCAGAATCAACCAGACAAAACCTAAACAGGAAGCAGCAAGTGGGCTGAAAGACACCTGGGGTAGGCACTGGGTCAGGATTGCAGGATCTCCTCTCCTGCACCTTCTAGTGGCCTTCATTGCTGGAGTGCCCTGAGCCCTCCTCTTCTTGCTTAAAAGTAGCCAATGATTCTCAAATCTCCAGTACTTGGAAAGCCAAAATGCCCCAGAGGGTCCAAGTTTTATGGTTAGCATTCACATCCTGTTTGAAATGCAGTCAAACTCCTGGAAGGTTTCTGGCACTCTGCTGCCTCAGGACTGTCTCTTGCTGTCTGCTGCAGCTCCATTTCAGATGCTTAGTTTTAGTCTGGTGCTGTTCCTGGCCTCTGCCATGTCTGTGGCGAGGTATCTGCAGGTAGACGACATTACGGGTGGCCCTTGCCTGCAGCCCCCAGGGAAGGCTGCCAGCTTGGAGTGGTGGTCCAAGGAGGCTCTTGTGACTTCTGGACATTGCAGTGGCAGCGCCTGGGACCACGATGGCCAAGGGCATGGTCTTTCTTTTGGCTCACTTGTGTGTGGTGTGAGCCTGGTCCCCAGGGGTGTTAGTCTGATGCTGTCTTTAGTGGCTGGATGTTGATGTGAACAAAGGTCATGTGAAGACCTTCGCAGCAGGTAAAGAGAAGTCCAAACCTGGTGAGCATCAAAGTAAAGGGAAAAGTACATGAGCTTAACTCACTTCATAGCAAGGTGTAGAGGTTTGTGGGGGCATCCAGGAACCACGATTTCCAAGTACTGCAGTAGGCCAGGAGTGAAAGCATCTGGTGTAGAGACCCACAGGCCACTGGGGGAAGGTGGAGGAGCAGTGAGAACACAGGAAACCCAGCAATGCTGCCAAAGTATTTCCCATTCAAAATGTTCTGAGAAACACTGATGGGCAAAACTCACTGAAGCAAGTGGGAGCAAGACCTCCACAAGACTTCTGAGTCCTGTCAAATCTCTAGTGTTAAGACTCCCATTCTCCTCGTGCTCTCCCACGGCTAAGACTGTCTTTCACACATTAGTGTGGTGCAGTCCTGCTGTCTCCCTCTCTGTCTCCCACACCAGCTGTGGCTGCCATCCGCTGTGCTCATCCAGCTGTGCCCATCCAGCTGTACCTCACAGTGCAGTTCCTGCCAGGGAGAGTCTGCAGCGCTGTGCCACCGCCCAAAACATAGCCCCATACTAGCTACTATGAAGAAAAATTAACTCTATCCCAGCCAAAACCAGCACAGACACTGAACCAGGCTCTGCCCTCCACACTGCTCTGCTAAGCAGAGCATCTGCCAGCTGCAGAGCATGCCAGGACCTCTTCTGCACAATTTATTGTGATGTGTCAGATAGTGCTCCAGGCTACAACATCATCTCACACTCTTGGAGGGAGGGTATCATTGGAGAGGTCTGCTTTGGGGACCTGGGCTGTAGTGTTTCCCAATAACTAGCCCTGCAGAGGTAAAGCAGAGTGCATTGTCACTAAGGAGGAGATAAATCCTCTGTGGCAGGCTTTTGTAGATCAGCATACAAAACATCCGCTCTGTGCCTGTCTGAGATATGGATGTGTTATAAGCATAACCCAGGGTTGTGCTTCTGTGCTTGTGGAATTTGCTGTGGCATCTAGCTCCTGGGCAAGAAATGTGCTCTAGGATCTAGAGTTTCTTTTCTATGTATAACACACATTTTAGCCATGATGGGTATGACAACAAATTATTGAAAAGAGGAACCAAGTGTAAATCTTTGTCATGCTGAGTTTGCCAGCAGCCCGGGAAAGAGCTCTGAAGTGGGTGAAGTGTCTCATTCATCTCAACAGGTTGTTAAATTTGAAGCTTTCAGTCTAATAGCATAAAAGCCAGTGCTATTAATGGCTTACTCCCTGCTCACGTTAGCAGGAGGCTGTAGTGAACACAGTCTGAAACCATGCTTTTCATTGCTCAAAGAGCAGTCATGGTGTTAGGCCTGTCTCTGTATCTGAGCTTTTGCCTTAATTTGTGGGCCATCCAATGAGTTAATGCACTGTTTACCATTCCAGCATCCGCTGAGCACAGGCAGATGCCTTCTGAGACCAGACCACCAGCAAAGAGCCCACTTTCCAAGAAGTTGTGTTGCCTCAGCTAGGCAGGCTGGGTGGTGAGCTGTACAGAAACTCCAGCAGCCAGCTGCTGAGGGGTGGCAAGAAGCACTCGTGGCTAAGATGGCCCTCTTTGGCCTTACACTGGGACAGAGGACGAACACTCACACCTTCAGGGCCAGCAAAGATGCAAATGGAGATGCTTTTCCTCACTGCCTCTTGGTCACTGCCTAGGAGCACACCTAACAAACCTGAGCACAGCAGCAGGAGAGCAGGCATGCCAGGACAGGGACCTGACTCC
Source organism: Haliaeetus albicilla (assembly GCF_947461875.1). Taxonomy (NCBI): domain Eukaryota; kingdom Metazoa; phylum Chordata; class Aves; order Accipitriformes; family Accipitridae; genus Haliaeetus; species Haliaeetus albicilla. The sequence goes on from NC_091516.1 coordinate 15,389,770, forward strand.
AACCTGTAACGTGGAGGTTTCTCTAGAAATACTGCACTGACTCTCCCAAGCAGCTGTCATATCTCCCCTGACAACATTTTTGATGCTGCAGTGCAGTTCCTATATTCAGACCTCCAGCACTTTGATCGTCAGATGGAGACTGGTATAGGAATTGAATAGTAGCTCATTGGCAGGGATGCTGCTACTTACCTTCCTAATACAATTCACCCCTTGTCACTCCCCCCATTTTGAGCTGTGAAGCTGCCCTGGCATTTCTGATCTGTCTCCTCACAGTGCCACAAATTCCTGGGTCTGAGCAGTGACAATTTTAACGCCTCTTTTGGCAACAGGGAGAGAGGGGTCAGCAAAGGATAGCAGAGCAGCGGGGCACAGAGAGAGGCTGCGCTCTGGAGGGGTGCCAAGAGGAAAATGGAGACTATCAAAGAACAAGCTAGTGCATCTTGAGGAGAGTCCACAGGGTACGGCAGAGTGGTGGAGGGAAAGGAGAAGACCCAGTAGGGCACACATAGCTTGGGTTTACTTAATACTTTACTTTCCATCCCAACCACAGGTATAATTAAAAGCACAGTTTAGCCCTGGCTTCCTTTTGCTCATTTTCTCTTTCTAGACCTGTTACACATGCAAAGAATTTGAAATAACAAGGCAAGAGAGCATCAAAGACACTCATGCATACGAGGGCTTGCACAGGCTTTCAGCTGAGCCGTTCCCTGCCGCCGGGAAGCCCTGCACTAAGGATTGGCCTGTACTGTGTGTGAGGCCCCAAGCAAAGGGAGGCTTTTGCAGACAGCTGGGGACTGGAATCAAGCTGTGATTGGCCTCCCCCTGTGCTTGCACTGCTGGAGACAGGAACAGCCTGCGAGGAGCAGGGTTTTCACAGGATGCTAGACCCCTACGAGCTGCTGCGTTTTAGGGACTCTCTGTCTGTCATTTGTGTTGTGGGATTAGACCGTGGTGGATAATCATCACACATAAAAAATAGTCATGCTGTGACTTATCAAACACACATGCAAGAACAAGCATGAAGCACTCCAGGCTCGGCAGTGGAGTGGATGCTGTTTGAAATGTAGGTGCTTGGGTAAGGAAGCACATGAGCACAAAGGAGCAATTCCAACTGCTCTCTAATTCCATTGCAAGATCCACATGCAGGCAGGGGACAAGGCAGCAGAACTGCTCAAGAGTTTGATGCTTCCCCTGTTTCTGAATCCAGAGGCTGCATACATCATTCAAGTGATGGTGATAGATACCACAGGAAAGCTACAGAAGTTCTTGCTGCCCGAAAACCTGTTGGTGATAAATGAATGATTGAAACAGAGAACGGCAACCTCAGAGTTCCTGTAGGGCTTGCCATCCTCCCTCCAGTGCTCCCAACCAGCAGCAGAGATGCTGACTAAAGTTCATGGAACGGAGCAGGTGAGGAAATGACGTGTGCTGTTGCCAAAGTCCGAACAAATTGCAATTTTCTCTTTTTCTTCTGCATCTAGCAATGACATGATTTCTCACCAGAGAAGGATAGTGTTTTGTACCTCTTTCAAAAAAGTGTGGAGCCATTCCCAGTGACTTGTATCAGCTGAGCTTAGGGCTGGTCAAATCACTTGCTCATCACAGACATCCACTTTTCTGCTTATTGAGCACATCCCTGTTACAGACAGCATTAAGGCAGGCTTTCTCTGGACCCTAGCATCCAGGAACTTGAGACGAAACAGGTTTTTGTTTGTTTGTTCCAGAAACAGATTGTATCAGAATTTATCGTGTTGGGACTTCCTTTCATTTTTTCTGTGTTTTAAGGAATGTTCCTGATGAGAGGAAAATTCAGATCTTCTTGATGTCAGGAACTGTCTTACCAGGGGCTGCATTATAAAGGGGGGGCAACAGCAGTGTTTCACCCATTTGTCTATTAACAGACACTGTATGGTCTGGTCCTGTGCTGGGCAGCAGGTTGGGGATTGTCTCGTTGGCAGTGCAGGTTAGGACAAGACTGTTCAACAAAAAGCAGAATCCACTCAAAAGAAACAAATCTTGTGTAAAAGCCAATGTGTTCTCGCTTCCTTGCCTGCTCCTCCTCCCTTCAGCTTTCATGTCATTGGCTCAGTTAATTAAAATTGCAGTAATAAGGAGACTGGCTGGTTTAGCAGATTGGTAATGGGATATACAGCCTTTCACCTCTAGGTCAATGGTTCGATTGCGGCCCAAGTCAGAGTGACCAAAAGTTATTAGCATCGAATGGCTGCTCAGTGACCTCTGTGAGATGCGTGGGTGATTTCAGTGCTCTCTGTCCCAGACAGGTGTCCACACTGCGGGAACCACTTGCACGACTGGCACTAATTGGCACCCTCGTCAGCAGCCCCAGCAGTGGCTGGGGATGGCCTGGGTACAGAAGTGGCAGCAGCCCTCTTCCTGGTGGTCTTCTCCCCTGGGCTGCCGTGAAGCTGCTCGCCTCGCTTGTGCCTTACTCTGTGGCTAGAGGCAGCGCCACTACCCAGGCTGTCTGGAGGTTACCTTCACCCTGCAGTACAATGAGTGTGAGCTGAATCAATGTGGTGTTTGAAGCAAGCAGATTTTGCAGAATGGTTGGCATTTGCTACTCAATTTTTTACTAAAGGCAAGCAATTTGGGGCAGGACACTTACTTTCTTACACAACAGAAAAGACAGCTGTGTTAGCGCGAGGCAGAAGATACGATAGCCCAGGTGACATGAACGGCAGGTAAAAACAAGCCAGCTGCAAGCCAGCAGGACCTGCCAGCATCCAAACCAGCCAGCATGATGCATCATTTGCTTTGGGAAAGGCTTGGGCGCAAGGTTTTGCAAAGGCAGGAGACAGGGCTGTCCTGGGCAGGCCGTACTGAAGAAGAGCAGGCACAAAGATTTACAAGCTATTGCCGTTCAGAGCTCCGCAGCCCCTGGGGAGGAATGGAGAGCAGAGCCATGGGTGGTCACCCATGCCAAATTCAGCTCTCTTAGTTTTCTGACCAAATTGCTATTATCCAATTAATGCCTCATTTAAAATATTGGTATGGCCAAGTCTTCAGTGGGTGTGAGTCAGCAGAGCTGCTTTGGGCCCGTTTTCACCAGCTGACAATTTTCTTCTCAATATTGGCAACTCCCGCAGTAGTCAGGAAAAATGCCATCCATGTTTCTATTTTTCATAGTTGTGTCATGACAGTTGAGGGAGGGAGGAGAAGAGCAATGTTTTCTCCAGCTTCCCTCAGCACAGTACTTGAGTTCCTCACTCTCTGGCACATTTTGATCCCCACAACTCACTTGCAAAAGACTCCTTTAACAGACATGACATGCAAGATCACACAGGAAATATGGGGTGGGATGAGTCTTCTGAGTCCCTTCTTGCCCCTCAGTTCTCTGGGAAAGGCCTCTTCCAGTGACATTAGGAGTCCCGGTGAAACAGTTACTTCAATATGGCAACCACAAACCTTCAGTAGTTTAGTAGCAGTTTAGCTGTAACAGTGCCAGCAGAACCATTTCTGGTCCTAGACATGTGCCCAGAGGCGACCTTACATAGCAGCATCTGCCAAGCAGTTTACTGAGAAGGCAATACTTTTGGCTTTCTGTGTCCAGGAGACTCTGCCAAAGACCTGCCAAGGCAACAAATTTGCTTAGGAATTTGGCTCCCACTCTCCCAGCACACATGTTGTTATTTGCAAGCAAGTGGAAACGTTTCCTTTTAATGTTCTCGCTCAGATCCTTGGGGTCAATGCAGAGTCTGAGTCTGCCCCCTTTCTTCCCTACAGTTTTTAGGGCCTCAGCTCAGACTGCTGGCTCTTTGATTCTACAAATAATGCCATCTGCTGTCACGTTTTATAGCTCTTCCACTGGTCTGTTTTCCCCTCAAAAGATGAGCCAACACTGTGGGTTGTCTGACAGATGCTGTGTCCTCCCACTGCCTCACCGGTCAGTCTGTCCCAAACCAATCCCACTCCTGCGAGTGTGCCAGATGACTGGTGGCCTGGTGGCCACCAGCATGGTTGCTCTGTCTAACTGCAATGAGAGCTGGCATGTTCCCGTAAACTCTTGCTCCAGCTGGCAATTGTCCCTGGATTGTATTTTTGTAGGGCTGGGACTTGTTACTTGCCAGGTATGCACGGTCTCATCTTGAATCTTTAAGTACAGTGCCTCATTGGCATCTTTCCATTGCAGAAGTTCAGTTGTTAACTTCACTTGCATCTCTGAGTGTCATTCCTAAGTATTTTTTTAACCGTCTTCATTTTGCATTTGTAGCTTCCTCCTTTTTTCTGTGCTTTTCAGAACAACTTTCCTCCATCATCTGAGACCCTGAACTCTGTAACCCATGCTTTTCCTTTGCTGGCATATTTCAGTGGAGGGTTTGCAAATCAATGCACATTTTCCATTCCTATTCCAGCTGCCACACCAGTGGCATTGTTCCTTGTTTTGCATAAGCTTTCTTCTCCCTTTTCATTTTCTGCAAAATGTTTTCTTCCATGTTCAGCTGTGGGGTTGATGGTCATATGTTGCATTTCAGCTTTTTCTGCTCCTTGGCATGAAATCATTGCCCCTTTGAACCTTGGCTCAACGTGTCTGAAAAGCCTTTCAAGACCCCTCTATTGCTGAACTCCAAAACTATTTGCCTTTTCATGAAGGACTGCCTCATAGTCCAGATTCGCAAGGGGAGCTTTTTGATTTGAGGCCAAGGAAACACTGATTCCATTTCTTTTCCTTCTTGAGACCTTGCCTGAAAAACATATATTCCACAAGCAACAGCCCCAATACCTTCTTTACAGGTCTTTTCCTCTTGGTCTAGCTGGCTTTCGGTTCAGTCCCAGAGGTCTTAAAGTTTTCTTTTCTTAGCCCTGGGATCTCAGACTTGGCTTGTACTGATTACAGGGCTAAAGAATCTTAAAAACTTAAAATACACAGGCTTAAATACACATATACAATGGTGAAGGAGGAAAATATTCTTATTACATGTCTATATAGAAAAGTCCAGAGCTTCAGCTTTCCACCAGGACTGCCAGGACAGAAGACTCAGCATGCAATTCTTTCTATAGCCAGCATGTTAGTGCTGTAGTTACTGCGTGGCCAAGATTATCAAGTCGAGATCCCCTTTTTTTTTCCTTCAGAGATCTGTCATGTGTTACTAAGCTCCAATTTTATTATTAGTGCTTCAGCCTACATATGATGTACATTGCTTAAGAACTATGGAGTGAATTGCCAAAACTAGGTGGAGTCCACAAATGAGTAGAGTAAGAAATAATTTTTTATTAAAACCTTTCAAAAAAGAAAACCAAAATGTTCCAAAAGGTGGCTGTATTAATTTTCAGTACTAGTGGGCTGAAAAACCACCAAACAATGCAAATCCATAAAGGTTTCCAAACTTTTTAGGCCAAAAGATCTTTGTAACTCTTCAATGACAAGGAAACACTCTGCTTGCTTGTCATCAAACTTTTACTTGAATATTTTTTACTCCAAAACATTGCAGAATACTGTATTTCCATAGACAGTCTACCATGTCCTCACAGTTCCCTGGTGATCCATAAATTTCAGTGTGGGAATCACTGCTGTGGACACAAAGTTAGACCTAAAATCATAAAACTGCAGGAAACTACAAGAATCCCCCTGTGTCCTCCTCCTCCTTAGAATTCTGGCAAGTAGGGATGCAGCTCAGATGTAATTAGCCACTCTTCCCTTGTTTTGTTTAAATATATTTTACTTTCTGCTTACTTTGTCTAGCCTCCAGGTTCTATTACAAGCTCTTCAGTCAAGCGCTCTTCTGGCACTGTACAACACTGAGCACAATGTGATGTTGATTGATGAGCACATCGGTAACAGGGAATGCTGGCAAACTTCTGCTGTCTGTATCAGTGCTCCATGAGTCTGTTACATTTATGTCAAACAAAGATTTGTGTTTGCTTGAACCTGATATTTTTGTATTCGTGCTTAACACTTCTCAGAGTTGGATTCCCTACTGAAAGTTGTGGAAGGTACCTGCTGAACATGGCCAGACCAGTTGCATTTCACTGTTTCTTCCTAGTGCTCCTGGGGAGGTTAAGGGAGGGATCCTGTACTTCATTTTCACGAATTTTAAGTACCTTATTGGAGTTTTTCCTATTATATGCAAGTGTTTAGTGGGAGGTCAGTCAATGTAACTGTACAAAACAAAGAAAGAAAAAGAAGAAAATTAATAAAATATTTGGTTTCATCATAATTAAGAACATCATGCCACTAAACCATAATCTATAATACATAATCAGGTATTTCCACCTGTCCAGTCTTATTTAGGGACTACAAATATTTTTAACAAGACAGACTCCTTCAAAAACAGGCAAATTGAAGTATTTTGTATTTTTGTAATCTGCAAGACAACTGAAAAAAACCCACCAATGTAAGCAAGATTTTGGCATCCATTTTGAAGAAAGGCTATCTTGTTAAACATTCATGCAGAACAGCAAACTCAGAATAAATCACCAAGAAGTTACATAATGAACATAGGGGAGGATCAAACTTGATACTATTGATATTGAAAAGGTAATGAATGCTCAGAAATAATATTTCAAAGAGTCTTCTCAGGGTTTTTTGATGCATCATAAAGAAACAAACCAGGATTGGGCCATTTTTTAAATACATATTTTTAAATTGCCTTCAAATAAAAACTTTCATAGTTTGGAAATACCCCAGCTATTCCACATCAGTTTGAATCCAGAGGTATGAGATTTCCTGGTCCTGGTTTTGTCTTGCTATGACATGGCTGCAGCTGGTTTATTCTCCCTCTGTACTGCATAATGAAATGGAGGGCAGGCAGTATTTCTACTTTTGCAAAGACAGAGGAAAATAAAATGCAAATCTTTTCTAAATCCAAATTTATTTCAAGTCATTCATACAAGCAGAAATCCTGGTAACATCACCAATACTTATAAGGAAAAGGGTCAGCTAACATCAAATATAGGCAGTATACAATTAAGCTAGTATTTCTGCAAAGAAAAACATTATTTTAAGGATTTTCTGCCAGCTGGTGGTCACACACAACAGAGGTGGTCACTTAGCTGAGTCTCCTATCCTGCCTGAGCTGCCTCTCTGTGTCTCTGACCCACTTACTCTTTCATCCAAGGCTTGAAATAAAAGTTAGCTGCAAAGAATTTCTGTCTGAGAGACACATCCACCAAAACACTTTGTCATTCCCTACAGGCTGCTCTTTGCGTCCCTAAGGGAAAACTGGAAAAATCCTCTTTCACCCACAGTTGCACTGATGTTAACCAAAGGATAATCTGTGGCACAGCTGGAGCCCATCAGGTAGCTCAGTGCCCGCTCCCTGTTACAGCTCCCCTTCTCAGCAGCATCAATGCAGCTTTGCTGATCAGTAAAAGCATACCATCCTCTTTTCCCTGCATAGAGACTTTTGGTGCCAAAATACACTCTCATGTATCCTAGACTTCCAGTAACTCCACTGGCATAGCAAAATTGCACTGTAGAAAATGAGAGCAGTGCCTGGTCCCTCGCTGAGATCTCATATTGGGGTAGAGGAGGCCAAGCTGAAAGCTGAGACAGACTAAGTACTGATTGCAGTTTTTAAACTTCAGTTTTTCATAATAAACATAGACACCTGCTACACAACACACAGTCTATACATACTGGTAATAACCTCTCAGCAAGTTACATAACTAGGATTTTAGACATGTCTTAAGAAGAAAGACGGAATAATAATCATGATCTTATGCAGGAAACAAAACATACAACGGGATGGATACATTACTCCCCAAAAGAGGCGTCATTCATCTTTTCCACTCCTTTTTTTTCAAATTTGGAAGCAAATTGAATAGCAAAAGCCCTTACATCAAACAACAGAATTTCTACCCCAAAAGTTTAAAAAAAAAAAAAGTCTTTTTGTGTGCATTGCTCCTCAAGGTGCTGATGGAATTTGTGATACTTGGGAGAAACAAATAACACTGAGTTCAGTGAAGGCTTTGAATCTGGCTGCCTGATATCAGGCAATGACTATGAACATGTAATATTTTTCCTTTATTTCATTAAACATTTACTTAAGTATGCTAACCTCAAATACTCAGCCAACATTTACAAAGAAATATTTGGGAGTGTAAAATCACCACTGCTAATAAAAAAATAAATACTGTAATATAAGCATTGAAAACACTTGCAGCTTACTTTTTTCCAAACATTGTTTAATGAGTAACTGTTAAAAATGGAAGGAGAAAGAAAAGTTGTTCCTTCCTGGGAAGAGGACTTTGCAAGATAGAGTTCTTAGTTATTCATGAATTCAGTCTGTTTTGCAGTTTATATTACTTATGATTTGCTGAAAGTAAGTAAATTTTTCATTTTAAGAAAGTTGAATTAGATTGAGTCCAGATCACCTGGATTTTCAGGAAGTTAAAATCCACAACAGATGCAGATTTAATTCTTATAATCCAGTCCTGCCTAAATTCAAACACAGATTAGCATACCCCAGGCTTTCTAGTAACATCTATTGCCATATTGTGGACCTGACAGATACCTCTAATTTGAAGGTATGATAATCCCACAATCGTACTATATTCCCAAACCATTTTTCCACATCTGTTATGTATATCTCATCAATTGTTTTCTGGGTCTGACCATGGTCACGTGGTTGCAAATCAGGGCTGATTATGCTGTCACTTAATTACAGCACAGTTAAGATCTCAGGCAAATACACCTGTCCTGACCTACTTGGGTCTGCTTGTTTATTTGCTATTTCTTTTTAACAATTATCCTTTTAGTTTGTATCTGTTTTTACGCAAGCCACTTTATGGAAGGTTAGCTATCGTAATCAGTTTTGTGTTTTCAAAATGTGAGCGGGCTGTCTCACAAATGTTTTAATCTTTTATTACAGTAGGTGTCTGCGAGCCTGGTGTGAGTGCTGCAGAAGGGACAAGCGAGGATCTGAGTTACCTGTTTTATCTTCCCTGTCCAACCAACTACTATACAGCAGTCAGAAATGAGTGTGGGAGACAGGCAGAAGCACAGGACAAAGCAGCTCATCTTAAGGTCAGACGATGGATGATAACACAGTGTTGTGGTTTAACCCCAGCTGGCAACTAAGCACCACACAGCTGCTCACTCAATCCTGCCCCAATGGGATGGGGGAGAGAATCAGAAGAGTAAAAGTGAGAAAACTCATGGGTTGAGATAAAGACAGTTTAGTAGGTAAAGCCAAAGCCGTGCATGCAAGCAAAGCAAAACAAGGAATTCATTCACCACTTCCCATTGACAGGCAGGTGTTCAGCCATCCCCAGGAAAGCAGGGCTCCATCACCCGCAACAGTAACTTGGGAAGACTAACATCATCGCTCCGAACGCCTCCCCCCTTCCTCCTCCTTCCAGCCCAGCTGTATATGCTGAGCATGACGTCATATGGTAAGGGATATCCCTGTTGTCAGTTGGGTCAGCTGTCCTGGCTGTGTCCCCTCCCAACTTCTTGTGCCCCCCCAGCCTGCTCACTGGTGGGGTGGGGTGAGAAGCAGAAAATGCCTTGACGCTGGGTAAGCACTGCTTAGCAGTAACTAAAGCATTCCTGAATTATCAACACTGTTTCCAGCACAAATCCAAAACCTAGCCCCACACTAGCTAGTATGAGGAAAATTAACTCTACCGCAGCCAAAACCAGTGCACACAGTTTCAAAGTGAATCTGAAGCCCAAAACATAATGTTGTTCAGCCTGTATAACATAAAAATGACTGTAAAGACCTTGCAGATACTTGATTCCAAATGTTTTTAATGCCTGACATTTGGGATAAACCAGCTTGTACCAAAGAGGGTTGGTTTGTTTTTTGGGGGGAAAAATTTGCTTTACAGAAGTATTTTTATGAGTCCATATGTCATTTCTGACTAGGTTGGCTTAGCAGAGTAATGAGAGAAGGTGAATGCCATTAGAAACAATCCTAATCTCCAGTCATTTTAGTAGCAGGACATTAATAAAAGGCTACCAAGAAGCCCTCATGAGACCATTGCAACACACCACTGTAGCTTTAGTATAAGTTTTAATTCCTTTTTACACTTGTTAAAATTGAGCGCTCAAAGAAAATGTTGCCAGATCATGACAGATCCACCTCCAACTGGATATCTGGTTTGACTTAAAGACTTAAAATAATGATCCTCTGCCATATGTTGAATATAACTTGAGGTTTTTAGCAAAATATGTCTCAGATTAAGTGTACAGTATATGCCACAGCACAGTTGAGTTGTTTCTCTGAAGAGAAACAGCATTGCTTCTGCTCTCCAGTTGTGAGGACTTTCCCTTCAGGCTAAATAAGACAACAAATTAGGGGTGGGCCCTTCAGTGTGGTCTTTTGCAAGTGGAAGGTGCTGCACTGTCTAACCAGGGAGGTTTCCGACTAGGGAGGTGTAATAAGGTTAGACAAAAACCAGTTGAAAATACTGAGTTTGCTTGTACCGATGCAGCTGCAGACTGCTCCACTCCTGTGTGAAAAGGAAGGCCTGGGCACATCTTGAAATGTGCATATCAAAGAAGAGGAAAAGCTAACATTTACTTACATGAATACATATGAACACACATGGCACATAAAATAGCTATGAAAATAATATTTCTGTAATAATTATGCTACTAATGAACACTACTTGGGATTTGACATTTTTATATATACATAACAATTGTTTCAAATATTTGTAAAACCCAATAAATTATAATAGTTTCTTAATGAGCTATCGTATAAAAGTATACTTAGGCAATTTTGGAAAATCATGTGAATTCCTGTATTGGTTGTAATGTCTTCAAAGGAAAGATTACTTGTATGTTTGATGTTATTTTCTGTATTTTTCAAAACTAACTAACAACATTTATTACTCCAAATAGCATAATGTATACTTTCTAAACATTTCCAGAACTCATCTTTCCAACTGTTGCTATTGCTTATTTATAACACGGTGCCAAGGTAAAATTACCTAAAAAACTTTTGTTTTAATTAATTCAAATATATCTTCTGACAGCCTTAACTAGCTGAATTAGCTCTCTCTAGTAATTCCAAGTGACTGCAGTGAAACCCACTGGCAAGAGCAGGGCAGATCAAGTGCAAGTTTCCTGTCTCTCTCATCCAAAAAAAGCTCCTCTCGTGACTGCAGTTTGTTTTAATGAGAAGTTTATGGATCCTTCCCTTCCCCCTTTCTGCATGCAAACATGAACATTGCTGTAATCTGGAGCCATACCATTATACCAGCAGAAAGTTGCTGTTGTAATCAAGGATGCTTTGATTGAGCAGGGGAGTCATGGCCCTAGAAAACTACAGGCTAGATGCATTAGTGCATCTAATCTAGTGACCCAGGCAACATCAGAGGTCACTGAAAGGGCACTAAAACAGACTCATGGCACCCTGAGCGGTACAGCCTTACCCTCACAATAGCTGTGACAGCACAGATATGTGAAATGTGTCTGTGTCAATTGAAAAAGACACATGTATGTTATACGTAGTGGTGGAGGTAAAGGCTGAGTGAGGTTCTTTCACGTTACTGTAAAAAGGAGTACCTCCAAAATGCCTCTGTATGCCCTTCATTTCATGTTGTCAACATGCAAGGGCAACAAACTTCTACAGTTGTGAATTTTTATGGCAAAGTCATGGGGGACATGAAAGATAGGCAAAAAGCATTTTAAAAGAGTACATCACGCTTCTGCTGAATTTGTCCATTTAAAATCTACTCAGTAACCAGAACAAAAATGTTTCAAGCCTTTTTGTGGCTATTAGAGGACTCCTGATGCATTAGATATGAAATACCATCTGCAATTCTGTTTCTAAGAGCATCATGTTGCTTCAGGTTATCTGAGGATAGCAAACATCTCAGCATGTGATACTACATAAAGTGACACAAGATGCCCTCATCACACTGCACAAAAAGCACAAAGAAACCAGGTTTTGTTGTTTGTTTGTTTGTGTGTTTTTAAAGTGAGTGGAAAAATGGTAGGCTCCAAAGATGACTCAGAACAACTCATATCCTTGTATGAACCCTTCCTTTCCTGTTTCTTACCCTCCAGCTCAGAAATGTCTCTTGAACACAATTAAAAGAAACAGGTAGCCAGTTTGAGGCAGCATAAAAATCTGGTACAGAGAAGATTAGAATGGTTTTTCACAATTTAAAGCTAAAATATGTAAAAAATGGAAGGCAAAAGATTAGCTATTAGTCCCAATTCATGGGAAGGCATTCCTTTATTAAAATAGACACCAGTTGCTTGAGATAATGTTATTAATCATCATCACACTGACGTCACTATTAACCAAGACATTATAATGCATCACATTTGATGTGCATCATAACCGTACATTTTATTTTATAGGCGAATCAAAGGCAACAGCCCTATCTTGGAGACCTTACAATCCTGGGGAGGGTGGGGAAGGCCCTGCAAACAATTATTTCCAGATGAAGTGCTTACTTCATGTAAGTCATGTATCAGGCGCTCTATATAGATCCTAGGAGATACTTGGATGTGAAATGATAATAAATAAAAAATTCATTTGTTTGTTTTGTTAGACCATCACAATCTTTGAGACTTTACTCTTTTTTTTTTTTTTTTAACGTTTCTGTGGTTGAACAGGAGAGCAGAGAATTGTTTATTGGTTTGGTTGATGAATTGCATGTTTACAGGGAGGCTTAGAGGAAGCTCTGGAGGGAAAGAGTAGATGGAAGATACGGACGGATGGGTAACCTGACCAGGAGAGAGACAGGAAGGGGGATGGTGGGGTGAGCAGAGTGGGGAGACTGACTGGCACAGGGAGATGAAATGCGAGAAGGAGAAAAGCGGGCAGAAGCCAATGCAGTGCAAGCCACAGATGAGACATGAAACTAGAACTTGATGTAAAAAGCGAAAGAAAGGTACTGACAGGAGATGAAAAGGGACCGCCTGTGACGGAGCACATGGTTCCGAGTGATTCAGCTGGAAAGACTGGAGGGAGATAAAGCAAGAGGCCTGGTAACTGTAGGTTGTCAAAGTTAAGGAATTAAGTAATAAGGATTTGGGGCTGGGGGAATTAGTACTGTACTAATAATTAGTACAGAAAGGGATCAGCACATCCCAGAGGACATATGGAAAGGGAGGACAGCTAGGCCAGTGCAGCTGCCTGAGGCTACAGGAGAGAGGAGAGGCCCAGCCTCCTGTGCACCCAGTTAGCACGCTGACACCAGTAGGCACCAGGCCAAAGCCAAAATACGAAGTGAGGGAAGGGCCAGGAACAGGCCACAGAATGAAAGGAGAAAGAGCTGAAAGAGCCCAGCGTGGCCCTCAAGTCTGTTGGCAGTGTGATCTGAAATGAAGGTTGTAGTCAGCAAGAGGATGGTAGCCACCTGCCACCTGAAGCAAGCCGCAGCCCCAGGTGGGCACACAGGCTGCTCAAGGGATGAAGGTAATCAAACGGAGAAGTGAGATTCACAGCAGAGAAGGAACTTAGTCAGAGATCCTCTAAGCGGGTCAAGGGGAGAGGAAGGGCAAAATTGAGAGCTGGACACCTCTCACCACTCAGGCTTGATTTTCGGGCAGAGACCCTAAATATGACCTGTCCTTTAGGGGCTGGCAGATGAAAGGGAAGAGAGAACTGCTCCTTGTTTTTTGGAATACCTACAGCCCAGCAGCCAGAGACCTCCAGGAATAAGGCTGAGGGAGATAGACAGAGGGGATTCTATGTAATTTCCTATATTGCTCTGTTGTGTTGATGAAATGCGTTGATGAAAGGTATCAGCAGAGGCAAAACATGTCACTGTGGGTGAAGCTGGAAACATTTTCATATTAGCATCCAGAAAGATACACCTGTGAGTATTTGAGATGATAGCCACACAAACTGCAGGTCTTCTTTGATTTTAAGTTACCTGCTGTTGGACAAAGACATATGATAAGAATTAAAAGTTCAGAAAGATGTTCTACCATAGTCCATCAAAACCACCACCACCTGAGAATATCAATGCTGATGACAGCCAGAATAGAAACTCACCCTCAGCTTACTGACATAATTTTTGAGAGCTTTAAATGTATACAGTGAAGGAGCATGTAGCATTAGCAATAGAAAGATGTTGAGCAGCTCCTTCACTTCTGCACCCCTAAGGCCTTATAGTAATGACTTCCTTAGTAAACTACTGTAAGGTTATTTCCTACAGAGAAAAGCAGATATGTAAGTGCCATGTATTATTATAATACTGATGACAAATGGAGCACTGCTTCACTGCCTTTTTTTGCTAGAGAGGAGAATCATTACTCAAGAGGATGATCCTTTTTTTTTTTTTTAAGAACTTGTAAATGTTTAGTTAGTAATTTTAATTTATCACATGTCTCTAAGGAAGGTGAATGTGGGTACCTTACAACTATGAAGGCAGTCAGACACAAAGCAAATTTATAAACTGGCCCCCTTTACAGTTCATAAGCCTCTGGCTTCCTCCCCCTTTTATGCAAAGGGTCAAGCATAGGATAATTCAAATCCTACGCCATAAATCTCACTAGGCCACAAGAGGGAGCAGCTTTCAGAGGTGCGGGCAGACAGGGAAAGGGAAAAAAACCCCTCTAATTAACAAAAATAACCACATGGGAAATCCTCGGTCTCAGAAAAGAACAAAGAAAGAGTGGCACTCTCCCATCCAGCTAGGTGGTATTTCAAATTTTGTAGCGCATAAACAGCAGGCTCAGCCTTCATGCTGTAGTGGACAGCAGGTAGATATTTGCTCCTCACAAATGGCTCAATTTAACAGATATTCCTGTGTTCGTTTCCAAATCTTTTTCTGGGCTAATCTTAACACTTTCTCCTAGTGGAAAACAAAAGTTGCAGTCTTAAGACCTCAAGCCAGGTGAGTGTAGGGTCACATCTCTGAAAAAGAAGGACTCCTTTGGAGAACAATGGCAGGTCAAGCCAATGCTATAAAAAATAATTGACAACAATTCAGGCCGTGTTTCCAAGCCACTTACTTTATTTCAGCACCTTCTATAACACCTGTACTTCAAGGTTGTTCTTCTTCCTTTTAAAAAAAACCAGACAAACCACAAACAAATACAACTCCCCTCCCTGCTTTTCTCTAACCCTGGCGAGGGAATCTGTTCACTTAAGCAAATTGTTGTGAGTTGAAGCCTATTGCAATGCATCTTACCTCTTGCAGGAGCCATTAGCACAGAAAGCTGGATTTTCTGCATCAGGTGAATCTGTGTGCCCAGGCAGACCATTGCCCCCCTCACTCTGGTGCACAATCACATGCTGAAGCAACTTTTCTGGGTCAGACAGGTAAAGGCACTGTGTTGTGTGGTATCTTGAGGGCCACACACTTATCTGGTATAATCAGATACTATGCTCCCCTCATATCTTTGCTGGCACAGACAGTGCTAATGGGGTGGAGTTACAACATTTTTTTTTTAAATCACTGATTGGTCCTCATTCAGTTCATAATGTGGTTTCGGGTGGAATATCTCCTCTTTCTGGACTACATCTTTCTTTAGAACATGTCAGAATATCATCAGAAACTTTTTTTTTCCTTGAATACTCACAAAGCACAGTGAAGACTCTGGAGGACATTTGTTTATTAAAATGACACATCAGTGTATCTGCAAATAGCGTGACCATGTGACAGACTGGTGTCCCTGCCTGCCACATGGCTGTAAAGCCTGATTTTGCACTAGAGCACAGTCTCCTAACTGCCCACATGCACCCACATGTCAGTGTGCAGAGAGGCACTTCTTTTGCCTAAGGTCCCTGCCTCCTTTAGAAAAAGGCACTGAGGTGGTAGAAGTACCTGGTGTACACTGGCATCCACCCCTACATGCAGGGCAGATCTTAATGACACAAGCTGAAAGAAACACAAAAGCCTGGGCAGTACAGGTGCAGCCAAAGTGCACTGATTCAGCTGAAGAATTCAAGTTCACATCAGGTATTAAACCTAATGGAAGAGTCTAAAGACTCAGTTATAATTTTCTGGAGACCCTGTGGTCGATTTATGGAATCAGGGGAACAAGGGGAGAGATGAAAAAGATGTAACACTGAGGCTTATGGTCCCTTTGGGATCCTTGTTCCCAAAGCAGCAATTCCCACTTCCTCCATGTACTGTAGGAAGGATTTGCTGTCTAAGAGAGATGCTTTCCTGGTGTGAGATGCTGGGGACAGCAATGTTTAAGGTATGCAGGTGCATGATTCCTGGTTACATCCAGCTGGGGTTCTCAGCTACGGCCCCTCTTTTGGAAGCAGGCAGCTAGACTTCATTGCTACAGTATTTCAACAAGGAAGGTCTTTCCCTATGCCCTGTTGCATGCACAACAGGACTTAACCAAATGGTCCCGAGAGCAAGAGCTTATGTGAAGACAGAGAGACCAGCTTTCAAATTTCTTTCGGCTTGATTCAGAGCAAGGACTTGGATTCAGGTCTCCCATTCCCCAGGCTATCCCCAAATGAGCCTTGCTTCTCTTTAAGCTATATAAATCCCTTTGTATAAATAATTAAGTGTTCAGTGGGCCAGACAGGGGAATGGGAAATGTAAGGGAGTGATTCTCCAGCCTGCTAGTTAGCATGTTCATCTGGGATGTGGGCAAGTCAGGTCCAAACCACCACTGCAATGACTAATTAATTATTCATACAAAACAGAACTGCTTCTATGGGAGAGAGGGAGTGCAATTATCCAACAGATTGGCAGTGGATCTACTCTCCTGGGATGTGGGAGACCTGAGTTCAATCCCCACTCCAAATCAGGGCAAGGGAAGTTTTGAGAATGGCCTGGTACTTTGCAAGTTAGTGCTAACAATTTGGGTGTTGAGTGGAGTGCATGCACACAGGTAATTCTGGTAACCTCCAAATTCTCCTCCCCTTGGAACAACTGCTCTCCTACCATGAAAACTCATGTATCAAGGGTGAGACTTGTTCGTTGTATAAAAATAGGTTGTACATCAATCAAATAATCTAGATTTCCTTTACAGTAGTGGGGAAAAAAAAGATCAAGGACATTTTCTGAATGCAATTCATCTCAGTAATAAAAAAGCAGTGACAGAATTTCTTCTCCAGAAGTTTTAGTTAACTATAAAGGAGCCTAGAGTTTCAGTTTGGATGCAGATCTACATCTGGGAGGTATCCAAAGTCAGCTGAAAGGAGCCCCTCTCAGTTTTCCATGATGCACCTTGCACCGTGATGCAGCCAGTCATGCAGCAATGGGAGTGCCCTGACGCTCAGCACTAAGCAGCCGCAGAACCTCCTCTGGGGCCTTGAGAGCCCCAGGCCTCGCTAAGTGGCACACGCTCTCCTTGCAGTGCTATCTCCATTAGCCATCTAAAATTGCTCCTTCCTCTGTGCTCCCTTACTTCAGCCTTTGGGGTTTTTTAACTGTGCTTAAAATACACATCACAATAGCTGCCGCTTTTTCTAGGGCTAACACCTAGAACTACAAACCATTGTCAGCCTGCAAAAAGACCACATAGCTGAGCAGTATGTGATTTGGTTTTGGTTTTAATCAGTTTATAAATTCCAAACACTGGGAGATCCTAATTTATATGGCAATGTCAGTTAATGGAAGGGCATAGTCCCTCCTTGGTGCTTGTACTAAAAACGCCAGTAGAATCAATGACTGATAGTGTGCACATCCCACTGACATTAACAGGGATCTTATCCACCCAATATGCTTGTGGCAGCTCTCTCAGTGAGACTAGCTCAATGCCCTCCAGATGGGGAAGCCACAAGTGAGTAGGATTAAATTTTTTTCTAGGTTGTTTTCAGATTAAAGTAATAAAGTTGCATGACTCTGTAGCCTGCATCGTGTCTTTTTTAAATGCAGTATTAGAATGTCATTGTGATCTCACAGCAGATGGGGCAGGAGTTCCTCTTCACAGTGAAGCTTCCTAGGGAAGCACTCTAGGGAGAAAGTTTTGGCAGGAAAGCCCCCTGTACAGTAATGTTATCTAAATGTAGAGGTATTGCAGGGTGAGAAGCAGGGGAAATGCTTGAGTCTTACCAGTGGCAATATGGGTGCAGGATGTGGGTGAGAAAACACACTGGGCTTTGAGCTGTTGCCTGGTCTGACCTCCACGAGACAGCGCACATGTAGCTGGAGGTGCTAATGGGAAGGAGTAGAAAGGCTGATCTGACATGCAAACAGACACTTAGTAAGTACTCAAATCCAAGAAAATAATCCAGAAAACCCACACTCCGGTAGCTGCAAAGCTTGTCTGATCTTTGAGTAATTGAATACCAACTTATTCACCGTAAAATGTCCACATCCAGTTGCCAGGGTGCACAGAATCTCACAGTTCTGGCTCTACAGTGGCTATGCAGGTTGTATGTTTCTGCACCAGATGTTAAAGTTCCTTTCTGACACTTCATTGCACCAGCGTTTAAGAGATGGGTCTCTCTCTTCACAGGCCACACAGAAGTATCTCATTCTCTGCTCCAAGGAGCAAACTTGAAGGCTACCAAAAGACAGCAGGCAGTAGCTTTGGTGGCTGCGTTTTAAAGAGAAGGAGCCTGGCTCGGTTTGGCAGCCAAAGACTCTGAACCCCAAGTAATAAAAGTGCTGTGCTCCAGCGAGGAACAGCAGCTTAGGCACAGCTTTGCTCCACAATTGATGCTGGTGATCTCTCCGTAAGGACCTCCTCAGTGTGTGTGTCATTGTGGCTCAGCTTCCTGCTATGCCTCACTCTTTCCAGTCACTGAGCCTGGGCTTTCATTGTGGGACTCTGATTCACCCTGCTGGGGCAACAGGCTTCAGTTTCAGGAGCCATGAAACAACCGCCTTGCCTTGCCTTTGGTGATTTCTCTTCATCCATGCCATGCAAAAAGGCACAAGGCAGTTCTGTGTCTCTAGTCCTGATGCTCGTGCTTGGCATCCCACAGGGCAATGTGCACTCCCTCCATCACTCAGATAGAAAGGGATGTTATGGCAACTTTCTCTCCTTTATTTATACTTTTTTTTTCCCCTTCAAAAATTGTACAAGCAGTAGAAAGGCACAATACATACTTTTTGCTTTGGAGCTGTATAACATAAGCTGCGCGGCAGATGTGTTCAGGAAACAGTTTGCAACTTTGCTTAACCTATAAATTTATAAACATTGCCACACAATTTTTGTGCCAATAAATAGTTAACATGAAAATGAACTACACAAATGCAGGAGTATGTGTATTTGATTTATAGAACTAGTATACATATCTTTTCCTATACGAAGCTGAACACATTCGATTATCAGTGCAATTACAGGGCAATTCTCTCTCTTCAACATCATGCGATTTTATTTTAGATTTGAACAATACACATGTATGGTTTGTCTGGTTTTTAATAGCTACCACATTCCTCATCCATTCTGTTAGTTGTATAACTTTATTTAACATTCCCCATCTCCACATGGTTCTCAATTTGTTTTTTTAAGTTTCCTCCTGAAGGAAATTGCCACTCATTGGTGGCAATTGTATTGGTTTCAACTCAGAGCTGATTTCCAAGTGCTGTTCTTCAAGCAGGTATGAACTGCCTCTAAAAGCATCCCTGTATAAATGAAGTATCTCTTCTTACACGGAGTGCACTAAGCTGGAATTGTGCATGGCATGACATTATCATTACGTTACATTGTCCACAGCTTTTTACTCCATTCACTCCATTCCCTGCCTTTAAAAAGCAGGGAGGGGGCTCTCTGTGCTTCCCAGCTGTGCTCTGAAGGTATCCTCTGTGGGACCTACTTTTGGCTACATTTGTCAGTGAATATCACCCCAAAACACCTGCCCTCAAGTACCATCGATTTTTACGCAGAGCATCTTGCTGGCTCACAAGGAGGATTTCTCTCACAAATCCATCCTGCTGTTACTCTTAAAGTTTGCTGTACTACAGTCTGAACTACTTGCCTTGGTCATGGCTGAAATTGCACTCGTATATAATATTTAATCTTCTCTTTGCATTTGCAGATTTAATCTCTCTTACCTCGTGTTTGTGAAGGCAAACCCACCAAAGGATATGTTACTCTCACAATCCACTTAGAGTGGAATCGTTCTTGCATGTATGTTTTTGTGGTGATTTCTTTCCTGGAGGCAAGATCATGAAAAAAGTGACTGTCCAATGCTTTCCCACAGTATCTACATTGCTTATCCTTCTGTGCACAAAACCTACTTTAGTTTGTTTCAGTCTGTGTTTATGTCTTTACTTGACCTTGTGTGATTCATCTGTTATTTCAGCTGGTTTTGTCCTAGTCTTTTTTGCCTGTTTGCTGATCAATACCAATGATCCAACTGAGTCCAGTTCTAATGCCATGACAATACAAGCTTGGTAGCTGTATTGTTATCGATTCTTAGCACTTTCCAGTATATGAGAAGTTCATCTGTAAATCTGCCAAACTTCCACAGAAACATCATTCTTTGTTCTGATTTCAGTTGTATTGCCAGTGGATGTAATAAGAAACATTACATTTCTCTTAGGTACCTATTACTTTTCCAAACTATTTAAGATTTTGTTGGATCTTTCTCTGGTTTGGCTCTAAAGACAGATGTCAAAAAGCATCCTTTGCCATATGTTCTATATTCAGTGTGGCACCCTCATAGCTGTCCTTCCTTTATCTATTTCACATAGTTTTCCATGCTTCCCTGGAAAAAGTCCACTTTTCATAAATAACCAATATATATAGATTGCACCAGAGAATGAAGTATTGCTCACAGCCATGCCTGAAGTCATTCAGTCAGCCACAGCAAAGAAGTTAAGCAGTGAAATTTATTTCATTTCTGGCACCACACTAAGAGATGCACTCAAAAATACATTTGCAAGAAATAACAGCAGCTTTATTGAATCTACTAAGTTATGAGCAGTTCTGCATACGCTAGTAGACATTGCCATTTACGATACTAAATAATTATGCACACACAAAGCCTACACCAATGCAGATATATGAAACTCACAAGACTACTGTTTCTTCCTTGCTTATGAGAGAGAGGTTTCTGGCTACTTGCTCAGATTATTAAAAAAGATAGAGGTCAAACAGAAAAACAGTGCAAACTGGCAAGAAAAATAACTTCCTCTGAGGGCACTAGATTACTGCAGGAGTTTTCATTTGCTCAAACCAGTGCTATTTTTAAGCAAATGTTAATCTTGAGGTGATAACATCTACCCTGCAATGCCAAGTGACTTTGAAGGTAAGTTCACTAATCATCTACACTGCTTACCTGCTGCAGATTTTGATTCTGTTTGGGGCTGTTCAACTAGTTTGCTCAGGGAAAACCTCATGTGTGCACATACTCTAGGACACGCTCTTCTGGACTGTGGATAAGTCTCAGAAATGTCTGCCTGTCCAGTCCCACCTGTTGTTGTGACATTGCCATGACCTGGGGGAGCAGAAAGTCACTTGCCACATGGGCCACAGTGTTTGGTAGGAGCCTGCTCTTAGACTGTGCTTATGCTGTCCACCAGGACATTGTGAGGACACAGAGCAGGATTTGAGAACGCTTCATGCATTTCCAGGCTCAGATAAAATCAGGCATATGCAACAAGACCCAAAGCTAAATAGGAAGAGAAGCATTAACTTTGCTTTCTCGACCTGCCACCTCTCCATCTTCACCAACAGAAATCCCCTGGATTTATGTTGTATTACTATGAATAAAATAATATTCCCTACTGTATGCACGATTTTCAAACAAACGTATCATCATTTTCTAGGGTAGAGAGTATTAGCAGCAAGCCAAGATGGTGGTCCTTGGTGTGTCCCCAGAGCTCTGCCAATTTCACATGTCCACTCACACACACACACACTCATGCACCCTAGAGGCCACCCAAACTCAGTCTGGTGATAAACAATAACAGGACATCCACTTACTCCACAGGCACAATTGCATCTTTCAGTGCTGTCATGGTTTAAGCCCAGCCAGCAACTAGGCACCACACAGCCACTCGGATGGGGGAGACAAGTGGGAGAAAAAAAAAAAAGTAAAACTCATGGGTTGAGATAAGAACGATTTAATAACTGAAGTAAAATAAAATATAATAGTAACAACAATAATATATAATAATACAACATAATAATTTTAATGAAAAATAATATTTAAAAAAAACCACAAAAACAAAGAAAAAAACCCAAACAAACAAGAAAAGCCAGGTGATGCACAATGCAATTTCTCACCACCTGCTGAGCGATGCCAGACCAGCCATCTACCCCTCCCAGCCAACTCCCCCCAGTTTATATACTGAGCATGACATTCTATGGCATGGAATATCCCTTTGGCTATTTCACGTCAACTGTCCTGGCCATGCTTCCTCCCACCTTCTCGTTGGCAGAGCATGGAAAACCAAAAAATCCGCAACTTAGGATACACACTACCTAGTAAAAACTAAAACATCAGTGTGTTATCAACATTGTTCTCACACTAAATCCAAACCACACTGTACCAACTACTAAGAAGAAAATTAACTCTATCCCAGCTGAAACCAGGACAAATGCAAAACTCATTAGCAGTGATTCAATTTCCAGACACACAAATCATGCAGTGACTTCTACCTATTCAGAAATTTAAGTGTGGTTGAGTCATTGGAAACAGCAGAGTGCTGTGACTGGCAAAACAGCACAAGACATCTTAAAAGTAATTGTATTCTTTTCTTAGTGTTTGAATTATGTGAAAAGAACTTCAGCCTGAAAAATAAAACATTCAAAAATCACCAAATTTAGAATTATTATGATTGCCTGTTACATCCTGCCATTATCTCCATGACTGACACCTTTTTCCACAGTCAAACCTGATCCTGAGGAATATTTGATGAAGGGAGCAGAAGCTCTGATGGCAGTGTCCAAGATCTACATCTCAGAAAGATAATAAAAAAATAAGAATATTATTCACCTATTATTAGAGTCTTGCTCTATTATTGCAGTATTGCTCACCTATTATTAGCCTATTACTAGAAAAACTGAAGCCAGATGCCAAGGTTGTTCAGGAGGCAATGGAAAACTGAAATCAGTTTGCTTAGTATTTTCTATCATCTCCATTCAACACGAGGAGACCTGAATTTGTTTTTTGCTGAATCTTTCTCCTCAGAAATTTCTTAAAATGTTACAATGACACACTGACATTTTGTGCAGAGAATTTAGCAGGCCTTTAAAGCACAGGGCAACTGAAAGCTTTATGTATTCTATGCAGCCATTTACACAGCTGACAACATTTCTGACTGACTGGAAATAATTCTCTGATGACATCAAAAAATCAGGGCTGCACTGTCAACCCTGGTTGAGTATACGGACAGCTAGGATTTGAGGCTTGGTTCAGCATCAGTCCAGAAAAATACCAAAAGGGTGCAAGGAGAGGGGAAGTGATCTGAAGCAGTCATGGCTAGGCAGAACAAATTGTCTTCATTAAAGATTTCTCTAAAACTACCACTCACAAAGAAAAATATTGGGTCAAATGGGCCTTGCATGGGCAAAACTCTCATTTGCTTCAGCAACTGCGTCTTAATATAAACCATTTCCACACATGGACCTCTCTCTCTGCATCTGTGTTTTTAATACCTTGCCATTTGCACTCATGTTCCTTAAGGCAAAACTCTGCTTTTGGTTACACAAGTGGAAATGCAGTAGCTTTTCTCTGTATTAACATTAGCATAGTGAAGAGCAAAATTTGACCTAAAACTCTGAAGCAGTTTTTATATATATTTTTACTGGTGTGTCAGCAAAGTCTAAGAAATACCCTCCCAGCAGTCAGGTAAGTGGTATTTTCAAAATTCCCATGGAAAGAACAAGAATACAAAGTCCATTCTGAAAGGGATTGTTTCCAGCACTGTAACCAATTTCACGGCTGATAACACACTCATCTACCAGCAGATAAGCAAAGAAAATATGCTTGTGTGATTAACTACATCTCTGATGCAATGCATGGTGAATGAGTTGCACTTTTCCCTTTTCTTAACTTTACAGCTACTTAGCAATATTGTTCCCATTGGATTCAACAAATTTCTGTTAGCTTATTGTGAATAGGTCTTGTATGCAGCTGGGCATTTCAGATTGCAGGATGTCAAAAGTGATGCCTGAAAATCCAGTGGGAGACTATACAAGCATTTCAAACAAAACATAACTCTCCTATGTTCTTAATCTGGAGTCATCCCTAAGTGAAGTGGGGCTATCATAAGCAAAGTTTTGGCCGCCCAGCTCACAAGAAGCAACTTTCCAACACCATAAAGGTCCTTGTGCTTACATATGACAACTAAATTGCTTCAGCCACTTCTGACACAATGCAGAAACAGCACTTATGAACATTCCCTAGGATCTTCTCAAGTTTTCTCTTGAAGAATTTCAAGAACATCACATATAATATTTAATTTTAAATTTAACTTTTAATTTAACTTTAAATAGTAGATTTCACATAAAGTTATATAAGATTTTCTTCCTAAAGAAAATGATGTTCAATCTTTCATTCTGTTCTGTTAATTTGCATAAATCTCCATCAGATAATGTAAAACAGAACTATCAGTAAAACTGTGGAAGTGACAATAAAAAGAAAATAAACAGCTTTATGAATCCAGCCTAAGAACATCTTGCAGAGAAAGGGAGGGGGTTTATCTGAACATACTATTCTGGTTTAAGCCTTTTTCCAATGACAATGACAAAGAAAAAAAGATCAGAAAATCCATGCTACATCCCACCACTTACATTCCTTTGGCCAAGGATAGTGGTAAAACATATGAAAAGAGCTGACAAATGTATTTCTCACAAATGATATCATTCTCTGAATATAAAAACTGGACTCTGGGCAGCTTCCACTGAGGAAAACATACTATGTTAGCACTAATTTCTGCTGGATGAAACTGTGTTTAGGATTTGTTGTCTTTTTAACATTGCATTTTGGAAAATACGCAAGCAATGTTCTGGTAACTAAGGCTAATTATTCCTAATGTAGAGTCAGCTATGCCAGCCAAGTAGTTTCTTGCTGATAAAGCCTGTTTTGGTCATGAAGGTTAATATGTAAAATAACAGTACAAGTGCTTGTTAGAGATTTAAGTTGCATCCAACAGCTCATTGTCAGTGGTACAGCTTTACCACTACACTTGTCCGCTCACCTGTGGCCACTATAATTTTCCAGCAGTGCTTGCCCAGCACATACTTCCTATCACCAAGTTACTACTGGTGGCCCACTCTAGGCCACTGCATTTCTGTAACACTTTCCTCACGTAGAGCAGTGAGCTCCCTGCTGCTGCTGTCTGTTGCAGCAATACAGTGCTGAACAGGAAGAAAAAATGCAATAGGCCTATATTGATGATCTGATAGAATATATTTCAATAACCAGCTCATAAGCAATATTCATAACTGTCTGTCATGCAAGAAATATGACAGATAACTGATTTTATAATTATGCAGGACATCAGAGGGGTTAGGACAATGTCCTGAGAAGTCCTAGATATTCCTGAATTTAGGCCAAAGTCAGACTTTCTGACCATGATGATCAATGCAATATATGCAAAAATAGCTTGCCTTTTTTGAATCATCTTTCAAGAATGAATAATAGGACAATCACTATATGAAATTATTTAGTTCAACACCCAATATGATATTGGGTGAAACAAAATCAGTCATAGCAATTTAGAAAAGTTTGGGGCAGAAAGGATATGTGCACTGTAACCAGCTGAAAGAAGAGAAGGAGACCAGAGAGGCAGAATAGATGATGTGCGTGAATGGTCACAGTCTTATTGCTATGCTTTAGCCTGAGATATCATCTTTCAACAGCATAAGCAAGACTTTTAGGCAACTCACTT
The DNA here is from genome assembly GCF_947461875.1 of Haliaeetus albicilla. Taxonomy (NCBI): domain Eukaryota; kingdom Metazoa; phylum Chordata; class Aves; order Accipitriformes; family Accipitridae; genus Haliaeetus; species Haliaeetus albicilla. The sequence goes on from NC_091516.1 coordinate 15,415,408, forward strand.
TTGCTGGGACATGCATATCCAAGTACCTTTATACCAGATGCCCTCCCAGAACAGTTCTGGAGTATTGGTTTACTTTTAATATGTGGAGAGGAGTGCTGCTTGCTGAATGTTTCATTATCAGCTTAGTGTAACGCAGTAACTCTTCACTGCAATTTCTTCCCAGCCAGGCACTGCTCCACACTAAATCCATTTAAAGTCAAGACTAACAAGACCACCACCCTCCAGAGAAGTATTTGCCTGTTTCGATACACAGTGTGATCAGCATCTTTCTGTGCTAGCTGAAGAAACGTGGCAATATGTACTAGAAGAGCAAAAACTGCTCACACTGCACTTGATATATTCAGATACCATATCAGTGGCAAGGTATAAAAATGAAAGATAAGTACAATTTTACCAAAAAGGTGAGATTTATTGTAAGGTAGACTTAGAGAGACTTCTATCTGGAGCAGATTTGCTATCCCTGTTTGCTATCCTTGTTCTACACAGTTTTACAAGGTAAAAAAGAAAAAGTGGTAAGACTATCCCTATCTTCAGGGTGAAGTAAAGTTCACTGTCAGTAGTTCCTGCAAAAGTTACCAGTTAACATAATCCAGAGACTGAGAGATACATTTGATTCTGGGAATGAAAGAGTGAAACATATAATTAGCTGCCTCAGATAACAGTTTCAGCAGATGGGTAGGAGAGCAATGTTTCTAATGGGCCTTTTTTTGACCCAAGGGAGATTGGCAATTGCTTTTGCTGACTGGATGCAGTATTCAGGGCATCTGGGAGATGAGTCCCTGATAAATGGGTTTATGCAGTTTGTCAAACAAGCACATTTGTGAGCAGCGCTTTTGTGATCATTCCCAGAAAAGCATCACAAAAATCACTAATTGTTGTAAGCCACTTCTCATGTTCTGCCAAAGACATGCAGGTGTACAAAATCTTCCTTTAGTTCTCAAATAGATATACACCATCTCCTGCATATAGAGGTTTAGCTGTCACCTTCTCCCTCTCTAGTCTCTGTGCTGTTTCCCCTCCTCCCTTTGTTCCAGTTATACTACCATTTTTTAGAGGATCCTTTGTCAATTCAGAGATGCATTTTGAAAGTTCCTTACATTTTCTGTATCTTACATCTTACTTTTTAGTACTTAAAGGCTTCACAGGGTCCAAGCAACATTTAAAGCCAGCTGGCACTCAGAAGTTTCACTTTATGGAGAGTAGTGAGACTTTTAGTTTTGTTTCCACAGAATTAGAAAAAAAATAGATATTTTGAATTCCCTGAGAATCAGAAATGTAAAAATACTTACTGAAATTGTTTCTAAAAATGCATTTGCTATTTAATTTCAAAATAATTTGTTGATTCAGAATTATTTTGTGACTATCCTATCACTTGCTTTATTTTCCTTTACTTCATGCTTGTCACTTTTTTTACAGAATAATAATCAAAATATTCTTTTAAATTTTGTTTTTGAATATACTAAGGCCAGCTGCTCCACAATACTGACTGAACCATGTTATCTTATCTTTAGATCAAAGTGTCTCCAGTTCATGCAGTAATTGTAAATTTTGACACTGATATTTTGATATATAGAGCAAGAAGATAAGCATCCAGTGCACTAACAAGAGAAACAGCTGGTTTCAATATCTTTGAGTACTGTTCTCTAGGACACCAAAAACTAACATAGCAACATCTGTAAACTGAGCATGCCTGTAATATTCTTCTTTCTAGGTTCTAATCTACAGCACATCATCACTGCAGCTGATCATAAACGACTTAAAAGTTCAACAATCATTTCAGAAGACATGCTCCAACTAGATTTAAAATGCTGACATCTGCTGAAGTAAATCCAATAGGATTGAGATAAAAGGGCAAAATTCATCACATGAATTATTTTTTGAGATTATTCAAACAGTTAGCTATATATCAGGGTTCCTTTGTCATGCTTCTACAAAAACATTTGTTGGAGACTGAAGTCAAAGACCGAAAAATTTTAATAGAAGTAATGCAATTGTGTGAATCACTTCCTACTGTCTACCGGAAGCATTTTTACTTTCTGGACCTGTAGGTCATTTGACGCTGGTTTTGCAGTCTTAAAACTGTTATCATCCATGCACTTGGGCATTTTTTTCTGAACCACAGACTACAGAAACAGGGAAGGTGGTCCCTCATCTTGAGGTAAATGAAACACAACTGTGGTGGGTTGACCCTGGCAGGACGCCAGATGCCCACCAAAGCCGCTCTATCACTCCCCTCCTCAGCTGGACAGAGGAGAGAAAATATAACAAAGGCCTCATGGGTTGAGATAAGGACAGGGAGGGGATCATTCAGCAATTACTGTCACAGGCCAAACAGACTCAACTCTGGGAAATTAATTTAATTTATTACCAATCAACCAGAGTAGGGTAATGAGAAGTAAAACCAAATATTAAAAAACATCTTCTCCCCATCCCTCCCCTCTTCCTGGGCTCAACTCCACTCCCAATTTTCTCTACCTCCTCTCGCCCAGTGGCCCAGGGGGATGGGGAATAGGGTTTGCGGTCAGTGCATCATACACTGTCTCTGCTGCTCCTTCCTCCTGAGGGGGAGGACTCCTCACTCTTCCCCTGCTCCAGTGTGGGGTCCCTCCCACGGGAGACAGTCCTCCACAAACTTCTCCAACGTGACTCCTTCCCACAGGCTGCAGTTCTTCACAAACTGCTCCAGCGTGGCTCCTTTCCATGGGCTGCAGTCCTTCAGGCACAGACTGCTCCAGCATGGGTCCCCCGTGGGGTCACAAGTCCTGCCAGAAAACCTGCTCCAGCGTGGGCTCCTCTCTCCAGGGATCCACAGGTCCTGCCAGGAGCCTGCTCCAGCGCAGGGTCTCCATGGGGTCACAGCCTCCTTCAGGCACCCACCTGCTCTGGTGTGGGGTCCTCCATGGGCTGCAGGTCGATATCTGCTCCACCGTGGACCTCCCTGGGCTGCAGGGGGACAGCCTGCCTCACCATGGTCTTCCCCACGGGCTGGAGGGGAATCTCTGCTCTGGTGCCTGGAGGATCTCCTCCCCCTCCTTCTTCACTGACCTGGGTGTCTGCAGGACTGTTTCTCTCACATATTCTCACTCCTCTCTCCCAGCTGCTGTGCAGTTTTTTCCCCCTTCTTAAATATGTTATCCCAGAGGTGCTACCACTGTTGCTGATGGGCTCAGCCTTGGCCAGCAGCGGGTCCATCTTGGAGCCGGCTGGCATTGGCTCTGTCAGACATAGGGGAAGCTTCTAGCAGCTTCTCACAGAAGCCACCCCCGTAGCACAGCCTCTACCAAAACCTTGCCACATAAATCCAATACAATGACACACATAAATGGCAGATATGCATCTTAGTTAAAATCCAAGCATACAAGTATTTATTTTTCTTTTTAACTATGGCCTTGTTCTTGAGTTATATCTTCAGTGGTTTAAGTGAAAGTATCTCAAATGTACAATGCATTGAAAAGATTTGCCCAAACTCAACTGAAGAGAAGCATGTTGTCTTATGGCTTCAGCTAGGAGCCTGCAAAGGGAAAATAAGGTATTTTTTCCCCTAGCACCTTATACAGCATATGTATTCTATCTGGGAAGGTTGTCTTTTCCACTTGCCTCTAACACTGGTCACAGGTGGAGACTGGAGTAAAGTCTGGGCTGGTGCTCTCAAGTAGCACAGAGAATGCTTTTCCTTTTTGCTGCTTGCTGTCAGATTTTGATTATATGCCACCATTTCAGAATCAGAGGAAACTATCAGATTAATTTGTCAGGCATATTAAGACTCTATCCCTTGCTTTCCTGCAGGGAATACAGGTTGCCATGTATACATAAGAAAGTCAAAGCCTCCCAAGCCTGTGCTCCAAATTTTACTCCAGGGGTGATCACTGTCTCATATGACAAGCTGTATGCTGGGATCTTCAGGAACTGAGACATGAAAGACATATATCACCTGCTTCTGAAAAGAGGGAAACACAGAGCACCTGAGATATGGCAAAGGCTAGCTGAGGTCCCACTGCTCCACTGGGAGATGTGGCTAGGCTGCAGATGAAGCTACATTGCAAGGTGACCTGATGTTTTTAGGCTCTTCAGCACATATTGTCATGCAGTTCATGGGGTATTTGGCCACAGTCAGCCACATGAGGCACAGGAGCTGCACTTGCTGCTTACAAACTGCACAGTTTGTGAGTCACAGATTGGTCACTCTGCTAGAAAGTCATCTGTTTCCAGGTCTCTCTCAGTGGTTTTTCAGGCGATGTTATAATCAGAGAGAGAGTTTGATGTCTATGACGTCCTCCTGTTTCTAAGTTCTCACTTCTGTGGGTATGGAAGCCCTGGTGCAGACACCATCTTGATTTCAAAGCTTGAAATCTTGAATGCAAATTGCATGCGCACATACATTTCTTTGCCTAATGCAGCTAGCTGCATAAGCTTGCAAAGTCCAGCTCCACTTGCTATCATTCAGCCGCTCACTCACTCAGCACTTGCCGCAGCTCCTATCTCAAGTCCTTGATGCTTGGATGCCCCTTGCATCCCATTCTGCTCTCACATGTGCCCAGGGAAAACTGCACAGATGTGTTTTGAGGATGTGGCGTGAGAGGAGAGCAAGGCATACTATCAAAACAAAAAGTAAAGACAGAAATAAAACATCAGAATTCAGACAAACAGTTCAATAAATATTGCACCCATTAAAAAAAAAAAACAACAAAGCCAACCCAGAACAAAACAACAAAACCCCCAGAAAAACAAAGAAACAAATGAAATTGTCTCCTATGGTCCTGGTGATTTTAAATTGAAAGTGCTTGTCATCCTCCCAGCTTTTAAAAAGCAAAAGACTGCTTAGCCCTGTTAATCACTGAACAGGTTAGAAGGGATCTCTAAGAAAGCTAAGGCCCTCATGGTGACAGACTATTCAAAACATCAGCCAAAGGGTAAGATGCCTTTAAATAAATCCTTTAAACCTGTGTTCCTGTTTGCATCTATGTCCATCTGTATATGGCCAGTAGAGACAGTATGTTTGGAGCTGAAAGGAAGGCTGAGAGTTGATACAAGTTCTGCAGTTGAATGTACGGGAGTGTCAAGGGGATCTGCATAGGCAAGCTGGTATTGCATTTAGGGTAAAAGGCAAGCTTTGGAGAAGATCTGTAGCTTTGTGCTGGGAAATGAGCATATTCTTTAAAGAGTTCAAGAAGAAGAGATTTGATTTTTAAGAACTATGTATTTAGAGGGATTTAAAAACAAGTACTATTTCACGCAGAGCAACAGTGGAATAATAAGTGAATTAGTTGGTAAAAATAATAATATAAAGAATATAATGGATTTAACTGAGCTATATGTAAGGGACATTAAGCAAAAGACTCTGTACAAATATTCCATTCTGATATGGCTATAGAAAGGACAATAATTAAAGTGAGTTAATCCAAGCTTCTGCCTCTGTGAAGAATACCTGATTTTGTACATGTTACATTTTGTACGCATCTTAGAAAGATAACCCATGGACAGTGTGCCAGAATGAACTAAGTACCCAACATCATGTCAGCAAAGGGTCTTTTAGCCACTGAGTGACGTCTGAGCCCATTGTTATGTATCTTCACTTGCCTTTGTCTGTTTTTTAACTGTACTGGCTAGCATTTCTTTCCTTTCTGGTATTTGCCTGTAATCACTCTTTGTGATTTCTTCTCTGCAGCTTGTGGCACCTGCTATAGACTGGAACATTTTCGAGTTTGGCTCTCATAAGCCATAAAAAATGATCTGCTATAAAAATCCTCTCTTAATGGTTTGCAGATTTCCTTGACCTGATTTTTTTCAAATCCTGCTATATTATATCAAGATATACAGAATTATAATTATCTTATCTAAGAAAACTTTTTTTTAAACAAGTAATAACACTCTAAATATCTATCTTTTACTTAAAAAAATAACCTTGTTTTTAAAAACAATGAGAGTCATAAACCAGAATTCACTTATGGCTAAAAAAGATTTAATGCTTGGCAACTAGGTTCTGGATACAAACATTGCTCTCTCTCTGCAACACCATATATTAAGTACTTTACAGAGCATGTATGGTAACTATTCCCACTATTTTTCATCCTTTGATAGCAATAGAGTTGAAAACAATTACAGGGAGCAATAGAAATATTCACAAGTAAGTAGTGTGTATAAAAATAAGGACTGGGGGATTTGGCCCATTTCACATAAGAGCTCCCCTTTGCTCCTGCTGAGCAGGAACTGAAGCCTAATTCTACATGGTCTGGTTATTGCTTTGAAGAATGAAGCATTTGTTGATATATGGCAAAAAATAATGCAGTGAGGGGACTGGACTATGTAGCTATTTGTATGTGATTAGATGGCAAATCTGTTTGAGGAGAGAAAACAGTTGTAGCAATGCTGGTTTCTGCTACTTAAGGGCTGGACAGAATCACGTTGGAACTCTTCCTGGGTTGGTTAGTCGGTCTATGTGGCCAACAGTGATCCTGTGATGTGTGGAGTTTATCTGGGAAATATCTGAACAGGACATATTAATACAGGGACTTTTTGCTGAGTCTGGAGAGTGAGAGCTAAGTCACTGGAAGTCCTGGTATTAATGGGATGGAGATGTATAAATGGGAAAGTTATTTATTTTTATGTAACAAATTTGGCTGCTAGAGTCAAAACTCTTCCACATGTCAAGACCATGGAAGCTACTGAGCCAAAATACCTTCCTGATCCCCAAAAACTCAGAAGCTCTGTCATTGTGTTAGATACTGTGGGTCTCTCTCCTTTGATGAGAGAGACTACATCTGCCTGCAATGTTAGTCTGTGACCATGGCTGAGAGATGGAGTGCTGCTGCTGCTGCTGGTACGGATAAAGGTGTTGCTGTTATACCACATTTCCACCATCTGCTTGCTGAATCCAAGTGCTGCTTCTCATGGAGCATATAAATTTTAAGGTCTTTGGGGCTGAAACCAGCCCTTTAATTTTACAAATTGGATGCACGCTATTTTATGCGGCAAACTTTCTAACTGATCGGGACTTGCAGGCATTTCTAAAGTAGCAATGAAACAGCCTTGGCCCCAGATGTCTTTTCAGAGCTGCCAAATATATATAAAGTCACTCTATTCTATCTACTCTGTTACAGGTTTCTTTCATCCTATGTAAGCTATAAAATCCCCACTGCAGCTGTTTGCTTCTGTGGAAAGTATAAACTCTGCAAATAAATTCTTCAAGCTTTGCAACAGTTTAGTGATGATTCAGGCACTTCACCAAAGAAGAAGAGATCCTGTGCATTGCATAAATTCTACTGAGACCCTGCACAGCCTGTGAACTCTCTAGGATCCTTTGCAGAACATTCCAACAATCAAAACAGTCAGAAGAAGTAAAGCTATTATTATTCTTCCCAGAATCTCCACAATACTCCTAGGCCCAGTCAACCGTAAGAACTGGATAAAGCAAAATGTGCATTTTGTAATTCCAGTTGTTGTTGAGATACTGTTTGACAAAAGCAAACAAAAAACTCCTACCAATTTTCAACTCAAAAACATATTTTCCAATTACTATCAAGCTCCCACTAAACGATCTGCTGGCAAGAAACTTCCATGGTACAATACAAGCTGAATAGATACCAAACAACTTGGATTTTTGTGGCAATTTAATGTCACTTAAAAAGTAAATGTTACTGTTCTGGCACTGGTACTGCCTATGCAGTTGCACAGGCAATTGCAGTTTAATCATAATATTTTAATAATTATAGCTCAAGCTTCTAAATGGAAAAAAAAAAAAAGATTACATGTTTGTGTTCAGACAAACACTTAAAGGCATTAAAAAGGGCTGAGTTCAAAGTCGTGGAGGTTTCAGTAAGTTACATTGGCTTGAGCTTGGATCAAGAGCTGGGAACCCAAGGCATACCAGTAACCAGCAGCGCACTCTAAACCCAGCAATGTTCCCTCACACGCAAAGATTTTAAACAAAGGACTTCAAATACACGGAACATTATTGGAGAGTAAAGGCAAATGTAATAAAATATCAATTTTAAAAACTGACAGTCTAGGTATTGTGACGACCAGCATGCAGCACATATTTCCAATAGCCCCCAACCCAGTCCTCACCTTTCAGCTGGAGCATCAGCCGAAGCAGCTAGCTGTAATGCCTCTGTAGGTCATTGTCTAGGTTTACGGCAATCCAGCTCCTGGCCGCACTGATGTCTTCCGTCTAAGGCAGTCTCCATCTGTTTGACCATCAAGCTGCTTGCCTATCACCATATTACTGGTACTTCCACTGCCTCTTCACTACCACTGCAGGCTGCCATGTTGGAGAGGGTAATCTTTTACTGTCGGCAGCTCTCATAAAATTCTTTTGCTCATATGTTTCTGGACTTGGATTTCAATGTTTTATTTCTTTCAACATCCAGCTGGCATGTCATCTTAATAAGAAGGTCTCAAAGTCCTATGTAATACCCATATAAATAAGGTTTGGCCCATCCAAACATCTCTCCTTGCCTGCCAGTAGATACTGATGCAGAGCTAAGTGTTTTTCTTTTTCCAGCTCAGCAGCTATCTGCAGTGGGTGCCACACTCTTGTCAACACTTCTCTTGAAGTAGATTGTCTGTCTGATGGAAAACGCTTATCTCCTCTTAACTTCCTGGAAGATTTTCTTCTGTTGGGCCTTAGCCTTCCACAATTAAAATCAGAGCCACATCCATTGTCCCAGAACTGTCTCTGAACAAACTCACATTCGTTTATAAAATCCAGGGTGGATCAGCGCACAGAGATTCCCTAAGTCGTAAGAGCGATGGGAGCAGACAACTTTCACTTTTGCACGCAGGCTTTTTCAAAGTCCCCATTCTGAGACAGTGAAAGAGAAAATACTCAACTAGATGTGACTCAAATTTCATAATTATGTGTAATTATGGAGTCCAGGACACACACTTTGGACAGGTGGAGGAGAAGCAAACTTAAATAAGTGAATCCTGTTTAAAGAGATCTCGTCAAGGTTTCTGCCATTCTTAAGTATTACCTGCCTTTTCTTACAGGTGCACATACTCGTGGCTGAAAGATCCACATAGACTGTAGCTTTTCTGTGAATTTCCTCTCTCTTAATTATTTTTTACCAATTTAAGAGGGTGAATTATCGAGGAAATAACATTGAAGAATGAGTCCTTGGATTGGGATTGCTGTTGCAGCTCCACAAAAGCAAGAAGCGGACATATGACAGGAGACTGCAGCAGAACAGGATTTATCTTGCTCTGGCCTGAGCGTTTGTGGAGCTATCCTCTGTGGGATTAAGAAAATTTTCCTCTGGCTTCTCCGTAGTTCTCTGGCTGATGGTGCTCATCACCCTCGTGCACATGGGTGTGTACCTCCGAGAGGATTTTGTGTTTTCCTTCTCCCACCCCTGCCAGCAATTACCAACACACAGTACCAGGGAATGAAGAAGGAGGGAGAGCTCTAAAGGGGCCCACCACCAATTCAATAGGGCTTTGATTTAACAGCTCCGAGTCCTTTGAAAACATTTTGCCAAGAAAAGCTTGCCATCAACACGTATAATCTCTTATCAGGGGCCATTGAAAGCCTGGGCTCCGAGGTTAATTCTCCCATCGCAACGAGTTTCAATCAGTTCAAAACTCACATCGAGATGAAAGCTACGAAGCCTTCTCGCCCGGTTTGTCCCGCAAAACCCACTGAGATCAACCGACTAAGGAGGATTAGGGCATGCTCATCTGCTGGGTCTCCAGCAGGATGGGCAGGCTCAAAAGAAAAACAATAATTAGGGATAATTGCTTGTGTCCAAACACAGGCCTTAAAGCCCCTTTCCCCTTTGGTACTTTGTGAGCTGGAATGAAAAAGACACCCCCTGTTTTGACAGCTGGGCAGGCGAGCAGAGCTGGTGACAGATGAAGCCAGACGTCCCCGGGCATCCGCGGCGCGGCGCGGCGGGGCGGGGCGGGGCGGGGCGGGCCCGGGCGGTCCGAGGCCGGCAGCGGCGGGGGCGGCCGCGCCTCGGGCCCGCCCCTCCGCGGGCGGAGCCGCCGCGCCGCCCCGAGATGGCCGCGCCTCCCCGAGATGGCCGCGCCGTGCCGCGCCGCGCCGCCCCGCCCCGCCCCGCCCCGCCCCGAGATGGTGGCCGCGCCCTCGGGCCGGCTCCGCCCGGCGGCGCTGCCCTTGCCCCCAACGGCCGTAACGGCCGCGGGGCTCGGCGGCGCCGGCACCCCGGCAGCCGGGCGGTCCCCGGGGGACGCGCGGTCCCCGCGGCGGGGGTGGCGGCCCGGCCAAGGAGGGAGGCTGGGGGCGAAGAGGCGGGCTGAAGCGGCGGCCGCGGCCGGGGGCCGGGGGCCGGGGGGGGCCGGGTGCTCGGTGCGGCGGGGAGCCGGGTATCGGGACTCCTATCTGCAAGTGTTGGGTTCCCCGTGCGCTTAAGCGACAAATGCAAATCAGATGGGAAGAGTAACGCGCTTCAGAACGACTGACTAAAATTACACTCTCGAGCTGTAATGTATACAACGCCATGAGTGATCAATTAGGCAAACCCACATCCGACAAGAAAGATTTTTGAAAGGAATCTTGGAAAACACTGCAAATACAGCTGGGATCCAGATTAATACATTTATCTAATAAAGCTCTCCCCGGTCGCCGCCTGTGTCTCGCCCGGTCCCGTCTCCTCCTCCTCCTCCTCCTCCTCCTTCTTCTTCTGCCTCGCATGAGGGTCGGCTCAGCCGGCGCTCCGCTGCCTAATCGGACGAGCTAAACTTTTTAACACGAGATTGTATTTGCCTGTTAATGGCCGATATGACAGCGTTGAGGCGGTGGACACGACAAGACGGGGAGCGGGCAGACGCTTTGCTTTTCCACTTGGGAGCTAAAGCAAGGTTATGATCTCTGCAAGCGGAGAGGAGAACGGCGCTGTCTGTGTTCCTCCGGCAGAACGAGGCACGGCGAGCGGGTTTCGTAAACGAGATCTTTCGCAACTGCTGTGGCAGCGGCGCTTGCGAACATAAATCAAGACGCATTTTTGGAACCGTTGCTGGTTAGGCGGTGCGGTACTAATGCAGGCTAAACTGTAATACGGATTATCACACAAAACTGGTCTGAAGGGTGGCGGGTAAAACGAGGCGCTGAGAACGGTAACATATCTAATTCCAGTAGAGCAGCCTCCACTGCTAGAGCTCACTTCCGTTAAAAAAAAAAAACTCAAAAGTAAATTTTTTTTACATCTGTGTAAAATCCCAAGCACCCAGAAGCTGGTTGACTTCAGAATACACCGAGGAGTGAAACGGATGGGAGGGTTTAAACCTTCCCATCTTATTTTACAGTAGTATGGCGACCTTACAACCGACAGCAGTTTTCTTCCCATTTATCCTGGACTTTAAGCATTCTTAGCAGCTAATCTAAATGTCTGCATAGCCAGAGTGTCTATACATAGGGAAAAAAATCTTAAACATACATAGAAGTGTTAAGGCTATAAAAAAAAATTTACAGTCTGTTTCCTTAGCTCCCAAACACAGAGCAAATAAGCTGCCCACCTCCGTGCTCCCGCTTCCCCAGAGCCGAGGCAGGCGCTGCACCAGCCTGGGCAGGCTGCCCCTGCCCCTGCCCCTGCCTTCGCCGGCAACACCGTAAGCCCATGCAAAAATCAAGGTTGCAGGCAGCAAACTCTGCAAGGAAACACGGTGTGCCACACAGGGGCAATGCCAGAGAGAGCATCCGCAGGGATATTTTTTGTGGTTGCTCCTTTTCTCAACTGCACGAAAAATAATCGGCGGAAGTTTGGATGGAGAAACTTTAAAATAAGTACATTTACCACACAAAATACAAGCCCGGTCTCACGGGAAGAGATGGAGCACGTCTCTGTACTTTCTCGAGGCGGTTGCGGTTATCTATGGAGCTTTTCTATGACTAAATCTCCTGCTACTGGACGGGAGAATGGAACAATTATTAAACCGAGGAATAATCAGTTTTAAAGTATCTCTAAATTGGTTCAAACGCCAAGAGACACCTCTTTGAGAGTCCCGGGGGTCCCCCGCATATAACAGGTTGTCATTTAAATGCGGTGTATGTGGGTGTGTGGCGTGTGGTTTCTTTTTTTCTTTCCCCCAAGGGTAAAATCTTGACAGCTGTTTCGCATGACAATCTTTCGGGTGATTTTTATGGAGAAAAATTGACAACGTATCGGCGGTATGTCCTAGCCCAAATGCCCGCTGCAGCCCCACCAGCACTCTGGCATGAGCAAACCCAGTTCGACTCGATCCCTAACCCGTCTCCCATCTCCAAAGTTATACAGCGAAATCCCAATCCTTTTCCTTCCTGCTTTCACTTCCTTTGATTAGACAAGTTTTGACAAGCTGCAGAGCCCTGATAGAGACCCTACCCTGCCTCTCGGGACTCGGAGAAGTCTGCCCAAATCTTTTATTATGTCGCCGTACTGCGGTGTTCTCTGCTGCTGGATCAATATATTTTATTGGTAGTCGTCGCAATATCCGTGGTTGTGATTATAATGATAATAATAGTCGGTGACTTGCTAATACACCGTAGTTCGCTCTGAAAACTTCCTAGAAATTATAAGTACAGTTACGAAAAAACTAAAAGCAAATAATGCACTAAACTACCTTTCTCCAGATACGCCTGGAGAACCTTCCTACCTAGTGCAGGATCAAACACCAAACAAGAAACGTTGAACTTCGGTGTAGATGGTAATCCGAAGTTTGAATGAGAGGCGCAGGAGCCATCTCAGTCTGCTGCAAGACTGTGCCTCCGAGCACGAATGAGAGGACACCGCAGGTTTGTTCCTTCAGCTCCTCTTTTCCTAAAAAGCTCCTGAATAAATTATTAAGAAATTAAAAGTGAGGAGGAAATACCACGTACACTAGGATGGGATTTGTCTTGTGCGGGCGTAATTCTCTTCCGATCTTGTACACTTTGCAAGTATAGGGCGGGGGGGGGGGGTGAGGGGGGGGGTGAAGTGCCCTTTAAAACGAAATTTGAGCGGGTACTTTTACATTTCCTTTTAAAATGAGGTCACTTATTCTTTTACTACAATTGCGTGACAGCCTGCCGCGGCCAGGCGCCTGCACACATCTGATTACAAATATGCGAATCAGAACCGTGGGCTGGATGCGGCACCAGCGCCTGGGGGTTTTATTCTAAATGTTACACTTCGAGGTTTACGTTTCTATTTGTCTAATACAATTTATGCCAGGTGGTTTTATCCCAAGTTAAGTAAGAGGCGCCGATCGCTGTAAGAATTAGCTTGTGTCAAGTTTTAGGTGGAAAAGGGAATTTGACAATGCCGCAGTCGAACGTTTCAACAGCCATTTACCACTAAAGAGCGCAGCTTTCAGAGTTATATACCTTGTACTACAGTTCATAAACTTGATTTATGATGAAACAGAATTGCTGGGGTTTACTGCTCTGGCCCTCCCAGCTGGTAAGAATTTGACTGCAACATGTGGGATTTACAGTGAGCGAAAATAGTATTATATCGAAAGCTTCCCCCGTATACGTGATCCCAGTCAACAGGTAATGGAAAATTCGCTGTCTTGCGAAAACACACACGCACTCAAAACCAGATCTTCGCGGTCCGACGGCGCAGAGGAGGTCTGCGCCCTCCTCCGCTCCCAGACCTGCCCGCTGCCGCACGTACAGCACAAGTGCCCCGGCGGCGGCTGTCGAGGGGCGGCGGGAGCCCCCTCCGGGGACCCGGCTTCCCGGCCCCGGGGGCTGCCGCCGGCGGTGCGGAGGGGAGCGGGAGCGGGAGCGGGATCGGGATCGGGAGCAGCAGCGGGAGCAGCAGTGCGGGCGGGGAGCTCTCCCCGCTCTCGGGTGCGCACAAGCGGCCGGCGGCGGCCGAGGGGCAAGGGCGGGCGCTGAATTTTTCAGGAGCAAACCTTTTCCCGAGCATCCGTGGTTGCCCTGGTGCAATCGCACGGATGCAGGTCGGGGAAGGGGGTGGAATTTGTGCCAGCTTGGGGGTGGAATTTGTGCTTGCTAATATTTGTGCCCGAAAGACGCTGTCGGTGGAACCACGGAACCTGGTGTGTGTTAATGCAACAGGGTGAACAATATGCACTACCGGGTGTAAATCCCCGTCTCCCGGCTCGGTCCCCTCACAAAATCATAGCCCGGCGCAACGATACCGCAAAGGACGAGCGTGCTGCAACCAAAGCAGCATTAACAAAACGGCTGAGAAATCAAGACGCCGCCCCATAGGGTTACCTCCGCAGCCCCCCACCCACCCGAGGAGCGCACGGACCTCTGTTTGGGGTCGCTCCCCCCGCGGAACCGCTCGCACCCTCAACCCCGCCGTTACCGGCGGCTCCACCAGCCCCTGCGGGGGCACCGGTGGCTGCCGAGGAAGGGACCCCCCAGCCCGGCGCCCCCTCTCGCCCCCCAGCGAGGATCCATTCTTTCCCCCGGCTCGACCCTCGGCTCTGGGGCGGCGGACGCTTCAGGGGACCTCACCGCTGCGGGGCTTCGGCTGTGCCCGCTCTGGGGGCAGCGGGCTTGCGAGGGTACCCGCAGCTCTCCCCATGGGCACCCCCCTGCTTTTTGTCCTCCTCCAGCCCTCTCCTTTCTCCCCACGAACCGCTCTGCAGCCCTGTCTTAAAACGTGCGGCGTCTTACCGAGGCGCGCTTGGCAGAGGTACTACCTGTCACCGGGGGGGGAAAAAGGGGTTTTCGAGCCTGTGTGGAGGACATGGGGTGGCCCAGGAGGGCGGCCTTCCCTGCCTGCACCCCGGAGGGGCTGCGGCCCTGCGGTGGGAGCGGGAGCCTCTAGCAGAGCCACGCTCGCCCGCCGGCTCCGAGCATCGCGAAGCGACACCCAGGGGCATTTTTGCGGGTGATTTGTACAAACCCGTGGAAAGCTCGGGAGAGGGAGGGAAGGAGGGAGGGAGGGAAGTAGAGGACACTTGGGAGAGTGCAAAACCCGTGCTGGAGAGGGAGAGCTTGGCTTTGGAAGTACGGAGCTATCTTGCCAAGGTAATAATTGGAAAAATATCCCTGCAAGCCAGCGTTTCTATAGGTTTGGTTTTCTTTTTTCTTTCCCTTTACCCCCTCCCCCGCCCCCCCCTTCCCGGGTACGGCACAAGTTCTTATAAGCTTTCGACAGCTAAAGTCGTCAGAGTTTCCATCCCTCATCCAGAAAGCCAGTAATCAGAGTTGCTTTTGCAGTGGCTATGTACAGGCAATTATAGGATGGGCATATGTTACCGAAAAGCAGGAACGAATGCGGTCTTTCGTCCTCTTTCATGCTTTTCATTAAATCGTTCTCTCTGTTCTTGCAGATTTAAACACTTTTCTTTTTTGCTTGCCTTCAAAGCCCCTTGCTTAAAAAATACTGCCATACCATAGGTTTTAAAGATTTGAATTTTCTTTTTTTTAACTGCTGTCTTCTCTGGGCTAAATGAAAAGTGATGGTTTCACTTTAGACGTTCATACGCTGGCAAGAAGAGTCAAATAATGATTAACGAGCGTATTTCGCTCCAGGGGGTCCCAGGGAAGGGGAATTTTTGCTGGGCGGCCAGCCGGAGGCTGGGGTCCCCTCCGACGCCCCGGCCCGCCGGGTGGGTGCTCGCAGTCCGTGGGTCTGTCACAGGGGCGGAAGGTGCTGTGGAGATAAAGGGTGGCATCATCATTATTACTATTATTGTTGTTATTATTATTATTATTTACGGAGGAGCAATCATGTAAACAGGCACTCGGAGATGTGAGTGAGCAACTTCTAGTTCCAGTGGTTTTGCGGGATATATGGCTTCTCATACGGTCTTGGTATTTTAATTGTTGCTCCTATCGCTGTGGAGATGCGGTCTCGACACAGATGAGTTGTTAAGTCAAGAAGCCAGCAAGAGACAATCACAGGCAGGGTTGTCTCCTTCGCTGAGAAATAATAACCGAACACATTGTAAACCCATCGTTATAATCTCAGCAGCATTGTAACTTATGCTCACCAGTGCTCTTAGCATAGAGATGCTATTCATAAAAATTTCTCCATAGTAAAATGGTTCGTTTTCGTTTGAGGTCTCTATGCATGCCATTTCCCGATTTTCTGTGGTGTACGTTCTTTGTTTGGAGTTCACAAAATTAACAAAACTGGATTTAAAAACTCCGGAATAGTCCCTTGCTGAGAATAAGCGTTGTGTTCTCCGGCTAGTATCTGCTATTAAAAAATACCGTTCTTCTTTCTCCCAGATGAGCTGTCTGGGGAACAGGATATCAGGCAACTACTCTTTGCAGCAACATGGGGAGAGGAGAATCCCCCTTGATAACACTACGGCGAGTGGTCAGGATATTCAGAAATTTTGACGCTACAATTGTGTTTTGTTTTTAACCCGACTCTCAGTGATTATCCCCTTCCGTCCCATTTCTCCACACCTCATTTTTTGCTCTTTTTCTCAGCCCAGCCTAGCATTCCCTTCTCTAGACCCAAAAGTTCCTTTTCCTTAAGCTCTTCAAACCACCCCCCTCTTTTCCCTACACACCTTTAGGACCTTCTCCGTCATTCCTGAAAGACACTCGTTATTAGGAGACATCCATCCCCCCCGGCAGTGCATTCAGTCTTGACCGCAGCCTGTGTGTCTCCAGTCTGACATACTGGGAATTCAAGAGGCACACTGGTTGAAGGTCCAGATCAAAAGGAGACAATCCAAACGATGCTAAAGTTTGAGCTGTGTCCTTTTCCCCTTCTTTCTAAAATATTTATTGAAGGCAACAGTTCATTAATTGGAGTAAGATAGGATAGCTCTATTGATGCCAGTGGTATACCACAATTTATAGCAATTACAGATCCATATCACAGTCAAATGTCAACCTAACAGAGGCAGACACTTCAGCAAGGAAGAAAGCCTGTTATGGGGTTGGAGAGGAAAAGACGAGAACTAGAACTGGGACTTCTTTTGAAATGTAAAAAAGGAGGCAGATCTGATTCCACTTGAGGTTTGTGCCATTTCTTATTTTATCCTTGTGGTTCACCAATTCCTTGCTAAACAATAATAGACATTCCTACATAATTTGATATTTAGCTATTAAAATGATTCAACATGTTCTATACAAAATTTAATTAAGATCCCACCTTAAATCAAGCACTCGTCTATAACAAGCCTAAGTCCAATGTGGGACAATTGCTTTGCTGCTTTGAAACCCTGGTGTGGTGTGTGCCCACGTTAACATGAGGCAATTCCTGGGCTGTTTGCAGCCGGTCCCTGCGGATCTGGGCCTTTCCCTTTGTTAGACATCTGCCATGAGATCTATGTGGAGGACTGGAAAGGGCAGCCTTGTAACAACATTATTTCAGGAGGATAATAAGTAGCCATCATAAATTCCTTTTTTAATAGTTTATTGCCGGTTGTAGTCTATTGACAGTGCCTGTTTTATAGCATGGAGGAAAACAGTTCCTTGTTGGCACTAGTCACTAAAACTGTTTGATAGCTCTGGCCCTTTTTAGTGCCTTCAGAGAAAACCTAGTGTCTCATGAAATGAATCATAAATAGCTGAGTTGAAGTTGAACAAAAGACGGAAAGAGGGAGGAAGAAAACAGTCTTGCACTTACTGAAATATGTTTACTTTGGACAATAATCTATTAACCAGTTTAACAAAGATACTTTAAGGCTCAATCCTGCTGTCTTAGCTGGAAGAAAAAATAAATTCCATGAGGATTGTGTCTTGGGCCTCTATAAGGAGACTGTTTAGAAAAGATTGTCTTTCTTCTAGTTCACAGAGTAGTACATGCAAAACTATTATGTACTAGACTTCACCTTTTTGAAAGCAGAAGCAATGCAGTCTAATGCTTAGAGCTGTCTTGTCATTGCTATCCTGTTGTGTAACACTGGACAATTTATGTCTCTTGCGGTAGGATACAATGAAACACATAGGTGTTTAGAGAGGGCTGAGGAAGAATCAGATGCCCACTGCGTCCCACAAAACCCCAGCTAGGTTGCTGCGTAACTCTTCAGATGTTTACATTTACAATCCCTACCCTGAATCATTTTACTCTGAACACTAAGACCACCACTCTTATTTAGGTCTGTTCAAAATTCAGAAACCTGGGTGTGTCAGTTAATACTGGGCTTTGCTGGCCACGTAGGAGGCCTTGCAGTCTTTATGGGCACCATTATACAATTTTGCTAAAGGTTACTAGCCAGTCTTTCTCTTTACACCTTCTCTCCCCAAGGTTGATGAGTGCAATGTGGATCCCAATTGTCCAGTTTCAGCTTGAAATATTAATTTAAATTTTTGCCAGTTTTCTCCCTAACCAGCTCTTCCCTATGTGACCTGTCTGAGCAGGTGACTTTTAAGATCATCTAGGAGACACCAGGAAGATCTGACTTTTGACCTAATTTATTTTGGATGAAATATGCTGGCAGATGCCAGCTTAAAAGACAGGATTGAATGATGGAGCCCATTTTATATCTAATACTGAGACAGAAGTGAGAGACTTGGGTTCAGTGCTCTCCTCAGCCTCAGAGGCCGAAAAATCTTAGATGAAATCTATATTCCCCATTTGTCATGAGATTATCTAAGCCAACACCCTTCTTAAGATGAGCTGCACTGCAGAAATTAATCCAAAACTCAGTGTGATGGAGCACAGATCTGGATCCTTGGTTTTCAGGCATTCAGTTATGCTTCTGGTACCTGCTTTCTGGTCTGCTAATACTTTTAATCTAATTTTTAATTCCTCAGAAGAGGACTCAAATCCCCAGAACTCCCATGCGTTCCAAGTGATGCTAATTATGAGGTTAGAGCCATGCTTCTTCACTGTGTTAGCCTAAATTCTTCTCTCTATACAGCTACAAGAGGAATGAGGAACGTCTATGCTTTTATGGATAGGACAGTTGCAAGTGTGAGCCACCAGCCACTGGGCTAAGACAGGAAATAAAGCCATCCTTCCCACTTTCAGAGAAAATGCTGTAATCCACTTTAAAAAAACCCAAACACACAAAAAAACCCCCAAAACCCAAACCAAACCATATAGCCAATGGTAATGTTTCCTTCACCTGAGACAATCCCCATGCTCTGCGTGGACCATAGGATCCAAGGTGGGTATTGGCCCATATAACTCATGTAGGTGAAGACAGCTTCTTACAGAGATATCCATCAGGTGCTTACACTTCAGGTCAGATAGGATTTCACATGTTCCCCTGTCCCTAGCATTCTTCATTAGCCCATTCTGTACAGCTCCATGCTCTATCTTATAACTGCTCGGGCCCTCTTCTTAGGTGTGCATGCACCGTATAGGAAACCCAGGCACTTTAAGCTGAATTCTGAATTCCAGTCCAGACTGACTGGTGTTGCACCTAGTTCATGACAGCTTTCCTTCCTTATTGTATTGCAGTCTCATGATTTTACGATGTGAGAATCTGTGGGGGTTTTTTCCAAGTAGGCTCACACTACTGTAGTTATCCCTGCCTTGTTCACCTCAGGATTAGATTTCTCTTGAGCCCTCTTTTTGGATACTTCTGAATATCATCCATTTCAATCTACTTTTCCATCAGACAACATTGTGCCCATGATTTATGACTGGCAGTCATTCTCTGTTTTGTCCTAGGGCCAACACAAAGTATTGGCCTTTTCTGATGATCTGAAATGTTGTCCCAGTAAATGCCTCTCTCCTCATGTCATCTCTTGAGCATTGGCATTGGCTGAGTAAGAATACATAACATCTCTGGTTTTGGTGCAGGGAGAGATATGTGCCTTCCTTCAAAAAATTTTAGTGAAGAGTTATAATGGTGGAAATTGTGTACCTCCTGTGGTATGATCTGGGGTAGAATTCTCTGAGGAGTGTGCAAAGTCTGATCTGTTACACAATGTGCTAGAAACCTGTGGAGGGGATAGGGAAGTCCAAGCAGAAGTTAATAATAAATATCAGATCCCTCCTTCATTTCTGGCACTTTTTTTTTTTTAATTCACTATATGCTTTGAGTAAGATCTAAGGGCATTAATAAATGAAATAAATGTTGCAGTAATCCTGTCTGGTTTTTGTCAACCATCTGAAACTGCAGATGACAGACATGATTGGTGCCAAAATGAGTATGCAATGCATATCTTGCATATTTTTGCTATGCCAAGCATGAGGCTCATATGAATGGATCATTGCAGCCACACACAGCCCCAGTGAAACCAACTGTGCAGCTGTTTGCATGCAACAGGCTACAGGGGTAGGGCCACAAGTCCTAATTTGCATGCAGTTACACACAGGTAACTTTGCACTGATGGATGGTTTCCTTTATTGCCTCTGAAGCAGAGATAATTGTCTTCCTTATTTCATTTCTGTTGTAAATGCAAGTTGCTTGTTATCTTTTAGCACTTGCAGGATCCTGACCCACAGCAATAAAATAAACAAATAATTTATTTTATGTCACTGTTTCTTTTTAAGAATTCCAGTCACCTGTGAGCATCTGGTGCAACAGCCCATGTTTTATTAGTGTACTCTACCTTTCTTTCACCTGGGTTTCAAAGTCCATTTGCTAGACAGAGTCAGCAAATCCCTTTTATCCACTGTCATAGGACTTCTACTGTTCTCAGAAGTTTGCAGAAATGTGTTTGCATGAAGAATGAATATAGGTTTTTTTTTCCCTGTGAGATACTCTACTTTACATATTCTGCCATAATATTTTGTCTTTCCAGATAGTTCACTCAGTATTTTGTTTGATATAAAGTCTTAATCCTTTTCCCTCCAGCTTTTCCTATGTCTTTGGGAGACAGTAAGGTGTGGAAATGCTGTGCAACACTGACACCTGCCAATATCTGTCTGGAGAGCACTAACCAACTTACCAGTGTCTCCTCATAACCTGACTCTCCTGCAGGGAGGAAAATCCTCTTTACTTAAGGAATTGTTGGAGAAGACAGGCAGAAATGTTGGGGTCTTCTACCCTTTTCTCTTAAAAATATTTATTTTTCTTCAGCTGGGGAAAATAAGTCTAGTGAAGTCTTCCAGACCAAAGAGAAATTTAGAATCATGGAAGCAAAATACATATGCACCCAATCATTTCAGTGATAAATTACTTTGCCTAATCATTAATTTAAAATGCCATATGAGAATTTGTAATCCACAGTAAATCATTTGGTAAGAATGATTTAAATGCACTGCTGACTAATGTAAAACAGTCTAGTTTCCACACTCAGTTGGCTGCCAAACATTGTTTAAGAAAAAGGGGGGTGTGTGATCCAAGTTGACATAAGTTATAGCAGATATAATGCTCCAATATAGTGGTGGTTTGCAGATTATTGAGTTTAAGAGATAGGAAGAAGATGACATATTATGTACCATCAGGATTGCTAGGCCTATTTTGTGCCTTAATTATGATGCATTGCAACTCTACATTTAATTCTTCTCAAAGTCTGCTTGGAAATGCCTTTATGACCATCTTATCTGCAATGATGCTGGAGAAGTGAAATGCTGGTTAATTTAGTAACACAACAGAAAAATAAAAAGGCTACTTCTATGGTAGAGGCACAAGGTTGCTCTTAGTGTGGTGACAGAGGGGTTAGTGTTTAAAAAACAAACCAAGCATACTCTGTGCTGAAGTGCAGAAGGAAACAAGGAGCAGTGATAGGAGACACATCAAGTGGATGCGTTGTTGAGGAGGGATACTGGGAATGGCCTTGGACTTAAAGAACAATGATGATATGAAATGCAGCAAGCAGTCGTAAATAGTGAGTGTGAGGGAGACATCTTCTCTATCGTCAAGTCTTTTAATTTAGATTTTTCTTTGAAAGAAAGGAGAAACCAAGGATATATAAATACTATTTTAACGTAGACAACAGTCATTTCAGTGAAGTGCTTCCTATTCACTATCTTGTAACAAATATATGATTTCTTCTGTCACAATCAAAATATTCTAGAAAATGAGCCACTTCTGGAATGGCCTGCATGTTGTATCTTTCATCTTTCCTCGGACTAAGATTGTATCAGCACCACAGTGGTGCAAGGAGGGGGGAGGAGGTCTGCTCCACAGCCACTGCAATGTGATGCAGCACAGCTGAAAATCAGCTTTGACACTCTTAGTAGTCCAGCTGTAGCATCATGGGTGAACTGTTTGAATATTTACTCAGCTTTTCAAACAGTTTGTTCAGCCCTCCATGCTGCCTCTGCTACATGATCGCCAGTACCTGAGTCAGCTAGCCCTAGGCTTGCTGGCACTTCTGCCTCTCGTATTGTAGCTACGGCAGTGCAGTAGATCCCAGCAATCTGGGCAGGGTGAGTGTGATCTCAGATCCCTTCAGTGCATTGGAAAACATCTACCCCATGGTGCCTGTCTGCAAATAATGCCATCACAGCTTTGCCCTTGTGTGAGGTATGAGAGCACCCTCCCAGCAGAGGAACGGTATGGAAATTAGATCATTCTGCACAGTCACTATGCAGTTCCTGCAGACCTCCCCCCCATGCCATCCCTTCCAATACTCCTTTTAAAAATACATCGTGATCAAGTGGGTGTGACTCTTCTAGACACTGTGCAGAGAACAGTTTGCAAACTCAAGTGTTAATACACCAGACAGAATCAATGGGTTTACAGAAAAGCAGAGATGAATTACATCGGGTACACTGTGTACAGGAGTATGGAAAGCAAGGCTATTCCCTAGGAAGTTAAAAAAATCCATTTCATTCATATATTTTATAGCCTAAATGGCCACAGATGACTAATGACTTCTGAATTAATAATTTTTGGATTACCCAACTATAACACCTTAAAGCTATGTGATTTTTCAGGGTGTTATTAAGCATTTTCTGACAATCTGGTTGTTTTTAGGCAAAGGTACTCAAAAAGCAGATGCATCTGAAATTTGTGTTAGAAGCAGACAGCAAAGAAGGGAGGAGGCTTGTTAGAATATATTTGAGAGTAGGTGACGTTGAAGGGGGAGGGAAGGTTTTGTGCAGCAGGAAACAAGCCAGCCAGGCAATTACAAAGAAACTAAGATAAACAGTTTCAAGAGAACTATTTGACCTGTTTTGACCTACTTTCTCCCACTATTATCACTGACCAGCATCTCTACGCCCAGGGGTAACTTACCTCCCACACGGTGCAGCACATAGTCCTATGGAGCTTTAGCCCTTGTGCTTGCAAGTCCGAAGCCCCCAGCAAGACCTGCTTAACTTAAGGTTGGTTGTGGCCATGGCTGGAGTAGCAGAGCAGAGCCCTGGAGAAGCAGAAGCAAACCTGACTACACCT
This sequence comes from Haliaeetus albicilla, assembly GCF_947461875.1. Classification (NCBI taxonomy): domain Eukaryota; kingdom Metazoa; phylum Chordata; class Aves; order Accipitriformes; family Accipitridae; genus Haliaeetus; species Haliaeetus albicilla. Next base: position 15,438,520 of record NC_091516.1, read on the forward strand.
GCAATATCAAAAGCTGTACTTGGACACAGGGACGAAGCCTTGGGGCAGATCCAACAGAGAAGACAGCAGAGGATGGCCACCCCTGCCTTTGTGGCATTTATGTGTCAGGTCAGACCCACCGGTGGGTGTGAGCACCAGTCTCATTGCGTGCGGTAGCCAGCCACCTTCTCCTCCGCTTCGGGCACTGCACAGCCATCTGATCAGGAGCTGGGGGGGTAAATGTCCCCTGCAAAGCTCCTGACTCACATACATGTTCAAGTGTGAACTTGTTGGCAGAATTTTGGTGCCACTGTCCTTCCTCTCTCTCTTCTACCCTCCACAGGTGATGATGCAGCAGGGGTCTGATCTTGGCTAGGCTAAAGGTGGCCAATGACACCTGATAGGACCTTGAAGGTCAGGAATTGGGCATCATCTCTGTATGCCACCCATGACTATAGACAGAGGGTGGGCATGCCAGCTTTCCTTGCAGCAGGAGAGCAGAGACCTTGTCTTTCACTCTGGAGCATAAGCTCAGGTCCCTCCAGGTGTCTTGGGTTCAGAGTGTGCAGCTGCTTCCCACACATCCCCTCAGTCCCTTTAAATCTTTTTTTCAACACTTTCGTAGCTCCTGGCTCAAAAGGAAGCCATCCACCAAAAGGAAGCAGCCACCACTGCTTCAAGGCTCCTCTGCCTGAAATTCTTGCCTGTCCTTCTCTGCCATTTCCTTTAATCCTGTGGCTGAACCTGGCATAACCTCTAGCAACAGAAATTTGCCCTTTGAGGTCCTCCTTCCATCCCAGTGTGTCCAGCACCTGTGATGCTCCTAAGTGCTTGGCCTGTCCCAGTGGTCTGTATTTTCACTCCTGAGGGAGAAAACCCTGCAAAAATGGCACTCCGGGCCACAGCTTTTGTTTGGCTACCTCAGAAATTCTTGTCTGCTCAGCTGATAGCCTTGTTAGCTGTGACAAAATTAATATGTAAAAGGGTCATATCTGCATGCATGTGCACATCACTATTTTGTCTAAACAGCGACACCTCCTGACACCCCAGCTGCAGCTGTGTTAGTGGGTTACTACTCCAATAAAGTTGTTGTTGTTGTTACACACAGTAAATGGCCTCCCGAGGGCCACCCTTAACAAGAACCATGTCTGCTCCTGCGTTTCATTCAGTGCCAAGCATGCTGTCAGCACTTAACAGCTATTAATAATAACAGAAGGAATTACAAAGCTTCATGGGATAGAATAAAGCCTGCTTAAAGGCAGTTCTTTAAGGGCTGTCCTACTTTGCTTGTATTCATACATACAAACTGGATCTATTTAAGATGATAAAGTTAAAATAACCAATGAAATGCAGTTCTGAGTCTGAAGCTTTGCCAGACATTAAGACTAAGTTTAAGTTGCTAAGACTATTTCTATACACAAAGTGCACTTTCTAAAGGAACATTCGCTTCAGCTTTTAACTGTGATTTCCTGGGGAAAACAGTTGTGCTGTTGGTGAAAATTCAAATATGCAGCTTATTCATATGTTAATTACAAATTGGTTATAAAAGCAGCAAAGATTTCTGTTTTGGGAATTTGCTAGCAGCTATTTAATTAAAACTGGTTTGAAGAGTTCATCATATTCTTTGGCTCCTATATCTGCTTGGTAAATGGCATCAAATACCTGATATGAAGATAATTATTCTTCAGCTGTATTGGGCCAATCTGGCATAACTGGGGTCAAGTGACATTATTTTAAATGGTTGAGCCTAGGGAACCATGGGTGAATTTATTCCAATATTGCAGGTAATAAGCATCCTAGAAGTTTCCACCGAGGGCTGAAAAACATATTAATGTATGAAGCATGAAAGGCAGTGTGTAATTTTCCACTTTTGAAACAGATTGATTTCTCTCAGTTCTCTGGGGCAAGTCAGGCAAACTTAGTCACGCTGGTGAGAGGCAAGAGAGCTGGGTAACATAAAATTCTTCTGTTGAGGGGCATGAGATTAGGATTAGATGGCTCTTTAGTAAATGGAAGATGGAAAATTTATCTGCAAGATACAAAATCTGAAATATTTTTATTATTACACAATATATTGTAACTCCTATTAAACTGAACAATGAAACTAATTTATGCTTTGATAAACAATGAACAATAACATCAACTTCTGAAAAACTACCAATGGATAGTTTTTTCCTAATATTTTTGTTCTTCAGTCTTCAGCAACTTAATACAGATGTGAGTTAATAGGTTAAATGAAGATGTATGTAATTTAGGCATAACTGCATGTGCATATCCACTACATACACTCATGCACACCAAGATGCTCTAAATGGACATGTGACTTGACTCTGAAATCACACGCTGTCTTCTGTCCTCATTGCTTGCACTTGACTAAAATGTGTGACCCAGTGCAGCAGAGAAGCATCCCAGCAGAGATCCTGTTCTATGTTCAGAATCCTGTTAGCATCTCTATGCCTTTGACAGTGAGTTCTTCAGACTATTTCTCTTATATTTCCACATTTATTTTCATACACTGTTGAAACAATAGCAAAAAATAATGACCAAACAAAAATGGTTATATTCAGTTCTGTTTGCTGGACGTATAAAAGCACATGATGAATCTGGCAAACATAACATTTTTCTTAGTTGTTTTATGGGGTCTAAGAAAAATCTCTTATTTGTATTGCTCTGTGGCAGTTTAATGGTGTTGCTTGTTACAAAAAATTGAAGGACTTAATGCTCCCAACACTAATATAAGCAACTAAATGCCAGATAAAATGAGCCTGAATTCATTAAGTTACACCTGCACCAACAATACTCAGGCTGATACTTAGTCTGAGCTGATGATATTACAAGTGAATTATTATCCGGTTAGATCACAAGCCTGGTTTTGATTATGAAGGCATGTTTATTCACATTAAGGTTTCATTATTTGTTTGGAAACAGGACATAGTTTTGCAGCTCATTTGGATTTTTTTTTTTTTTTTTTGTACTAAACAGATGGAGGAGAGCTTGTTTTTTGTGAAAATAACAGAAAGGTAACATAAAATACTTGAACATGTAATGTAAAACTAAAACATCTTAGTAATGCTACCCAGTGGGTCACCACCTCCTGGTCTGTATGGCTAAGTAAACATTAAAGATTAACACATTTGTTGCTTTATTTTGATTAACCATCAATATTAAGTGCAACACACAGAGCACTGGCTGAGGAGGTAGAGGCATTTGAAACAGGTTGCATAATGTGTAAAAGGAGTTAATTTTTTCCCCCCTAGCCGTTACCTGGTTCTCCCTTTTCTGCCATGTTGGGTCTTACTCCCTCTTCTTGACTTTTTCCTACCTTCCATTAAAAGCAAGGCCAAATCCTAACTAATTTTAACATGGAGCTTGAACAATTTATGAAAGGGCTTGTGCAGTTGCCTACCACAGCAGGAGTCGTGCAAATCTTTTCCACTTTGATGCTCCCAGTGCTGCAGTCTCTCATCAATTGCCGCATTAGTCCAGTTCCCACTGACATGGCCCTACAGTAGGTGATTTTAAGCAAGTTATTCTACTCTTTGAGTGTGCATGCTGGGGTTCATGTGTATTTATGTTTGCGTATTCTTGTGCTTCACACATTTATCTAGCAGCTTTTTTAAACATAATGGAATTTATTCAGAAATGTGGTTCTAGGAGGAAATCTCAAATGTGCTTACTTGGAAGAGTTAAGAAATTACTTTTAACGGAAACGTTGTTTAGGGAAGTGTTCACTTGTGTCATTTGGTGGGGTGAAGAGCTCCCTCTTTTTTTCTCTCCCCATCATGGATTTGTTATGCTTGCTCTTTTTTCCCTGCCTTTCCTCCTCCTCATAGAAGCATAAGAATAGAAGCCATCCTCCACTGGCATTCCAGCAATTCCCCATTTTTCTATCTTCCCACTTTTCTGGACACTTATGCCTTTGCCCTGTGGCTTTCTTGAAGCTGGGCGGGATTTGATGTCACTACAGTTGAGGGAAGGATTTGCAGATGTGATTGTGCCACAGCTTCTTCTCTATGTTCCTTCCTGTTTTTTCGCAGCATATCCAGGTTTTAACAGGCTGAAAAAACCCACAAGCACACAAGAAGCGTTAGACATTTCATACTACTGCCTTTCCTTACATTTCATACTACTGTCTTTTCTTATCCTATCAAGCTTTCTGTGCCTCTCAAGATTTGTTAGATACAAATACAGGCCACATTCAAGGATCTTAAAATACAAGAATAAAGTCCATATCTGATGTGATTGATTTGTAAAGATGAAGCACGTGCATATTTGTACAGCTTTTACAGACACAACTGTGCTTCTTCTGTCTGTGAATAAAGGCATCTTGCCAAAAACCTGATGCAAAGGTGCTCTGTGCCCCTGTGGCAGCACAGTGCTGTCTGTGGGTGTCCTGATCAGTGTCTGTCCAGCCAGCTTGGAGGGCAGGAGGAGCAAGTGCCTGTGTGTCTGCAAAAGACCAAGAAGACATAGAAGACTCTATAAAAATGCAGAGTCTTGGCACATCGCAAAGCACTCAAGTACTTCTGATTTTGAAGGCAAAATCTGGGAAGCGGAATATATAAGCCTTATTTGAGCAAATATGGTAAAAATAATATTTATTTTCCCTTAAAATTTTATCAGAATTAGTAAAACACAGTCTTGACAGATTACATATGTACACATTTGATTCTATGTGACTTCACTATTTACAATAATTTGTTTGCCTTCTTCCATCCCTTTCTATGGAAGATTTTGCAGAGAACTGTTGTTTTGTGGCAAAAGTCCTATCACATCTCTACAGTTCTGAAGAGATTAATTTCTGCCGAAGTCTCATTAGTTTATTTTCCTCCTTCCCTTAAAATGGCATAAGCAGAGTGAGGCCAACTGATTATCTAAAGAATGTGTTTTTTGAAAAAGATAATGAAACAGTTGTCATGATGCATGTGCTGTGGTAACTTCTGTCCTGCTTTACATAAATGCAGAAGGTGGCATGTTAAATGGTGAAAAAAAATGACGACAAACAAAAACAGCAAAGAGGTGCAAACCACAGCCTTCTGAAGCTGCCAGCTTTTGCCAGGCCTCTGTGTGAGGCAACGCTGTGTGAGCTAACCTCAGTGATGTGTGGCAGGTGCCTGGGGACACAAGGCTGTGACAAGACAACGCTGCCTTGAATGCCAGCATGGCCTGTTGCTGGCTGGGTTTGGGCTGCAGAGCAGCAGAAAAACAAGAAGGGCACCCCCAGAGGTGTCTGTTAGTATGGAAGCTACCACTAGTTTCATGGTCAGAAGTTTAAAATGCACACCTATTTCTTTTTTGGTAGCCACCTACTCAGACTGCATTACTGTTCAATACTTCTTTAGGTATGTCTTCAGGCTGACAAAGCCTGAAGCTTTACCTTAAAGCTATAGTACCCACTGAACTGTAAGTAAAAAGGAAGCTGCAGTTATGCAAAACATGAAAATATCAGGCCATCTACCCAGGACTGTTAAATAGCATGCCCTGTTCCCTAAGCAGCAAGCACAGCATCTTACATATAGACTGATAATTCACCTGCAAAAATAAACACAAAGCACCCACTCTCTTCTCTTTTAAAAATCTGACACAATATAACCCAAACAGGAGAGCAGTAATCTCATCCTAGGATTTTATAAAAGATGTACAGAGGCTACTCTGCTACAAAATGTCCCATGGTGTTTGCTAAATAGTGTGTGTAGCTGCAATCAATTGCTCATTAGAGTTGCCACACATAGCACAGATACAAGCGAATGTGGCATTACTGATTTCCCCTTGACCCTGTGGTGTTATCACATACGGGGTGAGGTTCAGGAGGGCATTTTCTGACTGATTACATGAGCTAGGGAGTAATTTTTGCCTGTTCCCTATGGAAAAACTTCTCCATTGCTTTGCAAATGTTGTTTAGGAAGACACAAGCCTGCTACATCTCAAAATTAGACTCCATGCAACTTTGGAGATGTTGACATTGTGCCCTGAGACCTCTCAAAGTAACCTCCATCAATACTGGGAGAGGGTCTCCCATGAGCTTGCTGGTGTCAGGAAGATGAGGCAAGCCTCTCATGTAGGTCCACATCGGTCTCTGCTCCACCACATGAAACTCCTGCAGCTGCTGCAAGTCACCCCATGCCTGCAGGGCAATGAGTGTTTCTAAGTCAGGCACTTTTGAAGACACCCTCCCTACAGTCCCCACTTGTCCTGCAAGGCTTTGCGTCACGTCACAGGTGTGAGCTGAACAATGTCTATTGGATGAAGCCGAACCAGAAAATACACCCTAGAAGAACAACTTGTGTATTTCAGCTGCTAATCAGCATTCAGTCCACAGGGCCAGGCCTGATATAAACCTCTCCAACATGCAGTGAATGTGGACACCAGGCTCTCCGCACCTGCTGTTTCACTTTGCAGACCCACTCCTGCTGAGCAGCGCTGCTCAGCTAATGCAGGCACAGCCTGTGAGATCCCACCTGGCTGTGCTGTAGGCTTCTCTGCCAGACACACCGGTGTACCCTTGGGGGTGGAGTGGCTATAGTGATGTGCAGCAAGTCCTGCCTGATGTCTGTTCACTCTGACAGCTGAGTCAATAATGATAAGTGGAGCCAATAATGATACTTGCAGCAGGCACAGATTATTTTATATGCTGTATACCAACAGCATGCCCTAGTTCTTTGCAAATGACTCTTGGACTGCCCCCTACCCCTTCACGCAGAGAGAGGTCGGTCCCATTAGATGACAGGAGTGAGGAGGAGGAGGAAGCTGCATGTGAGTGCACTGTGCAGCATCTCTCCCCAGGCTGAAGTCCTTCCAGACGTCCACTCCTGTGAGAGCGGGGATACCCAGTTCTTTGGTGATTTCACTAGGTCTTTCACCACAGGTATTTTTTTCCTCAAACAAGCCAACTGTCAGCTGTGTGGGAGCCCGGGCTACTTTTTAATGGCATCTTTAGTATTCGTAGTAAGGGAGAAAAGCTTCAGCCCTCCTGGCTCAAAAGCCAGGTGCCATACAACAAGGCAGCAGCTTAAAATGTACCGGCTCTGCACCCTTGCCACCTGCCGAGTCAGCGGGGACGCACGATCGCGTTCTCACCGTCCGATTTCAACTTGGGCGGGTAAGCAAAACGGGGGTCCCGGCGGCGCCTGCCAGGCAGGCGGAGGCAGCCGCCGGCACAGCAGCTCCGCGGACCGGGACTGCACCCGGGAGGCCCCGGCCCCGGCTCTCGGCCCGGTCCTGGTCCCGGGTCCCGGCCCCCGGCCCCCGGGCCCGGCCCCCGGGTCCCGGCCCCCGGCCCCCGGGCCCGCTCCCCGCGCCCCGGCCCCGGCCCCGGCAGCCGCTCCGGGACACTGCGGCGCCCCCTGGCGGCGGCGGGACGTGGCGGGGGCGCGCCGTCATGGCGGCGGGCGCCGGCCGGAGGCCGGGGAGGCGTACGGGCGAACCGCTCCGGCCGCTTTCGGGGTGAAGCTGCTCGGCCGTGGCCCAGCGGGGCAGGGGAGAGCGGCGCGGCCCCGTGGGAGCGGGGGCTCGGGCTCCGCGCGGAATTGGGGGCGCGGAGCAGCATCCCCGAGCATCCCGCGGGGACCCCGCGCCGAAGGCCGGCCGTGCACGTAACTAGGGCTCTCTGGAAAGGAACGAGCCCTACTTACAGGTTTATTTTTTTCCCGAGACCCCAGTTTCCTAAATCCCGATTCAGTTTAAAAATAACTCTTTGAGGGATTTCAGCACTACTGCCTTTGAACACCCACTTGCACGAGCTTTCTGCTTGGGTACGTGTGTGCAGGCACTTGCACAGGAGCATCAGCGGCAGAAACAGGCACCTCTGGTGAAATTAGGCTTTTGTGAGAAAGTGCTACAAGACCAAAGCAAAGCAAATCTTGACTCATATATTCCTGTACTTCCTCACAGATATGGCAGCACTGATGTTAAAAAGCAGACTTCAGATTTAGATTTTATCTGAGAAGAAATTTGCACTCTGCAGCTGCATTTGGCATGTGGCATTCAGTGTTTTGAAATAGCTCCTCGATCTCAGCGCAGCTCTGTGCAGAATTTTTACTGCAATGAACAGCCCATGTTCAGCTTCATATCAATAGACATGTTTACCGATTTCATATGTTAACAAACTTATAGTCAAAACCTTATAAGTGGAGTCATATTAGGAAAAAAATCCCAATAACCCAGTCAGTGTTACAAAGTTGAATACTCACCTACAACATTTTGTCACTATGGCTAGAATTCAAGATGCCTCTAACTATAATAAAGCATCATTCTGCATGTCTGCAGTAGCATTGCAGGCAATGTGGGAGAAGGTAATTTTGCTTAAAGAGCACGAATTTAAATGAAAAGTGGATTGAGCAATATCTCAAATACAATCTTCCAGCTGCTCCGAGGATTTAAATCAGCATAATCTAGCAGAGCTGTGTCAGTTCGCCTTGATTGAAGGTCTGGCCAAATAGGTTTGCTCTTTCACTCGTCATAGGGTAGAAGATCATAATGCTGAGAGGTGAATTCATGGGATGGTTATATCACTGATCATACACTAACAAAAGCAAAAAAGCCCTAAAGAGAAAAAAAATTGTTAAAACAGAAAAAAGGATGAAAGTAGAAGGTGGAAGGAAGAGGAGGAAGAAAAGCCTTCATAGAATATTGCTCTATTCTTAAAAACAGTAATTAGCAATCAATACAGCAAGGAAATGTTGTCAGATTGGAGCTTCCCAAATATCTGTGCAACATGAAAAGACTCCTACAGAATTCAGGCAGAATTCATCTGATGGGTCAAGATCATTTTAATACGTACTTATTTAAAATTATTTATTCAGCCTTCTCACCGAAAAGAAAACCAGGTCTATTTCAGTGAACTTAGTGTCTACAGAAGTACACTTTAAAACCAATATGGAGTCCACAGTGTAATCTTCTAGATTTCTCATATTTACTCTGACAGTACAATTTGATGTCATGAAAATAAAGCTATAATTACCCCATGAAACATGCTTATGTCAAATATTTGAGGGGTGGGGGAGAAGAGCAGCAGCAGAAGCCTGTGGTTTGTGACTGAAGGAATTTTCTTGTTGTGGGGGAGGGTGATCGGGTAGAAATTTTGACCCTGGTCCTGCAATTGGATCCATCAAGCCTGACCTCTGTGCTCCTGCAGTGCTTGCTGGAGTCAGCAGAACTACGTGCTAAGTGCAGGGATCTGTCCATGTGGAACTAAGTGGGGATTTGGGACCTTCCAGTTTCCTGCTGTGGAGGGAGGATGAGTTCACCTCTGTGTAAATTCTGGAAGAGGAGCAAGAGATTTCCATAAGAGAAACTTGCATTTATTTTTAGACCTTCTGTTCTCTTACTCAATCCCATAGAGATCATGCTGAACACAGAGTGCCTGCTTTTCTGCAACTACACATGCCTACCTGCTAACACCAGGCCATCACTGCTGAAAATCAGTGTGCTCCATATTTCTCTAGTGAGAAAAATGGTGCACATAGTTTGTAGTAACTGTCCAGTAGCTGCTGCTGCAGTTACTAATCCAGCTTCGAGTCCGTTTAAATGTTGCATCCCAAATATGACCTCTGTGAGTGTCTGTGAGTGTCATGTCCACCCCTATGGAGGACAGTGGTTGTCTTGTGCCTCTCCAAAAATGCTTTGTTTCTTGGCACCCTCTAAGTATGCAGGACAGGGAGGTCGGTGCACACCTGCAGCTCCATGCAACTGGACAAAGTTCTGAATGCATCTCTCCATCCAGAGCTATGTCTCCTGATTCCTAGCAAGGCTGGATGGACACTCATTGACTTCCAGCTGCCAGGTACATCCAGTACCGCCTGCCCATGCTCAACACCAGGCTTCTCCAGCCTTCAGGAATGAGATCAATGAGGTCAATCACAGATCGATGACAACTGGCAGAAGCTGAGACAGCTGTGTTGGCAAGTCAGAGAAAGTTCATGCATTCCATAACAGACACCTGCTTTTAGCGGTGCTATTCCAGGCCAGGAGACTGACCCACAGGTACACCAGCAGCACACCTCTCGGTTACTTTGGATGGTGACCACTGCCCTCTAGATTGTTTTGCGTGGTGCTTGCTCCAGCAGGTGTGGGCTGAGAACAACTTTTGGCTTGAGCCCTTTGAGGGAGGTAGGCAAAACTGATAGGATCCTGCATGGGGAGGTAGTGACTTGTCCAGCTGTGTCAGGGCACTTCTAGGCACACTCAAAAGCAAAACTTGAAGCATATGTGGAAATACAAAATAAAAATCAAAGGACTCATGGCATTCTCATTGCTCTGGGGCTTAGAGTAAAGCTTTTTGGGACCTCCATTCTGGATTGCAAGATTTTGCAGCTTATGCACTTCATCCTCTGTTAGATACGGCTGAAAATCCATTTGTGGTTACCAGTGCCTGGAACCATGTTGATCTTGAAAGTTGAACAATAAAGTTCACTGCAGCCCATAGTTGTCTGGATGCTCTGGGGGAACCTACAGCCTGAGTTGTGTGCCTAGGACCCAAATTCAAACAAGAAGGGACCTCAGGAGGGGTTCCACCACAGCTCTCCCATAGAGTGAGGGTGCAGCAGGGACAAGCTGTGATTGTTAAAGCCTCTAAAACTGGTAGGACCACACACCTCTGTCAAGGCTTCAGAAAGGTGCCATTTTCTTTAGGGACATTAACCTAGTAGTTGTTAGGACTCTTCTTTGCATCCCATCAGGTGGGGAAGGGAACTGAATGTGATGCATGCAGAATCTCTTAGAGGTCTGTGTAAAAATGGACAGAGGTCACTATTCGTATTTTCTCTGTTCTGGGATGCTCTGGTTCAAGCAGGGTGCTCAAAAACTGACTACAGGACTGGGTTGTACAGGTGAACCAAGCAGACGAAGTCTCATCTGTAGACTGGACTTATTAATGCATGAGCTAATCTAAAGAATCAGGCAGAATTAAGACACTATAGGCACTTTCATGGATCAGCCACTTGAGGACTTTTGAAGTTTCCCAGACAATCAAGATGGAAAATATATCAAGAATAAATGAAGTGTTTTCTAATGATGCTGAATGTCCAGGAGCAATCATGACCTTCCACAAAAATCTTGTACATTCACAGTTCACACTGGTTTCAGCAAGTCTGAAAATCAGGCTTCTTGTTGGGGAACCGTAATATGGATTTAGATCCTTGAGTTTAATAGCTTTGCTGTTAATAGTTTTGCTATTAAATAATTAATAGCTCTGCTACTAAACTGCATAGCAAAGAGCTAATGAATTTTGAGGGAGAAAAAGAGGGGATTGGTTAAATATCTTCAGTGATATTGAACTGTGTTTCAGTGCCAAGATCTTGCTCACACTTCCTTATCATGCAAGTGTTTAAAGAAAAGATTCTTGGGGATTAAAATGCTGGCATCTCTTAGAATTGTCGTCTGTCGTCCATGGTTATTTTATGAAGACAGTGGGTATATTTCCTCATAACGTGGAGGTGACAAGTGGTCACAGGCGTAGTCTTCCAGCAGTTCTTCTGGCTCATCAGAACCATCCTCTGACCTGAAAATAGGAAGAGGAGCAGGCGCAAAAAGAATTCAGCAAACACAAATCATGCAAGTAACCTCAGTGCTGCATCCTGTCAGCCTTATCTGGGCAAAGCACTTCCTGACTTCTTGAGCAGATGCTATGAGATGAAGTTTTACTGTGATTCACCCATTTGCTGTGTTCTTTTTGTGAAGTATAAAGATGTCAGGACGTGACCTTTGTTTTCATGCTGCCTATGCCTGTCAAACATGTTCCTGAGGACGATGGGTCAGTCATCAGTTTTTCAAACAGACTTTGATAAATGAACTAAAAGTGAGTTGTGTTCTAGGAATGATATAATCCTGAGTAATTTCTATAATCAGAATATTTTGCCTTAGAGGAAGGAACTATATAAGATTATTTTGTGTCTGATTAAAGCAGTTTTGTCCTGCTCTGTAATATCGATGATCTTGTTTATGACCCCAAACTAGGAAAAGAATAAGGGCTAGAAGGTTGCTACAGTGGGAGAGGAGCGTGTGGTGACCAGGCGTAATCAGGAGAGAGAGCATCTGGTACCAAACTAACTCTCGCATTGTCGTAAAAATGCTGTTTGTGCGCTGACTCGTGTGTTGTGATTGTGTTTGAGTGGAAGCCTCTGGCTGCACATATAATAACCTTCTGGTCAACAGACTAAAGGTAGTAAGATAAGCATAAAAAAATCCCGTGAGCAGCAGCATCTATAATAATATCTTCAAAAATAACAAGAGATTTAGTAGACTGAAAATTGAAGGGCATTCATAAGGGAATTTCATTTGGATAAAAATGCTTTCCAGAAAAAGTATGTCTCCATAGACTTTACTCAAGAAATACTCCTAAGAAAGAAAAAAAAAATGTCTGAAGAAAGATAACACCCTGGACCAGCTTTTGTTTCCTTTGAAATCTATATAGCACTTAAAATACTTAGAAGACTGTGTCCAAACACACTAAGGCATTTCAGAAGATGTACCTCTGATTCCGGGTATTCTCTGCAGGATAAGTAGCGTAGTTCTCATCTCCGGTAAAAGCTGGGTTGTCCAGGGGGTACGCAGGGCAGAAGTGAGCAGATCCTGGGGTGGGAATTGGTGAGGTGCTGGAGGAAACAGCACCGCAGCAGCTGAGCACCGGGTGAAGGTAGCCAGGACTCACAGTGATGCCTTCCTGGGCTGGGTACGGCGGAGGGATGTACTGTACCACTGTGGCACCGTGAAAAGTTATAGGCTGGTTAATGCCAGTGAAGACAAAGGACTGTCCACTTGCAGTCTGATCGAGGTCTGACGTATTTTCCTCTCTTTCTTTACAGGGCTTGCATGTAAGCATGTTAAATTTACAAACAGCAATCAGAATAAAAGTCACCCCAACAGACAGCAGAATAGGCCCTAGTAACTGAGTCCACTCCAGGTGAGTAATGCCATCATATTTTATCCATCCCATCACGGTGAAAGTGATCCCCACGAGTCCCAAAAACACACCCGAAAAGAGCAAAGTGGCACCGGCTTTATCCCCATCTGACACCAGAGCATCGGATCTGTTTGGTTGATAAGGAGTGACAGAAAAGACATTCAAGGAGAAATCTTCTACATTGTTGTTGTTCTGCTCCATTACTGAGTATAATGTATCTTCCGTCTCAAGAGAAAGCAGGCTTGTAAGGGACTTGGCAGAGCATTTAAAGTCGAAGGTTCAGGTTAGTTATACAAGAACTTTGTGTGTGTATGGTTAACAGAGTCCATCATGTGAAAGAATAAACTTTGCTTAGAAGAATAAAGGTCTGGGAAGTGAAGCCTGAAGCGATCACTAAAGACTTCTTGAATTACCACCATCGCTTCCGAAATGGCTTCACCCTTGCTTGGCTGCTTATCTCTTTGTTTATCCTCTTCTTTAATTTGGCACCCACTGATAATTCCTCACTGTGCCCATGCCATATGGGAGAGAAAGGAAGCTGCAGTCACCGCAGCTTTTCCTAGGCCCCCTGCCAGCTGATGCATCCAACATATGCACAGCATACGTTCAGTCAACAGCAGTATGGTGACTCTTGCTGTCCTTGGGCCACCACTCCAGCAACCCTGATCTGCAGGAAAATGCGTGGCTATTGCTGGGAGTGCTTTGTGGTGCTCTGGAGCGTGACATTTATTTTCACATCTGGACCTCTGTTGCAGCTTGTTCTGCAGTCCACAGCTTCTGTGGTTTAAAAAATATTGAAGTAGGCTTTCTGGTATTTTGCCAAGGAGGAGCAGTGGGTGGGTGGGAGGGTAAGTGGCAAGAGAGTGGTGAGTGCTGAACGGCCTGGGAGAGCTGCTGGTTGTGGGAGAAAAGTTATTTCAAGCCAGCCAAAGCTTTCCAGCTGTTGAAGGTAGCATAATTGCTCTGTAATTTCCCCTTAATTGTGGATATTTTTGTTGTGGGATCTCCACCCCTTCCTCAAAGTTTATACTGAATAAAGCCCACATACCCTGAATAGTGCACCACTGCAGGAATGAGAAAGCATCTCCTGTAAAGTTAAACCTGGTAAAGCGAGGGATCTTATCCTGTACTCAGAAGTACTGAGAATATTTTTTTTACATCACAATGAATTGTTCTGTTGAACATATGTCCCATATATTAAACAGACAGATTAATTGAATGTTGAGATTTTCTGTTTCCTAACAGTTTCAGACTAAAGTAATTGCTGTCAGAGGGTTCTGGTAGAACAGCTTTGTATGATTCCTTAAGGAGAAAAATCTCCGACTACTCGATCTGTTTTGACTAACATGGCAGGGGAGTACGCACAGGACAGAGATTACTACTCAGGTGGTAGAACGTATAATGCTCTTTCCGGCTACCAGCAGCTCTGGGGAAGCAAGCTTATCCTGAGATTTATAAGGTAAAAATAGCCCTAGAACTAGAAAACTCAGCTTTCAGACTACTTCTTCAAAAACAGTAAAGGTGCCTTTAGTCTACTGTGCATTCATATCACACAGTGTGACAACAGCTCTCTTCTGAAAGGGGCTGCTCACCAAATTTGGCACCTTCACAACTGATGCTGAATGCAACTGCAGGTATGTCTTTCGCACTTGTTAGCAGATAGACCTTGATGAATATTAGTGCTGGAGTCCTTCAAAAAGCATCTGGGAAGTTTCCAAAGCCAGTATTATGTCTCTTCTATTACCAAGGGTGCCAACAAATTTTCTGACAAATACACTCAAGATCAGCCTTTCCCACAGCACCAAGTCTAGTCAGGACTCTCTGCACCACTTGAGCAAAGTGTTAGGGTTTGCAGTGCAGTGGTTTTGTATGACAACTAAATTAGAAAGGGCTGAAATACTAGATAAGCTGTCCTTGTATTGGTAATTATAGCCAAAACCTAAGTCACCTTTAACCTTATATTTGGTAAACTTAATGGAATTAACTTCTGTTACTGCTCTCTGCAAGTGCGGTTTTTCCATACTATGAATCATTGTTGTCACTGTTTGCTGAATCTTCTAGCCTTTCCAACATCCTTTTAAAAGCAGCATTGTATCATAATAGCTGTCTAACTAATGGTATATACAAATGTATATACAGATGTAGTGTCACCTTCCTCCTCTCATTCATTCAAGAACTTTGCAACTGCTGTTTGCAACAGGCTTGTGCTGGAGCACTTCCTCGGTCCTACGCAATGGTCCTTAGATGCTGGCTGGAGTCAGAGTTTTCCAAGTAGGGTGTTGCATCATCTGGCCTTTGCCTCTGGCCTAGGACATGACTTCATGGTTGTTGAGCAAGTGCACAGCAGAGCTGGAGAATACAGGCGGTTTCTTCCAAGGCTATTTGTCACTGGAACTTTGAAAATGGGATGGAAACCACTTTCTGTTTGGTGCAGTAGGATCTAAATTAAAATTACACCTTTCCCTGTAAACTGCACCCTCTTTGTAAGATACAATTTCCTCAAAGCATCCCCACATTTCTCCCATTATTTCCCCAGACAGTGGCAATGCTGTATTCAGGCAGCTGTCAAGGTCTTAAGAGATTACTGGATCAACTGATTTTTTAAGGCCAGCACTTTTCTTTGCCAAGTAAGTGTATGTTCTAGGAATTCACTTTAAGGTGCTGATTTACTAAATGCATCCCCTTTTACCTGGAATAATTCCCCCCAAAATGAAAACAGTTTTGTGAAACCTAAGGAATTTTTCAGAGTAAGGTTTTTGTAATGGGTGCTGTTTTCAGATCTCACTACAGTTTTGTTCCCATCTGCTTCATGGACCTTACTCCTGAGCAGAAGCACTGCTTTGCTTTCTGTTCCTCTACATAATTTTCTATCAGCAATGCAGACTTCCCCTGCAGCGCTTGCTGCTGGAAGCAGGTTTTTGTAATGCTCTGCACCTCCTCAGTTCTCTAATCTGTTTCAAGAGTCATCCTAGTAAACACTGACAGGCCTTCACTTAATCATTTTCTCCTCTCCTTCTGCTTATTTATTTTTACATAGTTGTTCACATTATCAGCCTATTGTAGTGAGGTTTTATTTTCTTACATGCCTGTAATATAGTCAGGCACTTAGTCATAGAACATGCAAAAGATGTCATATAAAAGAAAATTATACTATAGTTTTGCACACTGATTGGCTTTAAAAAGAGTAGGTACAAAGTATCACTCCATAACGAAACATTCAATTGTAGGGAGATTAAGGACCCAATGATTTGACTGAGAGACACTTTTTCCTAGAGAAATGTGGCTGCATGTGGCATCTTTAGTGGAAAACACAAATTACCTGTGTAACAGCAGTACCTAAAGAACCACCATGAGTGGGCCTTGTGCCTTGGGGCCCTGTACTACTGCACTGCCAGCCTCAAAGCGTAAATAAGCTGCAAGGAGCAGGTTCAGCCAGCTGCCCACAACTGAATCTACCTGCAAGGTGGTTTTATATGCTCACAGGGAATGTTGTCTTGTCAGCAGCCACTGAAGGTATTTCCATACCTGATTATCCAGATACATGCATGAGTGATAGAGGGAGGAGCACAGATCTAAGTGAAGGCTGACATGGTTGCTGTAGGAACATGGAGGTATTGGTAAAAATGTCTGCCTGGACACAGAAGTGCCTCATGAGCCATGACTCTGAAGAGGCAGGATGGAAAAGGGAAAGCTGGATACAGTGCTACCAATCACAAAGGGCAAGGATGGAGTGGGTGCAATCCAGCAAGTACTGCTATCCGAAAAACACAGCATCATTGCAGAGATCTGTGCAATCTCAGTTTTTCAGATAAGTTAGCTTTCCTTTTTTTTTTTTTTAGCTGCTGGTGATGCAGGAAGAAAGACTTCTCCTAGAGAAGAGGCATGCATCTATATTTTTGTGAATACTTCTCATATCCAAAGAACTGAAGTGCTGCATTTAGAAGCAGAGCAATGCCAGTGCAGGCAGCAAGGAAGAGAGACCTTAACTTTACTTACAGAAGATAAGCAATCCTTAACCTCCCACTTTGCCTGTTTAAGTAAGTGTGAATCAGTAACCAACTTGATTTGCTCCCTAGCATTTGTATGTCAAGCACTTAAGCTAACCTTAGGGCCGAAAGGGGGTTATAGCACCATTAGTGTGACAGTAAAGTATCTCACTTCCTCAATAAAAATGCTATTCTGTATTATTTTAAGCTACTTTTATAGTTTTACAAGGTGTTGCTTCCTTTCTAATACAGACATTTCACCCTACTCCTCACATCAAAAATTCCTCCCACTAATGCAGTTCACCCAGTGGCAGCCTTCAGCTGTGGAGGCAGATCTGCCAGCCTCTTACTCAGATTTTCTGACCTTGCTGAAACAGATTTCAACAACACAGTAAGCAAATACTGTTGTCCTGGCTATGTCAGCTGTCAGTGCTGAGTAGGTTATGGAGATGCACCCAGCACATCCACTGAATTTTCAAGGAATGATTCTCCAAGTCAAAAATAGAAGATGTCAATACAGATGTACATCAAACTATTTCCCAAGCATCTTTCTCAGAGAGAAATTCTGTTTTCAATCCTCATTTTCAGAGATAAGTAACACCTACACTTCCCAGAAAATTCAGGTGCTGACTCTGAAGAGTCAGGTCAGCGGCTTTCTAAAGCATGCTTTCTGTAAAGACTGCTTTTTTAGAAATAAAGTGATCCACACTGGAGACTCTGCAGTAGAAGATCAAAACACAATAACCTTGAAAAAACCCAAGAAGATCATGTTTCAATTCCAGAGGACTCAGCTCAGAGTAAACATAATCTAGTTGATTTGTCTGGTCTCTTGTGTACATCTTGGGAACAACTGATTGAGCAAATTGCGGGCAGCCCAAAAGGTTAATACCTTTACAGTTAGCAATCAGACCTGACTGTATTTTTGTTGTTTTCTTTTTTTTTAAAGATGGTGACATATTTCCAGACTTATTTGTTAAAACACTTTTTGATGTTTAACCTCTTCAGCAAATGAGTGTTCATTTGCAATTCAAACAACAGAAAAAAGCCAACATGGGTCTTCGTTTGTATGGGATCTTTTAGGTAAAATACCCCAGCAGATTTAGGTAAAATACCCCAGCTTCTGCACTTGCTATATAATAGCACGACACATCCAGAGAGAGAGAGCCAAGCTCCTTTGACATGTGCAAGGCTTTGTATGCACAAATCATTCAGGGCAGTGGACATCACTGTTAAAAATCAGGTTAGAAAAAAAAGCTTTAAAAAAAAAATCAGAAAGATGGTAAACCATAGCTTGGATTACAGAAGGCACTCAAGGAACAGCATAATTGAAAAACTTACTAGGTAAAAAACACTTGAGAGAAAAGAGGACAAAATGGTTGCTGGCTTTTGTGGATCCCCTTTCTTCACATAGACATTTCCCATGGCTGAGTCATGCCAGTTTAATCAGCTCCCACATACTAAATCCCTCTCTGTGCTGTGTTTGCTCATTACTCTGCATGCATAAGCCCCTCAGCTCTATTGCTGGCTAAATATACCTCCCTCACTGGCTGGTTTGTTTTTGTGTGGCTGCACAAAGAGCTGCACTAGCACAACTGAGAGAACAACACAGAGGTGGAAATAAATGGCCAAATGCAGGAGCTCCTGAGCACCTCTCTAAAGAACTCTGCAGGTGAGAGGCATGTTCACAGAAAGATGACACGAGGCAGTCACCTTTCCCCAGGCACAGGAGGGAACTTCAGTGCTTAATCCAAAGCTTGGCATTCTGTTACAGCCACATTCTCTGAAATTCAACATGGCAGAACACAAGCTGAGGTGTAGCTGAGGTCCCAGAGCATGCAGGTGTTCAGAGACTCAGCTGAACAAGAAAGAGGTTGCTCTTGCAAGATGTTCTAATGCTGGTAAGTTCACCATGCTGAACCAAGCCCAAACAGTAGCTTTGCCACCTTCTCTTTCTGGGCACAGAATCAGGTCTGGTTTACTCAAACTCAGGGCTCAGAGCAAGTCATAAAGCGTCAAAAGTCAGCAGCAACTAAGTTCCTGCTAATTATCCTTACCTGCTACAAGCAAATCCTTCATTTTGGGAATGGGTGCAGACAATTGCAAAACAGAACAAGAATCTCTTGTCACTCCATCCTGAAGGCAGGCAGGTACCACTAACTTATGGGCTGCACTGGGACAGAGGAGCTAGGAGGCCTGTATTCCTGAAGGGTCTGTCAAGTGCTGTGTCAGTTAAAAACATCTGTTGCATGACTTTCCATGAAACTGCCTCTCTTGCATTTGCTGGTATGTAATGTCTGCACTCCGAAAATGCTATTCCTGAGTGGTGCTCACTCTCACAAAATAAGCACTCCTTGTATAAACCATGAATGATGATATATAACAGTAGTATAAACCTCCCAAAATCAGTCATTACCACAGTTAAACTGTTAGCCTATTAACTACCCTCAGTGTTGCCCTAAAACTGATTTTCACAGGGATTATACTTACACAAGGACCAAAGAGGGTCTAAATTAAGATATGGACTGTTTGTTACCAGGCAGACCAAAAAGTAACCATTTAAGTTCTCCATAACTTATTTGGTCCCAACCTTAAACACCCCTATTTGTGATGCTCTCAGAGCATATATAAACTCAGTAACTCTGCAAACAAGTATTTTCCACAAAAGTCATACAGCAATAGAAATAAAAACACTTCCTAATTTTTTCTTTTTTGAAGCTCCAACCAGATTTAATTAAAATAAACAAAAAAAGTTGGTCTCTATTTAGCGCCTCCATTATATAAAGAACAACTAAAAATAGAAACTGAAGCTGTAACAGAACAAAATGAGCATTTAACATTCTTGCAGTGAACTGAATCCCTTCAGACTACTTGCTCAGAAGCCCAGCATTATCTAATATTTCTTGAAGCCCAAATTAATCATTTACGCTTTTTGATGAAAAATTAGACACAGACAATGTTACTGCTTTTATTACAAAATGTAAATAAATTCAAAAATTGTAAATCTAGGTGTACAATTTAATTTAAAAATGAAGTCTAACTGACAGTCCTCTATGAGCTGGTGTCAGATGTGGCTAAGGAAATAGATGAAGAAGATGAAGAAGAAGATGGGGAATATTCATTATTTGTTATTGATGCTTTTTCTTCATATTGTGGAGGCGATTCAGAGGAGAGGTATAGCATCGGTAAGATATCTGACGGTGAGCTGCTTCCAGAAATTGTATATATGGTTTCATAGTCTCTAACAGCAACTGTTCTTCCATCATCTGCAAGCTGTGCTCTATAAAACACAAACCAGCATATTAGCATAATTCACTTCTCTACTGTGAGTGAAATTCCACTTGACTTACATAAACACACATGTATGCACACGCTCCCTAAAAATCCCTGAAGCAAAGAACTTGCATAAGCATTAGGATTTTTTTCTGTGGGCTACATTATGACTCATATGAAAATTCTATTACTTCAGAGGGGAAGGGCAAACAACCTCCCTTCTAACCTTTCACATCACCAGCCACAGCCTGGCTTATGGGTATTAGCTGCTTCTGGCAGGGCTATCTCACAATCTTACTAAATCTTCTTATGATCTTTGGTTCCTAATGTATCTTCCCTTTTGTAGTCTATCACATACACACTGTTCCCTTCCCTTAAGAAAGACAGTCCCTAGACTTAGAATTGCATCACAAAAATCACAATCCTTAGCCATTTGAGATCTTACATGAAAGGCAACTTGAAACTTTTATTAAGCTTTCCAGCAACCCATGACAGACATAACGAGCAGCATTCCAGCTCAGAGAGTTGCGCAGAAGCAACTGGACATGACCAGACTGCTAAGTTCCCAGTGACAGTCAAGGAGGGTAGCCAAGTATTCATTGCCCTCCTCTGACCATCACAACTGGATACCCATCGGTTGCACCCACATGGTTCTGGTACCCTGCTCATCTCGCCCTGGAGTTCGCCCTCAACATATTGCTTCAGCTGCTTCCCAAGGAAAGGGAAGAACTTGTTCCTCATGACTCACTCCCAGAGCTGACTCTTGCCTTTTTGCATACATCTGTACCCACACCAATACTGTGTGAGGAGCAGGAATATAGAGTATAGTCACCTCATCTTCAGTGCTGTTACTGGCATGTGAGGGTGTGTGTTTAAAGGAGAGAGAAGAGAACATACTACAAGACAAATGCTGAAGTGCTATGTAACAGCCTGCAGGAAAAAAGCAACCACTTCTGGGATCACCATGGCTCAGCTTCCTACAAGCACTCTCATCCAGCACAGCCTGCACCACAGCACCTCCTGATAAAACATGCAGCAATGGACTAAAGAGGCAAATCACATTTGCCTAGTAACCACCCATGTATGAAGTGGGTACTCCCTTCCAGCTTTGGGATCTTCAACCATGGCACTGTGTTAGGAGGAACAAGGCCACTGCTTCTCCTCCATGAAAGGGCTTGGGAACCAATTTGCACTAGTCAGGATGCCATGGCTGCTACCAAGTGCTGAGACATGGGAAAGCATGATTGAGTGAAATACCCAGAGGTGGTATCAACTCACAGGGTCTCTGTGAGGACCTTAGGGAGCATGGAGGGGCAACAGCTAGAGCACCCCCAGCCGCAGAACACCAAAGCAGGATGTCAGGGTTTCTGCATCCAAGGCTGCAATGTTTCGTCCACTCCACTAGAAACTGTCCCAACAAGCTGGGCTACAAAGTGCCTCTTTGAGTACATATGTTCACAAGACAGAGAAGTCAAGACAGGCAATTGACGATGATTAAGCTGATGGAATCACACACAAAGTTCAGAGCACCAGAAATGGACATTTGTGGGTTGAGGCAGTTGATCCAGCTGCAGGGGATTTTGTAGGAGAATGGGTGAAGGAAAGAGGGGTCACCTGGTATGTGCACCAGCAGGGAGAGCCCACAAGAAGTCTGAGGAACTAGCTTTTTTGCCATTCCCCCACTGCCCTTTGTTTTCCCTTTTTCAGTGCAGGATGTACTGCTTGCATTCTTTCACACCTTTTGATAATCCACACATTTGACCAAGCAAATGGGCAGGCAACCCACTCAGGGCCTGAAATTACAGGGTAGAGAGGACTTGTGGCCCTCAGTTTTGTGCATTGTACTTTTACAGATAGGTGGTACAAGTGTCACTCTGTCTCTCAGCTGCTTGTAAGGCTACAGCAGAACATGTATGTTCCCATATTTCTCCCAGTTATCCACTCCAGCCTGGTCTTCTATATGTATTTAAACTGAAATGTTTTTTGAGGGTGTCCTTAGACCATACTTGAATTGGCTGCCTGAGGGTTACCAGAGGTCCAGGTTCACACTCAGGGCAAGCCACTTCTCCACACATCCATGTGCTTTGTATGTACATCTGGGAAGTACATGCCAGAAGCGAGTTACAGCACATGCTGGAACTGCAGCACAGACAGGCTCAGTGTGGTGCCTAACTGCAGGACTAACAGCAGCTGGTATGAAACACCTTCCAGCTGTGGACGCCTTCACCAAGCCCAATAAGAACACAGACACTTCATGAAAATTCCTTCCTTCAGCCACAGGAGTTTATTTTCTCTCCCGCTTGCTCTGGGTGCCCTTTGACTGCAGTAGTATAGTTCTGAGAGCTGATATATTTCACTTGCAATCTGAGAACAGGCAAAGACTTTTATACTTAATAAAATGTTTCTTCACACAACACTTTGTGCCTGGTCATGAGAGCCACTGCTCTCTGGAAGGCACTTTTGCTTGATCAACCCTGACATCCTTCTCATCCCCACAACTACCCTTGTCATCCTGAACTGGCAGGTGTTTAGGGCACTGAGTAATCAACAGATTCTCATCAGCTTTGTACAAAAAGTACTCTCTCTGAAACAATTTAAATGGAAAAACAGCAGACTAAATGAATTATGTGTGTAGCTAGGGTTTATTAGGCATTGCATCCTTCAGCACAAGTCATCAACCTCAAGCTGGACCTCAGTCAGTGGGAACCAAACACTGAGCATCTCCCTTCCCATGTGGTATGAACACGTAATTTTTTTGTTTGGGGGCCAGTCCCACTGTGCACTAGAGAGTGTTGCACTAGTAACAAGAAAGAGTGAGTAGGGTTTTCAACAGAGAGGTGTTTATTCCATGTTAAAAAAAATATTTTGAGAAAAGGCAGAAGGACAGTCTGGCTTGTGGTAATAGCAACAGAAAAAGGCACCTGCTGTCTCCAACAAAGATGGGGAGAAAATGTTTAGAGGAGGGCACTAGGGAATAGAAGACAGCATGAGGAGTTGATGGTGATTGACTAGAGAACAGCATGTCACACAGTGGGGCTGAGCCTCAAGAATTCACCAGGTATACTTCAAAAGATGACTAAAAAGCCACAGCCATGGCTGCACACAGCATGGTAACAAGAATAAGCACCATTGCCAACACAAGTATCTTCCTCCTGCAGCATTTAGGTCTTTGGGCAGGAAGAGGGTTTGTGCTTGCTTGCTTCAAAAGGAAAATTAGCACTAGAGTTTTGAAGAAGTACCGACATCAGGCACACAGCTGGTACAGCTGGTCATGGAACGCACTACCTCATGTGAGCAGAGAAGTCTGGAGTTTAGTGGAAAGCTATTAAAGCAATGGCCCAACAACTACTACAATTGGATGCAACCAGGCAGGCTGGGGCTCTTGCTGCAGTGATGGTGCTTAGAATGCTG
Source organism: Haliaeetus albicilla (assembly GCF_947461875.1). Taxonomy (NCBI): domain Eukaryota; kingdom Metazoa; phylum Chordata; class Aves; order Accipitriformes; family Accipitridae; genus Haliaeetus; species Haliaeetus albicilla. Next base: position 15,462,064 of record NC_091516.1, read on the forward strand.
CAGGTACAGTCTTGTAAACTAAAGTAATTCAATGAAAAAGTCCCACACCACCTACTGACTCACAGATCAAAACCAAGCTGGCATAGGACCTTCCAAAAGGTAAAGCCAGTCAATTCTGGATCATTAAGGGCCTGAAAGTAAGTTGGGAGCTCTAGGCAGGTGTCATCTAGCTCTCCTGGCCAGATCTAGTTCTGGATCCTAGTATGCGGCCCTTGCTTGCAGTGACCTCTTTCACCCTCAAGTTAGCAGCCTACTGGCAGTAACACACAGGGAATAAATGACCCTGCAAGTTCTTGTGGTGCAGACAACTCTTCAGTCAGTTGGCAGCTCTTGCTCCCTGAGCTTGGTGGTGGCAGCATCTAGCAAATCAGCTGTACTCAGTGTATAGAAGGGTGGCTGCATGGGTAAGGTACAACATCTTGAGATGAAGTTGGCACTGCAACCTCCCTTTTAAGCTCCCTGGAGCCTCCTGCTCTACTCCTGCAGTATCAAGGAATCCTTTTATCTCAACACACTGCCACAGCAGCAACAAGGCAGACCAGCATGGCAGGTCTCACTTCCTCAAAGCAGTGAGATAAGGGTCACAGGGAGAACAGAATACACTAACATGGCATTCCCAGGGTCACAGGGCCTGGGGACAGCTGTCATGAAGGGCTCGCTGCATTGATTCTACAGAGGCTTCCTAAAATCTGGCAGTGTAGATATCATGCTACTGGGGCACTGCTGTCAGGGGCACTTCCTCTTGGACAATCTGTGGAAGAAAGCTGATCTAAGTATATTTAATAAGGTCACGGATTTAAGGCTTTGTTTTCACTTCAAAAGTTCTTTTCAGTCATAATAAACTGGTAAGAATTCAAGCTTCATGAAGGTCACTCTGTGGTTTGTGATTCCCCTTTTACACTAGGATATTTTAATGCCATTTCAAGTAAGGTATCCAAAGTTAGTTGAGTGATGCACTAGAAAACTTTGTAGTGCCTAGTAGAGAGTTAATTCACAGCGATTATTTAAGAACATTGCCTTGGATACATTGAGAAACAGCTCAGATTTCCAAAGCCAAAGAAGAAAACAGTCTTACCCATCACTGAAGATAGAGTGGTATGGTGGAGGATTTTCACTTGTAGGCAAACCACTTGACATAAGACAATGTGTCACAGTTGGTGACACAGCGTCCGCAAAATAAGGAGGTGGTGGAGGTGGGAATACCATTACAGCATCACCTAGGAAAAAACCACACCAATTACTACCTCTGAAAAATTGAGCACCACTGTTTATTCTAACCATATCCTAGAATATTTCCTGTCCTTGGAATTCCAGTATTTGTACTTGTCTACCTTTTAAGATAAAATGCAATGATCCCACATACAGAACTGTTATATTCTGGGCTGTTAAAGTACATTGGAGTTAAGTCCAAAACCCAAATTATCCCAAAATAAAGATGCAGCATATTCATAAATGGAAGATTTCATTTAGAAAATATAGCTGTGCAAGGGGCATGTTCCATCTAGCTAAGACACAAACCTCTTTACTGTTGGCTGTCTTCAGAAACTGTACACAGTTACTGTTGGCTTACTTTAAGGGTAGGCAAGTATTCAGTTTTCCTCACATATCTAAAATAGGGCAGTTTAAGTTTCTCCACATCTACTGCAGTGTTACAACAAAAGTATTCAAGTCATTAATGGTTCTGATGATTGGTTTTGTGTGCCTTGACAGTTTGCCTACTAAATTACTGGTAGCTGAAGGTGCACTACTAACATTAGTACCACGACACTATTGATACATAATTCATTATTAAGTGTATCCAGTACTAAGTGCAGCGTATCTGCCAATTTCAATTTTGCAACTGAGGAGTTTCAATTTTATTTTTTTTTTAAAACAAAGTTTGTATCAGTCACCAAGCTTGCATAATTTCTATAAACATTCACAGCTGTCTGGCACCTTTCTTCTTTCGAAGTTTGTCTGCAGAGACAGGTCAGGGAGCATCAAAAATGTTGAGTGAGGTGGGGGGTGTTTTTTAGCTGAGTCACCAGTGTTCCAGAATGTCACTATGCCAACCAGACCTCAGCCTTCAGCCTTTCAGTTTTACTTTTCTTGATGGAAGTACAAAAGGAATCCACTAATTTTGCTTTCTTGCCTTTAAAGACTATCTGAATTCCTTTTTATGACCCTTGGATTTATCCTGGTGGCTGGAAAACTAACTTTAAACCCTCACGTTTTCTGAGGGTCACCACGTTACAGGTCTATACGCTGGTTTGACAGGCAGAAGGAAAAAAAGTTTTGCATAATGGATTTCAAGTCCAATCAGTCAGATGACAGTCAACCAATACTACAATTGACTCATTAATCCTTTCTGAGAGCTAGAAAGTTACCCACATAATCTATGTGCAGAATGTATTCATGGGGTATTAAAAGCAGTCCTATATGCAGGGGAGCATTCCCTGCTAACGTACCACATTTACTCAAATACTGTGCAATTAACAGAAGCATCCTGCAGTTACATCTCTGACTGATGGAAGATGTGGCCATGACAAAAAAAACCCAAAACAATACACTGCTTATGAATCAGATTCTTTAAGGGGTCAGAGCTCAACGCTAAAATAAATCTTATAGTCACAGAAGTCATTAGACCTGTGATTTGCAGTGTCAGCTACACCCTTGGTGAAAGGAAGTGGATTGGACTCATTTGTGTCAGATGACATGGCTTCTTTTGCACAGACAGTCGGACCTTTCTTTTTATGCCAAAGGAGAGGTGTTGTCTTTGAGAGAAAGGTAACTGAACTGACCATGCAGTAAACATACAAGGCAAAGCAACATTATTCTGTTTTGGCTGGTTTGACATGCCAGAACTGACATGCTTAGAGCTCAAGTGAGTAATATTCAGAGATAAATCAAGAAGGGAAAAAAAATCCCTATGAACTCTCAAATGTAAAGTTCACACATTATTTACCCACCTACTGTAACCTGAAAAGAGTCAGGGCTCTCAGGATGTTCTTCACTTTCGCAAGATTCTTGGTTGAGATTTAAGTTTTGTTTCTTTTTAACATGAGCTATCACGAAGAAACACAACCCAGTGAGCACAATCAAAGGTCCCATGATTTGAAGTGACAGGAATCCACAGCCCTGAAGGTCCACATCAGAACTGCCGGTGTGGTTGAGCTGTATGCTGTGCCAGCTGGGGCTGCAGCCAGGAACCCAAATGCCCAGGATGCTAATTAGCATTCCACTAGTTAAAAACAGGAATCCAAATATGAGAAACTGGGCAAACTGACAGCTACCGCGACAAAAAATAAGGCTGTACACCTGCTCATTTTGCAATTGTCTTTGTCTTATGTACAGCCTAGCCCTTGATCGTGCCAGTAAAACACAAACCAGTCCAGTTACAGCAAGCACAGGCCCCGCAGCCTTGAGGACCTCATTACAGTCACTGAAGGTTCCAGATGGGCATGACTGGAGAATAAAGACTGAAAGCAGGAATCCAGCGCAGAGCAACACAGCTCCAAAAACAAAAAGGAAAAAAATGAGTTTCCCATGTTGTCCATTATTTCCTTCACCTCCTGGTGCAGGAACAGCCACTGGATACATTACAACAGAATCTCCTCAAGCAGATGAGTTGTGTTTTTTTTTTTTTTTTTTCCCTGTTAGCATTAAGTGGCAGAAAACTACAGTAGATCTGTGAACATGAAAATACACAAATCAAAAGAGGGAAAAAACCCCAGTGTGACTAGCTACTTTATAACATTTACTTCTGCAATTGCTACTCAGCCTATATTGTATACTCCTGGTGTATTTTCTGTTTTGTAGTACCTCCATTATGAATGAAAGGGCCTAATCAAGTTTGCTGCTGTTGAATGCTGATGAAAAGACAGAACTTGCTTTACAGTTAGACTGAAAACACCTGTAATTGCTGTTGCAGAGCTAAATGAATTGTTTCTTTAGATACACAGTCTTATGATTAAGGGGATATTATTTTCAAAGGCTGAATCTTGGGAACAAGGACAGGCTAGCCTTCCCCCCGAAAACAGAAAGCTAGGGGAAATTTCTGTAGTGACTGACAGGAAGTGACAGCTCTTGAAAGAACCTTAATGCAAATGAGTATTGATGACTATTGGACTTTTTACAAAGTAAATCTTCTAATACATACCTTTTTGAAGTATATAAATCTTGCTTCTCCTTCCACAAGCAATAAAGACTTTTCTGTTTCTCTCCTTAAATCAGCTTCCTGTCCTATACTGCTGCAAGAGCAAGTACACAGAAGGTTTTTGGTTCTGTTCTGAAAAGAAAAAAAAAAAAAGGAAAAAAGCCATACTAAAGACTGTGTACTTCAAGTCTCACTGATTCCATAGTTAGAGTTGGTACGCAGACTGCTCCCACACTTCCTTTCAACCTTCCCTACTCCTGAATCCTTTGTCTATGCTCCAAGAAAGCTTTAAAAAGAAATATAAAACATGTCTCCCAGAAGGCTTCTGAGCCCACAGGAGTCTAGATTCAGAAGTAAAACAGAAGGTAGTGCTGAGGCCAATAACAGTCCATATGGTAGTATAGATGACAAATCTGCTGGATGTGGACAAACTGGGGTGGGGAGTACCACTCAGTGAGCTCTAGGAAAAAAAAAATTCTACCATTACCCACAAGGAAGTTTGTGTTGCTCTGACACTCTGGCCTACAGGGCTCAGGTGGACACCTGTACTCCATACCACGGTGACTAGCAATCACAGAGATTCCGGTCCAAGTGGCTACTATCCATCAAAAGCCAACCTGAAACCCAGGGGAATTTCAGACTATGGAAAACAGTAAGTCTGGACTGATCATGAGAAAGCTGTCCCCTACCAAGTGTAGGAAGTACTTCAGCATGCTCATACTGCAGTGTTTTAACACTGCTCTCTTCCCCTCACCAGCAGTCTCCCATGACAGACAACTTCTTCTACAGCTTGGATGTATCAGGAAGGATATATAGGGACTAAAAGTTATTCCACAAGAAAAACAAAGTATTATGTGATTTCTGGAAGCAAACTGTTGAACATGTGTCAGCCACAACAAGCTTCACATCACTCCCCAGTAACTGCAGTGCCCCACTGGGATGAAAACAAAACACAACCATAAAACCCACTAGTCACTCAAATACATAGTTATCTGTCTGCGATGCAAGGCAATCTATCAAGTCACTTTACTTAGCCACTTGTAAGAGTAGGACCCAATTAAAGAATTGGCTAAGCAGATACACGAATGATGAAGTTAAATGCTTTACTGCTGAACATCAAACCAGACCCCCAGCAGCACAGAAGAAGGTAGAGAGCAGCATGCAGGTAGAAGGCCCAATAAGCATGAGACTTGATGGGCAAGGAAACAGGCTGCACCACACAGCAAGAAAGCCACTGCAGGAAGCAACAAAGTCTCCCAGCTCGCTATCTCGAATAGCAGAACTGAGGGGGACCCTCCTTAATGCATCCCATTACTGTGGTCAGTTAATTTGTAAACTATGTCTGCTAAGCGATTCTTCACTGTTCTGAATTCAATCTATCCCTCAGCTAAGACTGCTTTGAAAAACTGCTAACTGAGGGTCCCTTGGCAGAAGAGTCACAGCTTCACTCTGGAAAAAAAGAAAAAACGGTTATAGAGAGCACTAAAGATAGGACAGTATGTCACAAAAAAGAAGTTAAAGAAATTCTGATAGATTTCAAACTGAAGACCTTTAGCCAGCAACACTTTTAATCCTGCATGAGCTGGAGTCAGTTTGGGGGCTCTGCTTCTGAGCAGAGAAAATGGATTAGGTTGATCACTCCTTCCTTGATTTCGCTGGTCTTTCCTAAGTTAATAAAATTGTTTCTCGTAACTGCATATGCTCCTTCATGTTTAGAAATGTTTCCCATTTTCACAATTGATCTGAGGTGGCTCAGATTTACTGACCTACCAAAAAATGCACAAAACCGAGAAAAGGGCCTCTGAAATAGAAAGAAAACCCAACCAACCAAAAAAAGCCCCGTTTCAGACACAACTGTCTTGAGATATTTTTCTGCTGAGGCACATTAACCATTGTAACAGCAATACACTATAATTAGAGAGAACTCTGAATCCTTTCTTCGCAGTTCCTTCTAGGGAAGAAAACATGGAAATAAGTGCAAGTAAATTAGGACAAAAGGAAATAATGTGAGGAAAAAAAATTCAAACACTTAGCCCTTAAAAAGAAAAATCTAGAGATTTGTTCTCATTACTCCAACACAGCGCCTGCTTCTTTTCCACCAATCTTCTTGTTATGAGATTAAGTTAAAACACACATTAGAAATGAAGCATGTGCATATTTTCTTAATTCCTTCAGGCCACAAAAGAAAGAACATTCAGAACAGTCTGTTGTGGCTTTGAAGATGAAAGCCACAGATTTTATGCTGCAAAATCCAAGGGAGGACTAATTTTCATTTACGCTACCACCAAATTTTAATAGAAAACCCAGTGCAAGATTAAGCTTTATTTCTTGTGTTTCAAGAAAAACTATTTTAAGAAAGAAGCAAGCCTTATACTGGCTATGTGCTTGAAATATTTCCATCTGATATCTCCACAGGCATCTTGACATAAAGGAATTTTCCCTTCATATTGACCCCAAGTCTGAGAGCAGACATGGAAATACTAGGTCAGAAACTGCTAGAACAAAATCCAGTAGTGTGGAGGCAGTTAAGCATGAGGGAAGAGGGAGCTGGAAACATAGCTTGTAAAGGAAGTCTGGTTATAAGCTTAACTTGATATAGTGCTTTACCCTTTTGTAAGTCTGGCTCATGCCAGGTATACAGAACAGGAAGTAACATCACAGTTTCTTGTAATTTTTCTGTGTAACACTTCTTTTGCAACTTTCACATTAATGGACAACTCCAAGGATTTTAAAATACAAGTTTTAATGATGAAACTGGGACTTCTTGCTTTCTGTTTGAACCTTCAGAGTCCATATTGTCCAAGATTTCCACTGCAAACACCAGGGCTATAAATTTACTCCCCCTTACTCATATGAAATTTGATAGCCCCATGCAGTCATATGAATACAGGAACTGAGGTTTAAAAGAGAGAAGCATTGGAAGAATTAAAACACTGCTGTCCCTCTGTTTTATGTTTCCCAGAGTAGGCCCTGTTCCTGTTCTTTCACTTGCAAAAGCACCCAATCATTTCATGCAGAAGGATCAGGTCTACTCTGTATTGTTATTTCAAGAACTACAATACCCTGTCAGTTGTAGTCCACAATGGAAACCCCATTAGAAGTCACAAGCCATCCTTTTCACAAGTTTTCCATTTAAGTGTTTTCACCCATACTTCCAGTTTTTTAACTGCTACTGGGAAGTTGCCATTGCCATTGTGTAATTTTTTTTTTTTTAATTTTTAAAATTTTTCTTTTCTTCCCTAGTTTCAAATTAAACCATGACTCCTGATAGGACAAGCTACCTGGAAGGAAAAGTCCTCTCAACTTCATTCAGTTTAACTTCCATGTCAAAACATGAATGGCTCTCCACTTCCTCTCACTCTCTGTATCTAATTTTCTCCTCCATTCACATCTGCCTCTGTACCTGTGCCATTTTCTGTTTTTTATCATATCACAGTTTCACCACTGGATTGCACTCTTGACATTCAGCAGAAGCACCCATACATGAGCACAGCTGGTTAAAGTAAATTGGAGTTTGCCACCTCCGTCCCCACACTCTTCCCTCCTCATGGTGTTTTTAATCACTTCTATGAAGACCTTGGGGGGAAGGCCTCACAGGATGTACATTCAGTTTTCCACTTTCAAGCAACATTAAGACTACAAGTTTTGAGATGTCAAATATATCCAATTTGATCTCATGTATGCAGACTCTAATTAGTCCCTGATAGTGCTCATCTCACAGAGCATACAACTGTGATACCCCAGAGGAGGACTTCCAAGATTTACATGCTGTGCAAAAAGATCCCTAAGCAGGGAGCAGATGCCACTGAAACAAACGCTGCCCATATGGGTTGCCAATGCCAAAAATGATTGTATCAGCTCACAGTAAAAGAGGGGTAACGCTATGTTGTTATTTACGACCATTGTGCATGGGGCAGGAGTCAATGTCTGGAGAAGTGCTGGAAAGCAGCTGCAGTAGGAATTTCCAGAAAATGGCATGAATCCTGCCAGTCTCCAGACACGTGTGCCAGGGATCCTCCTCACCACAAACTGGCAGAGTCAGGGATTCTGACCTGTGCCAGACAGAGCTGCGCCCCATGAAGAAGCTGTCAACTACTATCCCTGTGGGCTACAGGAGAAAACCAGCTGGAGTAAAAGCTGGTCCACAAATGTTCCCCCCTTACTTTGGCAGGGAAGAGAGTCCCAATGCCATGGTTGGATGCAAGGACCCCAAAAGGGTGTCTAGACACAGAGAGGACCTTGCAAAGCAAAGTTTGGTAACCTACTGGTTGGATGCCATGCAGGCAACTAGGACAGCACCTAGATTAAACAATGGGCTCTGAAGTGTCCCATGTATGTGGGTGGGATGCTTTTCACATGATGAACTGGTGGCACGCATGAGCCGGGACAAAGAAACTCCTATTTTCTGGAGTACCTGCAAGGAGACTGGGGGGAAGGTAGATGGACACGGTTAAAGGCAGAGCTGACTTTGTTCAGACAAATAACACAAGACAAAGATATTTCTGGCAAATTCTGGGAAGGTCTGCCCCATGGGGCTGAGTACCCCAGAGCAGCAAAAGACACACACAGAGACATACAGATCTTTGAGAGGAGAGGATACGACAGCGACCACCAGGAAGATGTAGGACTCCAAAAGCTCCCCAAAGCCTTCCTGTCCCAGTTTCTTGATGCTGGCCCAGGGCATTAAACCACAGCCAACTCATGGACAAGCAATTAAGCTCTACTCCATCTGGGAAAAGCTGCATCCCACGGCATACTCCTCCTCATGCACCAGCCCGGTTTTCAACAGAAATGGACCATGCCCTGAACGTACAGCTCCGGTGCATCACGCTGGAGCGAGGACTGGGGCAGGGCAGCCTGTCCATCACCTCCCTGCGAAGGAGCAGCACCCGGCCCGCACAGGGCCAGCCCATCACCCCCTAGCGAGAGCCTCCTCCCCAGTGCCTTCCCAGCCGTGCGCCACCAGCAGCAACGGGAGCACTGCATGTCAGCAGAATAACTTGCAGAGGCCCCTTCAGAGACATCCCGTCCTCTCACAGGGATGGCTTAAAGGTCACTGCAGGCAAGCAGTGTGGGGAGCGCTGGGCTCTCCAGGGAGGAGATAAAGAGGCTTTTCTTACCCCAGGACGTTCATGCCCTGCGTAAGCGACACGCAGGGGCGCAGCCCCAGCCTCCACCCTTCAGGGGAGTAAAAAACACGGCCACGACCGCGGCCGAGCCGCCGGCGGCCGCTGCGAGACGCGGCACAAACCCACCCGCCCGCCGCGGCCCCCTCACTGGGGGCAGCCGGAGGACGAGCCGCCCTCCAGCAGCGCCCGCCTCCCGACAGAAAGCCTGCCGGCCGGAGGCGACCCCCTCTCCTCACACCGGCGCTCCCCGGCTTCCCCCCCCGCCCCGCCCCGACCCCCGGAGGAGCGGCCGGGGACCGCCCGCTACTTTCGCGCCCGCCCGGTCGCTTTCTTCAACCGGCGGCGGGAGCCGTGCCGGCCACCGGGGGCCCGGGGAAGCGCCCCGCCATGGCGGCACGCAGCGGGGCGGCCTCCGCGCACCACGGCACGGCCTCGGGCCCCGGCGGCGGACAGAGCGGAGCAGGTGCGGGAAAGGGTCGGCGGCGAAGGGCGCTTAGCGCCTGCCCCTTACCTGGCCGCAGCGCGAAGGACTGCGGCAGCGCAGCCGGCGCCGCTATTTAAGCACCTGCGCCAGGCGGCGCGCACCTGGGCGGTGGCGGCGCGGGGCAGGGCTGAGCCGAGCCGAGCCGAGCCGCCCCGAGGGCCCGTGGGCGCGGCGGCGGCTGCTGCGGCGGCACCGCCTCCCCCGGTACCGAGCGCCCCGCCCGGCGGCAGCCGCCACGGCCGGCCGGCGTCGCCCCTCAGCCGCCCCGCCCCGCTGCGGCCAGGGCGCTTCCCGCCCTACCGCGGCCCTCAGGGAGGGGGCGGCTCCGTCGCCCCTTGCCCCCGGACCCGGAGCGCTTCGGGGCGGTGGGCTCCGCGTTGGGGCCCTGCCAGCTGCCCTGGCGGGTGAGGAGGAGCAGGAGGAGGTGCGAGGCGACGCCATTGTTAGTCACCCCGCCTCGAGGCGCTGAGGTAACCGGCCGCCCCTGGCGCTGGAGGCCAGGCTGAGGAGATCCTCCCGGCTGGTTGTGAGCCGGCTCCGCGGCGGTGCGAGTGTGTTTGCCGCCCGTCTGGGAGATCTCCAAGCTGATGGGCTGGAGAGCGGGCGCAGTTGGCTGGGCAGGGCCGTTGCAGGCGTCTCTGGAGGCGTGCGTACGTGGCCGAGGTCTAGTGTGCCCCTGAAATAGTGGTGGCTTCGAGGTGAGGCGGGTGAGCCGCCCTCTCAGGGAGGTTGCGCTGCATCTCCCGTTTCAGGAGCCCTTCTTCTTGTGGTCGGCACTTCAGGCTTACCAAGGTTAGCCTTACTTCCGCACACTTGGGAACTTACTAGGCATTGAAGACTGGCCAAGCCTAGAAGTGACTGATTTCCTTCAGTGGTGAGGTGGTTCAACCACTGGGAATGGGAGAAGGTACTTGCTCTCTTGCGTGATGGGTGCAGGCAGCGTGGAGGAAGAATCTGGCTTTGGTAGCAGAGACGAGAGAGCCGTGACGTGCAAGAAGCAGCTGTGCGAGAAGACGAGGAGCCAGGGGAGGAAGGTCGGGAAGTGCCTGCCACTTGTAAAGTGGGTGCAGCAGTGGTAGGACCTGCATGACAACAGGGCTAAAGCTGCCCCACTGGTTAGGTGCAGCGTGGTAGCTGGCGAGGTGTGAGGGAAACAATTTGGGTTTATGTGAGTCAAAATGAGAGGAGCCACAACAGGTGTGAAAGGTGGAGTGATGCCCAGGAAATAGATGGCAGGAGGAAAAGGGAGTGGAGTAAAGTCTTGCTTGACAGGGAGATAGTTTGGTTTGACAATGAGATTGGGGGAAAATGGGATATGTATGTTTTTGGAGGGGATCTGGATTCGGGTAGAGAACTAGGGAAAACTTGGAATTGAATGAAGAACCAAAGAGTGTATGAAGATACATGTGGGGTGTAGGAAGGGAGCTTGTGATGAGGTAGAAGGCTTCAAGCTTTCCAGAGTTACAGGTTCCTGGATGGTAGTGACCCTTTGCTGTCTCAAGTGTTTTATTTCCCAACTTAGCTACCACTGACTGGAAGGTGGGCTTCAGTTGTGAAACACTCGGGTACTGCTGTGAAGAGTCTCATAGTAAGGAGAGACTGGGAAGTAACAATTCCTGTTATTTTGTGAAGAGTGAAGTATTTCAGTGAAGGAAAAAACCAGGGAATTAAAAAAACTGAATAGAACAAAAGAAGCACTCTTTGTTATGAACACAAGCTGAAACTGAAGTCGTGCAAAGAGTGAAAGAGCATCAAAAGATAATCAGACTATTTTATGATGTGTGACAACAGTGACACAAGGAGATTTAATTATGTTTATATGGCAGTTTTCTAAGACCTGATTCTGGTTCTGTTGTTCTTCCAACATAGAGCTTTAATAATTTAAAAAGAGAGAAATATTTCTGTGGTGCTCATTTCTGTATGAAGTATTTTGTCAGGCTAAACTTTCTTCAGTTGTCTGATACTATTAAATGATTGGACTACTACTGTGATATATGTTCTCTCTCTTCTCCTGTTATGTAAATATTTTTTTCCATTTATTTAAATACTTCTTGTACCAAACCTAACATGTCTTAAGAATTTTACTTTTTTTTTTAAAAAAAAGGTCAGTCTTGACCAAAGTTAACAAGCTTTTTGGCCCACATCTACATGCAAATGATTCCTCTCTCCAAAGTTTGTCATCAGCTTTTCCCCTTCATCCATCACTTAGGTTTCTTGTAGTGTTGGGCTTCAGGGTTTGACACCAATGATGAAAGAAGGGATTTCAGGAATATCATTCTTCAGTTCGTGAGATTCTGACTCAGCCTGGTGTGAGTTTTCAGTGGATGAAGTGGATGTTGATTCCTGTCATATGACTACAGTCATAAAACTGTAATCTTGAGCTATATCCTGTGATTTAAGATAAGAATTATTTTTTAACTTTTTTTTAAAAAGCTTTTAAGGTAGTGACTGTTTAACTATAAGTAATGCATATTTTAATTCCAGACCCTAGGTGGTAATATTTGGCAAAAATGGAACCAAAGTGTTCTTCTCCATATGGGAAAGTATTGAGAGAAGTTGTTTCTCTTAAGTCTGGACATAGTTGTATGCCAGTGTTTTTCGGATGTTGATGCTAATAGAGAAAATAAAGTATTTTGGACTGGCATGGAAAGCAATCTTAGAGCTATGGAAAGCTACAGTGCATTCACACCTGGAGTATGACAGGGAACCGAGAACTACCAGAAAGTTGTTGCTTTTGAAATTATTTCTGGGGTCTCAGTCAGTAACACTTGAGAAGACAGTGACAAGCAGATTACCATTTGGGATGATGAGCAGAGAAATCTAGTTGTTGATAATTTATTGGTTGGGAATTAGTCAAGGCTGTTTTGATGGAAGCCACTACTTACAGCAATAATCTGATGAAATATAAATGAAAATTACTAACTTTGCATTCCTCTCTTTATTTTTTTTAATTAGCAAACATGCTTATAAATGTCAAAGCCATTCATGTGGTTTGGATTGTTTGCCTAATGACGATGGTCTCTAGAAACGAGAGCACAAGTGCAGTAAGTAAGACTAAATGCTGGTCACTCTTAGAATAAAATTCCACTGTGCAGAAGAGATGTTAATCTGTTATGAGCAATATGAGACTGGTCAATAAAATCTTATCTGTCAGAGTAATTTTTCTCTTTTGAGATTAGATGTGCGAAATACTGGATGTGCTGTGATTGTGCTTCAGTTCAAAACACTAAATGTGATTTGCAGAACCTGTTCAGATGTTTGAAAACACAGTGAGAGAATCCAGACTGTCCTAAACTGTCCTGATGAGAATGGAACCACTAGAGAGATATCTCGTGTTTATAATTCATAGCGCACTTGGAAGCTTTTTGGTTCTGTTTTTCTGCAATTGTACAAGATCCTTGAGTCAAGGCTGGTGCTACTTGCTTTGTTTCAGTGAGAGCTGACATTTTATTAGTATACTTTGAAGCAAGAGCTGCTGAGGAACACATGGAGGTAACGCGTAGTAAATTTTACTTTATGAATTCCAACTTGCTTGTGCTGTGATGGTGTGGACCAAATGAGATGATGGTGCAGAAGTCAAGAGTGACCCAGTTCTCCAACTTCTGTTAAGTTCTGTACAGCCAGTTCATAGCAAGCACTTGGTGTGCATAGAAACCGCAAAGCTCAGCTGAATAGCGAAGAACTGTGTGTTTTGGTTTATTTAAGTTCTGGTAGACTCAAAAGAGCTATACTTAGAAATATGAGGATATAAAACTGTTCATTAGAATTGTCAACTCATAGGCTCAGAAATGACAAAAGCACTGCTGCCAACATTCAGTAAGCTTTTGAACCAAACTTAATTAACCCTGAAATAGTTCTTTGGAGTTTGGCAGATAGCTACAAAAGAACCACAGAAAAGAGTATCATGCTGGCTATACTGGAAGGGAGGGTGAACTAGGCATTGACACCCTCCCCCCAAAACAGCAGCTGCCTGGCTCTGTGGCATTGTGCTCATGCAGCATACCCTAGTGACTTGTGAAGATCCCTCCTCCAGGAGGAACTGAGAAAGACCCAATTACAAAACTAAGATGACTGCTCTCTTCAGGGCCTGGGCATGCCAAGAGTATTCATGACTTGGCTGGTGGTCACTGCCTCCTCTTCATAAGTCTTCTTTCCCACCCTTCCCCCCTGTACCTCTAAAAAGTGTGTGAATGCAGCAGTCTTGGTCAGTATTTCTGTTAGTATAGCATAGAATCATAGAATAGTTTGTGTTGGAAGGGACCTTTAATGGTCATCTAGTCCAACCCCCGTGCAACAAGCAGGGACATGTTCAACTATATCAGGTTGCTCAGAGCCCCATCCAGCCTGACCTTGAGTGTTTCCAGGGATGGAGCTTCTACCACCTTTCTGGGCAGTTTGTTCCAGTGTCTCACCATCCTCACTGTAAAAAATTTCTTCCTTATATCTAGTCTAAATCTACCCTCTTTTAGTTTAAAACCATTAGCCTTTGTCCTGCCACAACTGGACCTGCTAAAAAGTCTCCCATCTTTCTTATAAGACCCCTTTAAGTATTGAAAGGAAATTAAGATGTTTAGAGAGAAGTGATTAAAAATTAATAAAATTCAAAGAGGTTATGCATTAACCCTAATAAAAATCAAATAGCTTTGTTTTGGCCAGGAGAGGTAGAGCCATATCTCACATCTGCATCTTAATTTGCTGGGTTTGCTTATCACACTTGCATTTGATTTTTAAGGGAAAGGCATGGCAGATACTTCAGCTGGTGGCACTGGTAACCCTTAACCTGTTGCATTGCACTGAGATGGCACTGGGATCAGGAAATGAAGGTAAGCCCTGTGAGTGCTCCTACAGTGCACCTGTCAGTATAGGGGTCTGCAGCAGACACCCCTTCCCTGGTTGAAGGCTGTGCTCATGGTCAGGAGTTGAAGCCTGAAGAAGGGCAGCTTGGTCATGCCGAGGAAGGAAGCAAAGCGGGATGCAAAGCTCTTCCATTTCTTCTCATCCAGTGCACACAGAGACCCAGTCTGGACTTGAGGAAACCTTTCCCCCTGTAAGCTGCACATTTCTAAAGCAGTCTTAAAAGACCTGTAATTTTCTGTTTAACACTTAATTATCAGTGCCCTTATTTAAAAGGAACACAGGACGAGTACCTTGGGTATACACTTAACCAGGAGAAAATGCATGTTGATGGTGTGTCATTGACTGAGTTCAATTAATTTTTAAATGTAAATGAGTAAGTGGCCCCAGTCCAGGAGAAAGGACTCACTACAGTGAGTCCTTTCCAGGAGAAACCCGTCACTACAACCCCTCACTACAAGAAAGACACTGAGGTGCTGGAGTGTGCCCAAAGAAGGGCAATGAAGCTGGTGAAGGGTCTGGAGCACAAGTCCTATGAGGAGTGGCTGAGGGAACTGGGGTTGTTCAGCCTCGAGAAAAGGAGGCTGAGGGGAGACCTTGTCACTCACTACAACTACTTGACACGAGGCTGTAGCGAGGTGGGTGTTGGTCCCTTCTATCAAGTAACTAGTGATAGGATAAGAGGAAATGGCCTGAAGTTGCACCAGGGGAGGTTTAGTTTGGGTGTTAGGAAAAATTTCTTCACCAAAAGGGTTGTCGAGCATTGGAACAGGCTGCCCAGGGAATTGGTTGAGTCACCATCCCTGGAGGTATTTAAAAGACATGTAGATGTGGTGCTTAGCGACATGGTTTAGCGGTGGACTTGGCTGTGCTAGGTTAACGGTTGGACTTGATGATCTTAAAGGTCTTTTCCAACCTAAACAATTCTATGATTCTATGACTCCAAGGGTTGAGTGTTCATTTCTAGGCTACAAGGTCAGACTGCTTACTTTCTGTGACCTGGGAGTCTTGCATTTTTGTTTGCCAGAGGTCTGCATCCAGTGTTTTTGTCCTCCCATCCCATTATGTTTTCCAGAGCTGTAGGTGCTCTTTTTGTGCTTGCCCAAGTTACAGCAGAGTTTGAGAGAAGAGAAACCTTTAACTTCTCAGACTGATGGCACATCCCAGCTGGGAGGTTATTTGCAGGTCAGGATCTGTTTGGAAGTATACAATGAGATCTGCCATTTTGAGGTTTGCACTACCAGAAGTGCTTGAGTTGAGTGGTCAAAATGTGCCATTTTACATCTATTTTAGTAAAAAGATCAATATTTACATGAGAGAGATGGTGACACTGTATCATTAGTGTGTGATACCAGAGCTAAGGATGCTATACTTAGCCCTTTTGGGTTGACGTGTGTTGAATGGGAAATAGTATCTCTTTTAAGGTTATAGAGCAAAACCTTACCAGATTGTGTGCCAAATGTTACTGGCTTGATAAATATTTTGAGCATTCCTTTAATTAATCTTCCTTGGTTATTATTAACCAAAATTACCTTCTGAGTACAGTTTTGGAAAGTACTTTTTGCATTCAAATGTTCAAGTGGTGGTGCATAGCTGGTCATACTGTACTTTGTGTCTTCTGCTGTCAGTAGAGCATTGAAATTATTATTAACCTTTTGACTAGATAAATTTATCTCTGTAACATATACGTGTACAGCTTTTTGGCTGGAAAACCATTTGCAAAGGTAAAATTTTGTGGTGTTGTATGAAAAATGCAGGACTTACTGTTTATAATGTATTGGAGGCTTTCTGCCCATCTGACGCATTTCTTAGGTAAGACTAAATCATCTATGGGACACAAAAAATTGAAGCATTTAATTTGATGTTGTGATACTGCAACTTGAGGAAGGACAAACCTCCCGGAGTGTGAAAATTTTTTTGTGGGGGAGGGCAATAACAAGTCTTAATGAATTGTGATTAGTTCAGCAGTCTTGTTTTTTTCTTAATACTTGAGTGAAATCTCATTTCTTTTTAGGCGGAAGTTAACAGGCTATTAGATCATCAGCTTTAACTACTTTTACCATAGTTGCCTGTACATTTCTGTCTGGATTCTCAGTATTTCAGTGTCTAATCAGTTCTTTCACTTTCTAGGGAACTTCTATGTTCTGAGCATTTTAGGTGATACTTAGCTTTGTTTTGATAGTTTCACTCATACAGGGGAACATCCTCTTTGAATTTGGTTTCACTTGTCTCGAAGACTGGGACCTGGATATATTTGAAAAGATAAACCACAGTGAACTGTGGTTGGGCAAGGTAATCAGGTTGTTGTTGCTGTTGAAGTTGTGTCCCCGTGCCCTCTCCTTGTAGCCGAAGTGGGTGCCATTTAGGTGCCTAGCGATCACAATAGCCAAGTAATTAAAAGATTTAGATGCTCCAAATGTATAGTGTGCGAGTGGGACTTGAAGGAGATGCTGTCTTTTGACTCATGAACAAGTTTTTCTCTAGTTCTTTAACAGACTACTCCTTTTTTAGTCTAATCCTGAGTATTCAGAGACAGTTTTAAGTAGAACATACAGAATACGTTGGAGGCATGTCAGTACAGGTTATGATTACAGAGGTCTTCTTGCTTCCAGCTGTTCATATTTATGAAGTTTGTGAGAGCACTTTTGCATGGAATTCAGTGCTTCATGAACCAACCAAGCAGTTAAGGAAGTAAATGATATATGTAAGTAAGTGGCTTGCTCTCAAACAACAGACATTTCTTTTTAACAAGCCTACTTAGTATATGGAGAGGGGGACTTTTGTAGTCCTGAAATCTGAATCTGAAATTCAGATTTCACTATGTTTCATTGAACAAGATTAGGTGATTTTTGTGGCTATATAGCTCACTTTTTTAAAAGTTCAGTTTGCTTGCTGATACCATCAGGCCACGCATCAAATGAAGGCTTCGTGACACTGGGCACGCTTTCATGTAGAACATATCCCTGAGAAGGTTTAATTATGCCTTTAATTAGATATAGAGAGAGCTGAAGGAAAAGTAAGAATTCTGTAAGTAAAGTACTTTTTACTCTCCCTTAGTAATGCAATTTTGACATACTATTTCCTTCTCTTCATTTTTTGTTGCTTAATTTCATCTAAAGCAGACACGTGTGCATAGAGCATAAGGTGTTTCTGTTGTGTAGGTTATTGATCCAAACTTAGGATGATGCTTTCTAATACTGTTTATGTCAGCTTACAAATTCTCTTTTTGGGGTAATATTTAAAGGATATGCATATTCAGTTTCAGAATAAGAATGAACTGCATTCTGATGGATCCACAAGTTAAAAAAAAAAAAAAAAAGAAAAAAACCTACAGGTATTACTTTTCTGGTCCTTCAAGAAAGAAGTTATAGACCTGGAAGGACTGTTTATTGGAATTGCATTTAAGGTGGTTCCCAAGAACTGTTTTTCAAACTCACAGCTTATAAAGCACTGCAGTTTTCTAGTACAGCTTGTAAAGTGCAGGCCATGGAATATTTCTGTATCAACTCCTCCTTAAATTAGAGCACATGTCTTAAAAAGTTACACAGTCTTTATTTTAAAATCAAGTAGCTAAAGAATCTAGCATAAGCCCTGTTAGTCATACCCAAGTTCAGTTCACCTTTCCTGTTGCCATACTTGGAGTGCTATTTTTCTACCTATGTTCTTATCAGCTGTGTTGAAGTCACTCCTTAGACTTTGATAGTATAAAATAGACTCAAATCATTGATGTCCTGTTCCACTCATTTTGCAAGTCCCTTGGCTTTTTTTTTTTAAATACTCTCCATATTGGCTTTAAAGTAAGTAAGTTAAATGGAATAATATTAAGATTCTTTTTAATGTCTCTAATGTTAGCTTAATCATGGCCAGTACTTTCACATATGATTATAAATGCAGTAGTTTTTTTTGTAGAGGGACCTTGCCTAAGCTGATTGTTTTGGTAATGTTTCCCTTGCTTTAGCAAATTATTTTGCAATTATAGATTATGAGAATTTATTTCTGTGCAATCTCAGAGTTTGTTCTCCTATATTGTGGAATTCATCATCACAGAAGAAAGGCAGGTTACTGATTCTTCTGGGTGTCATAAGTGCATGCCTGTGCATGGATGTGTCCAGGCACTGGAGCTGAAAGCCTTTCTCTAACTAACCTGTGGGATGCTACTGCCACACACTTTGTCTACCAGTGTGAAAAAGTTATTTAAGTGGGTGTCTGGTGCCACAGGTTGTTGGATTCTCTCAAACTCGGATTTCTCTTATTATTCAGTAAACTTGTAGCTGGAGGTGATTTCTGAAAGCCTTGAGATAGAGAGGGATTGGGTTGGGTTATGTGCCACGAAGAAAAAATTCTGAATATTGATCATATCTTTTTTCTGACATATAGTCTATAGGCCTTTTTATACTATGAGTGACTCGAAGCTGGGAGTCACTGTTAAGCCTTGGATTATCTGGATAAAGATTCCAGAAACTTAAGAAGAAAGTGACTAGGAGACTGCTCCACAAAGGTTTGTGGCTTTTCTGCATGGCACCTGACTATACTATACTGTGTAGAATTTAGATCAGCTTTGTGGGTAGAGCTCTTATTTAAGGGATAAGAATGACGCGGTCTCATAATATGTGTTTGAATCGTATCAGACAGCCTAATTGTCTTTAGGGGCCTGGAAGGATCTGACATGGACATTGGGAAAAGATGGGTGGAGATTGCAGGAAGATCTTTGGAGAAAGCGATGCAGAAACGTATTCTGTCCAAATAAAGAATATCTAAGCATGTTAGTATGTAGGGTAGAAAGCATTGCTTCTGTTGTGGATGAACAAGATTTAGGACAGGATGTAGGGAGAGGTAGTTTAGACTAGGTGAAGCTAAGAAATTACCTTTCAGTAGGAACTTTAGGTCAGTCTGAAGTGAACCTTGGCTCCAGAACTCTTTTGTGTAGGTATATCTGTCACACTGGCTTATGTCTCTTCCAGTTGTTCTAGCTGAAGTAAAAGATGCCAGATACCAGGTTTTATTGAGGTGGAAAAGAGTAAATGAAAACAAAGGCATACCTCACTATTCCATAGAGGTCAAGAAAGTAAAATCAAGCTTTCTGCACGGAACTTGTTTCTTCATTAGGAGAAAAACTCAAAGGAAGATGCTGAGAATGGAGCTTCAATCAAGTGGGTGTGAATTAAAGGAAGAAAAGAATAAGGTAAAAGTGACAGTTAAATAGATGTTCCCTGAACTAATGGAAGGTCCAGAAAGCCAATATAGCCTGGAGGAGGTTGTACTGGTAAATGGAGGAATGATTGGTTCCACAGAAATCACTCTTTTTTGAACATTTTGTTGTTAAAACCCACATTTTAATATCTGAAAAGTTCATTAGTTTGATAGGACTTCAGATCTTTGCCCCTGCTTTGAGCAGGGCAAGTGGCTAGGTGATCTCCAGAGTTCGCTTCTAGCCTTAGCTCTTCTGTAATCCCATGAAGATCTGCAGATTTGTTGTCAGTTCGAGCCCTGGATGTCTTTTAAGAACAGTTCAGAAAAGGCCTTAGTTATACCCGAGTGATATATTATTTTGTCCTTATTTATTTGACCCTAAAGTCTCTTCCTGCCATTTTGTGTGAGGATTAAGTGGTAAAAACTGTTTATACATGAGATCTAGCTTTTTTTTTTTTTTCTCCTCCAGTCTTTTGTCATTTGCAAAACTTCAGTTTTTTTAACATCAGGTAACTGGAAAAATATTAAATATTATGAAGTCTGCAGGAATCAACCAGAAATGTGCTTAAAGTTGATTCCCTGTTTAGTTAAGTCTTAAGACTCATGTTTTAATCTATCATGTTCTTGCATTGCTCTAGCTATAAACCAAAATGTTGTGTAGTGCTAAATCAGGTATCTTACATAAATCTTTTTTTCAT
The DNA here is from genome assembly GCF_947461875.1 of Haliaeetus albicilla. Classification (NCBI taxonomy): domain Eukaryota; kingdom Metazoa; phylum Chordata; class Aves; order Accipitriformes; family Accipitridae; genus Haliaeetus; species Haliaeetus albicilla. The sequence continues at coordinate 15,482,554 of NC_091516.1, forward strand.
TTAACCGTATTACTCTTATGATCCAGATTTTCAACCTAATCCTAAATTAGTTTAAGACTTTTATTCAGTACATCCATGACTGATACTAATTATCTCAATCCTATTTTAATTTTCTTGCCAAGTTCTATATTACAGTTATTTGGATTGTCACCTTTTTTTTTTGTAATGGTGCAGTGTTAGCTTTCTTCTAATCTTCCAATACTTTCCAGCATTTTAAGATTCACTGAAATAAAAATTAATGGTCCTTAGTATGGCTTATTCAACTTCCTAAATTCTTGGGTGTCATTTATCTGATCTGCTGGTTTAAAAATATTTAGCTTTAGTAGATGATGTGTTAACATCTCTCTTTAGATACTGTTGGACTGCAAAGTATTTTCATCATGTGACTACATAATCTAGATATCCTTTAAGAAATGTGGCAAAATATTTATCAAACGTTTTTCTTTCTCCCTATTTCGTGTTCTCACTGATTGTGGCATTTCCAGCTAGTGTGGGTCCAGTAACAAGGTGGAAGTTAAACATTTTTGTTGTTGTTTTTCGAAACAAACTCCTTTCTGTCACCCTTTGTTAAACTACATGGCCTTTCCTACCCCCTGTGTTTATTTGCTTTTCTTATCAATCTCTTACAGTTTATGACTTCAGGGTTTATAGCCACTATTAAGAGAAGTCTTCCATTATGTCATTGGAGCCAGCTCCTTTTAGTTCCCCTCTCTGGCTGTGGTTTAGTGAACAGCTGAGCTGGGTTGATGATGTGTTGCTGCCAAAAAGGGGAGGTCTCATTTTTCTGCTTTTAGGTTGGGAATTCCTGTGCCTGGAGTTTGCCAGACCCCATTGCAAGCTGGTCCAGTTGGCTTAATTCAGCATAAATATTTTCTTCTTTTTTTTTTTCTGGGTTCGATATATGTCTGGTTGGTGAGTTAAGGTCACTCATAAACAGATATGATGCATGCCAGAGCTGGTACAAGGTGTGGTGGGTGAAGATGGAGAGCATGGCCTATGTTTTTTGGCAATACTGAACTGTTCAACTGGCTCATCGTGAAGCTGTAGCCTAAGCCAGTTTGGTTGGTTTTAATTAGTGTAGGCATCTCAATCATAGGATTAGTGCTTTATGAGCATCTAGAAAATCTAAAAGTTGACCTTTTGAAGTACCACCTGCCCATACTATTTGAACATGATTATAAACAACAAATGCAGTCAAGTAACTTGGTTGTCACCAATATTTTGTTGTGCAGTCCAGCCAGGCAGTTTAAGATGAGGTATAATTTATGATTCTTCATTTGGCGACTGCATCAGAGAGTGTTTCATTTATGTTTGTTTCTTTCCACAACCTCTATGCTTCAACCTGCAATTTTGAGCTCACTTTGGGGCACTACAAATGAATTGCCCATGATCTGCTCACAGCCAGCAAGTGTGGGAGCTTCTGCAGAGTTTAGGACCCTCCTAGAGGAAAGCAGCTGCTGTACAAAATTATTAGAGCACAGAATTTCTTAACTCAGGAAAGCAGCAGGCCAAAGGGAGTCTCCAAGCTTAGATATGGCCGACAGCAGATCACTCCAATGCTAACAATATCTCTCTAAGTCAAGGTGTAAGCAAACTGTAAGTAGTTCCAAGATGGTCCTTACCTGCAGCGCTGTGTGTTTCTGATTTAAAAGTACATCTTGACTACAGCAAGGAGGTCTCTTGAATCTCGGTGTAGTGTGCTTTATTCTGGAAGGATGGCACCAGTTTATTCACCACAGAAATACTCCCACATTATTTTTAACATATTCCTCACCTTGACCCAATTGCTACAATTACCATAGCTGGATTAGAGAGATGACAGTGGAGTGCGTACAAGATGCTGAGAGTATTCTCTGTAGAGCCAGTAAAGCCTGGGGAGAACACTGAAAGATGTACCTGATTGATCTAACATTCATTTGAATCATTATTTGCAAATGTGTGGTTAGATCTGGTTGTGTATGTATTGTAAACATAGAATTCATGTGTGTCTTTAACTACAGCTAATGGCAGCAATAACAATAAAAAACCTACCTTGCTGGTAGAGAGGTGAAGAAGGCTTTGCTAAACATTCATGGTAGATATAGAGAGGCAAGTACAGAATGCCTTAAAAAGTCTAAGAGAATAGAAGATCCTTTAACTAAAGGAGAGTGTCTAGAAGAGACTTAACAAGAATTTTAATGCAGTTGGATAACCCATCTTTGGACTGGACAGATGGGTGATGGCAGATATTGTTGTTCACCATGAACACTAACCAAGTTCTTAAAAATATTCTACTGTTTTCTTAATTCCAGAAATAAACAATAGATCACGGGGGTTCGAACGTAGTAGTCGGAAACTCCAAATGTTACCAGTTAACTTTTGCAGGGTTGATGTAGAAATCTGTCTTGTGTTCAAACTGTGTTGTATATGGCACAGTGTGCTGTGAATGCTTTACAGCTTCTGTGAAGAAGACATAGCAGGCTACTGGTGCTGATGGACATAGGAACAAGGTCTTAAGATTTGCTCCAGATGCTAAAATGGCTTGTACACTGCTGCGAATAGTTGAAATAGTGAACATGCCTTCTGGCTACTACTGCTCCTGCTGTGTGTTGGTACAAACACACACTTACCTTTACCAATCACCTGGATAGGAGGTATAGCTGAGTCAATGTTCCCCTGGGCTGGGAATGACTCTTTAAGGGTAAAGCTCAATTTTTGCTTATAAACTGGTGTCAAGGTAACAGTTACCACTATTAGATGCAACATTTTTGAAAGCTTCTTTTCAACTTGTGACAACTGTTGGTTTTTCCTAACCATGGGTAGCATGAAAAGCAGGAGACTGTGCTGTTGCTGCCTACGCAGGTGATGAACTGCTCCCTGAAACACAAATTATGGTTTTACTCTTTTTGACCAAAACCAGGTTATTGTAGGACTGTTTTAAGCTGGATGATTCCTTGGAGGAAAGGCTAGAAGATGTTGTTTGCTAAAAACCTCTGAATTCTAATGTGTGTTTTTGTGTTGTCTCTTGGGGATCAGCTAGCAAAAGTGCTGCCATCTTGAACAATATGGAGAGGTCATAGCTCAGGGAAATGGGGGTAGAGGTTCCCCACCTTTCCCTCTAGGAAACTTGTTGTTGCCTGGAAGCAAAGGCAGATTGCTTGGGTGAACTGTGCTCCCCATGCTCAGTCAGCACTGAGTGCAGTAATGCCAAGTTCTAGCTTATAGCTACATAGACAGTGCAGCGTTCCTTGCAAGGGAAGATATCCTGCATGATCTCCCACAGTAATAAAGATACAACAGTTTTGAGAAGTTTGAGGGTCTCCTCAAATATCCTGCAAAACACCAAGAGAATAGCTGTAATGGCCCATCACCTTTTTTTTTTTATTTATTTTCAACTTCTTTATGGGAAAGTTGTATCAAATATGTCTTCTCCCCCTTAATCTAAAGGGAACACACTGGAGCCTACATTTGTTTTTTCATGTAATTTCCTTATTCTGTCTCCTGTGAGTGTAGTGTTTGCTTTATATTACCTAGAGAAGTTATGCCAAATTAACAGTTTGTCTGAGGATGAGTTTCTTGTTCTAGATGTAGAAGATCCAATTCTTAAATCGAGCAATCATCTTCTGCGTTTTAGACCTTAAATAAAACTAAATTTATTCTGTCTTCTCACTAGAAGTGGACATCCAACCTACTGTTTGTTATCAAGTGACTCAGAACATGGAAATGGGATTTCAGCAGGAGAAAAGCTGCAGCAGCATTTGGCCCGTACATGGGAATAGATTGGTGAGACTTCGGAGAGATGTCAGCTGCAGAGACGGTAGATCACAGACTGCGACACTCCTCCTGTCGTCACATACTCGAGTACTTAGTGTGTGTTGTAAATCTAGGAACTACTCAGAAGCAAGAAGGGACTTGTACACAGAGGCTGAGGGATTCTGGCGGGTGGAGGAGAAACTTGCATTCAAGAATGAGGTCAGGTACTTAGTCAGGGGCTGAAAGTTGTGTCTGTTTGGACTTTGGTCCTCTGTCAAAATCCACAGTCCCGTAAGGCTCCAGAGGAATAGAGTGCAACACAAGTGGAAGGTAAATAACAGGTTTTGAGCTTGGGTTGTTGTGTTTTGTTTTGTTTTTCCCCTTCCTTCCCAAGTTGTATTGGTGCATTTTGCCTGGATGCAATGTCTTATCAGTACTAACACTGGGACAGCTTTAATATTTCTGTATTAGTGATGGCTATTCATATAACCTACCAATGACAGTAGTGGGAAGTGGAAGGGAAGGCTGTGGATATTACATAAGGAGTTTATCTAATTACAAAGCAGGAGGGGACATCTGGAGGGGAGAATCAGCAATTGTTGTAAAAATGGGCTGCTTCATTTAACCCCAATGAAGAAGGAATTAAGTCATTGCTGAACACATTACCATTGCTAACTTTCTGGAGCAGAAAACATGACTTAGGAAATGAGAACTTCAAGAAGACAGATTGGGTGATGCTAAGAGGAAAAGCTGAATCATAATCAGAGTGGTGTAGTTGGCATGATTTATGGTTTGTGATTATTAACCTATTTTTTAAAAAATAAACAAACAGCTGAGTTTTAATAATGGGAAAAAAAAGTTCAGTTACAGAACAAGGCTTTTTAAAAAGTACAGCTGGGACAGTGGCAAACAAAATCATACTTTAGGTTATAATAATTAAAATAACCATCCCACATTTAAAAACAGAAACAATGGATTCCAAAGGAAGTGAAAGCAGCTACAGAAAATGCAGAACTTGAGTATTAAATGTTTAATAAGTAATCCAGAAGAGGCCTCCCATGTTTTTAAGATTATTCTTTAAAGACCATATGCTTTCTATTGATTATTGAATGAACTAAGGGAGAACTTAAAAATCAACATGCCAGTAAACATGGTAGTGTAATAATATGCAGAGTTGAAGATAAACATTAAGTTTTCAATTAAGAGGCCTGGTAATCAGTCCAATCAAGGGCACCACACAGTAAATATGTTATTTGCTGCTTTAGTACCTTGAACTGTTTTTAGCTTACTCTATCCTTGGAGGAATTCCTGAGTTTTTTTCTTGCATGCTCTGAAGTAAAATTGCCCTTTCATGACAACTGAAATGGAAACCAATTATCTAGCAATTCCAAGAAAAAAAGGTACACATATATTAAGATGCCTATCTTAAGCTTCTCAAACACATAGGACCTGAAACGTAATCCTTTTTGGCATGATGCAAGACCTTCCTTTCTAGTTAGATAGCAAAACCCACCACACTTGTAACTCCCATGCTATTCCAGTTGATAATCAAATATCTTAGCTCCTTTAAATACCCTACATAAATATTATTTGGCAGTGGTAGAGGTAGTCAGTTATCCCTGAAAACCTACCTGATCATGTACTTAGATAATCACAAACCTGCTTGAGCGGTATAAATCCAGTTTATAGTAGTTGTGAGTCGTATGTGGGCACTGGCTTACAATAACAAAAGTCAAATGTTAACAGAAGTGCCAGAGCAGTGATCTCTGACACTTTAAGTTCAATGAATGTTAGATGAACTGAGCAGTGTTGTACCCTTTTACATCCCTAACCAGTAACTGAGGATGCTGGTGGAGTAGAAAGGAAATGGCTTGTGAACTCTCCATGCTCACATGTCTGTTCTTTGGCCATTGTTGAAGACAGAATACTGGGCTAGATAGACCATTCAGTCTGACCATTAGGCACTTGCATTCTTCACTCCTGCCTTCCAGCAGAAGATAAGAATCAAGCCCTTGGACTATTGCTTTTCAGCATGACAAGAATGGTACTTACTGCAGTGATATCCATTCAGCTGAGAAAGTCAATTTAATAAGTCATTACTTACAAAACTTATACAGGCTGTGGTATTAGCAGGAAGGAGACAGATTCAAACGCATTCGTGGAGTTTCAACTTTTGTTTCTATGCTCACAGCTTAGAAGGACTATTCTCAGACTGCTGAAGTAGCACTTAAATTGCCTATTTTGTTGGACTGGTGGAACATGAGGAATCAGAATTACTTTAATCTTGCCACTGATTTTTCTCCTGTGCACTCAACAAAGTATAGGCTTATTAAGGAAGTTAGGGAATGTACAGCATTGGATAGCACTATCTATGAGACAGCAGCTCATGTCTACAAAGTCGAGATTTTTTCTGATAAACATATCTGCAGTTTTGCTTAATCTAAGTTATTAATTAATCATATCAATTTAGCAAAGGCATAAGCCATTGTAGACATCTCTGGCATTCCAGTTTAGTAAAGATGCAACTCTTTGCAGAAGTCATCTTTTCACCCACCTTCGCTGTGGTGTTTTTTAAATATATAAAAGAGTTCGTATAGTAACTCTATCCCTTATCACTTAAAAATCAATTAACATTTTTTAAATGTTCAATACAGGCATAGTTTTGTTCTACTGTCTTATTGCTTAGAAGGTCTGTGGGACTAACTGCAAAAGTATAGGCAATATAAATCAGTATTTAAATTATATATTACATGTTTATTATGGGTGCAAATTTCTTTAAAATTTACATTTTATGAAAAATCAGAAGTATTTACAATTTTTGTAAGATAAACTTGTATGCTCTAATTTACAGTCTGACGTAGTAACAATTCATAAAAATTCAGATCCTTTAGAGTTGTGTTTACAAATTAATTTTCTTAGGAGGCAGCTACAACGGATATTGCTGTATACACAAGCAAGAACCAGCTTGCTACATATGGGTTTTTTATCAGATAGCTACATGTACTTTTTACATTGTTTTTGAATTTCTTTACAAAAAGTCTATATAAACTTGTATGGCTTCAAAATTGTAACCTGCACCCAATGCAAATGTATGTATAATCACCTGAATGAAGGCTAGTTTAAAAGTGCTGAAACATAACTACTTCATTTACCTTCAAAATGAAAGTTAATACTTGATTAAAAATAGCAATACAGTTTGGGGTTTTCATTAATAAAATATTGTCATGTTAAACACAGTTTGATTGCAAAGCAGATTACAATTAAGATTCCAGTAAAAAGACGGTACCATATTATGAGTTAGAAATTTACCATTTATAAGATTAGCAAACTAAGAGCCAAATATACTTTTCCAATCAAATCTACAGTATGGTATGTGCTTAGTGCTAACAATGGAACTCCTGTCTGCAAAAGTTTGTAGTATACATTAGAGTTTATGTAGCCTCTACAAAGCTTAATTTCTTGTAAAGTTTCAGCAGTCCAATTCATTACTGGTTTTGTATGAATTAGTTCAAGCACATTTTATTGTTTTAATGGAGAATTTGAAATAGATACTGGTATTCAAAATGGTCATATGAAATTCCCATGTGCAGTTTATTGAATTATTTTGCTCCAATACTTGATTTTGGCATTGAAAAAACACTTGATAATACAAATACATAAAAGATTTCGTAAATTAGTGACTTGCTTTAAAAAACATTACTAGTATGTCACTTCCCTGTGCTTAGGCTGTGGCAAGCAGATTAGATGACAATAAAAATAGTAAAATTGGTGGTTATAGAAAAAATTTAAACTAATAGAAATAGCAGTACTTGTCATCCTGCTGCCATAAAATACCCTTCTAAAATGCTATTCCTCCCAAAGTACTATGTTTACATTCACATCACACAACCCTAAAAGCACTCGAAGTCCAAAGACTTGCAGTCAAAGTGAAGGGAAATGCTGTTTGCTTCTAAAAGTTTGCTTTTACCATATTCAGTGATTTTTCAGGATTCTCATCTTTGGTGACGTTAAAGTTACTATCTCAAAGTTTCCAAGTCCTGCATGATGCATCTTCCCTTTACTACAACTGTATTTATTGCAATTACCCCATGAGGAAGTAATCCAGTATTTTAAACTTCTTTTAAAACAACCTCCAGTTTTTGCAAATCTGCCTTCTACATAAATCCCAGTCAAAGGAATTTTTCGAAAGTTGTGTGTATTATACAAACACTGTGCTTTCTTGATGAAGAGCCAGACTTTGAAAAAGGAAGTGAGGCACATGAATAACAAATTGGATAGGCACAGGCTTTTTAAAAAGGCACAAATGTTATGCAATTCATATAAAAATAAATTAAATCTACAGCATTAATTCAAACAATCACAACGGCCATAAAGTTTACCAACTGCAGAAGTAAATCTCTGCTGTGTTTTGCAATTTTGTAACACATTGCACTTAGGAAAAAACCCCTATATAAACCAACTTACATGTTAATAATATATGATACATGGGCATCAAGTTACATTTCTTTTATACATCTCTAACTGGGCTGGTTTTGTGGCATGAGTGGATAGAAGAACTGCATGAGACTTTGCCTCTGCTTTCTTTAAAAACTGGCAATGAAAGAATCTGAAAAAATAATATTACTTATGGAAAGCTCAAATATTTCTTACTTGCTCTCCTACATTTTTAGGTTTAATGTTTACAGTATAACATACAATTTCATACTTTCATTACAGCTATGGATTACTGTTTTGATTTCATCTATATAAATTTACTAAAATTTCAACAAATTTTCCCAAATATTGCCATTGATCATTTACAGACAGTGTTGAAGTTAACTTCAGTGCTATTATAAAGTAATAAAGTTTGAAAAATGACTTTTAAAAGTGCATTTTCTGCTCTGTAGTTCAGCCTCAAAGTAGGTCAACATTTTGAAAAAATTAATGCATGTTAAAATAGTGTTTGAAAAGTAGAGAGGACAGAGTGAGCTGCTTGCACTCCTTTGATCCAATGACTTTTCACAAGTACGTCAGCAGTCTGCCATATACCGTCCTGCAAGATAAAGGTAGGTTTTTTGCAGTCAGTAGATAAAACAGATTTTGTCACTATTTTCCTGGGAGCAGTTTGAGTAACTATGGAAAAACAAAAAACCTGTGAAACAGTTTTCAGTCATATTTTAATGAAAAGTAAGTATTTATGCATCACTTATTTAACAGTTTCATATTTTATAATTTAACACTGTAAAATATATAATATTAATTTGTATATATAAGCATGTCAGTGTCTTACCAGTGGCAAATCTCTTCTTAAGGAGGGAAAGCCGATAGCCAGTGCCTACAAGCTCTACATCTACTCCTGAAAGGGTGCTTCCTTCACTAATGAATTGCACTGCAAGTGTTGCTGGTTTACTGGGTCCTTCTGAAAGTTCAAATTTTGCCCTGAGGGATCCAGAACCTATAAAAACAACAAAACCGAAAAGCTGGTTGTTTTGCAAGAACAAGACAATCTCCCAAAATTTTTAGTAGTAAGAAGTGAAAGTAACATGGTGACCTTTGAGATCTATTCCTAGCGGCAGTCCTACATAAATTTCCAAAAGAGATGAGAGTAAAAGTCTGTTTTTTACAATAATCTGTTTAAGACAATGACTAGTGAATGATTTAAAGAGAACGATACACATTTCTGCAAGATTATACAGAATGTGTGTATCAGCCTGGTATTCACTTATTACCTGATTGGTTCCTATAATCATCATTTATGTTTGCTGCTCTGTAAGTACTTACTACCACCTAGTACATCAGAATATTTAAATGTTGTCACAATCTGTCTGGATGAATGTACATGAACAAAACCATTGGAAGAAATGCAGCTATACAGTAATGTACCCAGAGGAAAGAAATTTTTATTTTTCCAATAAACACAAGGTCTGATTAAATACTTTTCCCCACAAATTTCAGTTGATTTTTCAGAGACAGTGGTGAAGTGTCATCACTTTGATGCTATTATAAAGCAGTAATAGTTCAAAATTACTTTAAGTACATTTCTGTAGTCAATGCAAGGCATTTAAACACCACCCACCCCCAACATAGTTACTAGTCTCTTTTTCTGGCTCTTAAACAAGACTTTTCTGTTCTTGCAAAATATGCTGGGGAAAAATGAGATTTAAATAATTAGTAATGGAATAATGAAAGTAAAATATTTTTACTTCTTCAAAACAACTTGCTATTCCTAGTTAATAGGAACTGCTAAATGATGAGGAAAGTTAGTAACTGAAATGTTACTGGGGTAGAAGCAGGAATTAATGAATTAAATTGTTTTATGTAATGGCTTGTTCTGGATAAACTTGGCTTAAGGTCCATTTGATTTCTTCAGTAGGTCTGTCATAGCTTGGGTAAATTGGAACTTCTTTCCACTGCAAGTATGGAAACTCCTATATTCAAGTGTTCTGAAAGTTTGGTCTGTGTTTTATCTCTGTCTGCAACTGACAGCTCACATAATGTGTTGGACCATAAAAAAACCCAAACCTTTTTACCACCCTGTACACCAGAATAAAGAAGACTTGAAGACATTTCTCCTAATATTAACAGTGTGCAACTTGTCCCTTTTTTCTGTAAGAAAGACCAGCATAGTATTACTTCCTCTTACCTACTGAATTGTGAGTACTATGTGCTTATACTCAAAGAAAAGGGGAAGAAAGATGGTGCGAAGAGAAGGGAATATAGCAGAAACAGTAGGATATGTGCAAGTCTACTGAACACACACAAGATGCAATCTGTATCACTGCCAGCCCATTTTATGCTGCTCTGCAGGTATACAGTAACTCTCCTTCTGGCTGCATTTGTGTTTTAGTATGATTTTTGATTTTAAAAGAAGCTCCACAGTTTGGAAAAGGGAAAAAAAAGAGGGCTATCCCTGCATAATCGTAATGGAAGACAGATGGCAAAGAACTGTGAGATCAGTGAAGGACAAAGTACACCAGACTACAGCAACAACCTCAGTCAGATGAAATTCTCTCTCATTTTGTTTGAATGATGACCACAACTTTGCAGCCTTTGCAGGAATCGAAGTCTTCCCTTTCCCAGCTTGTGGCTATACTTACAAGCCATACTTACAAGCAAATCTGTGCTTTCATAATGCCCTTCACGAAATTCTTAACAGGGCTAAAAGCCTTTCCTTTATACCACGAGTTCATTTCTCCACAGAGGCTCTGAGGATGAGATGCTTCCCTTTGTGTCCTGTTTCTCTGCTTCAGAAAAACACTGCACCTGCAGAGGCTACAAGGGCTGTGCCATCAACTACACCTCATGGAAAGGTAGCTGGGCAGAGGACAGCTATTGGTACCTTACAAAATGCTATATAAATTACCACTCTGAGCAGATGTGCGTAGATCCATTTTCTTCCTGGAGTTGTATATGGTCAAAACAAAGACCCTCAAAATGTTCTTCAAGAATCATCTATTGTTGAGTCTATCTCAGCACAGGACTTTTGGATGTTTTTTTTTTTCTTCCCCCAAGTTCTTCCACTTACCTCTTTCTACTTTATTTCAGTTGTCAGTGTGTGGGAAGACACAGATATTAAACACATTTTCCTTTGAATAACTGCTCATTTCCAAATAGCATTGATGTAATAATTTCTTACCCAGTCTAAACTATTTTAGAGCTACTAACTGCTTTCAGGGGGCTTCACTATTTTTCCTTTTATAGGTAATTAATAAATTTATATTTTGACATCTCACTGTTAATGGAATCTCTCAGGAGGAAATTAATTGAGAAGAAGGTGAACTGGTCAACAGGATACAGCATGAGAAGATGTGTAAGCAGGCATGAGGGCATAGAGGCTAAAATGATTACCTTTTTACTGTTAAAATTTTTCTGTACAAGAAGACAAAACAAAAGAGTTCAACTTGCCTCCATTCTCAGACTTCTCCGAAATGCTAGATATTTTCCAATATGCTTTCATCTGGTCTGCATTCCTGTAAGGGAATGGTAGGTTAGTTATAAGCACCTGTTTTAGCATATTATTTCCCTAGCTTTACACTAGTACGTTACAGACATCTCTAAACAGAGATTTATAAAAATACTTGATCGTTTTAAGGTAAGTTTGTGGAAAACCATACAAAGCAAACAGGAAAAGAGAAGGGTGTGTCTGCATTGCCGCAGAGCAGCGGAGCTCAGAAGCACACACCACTTTTTTATACAGTTAACACTGTTCTGTGCCCTGGCTACAGCTCCACAACTCAAACCCCTTTGTAGTCTCAAAGGGTACAGACAGGCCAATACCCCTGGAGCAGTTTGAAAGCTATGTCTTTGTGCGCCATGATGATGGTATGAGGGGGAGCAATGTTGTTTGCTCTCCCCTATGTAAGACTCGTGGCAGCATAGATTTTATTCCATTTCTGTTCTAGTAGAACTAGTTGGTGTAAGTGGCATAGGGTTTAAGCTAACTTCTGACACTTTAAAGGGGCAGAAAAGGGCACCAAGCACCAAAGCCTCTAAGCTGACAGGGCATTTTATCTCCTGGAGCACTTTGCAGCAGTTCCATCAAAGGAAAGTCAACAACATAAAGCTGTGAGCAGCATGAAGTGCTGATAGATTTGAAATTGCTTTTGGCATTGGTGTAGCTGGAGTGAAATGCTCACACAAGTAGCACAGATAGTAGCGGTTACTTGCAGGAGGTCACGTTATAAAACATTTCTGTTTAAAAAAACAAGACCCCACCACCCGATCCACTAGACCAAACAGGTAGCACACCACAAATACTAGAGCTGCCTGGGAGATGACCTTTTTTTTGTTGTTTGTTTTGGTCAGCTTTCCAGGCTCAAAATTCTGGCCCTGGGTAGTTGCCTACGTGAAAGAGAGAGAATCCGGGCTCAAGTCCCTTAATCTGATGAACCTGTAATGAAACGGTCACTAAGATTTAAGTCTTCCTAGCTAACACTAGGTGTTCTGGGTGGGCATTCCTGCTCTCACTCAGGCTTCGTTACAGAGGGGTTTATGGAGGAAGCCTGGGCAGGGAGACTGGCTTCACCAGAGGTTCTAGTCATGTTGTTCAGGCAGGGTAGTGAACCTGCCCTTGGCTCAGAATAAGCTTAAGGTCATTTGGTGAAAAGTATTGCTTCCCTGAAATACCAAGTCAAGAAAAACTCAGTCTTGCTGGGATTTTTTCCACTTCAAATGATACTGTATTACTACTTTGTCCAATTAACACATTTAAATGTATTGCCTCCAGAAACATCAGAACTTATCTGATAAATGGATCAGGTTTATTTTAATTCTGACCCTTGCTTTAGAAGGTAAACTGATCTATAAGTAACAAGGTTAACAAAGCCTGACTTCCTTCAACTTGGGATTGTTTGCCCTCTTTGCGTTAAAAAGACCCTCTTGGAAATAAACAGTCCAGGAATTAATGTTACAGCTCGGCAAGTACCTAGTGCTGCCAAACCACAGGCGCAGTGGTTGAATTCTGCTCACCTTTTGCTCCAGGGATATACTGCTCTGTCTAGTCCCACTACCTTCTGCTTGTTTTCACAAACTTGTAGAAATATAACGACCTGAGACCTGTGTCTCACTTTCAAGTGCTACAGTAAATGGAGGCTTAGAAGGTGGTGGCAGGTAGCTGCTAGTCAGATAATAATCTGCATGATGCTTGAATTGTGAGACAATGTTACATGGCTTCTGAAGAGCTCCTCAGTTACTGAGGTTTGTTTTAAAACCATTTCAATTAGAAGATAATTTTTGAGCTAGAACAATCAAGAAATCTTTTTAAGAACTGCATTTCTTCTACTCTCTCTAATATAATCCACAGATACAGATATATTTATACACACACACAAAATGTTATTTAACTATTAAGAGATTTTGGTTTCAAATTACTGTATTAAAAATGTCTATCCTGTCTATTGGCCAAAAGAAAGCAAACATTGGAAATCTCATAAAGGCTTGTATTATTACATGGTTGGAATGCGTGCATATTGTCTCATTTTAGTTTATGTGAATTGGCTGCACATGACCTGTTTCGGACCAGAAAATATCCTAAACATCTGATACTACACAGTTTATGAAGACAAAAAAAATTAGCTGTTTCTTCCAGTGAAATTTTTCAGGCTGTCTGTGACACTAATGAATACACTGAAATTAATCTGAAATAATAAAAAGAAAATGATTAATATTACCATTTTGCAGGTGGAAGTGATTGCATGTTTGTTACTCCTCCATCTACTGGTACCACAACCTGGACATTAGACAGCATACTAGGCACATTCATAGACTCTGGATTGTACTTATAATCCACTCTCACATCAGTAGTGCTAGCATTACATTTCCAGTAAGTTGCAAGATTCAAGGGAGTGGACTGGATGCCATTTGAAGATACCTATAAAAGAATAAACCATGGAAAGCAGCTTAATTCAAATACTCCCCGTTTGGGCAGAACTGGGGAATGATGGTAACAAATACAACTCCAAATCCTGACAAAAGATCAAGAGAACAATTGACCTCTGAGTCCTTAATTGCAGAATTCTGAAGACTGTTGCAGCCTAAAATAATTCCTGTTTGTTTAATTTTAAATTTAAATAATTAAAGAAGTTTAAACTCCCTCTGGCCCATGAGGTTCCTTCCTGTTCTGGCTTTTATAAGGCAAAATAGTTTTGTTTTACTCTTGTGTTCTGCCTCACACCAGAAGCATGCTTGCAGCAAAATGACTTCATCCTTAGCAGTTGTGTGCTATACCAATTCAGCTGCCCCAGCAGCAGAGGGCAATACCTGTCATTATGGGACAGGCAGCCAGCAAAACAGTTCTTGCCTACTCAAAGCATTATTTTCGTGCTGCAGGAGGTTTGGACTCTGCTTCTGTAGCTGAGCTTGTGCTACTGCCCTGCTGCATCTCTACCACCTTCCTAGTCTATCTGAGGAATCTTCTATGTCCTGGTGTGCCCTCTCGCCTTTCCCTGGCAGCCCAGAACCTTTTCTATCAGCCAGGCCTTCCACATGCCAATGCCTCAATTTTCCCCAACAGTAGAGATCTTAAATAGATATCATTCTTCCACAGTACTCATTCTGCAATTCAAAGAAATGTTTTGTTCCATCTTTCTCAGCAATTCTGTGTGCCTAACATGCTTTTTATAGATTCAGTACGCCAAGATTTTAAACTATATTGGTAGGATGTGGAAACTACAATGGTATTACTAGCTAGACTGACAGGCTATTTTGTTTTTTGATGTAGACAGTTTTCTCAGACGTTCAAACACTTCAATGCAGGCCTAGCAAATATCTGTTCTCCCTTTGATGTGAGTCTGTCTGTCTTGAATTTTCGTGAAGATTTTTTATTGACAGCCAGAACATCTCCTCACAGATTCACAGAATAGTTGAGGTTGGAAGGGACCTCTGGAGGTCGTCTGGTCCAACCTCCCTGCTCAAGCAGGGCCACCTTGAGCCAGCTGCCCAGGACCACATCGAGACAGCTTTTGAATATCTCGGAGACTCCACAACCCCTCTGGGCAACCTGTTCCACTGCTTGGTCACCCTCACAGGAAAAGTGTTTCCTGATGTTCAGAAGGAACCTCCTGTGTTTCTGTTTGTGCCCATTGCTTCTGGTTCTGTCACTGGGCACCACTGGAAAGAGCCTGGCTCTGTCTCCTATCTACCCTCCCTTCAGGTATTTATATACATTGATGAGATCCCCCATAAGCAGTCTCTTCTCCAGGCTGAACAGTTCCAGCTCTCTCGGCCTTTCCTCACGGGAGAGAAGCTCCAGTCCCTTCATCGTCTTTGTGGCCCTTGGCTGGACTCCCTCCAGTATGTCCGTGTCTCTCTTGCAATAGACAACCCAGAATTGGACACAACACTCCAGGTGTAGCCTCACCAGTGCTCAGTAAAGGGGAAGGATCACCTCCCTTACCTACTAGCAATACTTTGCCTAATGCAGCCCAGGAGACCATTTGCTGCCTTTGCAGCAAGGGCATATTGTTGGCTCATGTTCAACATGGGTGTCCCCCAGGACCCCCAGGTCCTTTCCTGCCAAGCTGATTTCCAGCTGGGTGGCCTCCAGCATTGTTATATCAGTGCACGGGGTTGTTCCTCTCCAGGTGCACTTCTTCTTGTTGAACTTCATGGGGTTCCTGTCACCCCATTTCTCCAGCCAGTTGAGATCCCTCTGGAGGGCACAATGACCCTCTGGTGTATCCAGAGGGTCCTCCTAGTTCAGTGTCATCAGCAAGCTTGCTGAGGGTACACTCTACCCCACTATCCAGATCATTAATGAACCTGTTAAACAGGACTGCAAACTTAGTATTGATCCCTGGGGTATACTGCTAGTTACTGGCCTCCAACTAGATTAACCGTTCAGCCAGTTTTCAATCCACCTCAGTGTCTGCTCATCCAGCCTATAATTCACCAGCTTCTATATGAGGATGCTGTGGGAGACAGTGTGAAAAGCCTTCCTGAAATACGTATAATAATAATAAAATAATAAATAATCCTGAATAAGTAGACAATATCCACTGCTCTACCCTCATCCACCAGGGCAGTCATTTCATCATAGAAGTTTATCAAATTGGTCAAGCATGACTTTCCCTTGGTAAATCCATGCTGGCTAGTCCTGATGTGTGCCTGCAAATGGCTTCCAGGATGACAAGTTCCTTTATATTGTGAGAGGTCTGAATGTCATATGTTCTCATATATTACAATTCATCAGCTACAGCACCCCAAACTGATGCAATTATAAAATCAAAACCAGTACAACTACAAACTCAAACAACCCCCCACCAAATCCCCTAAATTCAAGGAAAATTTGATTTTGCTCACACATACCTAAAGAAGCAGTGTTTGAAGTTTGTACACATGAATTGGAGTGACATGTGAGCAAGCTGAAACTGGTCATGAATCCAAGGGAATGACATGAAGCATAGCAGGAATGCACTAAGCTTACGCATTGTAAACAGTGACATACCCAGAATTGGTCTAGATGAGGGATGACAGTTTGTCTGCATGCTAGCAGACAAAGAACAATTCTTTTAATTTCTGTGTAGATATCAAGTCTGCCAGAGTTCCTTAAAAAATTCCAAGCGGAAAGAAGTGTTTACCTGATACTTTAAAACATCTACATTGTAATAGGATGCAGATGGATTCTGCTCTGATAATTTCTTGAGGTAGACAGTTATAGCTTGCATGTTCATCCAAAAATCCCTAGTACTGGAGTCACTTTGTGATTGATCACTACAAACAAAAAGAAAGGTAGGAGTCAGAAGGCAACACTGAATTTTATTATTTTGGATGTCTAAAAATTAAGATTAGATCTTTCCAGTTCTTCACTATTTCAAGCAAGAATTTTTTCTAATGCTTTATAACACACAATCAAGACAAATTAACTCCTTGTTGTATCTGGTAAAAAGTCTCCTTCCAGGTTGTGGGGCAGTGAGTTTTCTCCACTGATGATCTCCATCACAAGATGGAGTTAATGCTGAATTTGGATTTTACATTTAATAAAATACAATTTTAATACAATTAGATGCTGTGAGGATGTGTGGGAGGTGGGGATGAAAGTGGTATTTCAAAATGAACATTATCCAATTTGGTATAAAACCTAAAATGATAATTAGCTTGGGTTATGACATAGATTCACTAATGCACTGAATTAAGCTTTGTGCTGTATTTGTTACCATACTTTCATATAGTTGTAGAGAGTGTAAGATTTCAAATTTTTTTCAGTTAAAAGTGATTTTCAAATTATTATAAACAATTGTTTCTGAGATACTTATAGTTGCATTTCACCTTAGTAACAATTTATTATATCACTTCAATATGTAGACAAGAGTGCGCATGACTGCAGAAGCAAAATCCTGTTTGGGAGCTACTGGAGCATGGTGTTCTGCTGATGAAGAATATTTTCAGCTCTGGTTGCATCAGGTTTATTTTGAATAAGGATGAAGGTTTTAAGAAAACTGACTCAAAACCAAAATTCAAATCACTTCAGAATCAAAGACCTCCTCTGAATGTCTGTGGATGCAGTGTAGAACTGCATCCATCCCTAAGAAGGAGTGCAGAGTGTGTGGGCAGATTGAAAGCTGACAGTAAATATGACTGCAATGGGTTGAATGTCCTAGAACAGTGACTTACATACCAGTAGTCTGTCCAATTTACTTAGAATTTTGTTCTCAATACTATTGTGATTAATGAAATTTCCATTTTCAGTAAAATATATAAACACTTACTTATCACTACAGAGATCTTCCACAATTTAAATAAATGAAACCAGTAGTAAAATCTTTCTGCTGCTCCACAACCAAGTGCAATTCAAATCAGAAATTCTGACATCACCACAAATATCACTCTCATTAAAAACTTCAATCTCAGTAAAATACCAAGCAAATGATACCCTTTGTAGTATATGATGAAAAGTCAAGTTATTACTATATGGGTTTAAATTCGTAAATATCTGTTACATGCATCTTTTCCAATTAGAGGTGAAGTGTTACAGCACTCAGACAAGAATACTACAAGAATACATTTTCACTTTTTTGCAAAACATACTTTTTCAGTATAATTCACTTGGTCAGATAAAGCTCTGCTAACATTTCAGTTATAAACTGTCATGTCAAAAAGAGATTAATTTTGTATGAATCATTCATTACATTAAGTATGAATGATCAAAATGAAATTAAATACAAAAGAATGGATGCATATATTTGATTCTTTATTTCAGTAATTTAAAAAATGTAGCATCTAAAAGCATTTAACTTGTTTTCAAATTATTTCTCCAATAAATGAAATAGAAACTGCTCAGCTGAAACAGATCTCTGCTAAATAATTACAGCTTTTATTATTTTTTTTTTAAAGATCTCCAAGTGCTG
Organism: Haliaeetus albicilla; assembly: GCF_947461875.1. Classification (NCBI taxonomy): domain Eukaryota; kingdom Metazoa; phylum Chordata; class Aves; order Accipitriformes; family Accipitridae; genus Haliaeetus; species Haliaeetus albicilla. Next base: position 15,501,108 of record NC_091516.1, read on the forward strand.
TGATTTCAATGATTATCCTACAATCAGCAGGCTTTTCTTCTAAGAATTCTCCCAAGCATGCTGCTAAACACCTGAGAGATACAGTTATGTAATGGATCTGATCTACTGTAGAAATGATACAGCTTAAAAATATGCTGGTAAGTGACAAATGAGATCAGGTGTAGCTTCTACTTCTTGTTTTCCATTTAAGGCTACTGTTTCATCATTTAATCTTACCATTGTTACTACTGTATAAAGAAATAATTTATAAAATGCACGTAAAAACACAGCTACATTTACAAACTATTTTTTATGGTTCCTGTTATACCCAGCCCAAGTTTCAAGTCCAGTAATCACTGAGATTTTTAATGGTGGCAGTGGAGAACTAAGCTCAACAAGATTAGTTCAGGAAATTAAATTATGTATAAGCAAATCAACAAGACTGTAGAGAATTCTGATGTACATATACAACAACTCACACTTTACAAATCATGTAATTTACTACTATGTTAAAAAAAACCCGCAAAACCTGTATACAAGTTGTGCATTTGGAAGAATCTGCTCTAGTTTGCTTGTGTTTTTCACTCTGAAGCAGAGCACAGCTGGAGATGGGTTGCTGGTGAAGACTTTAATAATCCCACTTGGGAATGATACTGTCATATCACCAGTAATCTTCACAATACATCTAGAAGAGAATGAAAACATCAGTTTCATTGCAACTCATTAACTGCCTAGTTTTAGTACTAATACTAATACTAATTTTAAAGCAATCACTTTCACAATCTGATGAACTGAATTAAAAACAGAAAATCAATTTCAAATGAGGGTAATGTGACAATGTACTGCCACTTTCAACTTGGAAGTCAGGTGAAATAAGTAAAGAAAAAAAGTTTAGCTGGTTAAGCATACAGTAGTCTTGGTGGATATTTTTTAGGCTTTGAAAACATGGCACAACTATGCTTAGGCCAAGGCCTAAGTAGGATAGCAAGGGATGTGACAGAGGGAATGAGGTGCTTTTACTTGCCCAATTTTACACGTAGCACCTATCTGACTATGATAAAAACCCTTCTCATTTTCAGTGTTCTCATTGAACACATTTTTATAAAGCAGGGATATATGAGCTCCTAGCAGGATGCAGGCCAATAGAGAGCAATAAACCACTGTTGCCACTTATACCAGGGAAAAAAACCTCCTTTGAATCCCCGTTCTAACATATATACATTTTCCCCCCAAATATTAAAAGTAAAACCAGTGTGTTTTCTTATTGTAACTTATTACATTCAAAACAATTCACTATTTAACTAACTTTGTGGGATCTGCTCCTTTAAAGTACGCGTTAACAGATTCAGTAAGGGCTACTGCAACAGGCAAGGTGTCCTGGTTTCCAAGGCTGACAGGGCTGGGACCACGTGAAACACCTAGAATACATACAGTGTATAGGTTTAATTTTCAAAAAGCTTAGCAACAGATTTCAGAATGGTTGACTACATCTGTAATTTTCACAAGAGGTTACTACCATCAAGGTCACAGTAGCATCTGAAGTATTACCTGAAAAGTGTGTAGAAAAATATAAACATAGTACAGCACCACTGTACCATTGAAACACTGCTTAGCAGCCTAAGAAAACAGGACTACAGTATGACATTATGTAAATGGACAGACACAAGGAAATACATGTGAGACAGAGAAACACTGCATTAAAATGGCTACTGATGAAAGTGAAGTCAACAGATCCAAAGGAAATTAGATATTGACTAGAATACTTAAAAAAAAAAAAAAATCCCTACTGTATGCTTATTGTATAGAAAAAGGTATGATAAAATGGTCATGGAAATGCAAAGAATTAATTTACAGTATGCATGAACTTAAATGCAAATACATTAATATTACCACACATAAGTGAACAGTTGAATATTCTTTTACCTATTTCAGCCAACAAAGATTACAATTCCCAAGCAGAAATTTTTGGAGAATCCTTCACAGATGCCTGTGCCAACACAACACAGTTCCAATGCATAGCTATAAAAATCAACTCAGACTTCATGCTAAGGCTTTTTGAAATGTGTGTGTACAACTGACAAAACCAGTTGTCATGGGATTTTACTTTTCACCAATTTTCTATATGTGTACTGAATATAGAAGATAATACTGGAAGGTCTGTCTTTTTATTAGTGCAGTAGTGTAGTGGAGAGCATCTTACTAACTTTTTGTGCCACTGCTGAAGTGGCCTGTATCACATAATATTATCCATCACAAAGGAGACACAATCTTTCTCGTTTCATGAGCAAGTAAGACATTTTTCTTTCATATCATAAAGTAGAAACAAAATACTTCCATATAATATTGCTCATGGCAAACATCCTATTTGCTCTAAAACAGTGGCTGTGCCTTCTGAGGTTTTTCAGAGTAAAAAAGGAAGTTGTGACCTTGTTCTTCACAGAAGGTCTAACATGAGATACTAGACCTTAAATTCAGAGATAAGTGAAAGAAGTAGTAACAACAATAGAGTAAAAGACAGGTGTTGGTCTAATTCTACTACCTCACACCTCACCCTCACTCTCCATCATGATTTCTTGCCTAAGGTAGTAAAATGTTCAGAATACTTCTCAGCACCATGAAAAAAATCTCACTGCAACATTTAGGCCTCCTTAGATCAAAAATTATACTCTAGTCAGCAGTGTTCAAAAATTCTTAGATGAACGAAATATTATGACACTGGCTGCAAAACTCTAAGTTATTTACTTTTTTTAATATGAACAATAAGTTGGTTTTATTTATTCTTTCAGACAACACATGGGCCATGTTTCTAAAATTTTTCTTCTCTCACTGAAAACTACCAGCAAAAGCTGTGATTCTCAGTAGTCTCAGGAATCCAGAAAGCATGACTTCAAGAAGCAAATGTGCAGTAAAATAATGAGTTAACAACAGCCAGAATTCTGTTTGGTGAAATATTGAACTCCAGAAGTATTCTCCACTAAAGCCAAAATATGCACTCAATGGATGTGGCACTATGTTTGCTGGGGTGTTTTACTGTCTTTTTCCCCAATTTACTAAGGAACAAGAAACAATTGCAAAGCAGATAGGAGGTGATTACCCTGCATTAATTATACCAGATTGTTTACAGACGTATACATTCTTTTAAATTCTTTTACTTATAATGGCCTTCTGTATATTTTTATATTGATATTTGAAAATTATACAGAGTAATGCAAATATATAAATGATATTCCTATCAGTAAAAGACAAATACTGAATTTTTGTCTGAAGAGTGAAATTTATCAGGAATAACACCACTATTTTTACTTTTTGGGGGGAACACTAAAGCAAATATATATATATCTCTATATCTATCTATATACATTTCTGACATGTATTTAAGGGACTACAAATGAGATAGTTTCTCTCTTACTTGCTCTGCCCCCACTGTTCATCACCTTTTGATTCATAAAAATCTATGCGTTCTCCTAAAAACCAATAAATTGAAACAAGTGTAACCACATAACCTAAGTCTGGAAGTCATTGTTTTGTTGCCTTGCTGCTGAAAATACAATGCAATGCAGTGATATCCAGCTTCAGGGTCTTCCACGCCTGCTGCAAGCTCTCAGATGGATGGGGCATCACAGAGCTGCGCCAAGGTGGTCTAGCTGCATTGCAGGCTGCAGCCCAGCTCAAGGCTCCAGTTCTAGCACCTTCGGCAGTAACAGCAAAGCTGGCTTTGAAACCCTGCCACGTGCCTCAGCCCCAACCACCATTAACAGCCCCTGAGCTGTGCTGACACAAGAGCTAGTGACACAACCATGCAAACAGGTACATTGACACACTCAAGGAGGTTGCCAAACTGCAGAATAAAAGACTGCATCATTGGTCATAAAAAGGGCAAATAAATAAACCTGATCAAATGGTTTTAGTTCTGTTTAGAAACAAAGATTCAGACAATTTTAATATTGGCTAAACAGCTGTCATGAAAATAAAATTTAGTTTTTAAAAAATATTACCTTTATTATGTGTATCTTCAAAGATTTGTATTATAGAGAGAGACATTTTTACCTACTTGTCTTACGAGAATAAGGATTGTCAAAGTAAAAATGTATTCACTTCACTTGAAAGAAAATAGCAAAGACAAACTGAAGAAGCAAGACCAAGTTTCAGGTTGGTTGGGGTGAGAAAGGTAGAGACAGAAGATTACGTTATATAAAAGTGGTTATATCAAGTTGTGGTGATTTCAGCAACATATAACTTGTTAAGTAGTTGAGCTTCCGAGCTACTTGTATCTGCCAGGTACCAGAAATAGCTGGAGAAACTTGTTTCAAAAGAAATACAATTTTATTAGGTGTAGTGTATTAGGATGATTAGCTGACATGTAAATCTGCTTTAAGTACAATACCTGGTGGTGTCTCACAAAGCTTTTCAATTGTAGGAAGATTTCCAATCAAAAGATCATCCTCTATTACATTTAAATGAAACAAAACATTGCAAGAGAACAAAATATTTCAAGCAAAACCAGATGTTAAATAATTAAGATATGTAAAAATAATTTGCAAATTAAAATAACGCTAAAGCATAAAAGAAACATTCAATTATGCATGCTTTAAAGTTCACTTGGAAAAAGATAATTAGAGTCAACTCTCCATTATTCAGAACAAATGGAGTAAGGGAAACACTGGACTGTGCAAAAGTCAAAAGAATACAGACAGCAGTGCAGAGTATATCCTCATGCCTCAAAGTCATTCAGCCATCTGCACTGTCCTTCCCAGCCTTCCAGGACTATTTAATTCATACAGTCAGTGCATATGGAACTGACCTTGTTTATTTTTGCTAGGCCAGGTTAATGACCATGTCAAACCTCGGTGTCAGCACACACCTCCTTACCTCTGCCCTCACCTCACGATCTCACTCTGTCACTGTCTCCAACAACACACACACTCAGAGCTGGGGCTATTGATGCTGCTGCCACCAACTTTTGGTTCCTTGGCACCAGTGCTGAGGCCTAAGGATGTGAGCCTGGATGGACTTTGGCAACCAAAATATCAGTTATCTTTCTGTAATGCTTCTCAGCATTTGGGAAACTGGTGGACACTGAACTGTAGCGGCTAAGGCTGGGCAGACCTTACTAGCTTTGATCCTGCACAGGGTTGAAACAGCTCCACTGCTTTCAGTGCAGGACTGCCCCTAGAACCTGTGCAGATGCTATCCTGAGCTGCTGAGCCTGGGTGATGAATCCTTGGCATCAGTAACATTCACAGATAACTGAGTGTTAACTCAAGAATCTGATTTAACTTGGGACTAAAGTGCTAACAGTGTTCAGGAATGAAATACTTCAGTTGTGCTAAAGAAAGAAGTTAAAGTGTCTTAAAAAAATGCAAACAAACAAAAAAACCCCTAATAAGTTTCCTTTCCATTTTTTATAACCAAATATCAAAACTGAAGGACTTCCCTTTAAAAACATAAGAAAACCTTCTGAAATTAGTGGCAACACATGAAGACTAATTTGCTTTTCATCTTCATCTTTTTTGTTTGTTTGTTTTGCTTATACTAAACACCTCTGTTTAGCTTATATACTTCACAAACTTGAAGAAAAAGGTGCATTAGTTTCATTTTTTTGAAAATTGCTATTAGAGGATAACAAACAAAATAAAAAGAACATAGAAGAACTCAATTTTGTGAACATTTATATTCATTCAAATTTATTAGTATCCACAAATATTTCTGCACCTATACAATAACATCTTCTGAACAAATAGATGACAGCATGTTGTGCTTGATGACTGGATATACAAGCATAACAAATAAGAATTCATAGAATATTAATTTTGAAAAATATTTCTCTAAAGAACATGCCATAATTGGATCTATGGTCTAATCTAATTAAATCCACTGCCCTGTCTCTCAGTGTCATTTAGAAGCAGGTATTGCAAAGGATGCTTGAAGTACCTAGACTGGACTCACATATGGAGCAACTAACTCCAATGAATGGTTTTCCTAACAGGTGGAACCTAGTGGCAGAATAACGCTATTTCTAAAATAAGTTAAAATGCTTAATTTAACTTACCAACTGTAGGCGTGTTTGCTGCACTGAGGGAAGCAGAAGAGGATATTGAGGAAATGCTCTCTGCACGTGCCAAGGGAGCTGCAGGAGGTGGACTTGAGTTGGAGGTCAACGGAGGGCTGAATGGCCTAGGCTGAACAAAAGAGATTACAAGAGTATTACACAAAGTGGTTTTAAAGAGATGAAAAAAAGACTATAAGTAGAAGAGTTCTTCATTTCATGCCACAATCAATTTCATAGTGTTTCTCAACATAGTTCCTTTAATGCTTTATCTACCCTAGTTTTTAGTATAAAACAGAGAACCCACATTTTCCATTGGAATCAATTCCATTATTTCATAGGTTATCATGATTAATTTTTTGCCTGGGTAGTTAAGTCTAATATATTTGATTATGTAGCAGCCTGTCAATAATTGTGTTACAACACAGTAGCAGAACCTAAGCCTACAGCCTTGTGTATGTGTGCAGCAAATGTGGATTTACAGAGCTAAAGGAGAGCTACTAACAAAGTGGAAGCGAGTCCAGCAGAGGGCAACTAAAATAGTTGGGTCTGGAGTACAAGAGAGAGGTACAGGCTGGAGGACCTGGGTTTGTTCAGCCTGGAGAACAGAAGCCTAAGGAGCAGTCTTTTACCAGCTGAAAGGGGGTATAAAGAAGGCAGAGTCAGGCTCTTCTCAAAGGTGCAAGAGCTACAGCAAAGAAAATTTCAGCTGAAATTAGGGAAAAAATTCTGTCTTATAACTTGTGGGACAGGTTGCCCAAAGAGACTGAAGATCTCCCTTTCTGGACATTTTCAAAACTCAGCATGTCCCTGAGCAACCCGATGCAATTTTGAAGATGGCCCTTCTTTGAGCAGGAGGTTGGCCTAGAGATCTTCAAAAATCCCTTCCATCCTAAATCTCTGGATGGTTTGATGATTCACTTAACTGTTAAGGTTAAGTAATAATCATTTTGGGATTAACCTATCTAAGAGGTACTGGAACACCTGAGGCATCTATTTTGGCTGGGTAACTGTTTTTTTGTTTTGTTTTTTTTTGTTTGGTTGGTTGGTTTTGGGATTTTTTTGTTTTGTTTTGTTTTAATTTCGGTTCGATCATGCTTGTTGCTGTGTATGTGGTTTTTATACAGACTATGGGAATTGTAAAAGGAGTTGATATATAATGAAGATAACTGTCAATCTTCCAGTTGTACCCAGATAATAGCTAATTTCTAAAACAACAGTATAAAATGAATATAGCTTTGTGCAGAATCATACTTTATAGCAGAACAGTACCAGCTGAATTCTTCTTTTTAATTATGATGACATGAAGAACAGATTCCTTGGTCTAAGAGCAATTACTACAATTTTATATTGGAATAAGAAAAGAATCTCAAAATGAACCCTATTTTGACCTTATAGAAATGCAAAACAGTTTAAAAATGTTTCAGTTTTGTCAAAGCATAAGACCAGAATTTTGTCCGTAACAAGAATATAGTGAAAATATCTTGCTGCTTTGAAAGACAGCAAGAGGATCTTACCATGGTAACATTTTTCCAAGTCAGTAAGTCAAATGAAACCCAAAGAATCCTAATATTCACAGAGGAGATTAAGCGTGGCTTGGTCTGATACGCTGTCTGGGTATTTGCATTCTTTGCCACATTCCTTATCGGCAGGTGGACCTACTGCAGGCAGTGAGCAGAGATGCAGGCAGTGTGCAACCTCTCACTATCCTGATGGGCAGCTGCTGCAATCTGCCACCTCCCTTCTCCACCAACCAGCGCCAAGGGCAGAGAGAAGTCACAGCAGGGCTACTTGTGTCAACACATGACTGATAAAGATCTGCTTAATACCATTCATTCCCCAAAGCTTTGGTGATATCCCTGAATCAATGGAGCTTTGTTAATAACTTCAGTAATATTTTACATTTTGAAAACTTCAATCTCATACACATGCTATCCTTTCATTATCAAATTATTGATTTGTTCAATTAAAAACATTCAGCCGATGCAAAAATTATGTTTTGGACCTCAGTAGTTCTATTAAGAATTATTTTGTTATAGTAATATAGTTATGAACAACTTCCATGCCTATCTGGCAATGGTGAAAATTTGCTTATATGATTCTTTGAACATCAGCTGGAAAGTAACTCCACTGTAACAATATAAATGAATGGTGTATCTGAAATCAAGTTACAATGGAGAATTAAAAAAAAACAGTCAATACATACTATTTCATTAATCCCACTAAGTTTCCCAGTAGACAGTTTTGGTCTTGAAGCAGGCCTTGGAGGGGGTACAATGGTGCTTACAGAAAGAGGAGTTGTGGGCCTTGCTGAAAGAAAGCAAATTTAAGGAAATAAATTTTAGAAAGGTCACACTGAACATAAATATGTACTCACTTGAATAGAATAACTGCAAGTTATGTTTCTATTAGAAGTTCCTATTTTAGAAGATCCATTTTGTAAGATTTACCACTAATCATAAATGCTTTTAAAATAGGGCCATGTGATACCCTGAAAAGTGACTCTAAAAATGGCATCATGGGCTTTCTCCTTTTTTTTTTTTTTACACCAAATTTTGCCCACTGAAATCCCATTGACTTCAATAAATATACAGCAGCATAACAGGTAAATTACTTTGTTGATTGTAAGAACACACTAAGTCCTTATTATCTCTTAGCCAAGCTATCAGAAGTAAAAAGCAGTTAAAAAAATAGTGCCCCCATGTCCTTCTAAACCTAACAGAAATAACTAACAGATGGTAGCAGCAGTACAAAGATGCTACATTTACAAAGTCACTTTTCTGAATAGAATGAATAGAACTGTATTTTAAAATAAATGTTAGATGCCATCCAATGAGTACACCAGATCTAAAATTAACCTCAAAATAGACTGAAATCCTAATATATGACTATGTTGTTACAGTACATCCTATTATCTCCCTCAAATTATTCTGGATGGTTCTTTTTTAATTAAATCAGCTAATGTTATTTAAAATGCAACTTTTAAGTATTAAGTTTTCTCAGGCATTCAGCATAAGTCTGCTGCGGTCAAAGTACAGGAGTTTCATCAGTGACTTGGGAAGAAAAAAACTAGGCTAATACCAACCACATCCATCTTAGGAGCTGCAAACTCAAATGTCCCCAGATAAATTAACTTCTAAAACATCAGTCATTCCTGTAAAATTCTTATTATGTCCCAAGCTGACAGTGCATGCTAAACACCAAGTAGTCTGCTGCAGTACCACAGGTATTCAGTGAATCATGGCATGCTTGCCCAAATGCGCTTTACTGTGATATCATCAACACTTCAAAATACTGGGTGTTAAAAAAGAACAGTTTTAAATCCAATTTATTTAAATTTATTTAATCTGAAAATATCTATACAAAGCCATTTAGGAATGGAATTGGTTTTGCAAATTCAGTCACTTAAATTTTTGAGATCTCACTGCTGACATCCCAGAAAAACACATTCTTATTTCTAGAGAAGCAAAGCTCTGCATAGTTAAGAGAAAACAATGCTTTTAATTGAATAACTTGAATTTTTATTATTATTTCAAGCTGAATATTTACTTCATTGTCATAACTTCCAAGGAAGTTGGTGCTTACAAGCAGTTTAGTACATTCTAAGTAAAAAGATGAGTTAATTTTAACATCAGGTGAGTGATAATAACAAAAGAAAAATGAGTCCGAAGTTTGCTTTTTGGTGTCAGTTATTAGCAAAGAGCAGTACACAATGCATGCTTGCCATACCCTTATTTGTATGAGCACAAGAAGACACTAAACTATAGTCCAGTAGTGCTGAAGATGATGCGGAAGAAATTTCAGCAGCAGTGCCAGTTTCTTCAATGAATAATTGTTCATGGCATATAGTATTATTGAAAAGGTCACTTTGATCCTCAGAAGCACAGCTGTTGGAAGAATTCCCAAGCAAAGCAGAAGAGGCAAGGCAGGCATTTTCAGTTTTAAAATGCAATCTTTGGGGCTCCTTCTTGTCTGGGCTTGTGTGTCTAATTGTAAGAAGTTCATCAGCAAATGAAATCCACTGACTCTGAGACCGTGAAACACAGGATAAAGTACTGGTACTCCCTGATGGTGCTGCTGTAACACCAGATTTGCACAAAGTGCTGATGGTAAAGTCTGGTGAGGATGGGCTTGTAGACCCAGAATCTGTCTGGTGTCCAAGCAAAGACTGAGATACTCTACACCCAGGCAAATCAGTGGGAGATGAGAAGGAGCTCCTATTGTGCTCTTTCAGTGTAGCTGAAGAAAAAGGGAAGAATTGAAACTAGGACCAACACTGAAAAGATAAAAATTTCAATATTCAAAAAAGTATTCAATATCCACTGCATGAGGATTACTAGCCAGCATGAAAAATAACGGCTCTGGTAGGCTAAAAATCCCACCACTTACAAATAAAAGAAAAAAACCCCAGCCATATATCACATGTACTTCATTCACACTGCCAATCATGTCACTTTCCAGTTTTTAAGTAAACCAAAAAGTAATTTATCGTATTTTTCTCCACTTAAGGCCCTACTTCTCATGACTTTCCTTATTCCTCTAACTTCCTCCCTGTCTTGGCTTAGCTTCCTCTCATCTTTGTCTTTTCCTTCTTGTGTCCTACTCCATTTTTGTTTCCACTCCATAGTTTTCTGCTTTCATTTCTTTCCAAGTTATTTAATCAAACCTATCCTATTCTGTTCCTTCCAAACATTTTTAGCCTCTCACCCTTAACATTTGTAATGAGAAGGCCCAACATAAATGGCTGTCCAGTGAATGAATGAAGACAATGCAATCCTGAGATCTTGTTTGATATTCTTCTGTCTGCATCGACCTGTATCTAGTGAGTACCTATATGTATAAGGCATCATCCACCCCAGTTTATTTCCTCTCTCATCCTAGAATCTTAAGGCTCCTGGAAAACAGGAGTTTTCCACAATTATTCCCTGCATTTGGCTGTTGCCTGTTGCAGTAGATGACAACAGAAGCAGAAAATGCAAGGTTAGTCAATTCTCAACATCTTGCAGATTGGCAAAGCTAGGAGCAACAGCAGAGCGACATACAGAATCAAAAAAGAGAGCAACACATTTAAAAGTTCAGATCAAAAGTGTAGGTGTCCTCTCTACAGTGGTCCTTTTGCCATGAACAAGTACATTCTCTAAGCCCACGTAAACAGAGTTTTAACACAGCTTTCCCTTTCTAACAGATATTTTAAATATCATTCAAAGGCTTTAAAATACTACTGTGAATCCTGTTCAAAAAGCAATGTGGAAATGTTCAAAACTTTTAAAAATACATATGGAGGAAAATGAGGAAGATAAATAAAAAGAAGCATATTTACAATATTAATAGCTGGCTAAAAAATGTCTGTTGTGTTTGTTCAAGATAACAAAGTTAGCTTAAACTTCTAATAAAGCAGAATTATTCATGGATGACCAAAGTTTACTTCTGTGCTGCATAAACCACTGTCTCCTCAAATACCATGGTAGTTTAAGCGTTCAATGATTAACACAGAGTTACGAAACAATATCTAAAGAAATGCTTTAACAGTAAAAAGAAAAAAGTGATCTGTGGGACATGCTACATCATGATATGCAGATTTGCTGTATACAAAATAACTAATCTATGTAATTTAAGTTTTGGATTGAGATTCTCAAAAGCTTTAAGCATCAGCTTACCTATATAACCTTCAAGTTGAAGATAAAACACAGATTTCAAGGAAAATACAATCAGATCAAAGTTGTGTATTTTTTAAAGTCTTTAGAACTAAGCTGCAGTTTAGTGAGCAGCAGAACTTGATTTAAACAACAGTGTGACCTACATCAATCCAGTATTTTTTTCCCAAATGTATTAGTAATTTGTTATACTTTAGAACACTCACTTTCTACTTAACTCCATGGATCATTTCACAAGTGTAAATTCTTAGTTAACTCCTGGAACAACAATCCTTTAAATAATTATTTAGCAGATAAAGTTTGCCAAGGCACAGATGTCTTATATCTAAAATTGACTTATGCCCACAGGACACTATATTCCACCAATTTCAATGAAATGAAGGGTTCTGTGCATAAGCCTCTTTCGGGTATGAGGGCTTGTGTAGATGACTCTCCCCTAGATATGGCTACAGAGGATGTTACGGATCCAAATTACCTGTCACTACTCAGCAGCCAGAGACTACTTTCTCCACAGTTCTGCTGCCAGGAGGGACTGTATGAGCATTTCCTACCCTGCTTTGACTTCCCATCTAGGCATAGCAATAAACAACTGGATACAGTAACAACCATCAGCACAACAAATTAAGTATCCTCTGCCTTCCTCTACCAACTCCCAACACCAGACCAAAGCTAGCAAAACCAGATTATTTTGAGAAAGCACCAGTTCCTTTCAGCATATTGCAGTAATAGGTATCTATATAATTTATCCTTAAATATGTCACAAATTTGGATCCACTAGCCAATAATCTTGACTGGTTACCTAAGTGAGGAAGAGACAATCTAATAATTTCTGTAAGCTAGATTTGTTAAAAACTGTAACTTTTAAGGAACACAAATTTATAGTGAAAGAATAAGTTCCATTTAAAACCCAAAAGGTTACATAGCAATGCTGGTTGCTGCTAAAAGGACATTACTAAGGCCAAGAAGAATTAACACTAGTTGAGCAGAATTCCCCTATTGATACATGTACTCTTCCTTACTGTTCTTCAATCTGTATGATTAAGCACAGAGGAAAATGGCCAGAAAGCCATGATTGTGAACAAAGAAGTGAGGTCTGTTATAACTTTTGGAATATGAATACCTAGCTAACAGAAACATTGAATGCTTCTTTTCTCAGGCATGTGGAAGGAGAGAAGTCTCTACATTAAGACAGCAGGGGTGGAAAATAGATACGCAGTAGGTAGACTGAAAAGAACTATGGAAACAGTGTATCTGCTACTGTTAGTAAATAGTAGATTCTGCTTTAAACCCCCCCAAGATAATAAACATAATAAATAATTTAAATAAATACTTTTAGTAAGCAGGTCCTAACACTGCTTTTGTTTTGGTCTCTCCTTCCTTTTTCTGAACTAGTTTCTCAACATCTCCTGCTCTCAGCCTCTTCAACACATAACCACTCATATGCCATTTTGTCTCCCTCTCCTTCACTGCCTTTTGGATGTAAAAATGAATATTGACTATTTTTGGTTTGGTTTTTTTTTCCTCCCTCAAAGAACAGGTTTCAGGAAAGCCTGCCAGTGTCTTGCCCACACTAATATCCCTCAAAATCCTGCACCCCAAAATTCCTACGCTCCCTCCCCCTCTGCCTCCCATACTCCTCAGCCCACCCTTTTCCTCCCAATACCCCTGCTCTCAGGTGGTGCCAGGAACTCCCCCTTAATTCTAGTCTCAGCCTTGCCATTTTTATCTGGCTGCCCTTGGATTATGCCCGCACATTTCCTAACAGAATCATGGTTTCCTACAGGAAACAAGTTCCAAACAGCAAAGCTCCATGGTGCCTGTGTACTTTACTGGAAAGAAGAAACCCATCCCTATTCACAGTGCAAGCTCAGCTTGTCTCACAGTTGCTGCGACAACCTCCATTTAATCTCTGAGCCCAACCGGCTGAAAAAAATAGGATTATACGGCTAGATGGTGATCATTTTTTTGGAAAGTGAGAGAAGGTGATAAAAAAAGGCAGAAGCAAGATAGAATTTTCTTAAGGTTTCTAGTGTTCCCTCTTCCCCCTTGCTCCCTACCTTGAAAGCCTGATACACTGCATTCTCAGTTGTGTATTACTTTTAAGATAGTATACCGCTTTACAAAATTCTTTCATTTCAATAGTCAAAGCATGTCTCCTTGCAATAACTAAAAAAGCAACAACAGAACATCCTGAAGTATATAAAGAAAACATTTTCTACTACCAAATATTGTACCTGAGGAGGATGAAGATGCCAAGGAAGCTGAAGAGGAAGACTCAAGAGAACTGCTGAAGAGCGGATCCCATGCCAGGAGGTCACTGTTCCCCTTTCTATATTACAAGTTACAATTGGAATATAAATGAAAGATGTATATACTCATAAAAATCAAATGACAACTTCAGTCGTAGTTTGATAATAAATATAATAATATGATAAATAAATTTGATAAATTCTTCTTTATTAGTTAGTCTTTGCATCTGGAAATAAAAAGTACTTACAAATTGCAGGTCAAGGAACTGATTTACACAAAAGAAGACTATCTGAACTGACATTGTGGTGCAAGTTTGTGTGTGCACATACTTCATAATGTTGGTTAAATGACTGTCATTTTCAAGGAGACATATCTCTTAAAATCCATTTCTTTCAGTATATGCATACATAAGCAAGGTATACAGACCTGTCCAAATTTAGGGCTTGTAATCTGAAACACTTTACCAGGGAACACTATAACTGTCTTAATTATAATTTGAGATTTTAATTAAAACCCAGTATTTTATAATAATGTAATTATAAATATCGAGACAGATCACAATGAAGCAAATGTATTAGAAGAGGAAAACGAATAGAAATCTCCACTGTTACATAATTACTCCCTAACTTTTAAGATACAATAGATGCCCAACTTAAAATAGCAGTCAGCTGATATTTCCAATGAGTTTCCGAGTATTAGATCAAAACAAGACCAAATTTCTGCAAAATTGTATTTGGTAGAACTTTGAATTTAACTTACTCATTAGTTGGAGCAGAAAGCTTTGATTTTGTTAACTCTTCACCTAAGCAAAAGACACGGTATTATCACCAAAGCTGTGACACTCTAAAATAAAAATTCCAGCTTCATTATAAAAAGATAGTAAATATTAATGGTTGCAGTTCAAAACTAATTATGAAATATTAAAATGGAAAAGACAAAATACATTAGTTCCGATAATATAAATTCAGATACTCCTGAAAAACCTTCTACTAGGAGAGGACTACAAAGAGCAATGCATTTTGGGGGAAGTGCTGTTCACTTGAAATTTCTTCCTTAAATTACAGTTGACATAAATATTATTCTTCAGTAAATTTGGCTTGGTTTCCCACTGAAAAAAACCCTACAGGATAGAGACTAATGCTCTGTCCTCTATCTCCATGACCATGTTTGTGTTTGACTATAAAACAGAGAGAGTGTGCTTTTCTGGTTTGTGGATCATACTAAACTTGAGTGGGTAGAAGGGTTTTAAGAACTTGCACAGGATTCTTTTCCATGGGGTCCCCCCTTTGGCTCTTGGATGTGTTCCTCATTACTGTCACAGCCAGCCTCATCTGTTTCCCAGAATAGGGAACAGCTGAGTGTATAGAAAAAGAAGAGGTATCTAGAAATGACAAGAGGAATATTTTTTCCTATTTGAAATACAGATACTTAATAAGTTTCTTTCTTCAACAATTAAAAAACAATCTATTTTCATGCTCTGTTAAAAAACTAACATAAATAGACTAAAAGTTAAAGATTCACACTTACTGGATGAATTTTGATTCATTTGTGCCTGAAATGGGAAAAAAAAAAAAGAAAGGAATAAATTCTTCTACCAACTGTTAAATAAAATGCTTAACAGTCCCAGGGTTCTTATTTCAATTCAAATTCCTGTGAGATACTTTGCCTTCAGTGCCAGGCAAAACATTCTGAGCTTGCAGAAGGCCAGAACATGAGCCAGGACAGAGCAACCAGTGCACACCCACCAGAGCAGTAAGAAAAGGCAGGAATAAACACTGCAGAGCTGACAAAGGGAGCAGTATTACTAAACCCCTTTACAGGCTGGGGCAGTAAAATTAAACAGCTTATATATCACATGGTATACATGGAAAGAAACATTCCTAAGGTTTTCCCAATAACTCCCCTCACATACTACAGTGACTTGGTTTTAATCTAAAAATGTCAATTAAAAAGCCATTCTGTACTTACAGGACTGTGCCTCTGCTTTCAAAATGTGGCGGGGGGGAGGAGAGAAAAATCATCATTATTATTTTAATATGTTGTGCACAATATTTTCCTTAAAATCAGAGCCGTTCTTATTCTGATCTGAATATTTTACTAGCATACTTTAATACTATTTATTTATAGTATCACCTCATGGCATAAAAGGATCATTCTGTGGATTGGCATAATACATCAATAAAAGCTGCACTGTAAATGTTACATGTATCCACATTATATGATCTGTTTTAATGGTTTGTATATTATTGAGTACTAATTAGTAAACTATGTTAAAAGCTATGCTCAGCTAACTGCATGATGTATTCAAATATCTTGTGGTGGCAACAGCAGAAAGACAAAGACTGAGCATTCCCAAGACTCAAAGGAAAGTTAAAATCTGAGAAGGGAGAATTACTTAATGTTACACTGCAATAAAGTGTACCAAAGATGACCCTTGTGCACAAGAAAAAAAGAATCATTGAACTTGAACCTAGAATAAATTCTGAACATTAAAATATATGTTTACACTAAAGATTCTTTACCGCTTTTCTCTTCTATGCATTAAAAATACAAAGAACAAAATAACTTACAGATATTGCTGGAGAAAGAGTGATGTTCCCTATAGATACTTTTAATTCATCCAAGGAAGGCATGGTATATTGAGAGCTATTATTTGCCTGGACAGGTTTTATTTCTACATGGAACCTCCTGGGTTCATCATCTTCAGAGTCAGAATCACTGGATGAATAGAAATGGTTCTCTTTGGTATGTTTTTGTCAGTTAAGGTAGAAATACTTCAAATCCATCTGCTTAATCCATTTCATAATTACGCTTTACATAATGCTGATATTAAGTGAACACCACAGATAAACAATGTTGCCTAACCTCTTTGTGCACTTATATAGACATTTCAGATATATCCACTGTCCAAAATTCACAACTCAGAGTTAAAATTTAGTTTTTATAGTCCATTCATCTTCATAACGGTATTCTGTTCTGAAAGGCACTATGTCATATAACTGAACAACTGCATATTTGAAGGCATCAGGATAAATTAAAGATTCTTCAGTAGCAACACTTCTGCATGTTAAATTTATGATTTGTAAGACTCAACCAGGGATTCTAACACATGTATGAAAAACGTAGAAATCTTTTTAAACCAAGTGAAGGAAAGCCCTAGCCTTTTTAATTAGTGAAATGCCCACGGTACCTGTACCAAGCATTAACAGTAGAGGAAGCAGAAGCAGCAGCCATTATTATTTGCCCCTTTTGCAGAATGGCACTGAAAATTTTGCAGGAAAGAATGCCAGTTACACAGAAGATTGCACAGTAAACTGATCAATGTCAGCTGCTTAAAGCACTGTCATCCTTGGCAAAAAAGGAATCACAACAACAACTCAGTCCTCAAAATAAGCAAAATACACATAATAATTTAGCCTTGGTTCTTTATATGCACAGGAGCTGCACTGAACAAAAGCTCTGAAAGGCCTATGCCAAGTCTTAAAAGATGCATTTGTTTTGACAAGAAAGAATTTGAAATCTTTCCTCTATTTAAACATAAAAGTTCCATACCACCTAGGGGGAGCATACATATTCTATACCCTGCTTGTTATTTTCACTTGGAAATATGCTAGCCATTTGAATTAAATCTCTGCAAACTATTCCTTGACAAAGATTAGAACCTGAACCCTAAAGACATTCCAAATCCATTTCAACTGAACGAATCCCTGAGTCGTGGTGAGGAAAAAGTCAAATGTCTTCATCTTACAGCCCATCTGTCCCCCCAAATGGATCATATCTAGAAAAGAAAGCTTCAAAGACAAGTTGTTTTTCATTTCATCAAAAGATCTCTTGTCTTGAAAGTTATCACCAAGTTTCACGATTCATTTCCCACGAATCAGGCAGCTCTTGTAAGTGCTTTTTAAACACTTAAGACTGGACTTAAGACTGACTGCCATTATGATAAAATAATGTCCTCTAACAAATCATCTCAAAAGTTTCCACCAACATAATAAATATCTACTCTTGGAAGCTAAGGAAGGAAAAGAGGAAGGGAACTGATGAATTCCTGAATCTGATAAAAATCTTCAGAAGCTGAAGTACTACCTGGCTGATAGGGACTGCAAATCATTGAGCTTTTTCACTGAATGTATGGCCTTTTCTATTGTTTCACAACAAAAAGGATGATGTAGAAAAGGATGCCCAGATGAATCATTTACAAAGCATGAATGTTGTTCAGTCCTCTCTCCCTTTCATAAATTCATGCAAAGCATGAAATAATGACCCTCTCAGAACTGGATAAAAGTCTTTCACTTTTCTATCAGTTTTGTAAATAGGAGATAACACGAACTGCTTTTATCGGTATAGGAGTCTTCACTGGTGCCAACAGAGGCATATTCTGCAAAGTTGATGAAAACAGAGAAGCTATGATGATGGACTGGCCCACTTCAATGTACTGTTAACTGCTCAAAAGTTTTCACAATGTAAGGTAATTGCAAAGTGTAAGTTTACCATTTATCTACAGTAGCCAGAGAATTCAGTGAAAACATTTCAAAAAATGAGCTATCTTGCTTACATATTAGGCTTGCTTAGATCTACAGCAATTATTCCCAGCTCTTAAATAGAGCTTCCCTCTGTTTCTGATGGGAAGAAAAAAGAGGACAAGAATTTTTTCCTTCAAAGGAAGACCAGAGAAAAATCATGAGCCTCCACAAAAAATGACTCATAATGAAAATCTATTCTGCATATCAAAGTTATTATTAAAAAGACAATAAAAGCTAGAAGCACCAATTAGAAACAGCATGTGGACATTGGTAACAAAAATCCTATTTCTAGACTGCTGTAGCTCCCAGTCTTTTTAATGGTGTTATAAAAAAGTGGGAGGGTGCAGGTATAGAACAGATAATCACTCCGTATGCTTAAGAAAGATTTACAAACTTCACAAACTCTCTGAGAGCTTTTCAAGGAAAAAAATCTGCACGGTCACCTTAAAGCTTTTGTTCAGGCTTTTTTTTGGTTTTATTTTGGTCTTTTTACTTTCAGACAAAACCCATCCTCTTAAAGTTCCCAAGGCATTTGATCTAATCTTTAACATTTGCACACACACAAAATCTAAGACAGACAAAATTCTGTACATTTTGCAAAAGCTATGAACCTAAGAATACAAGGTTGCAACACAAACATGAATGTCATTCATCCTCCTTTACTTAACACTCAAATCAGTACTTCCTCTCTCCAAAGAACTGTAGTAACATCAAATAACTTGGCACAGTAATAGTGAAAAGGATATCCTGTGTTGCTTCTGGTTTAATGCTGTATCCTTCATCATCTACATCAGGAATGTTCTAAAAACAACAACAAAAATTATGATACTGACAAATAACTAAACCCCCATGTTTTTGCATCTGACTGAATTTTATATCACCGACAAATTAAAATTTGATTATAACAGCTCACGCAAGTCATTGTTATTCACCGTTAATTATTACAGTTATCTCAAGTTATGATCTGTAGTTCAGAAGTAGCATGACAAGATACCTTAGGAACAGAATACAACAAAACAACCTCCAAATTTCCTATGAAAACTGGCAAGTTTGAATGCATCTGCTTTTACTGGTACTCTATCAAAAGGGTCAGAAACCAACAGGCATTTTAGCTTTACCACTGAGTGTTAAATAAGCTACAATTCTCTTGGCCTCAAGTATTTTCCCAATTTCTACTTCTAATTCTCTCAGCTAAGTCACTGGAGGCTCTGATGGTGCCGGAGCAGTTTGACTAATAGAGATTTATACAGTATGGCTAAAATACACCTTGCTGTTATAAGTCATGAGATGTAACAAAATGACTTACACTGGAGACTTAAGTGGACTAGCAAGGAACCACTTGAGATACTCACTTTGAATAGCTTTTGAATTACAGAGCAAGATAAACATAAAAATGTAGTTGTCCCTCTATTCCTTTTACAGATACCACAAATGGGATGTCCGATATTTTACTAAGATTCTCCTCTATATAGCTCTCTAAATCTAGCACTTTTGAATTAAATGGAAGGAATTTAAACATAGATCAAACTTGCTGCTAAAAAGAGTAAGAAATACAATCTTGTACAGGAGATGTAATACTGTACCCAATTAAATAGCACATCAAACTAAGGCCAAAAAATAATCTTAATTATTTCAATTATTAAGCTCAAACTTTAAAAAATGGAACATATAGATGCAATTTCTTGAAATACTTGTAAGATCCAGACTTCACTGCTATTTGATTAAAAAAAAACAACCAACCAACCAACCAAAAAAACCTGAACAAAAAAAAGTAATAAGAGTAGGATCACACGGTCCAGTACCTTAGCTCTACTTGCTCAAATCAGGGTTCTTAGCTACGCTTGACCTCAGGCCGACCTTGTTTATATACCAAAAACCACTAATGAAACTTGACATCAAAGTAAACAGAACAAAAACATATAGCTAGAGGGTAGGTACATTTTCTTACAATACTACAACTTCTGAATTCTGAAATTATTTTAGTTGTCATATTAGGCAATTTTCAATAGATCAGGATCATTCATGGTTAAGATGAGTTGAAAACCAACAAAAATCTTTAAATATACAACATTTAGTTTTTCTTCCAGCTGGGCCATATATGTAAAGTATATTATTACTGGGCACACACAGCATGCACAACATAGCTGGCAAATCGTAATATTTTGATATAAAATTGTGAAAGAATACTTAGTTTGCAGAAGTTATTTTCATTGCGTTGTTTTTAATTTACTGCATAATCTCTAGGATAAAGTAAATCCTTAGAAAGCACTAAAATCTCAAAGTTCTTAAAGTATTAAATTTCTTTCTATTTTCATGTTAATTATTTCTGATCTTGCAAAGATATCTGAACCATCTATTCCTCAGCAATGGCACTTTACCATGTAGCCTGTATTCATAATTTCAGACAAAATGTCAAAGTTAATACATTCATAACAGAGATGGATGCTTTATAGCTTAAGTTCTGAACACAGGAACTGAAAAATTCCTTGCTTCTTTTCCAGCAGGCCTACATTACCACTTTTTTCTAACACTGTGCAGAAAACTTAAATTGTATTTCTTTTTTTTCTATTTCTAAAATTTAAATATATGCAATTTCAAACATCTGACACTACACAGTATATACAGAGTCAGAAATAATCCGCTTTGTATTTCCAGCTTTGTCAATGATTTACAATGATCTTGTACCAATTTATGATCATTCTTAAAACATCTTCTGCTTTCATTAATGAGATACTGAATTCATATTTTTGCGTAAACCAATAGAACGAAAGGGTGGAAGAGATACTTAGTGCACCTTTGTATTGACAAAGATAAATAGTGTCACATACAATCAAAACAGTACCTCAAAATCTTACAAGTTAAGTAGTAATTTCAAAATATTGTTCTCAATATTTTGAACAGGTGAACAGTTCTGCTTTCTGAAACATCAGAATTTTATTTACTAATTTACATTTTGTAACAGTGGTAGAGGATACAGCATTTTGAGAGATACATATTCACAAATCTGATGTTAATGAAGTCATTTACATTTACCTGACTAATTCTTACTCCCTCCTCCACACTCCTACAGTTACAGAACTATATGTTATGTCACGGATAACAGTGCATCTTCTAATATCAGGCACACCATACAGACAAGACCTGATTTGCCTACCATGCTGATCAGAGGAAAAAACCAAAACCTTCGTGTATACATCTGTTGGTTTAAGAAGTAGTTATTAATATGGTGGGGATGAAGGTCTGGTCTAGCCCCCTACCCAAACTTGTTACTTGTAGTCTTTTCAGTAAAAAAGCAGCTTAATATGGATGTGAATTGAACTCTGTGGAAGTAACTGGAAAGCCAGACTTCCTTGAAAGAAGGTTTCACATTCTCAGAAGTTCTGTTAAGCATACAACTATGAAAACCACAGTTTTCCCTGTGTTTGCAGATATTATACAAAATATTACTAATTAAGCTATTATACAGTTTTAAATATGCATTAAAAATTTAGGACTTATAACTGTCTTTGCGTTAGTATCTTCTGCAAACTTTCTAAGGTGAATAATTTTTTAAAGAAATAGAACATCAGGACATAATGTATAACAAAGTGAAACTGCCTATACAAAAAGCATGAGGACTAAGCATTCTATTGCCAAAACTTGTTTTTTGAGTTTTGGCGAATACTTTGTCTCAGTTTCCTTGCTCTGTCCCATCTGTCGTCCAAAAGCAATGGAAGAAGCCACACCATTACCATGTCATTAGTTCCTCTGGGCAACGTACAAAGGACAAGAGAAGAACGTTTGGAGCATATTGCAGTCTAGCTACTTCATTTGGCCCTTCCTCAGCAACATTTGCACTGCTAGTTGTCAGTCAAGAAGCAAAGAATCTTCACTACGCTTCAGCTTGATTTCTGTCTATTTTCTCCTGGTATATATCTACAGTGGTTATGAGAGCTCCTTATCAAGTTTTCCTCAGGGTATGCTTCAGGATACAGGGCAGCTGAACAGCTCACTGTTTCTTTTTCTGCTGGATGAACTTTCTACCATTTTACTGAACTGGACTGACTCACTTCCTGTAATCCAGATGAGGACCGACGTGAACTCAAATAAGCAGTGGAAGCTCATAGCCTGGAACAAGAGGAAAAAGAGCCTCTCCACTTTTGATATATTTGAGATGTAAATTTGACTCAGGTATATCCTTAGGTTAAGACAGAGGTATTACATATTATCAGCCTCCTCTCCTTAGGGTGCCTATTAATCCAAAAGACATGGAAGAAGAGAATAGCCAGCCCATTTCTTCTATTGCCAGAGATGCAGTAAGAAAGAAAAAAAAGTATTCAAAGTGCTCCTGTCTTGTGCTGCGACTACAAAGCCTCACACCCTGTATCAATGGCAGCTATTCAAAACATGCCAGAACTAAACATTACAAAATGCAAATAAAGAAAAACATTTGATTTTCACTAAATATAATGTTACACTTGTGTTACACTAATTAAGAGTTTGGTGGTTCCAAATTCAATCAGTGCCCAGCAATAAAAATGGCGTATAATTCTACAGAACCATAATTATGCTACACTCGTGTGTAAAGAGGTTAATGAAAAGTTTTGGATGCCTCAATATATTTGTTCGCATTCCAGTTTCCTATGAAAAAAGTTTCAGCATTATGTTCTGTGCATCTGTGGCTCCCTTCTTAATTACTTTTGAACATACTGGACAATTTCAAATGGATTTGACAGACAGAACAGAGGACTCAAAGATAATTACATTACTACAGTCTTCATGAAAATAGGCAGTCAAGTAGAAGAAGGAGATCTGCAAGTATCCCAACCAAGGGAAGGGTTGCAATCCAAATTCAGATCTTACTAGACACAAGTGGAACCTTGTAAATGCTTCCTCAAAAAAAAAAAAAAAAAGCTTCTACTAGAGCTCATATCTTCCTATAGACCATCCCTAGAGACATGGCAAACCCATGGGAAACATGACAATTAATTAGTTCTGCCTTTAGAAAAACTTTCTAAAGATAAGAAACACATGCATAGAGCCAGACTTCAGTTATCTCTTTCTAGTGTACACACAGTTAACTTTCTACTTTCCTAATTGTCGAGGCTTAGCTTAATGGAAGTTACATGTGTAGACTGACATATTAGCAACACAGGAATTTTAAATCTCACAACATACTGTCATCTATATTTAAACAGAGACTGCTTATTGAAGTGGTCAACCTTTTTAACAAATACCAGTCCTCAGTTCACAGCTGCCTTCCTGCTCATGAGCATATAAAACCTCTTATAGCAGTTACAAAACATTATTGATAGGAATTAACAATTTATTCAAATGCATCACATTTTCCGATATATATATAATCTGGCAGCTACAAAAAGTACGAGCATAAGCAGATGGTTTGCCACAGATAAACTTGAGAACTTCCATGCCAGTACAAAAGACGTTTTTTAGGACCATGCCACTGTTTTGCTTTCTGGAAACAGAGAATACAAGTTCGAACACACTGAATTATACATTTTGGACTAGTGAGAAGGCCCTAATAGTATTGACTACACACTGCATGTTCAAAGATCCACAATATCACGTAGAACTGGCAGCTAAAGTATTGAAGTCAGTTCTTACTGGATCCATAACTTCTAAAATTTCAGTACAATTACTTCAGTGCTTATAGTTATAAATAATTGTAGAGTTGTTACTTCTTACGTTCCTTTCACACAGTTAAAATTCTTGACAAATAAACAAAAGCTACCTTTTAAAAAAAGATCATGTTAATAATATAAAAGCCAGTCAGAGACTGTCTGTGAGTGACCAAAATCATAACTGGGACACCTTAAATAAGTTGAATTTTCTGAGGGCTGGTCCTCAATATTTTCTAGCAATTAAACACAAATGATAATTGCTTTCAATTTTTGTTTTGCAATAATACTTTTCCAAGTTCAATTGTTTGAAATGTGTAATTTATTGCAAAGATCCATAAAAACCAAATCCTCATAGAGATAACAATATAGATGGTTATAACTATTTAGATCAAGTTTGAAAAATTAAACAGAAAGGAAATCTTAGAGTAAAAGACAAGAAAAATGAAACACATTTGAAATGGGACCTTCCAGAAGAGGACACCAACCTTAAAATGTAAAAGTACTCTGGGGTGCTTGTTTGTAAGGGGTGAAATGAATTTCACCTATGGCATGCTGCATCGTTTTTCACAAGAATGACAGTAATGCCTTCTGCTATTAAAGCATTCTACCATTCAGAACAGTACTGTTGCTTGTAAAAAGCAAGAAAAAATGATAAATCAAATTTTAAATTCCAAATACAGTCATAAAATATTGGGCATTTAAAAAAAAAAAAAAGAGAATGTAACGAAAATATCAGTTTTGTTGTTAGACACTATGAAAGTTAGGACTTTTTTTTAACCAAACAGAAATTAGATCTAGACAGAACAATTAACTTAGATGATCATATGGTGTGCCTCATGCAACCAGAAAGAATGTCAGACACATTTACAGTTGAATTTTTTTAACTAATTATTTTTTAAAAAAGTAAAGACCAAAACAAGCAATGAAGAAAATAAACATTGCAAGTCAAACTCAGTTGAGGTTCACGCCAGTGACTCAACCTGAACTGTCAAAAGATATTATTTCCATGAAAAGCCTGATAATTATAGGGATAATTCTAAAGTTACTTTACTTTAAATGTATCCAAGAAAAGAAATTTGCTCTAAATCAAGATGACTTTGCACAGGATAACATAACTGTCTCAATGATGCTTACGAGGCTATTCTTACACATATACTTCTATTATGTGGCAAAACTTACTTTTCCTTGTTTAGAAGAATGGTTCTACTAGATTTTTTAAACCAAGTTTCTCAAAAGAAATTTTAATATTAGGTGCTAGAACTTCCAGATATTAAACACAAAGAAGAAAATCCACAAAACAGGTGAACTTGGAAACTTAAGATGTTTAATATAATTGGCACCTAAAGAAATGAACTGAAATACAAATCACCCTACAGAAAACCATTTAAATTTTTCTGTATATTACTCCCTGCTATAGTTATAGGGAGTTGCAATCTCTGTTACATACAATTCAAGGCAACATACATGTTTAAATAAAAAGAAAAGGCTCAATTAAGGAAATAAAAAAGCATTAACATAGCAATTTAATTTGCAACTGTCACTTATTTGAATTTAATAAAATTGTAAGACATATCATGGATCATACTGACAGCACTGAAAAACAGGCCATCAATAAAGTTAACCTAGAGATACTGCATTTAAAGCCATATTTTAAAAAGTATATTCCTACACTCTATTGACAGAGATAAAGCAGAACCCCATTGATATTAGATGGATTTCTCAAAGGAAACAGTAGTAAGCAGAGGAATATGATGATGCAAAGTTGGGTCCACAATAAACTGAACTTTTTTCTTAATTAGAATCTATTAGCCAAGCAATTTAAACTATTAACTTGAAAAATAAAGTAGCAAATACTTGCAGTAAAAACACCTTGTTTAAAACTTACAATTGTTAGGAAATATAAATGTCGTATTACTGACACATATTTTATATATTGCTGAAGATTATGTACTGAGCAAAATTAACACTTCAACTATGTTAACAAAATACTAAATCCTCTTCAGATAAATAATGCATTGCAGGGACTTGATATAAGTTAAGTTTCATCGAACTGTAGTGCTTGACAATATTAGCATATGCATTTGTTTTGGAAATCAGTCTACTTACAACTGAGTCTGCGTCTGGACACTCCCTATTAAAAAAAAAGAAAATATACAATTATAAAACACACAATTTATTTTATTCATATAGTTCTGGTACTTCCTTTAGTATTTTCAATTATTTTGAAACATTGCATTTGACCCTTTTGCCTCTCAGACTGCAAAAGTTTTCATTATAAATAATCCACATTCAAATGAATCAGATTTAAATAAAAGCTGGAAGTTTATGCTCAAAACACCGCAGGAGGAAAAACTCAAAAGAAATGCTGAAAAAGCAAACTTGTATCAAAGATATCAAAGTGTGTGTGTGTGTGTGTGTGTGTATAAAATCAAGGAGTACCACACTGTATTCTGGATGAATATACTTTAAGAGTCAGCTCTCTGTGTTTGACGTGCACAATAAGTAGAAGTCACCAATCCTAATGAAATAGTCCACATGCAGTTGCAAAACATTTTGGACAATAACCAGCTTGCAAAGAAATTAAGACTGTTCTTAGAGGAATTCACAGCTTCCCTCTTTTGGAATTTCATTCTTAGTTCACATTTGTCAAGCACAGTTGCAGTCAAGCACTAGAATATGCCGGAAAAAATAAGCACTTAAAAAAAAAAAAAAAAGTCATCAGCAGAAAGGCAGTGATTGCAAGTACAATATTCACAAATGTTATATTTTTCCACTATAACTTCGATTTAAGCAGTAGTATTAAAAAAACCCAAAACCTGACACTGATTCTCTCTGATCTCTGCAACAAGCAGAAGCAATTAGATTTACAGAACATGGGAATACTTGAGTAGCATACAAGTCCTCTCTAATTTGCATTCTGACAAATAAAGCTGTAAGTGCCAGTGTAACTGAACAAGAGTGGTTTTATATAATCAAACTGAACATCCTAAACATGTACTTACAGAAAAAAGAGGAAAAAAAAATCAAATTATTGTAATCTAAATCATTTTCTCTGAAAAGCTAAATGGGTCAAATGTAAAAACTACAATGTCTTTAAATACAGGTATGAAAACTTGCTAACATGGAAACATTATTATGAAATTCAGTACAGCCTGTCAAGGAATTGACAGTGAGATGAAGGATCCTGTCTCCTCTGAAAGGCCTTACACAAAAGAAAACATGTGACCAAGTTTCTAATTGACTTACGTCTTATCTCCCTCTGCTGGCTAAACTGAATTCATAACAATAGAAAGAGCTATTTTAAAAGCTGTTTTACAGCTCCAAGAGACAAAGTATTAGACCTCTCTCAAAAGATGTAGCAAACAGATTTTCTGACATGTGGTTTTAAAAAGTGTCTATACTCAAACAAGACAACCTGAATTTAAGAAATTAAGAAATGTGAAAGATGTGAGGCAAAGGACAATGAAAGTAATTTAGGCCGTAATGAAGATTTTAAAAATTAGTGAGCTAATAGATCTCAAAAAGTAACAGCAGATCTAGTATCATTCCAAGGAGCACCAACAGCACCTCCCAGGATCCATTCACAAGACAAAAAGGAAAACTCAATAGTTTGCAAATGCTGGTGAAGTGGAATATGAGGACATCAGGTTTTAGACAGATGTGCTTTTACATCACTACATGCATGATCTTTCTTTTAACATTAAAGAACTAGGTCATGCTTCTAGTATAGGGTAACATTTCAGGAAATGGGGATTCTGTAAGAAAATTTAAGATTTAAGGATTGTAGATAAAAAACTAAAACAACCAAATAATGCAAAGCAGTGGTTAGGAAAAGAAGTTAGCAACATGTAATAGAATATATTGTGTATGGTATTTCCCTGTGTAAAACCATTACTAGACACTACATCCAGTTTAGGTGTCAACATGATAAACTGAAAAGCCTACAAACCATGAGAGTTTTTCAGGATGTGGAAAGCCTGCCCTACACGAATTAAATAAGCTTACAGCCTAATTTAACAAGAGATTAAGAAAGGACTTGACCTCTATGTGCAGAGAAGTTTCTGATGATACAGAGTTTTATCATCTATAACAGGATCATCAGCTGAAGATGAAAGACAAAATTTAGACTAGCAATAAAATTTTTTAAAGAGATCATAAATAACTATTAGAATATTTTACTTAAGCACATAACAAATCCTCTGTTACTTATTTGAGATATTCTAGTTCATTTAGAAGTTATGGATTAATGCAAGAATCTCTGTAAAAGCCTATCATACGTGTTACATAGAAGGTCAATATCATACTGTCATACTTCTTTCTTTCTGACCTCAGAATCTATTCATTTTTGTATTGTGTGTAAATATAGAAAAAAAAAAAATAATACAAATCAAATTTCAGTCCAACTTGTTGAAAGCAAGACAAATTCTCTTCCCATTTCAGAGTAGCTGAGCTGATTTATAGTTTCTGATGACATCATTGTGCCATGAA
Source organism: Haliaeetus albicilla (assembly GCF_947461875.1). Classification (NCBI taxonomy): domain Eukaryota; kingdom Metazoa; phylum Chordata; class Aves; order Accipitriformes; family Accipitridae; genus Haliaeetus; species Haliaeetus albicilla. Next base: position 15,529,669 of record NC_091516.1, read on the forward strand.
AAACAAAATTTTTTCTAGAAGGAGACACTGATATTATCTTTCAACATTAAATAAAATGTCTTTGGGAAAAAGCAGCTTTTATAAAAGTATTCAGATACTACAATGGATAAGCATACAAAGGTAGAAAGTGTTTCAAATAGGGCAGAAGCCAGTTTTCAGCCCTCAGTGCCTAAGAAAACTTTCTTTCTGTCACAGGTTAAAGAAAAACATGATCTCTGAGTAAGGATACATTGAGTCATACACCTGAGTTAATTTGGAGTTTCCAGGCCCTTACTGGCTTCAGCAAACTACTGTTAAAAGTTCTAAATCTTTGCTGGGGCCAGATTACATTCTGCCAAAGAATGGATGGAAGGAGATGCTGGTTTGCAAGGAGGCTTATAACATACATGACGTGAGATTCACTTGAGTAATAACCCACGTGGTGGCTAAATAATTATTTTGTTGGACAAGAAAAGCTGACACTACTCAATACTATCGAAATGTCTTCTTTGCAATTATGTAAATGCAAGACACGGCAAATGATTGAACATAGTTTTTTTGCTGCTATTTGATACTGCAACTGTTTTGCATCCACAAATATAATGAAATAATTATAAAATTTTAATTTAATTATTTTAAACGAAAAATATTTCTTTGTAACAAAATAGTATTCTCAGATTACTGCTGACCAAAATCACACTATATATTACACTTCTCTCACCATTTACTCCAGCTTGATAAAGTACAGAAGAGAGGGTGGAGGAAAGACTAAATCACAGAAGGAACAGAAATATAGAGGAAAGACTTAAAAAAACACCTTGGAGCCCTAAAGGCATCATGACAGAGAGAAGAAAAAGCTGGTTTAGAAGTGTATCACTGTTAAAATTAAACACCGAAAGAAAAATAGCTATGAGGCATGCTGTATATGCAAATAGTTAGCACCTGCAGTTCTTAGGTCATTAATTTTTCAGTGTTACATTAAAAACTAAGGATAATAAAAATTTTTAAAAGTAATTTTAAAAAGTATGTATGCACATGTTGCCTCTGAGAATATTTCTACATTGTTAAGTTTGCCAAATTGTAAGATATTTTCTGTTGAATTGAATACATCTATTGAGAAAACACATGTAGAAATTATGAAAAAAATACATTGGAATATAGTGACCATAACTACTAATACACAGGCTGTGACCAATCCATCTAAAGAACTTTTATTCAAACTCACTTTCTGGAGAGTTTTAACTCCTGGGAGACAGGGCACATGCAATGAATATGGCAAAGGGTATAGCTGGGACATCAGTCATGAGTTAGAATGATGGTCTTTCTGAAATGAGTGTGCACATGATGTACTGAAAAAACACTCAAATTTTTCTGTCCTTCGATACTGTATAAAAGTGTTTTTCTAGTAAAAAAATAACTGAAGCTTCAATTCTGCAAACACAGGCATCCAGTAATTTTTCCATGTACAGAGCTATTATTTCATTATGAGTCCACACGAGAATCGCATTATCTACAATGTTCAAACGTAGAACAAGGGAGAACTACTTACCTATGCACAGGAAAGAATGAAGCATGAGTAGACTACTATGAATATATTTACATTATTTCCTTAAAACCCTTACTTATAAAAATCTTTAATAGCTGTGATGTTGTCATATTCATAGCATTTCTCTACACTTCCGTTATAAACCCATTTTTTTGTTAAACATCAGCTAACATTTATCCCCATACTTTTACTAGTTCTCATACAAGACAAGGCTTCAAGATGGAAATATACTTACACAGATTCAGTATCTTTTTCTTTTTTCATTATTCCTGATAAACCAAAAGGCTTCCTCTTCCGTGGTTTTATCCCTATGGAACAAACACTTTTCATTTAAAGATCAAAGAGATAAGTACATATTTAGCCACGTCAAATGCGTGTGCATACCAATACCAATACAATTTTAATGCTGCCACAGGTGATACAAAAATCTAACAGATGAGATAGGTATAGAGCCAAACTTAGGGAACATTATTCAAATTTGTTAAGTAAGATACTATCCAGGACACATACCAATCAAAAAATTAAATTAAAATATGGTTGAAAACATTAATAACATAAGTCCTTATAAAACTGATTTGCATTGTACATCCAACTTTCCAAGCCGGGTATGCAGACTGTCACTTTTTTTAATAGAAAATGAGTGTACTGCCAGTTTTGAGGAAAGGGACTCCGCTCACAAACTCAACAGGTGCTATTGCTCCTGCCGATCCCGAATAGCCAATACACTTGGATCAGAAACTGAACCCTGCCTCTCCCAGCTACTGCAGTTCAACACCCTGCTATTTTCCTGCATGTTCCCATTAGCTGCAAGCCCCTGTCTCTCCTAAGAAGTAGGATCTTGGTCCTGTAAAAAAAAGAGAACATCTCTTGGCTTTCCAGCTGATGCTGAGTCCATGATTTTCCAGTGTTGTAGCCAGCTCGAAGGCTGGCTCTCACTGAGTCTGGAATCATGCCTCCCCCTGTGTCGTTTCTTCCCCGTTTTTAGCACTGGATACATGTAGCTATAGTACAGGAAAAAAAGCTTGCTTTCATACCCATTTAATGTACTAAAATTAAAATACATTTAAATATTCCATCAGACCTGCTGTCATGTGTGCCTCTCTCCCTGATTTTTGATGAAGCAGACTGCCAAACAAAATGACTTGAGTGCAAGCATCTGATCCAACTAGCCTACAAATTTGTTTTGATATATACTACTGACAGCATGCTTTTGACCAAAACGGTGGAAATAATTTGGTTTCCAAAATTTAACAACTGACACTTCAAGCACATAATTAAAAAAAAATCATTATATTCCACTTTACAGAAATACATTATACAGCACATAAGGAATCCCTCCACTCTTAGAAATTTTCAGGGCTAAATAACTCAAAACTTTTCAAACTAAGTAGCTGTAAACTCAGCCATATCTTATATTCTAATAGAGACAGAGTTTGCTCCAAAATTATTTTTAAATGCTAGTCTGGACTTTATTTTCTTTCTGTGCCTTATGCAGCCCAAAACAATGCCAAATGGAGTATGAGAGTAGTTTCTGAACATGGATCCTCTCTGCTTCAGTCAAAAAGATTTTAAGTCTCAGCTGCAATCTTGGCAACTTCTAAGTTGTCGGCTGCTATAGCTATACTGTCAACTCCTCTGTCCCAAAAGTAAATACATAGCTTATGCAAATAAAGAAGCTCTTAACCACTTAAAAAAAAAAATCCCCTAAGCAAAATAAGCTATGCCAACAAAGAAAGGCTTTGTGACCATAACACTGCATTAGACTTGGTGTAACTAACATGATAACAATGGAAAGACCCTGAGCCATGTTTTGACATTTGTAAATTAAGTTACAACACAGCCATAAGTGAACCAAATCCAAAGCTCTGCAAAGACAGGGTCTTAGCCAAAGTATGACTATAAAAAATATTAAAATTCTCTGATCTTTGTGCATTAGGCTTATAAAGTATCACAGGTCTTATTATTGAAATTCATTTCCCAAAAGAAAAACTGCTTTTTAGTCTACTGGAGTACTTTAAAGTTATACAGATTCACACACTGAATAACCCTTCACTCCACAGTTTCAGGTCCTTACCTACAGCATTCTTAACATAAATAACTATGCTACAACAACTCACCTTCAACTGCAGTGGATGTGTTACATTCTTCAAATTCAATAGGGCCTTAAAGAAATGACAATGATGATAAACATTAGGTCAAATTTAATCTAAGATATTTTAACAACTATTAATATTTCCTGAAAATACTAGATAATCTAATTACAAATTTAGGTGGTAATGGAAAAGCACAATTACCCTGCCAATGGTCAGATTGCAAAATCATACGTGTACAGCAAATCATTAAGTATTTTCACTCTTTCATACTGAAAAATTAAAATACTGGTGCACACTGTCTAAATACAATTCAATTGCGTATGTTATTACAACCACATGAAACATCTCTAATTGGTGTCCTCTTCTCATTCAAAATTGCATCTTTAATATAGTATCAGTGTAAACTTTTCAACTTATCTTCTTTTAATGAACAAGAGCTACATAAAGAAAAATCAAAAGGGAAGAAAGCACAGCTATAGCCCTAATTTTGAGATTCACACTTTTGCTAACTCTGTATTGTTAGTTCTTCTGTTTCCTCTTCATAGCCAATTACCTAGACAGTTAAAAGTGGCATGCAGAATCTTAAACATAGCAATAAAGAAGATAAAAAACTTTAAAAAAATCATTAATACTAAACAGGACAAAAAAAGCAGAGAACACTAGTTATGTGCTGTACCTAAATAAATTCATTATAATGGCTTTCCATTACAGTTGACACAAGGTAACAGTCAATTGTCCCTAACCCTCATTCCTTCAATCTGGCCAGGTCTAGAATTAATTTAACCCCACTATGAGCCATTTTAGGGAGCAAATGTGCAAAAAACCACTGAATATACATAGGACCTTTTTCAGGGAATGGCAGAATCACACCAGCACTTGTGCAAGTGCAAAGAAAACAGCCCGTGCAGGCAGGCACCATTACTTTCTGCCCATACTAAGAATGAGCCCTTTTGCCTATTTGAAAAATGGTAGCTTGCAGCTGTACCCACAGAAGACAAAACAAAGTTTAGCATGCTAGCATTGTGGCACAGGGATTACTACTCACCTTTCTGTAATCATTTTGTGGGAAAGCACACCAGTTTATACACAGGTGCATTACAGATAAGATGGGGGGGACGGAGACCATTCCCAATTCTATACTTGAAGGCAGCCAAAATCACACCCTGTGCCCCCATACCCCCCACCCCTGTCACACTCGTGCAACTACTTCAAGTGAGAGTTCAAAATCTCAAAAATTTCCATTAAAACCAACTGGAAGTAAAGCAATTGTAGAAACCTCAAATACAGAAACTACTTCCACTCCTGCCCCAAGTGCTCTGATTTATTTATCTTTATGATGAAGTTATAATTATTCACGAGCATCCACCATAAATCCAAGAGCTGTGCAATTTTCAGGGTGTTTTCACATAGAATAAAAGGTGTACTTGAAAGCATTTTCCAGGATTTTCACTTGTACTCTTTTCAAAATAAATACGTCATACTCTTAGTCTTAAAAAAAAAAAGGCTGATATAAACAGAACTCAGATACAAGAAACATGAAGACTACAAGCCTCAGTTTGGTTTTGAATACTACATGATAGCAAATCATTGTGCTGCAATTAGAGATGCCACAATGAAACTAAAAAATAATTTAGCTGTGAATTAGGATTGTAAATAATGCAACTGGGATTAATTTGTATTTGATTCATGCAGTTAAGTACTCAAATGGTTCTATTTGTAATGTAACCCCCAGTATGTATATTTAACTCTTGCAGTGCAAAATTGTGTTCAACTCACTACAAATGCTACATTTTGATAGCATTTCCCAAAACTGCAAATGAAAAAATTTATGCTTATGTCAAACAAATAGAAAGACAATTGAGAAGCTGACAATGTAACTCAATACTCACCAATGTGATGCAAATTGAATTATTTTGGACATATTAGATAAAATCTACCAGATATTTTCTTCGAAATTTTGCAGACTTCTAATGATTTTTTTTTTTAAAAAAGGTGTGCTCAAAGTAATGACTTGTATTTACTGTAATTAAGACTGAGTCTGCAAAATTTTCCCTGCCAGTAAAAAGGATCTGATTGCTTGTAAAACTATCAGGAGGATGAGAATCTGAGACTAAAATACATCAACATCTCCTTTATCATAATGTAATTGGCCTCCAAATCATTCTCTTGAGAGCAGAATATCAAAAGACCAAATCTCAAATGGCAGGCTTTACTGCCCTTTAAACTTCAATTATTAAATAATTTCAAACACAAGTCTAACTTTCAATATAACAAGATGAAATACAAATTCCTAACAGCTCTCTCATTCTACTAAATATTGTAAATACATGGGCATTTTAAGCTGGTCTTCCAATCCCTTCTCCTTTGCTCTCCATTAAATTCACAGTAAACCAAAGTCAGCATGCTCCACAAATCAGCAAATCTGGGTGTCTCACAAACAAAAACCAGCAAAAAAAAAATCCAGAAAAACAGATTTAGAGAACTGTAGATGTCTACATCCCACACTGATTTCATCAACATTTTATTTTAGGAATTTAAACTCTATTGTTCAAAATACATTGAGCAAGAAATTCAGAAAAATACCATAAAACATAGAAGCTGAAGAACAAATCCATTACTTCTGCAGCACTACACTTCAGACAACACATTTTTCATCACTTTACTAAGGATTCAACTACTTCTGTTTCTTTCTGCTATACATATTCCCATTTGGCCAGGAAAAAAACCCCCAGAACCCAAACCAACCACAAACACTCATCCCCAAAACAAAAACAGATGGAAAAAACTGTAAACAACAGAGACTTAAACATATTTTTAGAGAAAAACAATACTCAAGCTTTTTCAGAATACCATCTTTTTCTTTACCCTTTCCAGCTACTAGGACTGATCCCCAGACCCAGACTTTTACACTAATGATTAAAATAAATATTCAAGGCTGAAGTAAAACTCATCCTTATTTCAGATCAGTTATCTTTAACTTTCACTTTTAACATAAGCAGAAAGCAAAGATTTTCTTTAACAACACATCCAAGTTCCTGTACTTTGTCCATTACACTTGCCTACCACTTCTCTTTGAAGGTGGGGTTTTTTACAGCTTGATAAACTTTTTCTTTGAAGAGACAAACATTTGTGCTTAGTACAGAAATGCACAGATACGAAGATCAGATTAGCATTTTCAATTAGATTTAACAAAAGCTGGCTTACCCCCCACCCCAAATTCACTTCACTCTTGCAACAATGTATTCTTTTCTCATAGGGAAGACTATAAAATGCAATCTGAAAAAATCTCAGTTACTGAAGAATTGCCTGAGATAGTAATGAGATGGAAGCTGCACACAAGATTTCAGTAAGCAGGTCCCACTTTTCACTAAGGTCTAGGAAGTTAACTTGGAAATTTTGAATACAGTTTCTTCTTAATGATGCCTATTAGCTTATTTTATGTTTCACCAAAATAGGCAGAATGATCATAGGAGTCCCTTCTCCCCACACACGCTCTCTTTCCTTCCCCTGAATCTACTAGCTGCTTTACTGCAGAAAGATAAATAACAATGATGAAACCAGCATTTTCTTACAACAAATTGTGTGAATCGGTTACAATTTGAAAGCATCTTTTGATCCTAACTTACTTTTCCTACTTAACTCAGATTTCTATAGGGCCCTTCATCCTTTGGAATCTTAGAAGTTCAAGACACCGGTGGCTGTCCCTAACGAATCCACAAACATTAAAACATTAAGTTCAGCATTTTCCTCCAATGCCCTAAGATGTTTGCTGGTTTTGTAAAATTTGTATTTAATCCCCACCAATATAACACGTTGCATTATTTGCTTGCAGCAAATGCAGATTCATACATTTTGCCCTTTCGAGCACAGCAGAGCGAAATTTGTAGAAGTTTTTAATTTTCTTAAGAGTTTTGTTCTATAACTTCAGATCTCCCAACAGTTCTGCTTCCTATATGCCTGCTGTAAAGAGTACCCTGTTTTGCCTGGGGAGTAGTATTTTTAAACCAAAATAACATTACATAAATAGACATTTTCTGTGGCACTCTATGGTGAACCAATTTAGAAAATGGGATAGCTGTGATGAGCTTTTGGTAATCCACATAACAGCTGGAGTCTCCTGTGGGCAGATGTCTTTGTGCCCAAAGAGGTAATAATACTGTAGCCCAGCCAGAAGTGTGTACTGTGACCACATCGTCTCCTGCTAGAAACAGCTGCAGTCTCCTGGCCAGTGAAAAGGCCTTAGGCACGCATATTGCTATGGGAGCATAGCACCAATAAGGAATTGGAATGCTTTCTTAAGAAGTTCCCCTGCATTGTCCACTGTACTTGTGTATATGGAAACAAAAGCACCTGCACTATCAGTGCAAAAAACCCTCAGAAAGCTTTCTTCTCTGAACCACCATAACATCTATCTTTCTGATTCCTGATTCCTTCATCATTAGACGGTATAGTAAAAAACTCCCAGTGGGTTAGCGTTAATGGAGATTGCCAGACAAGTATAATACATAGATGCAAGTCAAAGCATGCAAACTCACGTGCTGGTAGCACAATAATTTTTGTAAAAGCTACATGAAGATTTGAAGGTGGATGCGCTACCTCTTCTCTATGAGCAGAAAAGTTTTCTTAACAGACCTGCCCAATGATTGAAGTATAGACAAAGGCTTAACACCAACAAGGATTTCAGCTCAAATCTGGAAGATATAATGGCCAAAATTTCTGAAGCAAGTACACAGATTCACTGAACATTGCAACTTCCAAAGAAAGAAAAGCAGTTGTTTCACATTTAAGAAGCGTTACTGATGTTGGGGACTGAAGTCATTCCCTGAAGCAGTCTCTAGAGTCCCTGCCACGTGGTAGCCCAAAGCACCGAAAAGGACCGTCTAGATGTTGCCATACTGCAATGATGATAATAATAATGATGATAATAATGATATTCTGCAGTACTACAGTCAAAGCATTGAGATTTCCTTTGTTCTTTTTCTCATAATAAGACAACAGTGTGAATTGAGAAGGAAGCATTCACATAAACACAAAATAAAAGCAAATACTAGAACTAAAGCAGCAATGTAAAAACAAAAAATACATTTTAAGACGCTTATTGGAGTAAGTAAGAAGTTATAGTTGAGCTCTAGTCCAACCCTTGCAAAAGTCTCTGAATTAATGTTCTGCTGGGTTAAGCGTGGATAGTTTCAGGTTCAACATAACTTTTTGACAGTCTGGTCTGCCTGTTGTTACCCTGATCCATAGAATGGTAACTACGGCTTAAGCATCTCAAATACGTGTACATAGACTTTGAAAGTATTTGTTACTGTACACACACAGAACAGAAAAAAATAATGCAGTGCATAAATTAAGTTTAGCCTTTATAACAGAAGGAGATATTAATATTTAGTGGGATTTCAGGCACTTAAGGATACATAGCTATCAGGATGCTAATGAGAATTTAGTATTCTACAAAGGGAGTAGGCGTCAAAAATCAGTAAGCTCCTCTAATTGTATGTAAAAATTCCCACCAAGCATCATCCTAAAGCATTTTCCAAGGCAAGCTGCTGCAGCTCACAGCATTCTACCAGCCAAGACAGATATGGACATGAAGAAAAGGCAAATGGATGATGGTTTTATAGACACATGGAAGCAGACAGCTGCTATTTGACAAAAGACTGAAGCAAATAAATCAGGAGTGGGTCAGTTCTTAGGCTTTTGAAAATGAGAAAGCTTTAGTTTGCTAGAACAGAAAAGGCAAAAGATAATTTGTGGAAATTTTTTATTTTAATCAATGTAATAACTTAAAATAAGTGACACTGGCATGAATTAAGCACCAGTGAGTCTACAGCTCAGGATGCATCTAGACTGTTCAGAAAATACATGTACTGTTTTTCTTGTTACAAGCAATATGTGAGTATGTGGGGTTTCATGACACTAAGAGGTAAAGTGGATGGCTAGCAATAAGGAGATACTGATCTTATTCAAAGATGAATGAAGAAAACATAATTGCACTGTAAATTATATTACAGTATCTACTACATATTTAGCCCATGTCTATGTGAATAGTATTTTCAGAGTGTATACAAGGCAACTACAGAAGAGAGTTCATAAATAACAACCTTACACCTGCTAACACAATTTATCTACAAAATGACACCAACTACCTTGAAGACAGTCAAGTTTGCTGCCAACTGCCTTGAAAATAGTTAAAAAACATATCTCCAGAAAACCCTAGAGACAGGTTTTCTAACCTATCTGTATATCTCTTACAGAAAACCTCTGTGAGGAACACATTGTGAGAATGTTTTGCTAAGGTCAAAACAATAAAATAATTTGCACTTTCCTCAACAGAAGGGGAAAAAAAAGTTTTACTGTTTGGATTCTTAAACAAACAAGGTGAACACAAAAGCCAACTACTATTACTAGGAAGGAAAATGTAATATTATGTCATACCCTGAAAAAGAGCCCTCAGTAAGTGTACCAATGAACTGGAAAATCCTGCAGAGCTAAAAAGGTAAACAAATCAAGAAGTCAACAAATCAACCAAAAAATGCTTTACATTTGCATCTGCTTTTGGAAACTGTCTCCCTTCTAGTTTAACGGGGGTATGCATGACAGAAAGAAACATTATCCCACCCAAGCATATATTTTTATTAACTACATTTAATTTTCAATAACTGGAAACACTCAGACACTCAGAACCACCCCCCCCGCCCTTCCCCCCATCCTGAGGAATCAGTTTACACACACACATGCACACATATAAACATTAACATATCTGTTTCAGGCAAAAGCTTTTAAAAAACCTCTGTAAATCTGTACTTGTAGTTACAAATACGATAACAAACCATATTCTTGTTTTCGATAAAAACAAAAGTTTGTCTCTTTGAGTGTAAATCATGCATGAAAGGAGGACAATTTTTTTTAAACTGCATATGCTTCACATGCTGCTTCAAATGGCAAAGCTTTGCGTGCCTGGCTCAGAGCCAGTTGACAGCTCAGCTGGATATCAATGCACATTCTGACCCCCCTTGCAGCGTGTCACTTCTGAATTGTTTCCGCGGTAGAAAGTTTATTCAACCTCTCTCTCAAATTCAGTGGACCGACCATCATTCTGCTATTTAATCATAGCAGAACAGGTTATTTTTCTGACAGCACTAAAGCCAGACAGCAATTCCTAATGAACAGCTTGATACAAGTGGAATTTCGACTGTTTTAGCCTCAATTAATTCTGCTGTCAAAACAAATGACTGCTTTTAGTGTTTAGATGTCAAGCTGCATCACAAAGGTCAATTTTGTATGTACACAAACATATAAGCAATCTTTTTCTTGCTATCATCTGATCCTGTGACATCTTTATAAAAAAATTTCAAACCTTCAAATTTAGAAGCCAGGAAACCAAAATATATTTTTAGACCATTACTGTTTCTACCACTAACTTCTCATTTTTATTGCCTGTCCAAAAAAGAGAAGTGATTTTATAAAAAGATAAGGAGAATTTTATTTTTCCCCAGAAAAGGACTTCTTAATCTAGATTTAAAAAAAGAAGAAGCAAAACCAAATTCAAGCATAGCTTATTGGTAGGAATGCAGACTAAAGATGAATAGCTGTTACCAACTTTGAAGTAAATAACATATTTGTGATATATTTATCATGCTAGTACCAGACTGCCACAAGCAAACATTAGTTTGTGGAGTCGGTCAGCTCTACTTTGCCAAAAAGAGGATAAGGGACAGAAAATACAACCGGCGTGTTAACAGGCCAATCTGAGGAAAAATATTGAAATAATACTGGTAAAACTGTATCCTTTGATCTAATTCTACAAATACGCAGTTCCACCACAATAATTACTGAATTTCTGATTACTCTTTGTTATATCAGCCTAGCCTATATATAGCCTCTAGAGACGCTTAAGACTTGACTGAATCCTCATTTTTTTAAAAATTCATGTTGTAAAAAGAAAACTATAGCATGGTGATAGTACTCCTTTTGACAAAGAAAAGATAGAGATGATAGTGGCAGCACAAATAACTACAATTATCAGTAGCAACGTATGTAGCACTTCCAAGGAAAGTCTTTTTTTTAGATAAAGAAATTAACACACAAGGACAGCATCTACTAAACAAGCAATCAATTCTAACCCTGATTCTGTTACTAGGCTTCCAGCCCTGCACTCAGTTCACCGGATCAAAGGAAACATTATTCATCTCAGGCTCTTCTGGTACTGTGGGTACAAGCTCTGTGAATACAGCAAACACACTACTCTCAAGGGGCAGTCTTTCCATGTGGCTTACAGAGCAAAAACAAAGCGGAAAAGGATCATAATCTGAGGAGCTTTAGAATAATTATTATCAATTAAGATGTTTATCAGCAGCAAGGAGATACATTTTTTCTCTGAACTAAAAAGGTGGCAAACATCTTCAGTTACAAAGAAAATATTTTTATTGCTCAGATAACACAAGAATTTTCAGCAAGAGACATTAAAAACATACCCAAGGCAACGTTTCAAGTTAGAGATCCAACTAACCTGTGACACCTGAATATGACAGCAAACACTGGAAGTTTCAGCCACAATTTATGAAAGCATGAGGTCTGTGAGCAGCAAAATTAATGTCAGCTAAGACATCAAACTGCAGAATGCTACGTTTTCTAATTCCTGCCCTCCACACCATTCCCAGCCACTTTTCTCATTCTTTTCTACTCTTCTCGTGCTTTATACTTAACTTTACTCCGTATTTCCTTTCTGGCTGCATAAACAACAGGATGTGAGATGTGGCTGGTTTTGAACCATCCACAGGCTAAGTGGCTGGCCAACATGCACGCATACATACAAACACATTCTCAGCTGTCTGCTGACTCCAAATGAGTAACTTAATCATTACAACTGCCTTTCCCTTACATGGCATGATGAGTTTGGGTCCTTCTCTACCCGACTCCTCATTTTCATAAAGTCTTTGAAACCTCTAATTTTCCATCAAATTGGGTTCAAAGTAGCAGAGTCTTGTGAAAGCTATATGGGTGTGTGGAGAAAAATACTAAGCAGCAGCAGGACTGTATAAGCCTAGTCTATAAATATAAGTATTGGTAACAAATGGCTCTCCCTGACTGCATGGTCCATGATTCACCTGCTGAAGGCAGACCATGCAAGTATGCAGTGATGAAAGAAATGCATGGACACGTTCAAGTAGTTTTCTTCTTAAAGAAGTCAGCTAAGGTTTTGGAACACTAGACATTGTAAATATGTTAAATTATAGCCCTCATCTTTGAAGACTGCTTCCAAGAGTCATGTCTTTGTAACAGTCACGCATTGTCCCTGTAAACCAAGAGGGGTATGGTTTCTTACTGAAGTTCTGAACTTAGACCCATGAAATCATCAGAGGTTAAGATGTTTCCTAAAGAGAAAAAAGAGGATAATACATTTTATAGTATCCAGAATTTTTCAGACAGAAAAATCTTTTTTCAATTCAACAAAATCCTCTCCATGGGAACGTTTTCCTGCTTTGTAGTGCTTTGCAATTGTTTTCCTATTTACTTACATAGAAGATTCATTTTGTGGGGAAAGGAAGAAAAGTAGATATGTTTAACCACCTCTCCACCCTAACTGTAAAGTGGGAAGTATTAATTAGAGTATGACAGTTTCCACACATGCGTCATTGATAAGCAAAGAAAATCAATGTGAAATTCTTTCTGGTGAGCTTTTTCTGTAGCTTATGGCGAGTATCAGACACTTGTCGGGGGAGAAGGTTGAAACCACAGGAATAACATGGAGAGACATGGCATTAAGGATTACCACAAAATCTCCCTTCCACACATTTATGCCCGAAGACCTGCTTGGAGCCCAACACAGTAAAGGTTTGACCTTGAAATACATCTCAGCATTTAAAGACACAAAATATGCATACTATTATCCGATAGTATCCATAATAGTATCCAAGTCAGTGGTTGCAAAGAAGACAAATACATGTTACAAGACACAAATTTTCCACTCCTGTCTGTTCTTCCTGACCCAGGCTACCAAAAATGATACAGATCTACACAGTCCTCTGAAGGATTGCATCAGCTATGATAGTAGAACAGAGAGGCACTCTCTGAAACTAAACTCCCAAGGCTTAGGAAGAAGTTTAATGATAGTAACAGCATTTCTTATACTGTTTTTCTAGACATCCCCTTTCCCCTGAAAAGAGCAACCAATAGAGAAAAGTCTTCAAAACAAATTCATTTCAACATTAAATAAAGAATTTGAATTACAAACACTATTAATAAAAGATAGGAATTTGAAATTTTATTATCGTGGTTAAACCTGGGCTTAGGTCTGTGCAGATAGTTTGATTAGCTACCGCTTAGACATCTTCCTTTTTCCTACCCTCATACTATTCAGGCAATAGGTCAAGGGGTACACCACAGTACCTTACAATGCCAAAATGCAGACAAATCAATATCCATCACTTAAAATGGAATTACTGACACAGAGAGCCACCCAGGTGATCTATAACAATTAAGCCAACAATAAAAAGATAATGAAGAAAAGCAGAAAACATCCTGCACTTCCTGAGAACCACCATGGCTACACAAGGTTAAATACAAGTCAAGTGAGAATTCATTTTTAAATGCCAGAATAAGTATTTGTGTTCAAGAAAGAGTATGACATACAGACCTACTTGTCTGACAGTCAATTCAATGCAGAAGTTGTCCAATGGTAGTTGGTCCTGGTATAATGTACTATCACGTTGCAGTATTATTGCCAATGGAATTATGAGTTAATTAGAAGCGGGACCCTGTGCAACACAAGTTAGTAACCACTAATACTAGATAGATTATTATATGCATAGTTTAGGATTTATTTCAATTTTATTAGAAAGGTACACTATTAAGACAAGTGGTTTTGAGTTTGTTTTTTAAGTCCAACTTTAGCTTCCTCTGTTTGCTTCCCTAGTTTAAAACCACATTTTTCCTCAAAAAGCTTGTGTTGCAAGACTCAAGTCATTGCTCTTCTCTAACACTGCAGTCTACTAAGAAAGAACTACATGTTCAGATGTTTAGGTTTCCAAATCTTTCCAGATTTCAGAAAGTTTTGTTTCTTGTAAGCTTTATTTTCTGATAGAAAAGAAAAAAACAACAGAGAAAAGAATACACTTCTTCCTTCTAATTTTGCCAAGTATGCTTCCTGTGAAAATTTCATGTTTGAAAAGGCCATTTAGTTAATGGCCTAGTTAATTCTGTCCAAAGAACATTTCCTATCTTAAGAGAAAAATATGCCTCTAATAAATAAATTAAAAAACCCAAACCTTTTCCTCAATATTAATTCCATATAAGTTTATGCTACTTTAGGTAACTAAAGTATAATCTTATTTATGTTATTAGCATAAAACACATCTCAGTGTGTTATTTCTGTTCTCAGGTGTTTAAAAGCTCTTCACCTATCCTACACACTAATGCATTTTCTCATGACGATCACCTAATTAATATCTTTTTGCTACTTAAGCTTCTGAAATAGACATTGCTTTGCTCCCACAGCCCTAAAAAATTATCTGCCTCAGGCTGCAACTCCTTTTGTTTGTAACAAGAAAATTCAAGAGGGCCCAACCGTACTTCATCTTACTGAGTGTCCAAGATCATTCAAAACCCAGCTTTTGCCTGTTGTATCTACAGATGTTGTCTAAGGTATTTTCATCAATGCTGCTAGTCTTCCACTTGGATTAAGAGACTCTTTGAACAAAACTTGTACAGTTATAACTCTCCAGACAATTAAAAATAAATAAATCACAATCTAAACCAAGTTTGCAACTTAGGTATACGTAATTATTAAAAATCTGTGCTGGCAGATGAGACTTCCTAAAGTCCACATCAGCTTTGGCAAGTTTGTTGTTTATGAAGGGACCCAATTTTTGCAGGCAAAATAAAATAGACATCTAAGACAGGAACACATTTGTTGGTATAGCTCTTGAGCTTGCAGCTCCTCATCAGAAACAGAGCTCTACAGCACAGGACCCTTAAATACTTTTTTACCTGCCTCAAGCTCAGCTTCTCATAAAAATCTTCAAAGATATCCACTTAATTTCTTCCACTAACTTCTGAAATATAGCAATGGTCTCCCTTCCTTTACAAAGAATACTTTTCTGAATCCTTTGGATACTGTCAGTGTTGATAAACTAAACTCATTCCTCAGTCAGCCTTCTGTGTAGAATTACGTGTTGGCACAGACTTTGAGAAACTGTGACACTTCAGGCTATTTATGCACCTAATCACAAGTGTCAGCAGCATTAAAATATTCACAATATTTACAGAAAATTATTTATAAGAACATAAAAGAAATACTTGCTTTGTTACACTTCCTTGTGGAAAAGAAGCTCAAAGATGTCATGTAGAGCTGTTAAAAAATTAGTATTAACCATTGTCAGTGTTTATTTCCAACTACTTTGTTGCTATTTAGTGTCCTAGAAAAAGCATTCTTATAAATCCTATAAAATATTATGTTATCAAACCAACCCAGGGAAAAAATAAATGCCACACCCAGCACTGTTTCATGTCTTTCTCTCAAAGCACAGTTCATTATTCAAGCACACAAAAAGCTACTAGCTTTAATCAAAACAAGCTTCAACACTCCATGGCCCTTGTTTTGCCTCTCAATCTCTGGGAAAGGACTAACTGGTTTCTAAAATTTCTTAGCAGTAATACAGTTATTATTAACCATTTTTTCCCAGTTTATCCTGTTCATCTTGTACATTTCTTCAATAGATAGAAAACACATAGTTTAACACAATGCACTAACTAAATAGGAATATTAACATCTAGTGAGCACAACTGTGCATTTACAGTATTTGCACTAGCTATTTGCACTAGCTTCCCACTTGTGGTGCAGCTCACTTTAATACTCTTGCTTGCATTCATTTTGGAAAAAACACATAAGCAGTACACTCCATAGGCATTTAGGATTAAAATGCCCAAATAAGCATGTCATAAATTCATACCAAACTTTTCACTTCTCCCCCCCCACCCCCCAGACAGCCACAGAAAACATTATTCTAATCAAATAATCAGTAATTCAGTTGAGTTCACTGAATCAGAAATCAGTTGAATTGAAGCCTAGGTAAAATTTGTTTTTTAAATGCTTCATAAATTGAAGCTTTAATGCTTTATGATTCTGCTAACAGGTAATGCTCGCAGCATTAATGAGCTGGTAAGGAATCCAGATTAAACTGCTTTGCTTGCCATCCAAATAGTAAACATGGTTGGTCAACAGCTTTGCAGCCTGTGAAAAGTCCACATTGCTTTCAGCAGGAATGCTGTACCTAAATAAACCATTATTTTTTAAGACTTCAAAATATAAAATGTGTTAGCTCTCCAGAAACAGAGCTTCCAAATACGTTCCCTCAGAATAGACAAGGATCACCAGCACATTGACAAGGATACCAGGATGGTTTTTTCTGATATGTGCTACCTTGTGAGGCAGTGGAGATCTTGACGTTATAGCTGTCCTAAGTCACTGATAAATTTCTCAACTCTAGACTACTTGATAGCTGTCCCAGAAAGAATTTCAAAATTATTAAAAAAAAAATCCTGAATTAATGTCTTCATTTGACATCCATGACCTTAAACTTTCCCATGACTGGAGTTACCAGGAGCCTTGAGACATTTTTTTTCTGCATAGGCAAATAAAGCAAACTAGGTTTCAGCAGCTCCAAAAAGCAACAGACCAAACATTTTTTTAACCAGCATTACTGATCAATTACTGGCCAAATTGCCAATTTCTGGATTTGGTGGAGGGAGGAAACGGAGTAGGAATTTTACATCTGTCCTTTTCTGAATGTTGTTATCTGTGGAAGCACCATTTGATTAAAAGGACTTACGTTATTATTCCTAATACCTAAAAGGACAAGGGGGACAAAAGTCAAATGCTTTACTGTATATGCAAGAGCCAATTATGGCTGATCAACAGCAATGTGCATAATCAACATTGGAAAGTCCTTTTGTTATCATTTATTCCAAAGAGCTGATGGATTGCAGGCGCTAATTTTACACTGTTTAAAAAAAGCAAACTTCTTCTAGCTCCTCCATAAAGTTCAAATTTATTGTGTGGATAATGAAAGGAGACAAGAAGTATTTTTATGGACTTGTGTTTTCCATAGCCCAAATTCTAATGCTTTTACTGGTACACTTAGAAGACAACCTGCATGTGACTATTCCTCTTTGCCAGATCTTCTCTGCCTACTTGTATGTTGCAGTTGCAAGTCACATTCTAGCTTATTCAGACTGTGAAAGATGGATCAAACTAGCACAAAACCAACAATTTTTTTAAAAATTATAGTTAAAAGATGACCCAGCACCTCTCTCACACTGAATAATGGCACAGCATATGTAGTACTTGCCATCTGCAGATCACTGTTTTATTGTAGGGCTAAGGAGTCAGCAAAGAGTATGGCTTTCCAGCTTTTGTCTGTATTACAATAAAAATTTTGATCACCTCTTTATTCAATTTTTAAGAAAAAATGCAAAAATCATCTAGATTCGGCTTTTGTTCCTGGTTTTTGGGACAATGCAGCACAGCTGAGTCTTCGCATTTGGCCTTCAAGGTACCTTCCGGGTAAACTGTGTAGTGGGCAAAAACTAACACAGGGATGAACACACAGTTAGTTCCCCACATAGAACTAGATCATCTTCCCCCATGAGAAGAGGGCATAGAAATCCAGTAGCTAAAAATTAAAAATCATTCATGACCAACTACAGCTATATAGGCATTCACTAACCTCTTCAAACACATTAGGTACTATCCTGCCAATTTCAGACATAAGATCTAGGAAGAAAATGAGCTTGTACTTTCTAGCAGTTTCTATTTCACACAGCATCACCTTTTCATACTGTAACAAACCAATTTTTTAATCAATTATTAGAAGATTAGGTAAATAAAGATAGAACTCATCAATATGTCATTAATCTGGGATAGACATCATCTCCAGTATTTATTTAACGCATACTTTGGGTGGAAGAAAAACAGACATCTTCTGCCATGCAATAAATGAATTTTCTAAGGCACATGGAGCAACAGCCTATCACAAACAGAAAATTGATTCATGAGAAGTGACCAAGAAGTTTTGATGAACACTGCAGGACCATGTGAGTGACAAAAGCATCTTCCAAACGACAGTATCATAACTGCTATTAGACCTAACAGCAGGAACATACTACAGAATCATAGAATAGTTTGGGTTGGAAGGAACCTCTAAAGGTCATCTAGTCCAACCCCCCTGCAATAAGCGGGGACATCTTCAACTAGGTCAGGTTGCTCAGAGTCCATCCAACCTGATCTTGAGTGTTTCTAGATCATCTACCACCTCTCTGGGCAACCTGTTCTAGTGTTCCACCACCCTCATCACAAAACATTTCTTCCTTATATCTAGTCTGAATCTACCCTCTTTTAGTTTAAAACCTTTACCCCTTGTCCTATCACTACAGGCCCTACTTTCTTGTCTCCATCTTTCTTATGAGCCCTACTTTAGTATTGAACAGCTGCAGTAAGGTCTCCCCAGAGCCTCCACTTTTCTAGGCTAAACAACCCCAACTCTCTCAGTCTTTCCTCACAGGAGAGGTGTTCCATCCCTCTGATCATTTTTGTGGCCCTCCTCTGGACCCGCTCCAACAGGTCCATGTCCTTGTTGTACTGGAGGTCCCAGAGCTGGACGCAGTACTCCAGGTGGGGTCTCACCAGAGCGGAGTAGAGGGGCAGAATCACCTCCATTGACCTGCTGGCCACGCTTCTTTTGATGCAGCCCAGGGTACGGTTGGCTTTCTGGGCTGTGAACACACATTGCTGGCTCACGTCCAGCTTTTCATCCACCAGAACCCCAAGTCCTTCTCTGCAGGGCTGCTCTCAATCCCTTCATCCCCCAGCCTGTATTGATAACTGGGGGATGCAGTGGTCCTCCCCAGGTCCAGGAGCTTGCACTTGGCCTTGTTGAACCTCATGAGGTTCACATGGGCCCATTTCTTGAGCTTGCCCAGGTTCCTCTGAATATTAGAAACTGTTCAGAGAGCACATTAAATTCTGATCTGAAGCCTTACTATTTATTACAGGTCCTGACAGCTCTCCTTCTGTTTTTCAATATTTTACAATAAGTGATGTTTTTTTCATTTTAAAATAAAGATCTGCAACTGGATGTATATGGCTATTTTTTTTACATTGAACAGAAGTAAGGAAAACAAATGCTGAATACAACTTCTTCAAATACTGTATTACTAAAAATTGTAAACTAAAAACTAAATTGAAATTTAAAAAAATATTTAAAGTAAATTCAGTAAGAAGTAGGTGATAAAGCTGACTAAATAATTTATATAGGTAGCAGTTAAAAAAGAGCTATTGTAAAGAAGTCCACAAGTGAAGTTAAAAAAACTCGCAAAGAGGTATTTGCTTGAAAGAAACGGCATTTGTACTAGAAAAACAGTGTTAATCCCTAGAAGCCCCTGTACATAATGACTTCAGGTGACAGAAATTAGCCACCAGAGGGAGCCCATATAATCTGGTACAAAGGACATCACTGTACAAAGAGAAATTTCAGATAGGCAGATAAGTTTAAGAAAATAATTGCCTATATCTAGAAAATTCTACTGTAAATTGCTAATAGTCTACTCAATGCAACATCCCTCTTCAGCACTTCATTTCAGATTCATTCTTATTTTTACAGATACAAGTAAAAGCAAGTGAACTCTGCTATGAAGAGCTATAACTATAGCTAGAATATACTGAAATAAAGTAAAATACCTTGTTACGTATTACCTTTTTAGTTTATTTTGTTCTCCAAATTCAGTATTTCAGAAAGTGGCCCACCATCTAACTTAGTATATTAGCCCAAAAATAATATGGAAGGGAGAAGGCCTGCATAGGCATGGGGAATTTTAATTTATTTCCTTCAAACAGATTTAGGACTGGAATGTTAAGCAACAGTGACATCCATAAGACATTTTTTTTCTACATTTGCTTTGTACGCCAAGTCAGTATCATTTTTATAGATTTATCTGAGGAGCCATCTCCTTCTCCAGCTTAACTAATAAATACATCACACAGAGAAAGACTTCCAACATTTGCTCCGTGAGTTAAAACACCTTTCTGTCAAGAACAGTTCTCAAATGCAGAAAAGTACTTTTTTAATCAAGAAAAAGCAGTCCTTACCACACTGGATGTTCCCATTTCATTCTTAGAAGGCTGATAACTCACTTTGCCTTCCAAATCTTTGTAATTGTCAATGCTGTATGATTCTAAGTTAATAAAACGAATATAATAGAAGAAGTAATCATAACTAACATCACTAGCGGTCTGTGTTTCTAGTTTTTGACACTTCACAACTTCTTGTGAATTTGTATTCTTTTACTGCTGAATTTGCCTGTGCTCTCCCTCTGCACCATGACTGCTTTACAAAGCTTATAGCAATACAATAATTTAACACTGTAAAAGAAAAGTCAAGGCACATACATTTCCACACTAAACATGCTCTCTTTCCTTAGAATACTTTGCTATTAAAAGAGTTGAAGAAATGAAATTTGCTATGGCAAAAGCTTTTATTTGGCCCCAAAGAATACAAATAGGATTTGAAGAATGCCATAAAGCAGCAAGTAAGTAGACAGTGTATATACCTTTCCCCACTAAATTAAAAAGTGAAGTGTTACTTTTCTTACGATTACTATGTTGTCTAGCAAAACCCCATACTAATAACATGGATGACTTGAAGTGCAGAGTGCTCTAGGATACATTAGCAAGAGTCTTTATAACCCAGTGAGACAGAATCCTAAATGCAAGATGGAGATCCCTAGCCACGACATCTTGGCAATAGCTAGTCAAAGAGGTCCGAACACTGAATTTTCACGTCTTTGTCCTGATTTCAGACCAACTGAACTTGAACCCCTGAAGTTCATACTTTTTCTGTCTTAATTTTTACTGAAAAATTGCAAAATACAAAGGAAAATTTTTCCATATACAATCTCACTCAGCCCACTTGGATATCAGGTTTAGTGGATCACAGAAAGAATATGAAACAATGTTATGTTAAAGACACCTCACAGAGGCATTTTAAGATACCTAGTAATCATATTTAACAATTTAATATACATTCTCAAGATCTTCTCTGTTATATACATCCTTGCTCTGAAAAAAACCTTTGTGCTTCTATACTAGAAGACAAAGATGCTAGTCAGGACTCCCAGAGCTGAAGAAAATAGAAAACAGTACTACTGAATTCCTGTATTCACACACCTAGTGACTGAATTCATGCTCAAACATTAAAGTGAAGTCTTTATTTTTCCTATAACGCTAGATACACAGTACTGTGAGATTGTCTTTTTATGCCAGTCCAGGGAAGTCTTATACATCATACCCAACAAGCAGTACTTTCAGAAAGTACTACTCAGTTTGCTGCTTAGTAAAGAAACAATCTACATATAAACTATTAAAATGGATAATTTTGCAAGCTAACCAAATAAACTGATGCAACTGTTCCAATAGTTCAATAAGCAGCTTTATAGACTGTTCTGAATATACCCATAAATTCATATAAAAGTTCTGAAATATAATTTATGCAGAAACACATAGTAGACAACACATTGTGCAAGGAACTTCAGCTTCTTGACAAATTTCACTGACGTACCAAGCAACAGTATAGTTTTAAAGCTTCCTTGAAGGTCTACATAGAGGGACTAATTGCCATGCTTTATGAGCACAAATACTACACATACATAATAAATTGTGTATCTATCCCTATGAAAAATTTAATATCAAAGGGAATGAATTCTGAGAATTTGAAATTGTAAGTACATTAAAAATATAACACATTAACAAATAGGGGTTTGACCTTTTATTATGAGTGGAAATCTACAGTTTTAAAATTAGCATTTCCTGCTCTGTTATTTTTAATCTCTTACCAGGTCTTTCCTTGCCAGTTCCTTTTGACTCAGCAAATTTCTGTATTAAACTCTCAACTGTAGTATTTGTCATGTTATTAATAAACTCTTCGTGCACCTTCAAAAAAAACCACACCACACACAAAAGGAATTTAAAAACTAGTAATTGAAAGAATGTAATGAGCTTTAAAAAGTGGTTTTCTGTAGTTAAGGTTCAAAATCCTTCCCTCTAAAATATATTACAGGGCTTCCAGAAATCAACAGGCATTTTATCCAGGAAATCCTTTCTTTGCTTTAGTATTAGCAAGTGTATGTACAATACAGATAGAAAATAGGAATGAAAGAATACAGCTTGATGACGGGTCTAGGATTGACTTCCATTTCTTCCATCTAAATAACTTGTGTATATATCATTTTCTGAATTTGTCAGCAACATGTCCCACTACAATATCAGGAAGACAAGCAGTCTCTTAAGCCAGCACCAGTTAAGGGTGTGACCTGTTATTATTGTATTATCACAGCTCCCACCTGCTTGAGCGAAAGCATTACTGTTGTAATGCTCTTGGTCTGAAAAAGGAACAACCACATGTTGTTAATAAGAATTTTTTCCAACAAGGCAGTATGTATATGTTTTAGAAATAAAGAGCATGACCCTTGTGACCATCGTTCATTAGCAGAAAACCTCAAAACTGAGGAAAATAGTGTACACAAATAAAACTACACTTTAAACCATCTAAAAATTAAGGACTACTTGTAAGGATTATTAATTAAACCAACTTACACCTAAAGAAAAGATACTATAATAGCTTCTGTTACTGAAGATCTTTTGCTCATAAAACCCAAAGTGTATAAAAAATTTGGAAACTTTTCAGAGTGATATAATTTCAAGTTTTAGTCAAAGAAAAGCACAAGTATCCCGATTATGTGTGAAATGAGTGCTAATTTCATATCTAGGGAACAGAACCTTGAAATAAACTAAAAAGTCTTCAAATTGTCAAAATGTTTTGTTTTGTTAAGACAAAATTTTTCTGTAAATTTTACGATACTAAACTTATAAATGCAACAGGAAGCCATAAAACTTTGAGCTTATGTTGAATTTACCATCATTTGAAAGATGTAATCTTGTAATTACCACAAACACAGTAAGAAATGTTCCATTTAATACTTAAGAAAAATACATAGCATAATCCAATCAAACAAATGATAATATAAAAATTACCTCTCCTATTTGTAAATGAATTTCTTTTATGGTATTTGACAATGATTCTATAATCTCTTTCATACGAAGAAGGTGTGTTTCTTCAATGTCCTGAAATTTCTGTAAACGAATACAAGCAATTAATCATAATGAAAACTTTTCTTGAAATACTAAACCTTAAATTTTAATAATTAAGTACACTAAGTGGACATCAGCCCCCCACCACCCCGTGTTTGTTTGTTGTGGTTTGTTTGTTTGTTTGTTTGTTTGTTTTCCCAGATCTTGATCATGGTAATTACAATGTTTAAGAAATTCACAGAATTCACAGTTATGAAATAATGTACTTTATTTAGAAAATGTACTATTTAAAATAGAATATATCCTTTAAGAACCATTACCCAGGTTTTTTACTTTCTCTTTAAACTTTCATCTATCTTGATTTTTCAAAAAAATCTGACCTATTTCTACCAAAAGAAAATGGGGTTAGAGAGTGTTTTTAAAAAAGTCTTTTCTCCATTACTTAAGAGTCTTTTTTTCATCTAAACCCAGAAATCTTATTTCTGGATCCATTTTGCTTTTCCTTCTTAGCACCCTCTCCTCCTGCTCACAATATACACATGCTTTCTCTTTTTCTAGTTAAATCTATATCCTTTTCTTCTTTAAATATGATTCATTTGTTTGATCTTTAAACTCACTGTATATAATCTTTGCAGTTTGTTCCATTTTACCCAGACTTCCAGCTGACAGCCATTTTAAAATCACTTCCAATGTTTTCAATTACCCATTCCTAGCCAAAGATCAGAACTAAAAACGGCCTCATTCTCTGCAACAGTCAACCATAATTGTCTTGAAATCTTTGTTTACTTCTGCTCTTTCTTAGTTCTCTTCCTATTTCTGTGACTGCCCTTTCATGTGCGTCCAACTTTGGAGCACCACTTAATCCTCTCTCCAATTTGTACAGGATTCTCTGAAGACCATCTCTCCACATTTCACACCTCCTGGTACTCTGATTCACAAACAGAACTCCATAGTAACAAGTCAAGTATCTCTGACTTCTAAGCTCTCAATCTTTCTTTTACCATACTTATATATCTCTCTAGCCATCAATCAAGCAGAATAACTTTTTTCTTCTCCAACAGCCTTCCTCTTAATTACAGAGGATATGGTCATCCTCTGTAGCCTTTCAAAACTATCTACGGTCCATCTCTATAGTATCTGCTCTCAGTCACTATCAGGTTATCAACACATGTTCACAACGCATCTTTCCAATGTGTGCCTGTTTCCACTACCTAATTTTAACCTAAACACACAGCCAACTTTTGAGGTTATGCCAATGATGCTTCCTTCATGTTTGGTTTGAGCTCCCCATAAAACTCTGCAAAACAGAGGTACCAGTCTCCTTTAAACTCTTCTCTATAATGCATATCAAAAAAGTTGACCGTTCAGAGATTTTTTTTTTGCCTCTTATGTCAGTTGAAAGCACTCCCCTCCCCCAGTTGTTTCCTTATTTCTTGTTTATTGTTTTATACTTAAGATTTAAAGCCTTTGAAGTAGAGCCATCTTGGCCTTGTACAGTACATAATACAAAGAGGATCTGATCAAAGAATAAAGCTAGGTACTTGTGCTGGTTTTGGCTGGGATAGAGTTAATTTTCTTCATAACAGCTAGCATGGGGCTAAGTTTCGGATTTTTGCTGAAAACAGCGTTGATAATTCAGGGTTGTTTCAGTTATTGCTGAGCAGCGCTTACCCAGCGTCAAGGCCTCTTCTGCTTCTCACCCCACCCCACCAGTGAGCAGGCTGGGGGAGCACAAGAAGTTGGGAGGAGACACAGCCGGGACAGCTGACCCCAGCTGACAACAGGGATATCCCAGACCATATGACGTCATGCTCAGCATATACAGCTGGGGGAAGGAGAACAATGGGGGGAACGTTTGGAGTGATGGCATGTGTCTTCCCAAGTTACTGTTACAGGTGATGGAGCCCTGCTTTCCTGGAGATGGCTGAACACCTGCCTGTCGATGGGAAGTAGTGAATGAATTCCTTGTTTTGCTTCGCTTGTGTGCGCAGCTTTTGCTTTACCTATTAAACTGTCTTTATCTCAACCCACCAGTTTTCTCACTTTTACCCTTCTGATTCTTTCCCTCACCTCATTGGGGCAGGAGTGAGCAAGTGGCTGTGTGGTGCTTAGTTGCTGGCTGTAGTTAAACCACAACAGTCCTATAATACAACCACATCATTCATATCACCGGTATAATCATTAACTGAATTGTTTACTTTCACTTTTGAAAGATCAGTCCACCTTAAAAAGATGCATTGAAATGAATCTGTAATGTTAATGACCCAACAAATGCAAGCCACTACTCAGTGTTTTAAGCTACAATACAAATGAAAAATTGTTGACAGGATATTTAGCTGTCCAACTTAGTATACACAGTTTAACTAAGCATTGCTCCTTTTTATAAACATGTATGTTTTCTTGTAAGTTTTACAATGTTTTTAAAAAATGAATTATTACTCATTCTTGAACTTTATTTGTATGCAGACTGCTCAACAGCAAAATCATCCAAAGTCAACTCTACTCAGTTTTAGATAAGACAGAAGGACTTCTAAAGAATAATTTAGCACTTTCAGCTATTAGATCCCTTCCAATGTTTGACTGTGCTATGTGATTTTAAAAGAAGCTTCTAGCAAGGTGGAAAATCCAGCAAATAAGACATCATGTTTTCTTAGCAACTGCATAGCAATTGCATAATACAACTATAGCTTCACTCAGAAAAATCTTTCAACATGAGGAATTTCTGTCATATCCGATTTCTAAACAACAGTGAACTATATTTTCCTGTTTCTTTAATCACAATAAAACCTTCCATGTTTATCGCAACAAAACCCATAATTTGCAATTCAAGATTAGGAAGATCATATGTTTCAAAATTCAACCTCTCAAAATCACGTATCACAAGCCATTTCACTTTGATAACTGCAGGTTAGAGAGTAAATGACAAGAGGAAAAATACATAAAATTTATGCAACAAGATTGGTGGAGCTTAACTAAGAAAAGAGGACAGCTAAGTGAGGACATTACTACATGATTACCTAGAATAATGCCACAGCAATTCAAGATGTTTGTCCTCAGAAAAATAGTATGTGAACAGTATAAAACAGATTTAAGCTAAGCCAACTGATTTTGCACTGAAACAGCTGACAATGCTAACAACTCCTCTTTGATTTCATTTTCAGAACTAGTATATTTCAAGTGAAATATACTCTAAATTAAGATGATCTAGGGTGTTCTTCATATACAAGTCGGCTTCCACTTATTCATGGGTGTTGCTGTTTTTCCTATCACATCATCTTTAAAGTAGACCTCCTGCAACCAAACTGTAGATGCAACTATGCCATTATACTTAAAACAAATTCCACAGATAAGACTTACACTGGCAGAATGGCAATTTTAATTTCCAATGGGGACAGCTGTGGAAAGTTTCCAGGTGTCCATTATCACATTAAGTGAAAATTTAAATTTTATGTAAAACGGTTGTTGCAGTTAAGGAACTAAGGACATTTAGACAAGTATGGTTTGTAGCGCGAGGTGACTTTGTACCATTTTTTTATTGAGAAAAAAGCCCAACCCAACCCCAAAAGATCCTAACTGCACCTGTCCTGTCATCCTCTGCTCCACCCCCCTGCCCCTGCCAAATCAAAATAGCCCAAAAACATGGTGAGGTTTTCCCAGCTGTAACAGCTGATATAGAAAAAGACTTTTTTCCCCCTCTCTATGTTGCAGCCTGGTTTAAATAGGTAATACCCACCTAATAACACAAATATGAAAGCTGAACAAAGAGCACCTTCATATTCTGTCTCTGTATACAAAATAAGCTTTTATTTTTCTCATTCTTTTGTTGTAGTGGATTATTTAAATGGATTTTTTTTTAGTACATGATGAAAAGCCCAGCTAGTTTGCTTGCTGAAAGCCCCTACATTTTCCTTCACTAATTCACTGACAATGAAATCCATTTCAAATACTCTTCATGTTCATCTTCTGTCAGTTCTAAAAAAACTCCTGTTCATTACTGACAGCTTTCTTGCTCACTGGGGACGAGTTTACAGTGCAATTTAGCAAGGCCAGCTTATTGAAGTCATATTTGTTAAATTTTTTCTTGTTGTTTCAGAAAGCAGTAAGTCAACTGTATAAACACAGCCTCTTTCTTGTATGGTAAGGAATAGACAGCAGACAGCTTTTGTGGGACTAAGTAAAGATTTAAAGCAACCTGATTGAACTTGCTCTGCAGTGGATCAGAAGCATTCACAGGATCTGTTTCAGTGGGGTTCAGTAACTTCCAGAGCAAGGTAAATAACAAACAGGGCAGGAACTTCTTGATCCAGAAAAGCCACACTTGTATATGACTTGAGACAAATAAATGAAACAGTTCAGTATTTTTTCTGGTATTATTTGATTTCTTTCTAGCAAAAGGTGTGGCCTACAGCAAAAGTCAGGCTGCACTACAATTTATACAAACCACACAATGATGGAGTTACTGGAATGCTTACTGAGCAAATACAATAATTACAGTAACAGGAACACCACAAAAAAGTTACCATTTTGGGTAGTAGCAGTATGTGTTCACATGTCAGTTTGATTCCACCTACTTTTATTTCTGGAAACTCTCCAGGAGGAATGTTACACTTCAATGATTCTTTTGTTGCTATTATATTTCACTTGTTTCCAAGAATTGTTTCAAGATACATATTAGTTAAGTTTAAAAAGGTTGCCAAGTCTCCAAATTCTCAAGGGCTTGTAATCACACATGCCAATTCCAATCCTATTGCCAGTCAAATTGCCTAGGGATAACTGATATGCAAATATTTTAAGGTACAGTGACAGACACACAATACTAAGGCAACAGACGTAAATGTGTAAGGTGGACACATATGCAAGTGAGTCCAGGTCAGTGTCACATGTTAAACCAGCTTAAAGATGCAATTCTCTACCCTTGGTACCACATTGCCTCTGCCTTTGTGGCAGCAGAAATGCTTGTGTGATCTCTTAATAAATCAGACTGCAGGTCTCTTCTGGGTTAAGCCAACCTTCCTTCACATATTAGTTTTAGCTGGATTAGTTCTACAAGGTAGCTCCTCACACAAACACTCGACAAAGGAAGAAGCATGGAAATAGGACAACTGCTACTTTTGACAGCAATGCTAACTTAAAACATGTAGTGAAAACACAGCTCCACAGATCAGAGGTGATATGGCCTAGACCATGGTACCCATGAATTTTCTTGTTAAACTTTTATTTTTAATAAAGCCTTTTTATACCACTGAGTAACTGCAATCATCACTGTTTTATACTCCACAATAATAATAGAAAAAGCATTTAGAAGTCACAGATTTTTTTTAAAGGAGAGGAAAATAATGTACATAACCAAATTTAACTCAAACTGAAAAGAAAAGCATAGGGAGTAGAGCTCCTTCAGCCAGAACTGACTCAGGATACTACACAAAAAGATGCCTTCTGCAAACTCTTCAAGGGAAGGTTGTCAAGACTCCTAATGTAACAGTCATGTTAAAAGCAGAATTTTGCAGTAGCATGCCTGAGCACTTCTTTGTTGCAAATGCCTGGACTGTGGGGTGGGAGGGAAGACTTCTGGTATGTGATGTATGTGGTATCCTTTCTCTTACAGCTGTGTTCAGTATCTATTTAGAGATGAAGTAGATCAAATTCTAATGAAGTTCTCAAAGTAGGAAAGCAGTTTATAGTCTAGGACAGGGGAGCTTTTTACAAGTCAGCCTACACAATCCTCATGCTGTGAAATCTTAATTTCCAAGGAGTTAAGGAAAACCCTAAGACTTGTATGTTAAAAATATAAGTATGACTGAACCTCCCTAATAATTCCATTTATGCCTAAAAATTAAGCTTTGAAACTAATGAAAAAAGCAAAGAATTTTCAACCAGAAAAAAATTCCTATCTTGTAAAAGCTTTACTAAGCCAAGAAATGTATACAAATAAATATGCCAACCAGCCCTCAACTAACTATTACTACTAAAAGCAGAAATTAGGAAGTTTGCTTTCCGAAATCTGGGGCCATGGAAAAAGTCTGCTATCAACAGATTTGAAAAAGAAACTTTAAAACGTAATAAGAAGCAGCATATACAGAGAACTTGATATCCTCTGGAGTACAGATTAAAAGTCTTTAAAAAAAACCAGAAACTTGAACAGATTTAAAGGCTTTTCACAACCTCAGGTAAACCCTAGAAAGACACTTTAAAAACCTGTAACTAAACTGTTTTGCTGGAATGATAATGAAAAAACCATGATGGAGCCCAACATTAAAACTCCTATGAATGAGTTCTGGGTGTACAGCAGTCCACGAGGCTTCCCACATGATCAAAATGCATCTACAAGACCTTTGGAAGTTCATTTTGTTTTCTTCCTAAAAATTTCTTCAAAAAGTCTTTCTAGAGTGCTAGTGCTAAACTGTGTCATTCAAGGACAGTGCCATCACAACATACATGGTCAATGTTTGCCCTTCAAACATATTACTTCTGACATTATTGCTCATATCAATTTCCAAAGTAGATCATTCTATTGAACCAGTTTTTCAAACCCTTTGATTTCAGATGTCTTCAGAGATGAAATAGCATATAATAATCTATTCTAAAGGTAACTCATTTAATATAACACTTACCTGTGCAGTTTCTGTCATTTTCTGTTCAAAATCAGATTTAAATGCAGCATATTTCTCCACATATAGTTTATAGGTATCTGTAGCTTTTTTTGATTTAACTGCTGCCTGTAGATCAGTACAAAGAAGTGTCAAATGTCACACGTACAATCTGATCCAAGGTTTTTCAAGTCACTATTAAAAGAAAGCCTAGGATGACCTATAAAAAATATTCAGGGGCATATAAAAACACTGAAGTATCATTACAAAATTTCACCACCACCAAATAACTCAGTTTCAAGCCATTAGAGATTTCTGTCTAAAGCTATATATAAACTACATAAAAAGGTAACAAAGCAATTACCTCATTTAAATCTCTTCCCCTTATTAGCAATTACAAATTTATAATATACTTATTTTGAAATAAAATTTGTATTGCTAAAGTTAATTAATTAGCTCTTGTCAAATATTTAGATCGGGAACAGAAGAACAGGAAGGAAGGGTTGGAACACAGAGCAAACCGTTATTTGTGCAATTCTGAAAGAGTCAACAGTCAAAAAAAACAAGAAGGTGCAGTTCTCTGTCAGAAATTAAGAAATTCAAAAGTACAGGCGTTACACCAAAGGAAATTTTAAGATTAAGAGATATAATTGAAAGTAAACATAATGCAGAATATAGTGATGGCTAGATTTATGCAGCTGAGTGTTGTTCATAATAGTCCTTTTTGGCTTTATAATTTATTGATTCTTTTTTCATTATTTGTTGCTAATAAACCTGAATCATATTTCTGGGAGTTTAATACTCTTAAAAGAAAAAAAAAAAAACAAAACCAGGAGAATCCCAATATTACATGGAGAACAAAACTGAATGAAGTGATTCTGGTAGAGAAAAAGTTATTTTCAAAGTTTACAGCATGACACACACGAGATGGGAGTTTTTCAAACCTTTGATATCCTTGCTATTTCCAAGTTAAAAGCCAATGAAAATAAAAATAATCTTGAACACCAGCTTTTTTTCTAGCTGTTTTGTTCAACATGCCTACTTTCCCTCATTGAAATTTCCCATCAGCTGTAACTCAAAAGTATTCCTGAATTGTTAATGACACCACTAAAGACAGCTGTGTATTTACTATTTGTTCTAGTCCTCCCCTCTTTTAAATTAATTTCATCTGTCTCACATGCAATGAATTGTGAAGCTGACCATTATCTATAACTTCATATTAATTAACACAAAGATGCCCTCTGGAAAGAGAGAGTTATATTCTGCAATTTCAGAGAGAGAAATAATTGAAAATCATGAGTAACACTATAGCATTAGCACTTGTTCACCTGGGGAAACATCAACCATGACTTCAAAGGAAGAGGAACCAAAGCTACAGTTCCATTTTTCCAGTTACAAAGAAAGCTTAAGTAGATCTTTGTTACGTAGTCTCCTAAACCCAGCATAACAGAGCCTGAAAATACTTCACTGTATGAAGAATATGAATCCTTCAGGCATTAAAAGGAGAACATGACTGGTTGGATCAAACCTATCAGTTACTTGTCCTGAATTTTACTTCATGATTCTCACTCTTGCATATTCACACAGGTGAATTGCCAAGAAGAAAATAGTCTTATCTTGTTTCCCAAATGCCATTTACTATGCTGAAAGCACAAGGTGCTCTATGAACACTTGCTTTTAAAAATAATTAAGACGGCTTTGCAATAAGATGATTTCAAACTTAACTGTTGAAAAGGAAGGAAATGCCAAGTTAAAGGCTTCAAAAATAAGTTTTTTTGTAAAGCATTATGTAATTGAACCCCATATGCATGGGATTTTGACAAAACCAAAACATTCTGTCTCTTGTAATCATGTTTAATGATGAGCAGAATCTGAGTGTTATGTGCTGAAGAGCATCTACATAAAACAACTACTCAGCAGGACAGACAAAATGATAAAGCACATGAACATTGTATGATTAACTAGTAATCTCTTCTGAAAACAAGATGTGTCTATTCTCATGTGCAGCAATTGCTAGAACTCTAGCAGATTTACAGTAAGTGAAAGAATAAGGATCAGTCAAGAATTTTTTGTCAAGTCACTATAAATAGAGAAGTTCACATGTCAAAGAACAACAGGAAATTATTACACAAGTTAACACTAACTTTCAGCTGCAATGAAAATTGCAAGGTCTCAAACACCTTCTCAGATTCTTCAATAAGGTATTTCTCCAAGTATCTGGCTTTGTGATAAGCTCTTAGCATATTGGTGCAGATCCCCTGCTTTCGATAAAATAGTTATTCTGCAGTTTTGATAGAAAACATTTTTTATGTTGTGCTAAAAGTAATAAACCTATTCTCTGCCAAAGGAAAAATAAATTAATACAATCTTTGCCACCATGTTTCTGAAATTACAAGTATAAACTTGAATAAAGACATGACTGAAGAGATGTAACGATCACTTTTACCTGCTCCCACTGGAAACATTTTTTAAGTACTCGCAGAGCATTCGACTATGGCCTAATTGTTCAAACAGAAGTATCTAGGGAAGATGCATACAACAGTAAAAAAGTGGCCTTCATCCTAAAGTGCTTCTTCTTTCTCCCTTCTCATGTAGGTATCAGTTAGACTGAACATTTTTTTGTTTCCAGCTGAACATGGATAACGTTACATCTTAAAAACAAGCCTTTCCATCAAGTCAATTTTTCCTACTGAGAGGTTTCAATCTATTTACAAGAATTCAGAAAAACTATACTTTGAACAGACAGGAAGGAAAACATCTGCCAACCCACCTATTTCTGATTCATGTCTAGAATCCAACATTGTCATTTGAGACAGAAGCTAGGAAACAAAACTAGATTTATATCAAAGATAAAACAATCAGAACATGGTCAACAGGATCACTTTTGTCATCAGTGAAAGACAATAACCAATTCTATCTGCTACATCAAGATAGCAGTATAAAAGGCACTAAGATCATTCTAACAAGAACAGAGTCCTTCACAGGTCAGGTAATTGAAATGGAAAGAGGCAGAGGTATCAAGACTTAAAAAGAGAAGACACGGTTAGAGACAAAGAAATATGACCTCTTTCCTCTACTACTTAGTTTCCTGAAAACAGGATAAGGTTACAGTGATGCCAGCAGGTCGAGGGAGGCGATCCTTCCCCTCTACTGAGCACTGGTAAGGCCACACCTGGAGTGCTGTGTCCAGTTCTGGGTTGTCTATTGCAAGAGAGACACGGACATACTGGAGAGAGTCCAGCCAAGGGCCACAAAGATGATGAAGGGACTGGAGTGTCTCTCCCATGAGGAGAGGCTGAGAGAGCTGGAACTGTTCAGCCTGGAGAAGAGATTGCTTACGGGGGATCTCATCAATGTATATAAATACCTGAAGGGAGGGTACATAGAAGACAGAGCCAGGCTCTTTCCAGTGGTGCCCAGTGACAGGACCAGAGGCAATGGGAACAAACAGAAACACAGGAGGTTCCTTCTGAACATCAGGAAACACTTCTTTTACTGTGAGGGTGACCGAGCAGTGGAACAGGTTGCCCAGAGGGGTTGTGGAATCTCCATCCTTGGAGATGTTCAAAAGCGGTCTCGATGTGGTCCTGGGCAGCTGGCTCAAGGTGGCCCTGCTTGAGCAGCAAGGTTGGACAGGATGACCTCCAGAGGTCCCTTCCAACCTCTAACCATTTTGTGATTCTGTGAATGGATCAAACTCCCCCATAAGACAAGGACAGTACTAAATACAACATCAAGATACTCATCCCTTGGAGTTTTGGTCCATGAAATTGGAACCTTTTAAATTAGCACTGAAAGCAAGGTTAACTTGTTTTCTTCTCAATGGAACAGACTTCAAATACTGGTGTAATTAGCTACTTTGTCTCACTGAAGGAACAACACAAAACCTCCTACTTCTTAATTCAATAACAAGGACATTGAGTGTTTGCATATTTACCTAAGGAAATTTATCCAAAAACATAATATATGCTGAAACAATTATACACAATTTCTGTAAAAGTCACTAAACAAAACTATCATATGATGCAGGTATTTACAAAATAAAGAATTAGAACTGTAGTGCAGTTAGAACACATAAGGAAGTAAGTGTCAACAAAACATAACTAGGCATTCAGAATATGGACATTATGAAATAGCCACAACTACTACTTTTAACTGCTTTTAGCCCTTTCTGAGCATTTCCCTTACTAATACAAGGTGAACACGTTACTGATTGACAACACAATGAATTAAAGTAAGATGTCACAGAACTACCTTATCAACTTCTCTCTGTGTTGCTCCTTCCTTTTTCAAACGTTCTTGTTCAACACACTTTGCATTGTAGTTTTCCTTTGATTTCTGTAAGGCCTGAGTGATACTTTGAATATTTTGCACTGCTTCCAATGTTCCTGAAACGTCTTCTTTAGTCTGCCAAATATCACAAAGTTGTCAAAACCCCCCGATTTTTATTTTAATGTTAACAAGTCATTGGACATGCATAAGAAAAAAAATTAATAACCTTTTTATAAGCTTTGATTTGTTCATCTCCATACTTGTGAACTTCTTTTATTAGCTCTTGTAATCTCCGCACAAGATCCAAGTGACAGCTTGCTAGTTTTTCTGTTGAGGATTTGAAAACATCCCAAACTGGTGCAAATGTCCTAGATTGAGGAAAATAATATTTACTGTCCATCTGGATTTTCTTCTTTTAGTTGGCTATGGTTTCGTTTGTGGGGTTTTTTTTTTAATACTGCTAAAGTATATTTGATAAGTTTACAGAAGTTCATTTCTGTTCCTAAAACTGAAACAAACAAAAACCCCAACAACTGCTACAAATTCTTAAAATATGTTTCAAATGTACTTGGAATGCTATCTACTAATTTTTCCATGTTTTACCTGTATTAAGTCTAATGAGTAAAACACAGCAAAGTTCACTTAATCTGCTCTGTCATCAGCACACAATAATGCCAAGTGGTATTCCTAAAGACGATGCGAGAGCAGCTCAAAATAATTTAACATGTTAAAGTATTTTTACATGTATACTTGAATAGTGCAAACAAATCCAAAATTACTTGGTTAGTTAATTTTCTAGTTGTCTTACATCATTACAGGCACAAGATACAGGACAAAAATATTAGCAAAGATGGTCTGCCACTTAAAGGGATTTACTGATTAAGAGATTAACTGTATGGCAAAGGAAGGTGGGGGATGCGTCTTTCCTCAGATTGAGATTTCTGTACTGAATGGACTTCTGCAGCTATTCTAAAGATACAGTCCTACCTCAGTTTCCTGGTTAATACTGCTGAAAAACCAATACTACGCATAGCCTTTAAAGCACTGATGTTTAAACTAACATGCACATACAGAACCTTAGAAGAGCAGCAACAACTGGTATCAAATTATCCACTGACAAAAGCTCCCCATATTTCTAGCTGTGATTAGTACAAATAAAAAAAAAATCTAGCCTCATCTAAGAAGTCTGAGTTCTCACTGGCATAATCTTTCTAATGAAAAACCATCCATTAATCATTCCATTTTTTAAAAACATACCCCTTGTATAAAACTTGCATTAAACTATGGAATAAATCTATTGAAAAGTCTCATTCTTAACATCTCTGAGGACAGAAATAATACTCCAGAAAGCAGAAATAATAGAAATAAATAAATAAATTTACTGCCACATTTGTGGACCATATGTTCTTTCTTCAGAATAATTACCATAGGCTTGGGAGCAGAGAACAAAAAGTCACGTTCTTTATTATGTCTGAAGAGAACCCAATCTTAAACACAGAGCAACAGACAGTTCCTCCGTGTTTGGGCTTTGTTTTTTTTTTAAACCGTGAATAAAGAACTGTAGTGTCTTTGTTTTTCTCCTAGCTGCATGATATTTTGCATGATTACTGAAGAGCTAACAATCATCTTTAAAGGTGGCAAAGTTATGCTACCTTCGACATCATCAATAAAACATTCAGAATCAAACTTGATTCTTAACATGTATGCAGTTATTTATTTCTCGCTTATGTACACTTACTTACCCAAGTTGTGTGTAATTGCTTGCTGACTTGGCTAGTTTTGTCATTGACCTTGAATATGCCTCCTCTATTGTAGCCCTGTCAAAGAAAGCCATCAAAAGCATAATCGAAATTTTAAAGATATTTGAAGACAGATGAATATGCATTCTAAAGGTCCAAAAAAGAGGACTTTGTACTTCAGCTGGAAATGACTCCATTTTAATGACCCCTCAAAAACTATATGCGAAATCAAAGAAGTATATTTAAAAAAAAATAAATCTGAGAACCCTCTGACAGTGTTGCAGGGAACAGAAACAAATAAAACCTAGGGACTCAAGACCTTTAAAAGATGATTCCTTCCTTCCTATACTCTCTGCTGTTCCCCTCTCCCTTTAACATTCTTTAGTAACAGTCAGAACAAAGTGATGTAAAAATCATCCACCTAACACTGTCTAAACACCAGAGATTTACAGAGCAACAAAATCAAATATAAGCAATCACATTGAATAAAACGGGGCCTTGTCTAATCTTTTTGTAGAGGGGGGGATGTTGGGTTTTTGTTTAAGTTCTTTGCATAGTAATATTTGAGTTTGGAAAACAAAATAACAGCAATGAAAAGTATCGTGTTCTACTGTTTATACTTATTTTTAAAGAAGGTTGTCTCAATACATTCTGATTCATTTTGGAAAACCTCTTCCTCACATCAAGTTTCATTATATTTTCCTGCACTCAAACCCACACTTTTACTAGTCTTTTGGAGATTCAAAATCCAAGGGTCAGCACAGATTTCCTCCTTAGAGCCTCTGCTGGGGCAATTGCAATGGAATAGCAGTCACACACAACATATCACAGCAGTGGCTCCCTGCAAGTCCTTCCCCCATCAATCTTCCTCACCTTCCTATTACTAAGATAAAGATACACGCTATTTTAATTTTCCACTCTAGATCAATATGCAATATATAGTGTCACCTTAGATTTAGAAGCATCCTAGATTTGAGTAAATACTGTAATCGCCTTTTCTTGAAAATGCAAAAGCTTGAAGCAATTTCTTTCCCATTGTTTAATTCCTTTACTCAGGGGCAAAAGAGAGAAAAAAGGGACATGAAGAATTCACCCCTCTCTCAAGTTATACCATGACTATAACCACTTATTGCTGAGGCAGAGGTTTTTATTTCTCCTTTATAGCAACACTTTCCAAACAAAAATAATTTTATTATGAAAATATGAAACAAAGTAGCAGTAGTCACCTGAAAAAGAGGGGCGTGTCTTTAAACCTACTGAACTTCCAGTCAGTTGGACAAGCACTTTGGAGAAGGGGATTAAACTGTAAAATGCAGTAACTCAATTCCATTTTAAATCTCACATACAAACAACTGTGAAGTTATTCACCATAAAAAAAGGTCTATTAATTTTATCCTCCTTCCACATATGTACATATATTTGATGATAAGAAAAAGTTAAAGTTTCCAAGGTTTGGAATTCTTGCTCACTGAACAGCAACAAGCACATATGCACAGACGCCCAGAAGAGACACTGATGTTTTTTTAATTACCGTGATGAACAATATATTTTGATTAACAATAGCTTCTATCTAAGTTTTCTAGCTTTGAGAGGTAAGTGCCTTTTTTTATCTTTTTTTTAACACAAGATTTCTGACCAAAATCCACACCTCTTTTCTTACCTGAGCAATCTCCACAAACATGGAGTTCTGCAATTTACCACACAATGTCAACATACAACAGTTACAAACACTAACAACTGAAAGATGCTGTTGCTGACCAGTTGGGCATATCTACATTTGTCCTATCAACTGACTTTCCAGGGCACACTGATGTACAGGTAACACACTATGAACGCCTCAGTAAATTAATTTTCACCCATTTGAAAATCTGTCTTTGCTTGGGATCTGTTAAACATTTAAAAGTTAAACGGGAATATATACATTGCCAGTTTCTTCTGATCAAGGAGATTCTTTTCATAACACTTACAGGCAAGTGGTGCAGAAAAACATTTGAAAGACTTCTGGAGAAAAGCCAACACGATACCTATTCAGTTCCTATCTGAGCACAGTGGTTTCTTACATATAAAGAGTTTAGGTGTTAAATACAACCAAATACAAAGACAGTTAATCCACAAAACCTTCTGAGTATTTAAAGAAAAAAACCCTGTG
The DNA here is from genome assembly GCF_947461875.1 of Haliaeetus albicilla. Lineage (NCBI taxonomy): Eukaryota > Metazoa > Chordata > Aves > Accipitriformes > Accipitridae > Haliaeetus > Haliaeetus albicilla. The sequence continues at coordinate 15,568,177 of NC_091516.1, forward strand.
GGGGCAGCTGAACCTTCTTATATTTTCATTTCTTTAAAAACAAAATTTCTAGATGCTTTGTCAAGAACAGAACAAAGATACCTATCTTTCAGCAGACAGATAGCTCTGCCCCACCCAAGATTTACCAACATTGAGCAGATTGTCTGCCACAAAATTCATTCTTTTATATTACGTATTTCTGAACCACAGATCCAACTGTCTCTTAGTTCTTTTAGTACTTGACCATTAACAAATATTCAAAAAACAAAAATGAAAAAGTGAAACAACACTGTTGAAAATGTAATTGGTATTGACTAACTGAACACAGCCAAGGAGGAAACCTTCTGCTCCTTCTAGGAATATCCAGTTGGAACAGCAGATACAGTATAGAAATATTATACTATTACAAATGAACACATTTCAAACATTTTTGGTTTTTTTCAGAGGAAACAACTTTGCAATTTCAGAAAGTTCTTACAGAAGTTTTGAAAGAAAAAACTTCAAAAAATCCTTCAGCTGACTATAATTAAAAAAAAACATTTTCCCACATCCTATACAATTTTTCTTTCCTTATTACTATTTCTAAGGTTGGAGAAAAGGGAACAATAGACTCTTCCCAATTAGGCTGCATACAGCCAAAACACTATTCTGAACAGCACAAGTAACAGAGACTGGCTCCATATGAACATGTCCTTTGTGCCCTAAGCAGTCTGTACATCCAAATACACTCAACCATCTTTCCTTTCTCTTTGAGATCACTCCATAAAAAAAGCAAATTCTCTGGCTAGTCTAGAGTCTCCAGCAATCCAGACTGACCAGATGACTACTGTCAAACAGTACATACGAAGGTTAAGTACTCTAACTTGTTGAAAGTATTATCACCAACTCGGATCTGTTTCCTCTACCTATCCAGCACTTTTCAGTTTTTGCTCTTCTATGTTTCCACTTCTGAAAAAAAAAAGGCCAATATGTTCTAAAGGAATGAAAGGACAGATGTGAAGAAAGTTCAAATGTATGTAAGTTTAGTTTTCATAGGGAAAAATCAGGTACATAAAAGTCAGGGCATAAAAACACTAGATCTAGGAGGCTCCTAATAAATGTTGTTCATCTGCTTATATATTTCTAGCAGAAAACAGTACTGCAAAATAATATTCAGACTATACTCTGTGGAGGAAGGAGGGGAACAGATGATTGTGTGCAGCATCTCTTCATTTCTTTGCAATAAACAAAGATGCAAAACAGACCATGGTCAAGACAACTGGACTGTTGTAAAATACTGTTGAAGTACTGCCCAATCCAATTTTTTTAGAGATCAAGAGTTTGACCCATGTGAATAGATGTGTGCTACTGAACCATATTTACTTCCTGGGAAATTGACTGACATCCCACAGTAACTTCACAATGGTAGTGAAGGGCTTCACTGCCCAGACATAGACACTCATAAACATTTTTACTAAAGAGAAGACACCAAATATTTAAAGTCCATCTATTGCTTTGAAACTACAAACTATATGCCACAAATTACAGTTAGCTTGGACTGAGATTGATCAGTGATGCCCCCTCACTTGAAAAGAAATACCTATCTGGCATTCAACTGCTTTTTTTAATGGCAGCCTGGCATACTGAGATGCATCAGTAAAGCAGGGCTGAAGAAAACACAATGGAACAGATAGGATACAAGGTTTAATATCCTGATGGGAGAAGGTCACTGGAAAGGACTGAACTTACTGCTGCTAGTCTGCATCACTGACAGGTGTTTTCCAATACCAGGGCAAGCTGCTCTTAAGGAACTATATTGAAGCCTTGCCAAATAAATCAAAATGTAGCACTAAGATTCTAGCGGATCTCAGTGTGTTAATGAGAACTGAATTTTTTCATGTTTAACCAAAAATACTGTAAAATGGCTGCATATCTCTTTGGCACACCGTGATCCATGCACCAGAACACAAAAGACATTTCTTGATCTCTCATTAAGGATAATGTGCCCACATGGATCCTCATTTATTCCTACACTTACTCTTACATGTTACTTAGACTTGTTTAACTGGGAACAGAAAATTGTCTCCTTCTTGAGAAATCACTAAAATTAATCAGCAGAAACTTCAGCTGAAACATTTTTAATATGTGGAGAAAGGTCCAAGTATTTTATTTATTGATGGCAAAGGCACATCTCATTTAAAATTTAACTTGGGGGAGCGTATAGGGTGAAAAAAACCCTGGAACACCACAGTTTTTTTACTAGGAATTTTGTGTAAAATGAACTGTCAAGTTTTATTTAATACAATATAATAAAGCAAAGAATGCAAGCAAGTTATAGCATCAAGTTATTTTTACCTATTTACATAAGCCCTTTCACCTTAGGACCAGTATGAATAAAATGGAGCATGTCCAAATAATACAACATAAAGGAGATAAGAAGCAGAGTGAGTGAGAGAGCTTCTCACCTTCTAAATATGGAGGTTAATCAAAATGCAACAGATGTAAAACTACTAAAATTAAATATGTCCAGGTGATGTACAGCTTAGGTCTATGACTTACTGCTATAAAAACTAAGTGATTCCAAAAATTAAAGCAGGTTTCAAAAGATCCAGCACTCACAAAGATAACACCAGGCAAACATTTGTAACAGTCAATATTAAAAATACAAGCCTGTAAAGCCTTAAGCATTTCATACTAAAAATGAACAGCATGATATTCTTCCACTCAATCCAATGCAGGATTTCACTGGAACCCTGTCTGGTTTCATAATGTGTTCTCTGGAATCAGGGATTCTTGAAACACAAGATTCCTTGGGTTGTGTAGTCCTTCCAACAGGAGACTGCCCATCATATGTGTACTCTGGAACTCACCCATTTCTACTTAGTGGAAAGATTTTTGTCATTTTCTCCAATTTACTTCGAAACTATGCAAATGTCAGCGCAACTGAATACCTGCTAGGTTTGTGGCGGTTATGTTTTGTGGAAATTGAAAAGAAATTCTTTGTTGAGATCTATTTAAGGCCAAAACTGAAATTTTGATGAAAAATTCCAGAAAACAAAATCCGTTTTTTTGGACAGCTTTTACTGCAAGAAACCGTCGCTGAAACAGGTCCTCAATCAGTCTCTTGCAAGTTTTTTCCATGCGTCATCTGGTGCCAGTAACTGAATTAAGACAAAATTCTGAAGCAGACATACAATTAATTTTATCCAGAATGGAAATTCTTATGTTTAGTGTAGCAGCAGCAGTCTTCTTTCACAAAGAAAAAATACAAATAGCACTAGGTCATCTGTTTTGGAAGTTGTCATATCTGCAGATTTCAGTTCTGTCCCTTCCATCCCATAGAGAAGAACCTGTGTTATTTTCTGCATATTATTTTTTGTCCCTACATATCACTCCCTTTTCTTTAACAAAACTAGTTTTTCAACATCTTAACATGAAAGTATAATTTTTTTAAGATCATACTAGCATTTGCTAATACCCTAATTCGACATCCATGGTCAAAAGCTTTGTAAGACTGATAATTTTTGCTACTTTAAATTATTGCTTTTCTTCCAAACATGATGAAAAACTGGGATTAATTTAAATAAACTGCTTTTAATAATTGGGATTAATTTAAATAAACTGTCACACCTAATGTGACACCTCTAGCTTTTTACTATTGTTTTTTAATTGAAATGTGACAAATTAGAAACTTTTTATTAATTGAAGCTTAAGAGTAAGTTTTCAGTTCTGAGTCAATAGAATAAACATAGATATTCTTGTAAGATAAAAGAGATATTTTTAAATGCTCATTGATTTTTACATATTTTGCATGTTACTATTAAACATAATGATAAACTTAAATAAAAACCACAAACAGTACATTAAAGAGCGACGATCACCAAGGATGAATACTTACCTTTCTCTTATAAAGTCTGCTAAGTCTTTTGTGGACAAATGTCCATGTTTCATGTTGTGATAGAGGACATCAAAGCCATTGTTCCTTTCCCCCTAAAAATTAATAAAAATAAAGTAGAATTATGAAACAAAACACACTAAAGCACATACAGAACAAAGTATAGAATCTATACATTTTAATATATGATCAAGTTCCACAAAGTGAATGATCTAATGTGATTTGTAATGCTTGGTTTTTACCAATTGCTGTTAGTTCCCTTCAATCCGCTATATGTAAACCAAACCAAAATCACCTCAGCAGCTACTACTACCCTTCTAATGACAACTCTTCTATTACATATTTCTAGGCTATATTCAAAGCCATTTCTTTTCTAGATTTCTACAGGTCTTGTATTCTTTGACTTCCCATCTTATTGAACACATACTTAATACTGTACTCTCCATTCTTATATCTTTCATTATTTTCCATGAACTAAAATTCACATTTTGGGATCACTGGATATCCCGCTTCCCCAATTCTTCACACTTCATGTATCTTCCTCTGTTTTTCTGTAAAATTGGTTAAAAAAAAAAAAAAAAATCACTGATCTCTTCCTTTTCACAGGTAGCTTCCCTTTGTCTATTCTTAAATTTAGTTTTAAACCTTAGAACATTTTCCAGTCAGTAAGGCATACCTCACCATTAAAACTGAGACACTGCCCTAAACACTGGTTAATAAACTCAGCCAGCTTATCAACTCTGGCACTATGGTGAACTTCTTCCGGACAGGAGAAAGCAACAATAGAAATGAAAGGAAGGCAAGGCATGGCATAATAGCACTGCTACTATAGAAGTTTTCCTGTCAAACTACCCATTCCTCTCCTCCGTTCCAAAGCTTCAGATCCATAATGATGCTGCTACAAAAGGTGAAGAAACATGCCCTCAGGAAAACTGCATGCATGTTCAGAGTGGAAGAGAAAGAAGAATGGGATGGAATGGAATGGAATATTTCAGTTGGAAGGGACCTACAATGATCATCTAGTCCAACTCCGGACCACTTCAGGGCTGACCAGAAGTTACAGCATGTTATTAAGGGCATTGTCCAAATACCTCTTAAACACTGACAGGCCTGGGGCATCCACCACCTCTCCAGGAAGCCTGTTCCAGTGTTTGACCACCCTCTTGGTAAAGAAATGCTTCCTAATGTCCAGTCTGAACCTCCCCTTCCTTGCGCAGCTTTGAACCATTCCCACGCATCCTATCAGGGGATCCCAGGGAGAAGAGATCAGCACCTCCCTCCCCACTTGCCCTCCTCAGGAAGCTGTAGAGAGCAATGAGGTCATTCTTAGCCTCCTTTTCTCCAAACTAGACAAACCCAGAGTCCTCAGCCACTCCTCACAGGACATGCCTTCCAGCCCCTTCACCAGCTTTGTTGCCCTCCCCCGGACGCATTCAAGGACCTTAACATCCTTCTTAAAATCCTGGAGTTTTCACAACAGTAGTTCTACATCTCCAGCGAGAGGAGCCTGAGGATTTGGTCATACACCCCTCCAAATATTTCTGTCCTTTCTGTTCTGGAAAATTTTGTTTGTGCAGCCATGAGGCACACCTGATCAGGGAAATTATACAGCTGAAAAATAAAGATCAGTGATCCAGATCACTATGAGGACACGAACAGCTGCATTGCTCAGCAGAAGAGGTGGAGAGAGCAAGGTGGAGAAGGCAGGCAGGGATCTACCAGCTTAAGTAAGTGGAAGGAGCCATGGGTGGATGGAAGAACTTTGCAGCAGCTACAGTAGCAGGCCCACCTCTGTGAAGTGTTAACTGCACTAGATAATACATCAGTCAATAATATAGCAAGTTGCCTTAAAGGACACCACACACAGACACATAAATTTACAAATAACAGATGATTAAAGGCAATTTGATTCAGATTACTAACCAGGATTATTTGCTTTACTTCTTCCAAGCATCAGGGAGAACAAAACCAAACAAAAAGAAAGAACACCTATAAACTCACAGTTCCTAAGGTTGCAGTAAGTTGTCACCTGAAAAATTTCATCAAAATGCCTATCAGTTTAGCATAAGTGCAATTACAGAAAGGTCTGTAAAAAGTACAAGCAGAACTAAATTGAGTACATGAAAATACAAGCAAACTCTAAAAGGACTATCTACAGAGCAAGGCTTTTATAAGTTTGAAGAATAAAAGAATAAGAACATCAATTAGTAGGAAATGTAATCTGTTTTTTTAAAATGTTGTCTTACTCTTTAAAGTACCAGTATAAACAGTTTCACCCCCCTTTCACTCCTATTGTTTTGGTCTGTGTGGTGGGGTTTTGGTAGCAGGAGAGGGGCTGCAGGGGTGGCTCCTGTGAGAAGCTGCTAGAAGCTTCCCTGGCACAAAGTCGGACCCGCCTCTGGCCAAGGCCGAGCCCATCAGCGACGGTGGTAGCGCCTCTGGGAGAACAGATTTAAGAAGGGGAACCTGCAGCAGAGAGGGGAGTGGGATGTGAGAGAAACCCCTCTGCAGGTACCGAGGTCAGTGAAGAAGGAGGGGGAGGAGGAGCGGGGGAGGAGGGGATGCCCCCGCAGCCCGTGGTGAGATGTCAGGCTGTGTCCCCGCAGCCTATGGAGGGCAGCGGGGGAAGAGATGCCCACCTGCAGCCTGGGGAGGAGCCCACATCGGAGCAGGGGCATGTCCCTGTGAGAGACTGAAAGAGTTAATGTCTCAAACGTTGTGGTGGGGCAAGTTCTGCTTAAAGACAAACCCTGCACAGCAAGGAACCAAGGTGAAAAGCCCATCAGCTCAGGCATCAGCAACAGGAGGGGGAGGGCATGCTGGGGGGTGCGCAGCTCCCTGTTCTGATACAAAGATCAAGCAATGGCCACATCTGCAGGGAATGAGAAGTTGCTCCACAAATGACCCCCAAGCCAAAAGGCTCACAAACTGCTCATTAGCCTGACGAGTTCGGACGCCCGCCCGAAGGAGGGGGAAGGATGATAAAAGGACACAAGCTGAAGCCCCGGGTGCGCAAGCCCACTGGAACTGGACCCCTTGGCTGACTGAACCAACGCTGGACCCAGGACTGGTGAAATCTTTCTCTCTTCCTTTTTCTCTCTCTGTCTTCTTCTCTCCTTTTCCACAATCCCTACACCTCATCTGTTTCAAGACATAAACCGTTTGGATCCAGCCGTCCCTGGGCCCTTCTCTGAGTAGGGGTCTGGAAAGCAAGGGGGTCTGCTCTGAACTGCGTGACTCAATGGGAGGGATCTCCTTATTCCCTGAATTGATGTATATGGTTACCCTGGGTTACACAGTTTACAGAACTAGCTTTATGCCAATTCCTGTTGTGAGAAACCCTACCACCTACCCATGCCTTCCCAGTTCAGTTTGCTTCTGTCATGAATAAAATCTTTAACTGATTGTTTGGTGTCATTTCACCTTAATTTAGGCCGAGGGAATTTTGAATTAAACACGACTCCCTGGTCTGTCCAGTCTGGGTTGTGACAGCCCCCCAAGATGGCTGTGACTCCATGGGAAAGCCTGCGCTGGAGCAGTCTGTGCCTGAAGGACTGCAGCCCATGGAAAGGACCCATGCTGGAGCAGTTCGTGAAGAACTGCAACCTGTGGGAAGGACTCACATTGGAGAAGTTTGTGGAGAACTGTCTCCTGTGGGAGGGACCACACTGGAGCAGGGGAAGAGTGAGAAGTCCTCTCCCTGAGAAAGAAGGAGCAGCAGAGACAACGTGTGATGAACTGACCCCAACCCCCATTCCCTGTCCCCCTGCACTGTTGGGGGGAGGAGGCAGAGAAAATTGGGAGTGGAGTTGAGCCAGGAAGGAGGGAGGAGTGGGGGAAAGTGTTCTAAGGCTTGGTTTTACTTCTCATTATCCTTGTTTTGATTTGATTGGTAGTAAATTAAATTGATTTTGTTTTTTTCTCCCAAGTTGAGTCTGTCTTGCCTGTGACCATAACTAGTGGGTGACCCCTCCCTGTCCTTGTCTTGACCCACGAGTTTTTCTTTCTATTTTCTCCTCATCCCACCAAGGCCACCGGGGAGGAGTGAGTGAGCGGCTTTATGGTGCTTTGTTACCAGCTGGGCTTAAACCATGACACCTATCTAAGAATTTTTCCTTGTAGTTTGAAGCCCACAATAATTTTGACTACTGGTGCACAAATAGGTAGCTTATTAACTTTCTGTATTTACTCAATATAAATGCTGAATGCCACTGCATTACAAAAACATGAGAATAACTCTATAATTGAGGCCTCACTGATATTTTCAATTAGAATACAAAATAAAATTCTTATTTAGCTACTCCAAAGCTGTTACTGTACCCAAATTTGAAGATAAACTTTTACAAATAAGTGTTAGGCATTTCTTCCAGAAAAACTAATAAAATTCTCCTTTATGAAATGTTCTTTCCCTTTGCCTTAAGGTGTTTCTTTTAGCTAAACCAACACATTGATCAAAATCTGCTGAACACAGACTGCTTCTGAACTTTTCATAATGGGAGCTTTAATGGGGACTCTTCTATACTGGAACTCCATAAATTTCCTGCCATTTTAGAAATACAGGAAGGGTAGCATAGCCATGACCCAGCCTGTGGCTGCAGCCTTCCTGATGGCTGATAATCTATGAGAAATGTAACTTTGCAAACCTTTAGAGAATGGAATGAGCCAGAAAAACAAATTCCCAACATCATCTTGTTCCCTAACTATAACTGAAGGTTACTGCAAAGGAACTCATTTTTCCACTTAAATGAAGTTTTCTCGCCAGTCCTACTCTTGTTCCTGACTTCACATTGAATAGCAGAAAGCACAGAGAAACAGAACAGATACCTTCCTCGATTAAAAAGTCCCCTGAAAGCCACATCTTTTATACATTATCAATAGTTATCAGAGGCTAAGAGGCTATGTGAAAAATATATTAAGGTTTACACAAAGCAGCAAGTCCAAAGCAGGCTCCAAGATTCAAGGGCCTGTGTGGTTTAAGCTTGGCACAACTAAGTTGTTTTCACTGGTGAATATAATGTCAAATGTAGCCTATCTTACTACTATCAGGCTCTACCTACAAGCACAAACATCTAGACTTCAAAATTGTTCAATAATTCACATGATCAAGAGTTCTGATGATTAACCTGATGACAGTTCTAGAAATTATGTTATCTTCTACTCATGTTTGGAGACATATGTGTACCCATGTCAAATTGAGCATGGTATCTCAGTGCAGAGAGCAGATATTTTTCTGCTTAGGAAAAGCTACATAGCCTATCCACAACTCCTTCATTCAGTAGTTATGTTCATGAAGGGTAGCACAAATAATTCAGAGTTAAGGCTCTGTGTTTAGGATAAAGACAGAGATGTATGCTGTGGCTAAGAGGAAAAGTTCAATTTACAAAAACCAAGTATGTATTCTCTTACGTGCACATATGCCATCAAGACTGTTCATTTGTGTTTTGGTTTTCCTCAACACTGCCCCTTCTCACACACATTGTATAAAATTCTGTACATGGAAATTGTGTGTCTAGCCAATTTTTCTTCATTAAGTGTTTTTACTTGCTCCTTCCTGGTGTCAACAGTAGTAGCTGGGATCACTAAAAGACCAGTACTGGCCTACTTAAAAATAAATAAATGCAGCACACAGCAGAGGGAACTGATGAGACCTTCCACTCCCATTCAGAAGCAATTACCAACCACTGCTATGACAGACAGACAGTGAAGTCAGATGGAGGTTCTTCTAGAAATTGCATCCTGGAGAAAGAGCTACCTCTCTTGTCACATACAACATTAGGTTCTATGCAACAGACTTCCAGATCAATTTGAAAGACCATTCTGAATGTCATTTTGCAGGTAAAACACCATCTGATCCCGTCATCCCTCAACAGAAAACAACTGCAAAACTGTGTACGAGAATGCAGAACGTAAGTGGTCCCCTCTCCATATAGGCTCCATTTAATTGCTTTGAAGTTCATTAGCAGTTTTCTCCTTCCATAGAGCTAACAAAACTCCATCTTCAGAAGCTGGTGTTCTTGTTGAGGTTTCCCATTTTACACTGCTGTAAGAGAGCTCTTTTGTGTACACAGTATAGATGCCCCCTGACAGCAAGCCATAAGAGGAAACAAGACTTCAAACACAAGTAAACACTTCACTTAAATAAGCCTACAATGAGGCATTACTGACCAACTTTGCATACAAAGTAAGTGAGGGAAAGGAGGGCAGACAGTCCTTCCATTTCCCTTCATCAAGAACTAACTGCAGTGATTTTCACATGGAAATGAAACTAACGCTGTCAGCAAATGTGAAGTCAGAATTCAGCATTTCCATGACTTGTGCATAACAGGAAACAGATTACAGGAACTCTGTTTTACTGAACTACTTAATAGACTTTGAAAATTTTTAAGAATAAGTTTGTTTGTGGCACTAAAGATGATTCTGAATTTAAAACCTACATTTGGTAAAGTAGCCAGAAATTTCTGGGCAACCTGCAGCAGTATTTATTTACTACGTTTCTAATCAAATTGTATGAGTGCAAGCACTGTCTACTTCAGACTAAAACTGTTCAACATTATGTCTATTAGTGTAAAAAGTGAATACTCTCTAATATAGCACTGTCTTTTTACCCACTATAAACAAATGGTTCTCAATTATTAAGGTGATTTTAAAGTTCCCATTACCGGTCCGATACGTACTACTTGTTTAGCTAGTGTGAGAAGCAAGAAAAGGACAGCTGCAAATACTGTTTTCACAGCAAAAATAAGCATACGAGAAAATAAAAGGCACATGCAGTTCTTAAAGACATTTAGATTTTGGTCAAACTTCAGAAGCTTGATGAGAGAATTTCAGACAAAGTTTGACTTTTTCTAACTAAGTTCAGCAAGTGAAGAAACATTTGACAATAAGTGAATTTCAAACTATGCTTTTAGAACATGCATTAGCAGTGGTTAAGCATTCACAATCATTCCTTCAACCCTTTAAAGATGACCACATCACCACATTACAAAGAAGAAATAGAACAGAAAACTGTACTTTTGATTATAAACTATTTAAGTCATAACCTGCCTAATCCTCTTTTTAAAATAGCCTACCAAACCCACAACTTATTCTCCAGGAAACAGGTGGACGTATTCAAACTGCAACATTTGGAAGTGGTACTCCAACTTAATTACAACATTTCTTTTTAACCGTAAAAAAGTTTAGGTCCCTAATTTACTTCAAATTGTCATAAAATGAAAACTGAATAATCTCCAAATTGTTTCCAAATCCTAGTTAAACCTTACCACTGCCATTGGCAAACATGAACTATCTATGAAATATGACCAACATCTCCCCACCTTCTTAGATAAATGCTAAGTAGGAAAAGCCTAGAAAAGAATGAATGTGGGAAATAGAATTGCTACAGTTTTCAGGGTAAGAATAGATAAATTTGTATCCTTTGCCTCTAGTTTTGGTCAGGTAAAGAGAAGCTATCCTACAGCTAGTTTTACACTTGTGTTACTGCTCATGCTCCTCTGTCAGATATGGGTATGGAAAAACCACACCCCTGATCAACAGATTATGCATGCATAATACAGATCAATCATAACAGCATCAAAGTCTTTTTGGCAAATAAAAAAAAAAAGTATTCAGAAAATTCTGGAGTTGCACCTATATGCCAAATAATAACTGAAGACAATCCATTAACGGGGGGTGGGAGAGCAAAACTTCCTTGTATAGGTGAAATTCAGTATTTGCCGAAACTAGGTACAAGTGTTCAGCAATGACAAGATTTGGTTTATGCAGCTTAAAAGATATCCTATTTCAACATTAATGCACAAACTTTAATGCAACAGAACAATAGAGACTGGGCATTCATTCCTGCAATTCTAAAATGAAAGTTCCAAATATTTACCAAACCTAATCTTTTCTTTACCTACAAACTTAGAAAGACACATACTATTCATTATGGTTTCTCCATTTGTACTATTGACTTCTTTTCATTCACTCATAAAGGAGGAACTCTTTAAAGAAATAAAGCAATAGAAATTCTCCTAACTCCAGGGATATGTAAACTCATTTTAGATGCTCTGGAAAACTTTGTTGTCATTTTCTTTAAACTGTTACTCTTTGTTGCAGTTTCAAATAAGTAACATCTGTTTCATCCTTTTCACCTAGGCAATTATTTGATTTAATGGACCCTGTATGCATGAAAACACTCTTGTGATTAATATTATGGTGTCATATTTTTGAAAGCTAGCTATCAGTAAATTTCCATTTCTGAGTGTCTGAAAGAGCTACAGAAAATTGAGGGCATTGAAACATGGAAGAAAGCAGTAACGTGATGTTTATACAGGCAACATATCTTCTTCAGTTCCTGAAGTTTGAACACAAAAGCAACCTGGCAATTTCAATTTCCTTCTTCCAGCTTCAATAAATTAAATAAAGATCAGCTCCAGAGAAGCTCTATGCATATGAGGAAGAACAGATATTTTCCTCTATATCTAGACAATTAAAGAGACTTTTTAACAAAAAGATGGAAAGTTGCCAACTCATGCTAGATGCACACACACAGAGGGAGGAGACTAATCAAATATTGCACAACAGCTCTCTTGAAACTGAGCATCTAACTGTATGCCAAGCAGAAGAGTAGCACTGCATAAACATATGAGTGGAACTCCAGGTGGAAGCATGACAAGTCTCAGTGTCACTCATACTGCATAAGTGTGTAAGACAATATGTCTTACACTTACTAGAGCAAGACTCTTCAGAAAGCTAAGATTATTAAACCTGGATGCTGCCAGCCTTTACATGTTACAAAAGCTCTTGAAAAGAAAGGAATACTCCTCACAGCCATTCTCAAAATCTACAGGTAACGCAAGCGATTAAAAAGATAAAATAAAAGGGATTAGACAAAGCCAATTCAAACATACATTTTTATGTGCCAGAACTTCCAGAGTTATCAAGCACAGCATTACACAGAGACCTGTTTCAGCTATACATGGAACTTCCAACAGTTTAATCAAATTAATTTAAAACAATGAACAAACACTGACTGGCTTAGAAGTGGCTTATTTTTGTTGACTTGATACAGTTTAATAGACTTACAATTAACAAAAGCATCACCTCCACCAGTCAGTTTAAATACAATGTCAAAGTTTATGCAACACTTCCTAAGTAGTGTTAAGAAAACAGTAAGTCAACAATAATGAACGTTTTTTATTCTACTGTACCAGTATGAGTGTACTCAAAGCAACAAAACACAGCTTATGTATAATGGAAATAACTTATGAAAGTGTTCCCTTTAAATTATATAATTTGTTTTGATGTAGCACATACATAGCAGCAAGCACACAATGTTTTATGACAACATCCTAATTAGGAGTTGGGAATGTTTGGCCATGTGACTTGAATGCCTAAAACTCAGTCATAAGAATCAAAGCCATTTATAGCCTGTACTACTGGTTTGTAATTTTTGATACCAGAAAAAAGTAACTGTATCCTACTGACTTTGAAAACTGCTGCTCTAGAGTGCTGTGCTCTATTAGCAGACCCCTACATTCTTGTCTTGGTTTTGGTTAGGATAGAGCTAACTTTCTTCCTAGTAGCTGGTATAGTGCTGTGTTTTGGGTTCATTATGAGAAGAATGTTGGTAACACTGATGTTTTCAGTTGTTGCTAAATAATGTTTAGACTAAAGTCAAGGATTTTTCAGCCTCTCATGCCCAGCCAGCAAGAAGGCTGGAGGGGCACAAGAAGTTGGGAGGGGACACAGCCAGGGCAGCTGACCCAAACTGGCCAGAAGGGTATTCCAGACCATGTGACGTCATGTCCAGTATATAAACTGGGGGGAGTGGGGCTGGGAGGGATCACCGCTAGGGGACTAACTGGGTGTCGGTTGGCAGGTGGTGAGCAATTGTATTGTGCATCACTTGTTTTGTGTATTCCAATTCTATTATTATTATTATTATTATTGTCATGTTATTTTCATTATTAGTTTCTTCCTTTCTGTTCTATTAAACTGTTCTTATCTCAACCCACGAGTTTTAGGTTTTTTTCCGATTCTCTTCCCCATGCCACTGGGGAGGGGGAGGGGAGTGAGTGAGCAGCTCTGTGGTACTTAGTTGCTGGCTGGGGTTAAACCACGACAATTCTTCAAGTGATAGTAAAATTTTTCAAGTGACAGTACAGGTCTCTGTACTTCAACTTTACACATCCTGTAAATAGTCTTGTTTATCTCTCAGTGACCTCTTAGAGGCAGTCAACAGATGGCAGGCCCATAAAACATCCATTTTTCTTACATTCTCTAACAAAAAAACAAACAAAAAATATACAACTATTCAAACACTTAAAAGCAGTACAAGATGAAAGTCTCATGATAAGCTTCAAGACTATTACAACAAAGAAGCTAAGATTTGATTTGTTTACATGACCACTTTTAGGAAGTTCTTAAAAGACAGCAGCCTAAATAGTGTGGAAGAAATCGATACACATTCACATATGTCACTCCCTTTTCTGAAGAAATCAGTTAAGTCCCTCAAGTTTCTGATGTCTTTTCCTATCAGTTACAGCAAATTAGCAAATCAAGAGAGAACATCCTACAGCTCAAGATCCAGACTTCCATTTCCAATGCACAATTTCAGCTCCAAATTGATGACAACATGTACATCAAATAATTAAATATTAATTATGTTTTGGATTAATTTTCACATCAGTGCTTTAGCAAGTATAATTATCCCATTCCATAGGTGACAAAATCATCTTGCCCTAGAAGGCCAAGGCAAAAGCAAGAAACAGAAGACAATTCTTCTGAAGTTTTACACAAAACCACCTTTCTTTCTCCTTTCGGATTTCTCGTCATTATTTTCAGTCATTATGCATTCAGTGCATTTTAACAGTAATTTTCTAGTTTCCATCTTAAGTTTCTCACCACATTTCAAAGCATATATAGGTTGTATCCCAAGTCTCCCAAAGCACTGCAGTAACAATCTGAACAACAACCTATTCTGAGAATTTAGTAGAAATGGAGAAGCCTAATGATTCAAAATGCACAAACCTATAAATCATCCTTGGTTCTAAGGATATATAGAAACTCAATACTTTCTGAGTTTAAAAATCTGTCAATATTTAGACACTACAGTTAATCCTGAAGGATATCTACCCACAACAGCAAAGAAGGAACAGTCCATATTCCTTTTTATTTTGCTTCTTCAGAAAATAAAACCCTGTCCATGGTATTACAAAGGTTTTTCAGTCAAGTTTTACAATTGTAAGACCCTGCCTAATGTCTTTGTTGTCACTGCGAGACAAACAAGAATATACTTGCTGTCCTACTTTGTGTCATTTTTGGAGGTAGGAGAAAACCAGAAGAAAACCTCCTTCTCCTGGCACTCATTGCTGACCCGCACTAGGAGTTTTGCCCACAGAGCTATAAGGCAGAGACCTTGTAGAGCAGAAAGAGAGAATGGGAAGTTTGGGTAGACGTCTACTACCTCATATTTGCTGGTAGCATTTATGAAGACACAGACAGGGAAACAGAATGTATGGGAATGGTCCACTGCCTTCAGTGATTTAACAAAATTATTGACTTATTAACAAAATACCACTGATCAGACAAACAGTTAAATGCACATACCATAGTACTTAACATAAATAGAAAAGTGTTTGATTTCAGTTAAGATAGCTGACTAAAAAACTTCTATTTTACTTCAACCTTAGGAGATAGTAACTTCTCCAATGAAAGGGTGACTTCTTATATTAATTTAAAACTTACTTTTAAGAAAGGTAAAAAACCCTCCACATTAGTTTAATACTGATCTCCCACACTGAGGCTTCAAATTAAGCAGATTTGTATGCCAAGAGAGCAAATCTAATACCTTCCATCATTAAATTTTAATATTCTGTTAAAACAAAACTTAAAGAGTAAAAATTAAACACAATGCTGCAAACAAAACATGAAACCTGGCTTGAACTATGCTTTATGTTCAAGAATAGTATATTGCATTTGTGAAATTAGTTTTCCCTAAACATTAAGCATAACTGTTGCTTACGCAGAAAAAGCAGATGTCTAAAAGATATTTTTCCTTTTTTTTTTGTTTTTGTTTCAGTCTCAACAAATAACCATTTTTATGTTTTCCCTATTAGTTGGTAGAGATGCACATTAAAAATAAAACGTGCAAAGAAGTAGCAACATTGTAAACAGCCGGATGACTAGAAGAACGCTTCCTTTCAACGTTTCAGACCAGCAACAAGTTTCACCTCCTGCGAGGCTCAGTAATAACCCCGAACCCACGTTTTAATTTTTTCTCCATAAATAGCTACCTCCTACACTAAACAGGTATATCTGCGCAGAGACGACTGGTAAGCTGCGTTTCTAAAACAGACCGGAGAGTCTGTTGTTTCCCCAGCTGGCCGCTGCTCAGGCTGTGTACCTTCTGACATGCAGACAGAGACGAGTTTATCGGTACAACAGCACGGAGCTCCGAGGCGCCGCTGCGCGTTTGCGCGGTACAACTCGTTAAGCTGTTAGAGCCGGTGCCGTTCCCCCACCGACTGCACCGTCGGGGAGGCTTGCCGGAGAGAGATCGGACCGCAGCCCAGGCCACCTCCACGCACCGCCGTGCCCGCGAGAGCGAGACCCCCCCAGCGCAGCCTCTCCCGCCCGTGCCCGCGCGTCCCTCGCCCCAGCGCCCCCGCGGCGACCGGCCGTCCCTCCGCGACGGACGGACCCCTGAGCGCCGCGCGAGGTGGAGGGCCGGGCAGGGGGCGGCGGTTCGCCCCCGTCCCCTCGCCCCGCCGCGGGCTGCCCGGCCGAGGCCAGCCGGCGGCGCGGCCCGGCGCCCCTCTCCCCGCCACGGCCCGGCCCGGCCCGGCCGAAGCGAGCCGCGGCGGGCGCAGGGGGCGGCGGCCACCCCCCCGCCGCGCCCCCCCCCGCGGCAAGGCCCCGGCCCAGTCCCGGGGGTGGCGTAAGAGCCGAGGCTGCGCCCGCAAGAGGGGACGCCAGCGGCACCGTGCCGTGCCCTGCCCGTTCCACCCGCGGCGCGGCGGAGCCGGCCCGCGGCGCTTCCCTACCCAGAAGCTCTCCACGAAGTACGCCATCATCGCCGCGGCCACCGGCGAGCCCGAGCCCGAGCCCGAGCCCGGCCCCGGCCGCCTCTGCCGCCGAGACGCGACGCGACGCGACGCGACGGAGGAAACGGGCGCCGCCGCAGCGCGCCGCCCTTCCCGTCACGGTGCAACCGCCTCCTTCCACACAGCTCCACCGCCCCCGGCCCCGCGCATGCGCCTGGCCGCCGCCGGCCGCCGCGGCTCCTGCGCAGGCGCATAGCCTGTCCCCCGCCGTCGTACCCGCCCCCGGCTCGGAGGGGCAAGGGCGGAGCGGCGGCCCTTGGGGCGGCTGGGCCCGGCGGCCTGTGACACCCCCCGCCGCCGGCTGCCCCCTCCTCGCAGCCGGCCGGGCGGAGAGCCACTCAGCCGCCGCAGGCGGGCAGGGCAGGGCAGGGCAGGGCAGGGCAGGGCACGGCCGGGCAGGGCAGGGCAGGGCAGGGCAGGGCAGGGCAGGGCAGGGCGCGGAGATTCTATCGCAGCGCGCCCTCGGTCCGGCGACTCCCACCGACGGCGGGTGGCGGGGTGCCATCTCGTGAGCCAAGAAACCCTCACCTGCAGAAATACGAACATCGTGGCAGAGGGCAGACTCGGGCACCTTGAGTAAAACCTCCTCAAACCTACTCGGTAACCGCTGGGGAATGGCTGCAGCGAGTGCTGCGGTGCGTGGAGAGGAACAGATTCATCCCGTTCGAAGCAGCTCCACAAGCAAGCGTCATTCCGGCCAAGTAGGGTAGGATCCCTCAGAGCAGGCGATGACTGGGCCTGCTGCGAACTGTGCTGATAAAACATAGCTTACCCTCCCAACTGCCTCCTCTCACAGGATTGAACGGTGCCAATGGCATGCTCCTAAAACCGATGCTTTTCAGCTGAAGCCAAAGAGGCTGGAGAAACTGTTCACTTCAGACCTTCGTCTTCTTCAATGACAGTCCAGTTTCCAGACCCTTCACTTAGTTCATGTGGATTATTAGCCAGTGTGGGTGATGCTGACTCCTGGACCAGAACACAGAGCCGCTCAAGTGCTGTCTGCGGCCTGTCTAGAGTGCTGCTTTTCAATGAGAATATCTTAATACAATCTTCACAGCAGTCAAGACCACTGGGCTCCTTCTGGGACCCCAAAGAGTTCCTGAAGAAGGATATGAACATAGTACTTCTTGCACTGTGTGTTGCTATCTGTAAGGATGTACACCAGGGCAAACAGTAAGATGAAAGCTGCATGATCAGAGCTGAAGGTAGAAAAATACCTTTCACAGGGAGAGATACTATGCTATGATGGAAAGAGAATCGGGTTCACTTCTACTTTTGATAGAAAAGTTCCCATCTTCCACATTTTCAAAGCTATATAGCATTCCCTTATCTCATGCTACATCTAGACGCGAAGCAACTGCTGCAGTGCTGCACCAGTCTACCATCACACAGATATCAAACCCACCCTCAGGTTTTCAATAACAGCTTTCCACAAAAATTTGAGTGAAATGGAAAATCTTAGACCTGAAATTTCAGGCATCCTGCAGCATAGGCAGTTATGTAGAAAACCACTTTGATAGGAATGATGATCAGGATCAATAGTTATGTTCCTAAGGCACACTGGTATTCCCACAATAAAATTAATTTCTTCGAAGTGAACTTTCTCCTGAGCTCCGTATTCTATCATAAAATGAGCTCTACCAGCAACAAAGGGCTGTTCTTAAACTTTACCATCCTACATGCTGCATGCCAGTCTTGTCACTTACCTTTTAAAAGTGGCACATACCAAAAAAATCTTACTAAGGACAGTCCTATGCATGCTGCTTCTTTGGAGACTGGCCTGGATAACAAAATCCTAGATTACTGATAAGCTTGTTTTATGTGCTTCTGAATATTATGTAGTGAGCATGACTGAAGAATCAGTCCATGTACTACTGTACCAGTGCCATGACAATATCCAGTCAGTGTTTCGAGAGTTTTTCAGCCATGCTTCTTGCATAATACTCAGCAGCAGGTATGAGCGGATATCAACGCTCAGTATCTTGCATTTGAATTTAAAATTCAGTGTAAAGAAGCATATGGAGGTGTGATGGGGAGGCGATTTTATGTACTGGGTTGGCTATTTTATGGGCTGGGTCAATATCCAGCCAGTTTATTAAGGTCATTCTAGAAGGTGGCAGACTCAGCTACACTCACATGAGATCTTGAGGTCATGAGACCAGCTTAATACAGTATTTAAAGGCAGAGATTGATGCTCAGTCATATTGAAAACAAAGTGTTAGACATATTAGGAAAGGAACAGAGAACCTCATCCAGTGTGTAAACCCATGTGTGTGGGCACGTGCACCATGAATGCTGTACACAGTACTGGTATCCCTTATCTTAAAAAAAACCCACCAAACCCAAAACACCCCCTTCCCCCCAACACCACAAACCAAAAAACCCTCAGAAGACTGAAATAAAAGCAACAAAAAAGAATACAAGATATGGCAACTAACATCCACCAAGTAAACTAGAATTCTTCAGGCTGGAAAAGAGATGACTGGGAAAGAATATGATATAGAGAACTCATAATTAAGAATAGAGGAGATGACTTAACAATGAAAAATATGTCTTAATGAAAGCACAAGCAGAGAATCCAGTCAAGCTAGAAGAAGGGGAAACTGAACAAAGTTTCTAGGTTTCTCTAGATAGAGAAATCCATAATGGATTACCAAATAGAAAGTCAATATCACTTATTCTGGAAGACTCTGATCTGCAAGTTAGTGAAGCCTGTGGAGAATACTTTGCAATAGTATCATTTATAGTACTTTAATCTTACCCCCTTCCTAGGTATTGATTGCCAAGGACACGATACAGGGTTAGGTAGACTCTTTCTTGGTCCCAGTACAATTGTTCTTTTGTTCTCCTGATGTAATGGAGGTGGACAGAAAGGGATATTATTTTGATAGCCATAACTACACAGTGAGTCCTGTATAATAAAATATACATTCCCATTGTATATTTTCAGCAGCTTTCATGGAAGATCCAAATAGTTTTCTGGATTACTAATTTTTTAGTAGGTAGTTAAAAAAAGCAATTCCTCTCCCATTTTTGCCATCTACGCAAGTGTAAGGTTACAGACCCACAACAACAAACGTCACAGGGAAGGTATAAAGAACTAAAGAGACTTCATGGCTATACTAGTTAACAGTTATATTTTACGAATATAACCCTAATTTTTGAAAAATGATACCATTTGGCATTAATGTGGGTTGCATACATGTGAAAGGAGGTATTTAGTTCAGAGTTCCCCTCTCAGAAAAGCATCCCTGATTCCGCAGTTTGTTCTCTGCATCTCAATTTACCTATACTCCCATATTTCCAGCTTCTGGTTTTAAAAGTGTTAATATTAACTTATTTTCAACAATCAGTTCTTTTAAAAGGGTGTAGGTCACCTGACATATGGCATTATATACACCAAGTCGTTACTTGAAAAAACTTGTCAAATATGGTACTAAATATACAGTGCATCTAGACTACAGACATCAATATAACAGAAAAATAAAGATTGTATATTGTATTTTTACCTATAGTAACTAAGTTAATTTGCCTTATGTCTAAGTCACTTGAAAATGCATTACGAATTCTAGCTAAAAGAACTGCATTCAGTTATTAGTAAAACCCTTGATACATGAACCTACAACTGAATCCACTTGATATTTTAAGATGAAAAAAAGATTAAAGAATCCAAATAATTGCCAAAAAGAATTCAGATTATTACATAATGTCATAATGAACTGCCAAGGAGCCAGTTGATGTTTTGAGCTCTTTGTAAATTAAAAATGAGTACGAAACTGATTCAGGTAAAACACATAATCTAACATTACACTTTATTTTTAAAGAGAACCTGAAGAAGCAGATGGAGGTGGAGTCATTTTATATACCAGATATATATTTCATAGACCAGATTGAGGATATGCCTTGAAAAATGCATTTTCTTTCTTTACTGTCCTTGTTAAAAGAACTACAAAAAGAATCTTGATAGGTAAACAGGAACTTATACTGCCAATTAAGGTATGTTCTAAATATTATGAGCACCAACAGGAGATATAAAAAACCCAGAGTTTTTTACCACTGTGGTGGAGAACAAAAGATGGGGAAAAGGAAGACAGAGTGAACTGTTAGCTAAGTCCCTTTCAAGAGTCATTTAACTTTGGTAAGTACTGTCAGGTTACCTTGTAGGATTTAAAAAACACCAGGATTATGTTCTAACCAAGCAATTGTACCTGAATAACTACAGACATTACCCAGAAGTTTAATAATTCACTTGCTTATGACCTACACATTATGTTCATGACTAGGCATTTATTGCAGGCTTTTTATACATACGGTGTAATGAAATCTCATAGACAGAAGTTAAAGTTAGAAAAGCTTAGGAAAAGAAATCTGGCTAGGAGAAAGAAATTACAAAGTTAGCAGCAAATACAGCTAACTTGAAATAATATATTCAAAGGATATTGTGAATTCTCCCAACATAATCTTAAGGCAGGCTAGGCCCTTTTCTGAAATATACGCAGAAACCCAAACTGTGGTCCGATGAGGGATCACTGATGAGATTATGGCCTACTTACACTTCTGGGTTGGATGGATGTTTCTAACATCTTTTCTGAGTTTAAGATAAACAAAAACACTTGTGCACAGAGTTATAGATAGCCACATTTATTGCAGTAAGAGATAAACTGAAGTTTTTTCAACTTGGTGCAGTACCTCATTGAAGTTATTTCAAAGCTAGTAATGACTTCTCTGTTCTGTTGAAGATTTACAGCAAGTTTTAATGACAAGTTTCAACATCCCTGGAATGATGTATTCCATTAGGCTGCATCATCTGACTCACTGTACACTTAAACACACACTTCTATTGATTTAGTCATCAAGCTTGATTGCATCCCATTCGTTATTTCAATTACTTAAATTATGAACCCAACAGCATTGTTTCACAGTGAGTCACTTGGTGTCAATACTCCACCTTTATTACTCCTCTGCTCTGTTGCTGCCAAAAGCATATTTCATCAAATCAACCCTCAATCAAATGGAAGGATTAGAAAGCACTAATGAACATTAACAACAACAAACTGGAATAGTTTAATGATTGTAGATTCCATTCTGACTTCTTCTAATCATACTCAGCCCTGCATGAAAAAATCTGGGAGATTTCCAATATATTCAGGAGGTACATTACTACAGAAACACCATACTGAGTTTTCATCTATATTCTATGTAAAATGGGGAAATAACATAATTTATTACGCTGTAATACTGTCAAGAATACATTCAATGGTTAGCTCAATTTATACTGCTGATGTATCAATATATTTGACATTGCATGTGTTTTACGCACTTAGCTGCAAATATGTCAATCAAGGAAGCAGAAGCAGCTTATTTGCAGTCAACTAGTAAAAATAACCTAAATGAAAAAAACACTTAAGTATTTAAGCATTTGAATTCAATGAAAAGCACACAAACCTGAAGAGTTTAGAAGAGCAAGCTCCAATTGTGTAACCTCACTTAGTACCAAAGTGCTCCATAGTACCTACCACACAAGCAAGATGTGGTGTCCAGATCGCTGGTCTTCTCCACTCTGGTTATAATATACAACAGAAACAGAAAAGGTAACTGGTGGTGGAAGGGTCTGAAGCTTAAGTTAGTGAGATTACATGGTATCTCAGGAAAGTATTCTTAGCATAGCATAGTGGAATAAATGGTGCTTGTGTTCTTAATTAAACCAAATATAGCTTATAATTATTACTATACTAACAAAGAGAAACTGCAAAGTCTTGGGAACGAGTTTATAGAAGATAGTAAATGAAAAAATAAAAAAGAAAGGTATTAGTTGGGACAGATTTTTTAGCTGTCTAGGCAAGAAGCAGCTACTTGAAATATCGTGAAAGAGGTAAAACAATTTGGTTATACAGGTGCTTAATTAGGATTGCATATTAAAAATCAGAATGGCTGTATGAACAGGATGGGCAGTGAATGGTTTGCATTTGGGCAGAAGTCATGCTATTATGTGACAGTAATTCTTACCTTTGATTCTTCACAACATCCATAGATATACATACTGGTGCTTACCAATGGCAGCCAGCAGCTTGAGCAGCTGCAAAAAAGATGTGAACTTTGTAGTGTCCTTATAACCTTGATAAAACTCTTAAAGCCTAAGTGCTTATGAAGACATGCAGACTTGTATTAGTAGTGATTTAGAAGGCCTTGTATCTCCACACACATCAAGAAACGTCCTGCTATTTCTGCTAAATTTGAAATTTAGATACTGAGGTTTGTTTTTTCTTAAAAGAAATAAAAGTAGCAAACATGCCTACCATTCTTAGTTAGACAAACTAAATTCTTCAATTGTTACATTTGGCAATTATTTGCCAAACAACCCCCTGTTAAACACTGCCATTTTATAGACTGAAAAACAGTTACACAGATGAGTGAATGCTTGCAACAAACAAGAGCTGTGGTCTAAGGTTCCAGCTAGCTTCCATCTGGTTTTGGCCCCAAACTGACAACAGTTTCAGTATGCAAGGCCTTCAATAAGGAGGATGAGGATAAGCAAAACTAAAATTAGCTACATCTTCCTATGGCAGAATACTGGAGAAAGTGATGCAACTATCTCACTCCCTTATGCTAAGGTATGCAAAGAATTAAAGAAAATGAATACTTGAATTCTTTGTCATGTGATTTGCCTGTTCTTCCAAAGTATTTCCAAAACTAAAAGGTGCACATATTTACACACCTGGGATTATTTTGGACATGGTTTCAAAATGTTTATTTGAGCATGTACATTTCAGAATGAAAAATGTATATGCAAGGCAATGAACATCAACATGCTAAGGAGAAAAAAACCGCACCATGTAAGATGACTCAAAATTTCATTTTGAGATAATGATTAAGTTAAAGACACTGAAAGATGCCTTGTGTCAAGATCCAGTTCTGGGAAGAAAAATACCACCTCAGAATTTAGTTGTAAAACAGTTTGCATTTTTTGGGGTTGTTTTTAGTGTTAAAGCAAATCCCTCTTTTTTTCTTTTTTTCTTTTTTTTTTAAATGGTTTCATTCACTGTGTTTCAGTTTTCAAACTACAGAACCCTTCAGTTTCTGTATCTGCAAGCCACAGAATCCCCTCAACAACATGAATGTAAGCTGAAAGATAGCTTGAGAAAACTGCAAATTAAATGTGCCCTACATGTAATGACATTCCTTGACAATCATTTCAAGCTAAAAGGACTGGCAAATTAACATTGGTTCTCATTGTGTAAAGTCCTTTATCAGAGAAACGAAATTCTCCTTGGCATTTGTATTAAACAGTGGGGGTGCACAGAGAAATAAAGGAAAATTAAAGAATATTGATACCAGTTACAGTAATACTGCAGTAGTTATACATCCAAATTAACCTGCATGCTATAAACACAGGGGAAGACTTTAAATTCCCCTGTATATTTAATAAGAGGAAATTTATGACTATCAATTTTGCCAAGGGGCAATAAGAAAAGGAAAAATTAGTAAAGAAAATAAAACAGTTTGACATGTTTAATTTCCATATTTTAAATATAAATTAAGATTTGACGAAAATTATTTATACTTGAAGCTACAAAATAAATACCTCAATTTTCAAATTTACGATTCAAATGGAAGTCTGGCAAAAAAGAATCTGTGTCATAAAAACCCTGAAAAAATACAATTAAAAAATAATTCCTTACATGCCATCACTTACACATATATGCATTAATACATGTGCAGCATAATTGCATCTGTTTCCCTTAAAAAGTGGACTGATTATTGGAAATAACCTCACTTTAATTCTGCCATTATTCAGATTAACATTTGGGTGTCTTTTGGGAGGTTTTGGTGGTATATACTGCTCACTTTATGCAAAACGAAGGTAAATGCCTCTGAAAGAAATGTACTTTACATATTATCAATTTATACAAGCAGCATGTTTCATTGTGAGTCATTCTGGGATAACAAAAGCTACCAACATCTACTCTATGAGCACTTAACATACACAAATTTTTACACAAATTTTTACACACACAATATTCCTACTGAAATGCTTTTTCATTCAAGTACATCTTTAAATTAGATGCAATTTATTTTTTTAAAAAGAAACAGCATGATGTACATTGAAAGTACGATCCTTTGCACTATTGCAATCTGACCACAAACTTAGTCACAACATTCATTTCATGTATTCAAAATGCTAGTACTTTACTCATCTTGTTTGTATATACAGGTAGTAATTAACCTCAGACTCAAAATTAGAGGCCACAGCTTAAGATCAGGCTCTAAGCTGATAGTAGCAGACTTGAACAACACATGTGACTGACAGCAGGATGTTCTCTTATAGGTACCCCACAACATCAGGGGAGTGGGGAGGCCTATCTGAAAGAAAACAAAACTTTCCCCCCATCCTCTCCCACACAGCCACTGGTGCGCTCAGCCTACAGGAACTGACCTCTCTGCTAATCGACTTGGTCTCTACGCACCTACAGTGCTGTCAACAGCTATTCCATGGCCTTCTCCTCCTTCTGGAGGCAGAAATCCAAGTCCTTTGTTAAGCAGACTTTCAGCTGAGTATGCAGCAATTAATTTCTACTATAAATTTTATTATAGTAAGTAGTTATATCATAATGCATTTTACTGAATTTAATCATTACACTATAGAAGCTATCTGTGCTAGACATATGTAACTGTCTAAATTGTCTACATGCTATCGACCAACATAAAATGTTCAAATCAACATGGGTGGATTTTGTCCAGTTACTACTGTTAGTTTCATACTTTCATTTTAGACACTCCTGTATCAGGAAGTTATATAAATGGAAAGACAGATCTTTAAATAGTTTGTATTATCACAATCCCATAAAAGCTAGATAAAATTAGACTAAGACCACTGCAAGTTTTCATTCAAGATCTTGAATAATTCTAATTTATTTCTAGTTTACTCCTTTTTTTTTATTCACATTACTGATAGCACAAGCAATGAGAATGATTCTCCCCCCCCCCCTTTTGCCATTTGGTCAGACTTAGCAAGCATTAGCTGTTTCAAACAAAAATGCAAAGTACCATTTCTCAGTAGTAAAGCAGTTACCAGTTATCACCCAACAGGCATTAATTTCAGTTCACATAAACGTCCTATTTCTACTTTGATCTGTCCTCAAGCAGCACGAAGCATCTAAACTGAACTGACCTTAACCTATCCAAAGATCATTTTCTTTCGGATAAAATGAAAATCCTTATTCAAGAGACTCCAGAACTTACATATGTGAACCAGAACAGTGCACTACTGGGTCAGGCAAAACATAAGTTGAACATGAAATTTTAATCTTTCATTAAAAATTGGAATGCAACATCTATATTTAAACAACTTTATTAACATAGTCAAGCAGTGATTAACATTCACATCTATTATGTCACATCATACAAATGTAAATACAAAATTACTACAGTACAATATATATTCTCTGCATGATCCAAAATATTTGGTGGCCCCAAAAACTCTTTAAAATTCAGCAGCTTATCAAAAATTAAAACCATATTCTATTTAAAATGAAGTTCTGTTAGCACATAGGCAGACTTCAAGAAATATCACTCAATTTAGTACAGTTTGAGAGGTTGCAGGAGGATATGTTTGAAGGAAACATTCCAACATTGTGGCAGATACAGAAACATCAGATTTAAAGCTTTCAAGCAAAACTCATACAACCTAAGTTGTCAGCAGAAAGATCCAGTCATCTTTCATGTCAAACTATTTCGTATATGGCATCCAATTTAAAATTTTAGAAGCATCTAGTATTAGTAAGTCAGACAATGTACAACATAACTACCTATCTCTTACCATGAAAAAAGATATTACACTAGAGATTTCAACAGCCAAATGAACCTGCTTATACCAATCTTTTTTTCTAATCACTGTCCTTGCAAAAACCACCCAGGCCTTCTCAATTTTGTTGCTCACCCAAAGTAAGGAAATAGATACCGAAGGCAAAAAAGTAGCACAACAGAACTAGCTTATAGAAAAATGATGCTATACTGTAAGCGCTGAATTCTTCAAGATGTGGATTTGGCTTACTTAAAGTATACTGTAACACCGCACAGGGAATCATAGAGCCATTTTAAACTTCCCTCATATAAGTACATTCAAGTGAGTAAGCATCCTTATTACTTTAGCAGAATATACTTTACAAGGCAAGCAACAAGAGTACTCGCCTAAGTTTCCCATTTAAAATAATAATCTAAAACTGGCTTGCTCCAACCATTAAGTGCAAAAAGCAAGCATCAGTGGCAGACAAAAAACAGTTTCTGTTGGAGAAGAATACCTAGAAGACTGATGGATGCAAGTCATTCTGGAGAATGCATACGTGAGTGAAATACACAGCTACTGATCAAGCTTTATTTATTCAAGATGAGGTTACTGGATATACTTATGTAATATATAACAAATATGTATGCAAACTACATCAGCATCTATCTGAGATAACTGCAGGATGTTTTGCTGTTTCACTGTAGAGCTTAACCTTTATCTAAGATAAAAAGTTACTCTTTAGACCCTATATAGAAGCTTTATGCGACTATCATCCTCATGAAAGAGATAGTATTGAAGCAATTAGTGTTAAGTTGCAACTTCTTTCCTTGAAAAAATCTGAAACAAACAATTTCCAATATAATGTTGCATTTAAAGCATTTTTCAAGAAATATTTCAGTTGTTTGAGTATGGATGGATTCTCCCCAAGGGAAGAATGTTTTTGCACCTTATCTGTTAATACATTCAATATGAATAAAATAGGTGAAGCAAAAGTCATTATTGTCCCACAGTAGAAGGTTAATTTAGAGTAAGTTTAAGACAGAGGAGCTGCCTAAATGAAATACATAAACTAATATAATTAAGACACATTTTTACTAGCAGGTGTTCTGAACAAAAAGGGTACAAGAGTATTCACCTGAGATAAAGCTAGTATTTGAATATTTCTAAGTAGCAATGAGTTTCGCTTGAGGAGAGCCATTTGAAGTTTTAAAATATACATTTCACTATTATACAATATATGCAGTTTAAGTAATTAAGATTGATGCTAACATAAAAGTCCTAACAAAAAAAAATAAATCACAGTGTGTATCAATATTGTTAGTTACAAAATTTATGCTACTTCATAACTTTTAAAAATTATAATGATTATAAATTTTAAACCCATTCTTCTAAAAGTGACCTTTTGAGTACAAGCTTAAGGAGCAAAAAACTAAAGCATAAGAATTAGCTTATTACAATTTAAATATATACATATTCACTGATTTAGAAAATAATCAAGCTTTGGAAAAATTTACAAAATTGATTATTTTTGCTTGCACTGGTTAAAATCATGAACTATTCTAATCTTTTTCCCTAAATGAAATGAGCTGTTTCCTGAATGTGTAATGAAAAAATTTAGTATTGAATTTCACTTAAGACTAATTTAACAGCAATTTAGAACTGCCAAAAAGATGCATTTGTAAGGTTTTTAAATACACTTTCTGTTACCAACTTAGGTTGATCAGCAGCTTTTGTTCACTCTCAGAATCCTTCAAAAAGGGAAACTCAAAACAGGAAAAAGGCATATATAAAAACAGTAAACACTGACCTCCTGAGGTTCCTACAACAAAAATATTCAAGTAGAAAATCTACACCATTACTTAGCAGCGGCTATTTCTGTAGTTTAGCACACTAACAGCACTTTATTCAGTGTGTAAGGAGCAAATGAAGCCAGCCGTGCTTTTAGCATGCCAAGAGGCAGAAACACTGGAATGTAACAAAGACAAACTCACAATTCTACCAGTATAAACATTCAGTCAACATTCAAGAACTGTCAAGACTACACCACAAGAATTAAGATGCTTTTTATATATCCCATGATGCAATAATTGAATTATGTTAATGCTGATTCAGAACTTTTCTTACCTCACATTATACCCCAAATGGCTTCTGCAAATCTCTGTGCTATATTATGTGTTAGGAATATGGTTTACTTGCTTTAAAATATACCATGAGAGAACTTACTGATACAAAAGACTATTTTGTCAGTACTGTTTATTTCTGCCTTATTTTAATTATTTTCTTTGCTGTTATACCAGATCAGTTCACATCTGTACAAATACCTATTAAAATATGTATGTACAAAAGTGGCATTCTAAGCTAATCCAAGGTGAGGTGGAGTGGTTTTATTTGGTTAAAGGGGCTTTCTGAAATTTAAGAAGTTTAGTTAAATTCAGATTCTAGCAGTTATGCTACAGTATTATTTGGGTAGGTTTTCTATTCTACAAATTTTTTAATGTAATTTCTCTGAAACTCTTCCCTAATGTTCAAACACACTCAAAATCAAAGCAAGTTTAGGTCTAAAATAACCCCCCACCTTGCTAAATTAGAGGGTTTTTTTCCTTCCAGAATTTGGTTTTAAAGTGTTTTTAGTGACTATTACTAATTTACTTCAGAGCTATTAGCTAAGAAGGAATTTTGTATTTGCTACTAAAGCGATGTAATTTGAAAGCAAGTTATCACATGCAATTTTGACTAAATTGAATAAACACTATGTACTAGCATTACTGAATGTACTTCATACAGTACCTGTCCAAACTATTCTTCAGGCATAATCCATTAAAATTTGCAAAGCCAAAAAAAAGGGGGGTGGGGGGCATGTAAAACATGCATGTTATCATGCATTAAAAAAATTATCAAAACTCTTTGAACAGCATTTATAAGGTCACACTCACACAGCTCAAACTTCAGTGCAATGGCTAAATCATTCAACAGTCAAAGAACAGAACCATGCAAAGAAGAGCAAGTTCTTTTAAAAAAAAAAAAACACCAAACAAAAAAACCCCCAAACTGTTATCCAGTATCCATTCTGCAACACAAAGGTGAGAAACTAAATCTACAAAAAGGCTGTTATGGCTTAATTTTGTTTTGCAGATTAATTATGCAGCACTTGAAAAATGGAAAGGTGTGGCTTCACCTCTGACCAGCAGAGTTAAAAATCTCTCCATTTTCCTATATCATCATGGGATACTCTTTAGGCAATCTAAATTATTAAAGACTTGCCACTTTCAGATGGACACAAGATCAAGTGTACCAGTTAGGATTTCACATTCACAGTACATAAGAAAATACACATGGAAGGAAAAGTAAAGGGTTAACTTAACAAGGATTTATTCACAGGAATACATGTAAGTAGAGAAAAAAAACACAACAGAAAAGCTAAACAAATGAAATGAAGAGGATCCAAACCAACTTTCACTCTGTAGCTTTAAACTTGCACCCTTGTGCATTTAACTACATCACAAAGGGCCACCAACATGCGCCGATACAGTGTAGATACCCTGCATTACATCCATTAACTTAAACATCTCTATAAGATCATGCTTTGAACAAAAAAGAAAGCATAGAAGGTAATATGTTGAATGGGAATAAACACAAATATAGCAATCATGTCATCAACTTCTACAATTGTCTTTACGTGCCAACTAACATTTATGCAGCCTTTAACGGGTCTTATCATGTAACTCATTTTTAGAGATTCTGATAAAATCACTAGTATATAACCATGCAGAAAGCACATCACACTGACAGCACAGAGGCAAATATTTTGCACAGCTATATCAGCTTTCCACATTGTGCAGGTTACACACAATACAATATCAATCTTATTCTTAACAGATCCTAAAAAGGTATTTCAAGGCCTAATTGTTAACTACAGTACTTTATATCTATAGTCTTAATAAAAATAAAATCCACAGAATCTGAAAAAGGAATTTTAAATGCAGGGCTATATTGAATTGGTAAACTGCAACACAAAACTGGCGCAACATAGGTAAATGTATACCAATTTCACTCTATGTGATGCAAGCATGCTACTTTCCCACTAATTTAAATGACTTCTGATCACTATGAGCCAGAACACATGCCTGAACCTTAAACTGCAGGTTAAGAATAATACCTTACTCTAGAAATTAAATCTAATGAAGTACAATAATCAAATCATATCCACTACTTTAATTCTTTTTTTAATGTAAAAATTAAATGTCAATCTTTCCTTTGAAGTGCCCCTCCCCTTACCCCAAAAATGAAAGGAGCGACTCATTTGGCAGCTTGCAGGTTGCTTCCTTTTGTCCAAGTTAACCTTTATTAATTTACGATGGGGTTTCTATATTGTACACTGCAAGTGCCTGCTCCTAATACAGACACAAGCTGCATTTTAACTGTACTAACTTCATTTGTGTAGTTCTTCATTAACATGCAAATACCTAGGAATCCCATCAAGCAGGATGAAATAATGTAGAAAACCCTTACTTAAAAAAAACATAAAAGAAAAAAGAAAGCCTTTTACTGTTTGTGACCCCCCATTCTTAGGTTTCCTCTATTGTGCGCAAAATAGTTTTCCTCTTTACGTATCCCTATGGTTCAATTATATGGTTCTTATTTTGGTACAATTCCCCACAATATTCCAGAATGTGCTGTTTTGTGACTAGATTCTTTTTTTTTTTTTCCTTTTTTTTTTTTTTTCTTCTTCACATCCAGTGCAGAGTTGTAATAGGAGACAGATTTCCACCCACAAAGGCTCCAGATGTTAAAACATTTCCCAACATCGACTTAATACAGTGACGGCAACACCTCCCTCCCACCCCTCCCAGTAGGGTTGGGATTGTACTGTATTCCCTACTGGTTTACCCTTCCCCCCAGTAAAGGGTAACATTTTCCCTGGGTGCAGAGGCTCCCTCATAGTCTCCCAGACTGAAGGACCTGTAAAAGCAAAAGATAAAGGTATAATTAAATCTCACCTTGAACCTTAACTGACAGATCTGTGCATAAACAAAGAGCTTATTTGCCTTTTTAAGCAGTAGGTGCCAACTTTAATTTAAAAACAAATTTATTTCTAGATTCTCCCTTTTAAGTCTGTTAAGAAAAGATCCCATTTATATCAGTTAAATTATTATTCATGACAAGGTATGTTTTAAAGCTACATTGACAGTTCCACTGTTGTGGGTAAGCTTAGATTTAAGATAAAAGTAGTCCTATATATTCTAACAAGCTTTTCCATTTTTAGCACAAAATTATGAGGTAGTTATGACATTGAGAAAAAATATTAAACATACCTGCTACCGACCTAACAACTTCACTTTTACGCAGATTAAGCAAGATAACCATAGTGTGTCCTCAGTTCAAACTGAGAATAATAGCAAAATTTTATCACTTTGGATTCCTCTTCATTAGGAGAACACCCTTATGTCAGACCTAAAATGCCCTCATTGATAAATATGTAGATGTTTGAAATTGATTAATTTTTAATCTATTGTTCAGATGAAACATGTAATTAAAACAGGATTTCTTATGTCACTGCCTTTGAAAAAAATCTTAGGCTGACTTTTAAATAGTTGTCCATTCAACAATAAAACAGAATTGCATGATTCAATCCCCTAATTTCATTACAAAAATTCTACAGCAAGTTTCAAATTTATATAAAGATTGAATGAATAAACTTAATTCCTTTTTTCTGGGTAGTATAATCTCTTCACAGTATCACTACTTCACACATGGGAAATTTGCTTTATACAGTGTGCACAGATGGCATACCAAGCAAGGTGGTATAATAATGTAACTATTCTAGAATTTACTATCAGTGTTCTTTGCTAAAGTTGAATCATTCTCTGCACAGAACTGTAACAATTCTGAATTGGTGCACAAAATGGAACATAGCAATAATAAACACATCAGCCTCCCCAAAACATCAAGCTCTATGGTTACTGTAGAGTTACAGATTAGCATAACATCCTTTATTCAGTGTAAAGATCATCCAGTATGTGGTTAGGAGTATATTGGACTTCTCATGGCTAAAGTGTGATAACAAACTTGCTTTCCTACCCTAGAGGAACATTCCTGCTTAGACCACATCTGCCACCTACTAATTCATAAGACATAAGGGAGCCAGTATGATGGCTTGAGAATCATATTCATCACTTGGCTTATTACACTTGAACCAGCACTTTGTTATACCTACACTTCCAACCTTATCTTGATAAGCTACCGTGTGTATCATACACTCACTTTTTCTTTCTTTTTCTCTCTGTAAAAATAAAATAACGTCAGACAACTGCTTTTGCTACAGCTACCATCCTTAGGTATACTGTCATCCCTTTTTTTTCCCTTCTTACTGTAAGGAAACATATCATCCAGTGTATCTGAAAAATTCTGGTCTGATGAATTAATTATGTTTCATATAATACAAACAGGGAAGAAGTATGCTATACAGCTCTGTTTAGCAAGGAATATTTGTGTGCTTACCTCTAATTATGGGATTGCAGCTACAGTGCATGAGGTTAAACTCCATAGTAAGCTGCAAGGCGCTCTTTTAAGGGAAGAGGAAACTGGTCAGAGAAACGCCTCCAATTCTCATCCCCAAGTTGATTTTTAAATCCATGAAGAATCTACAAATGAGAGGGGGGAAGTTGAGATAATCACTAAACTGAGGATACGTTATTTACTAGCAACATATGCAGTAAGCCAGAAACTGCTGGATTGTACATCTGTCAATTTCAATTCTCTGATTTAATATCGAAATGCTACTAAGAAACAAAGGAAGTCTAGTAATGTCTTTCTTATCTGAAATGTTTTTTCTTTTAAGGGTGACATATTTCTTTTTTAAATGTGTAATATGTTGTGGGAAGAAAGCTGAGCCAAAACTGCAGCCAGCATTTGACAGAATGAATACCTGTCAATTTCTAGCACAAATACAAAAGCATCCTGCAAGAGCTCTGTTTTTTTCCATGGAACCTGTAAGACAACTGTCACTAAAAAGGAAGCTGTTAAAATATTTTGTGTTTTGAAAGAATAGGGATCCACAGTCAGTGGCAAAACACAGCAAAAGAGGAAAAAACAAAAATCTACGCATTTCAGTCTGGACATTCCGACATAATAAATTGACTCAAAACTGTGAAAATTAAATGATACTATCAAAAAGGTCTTAGAATGTTAGCTCTGAAAACAGCAGGTTAAAAGGCAAACATTAGAAAGGACAAAAGCAGATGAAACAGCTCCTCCTCACAGAAAATTAAACCAAGAGAGTCTGAAGTTTTGTTTTTCTTTTTTAAATTCAATGATGCCGAATTGTGGAACAGTGTCATGAACACATCCTCACAGAAAAGGCAATGTCAAAGTTAAAGCTCATGGTACTGAGTTCACCCTCAACACAGAGTCAGGCAGAGCTGTTCTTAAACAGGATGTAGTGATAATGACATTACAGTGTCACCAGTTAACTTACTGCTTTTTTCCCTGAAAAGAGACCTTCCACGAGCAGGTTCATCTCTCTCTCCTAACCCAAAGAGTCAGATTAGCCAGCTGCCAAGAAACTACAGAAAATCTAAGAATGTTCAGGTATGACAAAAGGAACAGTTTTTAAATCATCTTCCAGTAGTTTTAGCAAGTGACCTTCAGCTACAGTCTTCAGATACCTTGCTTTTATAATAAGTGATAAAATTCTGAGGATACGTGTCAGATTTCAACACTGGCAGCTCATCTACTCATGCTCTTGGAAGTGGTATTTGCCCTTTCAGCTCTAGTGCTAAAAAACAATACAACACAAGAAACACTGGACAATCCACTTTTTTCCATTGTTCCCGATAGGCATAATTATTGTTGGAAAAACATCTAACTGGACTACAGCAGTCATATATTCATGAGGAATTAACCTAAAAACCGTGTGTGCCATCACTTGAAGAAAGCTTTATCTCCTTTCTTGCATGGCAAAAAGCACAAAAGAACACACTTTATAAAGCAAGGATGTCCTTATGCCACGTGACCTAGTTTAAATGCATTAGATCCCACATGGATAGCTTGGAAAGAAAGAGGAGCCTAACTTACTGAAGCAAGTATTCAATGCTGAAGGACCAGTGCAGAAACATGCACTGAAGGCTGCTTTGAACATTCATCACAGACAGCATCCTGGACTTTCTTTTAAGCTTGTACATATTTGCTGTTTCCTTCTGCTGATGTTAGAGTACTCACAGCTGTGCATATCCTGGACCTGATGTTCCTTTGAAGGACACCAGTGATCTGAGAGGCTAACTAGCACAGTGGGATTTCTGTCTTTGCTCTTAAAGATGGGATGCAAAAACTCTAGCTTCTGTTTTGATGGTCACACATAGCATTACTTCAAGAAAAAGTGCCATGACCCATGATCCTAGTAAGTACTTAGGAATATGCTCCATTTTTGCTTTAAGAGGAATATCATGAATTTTTGACATACATCCTTCCTAAAAACAGAGATTTCGCTTTACAACTTATGAGGGGAGCCATACTGCTGAACACTAACAGCATCTGTTTCTGAAACTGAAATAAGTTTCTTCTCTTTTTTTTTTTTTTAAATCTACGACACTAGTGCCAAAACACAATATATCGCATTCTGGGTGGGTTGTTTTTTTTTTTTTGCTTATTTCACACAACGCAAACAGCACTTTTGCTTAAATTCTATTGACACTTTGTCTAGGGATGTAGTCTTGGGTATAACTGCACATTAGTTTCTTGAAACTTGCTCATCCAAGAGGGATTCCAAGGAGGATTAAGCTATCCTCAAACCTCATTTTCAGCAGGAGTAAAGAGAAACAGACTGGGGTATCACTGGAATATTTTTCATTTGCAATTTTCAAGATATTTCTCCAAAAAAGTAGGCATCTTTGTGGCAAAAAAGTCTTGAACCATACAAATCTCATTTTCTAGAAAAAGTCTTAAATGTGGTATAAATCCCCCTGTTCTTCCAAATGCAGGCAAAACATAGTAGGCTGTACATTATGAAGAGCTCTTTGAAGATAATTATCCATTCAAGTAAGATCTCAAGTGAACTTTTCAATACTGTTAAAAAAAGTTTTGGAATAACCCAAATGTATAAAAGAAAATACAGGTTAAATACAAAAGTCAGGATTTTCATGTTGCTTTGTCTAAAAATTTATGACCTGGCAAAGAACCCTCCATAACCACAAATACATTAAGTGCTAACAGTGGAAATAGAAAGCAAGAAAAAAACCCAGAGGATCCAAAACAACCACCATTAGGATATGCTGTTATATTAGAAACCTCACCTTACAGAACATGTCTCGGAGATCATCTTTTGGGCTAATCCACGATGCAACAGCATCACAAAAAAAAATAAAGTCCTATAAGATTAAACAATCACATAGGTTAGAAACATCAATGTATGAGTGTGAAAACAATGCTTGATGTTCATTCTATGAACTATGCAGAGTCTTTGATTTTAATTCACAACTGCTTTTGTTTTTATGTATTTACTTTCCAGTTAGTTCAGACAATAGTGGTAAGTTATTGTATACCTAAGCGTTCAGAAATAGCTGAGTGTAGGAATAGCTTTATTTAATCAGGTTTTTGATTAAGTAAAACCACAGTGTAGGAAAAAAAACCAGCTCTCCTCTCCCACACCACACTTGCCTAACATTAATTCTTTCACTACACATACCAAGTTCAAGAACTAATCACCTTAATAACAAGCAACAAACTCAAGACCACAGTTGCAACACTCTCACGCATTTCCAGTTAGGGAAAAAAGCTGTTGTATTTCTTCAAGCAGAGCCAGAAGTTTTTTCTGGGACACACAGAATGTTTATCATACAGGTTCAAAACTAAAGCCATCCCAAAATCCCTATACTCAGTTCATTTGCTGTCATGCATACCTCCTATTACACCATTAAAACACCAGTCTTTAATCATTAAGTTGATGATGCACATGTTTTTGGGTCGGAACTGAGGATAACAACTACAGAGAAAGAGAGATTGGATAACGAAAAGAGTTCCCCTCCCCCTAAGCTATGTGAAAGGGCAAATGGTCAGCAGAAGAAGGAAATGCTAAATACAGAATAAGACATAAGTGAAATGAACTGAAAATTTAAAACAAGGTACAGGCTAGTTCTTGTGTTTCAGGAAGAAGAATTCCAGGCAGAGGAGACGGAAAATCACCTTCATTTTCCCTTTAGAAAATATGGTACAGCTTTACTTTGGAGGTGTGGAGACTAAAGAGCAAGTCATATTCTATTCTTCAGATGTACCATTCATTTTAAAGAGACACAGGTTCCTTGTCAAATTGACTATTTAAGCAATATATCCAAAGTTGAAACAGAATCTTCCCTACCCAAGTTTTAAGAATGAAGGGGTGGTTACTGTGTTTGATCTGTTTCTTGTTTTAAAAGCCTAGGTTATATCTGGAAAATAGGTTTAAGTATGTCAACTTTTGCCTTATATTTTCATACAGATACTAACCACAACCTAACAGAAGTATCAAAACAGAGTTATTTTAATCAAAGTTCATTATTTACATATCCTTTGTAAGTAAAAGACAAAACCTGAATTTAACAATACTCTTCTCCTTTCCTTTGCTACATGATAATTACTGCAGCATCATGATACGTAACATTTGAAATATAAACATTTTGGCCTCCTTGAACGCAGAATAAAACTACATCATGTATTGCAGGGAATCACATGAAGCTAAACTTTTTCATGCTCCATATACAGCTTTCACTGAATTTCACATGAGTAAAGAAAAGAAGTTAAGATCTATTAATGGATCTTACTTGGACTACTCCACTGGGGTTGACCGAGATCATGGTACATATCCCACGGAACGCTGAATCCTTTTCCTCATTGTCTCTTATGTTTCGCAGAGAGGTGCACCTAGCAAGTTGGAGAGCAAAACTTAACTAACGCTATTACTCTTTATTCAATCAAGTCAGAACTAGATGATGGTATTTGATGGAATAAGTCACACTGATAAGACTATCTGAAACACTATTTTGAACACTTAGAAAAACACTTGTTGCACACAGTCTTTACTAGCATATTCCCATTAGGCATCATCTCCAGAATCTTGTTCTCCTGTTGCACTATATACAGTTAGAAAGTGTGACCTGTATTCCATTAAATACAAAAGAAACATGTATCTGAAATATTTATAGAAACTATCATTATTAGAAGCAGAACATATAATACTATCACAGTATGAATTATGTCAGATACCACTTACAGAACAGTTATTTAACTTTTACAGCAGCAAGCAAGCTATTTTATACGTAACAAATCTATAAACATATATTCCTTACAGCAATTCAAGCCTCAGACTGAATTTTAAGTAAAGTAATGCACGGTTTAAATTTTACGGTATTTGCATGCATTGTATTATCATTCTGGTGGATTTTAAAATGATCTTTCATAGTCAAGCTTTAACACAGCAAGCATGTGACAATCTTATCCCATGCATAAATTAGTCGTTAGCCACAACATAAAGAATACATGACGGTGCTACTAAAAACTCACAAACCTGATAGGACAAGATTAGTCACATGGTTGGCAATGATTAAGGATTGAGATTTTGTAACCAACTGAAAATATATCTAAAAGTGAGATAGAGAGAAGAAAGAAAGAAAGAGAGTGAAGAAAAATGAATTAAAAAAAAAAGATTGAATAATACACACCAGGGTCTTATAAACTGCTGTAGCATGGGGGCCACCTCTTGAGGACAAACGTAACCAAGACGACCAATTGTTATTGCTAAGGTAACGCAATCACGGTTATACACCACCAAACGCCAACCAAGACATGAGCAAATGAGGGGGGAGGAGAAAAAATAAAGAAAAAACAACAAATAACTCAGAAACAGAAACCAACAGAATCTGTGTATGATAATAAACATAAGATTTCACCAGTGCTGTTTATTACCACCCCCTAAATAAGAGGCAGCAACATATATGGTATACTCTCCAGGGTAAAAGAAAAATTAAAGAAGTAAATGAGAGAACACCAAAAACACAATTTAAAATCCAAAGGCTTTCTGATGTAAGCAGTCATTCTGCCCTCTTCAGAGTAACCTTTCAGTAATTTACCTACAACATATTTTGAAGTTTTTATTCAAATGTACTATTATGGACACTCTCGATAAAAAGAAATTAACCATTTTCAGTTTTAGTATCAAGTATTCTAAACATTTTATTTTTTCGATATTTAGAATTCAAGATTTTAATAGATGTACTCTATCAGTAAAAATACATTTATAAATACTTCTACATGGAAAATATTGTGGTCTATCTAAAAATGCTTAATAGATGAAACACTTCTCAAAGAGCACTAAATATTTGTCGTCTTAATAATCTCATAGAGAATTTAATTTGAAGTGGTTGCTAACTCACAGCAACTGACTGCAGAAAATTAATTCTTTAATCCCAATATTTGTCCTGTTCACAAAAGGCATCCTCATAGAAGTCGTGTAAGAATCTGACTTCCAATACCAAGGCATAAGGACACAAGAAAAGCAAAATTGCTTCATCACACGATTAGGTAGTTTGGTCCTTTGTTCTGAGGGACAGACTGAAGAAAATATCATAATGCAAATGTGTTTTAATGGTGTTTGCTCAACTCACGAAAGATTAATCTTTAGAAAAAGGAGAGGGTGGGGAATAATGTATCAGGATTACTTGAAGCAAAATACATGAATAATACTAAAATCCAGCAGATTTATATGAAGCAGAGAAAGGAAACCTATGTTCAAGGGACATACTATGCAACACTCTAATTAACAGGCATTTGTGAACAGT
Source organism: Haliaeetus albicilla (assembly GCF_947461875.1). NCBI lineage: Eukaryota > Metazoa > Chordata > Aves > Accipitriformes > Accipitridae > Haliaeetus > Haliaeetus albicilla. The sequence continues at coordinate 15,607,705 of NC_091516.1, forward strand.
TTCATGAAACATGCAATAAAGCAGATGATGCTTTCTCCAATAAAAGTTTGGTGTAGGATATACTAGCAGTTTTAAATCTACTCACTCCATGAAAGCTGCAGCTCACTGGTAATCTACTGTTTTGCCCTGATGTTAATCAATTTCCATATGCAGCGTCTAAAATTTTCAGCAGATATAACTTATAAAACTGCATTGGAAGTGCTACTTTCAAGTGAAAATACACTTTCATCCGTAAATTCTCACAGCTACAGTCTGTACAAGAAGAGTAATCTCTGTCAAAGCTCAACTTTTTGCATGTACTGGTTATTTTTTATGCAATTACTTTTACTTAAGGTGGCCTCATGTTTCCATAGAAGTGTTTTCATAGTTCCTTACATAGCAAGCTAAAGCAGAAAACAGTAATATTCTGGCACATGCTAGTGGCATGCAGCACAATATCCCACAACAAACTTATTATAAGTACACCACACTCAACATTTATTTGCAGTTATGCATCCACATTTAAAGTAACTATTAAGAGAATAAAAAAACAAAAGTCAGTGTTTGGATGCTTCCAAAAATTCTCTAACAATGATGGAAGCAAACATTTAAGTACTGGATGCCTCTCAGTTACAGGTATTACACATCCATCAGTGCAGAGGAAGGGGGTCAGGGCAGGGTCAGGGGGAAAGAAAATTTATATTGCTATACTATCCCATGGTATATTTCACAACAAGTAGGTATTTGCTCCAAAATTATCTTTTCAATAAATAGTACCTATAATATGCCAGCCAACTAGGTAAGTTCTCCTTCAAGTTCACCTTCCATACTAAATGGGGGTAAGGGGAGGGGGGCAGAGAAAGTGCTGCTTTTAAGTTTAAAGAATACCGGAGGAAAAATACGCATCGAAAATCTCTCCAATTTATCTCTTGCTTAGCTCAAAAAATATAACTCTACCACTGAATTTGCATCATTTTCAATCACGTCAGGTATAATGACTAAACTGTCATTTTCTCACAAGACAGTTAGTTTTCAAACAAAAAAAAAAATTATTCTCAATTAGTAAAATAGTAAACCAGAAACCTGTCAAATTAATACAGTTTTGCTGAAGTATGGAAGGTGCTTTTCATACCAGAACGTGCCCTCTATAAATGCAAAAGAAACAAGCCTCAGAAATTCCGATTCAATAAGGCATTTGGGGATTGCTCCCAATTTGGAAGGCAAAGCTGTGGGCCAGAACATAAAACATGCATGCCATTATTAGAATTCTTTTCAGAAATTTGTTATTAAGTGACCAGGTAACAGAAGTTATACATAATTTCAGTTATGCTGTGGTAAAACTGCCATCACAGATCTAGATTTTTGTGCATGGTATTACAAGTTTATCTTAAAAAAAAAAAAAGTGCATTTTTTGTAAATTCAAAGAGTTCATTATTTGTTTTATATATGCCAATTACATTTGTTTCAAACACTAGACATATATATACAGTACACGTGTAAGGACATGCATAGATTAAAATCAGCGTGAACTACATTTTATAGTGTTACTGCATACATTTGTCATATTCAATATGTAAATAAAACTGGGAGAATACTTAAACAGATGATATATAAATATAATAAATGTTATAAAACTGAGAAAGCAGTAACTTTAAGAATCTAGATATATGATACATGGTTTGCTGCAAGACTGAGACTTGTAAGAGCTTCTGCAAAACAGAGTTGCTTTTGCTTATAAAAGCCAAATACATAGCAATAAAATCAGTTCTGGTGTGGTTCCCCTATGCAATTTTTTAAATCATTATGAAAAAATCTAATTCCCTTCACCATGTATGGTTCAGTTTTTGGGTACCTGTGTTCTCTAACAACGTCTTTGGTGTGTTGGGTCTGTTAATTATTTCTACAAGCTGGTGCAACACCATTGGAATATAAGGCTGCATCTCTATACCTGGAACAGCCAAAAAAAAAAGGTCATTTTCTTCTGAATCTTTCATTAATATACATAATCTAAACAGATCAGATACATTGAACTTAATAACAGGACAAGAATCTCAAATTTAATTTAAATTTTAACATGAAAGTATCATTTAAAAAAAAACAACCCCAAAACACCTAGACAAGCTACGCTAAATGTGCAGAGATTCAAAGAAAAAAAATAAAGCTTACCCATCTGGATGGAGATTTCTCCAATTGCCCAGGTGGCATTGTTACACACAGAAATGAATTCAGGGTTTAGGTTGGTTCCCAAAATTGGCATGAAATCAGCTAGAAAGAACAACATTTTAAAATCTTATCACACAGTACAACCATCTTGTCCCATTACTGTAAGATCATGGGGGAAAAAAAAAAATTAGGTAAAGTTATTTAAATGCTTGGAAAGTGTTACACATGATTAACAAGAGCTATATTTCTGCTATATAACAGATTAACCTGGATTTTAGAACCTAAGCAGATCAATGCAAATATTTTCAAATTCTGATTTTAAAATGTTTCTAATAGGCTTCATCTTTATGTAATTCTAGAAACCTTTTTTCTCCCCTTCCCTTGCTGGGGCAGGGGGAGAGAAGGTAAGAGGGGAGAAAAAAACCCCACAGCTACAGGTACTTGTAGTTTTTTAATATAGTTGAACAACTCTCAAATCACCTGGATAGCTATGTATTCAGCTATGCTTGAAAAAAAAACAACGAAGCCTAGAAGGCAATCACATCTTTGATTAAATTTTAAGAAAAAATTAGTCACAAAGATCATAAAATCTGCCAAATTTTAAATTCCAAGCCTATCCAAGCATTCATTTGACAAGTTAAGTGTATCTCAAGAGTATCCGCAGGAAAAGACAGCAGATATCATGGAAGTGTATAACTGATGCTACTTCCCTAGTGAAATTAAAAACAAAGCAAAAAACCAAACCAAAACGTACCCTCTAGCCAAATTTTCTAATTTCAATAGATATATATACTTTTAGGTAACAATAGATTCTAGCAGAACAAAAAAGCTATAAATTCAAGAATTTATCAAAGCAAGCAACTATTCTAATTGAAGTCCAAGTATATCTTTTTTGCTGTATGCCAGCAGAACAGGTAGCTTGTTACATTAAAAAACATAAAGGACAAAAATTAACTTTTGCACTTGCACAAAAATAAGAACATGTCTTTTAAACACATAATTTGAAGGAGAAAAAGACTACAGACCCTTGCTGATAAAGGAAAATGAAAACTTACACCACCATGAAAAGGCAACCCACAGAATAGGGAGCTTAACAATGGCTAAACCAGTCTCTTATCAGTTTGTAAAGCAAGTTAATTGTTTAATATGTAAAAGAAACATACCGATGCAAGGCTTAACATGCTGAAAACACGCCTTTGTCAGATCCCCTAACAATGCAAAAGAACTCTGCCGTACCTCAGGCATTTTATCCTAAAGAGAGGAAGAAGAAAATGACAATTCTAGAAGTGTTTCTGATTCTCTTAAGAATGGAAATCCTTGGAAGAAACAGGTTACTCATCTCACCTGCATGCATTGGTACATTAGTGTCAGGATATTGCTGCGAGCCACTAGCTGTTCAATGTTGCCTCCAAGTCCTTCAGCTAAACCACTGAGTAAATCAAGAGCCACAATCATGAAATCTTTATCTGGAGCCTCATATTGGTCTGGCTGAGCATTATGCAACTGCAACAAATAAGTATGCATTAATTAGTACTATGATTTTCTCAGGGGTATGCATACAAAAAGTTTCAGAACTGCAGCTTCATTTAGATAATCAATGGTTACACTACAAATCTCCCTGCGAACACATAACTTTATATAGTTAATACATTGGTTTAAGGAAATATTCTGAAAACATTGGAATAGCAATAGAAAAATACCATGGCTTGTGCAAGGGTCTTCTGCACCAGATTTACACAACGCTGGTACACAGGTTCACAGTACGGAAGAAAGCCAGATTGCAAGGCAGTAGCAACTGATGACAGGCACTGGAATGAAAAAACAAAACAAAACAAAAAAAAACCAAAACAAAGACAGAGGAAACAGTCATTACCTTTCCTCACTTCCCTGAAGTGCCTTTTACTTGGGAGAGGTAAATTAAAAGATATTAGCATTTTAAGTATACCCACGTGTAACTGATAAGTAAACACAACCTTGAAAGGCAGTACTGATTATCTGAGCCAAGGCAACTATTCTCAAGTTGTTACTATCTCCTACACATGCCCCTTGAGAAAATTTCTCAGCAGCAACAGCTTCTCAGAGGTAGCCAAGGAAGCACATACAAAAACAGTTAATGATATTCAGCCAGCACTCACAATAAGCTTTAGTATCTTGACCATGCACAAGCCCTAACATTACCTAAGAGTTATGAAACTAATTTTTCTAGAGGCACTTTCTTGCTTCACAGGCAGAAAGTACAGAGAATATATTACATTTCAGCTTGTCTGACAACAGTTTTAATGGAAGGATGAAGGGAGAGCAAGGAGAGAGAAGACAAGAATAAAAGGAAGATGGAATGTTCCTTTTTTTTTTTTTAAATCCTATCAAAGAAAACACTCCAGAATGGCAGAAAAATATCTAAAAGATTTCTGCTAAACCTAATGACATTTCCTCAGTCACAAAGTTTTCTTACTACAGTCAGAATATTTTCTCCACAATGGGAAATGCCTAACACTGTCAGCTTTAACAGTCATACTTCTTAGTAGGAGCATCTTTAGTAGAAAGTGTAATTCCTAAAATAAGTTGATAAAAAAATATTCAGATTTTAACATTTACCTCTAATAAAGGGAAGAGATCTTTATCTTCATCCTTCAACATGTTCCACTTCTGGATTAATGGAGGCATTAGCATCTGAATATATTCCTGTTTAAGATGAAAATGCATCAGCTGCTGAAACACTTCACTGCATACTATTTTATTTCAAAGCTAGAAAATCAATGTATTAAGAATTGATATATATTATACTTTTTCAGCAACCCCCCCAATGTACTGAAATTCTATCATTGTTGCAATACATAGCATTAGTTTGATGTTAGAATTTACAATTTGTGTCTTAAGATTTTTTGCTGAAGCACAAAAGCATCTTTGCCAAGTGAATCTTTTCCTCCAGATTTGGTTTCAGTCTAGCTACCTGGGTTGTTACAAATCCGTACGACTGCCTCAGGGTCTATGGAAAATATTTTTACTAGCAATGCAATCTGGCTGTGCATCTGCCACCTGCTTTTCTCAATGATTTCCCATTGCCCTAATGCTACAACCCTATCCCCCGCCAAATTCCTGAAACTTCTTCCTCAAGCAACTAACCATCCATGAAGAATTAATTCCCTGTCTCTCCAAGATGCACTTCCCCCTTCTGTATAAAGCTGTTGCATATTCCCTGTCACTGCACAGCCACAGTCACAAGGACATTGAGCAAGGCACCCCTACAGTGCTGTTTCTCCCAGAAGAAATCTAAAGAGCCAACAGATGTTGTCAGCTAATGCTATGTCCAAAGATACAAAATTCTAAGTGACTGAAGAAAGTCCCACCATCACCAGGAGCTCCCATTTAGCTTCCGCCTGGTACTGTCAAATGTCAAGGTGGCCAGGACCAGAGAGAGACTGAAAGAGAGGTCCTTTTATGGTGTGGGGTCTTGGATGACAAGTAAAATGCCATGGAAACAACTCAAATTGTTTTATTCTAATGTGTCTATGTCATGTGAAGCACTATAGAGAAATAAAACAAGTTTCAGTAACCATCATAAGAAGACACACACATGACATGTATGCATGTTCTATTAATTAATATATGTACACGCCCCCATATTTGCCTATGTGTTATCTGTGCTTTGTCCAAATGATTCTGTGTTTTTATATACAAAATGAATGCCTGTCTAACTCTCTGATAAAGCAATTTCTAGTGATCGCATGCTCCAATACATCGGAAAGAGATACAGAGAGCAGCTTAGCTATACTTAAAGTGGTTACAAAAAAAAGTGTGGTCATTAGAAACTAAAACACACATTCCACCAATTTCTCTGAAGTTCCATTTCATAGCTATATTGATATATGCATCTCCTGCGAGCATGAGAAAAAAAAAATCATGATGAGAAGCACATTTCACAAGCCACTACACACATAATTGTTTATTAAAAAATGGCAAATATTTGTGTAGTGGGAAAATTACATGCAGTCTATGTACTTTACCTGTATTTAGTATTATCAAAACCTACACAGAAATATCAGCATTTCTGTTTTAAACATATAAAGCACACTACAAAAAGCACTGAACCAGTTTTTAAGTTATGATGAGCGCTTCTACAGAAAATAAGGTATACTCACTGGTTTATTTAGATGATGTCCTACAGAATCTGCTAGAGTTCCTATAGCATCATAAAGAATGAGCAGGTTTTTATGCTGGTATTTACTAAATGCAAAGACCAAAGTATCAAGTATATATGCAAGATAAGGAACAAGCTCTGTACAAGCCTCCTCTTCTAGAGTAGCAAAGGCACTAAGGGACAAAAAAACAGGTTAGTTAGTATCTTGGAAAAAAACAAAACAGGACAACCCCCAAATACCTTCACTTCCCATTTCTGTTTAAACATAAAACTGTATTTAGTCCTCAAATTCACCCAAATTATTTTTTCAAAGTGGTATTACTGAGATAACCTTGATCTATTTTGATTGAACTCGTAAGGATTCAGCTCCTACATTGTGATGAACAAAATTTAAAAATATTGCTGTAAAACTCATTCTGTATAGACAGGAAGCCCCCACCAAAAAAAGCATTACTGTACACAAGTTACAATATACTAACTGAAATATTAGGAACCATAACAGAAGCTGTTTATGTTAATCTTTAATGTATGCTGTAGCTGCACCTAGAAGCCCTAGTGCTGTTGTGCTGGTACAATGCCAACATCAGCCCATAGTCTCAGCAGTTCACCACACAGAAAAACAGATACAGAAGGACATGGAAAATCAAAAGCAAAGACAGGGCATGAACGCTCTTTTAGCCAGTCTTGGTCAAAGCACACGTCATGGCATCATGGAAACTTTTCAGGTTGTCTGTAAAGTGTTTGAACAACAGCATTAAAAAAACCCACCCAAAACCAACCCCCCCCTCCCCCCCCCCCCCCAGACATACTGCTTCAGAGAAACATTAAGAAAAGGAAAAAATATGAGCTACTGAAGATTTAGTGGCCTAGCTTGTGTCAACAGGATTATTATTAGCCTGTCCCTGCACTAAAAATGCATGCATCACTGTATGAGGTCAACAATCACCTACTAGTGTGCTACCAAATACAGAAATGACTTTTTCTTAACACAATGCAACTGTGAACACTAAGTGGCTAGCATTCTTATTTATTTATTATTTTATTATATTATTATGAAGTGTTCTTTCAGAAAGGCAATACGATGTGAGCAGGAAAACATGTTTCAGTAAAATACCTTTTTGGGTGTCACTAACTAAAGGAGCAGTTTCTCAACAGTATAGAAATGAACATTAGACAACTACTATGATAGAAGTTAGTGATGAAAACATATGGTATCCTACTACAAATTTTCAATTTGGTAGACATTCTGTGCAACTCTTCACAGCAGGGATGCAGCTTTTTGCTCCTCTCTAAGAAGGATCATTGTATTTCATTGCAATTTAGAAAGCTAGTAAGTATGTTTTGACTTGTAAGAGCTCTACATTTTCCTTGGAGTTTCCCAAAGAGTTTAATTTTTAGCTGCAACTGTAATTTTAATGTATCTCTGCTCTAAAGAAAACATTTCAAAACTTGCTATAAATCTGATATTGAACTTTAAATTAAAAAACAAAAACAAAAAAACAGGTGTATTGTTATTTTTAATATTTCCATTTTATTTTTCTTGTTACTTTAACAGTTTCCACTGCCCATTACACTTCCTTCATAAACCCTACATGAGGTTATTTAACAACTGCAACACAGCTGTGTTCAACTACATGCACATTTCAACCATGTTTTGGATAAGGAAGGTATGAACAGAAGTGTGGGGTTTTGTTTGTTGTTGGGGTTTTTTTTGTGTAGGTTTTTTGTTTTGTTGTGGTTTTTTTAATAGAATCTGTACATAATCTGATTCCTTGGATCTGAAAATGCATAAAGCAAGTAGTCTTATATAATCATTTTCCTGCTTATTCAGAAAGACTATCACTATGAAAAGACAGAACAGAGCAGGTGTTAAAGCTACCAAAATTTGCTAGCCCAATGTCTGAAAAGTTTTAGACAAAAAGGAAACCGTTTAATACTCAAATCTTACTAACTACATTTCATTAAATTCATTGTATCCGTTCTCAGGCAAGGATACATCTACTCCTTTTGTGCAAAGCTTAGCACAAGAACTTTGACCTCAGTCTTGTCCTTAGGCACAACTGGTATTTGGGGGTTGTGTGTAATAATAACAACAATAATAAAAAATTTGCATGTTTTAAGTGTTAAGAATACAGCCAGATGCAGATCTAACTTTGCTTTACAAAGAAACCTTCTCGGCAGTCTGCAGTGTATACTCCTGTCCCACACAAACTGACATGTAAAAGCTTTTATTTTATGAGCTTCCTGAACAAGAGGTACACCCATTCCCATTCTATTAATGGTGTCTCCACTAATGGAGCCATTAATTATTGTTTTTTAAAATATCAGCAGACAAGGGGGATAAGGGAATCTTATCTCCCGGGACCTCCCTTCAAGAGAAAGATAATATCCCTTGGAATAATCATAACCCAAATGTTTTGGTAATCTTGAGCTAAATATAAACAACCTCAGTAATCCAAAGATAGGATAGTTTTCCATTGCAATTAGTACTGACCTTGTTCATAGGCATATTTAAAAAAGCCAGATTTCTGGTAAATGAAACAGCATATATTGAAAATAAACAAGTGTCACAAACAGATAATTTCTTTTACTACAATAAATTATTTAGTTTGCTGATTCATATACACTGAAAACAAACCTGGACATGAGAAATACAAATGAACCTTCTTCATGTTATTACAATTCAGAGTAATTTGTGACTACTCCAGAAGAAGCTCCCTCTACTCCAATTTAGAAGCGAAAGAAATATATTTAGAGCTAGAAATAGAGTCATGTATTCATTGATAAAGGCATTAAAATAGTTTCCCAAGAAAAAGCAGTGTCATCAATAGTGCTTTTTGCTTAAGCTTTGGCTTACCTGCAGGCAGCTTCTTGTACTCTCTTGTTGCTATCCAGGATACGCTTTAACAACTCAGTCATTAATGGCTTCAAGTATGTGTCTGGGGGTTGACTAACTACCCAGTGTGCATAGCGACTAAGAGTCCAGCATGTAATGGAGCGCACAAGAGCCTTTTTGTCAGAGAGGCACTGAATAAGGTGAGGGATCAGCTCAGGAAGATATGGAATCATACCCTGCATGCAGCCTAGAAGGAAAAATACAGCTATTGCAGTACCAAAATTAACAAAAAGTTCTATTGTTTTCTGTTTCCTAGAACAGATATATTTTCATTCTCTATCACATAGGAATATATTTTAACAATATACAAAGTAAGACTACCTAATTTATATTAAGTCCCAAAAAGAAACCTTACATAAACAATAATTAAAATCCCCAATTAAACCTGCCTTCATTTCAACTACATTTCTACTTCAGTGCTTCCCCAATCTCCAGACATAACTGCTTTATTAAATGGAGAATGGCAAGTATATCCAAATAAAATGAGTTTTTAAAGCTTTGAGGTCCTACGTCAGCCTACTCAGAGTAATCAAGACAAGAAGTAGAGAAAGAGTCGGTCTTGACAACAAATAATCAAATCATTAAAAAGAATTCCTTAAGAAATTTAAATTTCTTCTTGTTTTCTCCTAATATCATACAAATACCGACCAGCAATTAAGGCTACACGTTTCAAGTCAGCAAGGGCAGTAATACACTGAGATCTGCCAGAAGTACTAACTTTTACCTTGCTTGACTGAAAATCAAAACCAACAAAGAAGTCTTCTAGTAACAAAGAAAAAAAAGTATGTTCACTAGGCACTGTGGGAAAAGAAAATCCAGGCATGGACCCAAATGTATTCCTTCAGCTTGCAAAAGGGACAGAGATGCTAGAAATGCAGGCAAAAAGTTAAGCAAGACTGTGAGTAAGTACAAAGGAATTAGAGAACCATCCACGAAAAGCAGCTCAGGGCAGTGAAGTCACAGGAGTGGTCTTCATTTCTGAAAACACTTGAATGAAACATAAGGCTCAAATTTACTAAACATTATTATTCTGTGAAATTAAGGCAGTATTTCATGAGAGAGCAATAAATATATGCTGCAGAGTTAAGAAAGGGAGAAATAAAAGAAATTATCTAAGCTATTTAGCCTCCTGAGCATGCATAGATTTGAAAATGAAAAATTAAATAACTGCAGTCACCAATTGGTAGATGTAGAGATAATCACCAAAACTGAACCACCTAAGGACATACACTTGTTTACATATGTAAATTTACCTGGAAGGAATCACAGAGCTGCTTTAGAACCAATCAAAAAATTCAGCAGCCTTATACGCACTGTTGCCTTACCTTCAGCAATTGCTCCAAGAACAAGGATACCAGATTCTTTAACTACCCATTCGGGATGGAAGAGCAATTCCTTCAAAAGGGGCAAGATGTGTGGCAGAAGTTCATCGCGAAATACATTGGCTAGGACATCTAGAGCAGCAGCAGAACATTTCCCTGAGGGGAATTAACAGTGTTAATCTCTGCTTATTATACAAGTAGTTGTAGTTAGGCAATGTAATCCTTATCTTAAATTTGAGCTGCCAGTGGAGTCTCAGGGCATTTGGAGGAAAGATACTTCCATTTCATTACAATACACAGTGACCCACTATGCTCTGGTGCAAAGCCACAGCTGTTAGAAAGCCAGTTTTGCAGCACTTAAATAGCCACCAAAAGGACTTACACATTGGGGATATCAAAACACTCACTGACAGGAACCACACCATTATATTGCAACATTATACACACGACGTGATTTCAGGATGGCGTAACACTAAGGAAGAGGGAATGGCTGTGACATGAATGTAACATATTGGAGAAACTAAGGAGAAATGGCCTAAAAATACTAGCATTTGATTCAAAAGAAAATGGTCAAACATGATCTATGTCTCAAAGTAAAAAAACGGCAGAATCATCCAACTCTAGAGACTGAAAGGACTTTGCTGGCCTCTGCTCTGAGCTTTTATACCTTACTCCTATTCTGTGATGCAACAATATGAAGAGGCAGTCGTCAAAATTTGTTTGAAAGTTTTAATCCCATGTTTTTAGCAAACAAAAGCTCATAAAAGAAAAATCAGGAACAACTTCAAAACATGTTTCAGAAATCCTTACTCTGTTTTTCTGCTGTGGTGTTGTCATTGTCCTGGTTTCAGCTGGGATAGAGTTAATTGTCTTCCTAGTAGCTGGTACAGTGCTATGTTTTGAGTTCAGTGTGAGAAGAACGTTGATAACACACTGATGTTTTCAGTTGTTGCTAAGTAATGTTTAGTCTAAAGTCAAGGATTTTCCAGTTTCTCATGCCCAGCCAGCAAGAAGGCTGGAGGGGCACAAGAAGTTGGGAGGGGACAGAGCCAGGGCAGCTGACCCAAACAGGCCAGAGGAGTATTCCATACCATGTGATGTAATGTCCAGTATATAAACTGGAGGGAGTGGGGGGATCACTGCTCAGGGACTAACTGGGCATCAGTCCATCAGTCAGCGGGTGGTAAGCAATTGCATTGTGCATCACTTGCATATTCCAGTCCTTTTATTATTACTATTGTCATTTTATTAGTGTTACCATTATCATTATTAGTTTCTTCTTTTCTGTTCTATTAAACCATTCTTATCTCAACTGACGAGTTTTACTTCTTTTCCCAATTTTCTCCCCCATCCCACTGGGGGGGTGGGGGGGGTGGGGGTGAGTGAGCAGCTTCGTGGTGCTTAGTTGCTGGCTGGGGTTAAACCACAACAAAGTCCTATGACCCACACACAGGCCATCAGAACTGTGGTTTCCTCACAGCTAACTCCTCTTTTCACAACTAAGGTACTATATTCTGGTCAGAAGCAAATTCTTCACATAAAAAGAACTACTGGTAATGGCCATCAGTAGTAGCATGATCACATGAAGAAAAAAAAAAAAGAATAAAATGAAACACACAAGCCAATTCTAGAGGGAAGACTGAAGTAGAAGAAAGCATTATTAAGCTTCCTCCAGCTCTCAATGTATAAGAGCTTTTTTTTTTTTTTAAACTGAAGTTAAACAGGCGATACATTACATTTTTTATGTTGTAGAATTAAAATTCTAAGTCCAAAAGTGTTGTTGAATTGCATCCAGTAAATGTTTGTAGCTTGATCTGTCATATTCAAAATAAGAAATAAGCTTACAGATGGATAGCTTTTGCCAATACAGTTACATAGTCACAGTGTCACCTGAAAGACTCCCCCTTCACCCCATCCACCAATTATGTCAGCAAATAGTTCTTTTTGTATTCAAAAGCAAAGCCTCATTACTCCTATACACAAAGTCCTCTTTTTGCTGTGGTTCTTGTATTATGCAAGTAGCTCTATTTTAAAACATTTTACACATTACTTTGACATACTTAAATTCCAGTCGGAAATAGTATCATCATCATCAAGTTCATCGTCATCATCGTCATCATCTTCAATACCATCTTCTTCATGTTGCTGAGCCACCGTTCGTGAACGATGAAAACGAGGTCTTATGTCCTGTTCACTATCTGGAATAGCTTCATCTTCTTCAACATCCCCCTGCCATCAAAATGTTTTATCAGATAAACTAGTCCAACTATATTGCTCAAGTAAGTTAAAAATGTAGTTTTAGTTCAAGATTTTATAAGCATATAAAAGATTCACATCCCACTTGTGCTGCCCAGCTAACTAAAAACACCATTGTTCCTGCATTGTGCTGCCGCATTTACCAGAAAAATGACAGAAAGATAGAAGCAGAAGAGGTAAGTGCATGCACAAAGTATCCTTCTTGTTAAGAAATTACACTTGATGGGAAAGAAATAGAAAGAAGAAATGATAGAGAAATTCCAGTACACAGACATATTCTAAAATGTAGTGATGGAAAAAGCCATGTATTCAATCTAGAAGGTGTTAGAACTAATTATGAACATTTTTCTGGGGCTGCATTGTTGCAGTAGTTCATGAGCAATAGTATGCAAGCTATGCCTAAGTTGGGTAGGGGGGGACAGGGGAAAAACAGGAAAGCCTGCAGATTATTTTCCAACAAACATGGCAGCAGCTGCATTTAGCATTTGTAACAGCACACCTTGCCCTGGAAGGCTAATTCTCCATTGAACAGATGGTAGGCCAGATCTGCCCATTCTGGTCTGAATCATTCTGATTTATAGGTCAGAAGCTAACCAGATATTCTTACAGAGTAAAAGAAATTGATGCTCACCTTCAACAGAATAATATCAATCTCTGAATATTTCATACCATTTACCAGCACAGGTATCAGCCTACAAAGAAATATTGATACATGTCAAAATAACACATAAAAAAGCAAGCCAGTTTTCAGTTACCTGGACCATAATTTTCATTGTAACCCTCACGACCCAACCCCCCAAAAAACCCCCAAACCTTAGCCTGATAACAAAAGCTAGTATCTAAACCAAGCCCCATGTCATAAGGTTCATCAATACTTTGTAATCTGAAAAAGTGTTAATTTCAAAATGCAAACTTTTAGCTAGAGGTAGCCAGATGGCACAACTGAGTTTTAAAATTTAAAAACCCTGATATTCTTCCATATGATGAATTATTCTGAAACACCTTTCAGAAATTAATTCTAAAGCTTTTCAGTTAAGCATTCAAACTCCCATAATATACATGGTCAACAAGTTGGCTCTCACCAATAATACTTGTCACTTTATTTACTTCTGGCTGAAGACTCTACCTCACTACTCTTAAAGATAGAAGTCTAACTATATTAAGTCCTCCTACCCTCTTGTGATTGCTTCAGTAAGACAAGTCCCCAACATTGCAGAGATCTTGACTAATCTGTATTAAGATTTACTTCATGACTAAACTGGTTATGGCTATGGGATTCCAACTGTACAGATGTACAGCTAAAAAAAGTACTAAAGGAAAAAAGTCAAATACTTCACATAAAAACATTCTCCACAGAAAAAAAATATCCATAGAATATGTATTACAAGCCAAATCAAGCTAATAAAGACCATAGACTGACCCAGCACCAATGACAGTCTCAGCCTCTTTATATTCTGCAGCTGAGTATTGTTTTTGAAGGTACCAGGCATACAATAATATTCACACATTGCAATGGCACATTAACTTCTGAACTTTGAATGAAGGAATAGTAAATATACATATTATCACCAATTTATTGGCACTTCTGCAGCGTACTTCATGAAGTATGCAGGAGCTATGTATTTTATAAGAAAGCCTACAGTACCAAAATGGAAGAAGCTGTTAGATACCACATGAACAGGTTTTTAGAAGATCTTGTCGCACGTTTAATTTAATATAAAAAAATTGTGAGATTATCATGAAGTATTGACAAACTTCTATAGCTCCCTAGTCAAACAGGACTCACCAACAAAGTTGCTTTCAACAAACATGACGTTGAAAGATCATTAGAGAAATGTTACGTTACTCTTATTTGTTTTTCTAAACATTTAAAAGTTTTTCTTTAAAAAAATATTTAAAAAATTGAGTATGATGCTGTTGTAGTGTCAATGTCCGTGCAGGCCGAGAGGTTTAATGCTAGTAGTTAACTACTAGTTAACAACTACTGTGACTGTCAGTATAAACAAGATGTGTGCTGGGAAGGGGGTGGGTAGACTCAAGAATTGTGCTATCAGTCTTCTGTCTTTTCTGCTACAAGAGTAGGAATTAAGTAAAACCATTTTTAAAACTTAAAATTTTTTTCTCATAACATTGGTTCTCTTGTTTTCAACTTCTACCCCTCCACTACTGCAGTAGGTGCTTTAATCTCAATTCCCTACTTTTTAATTGCTTATGAAAACTAAAATTTTACTGATTTTTTTTAATTGCCTCACATCTATAATGCTTATTTTTGCTGAGAGCAATGCGTCTCTTCCACCTGTGATTCTATTCTTCCACTCAAGGTCTTGAGAGAACTGCCCTAGTAATTTCAGAAACCTTCCATGCATATCTAAAAACCAAAGAGTATCCATTTACTGGGAACACTGCAGAATTCATTTCCTATTGCAAAAGGCTTCCAATTAGTCTGGAAAAAAAGTTACAAGCACTGTTGCAGACATGCAGATGTTTACGTCTCAAACATGGATATTCATTCCCATTCAATTAAAAATCTACATTTTGAGGCATAGGGTAACTTTTGGAAACTTACAACAAATAGTTTTTGAAACTTAAAGTACTATCAGGCTGCAGAAGTATGAAGGAACACATTGTACATGCTTTTTTCAAGTTTAAATTGAAATAGCAATCAATATAAAATTGATTCCTAAATCCAAGTGACGTCATGCTGTTTTGTTATGTTCTTTATAAAATGGGGAACCCTTTGTGTTACTCTGCACACAGAAGCATCACATACACACATGTTTACATCAGCAGTAGTCAAGACAACATGCTGATGGTACACCAGATATTACAGATAATGTTATGTGGAGATGTTTGAGCTTAAGTGGATGTTAGCACATCTTTGCATCCATGTGAAGTTTAACAGCCTATTAAGCTTAAGGTAAAACACCACAGTGACACAGTTTAGGTTGCTTCTGGAGATTACTGGGTCTGAAATCCTCAGAAGTCTTTTCAAAGAACTCTGTGCTACACCCATTTTTATTATACACAAGAACTAGCTACAGGAAAATTCTTCTAAGTAAACTGCAAGCTACATACAGTTTCTATAAGAGTAACCAGGCACAAGTCAATTGAACTTTAAAGATGACTATTTCAAAATAAATAGGACTTGTAATTCTTAATACTTACTTAGTAAGATGCCGACATAATACATCTTTACAAATTGGCTGTTCAGCCAAAGTCAGCCAGAACTCACAAGCCTCCAAAGCCACATTTTCATCTTGGTCCTGGGTCCTTTGAAGCATGTACTACAAAATATAAAAATAAATCACCTGTATAAGATAGATGTTAAGTGTCCAGAAGAAGCTACCAACATTGCAATATGTGTTTGCAAAACCAGACTATGCTACCATAGCAATTTTGTTTCTTTGGGGCGAGGGGAAGAAACAAACATAAGAGAATACTTAAAGCTATCATGAGAATAAGCTAAGATACTTCTTTCTTAATGCTAAATGATTCAGATTCTAAATTTCTTCATTGTTTAAGTGAGAACATTATTACCAAGAAACTGTAGAGACTCAAGATAAACAGCAGTTTCCCATCAATAGATTTTTTTTATTTTTTACTCCCCCTTTGCACTTTTGAATAAAAAGGTACAAATATATCCTTAATAAGATGGAAATACTTTTTATTTCCAGTACTATAAAAAAGTTTTCCTTCCAAATCTTGATTACCTGACAGGATGTAATTAAGTAGAACCCAAAAAGGGGGGGGAGGGGAGTCTCACATTTTTCTAGCATGAATGGCAATTCAGACATTCAGTATCAAATCTTTAAGCTTGCTATTAAAATTTAATCTTTATTCAACCAAAAATAATCAAATAACCTGCATAAACAAAAAGCCTATGTAGACTACTACTACATCAGTTTCTTATACACAACTGCCAAAACAATTTAAGGAAGACTCTTGCAACTTCCAAAATAGTAATTTCTGCATTCTTCCATGCCAGCCCTTATTTCTGAAACAGTTAGTTCTCCCATTCATTTTAGAAAGTCTCATGCAAGTCCATGCAGGTACCTTTCCTCATACATGGATTTAGAATAAAAGAAATCCCTTTTCAGTTGCTTCAGAATACCATTTAATTTTCAAAATTAAATAGAATGGGGACACCTTTATTATCCTTATACATTTCAGGGATGCAAGACTTGCCACGAACAAAACCCCTTTCTACAGAACTACACTAAGTTGCAAACAGAAATACTGCTCTGTTCCAAGTTGTCAATAGATTGAAGCTCAGAAAAGTTGAAAAATGTGCTATTCATGCAAGCAAGGCTTCCTTAATGCACCTTAAAAGTTAAGAGATTTGGCATTTTCCCGACAGGGCTTGAAAATCCACTATTTTGTTGTGGATTTGTTATTTGTCAGGAAGACAAAAACAGAATGACAAAAAGCAATCCATTTGAAGAAGCCCCTCACGCTGCCGTTTCCTCTTTAAATATCTATTATAAGTATGCTGTATGCTCCATGAAGTTAAATAGCAGTAGACTGAAAAGGCATGTAAAATAGCCATACACACTGACGCTAGTAATAAAGCAAAATGGGAGAAAGGTATTTGAAGGCTTTTTTTTTTAATATTATCATGCCAAATTTAATAAGTACTTTTAATGGTAAGCTATACAGTTCTACTGACTTAAGGCAATGCAAATAGTTGCTTTGTCACAATGAATTACAAAATAGCATAGGAAGATTATTCAGTACAGTTTGGTGTACTCTATAGCATAAACAATGTAGTGTTAGTCTTGTTAAGTCAAACTGTCAAGAAAAGACTAGTGGGATACACAAAGTATTAAGAAGAACACATTCTTTGAGCAGTAACAGACATGTCTATCTGAAGAAAGCAACAGGATGTAAAAGTCAAGATTCCTACCAAGAAAGATCTTAGGAGCCACATGTTTGGATAAATAAGCTCTGTAAGCTTACAAGTGCAATCCAGTAATTGAAGTATTAGGTTGGTCTACTCCTGGCATATCCTGTTATCAAGTTCCCAGACAAAAAAAACAAAACAAAAAACACCAAAACAAAAAAAAAAGAAAAACATCTGCTTCACTCACCTGGAAGTGCATGCTCAAAAAACCCAATGAAATCCAAACTCAGCCATTCCTGTATGCTCCAGGGATTTGGCAAAAAAAGTTTAAACCTGTCTGCTTCAAATGCATGATGCCTGGCAAGACCTTCTTAGAATCACTACTGGATCATTAATATTCTTAACCACTTTAAAAGTGATTCTCCATAAACATAAAGAACATCACATAAATAAAAGTTCCTCTCTCTTAAGACTTTCTTCACTTAAGAGCAACCATCAGCAGCGGCACTAAGCCTGGAGGCATTAAAGCCTCAAAGGTGCAAAACCTGACTCATTTGGATGCTGAACAATAGTCAGCTCTGCAATATTATATTTGCAGATACCAGGATGTATACAGAACTGGGAAAATCAGTAACAGTACACAGTAGTCCCAAAACTGGGGGGGCGAGGGGGGAAGTCTAAACTTTGTTACAGAACACAAAATCACTACTACTGTCTTTTGTAGAGAGGAAGCCTAGCAATAGTTTTCCCAACAACAAAATACCAGATACAATAAGAATACCATCTTGGATCTTCTTCTGGTTGGTGACATCATTTCTACCTACGAAGTCCAGAAGTTCCATACTGATCTTAGGAGGGTGAAGAGCCAGAAAAGTTATCACTTCTTGACAATATGATCTCGAAAGCTTTATTCTGTCTCAAAAATAAGTCCCTCTCAACCAACCAACCAAAAACCCACCACTAAGTACCAACAATCCTTGCTTGTCTTACATTATATGAGAACATGTCTGCTAAGACTGATGTCATGGAATTCCAGACAACATAGGAAGACTAGATGGCAGGCCAAGGCTGTCAAGGGTCACCTCAGTTTTATGCATCTCTAATACCTGTGTATTAGGAGCTAAAAAACCTTAACACTTTCCTTGTGCTGTCTGGGTACTGTTCTTACGGAACTTGACACTGGGTTATGACCCACCTGTCCACATGAAATCTGCATGAGAAACATTATGATTTTAGCTGTATTTCCAGTCTGGCAAGTAGCATATGTAAACACTACCTAGAAACTGCCAGTACTTCCCAGAAATGTTGAAATTACAGCTCAGTTGAGCAGACAAAAAAACCAGAGCAGATTGGTCCTCTGGTAGATAAGTCTGCACTAACTTAGAATGCTAAAGGAACTATCAAATGACATTAACCTCTACAACTCAATGAAATGGGAGGCATTGTTGTTAGTAGCTCAAAGAGCACCTCAGCTATATAAAAATAACATGCCTTATCCTTGTTGTGGTCAACACATCAGAAAAAAGTGACAGCTTCAATGTGTGAACTGTAGCAGTATCAGCACTAGCACTAGATTTTTAACATGATCTTCTCACTTGGGGTCAAGCAATGCCTCGCTGCTCCATAGTATAGCTGATTCTGGCCATTTCAGGATCAATTAACTTAATGAGGAATAAAATGCCATTTGCATTGCCTGTCAAACACAATGTCAAGTTGGCAATTAGCCAAGAAGGAAGTTTTTCAATCTCAGTCTTGAAGGAAAATGAAGAGTAGGCAAGTGCAAGAGTAACATACCTCTTCTGATAAATGTTTTTTATTTGTTATTATTTCTGCAAGCCCAAACAGGTTTTTCAGCATGCAATCTGGGAAATGAGACTCACCTCAACTATACTAATCATATGAGGAAGCAGGCGATCCATTCGAACTTCCAACAACATTACCAGAGCACGGCAAACATTTTTGCGTACTTCAGGCTCTTCATCACCAGCCAGTGCAAAAAGGTTCTGTTAGAAAGTAGTACCAGTTGAAAAGCCTCAGTTCATCTAGTTCAACTTGCACTTAAATTGACATTACTGGCAAACTAAAGTATGCAAATATGTACTTCTATACTTTCCCACCCCACACCTCCAAATACCATTTTATTTCTTAAAGACATATGGTTTAGCAAATTAACTCTTCAGACTCTCAATGTGTGTTGTACACATAACCAAAACGTTGCATAATATTAGCAATGGCACAAGAACAGTATTTCTTGGATTTTTTTTTTCTCCTAAACATGAATGAAGTTTTGAAGCCAGAAAACTCCATCAGTACATAACAGCACCAAATCAATACCACCCTTCTAATCCATGTTCAGTAGCAGTATTCGGAGAGACCCAGACAGACTCAGTGACATGATGATCCTTGTACTGGATTTTCCATCACAAGTGACAGACTACTGCCATTACTTTTACACCTTTATGCAAGAGTTTCCTCTACTTATGAAGTAGAAGCATCTTTCAAAATACTATTTCTTGGGCTTGGAGAGCGCTTAGACTAATAAACTGTAAGCACAAGCATACAGAATGAACTTCAATCCATGGGGACTGAAGCTAAGAACGGGCAATCAGAAATAGGGAGTTTGGGGGTAGAGGTGGTTGTAAAACATAATTCAAAACCATTGATAAATCAAATGTGTAATTTTACTCAACCGTCCAACCAAGAATGCACACCCACCTCAATGAAAGAATCTATGTGCAACATAAGAGCTTGAGTTCTGCTGATGATAAATTGATTGACACATGCAACAGCATGAGACCTACAAATGGAACAGTTAAAATATACATTTTTCATGAGTTGAAAACATTTTCTAAACTGTACATAGGCATCAAAAACATTAGGAAGCAATTTACGTTGTCCAAACATGATCTAGAGGCAAGAGGGAATAAATCTGCAAATCTATAGTACTACCAACCAAAACTACTAATCCACATTTAACTACCACCTTATACTCTGATATATCTAACAAATATTTAAAAATAAAGTACTCAGTAAATAAAAACCAAAGAAGGATGACTATATCTAGCATATTTGTTCTCAACAGTATGTAAGGATGTTCTTTTTCAGTGTATTACAATTATTGATCTTCTCAGATACTAAACAATTCCATACATGTCAACATGAATAAATTTTAGCATGCCCTTATTAATTTTTATGTATCCAACTGCCTTTGCAATATTTTTTAGTATTTAGTGAGACCACTACATGTCAACAATATAGCTGCAGCTTAGAATAAACACACACTTGTAGTAGGATACATACAGAAACACTTGCGTTAGAAACATTCTAAAAAATGAAGCATTGGTTCTTCTATTCCATTTCATGCAAACCCATTACTTACAGGGCTTTTTCAGTCTCAGAGGTACAAAAGTCAAATTCCATAATTAAAGGCACAGGGCAAAATTACCTGTAAAAGCCTCTGAAGATCCATTAAAATATTTTTACTAATGTAACTCCAAACTTCTGTTCAGTTCAGACATTTCTGGGAAGACTGTCTCATAAAACGTTGTTCAAAAGTTGTCTCTTGACAGATTTAAATATGAAGTATTTTACTGACACTACCAAGAGTTTTCATACTTCAGCACTATGTACTGAAACCAGGCTGTGGGTCAGCAACTGGCCTGCTTTAAACTTGAAACTGGTTTAACAGTTTCAAAGCCATAAACATCGCAACATAGGAAAAAAGTGAAAGACTGTAAATGTGGCAAGGAAAAAGCATGTTTTTCTCAACCTCTCCCAGCTCCAGAGAAGTAGTGTTTATCTTTCCACAAGAGCAAGTTCATGCTTTGTTACATATTTTTCTTAGTGTGCATCTATTTTAGGTGAGTTTCTAAATCTTACTTGAATCCTTGAAATACTTGAATCCTATCATGATATATACAAAGTTATACTTTTCCTCTTGGTCTTCACCATCTACTATTGCTGGCAATAAAGAATTGCCACCACCAAGTTGTAGTATCTTTCAATACAATTTTCAAACAGGAGTTAAAGAACGCATTTCACAGAATCACAGAACCACAAAATTCTTGAGGTTGGAAGGCACTTCTGGAGGTCATCTGGTCCAACCCCTCTGCCAAGCAGGGCCACCTACAGCAAATTGCCTAGCACCATGTCCAGATGGCTTTTGAATACGTCCAAGGATGGAGACTCCACCACCTCTGTGGGCAACCTGTGCCGGTGCTTGGTCACTCTCACAGTAAAAAAGTGTTTACTGATGTTCAGAGGGAACCTTTTGTGTTTCTGTTTGTGCCCATTGCCTCTGGTCCTGTCACTGGGGACCACTGGAAAGAGCCTGGCCATGTCTTTTTTGCTCCCTCTCTTCAGGCATTTACATACATTGGTGAGCTCCCCCAGTCCCAGCTCTCTCAGCCTTTCCTCATAGGAGGGATGCTCCAGTCCCTTCATCATCTTCATGACCATTTGCTGGACTCTCTCCAGTACGTACGTGTCTCTCTTGCACTGGACAGCCCAGAACTGGACACTGTACTCCAGGTGTGGCCTCACCTGGAAGAGGAGGGGAAGGATCACCTCCCTTAACCAGCTGGCAACACACCAGCCCAGCATACCATTAGCCTTCTTTGTGGCAGGGGCACACTGTTGGCTCATTTCAGGGTAAAAGCTACTCTTCTTTGTAATGAATATTAGCAATAATGATTTAATTCTGGAATTTTTCTTCTATCCTATACTTCTGTTACTTTGGAGATACTAATTCAGTTTTACAGTGAAAAGATGATGAACCCATTTAATTTGATTCAGCTGAAGGATAAAGAGCTTTCTAAGTTTTGGTGCCATTAAAGCAGAAAAAAAAATTCCGCAAGAACTCAGAAACTATTGTCAGCAAAATAATTTTGAGACTTCCATTCCTGAAGACGTTACAAAATGGATGCAAAATTATTCTTTCTAATCAGAATATTAAGTTCTAACTGCAGCATCGAGTTTTTCACAGTAATATGCAAAAAATTAAAGTTTGATTTTCAAAATCATAGGCTGATTATACATTTGGAAGATGTAAAAAGAGGTGAGATTGTTGTATTAACTAAGCAGATAAACATGTAAATAACTGATGCATGGAGTCTCTGTGGATGCCTGCAGGATTGTTTAATAAAAAAACTAAGCATGTTTTAAACAGATCTACAAAATAGCAACCTTGCTGCTTATGTAAATAAAATTTTAACAGGTAAATGTAGTACAACACCTAAACCTACCTTATTTTTGGACTGCTGTGCTT
The DNA here is from genome assembly GCF_947461875.1 of Haliaeetus albicilla. Lineage (NCBI taxonomy): Eukaryota > Metazoa > Chordata > Aves > Accipitriformes > Accipitridae > Haliaeetus > Haliaeetus albicilla. The sequence continues at coordinate 15,630,565 of NC_091516.1, forward strand.
GAAGAACTGCAAGAACTTAGGTATCATGATATTGAGTGGTCGGTCCAATACATCACTATCTAAAATTTCAGCAGAATCTTCACATATCTTCTGTAGAGCACCAAAAGCACCCTGTTTTAAAAAAAACAAAACAAACAAAAAACAAACAAACAAAAAACCCCTCTTTCACATTCTGAAGAAAGCAAAATTTCAGGTTTTGTACAGAACAGGTAATTTCAGCACAACATAGTAAATGTAGCTAGTTAACACAGTTAACGCAGCTAACTAAATATGGAGTTAAACTGAAAGATCCTTAAAGACTTTTTATTTAAGCACTTTACACCAGCATCTGTAAGCTCTCAAGTTGGGAGTCAGTAATGGATAAGTGGTAATGTTAATTTTAGCATTCAATGCTCATCTATGCAATCATATTTTTAAAAATGCTTAAAAGCTAGTTCTTACTTGAGAAATAAGAGTCCAGGTGCAGAAGTATCCAATTTGATTACATATCTAATTGCATTCCCTTTCAAGGTTTGTTATGGGCCAAAACAGAACTCTGGATACGATGGTCAATTTGAGTTTCATTTTCAAGTGTTCTCTTTTTCTTGAGAAAGAGGCACTGAACCACTACATAACAGCATGGCATCTTGGACCATTATACTTGCTCTGAGGATTATTTTATACAAAATGCTTCAAACAATTTCATGCAGACAGTATCAAGTAATTAAAATTGTGTAATCATAGATTTTTATTTTTTCAAATCAGACAAGGCTTTTTTTGTCCTCATAGATCAAAACAGTTAAGTTGGTATTTATTTTCTTTCAAACACACTGAACAAAACAGTTCGTTTCACCCTGAAATAGCAATGACAGATTGCTTTTCTGGATTAAGTCACCATAAGAATGAACAGTACTTTTAAGAGAAAATTCAGGGTCAACTCGATGATGCTGATGATACCTAAAAGATTAGGCATCACCGAGTGGTAACTTCTGGACACTTCTCAGCTGAGACGCTACAACTACCTATCTGCACTCTTATTCTACTTTTATGCAAAGAAAACAAATTTGTTTGAAGGAACAGTAAGAACATGGAATGCAGGCAGAAGAAAAAGTATCAAATTTGAGCCACTGTTCTCTGAGGACAATATATGCGCATTTATACACACACTATATATAGTGTCTACGAAGAGAGATAAAAATAATCAGATTCAGAGAATAATCTTCTATTTTCTATAAGTCTCCTTACCTCACAAGTATTGTAATCTTCAGAATCCAACAGGCTGCAAAGCTTTGGTAAGAGTTCAGGCCAATTCTGTAATTCCCCTTTTGAGGCAATGGTTGTTATCAGAATGCCTAAAGGAATCAGAAGGATGAAGGAAATGAGATCTCACATACCTGTACATGTTGCATACTGACTTTTGTCATTTTTGTCCTCTCAAAGATCTAACGAGTTAAGAAACTTCTTGTTTTGTTAAGAACTGACAAGCATAAAAAGAGGAAGTACATTTAATTAAAAATGGTATTTGAAGGGCTTTGAAATGCAAAGGTGGGTTGTTCCTTCCTGCTACCATGAAGGGTTCAGATGTGAAAAATCAAGCACAAAGTAATTCTAGTTAATGAAATAATCATGCCCAAACATTGCAGGACAGCTTTGGCTCTAAGTTTACTAAACACTATACAAATCTTGACCTCCAGTAAACACTGAGTCTCCATCTCAAGTCACCTCTTCTTTATTATGATACAAAAGCATGGATGTGGGAATCTGTCATTCAATAAACTTACAACCCAGTGGTTACGTGTTCACAACTTTACTGTGTTTACACAAAACATTAAGGACACATTCTAAGACCAAGATACCTACTAAGAGCTTACACACTATGGCAGGTCATCCAGTGATCAGCTGTAGGGGTTGGCTGATTAAGATCCAGCAAACAGATAGGTCAGCCCAAAGAGTCACTAATTCTGTTTCTAGCACATACAGAAATCCCAGGAAAAACTAATTAGGTGACAGGAACAGGGAAGGCTGCTTATAAACTAGGATTGACTTTGTATGAGTCCATTTTGCCTCAAGACAAAATGAAACGGGTAGCATAACCCATTATGCTACTGACAGTTACTTCTAATGAGTATGAACACAGAAGAACTTGATAACTACTACAACTAATAATCTCTGAGTGATGAAAAAAGCTTTCCTAAGCTTTTTCATTGAGCTAATCACAATATATTATTTTTCTGTGGAATAAAATGTTGAAATTCTTGTTAAATATACAAGAATATAGGACAACATTACAGAGCAAAGGACATTCTGGACAAGACACACAGTAACTAAAAGATATTTTGCATCATGTTTCTTTTGATGCAATAGGCTGGAGAACCCACAAAGACAAAGGGCAAAAATGAAGACAGAGGTAAAACACAATTTTACAGCTCCAGAAGTAGTTTGTATCCAGTTCTCTTCATAACTGCAACTGAATAGAAAAGATTCCCAAAAGCCTACGGAGATCTATGGAGTCTTAAAGACTGCATTTCTCCTGAATATTATGGTCCTGCAAAGAATATCAGATGCATTAATAGAAAATACTTGTTTTACTGTTACTGAATCTTAATGATCCACTTCTTTTTTTTAATTAAACTGAATTTCACAAAAAGAACAAAATAAATTAATTTTCTTGCCTCCTAGCCAAAGTACTTAAACTGCAAAATTGTCTCCCTAACTTAGATCTGGCACGGGTTTATTTATAGACTTAACACAGGTTCAGAAACAAACATAAGAATGAAATTCCTGGAACTCCTCTGCACTAGCATGTGACAGAAGTTATATTACAAGCCTCAAATGGGTAGGTAGTTTTGGAAAAGAGTTGGTTGAAGATCTTTTCAAGGCCCTAGAAGTGGTTTCAGAGGATGAGAAATGGTCTGACTATACTTGTAATATGTGCAAGCTTTCACAGCCTAAGGAAAGACTATTTGAAAACTACTTCAAGTGTTCTTCCAAAAGGCTTATCCCAGACAGCAACAGGTTAACCTAGGAAATACTTCCAGATGCATAGGCAAGAAGTGACCTGAGGCCACTGCCCCTTGCAACAGAGTTGCATGCAGTTCAGACCATACACGTCATTACGAACTTTTTGTACAGGTCTGTGGAGAAGCCATTTAACACGGTGCTAGTGTTTTTGAAATGATAGAGACACTTTGGTGCGGAGAAAAAAAAAAAAAAGAATAGTATTAGACTATCAAGACTATCAAGAGAGGCAACAGCTATAGCATTTGAAGCTTTGCAAAAGGTTTTAATAACAATGAGGAAACAGCCACACAAAATTAAGATTTAGGCACTTATGTCCATGTTGAAAGGAATCTTCATGGGCTTATAATGAGCTTCATCTTCTTTCAAATGTGAAATTTTTCTCACCCACCTGCTGCTTTATTTGGCCAGCACAAAACAGAAGACACCAGAGATTAGCCTTTGTGGCTTTCTCCGCAACACTTCAGACATAGAAACACGGACATCAGAAGAATAATCAAAGCAAATAAATAATCAATTTAGTAGCTTTCAGCTTTTTGACAGTTTTGGGCTAGAGCTGACAGTTAAAACAAGCCCTTCTGATTAACATAGTAAGCTGCAAAGTTAGAAATCTGAAACTGGAAGTCTTTATAACGATGGTCTTCTATTTGCAATGAACTTCAAAACAGTATTACAGAATCTGTTGATATTTCACTTGACAAATGTGAAATCTAATGAATATAGCAGCTGGGCTAATTGAACAGTAAACATACGAGAGAACAAACTCTAGAGGGATGGCAGAAATTGTTAAAAACATAAGCATAACTGTCATGCCAGCATCTTTTATATCACTGTTTCAATTACATGCAATCCCAGTTTACAGCATCAATTCTACAATAAAAAAATTGAATATAAAGAAGCAGCAGCTATGCTTCAGTACTTTCATGTCACTAACAGGACAAGAGGAAAGTTGGGGTTCCTGGGGTGGTGTTTTGCCTCTGTAGCTCCTAAAGCTGATTTCTGAACTCCTTAATTCTAAAAAGCTGAATTTTGTAACAAAATTCCCCTTCATAGGGCAATCATTAGCTTTCACTTTCCTTCTGCAGGGAAGGTCTCCAGCCCCAGCACTACTCTTAAACACTCAAAACTTAAAACTATTTCCCCTGCTTGCTTTTAAGCAGGAGCTGCACTAAGGTCCTGCCCAGACTAGAGCCCCCAGAAAGTTTTAAGAACAGTTACAGACACTTCCTAAATAGATGCATTTATTTCCTGGTAAGTTCGTGGGTCCTCAACACATGCAGCTGTCTTTTTTGAGCTTCAATCCTTATTTCAACATTAGCATATGGTGTTTTAAAACCAGTACTACACAGCACAGAGAAGTACCACTGTTACTCATTTGGGGATTAAAATAGGGAAAAGCTAAGTAAGGATACAATGATGTGTAGTTACCATTTGGTCTCAAGTCACAGTTCTAAAATCAACTCTATTGCCATGCTTACTTTCCTCAGTGAGGTGACTTCTAAGGATGGGATTAATCAGCTTGCCTCCATCTTGGCCAAAAGGTATCAGCGTTTGTCTGGTTAGCACTAGATACTAGAGATCACAAAGGAGAGTGAATGCTGCATTAAATCTCTGATGCTGTTTTGATGTACTTGCTCATCTTCCTCTCAGAATTCCAGAGATCTTATTTGCAATTGGCTCACTAAATCGATAATGATTGAACTGCAAAAACCCGTATGCATCTCAAAGAGCAGCTCTAACTAGCATGTGCCCACTCATATGCTAACAAGGCAGCCTAGGTAGGTAGTAATATATTTACACCTAGCTAGTACCAAGAGACCAGTGGGTACCGGACCAACCTCACTATTAAGACAGAAGGCTACAAGGATCCAATATTTAATTACTTCAAACTGCAGGGTGCAAATCATGCACTAAATAGCAACTCTTATGCAAGCATACAATTAATCAGTTGCTACTCATCTTCAGAATTCATACATGCTTGAATAATCCCTGCAAGAATCACTGAAAGCTGAAGAATAGTTGAGCTACTAATCCACAAACATTTCGTAGTAGGAGAAGTCAAAGAATAACTGCTTGAAAACAAACAACTCCCCTCCCACCCCCCAGAAAACCACCCCACAAACCATCACCACCAAACTACCCTAAGACAGCAATCCAAATGGAGCTGGAATATATTCTTTAGTCAGCTCCACTGTACTCCACTGACAACTCCTATGAACAAACAAGCAAGCGTGACTCTTACAACCCAAAATTGCAAAAGTACCTGCCACTCAAAGACTTGTTTCTACTGTCATTAAGAAAATGGGACATTAACAAAATTCATAGTAGAGCAGCTTCACAAGTGACAAGACAACAGGAAAAAGCTAAGAGATGAGCATTTTTCTCTAGTCCGTAGCCCATAATGCAGATGTCTGGAGACGGAATCCTATAGAAAAAGTAAACAATTCTAAAGAGCAGTAACTGGCAGATTTTTATAAGAGGAGTCAGCTGATACAAGCTGAATTTCTTTCTACGTGTCACCCAGCCCCATTTTCTCTACTGTACTTAAATATATTTTTTTTCTAGTTTTCGAGCAGACAAGGAAAATTACTACAATGATTGTAGTAATTGGAGGAAATCATATTCTCAAAGAGCAGACAGAAAAGCAACTTCACCTAGAAATAAGTAAATATAATGCAAATATGCATATTTTATGGAAGAGGTGTACTAAAACAAAGTATCTATGAAATCAGAAAACTATGTCACAAAAAAAATCTTCTCGTTGCAACTAGATGATCTTTAAACGTCCCTTCCAACTCAAAACATTCTATGATTCTATGATGTTCTGTATGCCACACTTTATCTACCATTTTTTGACAGAAGGTGTTTAAAAACAGAAACTCATTATGTGAATGTGTTATGCATGGTATGATGATTCCCTGAAGGGATGTGCGTATGTGTCCATATCGGGGGCAGGGAGCAGGAAATCAGCCAACAGAAGTGTTTCATTGATGCAAGTGGAATACTGAAATAGTTCTGAAGTCAGACCTTTACCTTGTTCCTGTTTGTAGGTATAGAAATTGGCAGCAATTTCAGGAGATATGAACTGAATTGCTAAATCAGTTCTAAGAGAATAGGAAGCAAAAGTAAGCAAGACTTTTGTATATTCACACTAACAATAAGTATCAGCATTAAAATAGGGTGAAGTTGTGACAAGTAACAGAAGCAAACAGTTTTAGGAGTTTAATAATTCTTTACATCCCTAGTGCAGCTCTCACTCATATCAGTAGCATTTTAAGTATGCAGAAGACAGCAATAAGAGCAAACTTACCTACAGTAGCTCTAATTAAGGGGGAGGAATCACCAATATTATTCAGACATTCACTTTTAATGAAGTCAGTTACTCCATTGGGAAAGTTGTGAAAATGTGCTTTTACATTATTCTTCAAGATGAGACCACTCAAGGAACGCGTAGGTTCATCTGCAAAAGAAAATACTTACAGTCAATGTTCAATCAACTCATAAGGCAGATTTCCAGAAAAATGCAACAAGATCAAAACTTTATATAGAGATAGTAATCTTCATTTCCTTATCTCTCCTTCCAACTACACCCATCGATTCACATAGCAAAGCTTTTCAGGTTCAGAGTTCACTATTTCTATTTATTCAAAATTAGAATATCAGTATTACAAATTGCACATTCTAAGATAAAATTTTGTAGAAAAATATAGGCAAGGAATAGATCTGAAGTCACAGGATATAGGAGACTCATAAAAGAAATTGGTCAGCCAGAGACATTCAGACATTCTGATTATACTAACTGGCTTGCTGCAACACTGATACTGTAAGAAATTGATGACAGACCTGCTTTCACCATAGTAAGATATAGAAATGATGTAGGGACTATGCAGTAAATTCTCCACCCCCTACTTCCACAGAAATACAGTGTTCAATTTTTCTATGAAATAATATATTGTAACCCCTTCAGATACCAGCTGTTCTGTTGATCTATTAAATTAATAATTAGAGGGAGAAGGGGAAAAAAAAGTGTTTAAACAATGTTAACAGGTGTCATATGGTATGAACCATAAGAGAAAAGCGACCAGAATTGACCAGAACTGATTAAGAATTTAAGTTTAGGCAACAGTTTGAGTTCTCTTCACTGAGCTCTTTTTGCCTGCAAATTTCTGTAGATTACTGGGGCAAGAGGAGGAACAGAAAAAGAACAGCCTAGATTTTTCACTTATATTGGAGAAGACTCATGTTTAGTTAGTTCTTCAACCAAGACCTTGAGTAACTTGGTATTATTTCTCAATCATGCTGAAAGTGAGAGCTGGATGTTCTACCTAGAAAGGATTAGTTTATTGCATAAGAAATTTAAATTTACAGTTTACAGCAACCCTAATCAGCACAGGAAGCTAATTTTAATTAGCATTTTAGCCACCTGTTTGAGTTTTTTGGATGAAGCCCTGATCTGAGCAAGAAATAAGGATGTTCAAAGTTTCTTTGTGCCAAGAATTAGTTTATACATGGATCTATTCCAGGCCTTCAAAACTATTAACATCCCAACAGAAATAAGGATAAGCAAAATAAGAGATACAACTTTCAAATATAAAATAGTGTTTTCAAACTAAAGTTACTGCATCACAACATCAAGACTCTCAGTACACCCATGATGTCTGACTGACAGACAGTATAAAGACACTTTCTAGTGCGATCTGTGCTAGTTAGAACAGAAACAGCACTTCTCAGAAGAGGGGGTTTTGTTTGGCTGATCAGAAATTAAAATTAATTTTAATCAACTGATTTTATTTAAGTGTCAAAACCAGACTGCCATCATATACTTTTTAATCTTGTTTTTATGTTCATATTTCAGTTCTCCTAAAGAAGCATTATTTTTCATGCTCCATAACTATAAATGTATTGATTTACAAACAAATATGTCCTTTACATAGAATTCAGGAACTTTATAAACCAGGAAGCCACCCTATGCATACATGTTTGAAACAATTCTATAATGTCACCTACACTATAGTTTTTAAATACCCACCATCTTCTAAACGATATAAAAATAAAAGTCAGCCAGTTCACTTGCACAGCACTGGATTTCAAGCACCAACAACTTTTCTGGGAGAATGGAGTAAGAGGGAAGAAAGGATTTACTAGTTTAAATAAAAATATTAAAGACTGGATCAGTGGACACACTTTTCTCAACCGCAGAACTTGGTTGTGTGATGTGTCATTTATTACTACTATTATTAATTGGCAACTCAAATCAAGTAACTTTGTCATTTTGTTTAAAGTTTTGAAGATATTATTAATACAGATCAGGTGGAGAATGACCTAAAAAAGAAGCTCTTACTTGAACTCTTGATTAGTCTCAGGTTTGCCTGAAATACTCTGAATTAAAAGTAAAATCTCTGCATCAAATCTTATGCCAATGTAGTATGTCAAACTCTGATTGCTTTATGTAACTAATCCATTGATAGGTACACACAACTTCAAGAAATCCAGTCCTCCATGATTATTAAGATTTAAAGTTGTGCCTGGTGAAGAAGGAAGCCAAAGGAGTCTTACTTTAATTTCGACACAATTTAAAACCCTCTCAAGCCACAATAAACCATCATTGCCAGCAGCCACAGTTAGACACAGAATACAATAGTTACTCATTCTGTATCAGCCAGCAGTACCTTCTTGGGGTGACAGAATTCAGAGTGCCAACTAGAGTCTGATCAGAATATGGTACATTAGCCACTATTAGTATAAATTCCAACATGAAAATATTAAACAAATTTGAGACAATTTGCAACAGCAAAGATACAGATACTATTAAGTTCCCTGTGTCAGAAACAGGCAGACTAGCCAGTTGGTTTAGATAAAAAGCAAGGTCACATTAAGGTGAAACTTCACCATTGTTTTCTTCATTAGCTATCCTATGGTATGCAGCAGCATGAAACATTAAATCCATTCCTTTAGCCAAGATAAGAGAAAGACTGCTCTTCATAGTAAGCGTTTATCACACAGACCTGCAAAAATTCCATGGGATTCATAGTTGTATTGCATTTGGTGACAAGGTTTTGGTAGCGGGGGAGGGGCTACAGGGGTGGCTTCTGTGAGAAGCTGCTAGAAGCTTCCCCCATGTCCAACAGAGCCAATGCCAACCGGCTTCAAGATGCACCCTCCCCTCTGGCCAAGGTCAAACCCATCAGCGACGGTGGTAGTGCCTCTGGGATAACATATTTAAGAAGGGGAACCTGTAGTGGGTGAGGGGAGCGGGATGTGAGAGAAACCCCTCAGCAGGCAGTGAGGTCAGTAAGGAAGGAGGGGGAGGAGGTGCGCTGGAGGAGGGGATGCCCCTGCAGCCTGTGGTGAGACGTCAGGCTGTCCCCCCCCAGCCCGTGGAGGTGAGCCATGGAGCAGATGTCCACCTGCAGCCCATAGAGGACCCCACACCAGAGCAGGGGGATGTCCCCGAAGATGGTCGTGACTTCATGGGAAAGCCCACGCTGGAGCAGTCTGTGCCTGAAGAACTGCAGCCTGCAGAAAGGACCCGTGCCAGAGAAGTTCGTGAAGAACTGCAACCTACAGAAAGGACCCATGCTGGAGAAGTTCACAGAGGACTGTCTCCCATGGGAGGGACCCCACGCCAGAGCAGGGGAAGAGTGAGGAGTCCTGCCCCCGAGGAGGAAGGAACGGCAGAGACAACATGTGATGAACTGACCACAGTCCCCATTCCCCATCTCCCTGCACCACCGGGGGGAGGCGGTAGAGAAAATCAGGAGTGGAGTTGAGCCTGGGAAGAAGGGAGGAGTGGGGGGAAAGGTGTTTTAAGATTTGGTTTTACTTCTCATTATCCTGTTCTGATTTGAATGGTAACAAATTAAATTGGTTTTGTTTTTTCTCCAAGTTGAGTCTGTTTTGCCTGTGACCATAACTGGTGAGTGATCCCTCCCTGTCCTTGTCTTGACCAATGAGCTTTTCTTTCTATTTTCTCTTCCTCATCCCACCATGGGTAGGACTGAGCGAGCAGCTTCATGGTACTTTGTTGCCAGCTGGGCTTAAACCATAACAACAGTGAAAACTGCATCTCTAACAAGTGAAAAAGAACTCATGAAGCAACAAAAAGAAGAAAAATTAAAAACAAAAAGCAAAATCAATTATCACCATACTGAGAGGCGACAAGCAGAAATCACAAAGATGGACTTAGTGCCAAACAAACACCAACCACTTGAGCTAGAGAAGCACCACATAATCTGATACTCAGGCATTTAAAAAAACAAAACAAACCACAACCAAAACCCATACCACACCGTAGTCAAAATCTTGATTTGAGAAAAATTTCTTGATATGACCGCACAAGGATATTTACAGAATCCAGGATGTTCAACAACTTAACAGCTACACTGTCAGAAGACAGTAATACAGATCTGGATGAAGTTCTTGCTGTAACACCAAGACTACAGGCAGGTGGCTTAAGAGCTGAGTAAGACACTCTTTAGCGTTCATAGATTCTGTGATTAAGTTCTGTCAGCCATATGCTTCAGCCATCAAAAAAGATCACAGTCAACCTGGAAGTATAGAGAGTTGACAAGAACATATAGTACAAGAAAAAGCAGCAAAATGAAGCAAATCTCTGGCATTTGATATCTTTGGTGCCAAATCAGTTAATCAGTGGATGATTCCCCTCTCACATTGCCTCACTTTATAATAAAACTATATCACATAATCATAATTTGGTTCTCAGTATATTTTCAATTCTGCTGCAAGACTCTAATACCAGTTCCAGATTTTAATGGTTTACAGACAGAGCAAACGGACACATACCCACATTACACAGATATCAATTATTTCAGGGCTACTGCAGTGCTTTTAAGAACCAGAATGTGTCCTCAAATAGTCATATTTCCTCTAATGAGGGTTTGTATGATATAGGATCATACGTGAAAGCAACAAAGTTTTTGTAGCTCACCTGCAAGTCCAGGTCAGCATTTTTTTCACCGTGTCTTTTCATCCTCTCTTCCTTAGAATGTAACTTCTTAGATTGCTAAATGAACTGAGCAACTGGGATGAGGGTAGCCTTTATCCATTCACAGACTGCAATATAATGATTATGAACATGGCTATATTTCGCCCTGTTACTCTTGTGATATTGGCAACTTTAAATGTTAGGGTGAGACTTTTCTAAAACAAAACTCCTCTGTCAATTTCAATCTTAAAGCTATTAAGCCTTTTTCAGAAATAAGCTGTCATTCTGTGTGTTTTAATTAGTGATATGGATTTAACATGTACAAATATAAAATGTGATAAAAATCATGACTAAGCGTCACTGTTGCACATGAAGATTTCTGATGCATTAATGACAGACTGTCTGTCTCTTAAAAGAGCTAAAAGCAAAAAAATAAGGATCACACCAGACCAGTGTCACATGGGAAACAGAAAATGAATAATTTCTTCCATCCTAATGTACAAGAACACAGTACAGAGACACCTTCATGAGCTTTCTAGTAGAAAAAGATCCCCCCCCCCCCCTTTTTTTTTTCATGCTGGACTTTTACATAACCTTAAGTATAACACTTTTGGCTTAAACTGGTATGGTTCACTATCAGGTTGGAAGACAGATTGACAATGTTTCAAAACATGCAGTGTAACTGAATACATAAACGACCTTGAAATGTAGTGTCTAGTCTGAAATTAATCAGTGCTCAGTTGACTCATGTGAGTCATGGAAAATAATTTGACACAACTGCCTAAGCTTAGGAACATCTGTAAGACACCAAAACAAAGCTGGAAATGTTCCGCTGATGCTAAGTGTTGCATATTTATTGAATAATAAGTAGCAACAGCTATGCTTCTGAAGAAGATGATGTAAATAAAACTGAGCTGTGGACAATATGGGAAGGGTGTTGAACTGCTGACCAACAACTAGCTTGTTGGTTACTTAGAAAATGAGACTACATCTAAGCAGCGCTGATGTGTGACCGTGCTGATCTTCCTCTTCTGAGCCATTTGAAATCCATCTTCAGTCTCTGTAGTTTTCACTTTCTACCTATGACTTCATCAGCCTCCTTTCTTTGGGGAGGGAGGAAAATAAGGGAAAGCTGTGAGTGCTTGCCATTTTGGAATGCTTAATGCTCCTAAGACTTACAGCCTGCCAGTCAGAATTACCTCTGATCAGTAGTATATCTACTGATTCAGAGAAGAACATAAATCTCTCAAAGTTACATAAATGCTTTTTCCTTGGAGATAGCAAAATAAAAATTTGGACTATTGAATCTGTACATGCTTGAACAGCCAGTGTGTGACACTTCAGATAAAGCAGACAACCTCACCAGGAAGGAATAGTGTTGCCCAGTCCAGTGCTGCAGAGCTAAGCTGTTACAAGCTGCCTATACTGAACTGAATGCAGACTGAAGTCATTGGTACTTATGACTATCATGGCACTGTTGCTCCTGAATACCTTTTGAAAGCAGAAGGTACAGCTGAGTAAAACCTTCATGTGGTTCTGAAGAGTGAGAATTATGTCATTATAGAAGGGGAAGAAAGGAGTTTAAAATGCTTTGCAAAAGCAGTAGTAATGCTTAGCCAGTTATTGATATTAGCATTGAACTGTGGGATCAAGATGTGCTTTTATATGGCTCTTTAGATTCTTTTCAGTAAAGATACTCAATTCTGGAGCTGGCCAAAAATACTGTGGGTACTATTACTGGTGGTATTGAAAAAAATTTGTGTTTTTTCTGGGTTCCACTCCCTTTTGGCATTAAAGGAAAGGTTTTACTTGCACATGAGAAGTGCTAATGGGCATTGCTCTATAAGGCTAGATTTGGCTTAATGAAAGTGGTCAGCTAATCAATTGCACCTGCTCCAGCACTGCAAAATAACAAACACACTGAAGCTGTTACATCATCCTAATGCCTCACAGTAAGTCTTGTTTCTGAAAATCTAGGAAGAGGTGGTGATATTACTTCCTAGGAGCTATCACAGCCCAAGTCAGACACCAGCACATAGCCTCATGAGTAGGAGGCACCATTTTTTCAGGTAGGAGGCACCTCAGAACTGCACTGAAGTCAAGTACTGCTTGGTGGACTGAAGTGCCTTTAGAAATCACACCAGCAACACTTTCCCTATCTGTAGGAAAACACCACATAGAGATGCTTGATACTGGCATTTCAAGTACACTTAGATTTGACATGAGAAACAACCAAACATCACTAAGTAGGACAGTTTGACTTAAAAAAAAGCATACAAAGAAATACCCCTTGTGGCAGACTACATTCAGCTCCTAAGATGCACCAAGGAAAGGCTTCAAATAGCTGGCTAAATACCTCCAACTTACCCCCAAAATGTCACATTTATTGTGAGGCCAAAACTGACCTTACCCAAGACCGCCTGAACTTCAGAAAAAAGCACAGCAAAAACCCCAAAAGTTTGATGATCTTAAGAATCAAGGGAAAGCCTGAAAACTTCTGTCCTTTCTCTCCACAAGCTACTTGAGAGAAAATATATTCCAAGACTTGCCCCGCAAATGCTTACAGTGAACAGCACTTTTGAAGAACCTAAGCCAATGTGATTAAGTACATGAAGACACTAGGCTAGTCAACAGGCCAAAACACTCCAAAGCTGCCTGGGAGGACTCCCAGCAAGGTACAGAACATGGACCTGCCTCCAACATACACAGGACACCTTGAGCATCTTCCTTGCAGGAGTCTGAAAACAGGTCTCTCCAGAAGTATGTTGGTCTCCTCTGGAGACAGGTGAATTTGCAGGTAGCAGCCCTAGACTCCTCCAAGGTAGCTACCCAAGGAGTTTTGTCGATGTCAGAGGCAGTTCCATTCCTGTTAGCTCCTTGGAACCTCTTGTAGGCATCTTCAGGAATATTTTTCTTTCTTCTGGACACAAGTGAATTTCTAGGTAGCAGCCCCAGGCTCTACCTAGAAAGGTTACTGCTCAAAGACCATTGTGTATCTTGGGGAAAGATTCACATGAACAAGATCAAGAGTTGCAGAGACACTGCTCTATCTTCAACTGGTTTATAAAAATTCAAAGCATTTTGGAAATAAAAGACCATCTTTAAAGCCTATGACAAAGGTACTACTAAAGCAGTGTTCTCAATCCCAGCTCATTCACCTTCAGACTAAAAGTTCATCTCAAGGATTCTGATCCTTGACTGTGATAGCCTTATACCAGGCCATGATCAATCCACTGAGATAACACTCTGTTGAGACCAAAGACTAGAGTTCTTACATTAGGATGGGATGAAGATCAGTCACTACAACACAATCCAAGATCAGAATCACAAAGGCTTTATATAGCTGCAACAGGATGGATAACTATGGCTATACAGGCCAGCAGAATGCTACCAAGACCATCATGCATTTGTCTCAGTATTTTCCCATTAGCCTAGGTCCTGCCAAGAGTGTAGTGGAGAGGGGACAGGGAGACAAACACAAAACTTTACAGAAACTGTGCACAAACCAACCATGTCCTCTGTCTCTTGTCTAAGAAGGGTAAAAGGTAGATCTGAGAAAGAACATGTGTGTTTTGGGACTAAGGATGGACAGCCTGAATCTTGATTAGACTAGATACCATATCAGTAGTTCTCTTCTTTTTTCACCACATAAAGGGGCATTAAGTATGTCAGATCTTACCTAAGTGGAAAGCTTTGACACCACTTCTGTTCTTGCAATTTTTATATAAAACATGCAACATCGTGAAGGCCATATTAGGCTAAGCAGAATGCCGTGTTAATTCTGACCCAATATAAAGACAGTTTCCCTTTTTTCGCTGTCGTGCTTTAACTCCAGTCAGCAACCAAGCACCACGCAGCCACTCACTGACTTCCCCCCCTGCAGTGGGATGGGGGAGAACATTGGGAAAAGAGGTAAAACTCGTCAGTTGAGATAAGAACAGTTTAATAGAACAGAAAAGAAGAAACTAATAATGATAATACTAATAAAATGACAATAGTAATAATTAAAAGGATTAAAATATACAAGTGATGCCCAATGTAATTGCTCACCACTTGCCAACCGATGCCCAGTTAGTTCCCGAGCAGCGATCTGCCCTGCCCCGGCCAACTCCCCCCAGTTTATATACTAGGCATGACATCACCTGGTATGGATTATTCCTTTGACCTGTTTGGGTCAGCTGCCCTGGCTGTGTCCCCTCCCAACTTCTTGTGCCCCTCCAGCTTTCTCACTAGCTGGGCATCAGAAGCTGAAAAATCCTTGACTTTAGACTAAACATTACTTAGCAACAACTGAAAACATCAGTGTGTTATCAACATTCTTCTCATACTGAACTCAAAACATAGCACCGTATCAGCTACTAGGAAGACAGTTAACTCTATCCCAGCTGAAACCAGGACATTCCCTCAGAGGTGTGAGGATCAGCCAAAGAATGGATACTATTCCTGCTATGTTTCTGCATGTATGCATAGATTACAAAGTCTCAATTTAGTTTCTCCTTAGAGTTGAACACAGAAGTGTTACCAGGAGGCAACACAGTAGTCTTTACTGATGCAAGTAGGCCATGTCATCTCACTGTGTACTGATACAACCTTGCATCAACAAAATATTGTGGCAGGATTATGACAGAGGCATCACACCCATTGCTCCCTAACTGAAAAATTGAATTTATGGGGATTAGAGAGTATTCTTGGTGAATGACAATGGACATCATCTTTTGATAATTTAGCACAAGCGAGATCCACCTCTCATTCACAAAATTCAGGATGCTGTGCAAGCTAAAGCATGGTGTAATTCCAGGTTAAAAACAATAATAAGGAAACACCAGCAAATTGACAAAGTTGTCCTACAAAAGGACAAGACAGATGAATTAAGAAGGATGCTATTTTTGTCAGTCTATTTTAGATGGGGGAAAACAGGGATTTTATAAACATTAATTTACAGAAAGTATAAACAAAGCAAGATTTTGATACAGACAACTTTGGGAATTTCATCATTATGGTCAACAAGGTCTGAAACAAACTCAGCACTTCTGCTTACAGTATGAATTGTATTATGACACCTAAAGGTCCTTTCTCTGGCCTGCCTCATACTTCAGATGTCTTGGACAACTGCCTCAATGTACCTTAACTAGAGGCTAGAACTGGCCTTGGCAAGACCGCAAGGAGGCTGAAATTAGGACAATACTTTCTCATATTTTCCTTTAAGGGAACACACTTGGACTATAAAATAAAAGATGCAAACAAGTGAAGGAGGATTTAGATGCATGGCTCACAACAAAGAAGGGTAGCTGCAGGTAAGCAAAAAATGCAACAACGCAGACAAAGCTGATATTCCTTTGCAGCACTGGAGTGTTTCAGTCAACTACACATAAAATACAGAAAGTGACCTGAGAAGCAACAGCAACACGCACAGACTCCACGAAACAACTCATTAACACAATACAGAAGCCTACAGGATTCTGAGCTCAGCGGACACCAGGAAAAAAAAAAAAAAAAAAGACCAAAAACCAACACAAAGGCAGGGCGGTGCCACTACATTATCTGCGAGGTCAAGGTTTTATACCTGCCAAACCAAGAAGGAAGAGCTATACTAACAGAGCATCTGAGGATTATTTTCATTTACAGATAAATTATTAAAATCAAGCTTCTTTCATTCAGATATTTTTCAGTTAATCTTGACTCCATCTCACCCAGCTAAGGAAGATCTCTGAGCACCACACCTCCTGGGAAGTACATTCTAGAGACCTATACCCTAATCTTTAATGGCTTAGGATCATATTTTATTCCATCAGCCTGCCTACTGTCTGACTTCCGGGACTGAATGCTGTTTCCTTGACTTTTTTTATATTCTGTGATATTTGTAACATTGGCGTTTGTCCGGATTCACGATGCTATCTTTGGAAATGCACATTATTAAAAGAAAGAACGAAAAAGAAAGGAAGTGCTTAAAAGTTAGGGCACATATATGCCATAGCTGCAAGCCAGGCCATATATTTTCACTAATGAAATGGTAGCAGGGCAACAACTGTTCCCAGGATGACCCAAGCTTAACAAGCTTTGGCAGCTTAACAAGGCCCACAAAATTTAAAAACAAAACCAAAAAACCCACCACATACATGCAGGAGTACCACAATAAACCTAAAACCAGCAAGTCACAAGCATTCAGACACAGAAACCTGATGAAGCTAACAATGGAGGGAAAAAGAAGTTATACTTTCTGCAACTGAAATGTAATAGCTCTGGTGCTAAAACAAACCAAATTCCCTACACATAATGTTTACTTAAGTATCTTAGAGGCAGGCCTCAGGAGAACAGCCAGCTTTGCAAGCAGAGTTACTTGCTTGCAAATAAAAGTTTGGTTGCAAAGTTATTTGCCTGCAGAGGTGTAAGACTCAGGCCAAAGATAATTTGGTACAACCTCCACTGCAGTAAAATGAGGCTATTTAACACACATTTCAATCAGCCACTACAGAATTCCCACATTCAGGAGCTGTCACCTAAATGTATCCTTAAGCACAGTTTTCTCAGAAGTGGCAAAAACTGAATCAAAGCCTAGTCCCATCTGCCACCAAACCAAGCTCTTTTTCTAATGCACTATGAAAACACCTTAATTTTTATTGAATGTGCTGTCAGTGATGTTGGAAGCTTATTTTCATGGCTCCTTCTGCTGGGGACAGTATGGACGTAACAAAAGCATGAACTTCCAACAGTATGACTACCTATGCTTTGGTCTGTGGTGTAAAGCACACAAGCTCTTTCCCCTAGCCAACAAGCTTGGCAAGGCTGTAGGACAGACCACCAAAAGAACCCTCTTCAGGTGGGGAAAGGAAAGAATACTTTCTCAGTTGTACTGAAGATAATTATCTACCTGTTGAGTCCATCACATCTTCCACTACTGGTCCAAAAGAGTAGGCAAGAGTGTTGTAGCTACTGAATAGCAGATCTAATAGTCTCTTTACCTTGCTTGGACAGGACTAATGAGGGACGATGGACAGCTGTTGGTTGGATTCAAGTCAAATACAACCAACAGTCTTCCATCGTCCCTCATTAGTCCTACGCAAGCAAGGTAACAGGATATTTGTAACTTGGCAAATACTATGAAAAGCACCAACACTGGACTTAGTTATGGCACCCTCAATATTCTCCCAGTTTCCCTGAACTAGAAATACAAAGTTTAAAAACGGTTGCTTTGGATGAAAGATTATGACTAAAAACGTCACTGATGCAGGACAAAGCATCTCCGAAGCAACAGCTCCTTCTGAGCAGTCTCACAAAAGACCTAATGTATCTGTGAGAGCTATCAGTGCAGTCTGATCCCAAACACCTCATTTAAGAAGTCAGCTTGCTACTTCACCGCAACTTGCTTGCCTCCTCAACCTGCCAGATGCTATTATTTTTTTCCTCAGATAAAACAGCTTTATACAACCATTTTGCAATAGTTAGCATCTCCTACTCTTCATCCAATTCCAAACAGATTGATGTATCTAAACATTAAGAAGGGTAGAAAAAGACTACTGGATAATCTAAGGAGATATGTTGGGACAAGAGATTCTAACACATTGCTAAACACACATCAGTATCTAGAACCTCAAGCTCAAGTGCTGAACAGAATGAAGAAGGGGAAATTAAAATTAGCAAGTAAGGCAGTGTTAGAAAACACATTTTAGAGCAAAAAAACCAAAACATGGAACACCCTTCTCGTCACATCCTTCGTAGAGGCTCCAGATCCCACTGCTGGACTCTCTCTGCTTTTCATTTTTCTGTTAATGTATAAAGCACATGGTGTATCTATACTGGCACTTTGCTCAAAAATTTAATATCCCGGTTGATTCAGGTCTTGAAAGCTCACCCTCTCTTTTGAACTGGAGGTGTTCCCCCAAGGCCTTACAGATGATCGGGAGACACCCTACATAGAACACACAAAACCATTG
Organism: Haliaeetus albicilla; assembly: GCF_947461875.1. NCBI lineage: Eukaryota > Metazoa > Chordata > Aves > Accipitriformes > Accipitridae > Haliaeetus > Haliaeetus albicilla. The sequence goes on from NC_091516.1 coordinate 15,649,438, forward strand.
GGATATACTCCAGCCTTCAAATATGAAAATATACTTCATTCCTCCTGTTTCCTTCCTCCCAAAGTAAGCTGACAGCACAATCAAAACACTAGTTAAACATTCTTGCTGATTCTTTGAATGTTACACAGCCACATGTAAGTAAAATCTAATTCAAAGGGAAAAAAGCAAGCATCCAGAAACCCAGAGGTAAAATGCTTGAGGGCAGAAAAAGCACTGGTAGCAGGACACTAAGGAAAAAAAAACCCAAAACAACAGAAAACAACCCAAACAATCGAACACATCAATTACAAACAAATGTAAAGAACCGAGATGTGCTAAAACAGATCTTGAAACAAATTTCTTTCACTGTAAAAGACCTCACACATCAGTAGCTGTAGTACACTGGAAACACAATCTTTCGCACACCCTGATCATTACTAAGGAATTGTCTGAATTTACTAACTGGTAGAAGCTACACAGTATGCCATATACAGTTTGTACTAATGTCCATAACATAACAGTAAGTAGCCAGTTGATTTCTAACTGCATTTTGCTAGAACAAGACTTCAGAATGAATATTCTGACAGACATCATCTTCGGACAACTCTAGTGTGTGACCTTCAAAATATTTAACAATCTCACTACTAGGGAGATCATTACCATAACTCAATTTAGCAATTAACTCAATGTTATAATGCGTATAGTCATGACTCAAAGTTATTCCACAACTTCACTTCATCCTGATAGAGGTAGGATACCCCAACATTTCTAGGAAGATTTCATAGGACATTTAGAATAGTTTCAGCCTTAGCATAGATTCTACAAGCACCAATAAATTTTCCACAAGGACTCCTGAGAGGATAAATGAGTTCTACATGACTATGGAGCTCAACCAACCAGCAAACTGACTACAGGCATCAGCTTCCTATTTCTTTCAAGCTAAATAAAACAAATTTAAAAAAAAAAAAAAAGGCAGAAAAAAGAAGTAGACTAAACCAGTCAATATCTCAAGAACTTACCCTCAGATTTCAACTTCGTAAGAACAAAAATCAGGTAGTTGTTAAAATCTGGATACTGATTGAGTTGTTCTAGTTTCTGAAGAGAGAAACTGTTAAGGAAAGTTGAATCTTCACACACAGCACTTACAGCTTTCTGGATACAAAGATTATTAAATGAGTTATGTACTGCTGCATCACTTCAACCAGCCGTGACTATAAGCTCCCAATATACAGAGCATGAACAATCTAAAAACAGTTTCTGTATTTTCTTACTGAAGCAGTATCTTTTAGTTATGGGGAAATCTGACAAAAAAATGCAGGGACAGACACATAAATTAATAGATCCTTAAAACTTTTTGTAAAGCCACTAAAAAAAGCTTCCTCTGTACAGTTTTGGATTTCAATATTTGCACTTAGAAGCCCGACAAACCTAATGAATCTACTGAGACACAATCCCATAATACATCTTTTTTCCCCCTCCACAATAAATAAAAGCATTTCAGCATTAAAATACAACAGCTATGAGTTTGATAAGCTACTCATTTTAATATTAGACCTATACTTCTTTATGATGTTAACTAGCCACAGCCTGAGCTTTCAGCAATGAGAACCTGTTTAATTGTAAATGCGCACACAGATAGTTGTGCCAAGAGGTTCATGCTTATTCACAGCCTCAATAAAAAAAAAACAAACCCCCAATGACAAAATGCTCCTTAACTGCAGGAAGAATGATTATGTTTCTGAACAGCTGTGAAGGTACGCAGTTGTTTTTCCTAAAATTTGTCATTACTTCTGCCTCAAATTTCCCAGTATTCTGCCACTGCTTGGCTAGAGCAGGGATCTGGCGTTCTCCTTCTATCCTGCTCTCACACCCTGGTGCTAATAGGTATTCTGCTCAACAACAAAATTTTAAGTCAGTGCAATGTCACCTCTAAGTTACTAAATCTACTGACATCATCAGTATGGCAAAGACATTTAACAAGAAAATGATTTCTAGAAGAAGCGAGATTATTTGCTCCATAGGTATTTACTTTACTTGCTCTTTAGCTGAATCTCTAAACATTCAAAGTAGCTAAACCTTAGCCAAACACATGTATGTTAGGACTTGACAGCCCAGTAAATCCCTTCCAGTTCTAAAAGATCCATTTCCTTCCAAAGACCAACAGCCAGTGTCTCAATCTAGTGGAAGGTGTCCCTGCCCATGGCAGGGGGTTAGAACTAGATGATCTTTAAGGTACTTTCCAACCCAAACCATTCTATGATTCAATCACAAACTTAAGAAACTTCATTTTTAGATATTTAGGCTGTTTGCATCAAGTAGTAACTTTGCTAGAGAAGCCTGCCCTCTTTCCACTTTATTTCTCTTACTAGAGAGTAAAGCATACTTATCACAGCCACAAGCTCCTTTGTTGTGAAACATACAGAAGATGAAATGTAAAGAGGAGGATGGTCAGGGCAAGTGAAAATAATGTATAACACTCTACATGGCCCCTAGAAACAAAAAATCAGACATACAAAGATTGTTGTCAAAGGTGCCAAGCCAAAGAGCTCTTTCAGGAACAGCCAAGAAGTAGGGTAGCACATTTCAAAATTTTTTTCTTTTCCCCCAAGCTTCAGAAACATAATCATCAAAACAGTCAGTTGAACATTACTAAGCACTGTGAATTCCAAAGGATCAAGTAGGAAGCAGCAGCAGAAGTGAGCAAAAATAACTGAAAGAGCAGTATTTAATAGAAACTTAGTGAGAAAACACTTAATTAGTCTAGGAATTGAAGAAGAGCTTATAGGCCATATTTTCTGAACAACTTCTTAAACCACTTTAATTGTTTCTTTTTTACTCCAGGAAACATCCAATATCTTTATCTGAAAAATATCTGAAGCCTTACTGATTCATAACTTTGTTAACAAAGGGTTTTGGCTAACCTATAATCCCCACCTTGTTATATTTGAGTTTTAAGCACCCAAATGTGCCAAAACAGTGTCATAAAGAAAGGGCATGACAGAACCAACACACTGATAATCTTAAAAAAAATTATGGACTGAGAATACTTTAAATTTGAAACCATTAATCACCACCCTGCTTGAACACGCCACTAAGTAGCATTCTACAATACAACAGCCATCACAAAGCTTTTGTGGAAACAGTCTCAAAGGACATATATATATATATATATATTTTTTTTTTTTTTTTTTTAAATCACAGGACAGGACCTGTGAAGTTGTATTAGAATATTTTCCCAAACTGATGTATAATACAGTGGTAGAAATGTGCCACTTCTCTAACTTTTACAGGCCAATATATGAGGACCTCCTTTGAAAGCACAGGCTTCCCAGCACAACAGGGAGTTACCACTACCATTTAAAAATAATTTCAAACACCAATTAACAGCACTTTTGTTCAGTCAATTTCCACTTGTCTTTAAGACAGACAGCATCACCTATATTGCACATCCCACACGTATGCTGCTATATTTCAATAAACAAACCAGATGCTATTAAATTATTTGAAGCAGAGCTTTAAAATGTAGTTTCGCATTAAAGCTACACTACAAGCACTGTTGCTATAAACCCTTCTGTATTTTAAATACTAAAGAGCACCAGTTTAAGTTTGGGGCGTTATCAGAACACTTCAGACACTTCTGTTTAGGATTTTTCAAAGGAAGCAATAACATCTTAAAAGTTTGAAACATAGCTGCAAGAACAAGATGATCAAGATGAAAACTGCCTTCACCTTTCAGATAAGAGCAGAAGCTTTCCTAAGCTTGACCGCATCTGTTATGAAAGCCTATAAGTGGAGCAAATTTGGCTTCAAGCTAACTCTTAAAATAATGTAAATATATAAATACATACACACATATATGTTTTTATCTACTTAAATAAATTCTGTTGCGTTCTGTGAAGACCTTCAAGCAAATGCCTTAAATAAAAAGGGATCAAGATGATAAACTCATATCCTTCGTAGAATTTCAGGACTTCTAGATATTTTAAAGCACTTAAATGGCTAGCTCAAGGAGCAGGACAGTAGACAAGGGCTTCATTTTTCAAGACCTATGCTTCTATCAGTCTCAATTTAAAGTTTTACTCTCTCGATCTTTGTTCCTTAAACCCTTGCTATTTCATCACTTCTACAATCAAGAGAGACTTAGGGGGGTAAAAAAACTCAACAGCCCACAACCCTAACGCCAAATCCACTGCAAAGCAGCACGAAAAGCCACATACAGTAGGTTTCCCCCTTCCCATGAATGTTAACGAGCGTAACGAGCAGTATTTCAGGCTCAGGCTTCTAGGCAAGCAGAAACGTCCTCACAACGTAGCAAAAATGCGCAGTGTCAGAGCCAGCAGGCCAACGACGGCGTGCGGGCAGCGGCTCCGCCGGGGGCACTCCCCCCACCAGCCACGGCTTTCGCCTCGGATCCCAGCGCCGGATTACCTCAGGAGGCCCCTGCTCGCCTCCGCTTTGCCGCAAGGGCGACGGGTACCCCGCGCCGCGCCGCCTGCTCGGCCCGGCGGGCCGCGGGGCACCCCCGGCCCCCTCGGCGGGATCCGCCAGGGCGAGGGCCGCGCTCCCGCCCCGCCGTGGCTGGGGGCTGGGCGCTAGGCGCTGGCGAAGGCCCAGCGTGGGGGAACCCGGGAAAGCGGCAGATACCGCCGGGGCCGCGCCAGAGCCCGGGCTTTAAAAAGAAAGGAAAAAAACCAAACAAAAAAAACCCAAAACAAAACAAAAAAAAAACCAGTCAAAAAACCACCCGCCCCCCCAACCCGGCCCTTGGCTCCGCGCTCGCAACAGGTGCCCGGGCCCCCGCCGGGGGAAGGCGGCCCCGCGGCCCACAGGCCGCCTCGGCGGTTCAAACGCCGCGCCGCGGCCGCCCGCCGCAGCGGGGACTCGGATCTCCGCGCCGCGGCGGCTCCCCGGACAGGCCCGGCCGCCGCCTGCCGCAGCGCCGGCCTGCAGCCGCGCAGGCCGCGTTCCCCCCCGCCCGCCGCCCCCGGCCTCCCCAGCGCCCGCCCGGGCCGCCGCGGCCCCGCTCCGCCCGCGCGGCGCAAGCCTCGGCCAAGGATACTTGTTGCACGGCTCTCTGCGTGGTGGTGTCCGGGGACTGGGACTCCTTGAGCAGCTGCAGGATCTGCTGGAGCCCCTGCTCGTCAGGCTTCCACTCATACTCCATCTTGGCCTGCTGGAAAACACCAGACAACAGGCGGCCGCGGTTAGCGGCGCGGCGGGCCCAGGCCAGGGGAGGCGGGAGGGCGGAAAGGAAGGAAGGCCGGAGGGAGGGAGGGAAGGAAGGAAGGCCAGAGGGAGGGAGGGAAGGAAGGAAGGCCGGAGGGAGGGGGCGCCCGCCCCGCTCTGGCTCTGGCCCCCGCAGCGCGCACCCCGCCACCCAACGGCCCGGCCCCGCCGGACGGAGGGACGGACGACACAGACCTGCTCCCGCCGCCGCCGCCCGCTGTACTTCGAGCCGACTGAGTCACGGCGAATTCGTGATCTGGCCCGAAGAGCCGCCTCGCGTCTTCTTGGGTTCTAGCGCCGGCCACGCCCCCGCCCGCCCGGGCCGCCTCGGGCCCACCGCCGCCGCCGTCAGCTTTTCCCCGGTGCGTCCCACAGCGCCAGAAGCCTGGGGGCGACAAAAGGCGGGCTCCTCAGTCCCGGCCGGGCGGGAAACGGGGCGCTGCCCCCTCCGCCACCCACCCGAGCAGGGGGAAGTAAACCTCCAGCAGCCGCGAGGGGCGAAGCGGCACCCCGGCCCCGGCCGGGCCCCCTGGCCCAGCTGCGGCCGCGCACCCGCAGCGCCTGGCAGCGGGCGGCGAGGCTGCCGCCCAGGGAGGAGAAGCGGAGGTGCCAGGAGTCGGGAACGGGGTACCTGCGCTGCCGCCTGCTGTGCTTTTCCGTGGTTTGGTGGAGTGCTGAGCGGGCCTTGGGAGTTCTCCAGAGGGAATAGGACCGACTACGCAAGGAGGGGCGGGGGGGCCGATACTCAAAAGGAACCGCTTTGAACACCTACTGTACCTTCGCCTCAGCCTCAAAATACATCGGGGTCAAAATTAGCGATTTAGATACATACAAACATATGTGTGTGTGTGTGTGTATATATATATATATAAACACATATGCATTACATACATTTTTATATATATAAAAACCTATTTTTTATATATTACACATGTGCTAATGGGCAAAATAAGAACACGTGCTGCTTAAAACTGGTCTAAAATATGAAAATGAAAAACACTGATTCCTTGGCTTTTTATGATCTTGCTTTCAGCCACTGTGTTTGTGAGCATCTCGCTTGACTATATGAAAACTAGTTTCACTTTTTGCTGCTTCTGCTGCAGCACAGAACTCGGTATGAGTGCTGCACACCACAACCTTAACAACTGCTCGGAGGCACTGAGGACAGGGAACATCAGTGATTCCTAATGGTGCATCCCAGGTAATTTACTGTGTGGCTCTTCACCTCACATCCCCAACACTTTGACAGGCAGCTGTCCAGTCTCAGGTGCCAAAAAGTGTCCTGAGCCAAATCTCCTTCTATTACTATGAGCCACCATTCTTGAAGGAGACAAAATTAGTCTCCAGCAAAACAGCAAAAGGAGCCATAACAGGCAACAAGACAGGCAGTGCACTTATAGTATCTACATATCTGGATAATGAGGGCAGTGAAAGAGGGTATTTGGCGAATCAGGAAAGCATGCACACTGGAATAAGAAGCAGGACACAGCTGAATAGCAGAGAAGTATGCAGCACAGCACACAAGAGAACAAAACCAATGGAGAGAACAGAAACAGCTTATAAAAAAACCCCCACACAATAAATGGGACATGTTTCTTAAGCTCTTCCATTTAAGCAATTGCGGTAGTTATCATAGGGTTGTTTGGGAGACAGGCTACTAAAGCAGTGCACCTCTTGAGAGCTTATCCCACTGAAATGTCTACAAGATGGAGTCCATAAGGTGGGTGCATAAAGGCATGCCACCAGTTACTAGGAAAGGATGGGCACGAGATTTTTATGACCAGGGTGGATCTCCAGTAGTTCCCCTCTAGTACAGGAAAGTCTCAAAACAAAGGATGTGGACCCAGGCCATTAAAACTGATCTTCATGGCTCTTGGTGCATGGGCAGGAGAGCTCTCCACGGTGATGCTTGCACAGCTGGAGCAGATGAAAGCTGAGGTCCAACAAATCAAGGAAGTGCTAATTGGGCCTCATTCCCCTAACCACTGCCTTAGCAGGAAGGTTGTAGAAACCTGATTATCTCTGAGACTTCTGGCCCACTGTCAAGTTTGTTTGAAATTAATTAAAGCTTCAGAAGTTACTTTTCAGAAATTATAACACAAGGATTACATTTGTCTAATTTTGCCAGGAAACTAAGGGTGCTAGACAAAAATAACACTAAATATGGGAAACAAAGGAAGAGACCAGAAAGGAAGGTTGAGAGACAGAACAGGAAAAAGCAGGAAGAGAAGCAGGCCATGGATCTATAACTAAGAAAAACATAGGTTTCCCTTCCATGAACGTGACCAGAATTATTAAATCCTGGTAAGAACTTTCTGCAGTGGAAAGGAGAGAAAAAGGCCTACAAATCAGAGTATGAATGGGAGTCACTACAATTAGTGGGGAAATCTAAATGCTTTAGATAATCACCCTCCAAGATAGGTTCCTCCTTATGTTCCACACAGGATCCTTTGCCACTGGGAAGTATTCAGCATATATAGAAATCAAAGCAAGTATCTCATCTTGCTGGATACCTTCTCTTCTTGATCATTACCTTTAAGTTTTTCTTACCTATCTCTAATCCTTTATGTTCCGTAAAGAAGCAGGAGAGGGGAAAATACTTAACTAAGCCAAGAAAAAAAAATTCCGATTGAAAGCAAAGAACATTATAGAAAAAATGAGAAAATTGTTTCTTTCTGTATCCTTTGCCTCTTTGTTTTCTACTACCTGCTTCTCTCAAGCAAAAATCTCATGTAGAAAGGAATTCAGAATCAATGTTAGGTGAAGTACCAGACAGAGGCATGAAACCTGCCATTCAAAACATAAGATGGCCTGGTTCATCCCACTCAATCAGTATAATGTACCAAAAATAAATTTGAAACACTTCACCTATATATGTTAAGGAGACAAAAGTTCACTGAAGACAGGAACCTTGCACAAATGCTGAGGCTAACCTTTGATTTCTCTATTATCTAAGCTTCAGACGTCATGTACTAGCCACAATCCACTGGTATCACAACAATGTGTAATATTAAAAAAAAATAATCAAACCCCCCCCCGCAAACACTAATCTATATCTTTCATTTCTCTTTCCACAAAGCTTGCTGTGTTCTACTCCAGTATCCACAAAAAGCCCAGAAGCAAATTTTTTATCTTTGGTTTTGTTGTCAATACTATCTTCCCTTTCTCTCTCAGAATGTCACATTAGATGAGGCTGAAATGTCACATATCTGGGATTTGTCGTACCAGGAAACAAAAGGAATGGCTACACTATGTAGAATGGCTAACTCATTCAAAATCCAGTAGTGAGACCAGTAGCTCTGAATGCATGAGGCAGGCTTCAATTCTTGTTTCTTCCTAGGATGATGAACCCAATCTTTTTTTCTGGAAAGTGTCCTTACCACCACATTTGAATGTACTTGGTGGTAAGTCTTTTAATCTCTCCCGTTCCTTTCCATTATGTTATAAAAAGATATTAACAGGAACTTGGATTAGGAACTGCTTTCTCATCAGCAACCTGTATAATAATTGACAGTTAATACCTAAGAGACAAATGTAGACAGCACAAATAGGAGATTCATAACAGAATACACTCCCTACCCATCCAGTAGTTTCAGTGCACTGAAAAGAGAAACAGACTGGTGCAAATTTCTCCCCACAACCAGACAGAAAAGAAATCTGCACTACTGGTCCCACCCCTCAGGCCATAGCCTCCAAGCTGTACCTTTGGGAAGCACAACTTCTTGCTGCTAGTGGTTTTGAAACTAGTTTCTAATAAAAATTAATTCTCAAATTTGTCCTAATTTCAGAATTGTTAGACAGTTTCAGCCACTTTACCATTTAAAAATTTTTCCCAGTCTTTAGTTTTACTACATTGGTAATATTAGGGTTTGGTTTTTTTCTTTTAGAGACAATTCTAAGGAGCTACCTTCTTGTCACAAAATTCAGGCACTGCTACCTGTGAAAATGGTGTTTAATAATGGGAATCAATCATTCAATCCACTGCTAAAATCCAGGCTTCCAAGTTTCCATGCAGACTGCCTATAGTGTCTCTCTGTACCTCTGTGTATATAAGGTTTGTATGCACAGAGAAAATAACTGATATTCCATAATATCTTCCTGTGTAAACCCTCTTATTTCAGGCTAAAAGAGATCTTTGGACTAAGCTAAGCAGAAAAAAAGCTCTCATAACACAGAATAAATGTGTCTCTGCGAAGGACCTCATGCAGAATAGCTACTGCTATATTATTTTGCGATGCCTTCTGCCTAGAGATGTGCCCTAAGGTTTCACTTAAAAAAAATACTGGTAGTCCTCACATCCAGCATATCAAAGGAGAATCCATTCTAAAACATGTAGTGCAGTCTTCCTGAGTTCAGCCATATGATACAAGATGAATATTTATTACACAATCATTTGAATAGGTTTTAGAAGAAGATAGTTTGACCCTGTGAAGCACCAGAGAGGTTACTGAGGAAACAGATGGAAAGACAGTCTGAAAGGATTTTCTCTCCATGGCTAAAATGTCTATTAAATTAATTCTGTACTTTTCCACAGCTGATTGGTTATTATGATAGAAGGATTGTTTTAAACAGACATCTGAGGAAACGTTAGAAAAATATTTTTAATATGGGATCTCAATGTTACTTTATATTTGTGGAAAGTCATATAAAAGCCTCAGCCAGAAGAGACTGTAAGCTTACTACTTTCTGGCTCATGCAACAGTAACTAATTTCACTGTTGCCATTGCAATTCTGTTGAACATAGGACTTCATGGTAAGATTTGCACAAATAGTATTAAGTTCCCATATGTAGGAGCGGAATCTCTTTCCGGTAACTACGGACACAAAAACATTTTTTAAGCATTCTTTGATGTCTGAGCATGACAAAAGGCTAACTAAGACCAAGAGGAAATCCACCTAAGAGAAGGTAAGACAAATCCAACATGATGCAATGTACAATGGTAAGCCTTGGACTAAAGTAAAAACTTCTGTGGAATGTACCAAACTAAGAATTTGCTTCATCAGTAGGGTTAAGATTATCTTAAAACAGGACTTTTATTCTTCTATCTACGGATAGAACTTCTACCTGTAAGGAGCAATTTGATAGCAACATTCAAAGCAGCAAAAGAATGGGCCTTCAGATAATATAATTTCAGATTTGGGTACAGTTAGTTGACCTTCATTTCCTGCTGTCATTCATTCCCTGTGGCTGGTAGGTCTAGGATTAGAATGAGAAGCTGAAGAAACTAAGATAAATTATGTTAGCTTCCTACCCTCTTGAGACAATTCTAGCTATAATTGGTTTTGTCTTATGTTGCGTAGCAAATTAGAAATCATGTATGTGTACAATTGATCCCATAGTACACCTCATAATGAAGCTGAACTCAAATTTGCTGGAACACTGGACATTCCAATACTGAAGGCAAATAAATCTGTAATGCGATTTGCTCTCCATGGAATATCAGCTTGATGATGGACTTTTTCTGAGAGTACCTACAGTTATGATAATGTACCTGCTCAGGAAATCTGCTACACTGTTGCCTCTGAGAAAGGGAGAGCTCTTCTGCCTCATCATCGTTGTAGCATCACCATCCACAATTTCAGGGTTTCTTTTCCTAACGGTGAAAAGCAGTACTTCTTTTTGTAGATAATGTCTGTAAAATCCTGCACTGTGGAACCCCATTGAGCAGATGAAATAGTACGCATGATAACCTGACAGCCTGTAATTCCACGCTTCTGATAGAAGTATGTTCCTTCTTTATTTAATGAATACGTCTGCTCCTCATGCATCCAATGAGCATAGAGGAAAGAGTACAGCAATATAGTTTCCGTATATATGAAGGTGCAAAACCACCACACCATTGCAGTTAAAATGGATGCCAGGCCACAGCATGCACTAACATTTGATGTTTTGTAGAACAATTAAGACTTAATGCAAATTAGGTTTACAAACATTAACACATAGCACAGGCTTATATGTACAAATCAGAACTGAAAACCAAGTCTATTGCTGTTGTTGGGTTCAATTAGATACATTACATTGTCAGCTGCAGAGACAAAAACCTGTTAAGCTTTCACCAATTTGGAAATCATCAGGAGTGGTCTGAATTCTACTTTGATAGGATGAAACATTGTTCTTACAATTCATTAAAAGTCCAGCTGACTGAACAAGCGCCAGACACTGTGCAAAGATCTCCGGATTTAAAATGCCTTGGTCAACTAATCTTCTGGACAAGGATACATTTGGATACATCATGTCTTCAAATTTGCTGTTATTTCAATTCCACAGCTAGAGATACCAAGTGGAAAGATACTGTGTCGCTAATGATTTTTCCCACTGTAAACACACATGCTAGACACTTAAATCGCAGTACACGTTCTTAATGCTGGCAGTCATAAAACAATCTGAAACTGAATGAAAGGCTGTTTGAGAAAATCATCACCTCCTGAATTTGTGACAGAAGATATCAGATCTATCAGATGAAGTTTAAAATAGTAAAACCCTCCCCCTCTCTCCTCCTTTTTTCTTTTTTTCTCCTCCAGGACACAAGCGTCTTTCTCCAGATTTTAAGACTACTTTACTTGGCTCTCCTACATGAAGCATATGAATCTCGGTAATTGCCTAACATGAGAGACTTTTGAAGGCACGGGAAATAAATATTAACTAGGGACTGGAAGGTGAAAGTGGAATGCTCTGCCCTGGGTAACAGGCCCTTCTTACTACCGTAACGGGCTAAATCTATTCTGAGGGGCTAAGTGGGTATTCAAAGGCAGGAGTCATTCCTGAGGGTCCAGAGTCTTGTTTAAATCTCTGTTGTCAAATTTCATGTCTGTAATTCAGCATGTGGTTTTGCCAGCTTAAAAATCTTTCAAGCAAGATTAGTGTCAGGTGCATATGAACCCTACTCAACTCCCTGTTTAAGTATACAGTAAGGTTTCCTTCTCTTAGCTGTAGGAGGTAAAGCAGCTGGTGTTTGCTGCAGGATTTTGGTTGAACTTAAGTTTCTGTAACTGACGATTCAGGCTGCCCCAAGACAGAGATAAAACCAAAATGGTACATGACTTTTGAACCTGTTCCTCATTAATAGATCAGAACTGAGATTTTTGAAAATATCTGAGAAAAGTAGCAGATATAATTTAAAAATGAAGTTATGGCTGAAAAAAAGCCACATTCATGGATGAGAATGATACAAGACTGTGAGAAAAGAGATGCGGTCCCTGAAATTCTAGCATTTACTTTCGTTCAGTTATGCACTCATCCTTGTCAGCTGAAAGAGACTAGTAAAAACAAAGGAACTAACAGATGAGAGACTCCTATCTCCTCTTACTGCATGTTTGAGAAAGTGGTCCTAGCCTCTGCAAAACTCAGAAGGAAAGTCATAGAATGAGAGACTCTACAGTGCCTGTTCCTCTAACAATGGCTCAGCCATGACAGACAGGCCTTTGTGGGAGGCCTGGTGCGTCAGCACATGGTAAACATCTCTCTCTCTTCTTTTTCAGAAACGTTCAGAGAGGAAGCCATCTCCTGCTCTGACAATAAGGAAGAAGTACACACAACAAATGCAGAGGAGAGTATACCTCATCATGGGGTAGTGCCAAATTTGGGGGAGTTCTTGGCCCTGAAAAGAGTGCATCGCTTCTTTAAAATTAAGTAATTCACAGTTATTAAAAAAACCTTAATCTAAGTAATGGCCATCTGTTTTTAAGCTAACTTTGAAAAATCTGCACCATGATGAACCACAATACACCATCAGTTCTCTAACTGTAGTCAATACATACTTTAATAAACTGACCAGTTTTAATGCAAAATATGTATAAATCACTTATATATCCCCATAAAACAGTTCAAATGCTTTTTTGTACAACACCATCTTAACAATCATAAATAATAATTATGCAGTAGAAACATCTTGGTATATTTTACATTAAAATGTAAAAATTAGGAATCTCATTAAATAAGAAACAGAACATGTAAAGGTACTGAGGCCCTTTTGCTAGTAGAAAGAAGTAACAAATACAGGACAAATGGTGTATTTATTTGCAAGTATGTTTTGATGCATAAATAAGATGAGAATGATCTATTGAAGAAAAGAAAAGCTACAAATGTAAAGCAAAATTAAAACCAAATATGCAGAATTAAACCTTTTGGCCTTCTGATTTAAATTATTAAAATTAGTTATTTTACACTGTTTAGATCAGACCACTGTCTTTTCACAGGATGCACCAGCACCAACTGTAAAGAAATGAGTAAAAAGGATGTCTCAGAAAACTGAGGAGTCTCCTCCGGTCAAAACTCATCAGGCAGTATTAGGAATTCAGTATAGTGGTCAAGGCAAAAATGATACTGGGAGCACCAAGAACTGATTAGTCAGGATTCGGTTTTATTTTTACTTCTTGGCAAAATATCTTGCACCCAGGATGCACAGAATTTAGAAATGCACACTCACCTACTTTCCTCCCCCGTTTTTTCTGAATACTCAATATGTATTAAAACATTCACACAGAAAATGCATTAAGACACGCAACTGTCAGTGACACTACCACCGTCAGATCTGTCATTGGTGGCAACACCAGTACTTTGGTGATACTTGCAGTATTGACAGCAATACTGTAGGCTAAACCATCATCACTGGTCATCATAACAGAAGGCTACTGTATTGTCCCCTGGATGGCTGATGAATTTCCTTACTGCAGTAAGTGGCTTATCTAAGGTCCTGAAGATGCTGTTGCTGCAAGGAAGTGACAGTATTTGGGTTTATATTAGTCCCTGTGAGACTCCAGTGAGCTGGCATCTGTCCTGCATAGGGACTAATGGGAGTCATATATTAATTGGTAGGGACACAAATGGAAGAAGACTTAAAATTAACTTCAGACAGGAAACTGGAATTCAATCTTTTACCCTGTGAGTACAGTTGTTTGGCCTTCTCTAATCTCTGACGTCAGATAAATATTCTGATATTACATCCTCCTGGAAAAGAGTGAGCAAGTAATTACTGATCTGGAATGGAGCTCCCTCCAAAAGAGACAAAGCTGTGCATGTGATCATCAATGGGGGGAATTAACTGCTCCAATCATACACATAAACAGAAGGAATGGTGCTCTAACCGCCTTAATCAAAAAAGCAAAACTCTTAAGGTAAATAAGCAAATGGGACTTACTTGATCTTACTGAGACCACTAAGGAATGACTGCAGACATTCCTTGTCTTTCAAGCCTCAGATGAAGAAAAGCATAAAAAAGAATGAAGAGTAAAGGTAGAAGACAGACACAGATACCCCCCTGCCACCTCCAAATTGTTCCTACATATACATACACAGTGAAATTTGCAGACACATTTAAAACAATGTTTTTGCCTCTTCTGAACATCAGTATTTTTTAGATGGCAAATAATAATATGAGTTGAACTTATTATTGCTTAATATAAAAAACAGTATGATCCAAGCACTTCAGCATTAACCCAGCAGGAATTATGTGAGACAGACAAAAGAATAGAGAAATATCTTTAGAAATTAAAACAGTATTAAAAACTCCGTTAGAAAATTTCCAGTCTTCATCTGACCAGAACAATAAAATTCACTAGATAATCTGGTAAGGAAAACATCATAATCTTAGCAGTGAAGACTATTTCAATTAATAGATGCACACTGAATATGTAATACAAATGGCTGTTTCAATGGAAGAATGCTTCAGCTTTTTCAGTTTAAGCGTATTCAGTCATATTCTAAATGCTCTTGGATATGACATCTGAAGATGAGATTTAAGAGAAATCTTGGACTTTGAATTAAAAAGATATTCAAGTAGCTGCAGCTTGAAGCCAACAGACATCACATTCAGAAGAAAGTCTATATAATTCTTCTACACAGATCTTCATGGCCCTTTCTAGCAATGTGTGTTCAGAGATCACTGAATAATTCCAGGTAGACAGGTGGATTTACACTGTCTGGTTGAAGAAAGGCACAAATACAGGAAGTAATTAAAAAAGTAATGTATAATGATATAATTCTTAGTGTATTCTTTCATTTCTACCCTTGTTTTTTCAAAAAGCATTCTCATAACTGTATCTGTAAGACCAGCTTTGAAGCACTATTGAACCACTGTAAAGGAAGTTGCAAGTGAGTCTGAATGCAAGCAATGCACCTAACCTAAAGCTTGCGTGCTGAAGTGGCTACATTACTCTTTCTACACAGATAAAGACTGTTGTGGTGTGGATGAATGATAAGGGTAGATGAATGATCAGGTAAAATTCCTTGGGGAGTTAATGCAGCCTTAGCCAAAAATGATAGACATTGAAAGTGCTACCAGTCCCCTTAGCAATTTATTTTACCTCTTTCTAGCTCAAATGCAGCATTTCATACCCAAAGAAGAAATATTAGAAACCAAAAATTAAATTAAAAGTACATTATACATTCAGGTTAGAAAAACCAGATAGACTTAAGGAATCCGAACATGTAAAAATGTAATTTGATGAGGAATTTCATTGTCATTCTTACTTGAGTTTTAAGTTTTCTATATTTTAGGCATTTAAATACTTCACTGTTGGTTTGTGAAGAGTATCAGAATGGTATTTGAATCAGAGATTAGCTGCTGTGATTACATGTTAGTCTAAATAGGTACATATGTGAAGTAATTCCCTTAAAACGCTACTAGTAACACAACCAATACAAACCAAATATTTCAAGGGTTTTAAAGGTTTGGTTTTCTTTTTCCCTTGCCCAAAGGTAAAGGAAATTTATTTAGTGGGAAAATTTAAAATAATTCAATTTACCTTAAAGGCACAGGTCATTTAATAACTTTAAGGCCATTTTAATACATTATTAATAAAAACCTGTTGCAAATATCTTCACCAAACCCACTAAATAAATTTGCTGGCATTCTCCATATCATCTTTGTCTTTAAATAATAAAAATGTAACCACTACATGAAACGTAAAGCTATGAAGAGTTGAAAATACAGTCACGGTTTAAACTGTCTATAGACAAGAGAATAAATTAATGTCTCAGTCCTATATATTAGTTCCGATACATTATCATGATGCAGAATCCGGGCTTTTTTTCCTGCTAGTGATTTTATGGTCTTCACCTTGAGGGTCGATTTACTGACCTACAGCATGCTTTCTCATATGCTGCCCTCAAAAAAAAACAATGCAAAAGATATTACAAGATACTTTCTGCCCTTTCTCACAATTCATGTGGAAATTCTCCTTTGGTGCAGTGTTCGTAGATGTCTTAAGTCTCTCTCATAGTTCTCATTCTCCCTGTATCTGCTTACTGTAGAACATTTACCTTTTGTTTTGTAATTCAGTTGTAAGCTGTATGCAGAAGAGACTTATTTTGTTACACTTGCCTAATGTGTTAGAGCCTTAATTTACATGTGGAGTGCAAATATTAACTGTATTATATTATATTAAATTGCAAAAAGATTTGGGCTATTTTCTGCATAACATGGCAGCCAATTTTTTCTTTTTTTTTTTTAATTTCTTTCAAATTTTTTTCAAGAACAAAACTGAGTATTTGACAATGTACTAGCTTTAAAATGGCGTCTCACATACAATTAAAAAAATACATTTGTAAAACTCGGTCCTACCATCACAACATACCAATACCAATAGTGTTAAAGCCACTCAGCATGGATAAGACCAATACTGAATTTAAATATTTTTTCAGGATTTCAAAATTGAACTTAAGTCTAACTGAGGAAAGCAGTTTTCTCTAATACCCACTTACCGAAAAGTGTAGATAGGACAGCTAAACTTCACTCAAGTAAAAAGATACATTTGCTTGCCTTCATTTAGATCTTCCTAGATGCAAGGCTGAAGTAACTCACCTATACAATACTGTCACAACAGTGTCATGAATTTTATTATCTTAAATTGACATCATCTTCTGGAGGACCCAAGGATTAAATTACAATGAAAACATTACACTATATGTGACGACTTTGTTGTATTTCCTCTGAACTTGAGGCACCTCTTGTAAGCTCCACAGAAGATGCTATAAGGCATCTTTGTGCTGGTTTTGGCTGGGATGGAGTTCACTTTCTTCATACTAGCTAGTACGGGGCTATGTTGTGGATTTGTGCTGGGAACAGTGTTAATAATATGTTTTACTTACTGCTGAGCAGTGCTTACACAGAGTCAAGGCCTTTTCTGCTTCTCACACCACCCCACCAGTGAGCAGGCTTGGGGGGGCACAAGAAGTTGGGAGGGGACACATCTGGGACATTCCATACCACATGGCAACACGCTCAGCATATACAGCTGGGGGAAAAAGGAGGAAGAGAGGGACATTTGGAGAGATGACACTTGTCTTCCCAAGTAACTGTTGCGGGTGATGGAGCCCTGCTTTCCTGGAGATGGCTGAACACCTGCCTGCCAATGGGAAGTTGTGAATGAATTCCTTGTTTTGCTTTGCTTGCGTGCGCAGCTTTTGCTTTACCTATTAAACTGTCTTTATCTTCAACCCACGAGTTTTCTCACTTTTACTCTTCTGATTGTCTCCCCCATCCCACCGGGGAGTGAGTGAGGAGCTGTGTTGAGCTGTGAGCTGGTGCTTAGTTGCCAGCTGGGGTTAAACCACAATGCATTGCAGACCTCAAAAGCACATACTAATGGCACCTTTTCCAGAATTCCTTCTGACAGATGTAATGTTTTATCACAGATATCAAATTCTACTATACTGGATAACTTTTGAAATTAATACCTCACCTCCTTATTTATCACTTTATCACCAGATCTCTCAATTCTAACACTTTCTTATGATTTCTGCTATTACCTCTGTTAAAACAAGAACATCAAGAAAACTGGATGAAAAATATGTTATTTTTCTATTATTGTTGTCCCTACCTGTAGAATTTTACATTAGAACCAAGTATTTCTAAGTATCACATTTTACTTCTGAAAACAGCAACTGATAAAAAGTTGGCCTGTGAGTTATTGGTAAAATTTCTGTCATAGGATAAGCCCAACTTGTATGACCTCAGATAATTTAGGATAGTTATTTGTTTTCAAGGGTACACTCTTTCTCCAAAGCTTCAAAAAATAAGTGTGGTAAAGAAGTTTTAAATCATCCTTATGTCCAATTAAATCTGCATTACTTCTGAATTTAGACATCCTGAAATACATTTATCCAAAGCAAGACCTACAAGGAGATCACCAAAAGGCAGCCTCTGCCATCTTATTTTCTCTCTCTCTTTTTTTTAAAAAGGGAAAGTCCCACCCCAGTGGAGCTGAGGTTATCAAAGCCTCACTAGGATCCATTAACCCTTTTACCTAGCATAAAAGAAACAAAGCAAGAACACTAATCTCAACGTCTGCTGATTCTCAATCTCATGTGCTGATCTAAAAATCCGTATTCTAAAAAGGGAATATATTAAAGCATGCAGCTTCATATATTCTGTTCATTTTTTTCTTATCTAAAAGAAACCTATCTCATGTTTCAAACACATTGTACAACAGTTAATAAAGAAAACAGACTGAACACTGTGGTGGTTACATGTAAGATTAACCTCTTTCTCATAGAATTCCCTTACCAGTATCATCCTTTTTAATCCAGTTTAAAAGACTACAAATGGAAGTAGCAAATATAACAAAGCATAGCTTGAAATGTATGCTCCAAATGAGGGAAGGTGTGAATACTGCCAATTCTGCTTTTATTTAATTTTTGTTTGCTATTTTGATTCTGTGCAATCACAGAGAAACTAAGAGAATCACTAGAATGGACAGTGCCTAACCTAAAATATGCTTCCTTGCTAAACCAAAAGACATATTATCATCATAAACTGTAAAATATATTACAAGTACTCATTGGCTCGGAGAACAAATAGGGTTCTCTCCTGGTAGAATGGGGTATTCTCCAGAAGCAAAGAAGTGTATGCAATTATAGTGTGTCACCCAGTCTTTAGTGGAGAAACAGAGGAAGACTACAGAAAGTCTTCTGCAGAGAGGAGGATGATTTTGGAAGGGAAGGTGTCTGAATTTGGAATGTGAGCAAATGACCAACTGGATTTTTACATATGAAAGGTTAGAAGATTTTAAGATAAGCAGATATCCGAAGATGTGATAACACAAACACACAGATACTTGCACTTGTGTATACGTTTCTGTGTTAGAGAGAATCATGAAACAACTACACATTTAAAATTTTTTTTTTTAAACAAACGATTTCCTCTCATCAGTTGGCCTACTTTAATGCCTTTCCCAAAGGGCTCCAAAACCCCCTCTGCCTCAGACTCTAGTGTTCTCAACCTAGTGCTGACTGGTTTCTCACACACAAGCAAAGAATGTAATTACATGACTCTTGTGTTCTTTTTAATGCAATTGGTTCCCATTTATTCGAAAGCTCCATCTGAACCTCACCTTGTTTTTAACTACTTCTTAGGAGCCAGATTCGACAACTGAAGCTTTCACCTCTTATGCCAACACCACTTACTTTACACCTAATGGAGTGCAGTGAAGTCACTCCTGATTTCCAGCCACATAGCTCAGGGCTTGCCTGCACAAGCAAGTTAGACTAATTTAGCTTAAACTTGCCTATACGTCAATTTGGAAAATCCTGTGCAAAACAATTTATTTTAATTTAAGGTTGGCTTATGCTTCTCCCCCCCAACCCGAGGAATTGACTCAAGCTCAACTGATGTAAACCAGACTGAAATACAGGTATCTATTTGGACTTCTGCATTGATTTAGTATAAAAAGCAGACCTGTGATTTTTAGTCTCTGATGAGAATTAGACTCTTGCCTTCCCTACACTTGTGTGCTACTGACTTTCCTTTTCTCTCTATAAAAGAGGTGGCCAAACTGTAGTGCACATGCCACTCATGCCTGCTTCCACGATATGTTCAATACTGAACTGAGCCACAGCTGCTGGGTCTCGCTGCTCTTACACAGGCAGCACAGTAATTGCCTCCTCAGTCCAGTAAAACCTGTGTAAAAACAGTTAGGAACTACTGCAGCCACCACCTGCATTCAACAATCATGAACAGTGCTGCTGCCCCAAGGCAGACCTGCACTTCTGGTTCATGACACAGGGAGAAGACCAACACATGGTGAAGTAGGAAGAACAGGATTAGGGAGATGGCAAGCACACAGGGGAAGCCAAGGTTCCGCTTTGTCTTTGCTGGAAATGAAGGTCCATGATTTGGGTGTGTGCAGGAGAATGGATGTGGGTGAAGTCTGAAATTAGAGTAAACTTCTGTGGGTGCATGAATGGATAGGGAAGGTTAAGTGTGAGCACTGGACTGCAATCCTAGCTTGGAAGAAAGGAACATGCAGTAGGAAAGATGGGAGAAGAGCCATAGATGAGGCTCCAGTTTTGCATGGTTATAAAAGCATGTGATCCTGGATGCCAGAAGTTACTGATGATGATCATATTCCCGCTAACTAGGTTTGGAAACCCCTGGTCTGTGCTACCTCACCATCATTTCTGCAAGTGTGTCCTTTTTGGGTTCTAATACAGTAAGAGTTTTCTTGCATCCTTGTACCTACTATCTATTTTCTATTCTCTGCCAAAAACATTGTCTTGCATTTCCCTCTGCTTTTATATTTAGCATTGATCTATTATTTAAATTAATGCACTTAATGGCAGGCTCGTCATAAGCAGCACATTTTGAACATTTAAGGGTAACCTACAATGGCCTGTAGAAAATGGTCTACAAAATTAAATTATTTAATAGGAGAATAATTTAAGAGTAACTTTCTATTCTATACTCAATGTTTAAAAACCAAAAGTTTTCTTTAAACATGAATTTTATTTATTTTATGCCTTATTTCAGATCTGAATCACATATACATACACACATATATATACACAAGCTCAAAGTTTCAAAAGCATTCAGTACACAAGAAATTAACGGAATTTTTTAAATTGTTTTATTTCACTCTGGAGTCTGGTTTGGAAAGGAAAACCTTCTAGAGGCCACTCTGGAGTCTGGTTTGGAAAGGAAAACCTTCTAGAGGCTAAAAGCGACATTTGGAACTTTATTTCATAATATATCCTTAAAAGATGCCATATTCCATGGCATCCATGTGTACGTACATGAACAGGTTATTATGTATGCTGTTTTATCATGTGTATGATAGATCACATACATAAACCCAAGAACACTGGGTCTACACAAGTATATATCAAACAATGAGAGATTTAAAAAAATAAAATTTCAGAATTGCGTACTATACGTATGTGAATATCTTTTTATACATAACGTATATAAATATATAATAATATATTTATATATGCATAATACATATAATAAATATTTTATTATATATATCTGAAATCTATCAATATATGTAGAAAACCTACCCAAACTATCCAAATCAATACTGTAAAACAGTGAAAAGAAATGGAATTGGTGATCAAAACATACTACTGTTACATGTATTTAAATGTTCATAGAATCTGGAACTGAATTAACTGGTAAAATTAACTTCTGTAGTCAAAACTAATCGAAGTTGCAACATAATTAAGGCATGAAAATAATGGAAAACCAGTCCTACCCTTTCAAAAGCAAATCAAAGAAAAAATCGTCTCCCTGTTGCATGTCACTGGCACAACTTCATTGACAATGATGCATCGATCGATCAGTGCATACCAATTTCACAAACCCGTGGTACAAATGTTTTT
This sequence comes from Haliaeetus albicilla, assembly GCF_947461875.1. Classification (NCBI taxonomy): domain Eukaryota; kingdom Metazoa; phylum Chordata; class Aves; order Accipitriformes; family Accipitridae; genus Haliaeetus; species Haliaeetus albicilla. Next base: position 15,671,240 of record NC_091516.1, read on the forward strand.
ATGACAGTGACAACAACACTGGGTCTACAGAAGGAGATCTTTACCAATAAGAAATTTCAAAGATAAAATCTCAGTCTTGATTTCAGCCCCAATCTTCAAACTGTACAGATTCTGAATATCAGCTTTGATGAAGGAAGATTATACTTGGCCTTCTGCCACCCTCCTCTGTAGCCAAAGCATCTTGGTGTGCCTGAAGCAGGAACAGGAAGGAAACTTAACTGAATTATACTCTACTCCAGCTCTGCAGTCTGCTGGACAGCTCTGTGCAAACCTATCACCTGATTATAAGGTAGTTCCATCCCTGGGGTTACCACCATGAACTTAATTTTAAGCACACGTATCTGCGTTCTTTTGAATATCCACATACAAGAGCTCCTAAACTGGATTCTAAATAAATATAATAGAAAAGTACATCAGATAATCCAATTAAAGCCTACACTCATAAACCCATCATTAATGTTGTTTTCACTTCCCTGTCATAAGACATGCTTAGCTCAATTTAGCAGCTGTGCTTACATCTGTATCAATTTCTGAAGTCACTGAAATGTGTGTCACTGCCTGTATCCAATAGTAAACATGGTCCTTAGTCAATATTAATTCTAACCAGAGCTTTGCTCCTTTGAGACAGACAATAAACTGCTTTTTCAACACTTTTTTTGCAGGATCATAATTATCCTTTTGTATTACACTGCTTTGAGTGCAAGCTAGCTAGATTTTGAAGAAATGCATTCTAAAGTAATTCTGATTTTATAGAAACTATTCTTCCCAATTGTAGGCACCTTTCCTCCATCCTCCCACACATAACTCAAAAATAACTACAGTTCACACAGCAGATGCAGCATAAGGGCTTTTAGAAACAGACCATGTACTGTCATTTTTAAACATAGCTGAGGCTCTGTATTAGTAATATGGGCTCAGTCTCCAATTCTACCAAAGGCTCCTTCTGATCTTGGACATGTGATTATTTTTTCTGTTCAATTACTCATGTACAGAAGGGACACAAGTCAACTTTTTGTTCAATGAGTGTTGTAAGGATTGAACAACATCTGTGAAGTATTCAAATACCACATTAAGGACTACTTAAACATGCAAGAAGGCCAAGCAAACAAGTTACAAAGCTGTGGTGGCCAAAACACATCGCAGAACAATCCTCACAATAGGAAAATCTCTTATGTCCTGAGCAGAAATTCAAGTGAGAGGAATTACTACCTTCACAGCAAGGAGATAAATATCTCGCAGACTTATCAAGCCACTTATACCAAACCAAAAAGCGGCCCTGCTCTTTGTACAGTCAGTCCACAAAAGCTTTACAAGTTCCACTGGGTATTTCCACTGAGCGCCTAAATTAACAACCTCCCTAAGCAAACAAACAAACGTACAAGACAGACACGAGATTTCTCTCCTCTTCAATATCTCGTCGGGAAAAAAAAAATTTCAAATCCCACCTAGCCAAATCTGTACAGCAGGGACCCCATGCACGCCAGAAAACAAGGCAGGAAAATGGCCACGTTCCTATATCCCGAGGCGACTTCCACTTTCCGGGTCGCTGCAATGACAGGGTTTGCGGCCCGGCTGCGGAGACGGCACCAGCCCGTAGCACCGGGGGAAGCCGGGGGGCGTGGAGGGTGCGTGTGTGCCCGATCCTCAGGCCGCGGGCCCTCAGGCCCCGGCCGCCCCTCAGGCCGCCGCCCCCCCCCGTCCCGCCCGCCCGCCCGCCCTCCATCCATCCATCCGTCCACCGGCACGAGGCGGCAGAGCCCGCGGCGACGGCGGGAAGGGAAGGGGCAGCCCACGGCCGGGCCCCCACAGCTTCCCCTCCCAGCGGCGGCGCGGAGGCCCCCGACACCGGCCGTGCCCGCGGCGCTGGCTGCCGCCCCGGCCCGGCCCGGCCCCCCGCTCGCGGGCGGGCCGCGGCTGCCGGGGATGGGACGTCCCAGCCCGCCCTTCGCAGCCCGGACACCTACCCACACCATCCCAGAGCCCGGCGGCAGGGGAGTGGCGAGGGAGCGGCCCGTCCTCTCCCTCCGCAGCTCCGCGCCCGAGCCCGCTCCGGCCCCTGAAATGGCTGAACAAAGGGAACCTCGCTCCGCCGCCACCGCCCCTCCGATTGGCCGGGGGGCGGCCGCGGGGCGGGGCTCGGCGCAGGGGGGAGGGAGGGGGCGCCAATGGCCGGTCACCCTGGCAACGGCGGCCCCGTCTGGGGCCCGTGGCCGCGGGTGTGATGGAGGCGGCAGTAAAATGGCCGCCCGGCCCCACCCTGCCTCTCAGCCCCGGTCCCCGCCCTCCGCCTGTCCCGGGCTCGCAGGCAGAGGGACACTTCTCCCTGCCGGCTCCCTGATCCCGCGCGGCTCTCCATTGCAGAGGCACGCAGGCAGGCTTCGTGCCCAGGCCCAGCCTCCCGCAGTGACCGCCCTGGGGACGGGGACGGGGGGGACATTTGCCCTCCTCAGATGCACCCTTTCTCCCAACCCACCGCCACCACCTCCCTCAAAGAGGCACAAGTGCGAAGGGCCACCAGCCCCTCAGGCAGCAGCCGCCCCCCCCCCCCCCCCCCCCCCGGGAGCTCTCTTCCCTCCTCAGCAGTACCTCTCCCTCTGACCCACAGGCACGGACAGGCTCCTCACAGGCAACCTTCCCTCTGGACCCCCCCAGGCCTCCCAGGCTACACTCCCCAGGCCCGGCTCCTCTCCCCACACGCCCCATTCACCCCCATGCCAGCAGCAGCAGAGAGCTGCAGGGGCTCCACAGAAGGTGGCTGACACCTGTGTCAAAAATCATAAAAATGAGGCTAAGGGCTAGGTAGCAAAGGTACAGTACCCTGGATTTCATCTTGAGTAGGCAACACAAGCACATAGCCAAGGTCTTCCTGGACTTCTCTGGGAGTGAATGGATTGAGAGCAGCACTGGGGAGAAGGACTGGGCAATTGGACATGGGCTGGCAACGTGTGCTTGAATCCCAGAAGGCAAATTGTATATGAGACTGCATCAAAAGAAGCATGGCCAGCAGGTCAATGGAGGTGATTCTGCCCCTCTGCTCTGCTCTGGTGAGACCCCACCTGGAGTACTGCATCCAGCTCTGGGGTCCTCAGCACAGGGAAGACATGGACCTGTTAGAGCAGGTCCAGAGGAAGGCCACAAAAATTACCAGAAAGTTGGAACACCTCTCCTATGGAGGGAGGCTGAAAGAGTTGGGGTTGTTCAGTCTGGAGAACAGAAGGCTCCATGTAGACCTTATTTTGGCCTTTAAATACTTAAAAGAGGCTTATAAGAAAGATGGGTTCAGGCTTTCTACCTGGGCCTGTAGTGACAGAACAAGGGGCAATGGTTTTAGGCTGAAAGAAGATAGGTTTAGATTGGATGTAAGGAAGAAATTTTTTTACACATGAGGGTGGAACAGGTTGCCCAGGGAAGTTGTGGGTGCCCCATCACTGCAAGTGTTCAAGGTCAGGTTGGACAGAGCTTTGAGCAACCAGATCTAGTGGAAGATATCCCTGTCCATGGCAGGGGAAGTAGGCTAGCTGATGTTTAAAGATCCCGTCCAACCCAAACCATTCTGTGGTTCTATGATTCTATGACTTGTGTGGCCAGCTGTCATGGCAAGACTGCACATTCATTTACAGCTGTGAGTACCCCAACAAAGTACAGTGGCAATCTCTACTTGTGCTGCAATCCTATCACCTTGACTGCAAGCCCTAGGTACTTTTTTATTAAACAATGACAGTTAAAATTTTCACCCAATTTCTAAAGCTTACAGAGCATTTAGAAAAGCACAGTCTCGAGACAAACTCAGAGTTGGTAATTTTATTTATGGTCCCCATATGCATCTCCTGCTCATGGGGACACATGGTCATCTCTCAGGCATTTTCCTCATCCAGATGACCCTCTCCGTCTGCCTCTTAGGTATGCACATACTCCTGCCCCCCCCGCCCCCCCGCATGATTTCACAACAACCAAAATCACTTGACAGTGTCTTCCACAGAGAGCTGCTTTCCCAGCCACTTGTCTAAGTCAGCACAGCAATGTTGCTGCGTTACATCAGCTCTAGCATTATGTCAGACTACTTCCACTTTTTAAAAACTTAATATCTTTTAAAGGTCATTTTCTAATCCTCATCGTTGCAGAGGAAAACTTGAAAATGCAACTGGGCTGAACACCAGAAGTTTATACCCATTACAAGTCCATCATCTATTATTCCAGTGCTTATGCCAATTTGATGATTTTCATGGGACCTTGTCTTGTGATCTTGCAAGTACTAACACTTCAGTACTATGTCTAGATTTCCTTGTGCTGAAAGATTTGTATGTGCACATTCAACGGTTGCTTCCCTTATGAAAAGCCCTACCCACACAGTCCAGTTAAATACCTGCTATTTTTCTCAAGTATTATTTTCTGCATAATGTTCAGAGCAGATTCTGTTGTAGTTATAGGCTGTATTTAGTTACACTTCACTGATTTATAGCTTAATGCTTATACTTGCAACAGTCACTGTATATCCACACTCTCACAGTAAAACCCAGCCTCTCAGCTAACATGAAAGTAGGTACATGGGTCTATGTCTTCCAGTTCAGCCTTCATGAGTACAGAGACATAAGTCCTATAGGTTACCTCCAGCTTTGGGGATCTGCTTGCCAGCCACAGCTACACCAGGCAAGATGCTGTAGTGCTAGGTTGTAAATGTGTTAGTTACAGTTGATGTGGCTGGGGAAAAGGACATGAGCCAAATTCTTAAGCCTCATACTGAAAACATGAAACTTGACAGGTCAGAGTAAAAGCTGCTGGTAGAAATTGTTAAAATCGTTTAATAATACTTCCTTATGTAGAAAGAAACAGAATAAATATTCCAGTCAAAAAGAGGTTAAACAGTACAGTAATAAAAATACATTTACAATATATTTGCACCGTATAAGCTGTACGCTTTATATGGTCATATGTGGCAAACATTTACAAGATGTACAATTATCTAAACAAAATGGGCCCATTTAACTTTCTCAATTTTACATTTAATGCACACACACAAAAAAAAATAGAAGTCTAAATAGACACTGCAAATACAGCAGCTTCTTTGAATCCAGAGAACCATAGGTTTCGTGGTTCTGTAGCTCATTCACAAAAGATACCTATCAGCATTTCTTATGGTATCAATTGAATCCTGGCCTGCTTTCCTCCTGACACGATGCTGTGTGATTCTGATGTCTGCAATGGATGCATAGCCCTCTGCTATTCTTTTCCTAACAGTTTCAACCTGTTGGTCAGCTGCAGTCAAATCTGACTGAAAGGTGGAAGTCTCCAAAAGATAACAAAGTTCAAATCTTGTGACAAACAGCAGGAAGCCAGGTAGATGAGAGGGACTGTACTAAAGAGATGTTGGAAGGGGTAGAAGAAGGGTATAGTTTCTGCTTGTTTGATATCCTGCCACTTTATCAGTACCAACATACTGGCTAGTCTGTCCCACACACAAAATTTAAAATGAGACTCATAATACTGTTTCTGGCCCTGCTGTTGATCCAGAGACATGGGAAGGAGCCTGTGGTAACACAGAGGATTTATTGGGTATGGGGAGGAACTAGAAATACTCAAGTCATTGTGCATGTCCTGGTTCCTACTATAGGTATTTTAAACCAGTTCATAGTAGAAGAAAGATAAAAAAGCGGCATAATTAACTACTCAAGTATTCCTGCTAAAAGTGACAGAGAAGCCAGTGTGGCCCTTGTACTTCACAATGTCCAATTGCAGAACAGCCTTTTTGGTGGCTGTCATAATTAAAACAATCTAGGTCCAGTGTGTCCTTTCACTGGCTAGAGACCAAGGGATGGAAGAATGAAAGACAAGAGTTACCTTTGCCTGACTTTAACCAGATTTAAGGTAAGTACAGAGTATTAACTTCATGACAACTTTCTTAAGATTTCTGTGTTTTAATAAAATGAAATATTATAAGCAAGCCATGCATTTCAGTTAGCTAGGCTCCATTGAAATACAACTTAAGACTTGATGCACCAGGTTGTTGTACATGAACAAGGCCAATAAAACTACATGTTATATTTCCTTTCTGCTCTAATGATAAGACAGTAGCACAATACGTTTGTACTGGGTTTGTGTGGCAAGGTTTTGACAGTGGGGGCGTTACAGGGGTGGCTTCTGCGTGAAGCTGCTGGAAGTTTCCCCTGTGTCTGACAGAGCCAATACCAGCCTGATGGATTGATGGACCCACTGCTGGCCAAGGCCGAGCCCATCAGCGATAGTGGTAGCGCCTCTGTGATAACATCTTTAAGAAGGGAAAAAAAGTTGCAGCGGGCACAGAAACAGCAGCCAGAGAGAGGAGTGCGAACATGTAAGAGAAACAGCCCTGCAGACCCCCAGGTCAGTGAAGAAGGAGGGGGAGGAGGTGATCGAGGCACCGGAGCAGAGATTCCCCTGCAGCCCGTGGGGAAGACCACGGTGAGGCAGGCTGTCCCCCTGCAGCCCATGGAGGTCCACAGTGGAGCAGATATCCACCTGCAGCCCGGGGAGGACCCCACACCAGAGCAGGTGGGTGCCTGAAGGAGGCTGCAACCCCGTGGGAAGCCTGTGCTGGAGCAGGCTCCTGGCAGGACCTGCGGATCTGTGGAAAGAGGAGACCGCAGAGCAGGTTTTCTGGCAGGACTTGTGACCCCGCAGGGGACCCATGCTGGAGCAGTGTGCTCCTGAAGGACTGCAGCCTGTAGAAGGGACCCATGCCAGAGAAGTTTGTGAAGAACTGCAGCCTGTGGGAAGGACCCACGTTGAAGAAGTTTGTGGAGGACTGTCTCCCGTGGGAGGACCCCATGCTGGAGCATGGAGGGGAAGAGTGTGATGAGTCCTGCCCCTGAGGAGGATGAAGCGGCAGAGACAAGGTATGATGAACTGTTCGTAACCCCCATCCCTATCCCCCTGCGTTGCTGTGGGGGCGTTAGGTAGAGAATCTGGGAGTGAAGCTGTGCCTGGGAAGAAGAGGAAGAAGGGAGGGGTGGAGGGAAGGTGTTTTGAAATTTGGTTTTATTTCTCACTACCCTACTCTGGTTGATTGGCAGTAAATTAAGTTAATTTTCCCCAAGTTGAGTCTGTTTTGCCTGTGACGGTAATTGGTTGAGTGATTTCTCCCTGTCCTTATCTCGACCCACGAGCCCTTTGTTATATTTTCTCTCCCCTGTCCAGCTGAGGAGGGGGGAGTGATAGAACGGCTTTGGTGGGCACCTGGCGTCCAGCCAGGGTTAACCCACCACAATGATTAAATAGTTTCTGCTTTCCACACATGCTCAACATCAACTGAAAAGGTCCATCAAAGACATCTTCTGTACAAAAGAAGGCTCTTCCCTGGTGGTCCATTTCAAGTGGTGCTGATATTCTATCAAGAACACATGAAAGAAATGGGTTACTGAAAAATGAACTTTGTCTCCATGTCCATATACAGGCACTGCACTCTGTTGTGATGGTGAGTTACCTGGGTACTAAACACAGCCTAGCCATGACAGCACATAATAAACCATGAGCTAATTTACCTGTTTTCTCAGTAGAATGTTTGCCTGAGAAAGCCAAAGTTCTGTGGCAGACAATTCCTACATTTATTTGGAACCAGCTTAATCATCTCTACTTTGCACTAGATGGTATGTTATAAAGACAGGCATTTAATTTTTCTTTTGTTTGGAGGCTGCAATTCTGTCTGTGTGACTGCAGATCTTTTTTTTTTTAGGAGCAGATTTAATTATTTTCACTATCATTTGTTATCTTAATCAATTGCCTTTTAAGCATCTGATTTTCCTTGGCAAGACCAAGGAGCAGAGATAAGTCATCTGGATGCAAGAGCAGTTTTCTTAGTCATAAGGAAAGCTGTGCAGTTCCCATGCAAATTTGTTCTCTAGCTTACGAAAGAATCACTTAACTGAATTTTTGGGTTGTTGAACAGAGAAATAAGAAACAACCTGAGGTGTTCTATGGATGGTGATAACGTGTTCTGTGATTGCTCCAATTTTTTGTCTTCTATTTGTAAGTAAGTGTAAAGTTATGATTGCATAAAACCTTGAAATTAATGTAAAGGTGTTGTGATATTTGCCTGAGTTTACAAATTTCAGAACAACAGGTGGAAGAGCTGTTACTGTCCAATTTGTGTTAGTGAGATGTCAACTTAGATGGTCATGGACCACATTTAAATGTTCATATTACTGTTTTATTGACCATCAAAGTCAGAGGAATACCAAAATTGTGATTCTCCATCATCTAGTAGCTGGGATGTTTATTTTTGACTAATGTTGGTGGATTTGTCAGAGTACTAGCAGTTATTGTGTTCCCTAGACAAGAAATAACTGAGATGAAGAAACCTAGCAAAAAAATGAGAAATCTGACAGAAAATTGCTGTCCTAAAAAGGGAGAACAAGGTGCAAATGTGAATGCTTGCATTAATACACTGTTTTTAAGGCAATAAGAAGAGTAAGATAGGTGGATGGATTGATGGACAGAAGTAAGGAAAGAAGATTTAAGTCGTTACTGAAATATATAGCTGTGTACAGTTAATTACTCTAGTAAAATACAGAAGGATTTGTTCAACAATATGCAGTTTACATCTTTTGGAAGCACTATATGTGAGAACAAAGTAAGATGAGTAACTTGGCAAAGACCCGGTCACTAACTATGAGAAATACATGATTAACTGGTTGTGCTGCTCAGACAGAAATATCACAGATTAATTAATAAATTTCATAGACAAGATTAATTAATTTCCTAGTCAAAATTTTCCATTGACCTTCAGTATGTGCAAAATTACTAACTTAACTAGTTTCTGGTCCAGAAGAATATGAAAATATCACTGCTATTTTGCCTATACAAAGAGTATTTCTTTTTAGTGAAGTTCATGAACTATTTCCATTAAGCTGGGGACTGAAAGAACTCACTGTTAACAGAAATGACATATGAACTTTTTATAGTTGGGTCACTGCTTGTGAGAATTTGATCCACGTTTTTCTAAGCTAAAAATATTTTTTCAACTACATCCAGGCAAGATGGTGTTTAGTGTTAGCTGTTGCAATCTATTTCAAGTTAGTTTCTATTTCGTATCACTACAAAGGAATAAGCTGCCTTCCTAAAGGTTTTGATTCACAACTGAAGATAAATTTAGCAGTAGCAACTAAAGGTGTTATTGCCTGAAGCAATCTACACCAGCCATTTCTCTGAGATTAGTCACAGGATGCCAAGTACATTTTAAGTGAAATTTAAAATATAAATGTTCTGTAGTAAAGGTAAAAGTGTATTGATTATAATATGTTTAAACTAAAACAAATGAAATATATGTTTTAAGGATATAGTTTCAAAGGGCAGGCTGAAGGTCAGAAAGTTAAAAGCTGGTATGTTAAATAAATTAATAAGGAAAATGTGTGAAGCAGGCCATCAACATGTAAACCAAGGCTGGGGACAGTTGCAGACATAATAAACAAATTCATCATCATCCAGGTACTATTTTTAACAGAAAACTCTTCATGAACTTTTTCTGTCATCTCTTTGTTGTTCTTGGTGGGCCAACCAAGTTTTTTCAATAGAACACTGGATCCTGTTTGATTCCTGTTTCATAAAGCTACTGATTGTCCATCTGGAAACAGCAGGAATTCATGGACAGAAGAAATCTTGGGAGATAATCTGAAGGAGTTGAATGAGCTGCACTGAGAATATCATCTGTCCTTTCCTGTGAGTGGAAAAGTGACAGTGGCTACATTAACCAACTGTGAAGGTCTGTATGTGGGTTTTCTCCCAGGCAATGGTGCTAGAGGAGATGACTGAAAGAAAAGAAATACTATGAGAGCTTAGAGATTGGCTAACCTGAAAAAGATGAAAAAAACATGGGAAGAACTAGAGAAAGACAAGGTGCTAGAAGAAAGAGAAGGGTTATGAAAGAGATGAAAAGATAGTGAGGACGTCAGGTAGATATCCAAGATACATGAGTAGTGGAGTTGGGAATAAAAAGGACTCAGATAAGGGGAAGAGAAGGAGGATTGCCACCTTTCTCCTCCTTCCTCTAATTTACCTAGTTCTTTCTTAGAATAAAGTGTTATGTAACTTACTGTGTTGCTACTTGATTTAAGTTTTTATAAATTGTTATATCCTAAAGCACCACTTTCCAAATGGTGAGGTGTGGAGTGTACCTGGTGAAGCTACCTTGGCCCTGAAGAGGCAGCCTAGGTGTTGCATGGCACCCCTGGGACTGGTGTGCTGGGGAACCAGGGCAGAGCTGGCTGCAATGCTGTTGCAGAGTCCTGCCTGCTTGGTGAGCCTGGTTGAGTGAGAGTCCTGCCATCATCAGCACCACAGCTGACAGGGCAATGGAGAGGTGGTGACAGATATGGGAGGCTGAACAAACACTCTGTGGAATACTGGAATTCTGGAAGAATGTGGAATTCTTCAAAGAGTGTCTCTGGCTAAACAGACTTTGGGAATGGCTGGCCTAGAAATTGCAGAGGTTATTATTGGTTTGTGTGATAGCTGGAAGTCCCACACACAAAGAATGCACTGTCTGTGGGGTCTAGAGTGATTACCAAATCCTTTAAAAAGGGATCAGGAGTGGTTTCAAGGGTCTGGATACAAGAGAGACCCAAGGACACACCTGTATGTGGCCCCAAAATGTTCTGATAAAAATACATATTGCAGTATTTTGCCCAACTAATAATTTTATTTCTTTCTCACAACTCTGTTCAAAGAGATGGCAATGAATCCTTATCTAGTGAATGAAAAAACATCAAATTACATCTGTAATCAGGTCAGCTAGATTTGTGCTAGCTTTGACACAGCTGTGATTTCTGTGTGCCCTCTTATACTGTATGCTTAAGAAGAAATACTATTACTGATCCATTAAGAAACATGGTCCCAAAGTGCCCAGCCATGATGACATAAAAATAGAGAAATTGATTGCTTGCATTCCAGCAAGTCATATTTGTAAATAACTTAATACTAAAAGCCAAAATGATGACATGACAAGTGTAAATTGCATGAAGTATAAGAACTGTATTATGAAACATCTCAGTATTACAAACAAGGTTAGATTCCTTTTCTCTTCTGTTTTAAATTTTTTTTTTGTAACACTTACAGATATAAAGAAGAAATTGTATGTGTTTCACAATTACAGCTTAAAATATATTACAATATCCAAGTTATATCCAGGTCTAGATAGCCAGGAAAGTTTCATAATAAATATAAAATTATGACATTGTCCCTAACTGACTCTGGCTTCATCAAAAGCATTGGCAGCATTCCCACATTTTATGCGGTGCTAGGATTTCATGCACTGCCCAATGGAGACCAACAGGCCAAAGAGCTGGTTTTCTCAGGGGCACCAACTTTTTAAATATGGGAATATCCACTTGGATATAATAATGAGATCAAATATTTAGTAAAATGCTTATGTTTAACTTAGAAAAATGATTCCAAAGGAACTCTATGTGATTACAGTACTGCTGTGGCAATGACCTTTTAAAAGCCTAATAACATCTCTTGAGCAAGGCATCATCACTATAATTTAAAAAGTATCACTCTTTTTTCTCCCCAGTAAAAATGTCTGTTGAAACAATGAATTCAAAACCTATTAAAAAAAAAAAAAGATAGAAAGATGAACATGTTAGGCATAAGAGAAAAGATTACTCTCTCTCCCTAACCCCCCAAAAGAAAGAATGAGTAATTGGACTTGTGTTTACTTAGATATTGGAAATTTATCAAAGGACAAACATCCCTGGAAAGTGTTCCAGTACAGGTTGCAAACATTTTTGCTAAGGAAACATGTTTAGAAGGACATTAACTGACCTTTCCTGGGCAAAATATCCCCCTATAAAATATCAGAGATAAGCCTGAAAAAAATCTCACAGTTCTAAACAGCCATTAACTGAGCTAAGTTAATTTACAGTATTTGGGGCATTAAATTTGGTTGAATGGCAGCAGAGTTCTTTCTTTGGCATGTATCTTTTCATGATCCCTGGAGGTATTCTGACTGCTGGCCAGAATCATCCTGGAGATTACTGAATGTGTTTATTGCACAACCTTTCTTACACTCAGTGTTGCAGTTTGAAAGCAGTAGTAATTTCACCATTTGTGACCAATTGTGTCTGATCTTCTTGAAGATATAAAAGGAGGTATGGAGACTACACAATGTCGTTTTATTGCTTTTGTGTATCTTTGGGCATGGAATATTGTTAGTTCTCACCTCCATCTCAGAAGTGGAGGAGTGGGGAGGATATGGTAGCTGTGGTCCTCTCCCTTCTGCCTCTGGAAGCCTGTGCATTGGAAAGGATACTTCCAGGAGGATGCACAGAGGCTCTCAGAGAGGTACTTCGTACTGCACAAGGCACACTTCCCTTGAAGATGTGGGAGCTGAGAAAAGGAATGTGCTCCATAAGGGGTGAACGTCAGCTGTTTATATCTTTCAGTCTTAGCAGCACTGTGTTATTAGATAATGTTTTCATTTACAAAGAGGAAGTCTATATGCTTAATCTATTTTTATAGAGAGTCTGTGGCTCTCTTTCATTGGTCTACAATAAAAGGCTCCCATGATCTTCAGCCAGTGGTATTTTCTAGTGTTGGTTGTTAAAAGGAAAAACAGTCACAGTGGGCAAAATTTTATAGTTCTGTTTTTTTTCTGTTAAAAAATTAATATAAGCATGAAAAACTTAGACACCCAAATTTCTAGTTTGAATTCTTTCAAGGCTGTGAAAACCTATTTCTCTTCTTTAAGTTAGTCTCTAGTCCCAAGAGGCTCTACATGGAGAAATTCTTTAAGTGCCCCATGCTCTGTCATATTCAGATTATGTATTTAGTTTATATGTAGCTCCTTTTGTCATAAAGGAACATCGATTAAGTTGGAGCTTGTAATAATTTTGCAGACCTTAGATTCTGTATCAATTTCCTGGCAATGCTGCAAACTCTTTCCCACAGCCTTGAACTGATGGACTTCTTCCAACCATCACATTTTCTTGCAGCCTTTCTTTGCACAGCTTAAGATTAAATTTTTAAATACCCCATTTTGGGTTTTGCTGGTTTATATTGCTCCCTATATATCTATGACTAATTATCATGACCACATGGATCATCAGTAGTTTTGGTCTGGAAATCATTTCCCTAGACAGCAGCTAGTAACAGCTCAACAGCCAGCATACCTGTTACGTAAGAAATATTGTGTACTAGTGAACCTATTTGTTTCCCAGCTCTGTACAGGGAGATGAGCATTCTTTCTGCCTGTTATCTTTAATAACATTTATATTCATTAAATATCTTCACTTCCCTAGCAATTAAAAAAGAAATAATTACTGCAGTCTCTTCCCACAAAAGATTTATATTACTGCCCAGTTGGAGAAGTGTTTCTTTTTGTTTCTTTAAAAGCTATGCTAATGATTTCTTTATAGATTAAATTCTTCAAGACTGATTTACCATGTTTGTCACAGTGCTATATCCCTTCTGAAAAATAAAAACCCCCAACATCTAAATTAGAAAAATAATTTATTATGAACCAGAAAATGTGTTTAGGTACAATAAGTCAATTTAATATTTGTTTTGTTCATTCCTTCGGTATGCTGAATTTTAGAACTGATGGACAGATCTTTTGCTGTCAAGGAAAGAAACATATGGCAGTTCTAGGTGAGAAAAATCTCATTTCTGAATACATAACAAAATATTATATTCCATATAAACTTCAGAAATGGCTTTATTTTCTTTTGGAGATATTTTTCAAACCATAATGTATAGCACACACAGAATGGCTGAGGTTGGCAGGGACCTCTGGAGGTCATCTGGTCCAACCTTCCTGCTCATCCAGACAGCTTTTGAATATCTCCAAGGACGGAGACTCCACCACCTCTCTAGGCAACCTGCGCCAGTGCTCAGTCACACTCATAGTAAAAGAAGTGTTTCCTTACATTCAGGAGGAACCTCCTGTGTTTCTGCCTCTGGTCCTGTCACTGGACACCACTGGAAAGAGCCGGTCTCTGTCTCCTATGTAGCTTCCCTTCAGGTATTTATATACATTGATGAGATCCCCCCCGAGCAATGTCTTCTCCAAGCTGCACAGTCCCAGCTCTCTCAGCCTTTTCTCATAGGAGAGGTACTCCAGTCCCTTCATCATCTTTGTGGCCCTTCACTGGTCTCTTTCCAGTTTGTTCATGTCCCTCTTGCACTGGACATAGCCCAGAACTGTATACAGCACTCCAGGTGTGGCCTCACCAGTCCTGAGGAGAGAAGGATCACCTCCCTTGGCCTGCTGGCAATACTCCTTCTAATGCAGCCCAGGATATGATTAGCCTTCTTTGCAGCAAGGGCTCTACATAATAAATTGTTTTCTTGCATTGTTTTTCTTAGGGACTTGTTTGTAGAAAATTAATTGTCTTTCAACATTTAAAACATACCTTTTGCTATTGCTGTGCTTTTCTCAGCAGGAATGTTATGGCAGTAATTTTTCTAAAATCAACCGTAACAGGATCTACTTCATTATTTAACCTGAAGTACATAATTTGAGATAATTTCCAAATAATAGCCCACCTCTAGTGCACCAGTTTTGTAGTTCAGCACAACCAATAATTTCCCAGAACAGAATCCATGAATGAATTATTATTGACATGCACATTGTCATAATGCCTTGATATTCATACAGTCCTTTGGAAATTTGTGCCATGGTAGAACATGTTACATTGATCATGGAAGGGTGTTGAAGAAAACAGAAGTGGGTAACATCCTTTTGGGTGTTCATATGGGTAGTGGACTTTTAAGGGCACAGTCTTGCATATTCTCACTCCTCTGGGTGAGTATTACAAATGCAAGTTGTTCTTTTAGTTGCAATTCTATTAGTTAGGACTGCCTGTCCTCAATTAGGACAAGCTGGCACAGAAAGTGAAGAGGTTACAGAGTCATAGTGGACCAAAAGGAGCATCAGTTCTCTGTGCATTTCATCCATTAGTCTCCACAGTGAGGGAAGAGAGGTTACAAGGGAAGGATGACCACCAAAATCTGTTTGGGTTTTTGATAAATATTTCTAAGGAAGGCAGGCAATATAGATTGAAATTATACAGGTCAAGTACAATGATGGTGCAGTAAGAGACAGTGAAGACAGTCCCAGTAATGTTTTTTGACTTGTGTTTTTTAACCTGAATCTGCATCCATTTTGCAGGTGGGGAACCTCAAGCAGTAGAGATTTTACCTGATGTCCATTAACCTTTAATGAATTAGAGTCTACCTGTATTGGCGGCCTTATTTGAGAGAATTAGAGCAAGATATTCTGAGGTGCTGATTATTTCTATCTCCCATTTCCTTCAAGCTTATCTAAATTAAGAATTTTGAAAATGGATGCCTAGGTGACTTGACAGCATCATCCAGGAAGTCTTTGGGACAGCTGCCAACCTCACTTTAATCTATCAGTTCTGAGACCTGTGCTTTATAACCACAAAATTGAGGACTCTTCATTCTTATCTGTCACCAGGTTTCAGCCATTGTCTTTTCTTGTTCCAGTGTTGTCCATTATTTAACAACCACAATATAACACCTGGCAGATGCTATTTGTGTTTATGTTTTTGTTCTTCCCCTTCATCATTGAGAGCAGTAAGAGCCTTAACACTTGTATGCCATTTGTCCTTCAATGAAGGCAGGTGATGTACATTCTTCCCCCACTTAGATAAAGAGCAGTTTAATAAGATTTGAGTGCTGTTTCTGGTAAGAAGCCAGTGGCTGATTAGTGAAGTAGCACTATATTGGCCTCTTCCTTTAACCTGCTTTTTATTCACTGCATGTTGACATACCAATGTAAAGCTCAGAGCCAAATATTTAATGACGTTTCCATGATTCCACAGCCAAATTTTCACTCACAAGTACCGTTATGCATGCAGCAGGCTTACTGAACGTTACTTGATTTCCACAGTTCATCATTGAAACTGAATATGCAAGCATAGATGCTAGCTGTGTAGAGATCCTATGCCTCACCTTCTAGAAATGATCTTTGATTTTACGTATTTTGAAGTATCTTTAAAAATATTTTGATAATTAAGATTAATTTCTTTAATCATATTTCTGTAAGTGGTTAAGCATGACTTAAAAAAACCCAAACCACTATGCCTGTGGATTTTTCTTCACGTGATGGACCATAGCTCTGCTGGTATTTATCATATTTGCAAGATAAAAATTCAGAGGAATACCAGAGTCTTTTAAACCCCATTAAAATGATTTTTAGACCTGTCTTACATCAAGTAATGGATAGAAAAGGGTTACAGCAGAATACATCTATGAAATTTCTGCACTCAGTCAAACTATGCTGGAATGTAACAGTTGCTGCCTTCGTGAGTATCAATGCTATTTGCTGATGCAGCTCAGCGCAATTGAACCACCACAAGGGAGACATTTCAAGAGCTCGGTGTTCAAGCATCTCTTGGATGAAATCCATAAAAGAGCAGACATGAACTGAGTAATAAATCCTGTAGACATATATGCTTGTGCCGTGAAAAGGTATCAGTAATCCTATCCACAGTTGCAATTAAAGTATCACAGAGGAAGTCTACCAATATTTTTCCTTTTAATAAAAAAACTAATCATGAAAGCAACAAAGAGTTTATAGAAATTTTTATATGACAATGATGTTCTATTTCCAGGTATTAATATTTCATAATGGTGAAATATATGACTGCCTCTCTCCCTGTAAAAGCTGAAACATAAAAAATATGCCAATAAAGGCCAGGCCCTTAGACTTTATGCGCAAAGAGGCAAGCATGAAAGATTCTGTATATATCCACTAACGTGCTGGCATTCTTAAATTCCATAGGAGTGCCTAACAGCTGGTTGTATATGCTAGAACATCTCAAGGTAGCTTATGACACTGCAGATTGAAGGCTCCTAACTCATTAAAGTCTACAGAAGACTTCCAAGCTTAAATAAATAGGAAGTTGCACCCTGCTTTTTGCAAAGCCATGAGTGAAAAAATATTGAGGTTTTCAGGACTGGACATAATAATGGACAAATAATTCAGAATTTCATGACCACTGTTACCAGGCTGTTACAGGAACAAATCCATCCTGAACCATCTGTGGCCCTCTTGGTCTCTCCCAGGACTTCTGAGGTTGCTTTGACAGCTGTTGTCTTTGACAGAGTACTTCCTAATCATCACACCTAAGGATGTGAAAGTTATTTTGCCAAAAACATAGGTAGCATGCTAATTAAAACAAATGATAGAGAGAATCATGAATGGCAGATATGTAAATGGTAATTAGGTTGCATTACAAATAATTAAATCCTAAATCACACACAGGTAAGTTACAAATAGCAAGGAGTTATTAGGCGTGCATGGAAGAGCTTTCAAATTGTCTCTATCAGGATCCATTAGTGTGTTTCTGTATTAACCTTGCTAACCTACAGATTATGGGCAGCCATTATTTGGGCAGGAGAAATACAGTTCCTTTCACATGGAGTATTTAATGATTAAGAACAGAAAGATATTATTTTCATATACTTTGCATCTCATTCAACTTTCTTTTCTGAGTGATTGATGTCATACTTGTTTTAATGTGAATTTGACTGAACTAAATTTGACCCTTCATTTCTAAATCAGCACTTTAATTCAGTTCCTCTAGTGGGCTAGGGTCCCACAGTGTGCATTCAGAGCAGCACTAGCCATCTCTGCGTTTACATTTTCCCGTGCATATCCTTTTCAAAGAAGTGATATTAGAAATGCCATCATAATTTGGACTGTGTTCCTGGTGAAGAGTGCAAGCAAATTTCAGACTTAATTTTGAATGTGTGTTTTGATTTATTTTCCAGTCTCCCAGTCAAAGGGTAACTTCTGTTATATGATAGCAGCAGGAAGGAATTCAATGTCTTTGTGTATAGATTTTAAGATATGTGCACAGCACAGGACTGTGTCTTCAACACATGTTCATAAAGTTATTTCTTCCCAAGAAATGTAGAGGGATCAGTGCATTTTGCAGTTGGCTGCTGGTGAGTAGGGCTATTTTATGTGTCAGGCTTACTCAGACAATCTCTTGGAATGGTCTTGCTTCCTCCGGTCAGAGCATGAGATTTGTGGAAGGAGCATTTTTGTTCATGAGAGGAAATCCAGAGGAGTTCTTTCCCTTTGCTACAGTTTTGACTCATTGCAATGAATTTTGTATAGCTGGGGAAATGCATGGGCCTTTCTCTGCACTATATTCCAGGAAGAATCAAGGCTCCAACGTGCCAACTGAAAATGAAGTTGGCTT
The DNA here is from genome assembly GCF_947461875.1 of Haliaeetus albicilla. NCBI lineage: Eukaryota > Metazoa > Chordata > Aves > Accipitriformes > Accipitridae > Haliaeetus > Haliaeetus albicilla. Next base: position 15,689,443 of record NC_091516.1, read on the forward strand.
TGTTAAAGCTGTTGGAGGAATGTTGGAGGAGGGGAAAATGGTCAAGATAAAGACATATTTGAAATTCATTTGGGAGTGGACAGGGTAACAACAGCAAAACCCCTACACCAAGGCTATTTGGTACAGTCAGTGCAAGATCTTTTTAAATGAGTTTAAGAATTTGATTTTACTTATCTTTTTGTGCTTCACTGTATTAATGATGAAATCCACACTAAAATGCATTATGACTTAAATACATGTAGGCCAACAGTTGTCATCTTGACTTAATAATAGTTTTTGTAAAATCTGATTAGTTTTTAATTTGTAACACACCTACATTTCACAGGGGTAATCGCATAATCCAGATAATCTAGAGATAATCTGTTGATGACCCTAACCCAGACTGCACTGTGTTATATTCTGTACTCCTGTCCGTTCATGAAGCTATTTTTAACACCATGATTAAGAAAACAGTCTTTACTATAACTAAAAGGGCACAGCTCCCCATCCCAATTGTAAGAAAAGAGATTTATACTGATAATAAATTATTGAAATAAAGGCTGAAAGTAGCCCATGAGGAAGGCCAGATGACAGCAACACAACTGTATTGATGTCTTTTATTTATAATGCGTCCCCTTGTCCCATTTCATCAGTTGAAGAATGCCATACTTACACAGTGTATTTTTTTCCTGCTTACTGGTTCTTTTTGGGTTTGAGTGGGTGAAGAGAATGTGTGGTCATAGGATAAGAAATGGCTTCATTTTTTAAAGATTAACCCATTTTAGACCAAACGCATACAAACGCATTGGCCCAATTGTTTGGGTACCTTTTAGCTTCTAAGAATAGAATGGCTGACATTTACTTTTTAAAACTAACTTTTTAGCCAGTATTTAAAGACATGATAACACATGATAATGTAGCATCACGTGCAGAAGTTTCTCTGGAGCATAAGAATGAAAAAGCAGTTTTAGACAAATTAGTTTTAAAACTTTTTTCAGTTACTTTGCTTAAAAAGTTTGCATTGGCCCTGTGCTAAAGGATGAATTGAGTCTTTGGGGCAATCAAAGATGAGCTGATGAGGTTTTGAATGGAACCAGAGTGAAAATTTTAAAATTATAAGCCATTCAACTGTGGAAAGTTCCATCTCAAAAGAAATGGTTGGGAATAAGTTAAGACAGACAGTAAAGCAGAAGTACATAATTACCCAGACTCAATAGAATAAAAAGATATATTTGCTTTACTTGGAGAATGAGCCACCAAGGGCTGACTGAGGCTACAGGTACAGTTAATTACTTAAAAAATTCTTTCAATTTCTTTTCTTTTGTCCCATGTCCATCTACTCCCTTTCTACCTCCTCCACGTATACCCTATCTTCTCCCTATCTTTTGGAACTTCAAGATGCCAATTCTGAGCCAACCCATACACTGCAAAATGCTGGGGAAATCATCCTCCAAAAGACTTCCCAAAATATATATACCCTGTGATGTCCAAAGAAATCACAAACAACAGTGCTGAGAACAGAAGGAGGTCTAGTTTGTGAAAGAGAAGGAGGTACCAGTTCAAATGGTGGATATTTGGGAGGCTGGCTTCTGATAATAAAGATGTCTCTTTGTAGTAACCACAATACCAAATCCATATTTTATTTCCTTACTGCTGACACACCCAGGCTAGCAAAATTCTTTCTCTGGGGATATCAACAAACAATGACACATCAGATTGCCAGACAGTGTGAATTTTTTCTTCCTCTTCACATACATACACTCACATTACACAAGATGAGCAGAAAAGGGAGACTTCTACTTTGCAGCATTCACTCTATTCTCATCACTAAATTGTCTTATTTAGACTCTGTTAATGAATCATAGGACCTCTTTGGGTTTATGAGCCTTCCATCTGCCAGAGTGCCTGGAGCAGTTACAAGACAGCTAGCTTTTATCTATTCCAAAGAAGAAAGAAGAATTCATCCTAACCCTTGCTCTAGCTGTTTATCTCATTAGTCAAGCAAATCTGGTTCATGGTGGGTAAATGTAATTCTGATCCCAGAAATTGTTCTGGCATGGACTTGCTGTGCTCTTTTGAAGAGAGATTTGTGTACTCTATGAAGACCAAATTCGTAACACTCCAGTCTGTAACACTCAGTGTAATGAAATGCTGCAGCAGGTATCTTTACTGTACTTGATCACACCAGCCCTCTGCTTCAAGAATCCACTGCTTAATGAACAAAGATCTGTGCAGCTGAGTGAGGGAGAGCAGGAGGGAGGTAAAATGAGAGGATCGATTATTTGAGATACAAGGATACCTTCAGAAAATTCTTGGAAGCTAATTCCATTCTAGAGACCCTGCAAAAGATGTCTGTGCTCATAGCACAGTGAAAGCCTGCTTGCTCGGTTGGTGCCAGAACTATGATCGTTGGTTCATTTCTTTTCTCTCTCTGTTAGTCTCTTTCCAACCAAAAATGTCTGAAAGAGTAGAAGAGCTAGTGAAGGGTAATAAAGCTGGTGCAGTGACAAGGGGTCTGTTTCTACTACTGTTTTAGGACTTTCATGGTGAGGAAAGGCATCTCAACTCCCACTTTGCCTTGAAGACTATGGAGGTGTGTTAAAAAACCTGTTTGTTCAGACAATTCCCTTGCCTGTCTATACTCACATTTCACTCCACATTGTATCTGGTGCTCCAGAAGCTGATTCCTTTAGCTACGTTGAGCTGGAAGTTTATGTAAGAAAAAGGAACAAGTGAAAACACTCACTACAGCATTTTCAAAATTTAATTTTCAGCACGGGAGATGTAACACCCTGACCTGCTTCCTGTTGCAGGACAATATTTATTTAGATATGGGCAGATGTGGCCAGTTACAAGAGGCATGCTAGGACAAGACGATCTCCTGAAGCCATGAGATAAATCAGGGTGAGTCATGGTAAGGAAGTGGAGAAACTTGCACTTTTCCAAGAACTTGTGCAGGAGCTGTGGTCAGAGGCAAGACTGAAGGTCAAGCAGCTACAAAGCTCATGTGCAAAACAGGCTCTGGAATGAAGGTGTTGTGGTTTAACCCCAGCCAGCAACTAAGCACCACTCACTCCTCCCCCCACCCAGTGGGAAGGGGGAGAAAATTCGGAAAAGAAGTAAAACTCGGGGGTTCAGGTAAGAACGGTTTAATAGAACAGAAAAGAAGAAACTAATAATGATAACACTAATAAAATGACAACAGCAATAATAAAAGGATTGGAATGTACAAATGATGTGCAGTGCAATTGCTCACCACCCGCCAATCAACACCCAGCTAGTCCCCAAGCGCGATTCCCTGCCCCCACTCCCCCCAGTTCCTATACTAGTTGCGGCGTCACATGGTATGGAATACCCTGTTGGCCAGTTTGGGTCAGGTGCCCTAGCTCTGTCCTGTGCCAACTTCTTGTGCCAGCTTTCTGCCACGCTGGCTGGGCATGAGAAGCTGGAAAATCCTTGACTTTAGACTAAACACTACCTAGCAACAACTGAAAACATCAACGTTATCAACATTCCTCTCATACTGAACTCAAAACATAGCACGGTACCAGCTACTAGGAAGACAATTTACTCTATCCCAGCTGAAACCAGGACAGAAGGGCAAGACAGCAGTGAAGTCAGGCAGACAGAGGGAGGCACCAAGGCTGATTAAATAGAAAAAGGAAGCAAAAGATCAGCAATACCCAAATGACATACAGTGATGGGGGAGAAAAGCATTTGGCTCACAGCCAGCATTTTGTTTCTCTACAGCCAGGTCTGGGTTTTTAGGTCTTATTGACCATAGATTGTAGTTGTAGCTAGGCTGCCAGTTACCCAGGCAGATGTAGTAATATGCAGTTAATTAAAAAAATCAGTATGCAGGACTGGTGCATCCTAACACAACTTTGAAATGGTAGTTGGAAACTGGCAAATGCATTTTTTTTTCTAACTAAAGTTGGCATTTTTCTACAGACATGGAAAGTGGGGATGGTGGCAATGAGGAAATATACTCATTCAGGATTCATATAGAAAAGTGAATCTCTGTCTAAAGCATGAACAGTATGGATGAATTTTTGGGATGGGGACACTAAGAAATCTTCCCTGTGATATAAAAGAAACAGGTCAGAAAGAGTCTGTGGTGGCTTGCCTGTGGTGAGCAGAGAGGCTTCCCTGGAGTAACTGTGCCCTGGTCCCCTGAAATTACCAGCTGGAAAGTGGGCAGCTCCATGAGGATGCCACAGCAACTGATCCCACACAGGTGTTTCCTCTGCTGAGATGGAAAAGCTTACCTGTACTTTGCTGTGAGAATGACTTCTGACATACCCGTGTTTATTTTACCCATTTTTTGCTAAGAAGTAATAGCCTATGTGTATCTTAGAGTTAGACCTGCCACTAAAGTCATCAGCCACTATGTGTGTTGGAACATACAGTCCATAACATGTTTGTACTGCACACTTTGCTGTTGTTTTATTAAAATAAAAATTTACTTATTTCCAGTCAATGCATTGAAAAACTTGTGTGCTGCAGGAATAATACAAAAAATACTATTTTTTTACCTGTCACATCAGGAGAGACACTGGAGCTGAGTAAGGCAACCCAATCTGCTCCCCATACAACATGCAACTGAGAAGAGGTGGCAGGTGATACTAGTGGGCAACTCTCTTCTGAGAGGTACGGAGGCACCCATTTGCCAACCTGATGCACTGTCTAGCGAGGTGTGCTGCTTACTGGGGGCTTGTATCAGGGACGTCACCGAGAAACTACCAAGCCTCGTACAATCCACCAGCTATTATCTGCAACTATTGTTTCACATGGGCACCAGTGATGTAGCCAGGAGCAGTCTGAGGAGCATGAAGAAGGATTACAGAGCCCTGGGAGTAGCAGTAAGGGACACTGGAGCACAGGTAGTTTTTTCATCAGTCCTCCCAGTCAAAGGGAAGGGGATTGAAATGGCCAGTTGAATCTGGCGAATCAACAAATCATTATGGGACTGGTGCCACAGCCAGGGGTTCGGCTACTTAGACCATGGGACTTGCTTTGAGAAACCTGGTCTTCTGGGGGCTGGTGGGGCACATCTGTCAGAGAAGGGGAAGAGCAGCTTCAGTCATAGGCTTGCCAAGCTGGTGAAGAGAGGTTTAAACTAAAGTTCTTGGGGGAGGGGAACCTCAATCCATCCTGCTCCTACCAGTTTGATGACAGTGCAAGCAATAGATGCCAGGAACCTGGAGAAGGATCACAGGTCAGCAGGAGAGCACCTGAACAGTGGCACAGAGGAATTTCAGCCAGTGAGTCAGCTTCATTGGGGGCCCAACTTAAATGTCTCTATGCAAACTCATGTAGCATGGGGAATAAACAAGAGGAGTTAGAGGCATGCACATGCTTGCATCATGGAGATGTGGTGGGATGGCTCCTATGAGTGGAGTGTTGGAATAGAAGGATACAGGGTCTTTAGGAAGGACAGGCAGGGGAGATGAGGAGGGGGTGTCACCCTTTATGTCAGTGACCAGCTGGAGTGCGTGGAGCTCTGCCTGGGGATGGATGAGGAGCTGACCGAGACCTTATGGGTCAGGATTAAAGGGAGGGCAGGGACAAGTGACGTTATAGTGGGGATCTGCTACAGGCTGCCTGACTAGGAAGACCAAGCGGATGAAGCTCTCTATAGACACATAGGAGCAGCCTCACATTAACAAGGTCTGGTCCTTATGGGAGACCTCAACCACCCCAATATCTGTTGGAGGGACAACACAGCAGGGCATCAGCAATCCAGGAGGTTCCTGGAATGTGTTGATGATAACCTCCAAGTGATAGAGGAGCCAACGAGGAGAGGTGCTATGCTGGACCTTGTTCTCACCCACAAGGAGGGGCTGGTGGGGAATGTGAAGCTCAAGGGCAGCCTTGGCTGCACTGACCCTGAAATGGTGAAGTTCAAGATCCTTAGGGCAGTGAGAAGGGTGCACAGCAAGCTCGCTACCCTGGACTTCAGGAGAGCAGACTTTGGCCTCTTCAGGGATCTGCCTTATAGAGTACTGTGGGATAAAGCCCTGGAGGAAAGAGGGGCCCAAGAGAGCTGGTTAATATTCAAGGATCACCTCCTCCAAGCTCAGGAGCAATGCATCCCAACAAAGAGGAAGTCAGGCAAAAATGCCAGGAGGCCTGCATGGATGAACAAGGAGGTCCTGGACAAACTCAGACACAAAAAGGAAGACTACAGAGGGTGGAAGCAATGACAGGTAGCCTGGGAGGAATACAGAGAAATTGTCCGAGCAGCCAGGGATCAGGTTAGGAAAGCTAAAGCCCTGATAGAATTAAATCTGGCCAGAGGATGTCAAGAGCAACAGGAAAAACTTCTATAGGTTCATCAGTGATAAGAGGAAGACTAGGGAAAATGTGGGCCCTCTTCCAAAGAAAACAGGAGACCTGGTTACCTGGGATATGGAGAAGGCTGAGGTACTCAATGACTTTTTTGCCTCAGTCTTCATCAAGTACTCCAGCCACACCGCCCAAGTCACAGAAGGCAAAGGCAGGGACTGGGAGAATGAAGAACTGCCCACTGTAGGAGAAGATCAGGTTCAAGACCATCTAAGGAATCTGAAGGTGCACAAGTCCATGGGACTGATGAGATACATATATGGGTCCTGAAGGAACTGATGGATGAAGTGGCTAAGCCACTATCCATCATATTTGAGAAGTTGTGGCAGTCTGGGGAAGTTCCCACTTACTGGAAAAGGGGAAACATAGCCCCCATTTTTCAAAAAGAAAAAAAGGAAGACCTGGGGAGCTGCAGGCCAGTCAGTCTCACCTCTGTACCTGGTGATATCACAGAGTAGATCCTCCTGGAAACTATGCTGGGGCACACGGAAAATAAGGAGGTGACCTGTGACAGCCAACATAGCTTCACTAAGTGCAAATGGTGCCTGACAAATCTGGTGGCCTTTTACAATGTGGTTACAGCATTGGTAGATAAGGGAAGAGCAACAGACGTCATCTACCTGGACTTGTGCAAAACATTTGACACTATCCCACATGACATCCTTGTCTCTAAATTGGAGAGACATGGATTTGATGGATGGACCGTTTGGTGGATAAGGAATTGGCTGGACGGTTGTACTCAAAAAGTTGCAGTCAATGATTTGATGTCTGGGTGAAAAGCAGTGATGAGTGGCATTCCTCAGGGGTCGGTATTGGGACCGGAGCTGTTTAACATCTTTGTCGGCAACAGGGACAGTGGGATTGAGTGCACCCTCAGCAAGTTTGCCAATGACATCAAGCTGTGTGCTATGGTTGACACACTGGAAGGAAGGCATGCTTTCCAGAGGGACCTTGACAGGCTTGAGAGGTGGGCCCATGCAAACCTCATGAAGTTCAACAAGGCCAAGTGCAAGGTCCTGCACATGAGTTGGGGCAATCCCAAGCTCACATACAGGCTGGGTGATGAGTGGATTGAGAGCAGCCCTGTGGAGAAGGACTTGGGGGTATTACTGGACAAAAAACTAAGTGTGAGCCACCAATGTACGCTTGCAGCCCAGAAATCCAATTGCATCCTGGGCTGCATCAAAAGAAGTGTGCCCAGCAGGTCGAGGGAGGTGGTTCTCCCCCTCTACTCTGCTCTCGTGAGACCCCACCTGGAGTACTGTGTTCAGCTCTGGGACCTCCAATATTGAAAGACATGGTCCTGCTCGAGCAGGTCCAGAGAAGGGCCATGAAGATGATCAGGGGGCTGGAGCACCTCCCTTACGAGGAAAGGCTGAGACAGTTGAGGTTGTTCAGCCTAGAGAAGAGAAGGCTCCAGGGAGACCTTATAGCAGCCCTCCAGTACCTCAAGGGGGCCTACAAGAAAGACTGAGAGGGACTTTTTACAACAACATGTAGTGATAGGACAAGGAGTAATGGCTTTAAACTGAAAGAGGGTAGATTTATATTAGATGTCAGGAAGAAGTTCCCTTCCACTAGGAGGGTGGTGAGGCACTGGAACAGGTTGCTTGGAAAAGTTGTGGATGCCCCATCCCTGGAAGTGTTCAAGGCCAAGTTGGATGGGGCTTTGAGCGACCTGGTCTAGTGGAAGGTGTCCCTTCCCATGGCAGAAGGTTTGGAACGAGATGATCTTTAAGGTCCCTTCCAACCCAAGCCATTCTGTGATTCTGTTCTATAATATTTATTTAGCATCTTATTAAAAAGTATTAAATATCAAATGCCAACTTGAGGGAAATGTCCATATTTAGTTTTTAGGGTAAGTACATAACTCCTGGATTTATGCATTTGAGCTGAGTTTTGGGTTTTTAAGCCATTGCTTAAATTGGCCATACTCTACAGAATTTCTATGAATGCATCACATATTTTGCTATTTCTCTAATAGAAGATTTCCCAGATTTTCCAAAGAAATAAAGTGTAGTCATCTGTAATCCTCATAGTCCATGAGTTCAGCACCTTGGAAAGTACAAATACATAATAGAACATGAATATTCACAGCTACTGTCAAAGCCACAGTACGTCACTGTGACATTAATACCAAACAGAAGGGACTTCCCACTGGAAAGCTGGTGCAAGTAGGCTTAGGCAGACTGTTCTTCTATCCAATCACTTGCTGTCATGCGTGTCATGCAAAACTGGCACAACAACTTGTTAACAGGCATAATGTCACTGCAACATATCACTACAACCATAACTCCAAAACCGCATGTGTACACCAGATTTTAGGAAATACAGAAGGCAGACATGTTAGGAACAAAATTCTTGGGCATCACAGTTTATCCTAAACTCACATGTTTATGTATCAAATAATAATTATAAATACTTTGTATAAGTCTCTTACCCCTTTAAATATCAAACACTTTTACAAAGATTTTTTTCAGCACTAATGAAGGGAATCTGGCAGAGAGATTGGGGTGAACTCTCCAAAGTGGCACAAATCAGTGTCACCACAGATAGAAACAGTCCTGTTCTTCCTGTACTTCAGTAAGTTTGTGCTATGGATGTGACTGCTGCAGCTGTGCTGGGGAGGTTGCACCATTACATGAATGGGTACAAGTGAGGGCACAAAAGCTCTGCTGGTCTCTCTTGACTGCCAGCAAAGCCACAGTTAAATAAGGTTGGAGAAGAGTTGCATTTTGTGTTTTTGAAGGTTTCTTCCCAGGCCTTCAAGCTCTAACTCTGAATTAATTAGGTAAAGCAGAATAGTAAAATGCTGTTAAAATACAGCATGCCAAGAAGAAAAGCATTTAACTTCTACGCAGTTAGTTTCTGTGGCAGGCTGAGGGATATCAAATTTATGTTTCTGCAAAACATGGAAATAATACTTTGCATGTTAAGCCCATCAGTGCCAAATGTCAGTCCTATAAGACGTATTGAACTGCTGGGGATCCAGCTGCTGCTAGAGTCCAACACGAGGGGACGTAACAATGAACTATTGAGAGTCCATTCTGCAGTCCATTGCCTGGCTCTGTTCCTGTCCTAGCTTGATCCTGGCCTTCTCCTGTCTGCCTTTCATGCCCTGCTGTTTTCACAAAGGGCATTTTCCAAAAGTAGTGGTACAGTACCCTAAATTGTCAGCACTTTCTTTTCCTCCTCCATTTCTTCTTTTTTTCCCTTGCCTTTCTGCAGGTAAAAACATGTTGTAACAAACTTGTCCGTCTGTAGAATTTACTGTATTCTTTTTTACCAAAATTAACTTTGGGTTATTCACTTGGCTCTGGCTTTTAAATGAATAAAATGCATTGTTCTATGTTTAGATGACTAAAATGATGTTTCAGTTATTTATTAATAATAGGCAGAGCAAGTCAGCCCAACAAGCTTCCTCTTGACAAGAAAGGCTTTCTCATTCTGGATAAATAATGCAAATTGGAGAAGTAACACTGCTCCTGCATTTTATGCGTAGGCAGATAATGTCCTATCCTTCAGCAAATGCATTAGGCAAACAAGAACACTTTGGGGAAACAGCCATCTCCCAGAATAGAACATTGTGTTCTTGCCATAGGAGAAAGAACTTTCTGAGTAAATTACAGTATTACCAACTTCGTGTTTTAAGGTTTTGATCCACAGCTGCTTTGGGTGCTTTGCCTTTGCAGTCATGACTCAAGTTGCTGCAGCAGGAGGTGTTACAAACGAATTGTCCTTCTTACTGTCAGCAGAAACACCTGGCTCCAGAGGGCTCTTGCCATCCCCAATAGGTAGGAAAACAGGGTGATGCTTGATCCTGATGAAGCAATGAAGTAAAGCTGCAGGGAGGTGCAGAATGTCTTGCAAATATATGCTCAGTACCAGTGCTTGGTTTACTTACTGATAGTAATCTTCCCAGCAGGACCTTAGCAACTGTGATAATGTTCTCTGGAAAGAGTCAAGTTATGCCCCCTTTTACTGAAGAGAGTTACTCTGATTTGCAGGCTATGAATGCCCAGAGGTTCTCACACTCTTCAGGGGCTTAGGTGAGGAAGTCCTCACTGCCTCGGCCAGCTTAGCATATCCTATTTCCCAGAAAAACCTTGTTAGGCTGATGTTAAAGCCATGAATTTTTATGCAAATTGATAAAGAAATAACAGGAAAAAAATGTGCACAAGCCTCACAATCTAAGGCAGGGAATTTCATGCCAATCATTCCTTTATATATTCACAGGATATAAAAGAATATGTATTTATGCAACTTATACGGATGCAACACGCATGCTGCATACAACTGACACATTTTTAGACTCTTCTGAACCATGTAGTAATTCAATTATTATTACTTATGTTCGTTAAGTTACTGCTGTATAGAAAAATCCACACCCAAGTGTCTCTGTCTGAACTATTTAGGAAATAAATGCAGACAAGGTAGGATGTTCTGACACTCCCATAGAAAATATCACCATTTTTCTTTTCACTTTCTTCATCTTAAACACGTGGGTGGTGAAGACAGCTGATCAACGTGTGAGATCACAAATAAACTGGGTCTCTGGGAAAGATCTAAATAGAAAGAAGGCAAGAAGGCAGCATGAACAGAGAGAAAGAGACAGAAAACTGGAGAAGAAAATAAAAGTCAGCTACACTGTCATCTTTGACAGCTCCATGTTGAATGTGGGGAAGATCAAATTTGATCTGAGATGGGCTGAATGGAAGATTGTTGAAATGTGGTTTGAAAAAAGCTTCAATGCATTAGAAAGTTAATTCAAAGCTAAGGTTTATCTTTGAGATAGTATAACATATATGTGACATATATGTGGCATATACAAAATGGAAATAATTCCGTTATTTAAAACAATCTTCCCTCAGGAGTATAATGAGAAGTATGCCTGTGCAGAAAACACCAGAAGTTATTAATGCCCCCAGGAAATCTGCCTCCTGGGTTGTGGTTCATTCATGTCCTGTGAATTTTGCGTACACATTCGCCAAGGTACTGTGTCCCTTCCTTCTCTGGGGCAGTGACTCCTGTTTCCCAGCCATCTGCTCAGTGCTCTGGGTTGTATCGGCTCTGCACACCCAGCCATCTTATCGCATCTGTACCAGCATGGTCTAGTCACCTACTGGAATTGTGTTTGGGGTCTTGGACTGGACTGCAGCATTACCTGGTGATAATTTCTTGGCTCACTGCCTAGGCTGAAGATTTATCAAAAATTTTACGAGAATGTAAATGAAACTTTTCAAAAGGAAAATATCCTACAAGTTCTGACTATAACTTATGGTTTTTGAAACTCAGGTGTCAGAATGAGGCAGAAGAGATTGAGAACATACCAGGGAAATTCCTTCCTTGTTGTTTCTCACTTCGTCAAGCAGTAAAGTAAAACTGACCCTCTGTTGCCACAATTTGATTATTTTCTCTGAGTTACTGATAAACACGATTTTCATCCTGACTCTATACACAGTAAGGTATCTGGCTAGCACATAAAAGCTTCCTGAACATCATGTTTATTCCTGAAACACATAGAGAGAACAGATAGTGCCAGCTGCTAGTCTTGTCTATTTGTATTGCTCCAATACTTACTGAGCAGCTCAACCAAATAGTCTCTGCTCATACCCAGCAAGTCAGCGATGGGCTGGGCATAGAAGTCACGTTTCTCCATGCACCATGCACTGGACTATGTGCCTCAGCCCCATTGTTTTTACAGAATTTCCCCAGCTGAATTCACTTCACTATGAATTATTTCAAGGCATTACCTACAAGGATCAAAATAGAAATGTAAAAACCTCCATATATAACCTATTCTTTGGCAACAGTGTATAGAAGAAGAACCAATGTATGGCCTTGGTATTTTCAATGGGCCAGAATGTTTTACTATTGTACATGTCTTCAGCAAAAAGGAAAGAGTTATACAAGAATGGAACAGTACGCCTTCATACCAATCCTCATCAGAAATTTTGCACTTTTGCACCTCAAGCCTCCCTGCTAAAACTAGAAACGAATTTGAGTCTGTCAGCGTGAGTAAAAGTGCTGCAGTTTTCTAGCTTCTGTTTTGCTTATTAACTGTTTTTTTAGTTGCTTTTAAAATCTGATTTCCTGCAGTTAAGTCAACAGCAGGTCAGTTTATAGCATCTTTTGGGTGAAATTAATTAATCTAAAAATATGTAACATGGGTTTATTTTACACGAAGAATTTAAGTGTGGTGAAATAAATAATCTGCTAAAGGGCTATTTGGAAGGGGTAAGCAAGTTCTGTGGCTCTGCTTATAGTTCAACAACAAAGCAACTGCCCTCCCTGTCACAGCTCACATATTTCCCTTTTGTGGCAGCTCTTAAATACCATAAAATCTACAGCGGTAGCATTTTATGTGGAGCTATAGACAACTGTCCAGGAACATAACAGTAAGAATCAATGAGACAATTGAGAGTAGAGGAAAACATGAAACACCCTCTAATAGTAGAACACATGTTTAATTTCTGCTAAAGCAGACCAATAATTTAATTATAACTGGTTTGAAAACTTCCTTATGATACATGGTAGATACACACGAAAGTTACGATATGGTACTATCCTAACAATTATGTAGAGAAAAAACTTAAAGGAGTGAGAGAAAGCCAGTCTGAGAACTGGGACTTATTTTGCATTCTGGGCAGAAACACAAATTTCATCATATGTCTGTCAAAACTGGTACAAGAAGCAGCTGAATAAAGTAGCTCACAAAACATACATGAAGATTCTCTAAAGATGAAACTTTCAAACATCCTCAGGGAATTTTCTTATAAAAAATTCTAGTTTTGAGATGAGCAGAGTTCGTAGACAGTTAAAGTGTTAGCGGAGAATTTTCAATATTGTCACATTAATTTTGAATTTTTTAATACCCACAAAGTCAAGTCATGGTAAAACTGTCTATGAAGTGTCTGCATAATTTTAATAGAAGAAATTCCTAAAGCTGCAAAATACCACTGAGCACAGAAAGCCAAACTGTAGTGCTGTTACTCATCCTGAGTAGTAGTTACTCTACTTGAATAGCCCCTTGAAAATGTTAGGAGCACTTGCAGAATAAACTGCTGCTTAGTCTGAGTAACATGTGACTAAAAGGAATGAACAGTTTGTCTAGTCAATCCCAAACCTTATAACAGGTGTACAGTAGTGCAATAGCTGTAGAAATATATTTTTTTTGGCAACCGTTCAACAGTTCTGACACCATAATCAGCTTGCAGCCTTGGCATTTACAGTGGTCTACGCTGCTGCGAACACCAAGCCTTGTCAACAGTAGCAAATCAAGAGAACACACATCCCAGTAGGGGTCTGAGGTTGGAAAGGTTTCATCAGAGGCAAAATGTACAGCTGTGCCCAATTCTTCATTTTAATCTTTGCCTCAGTACATAGTTTGTGCCTACTGAAAGACTCCTGTACCAAACAAGATGCCACAGAGAAGCAATCTTCTTGGAGTGCCATATTAAAATTTAATGGAAAGTAATCTGTAATTGGGGCTAATTTAAAGCAGATTGTGCTTGCCGTAGCCCAGCTATAGGCTCATAGAGTGGTATGCTGATCTAGGAGTCAGAGACTACAGCATGCCTATCAAAGAAGCAGGCTTTCTGCCCACTTGAATGAACAGCTCAAAAATCCAGTTGCTCATAGCCTAAATGATGAGTCTATTATCTGGTACTGCAGTGGCAGTGATGCTAGCATTGTTACAACTAGCAGCAAATTGCTCAAAACAACAAACTGTCTCAGTTTAATTCCATCACTTGTACAGACAACAGTCATGTTCACTTTTTTTCAGTACAGGGAACTTTGGCGATTCTTGCCCTGTCTAAATTTGCCTTAATTCCTTGCTCACCTGGTCTAAATTTAATTCCCTGTGACTGGTGTTTCCTGATGCCTAGCTGTACACTTACTCAGGATCTCTGAACTTCTGAGGCCAACAGAAAATTTACTGCATGGCTCAGACCTGGAGATTTATGTATCTATTAGACTAACTCTTGGCCTGAGCTTTATGGGGCAGAAGATGACATCTGCTTAGGGAACCTCCATCTCATGTAATTCAATGGATGACATAGGTGAGCCTCTAAAAGAAAGCACGCCATAAACCAGGCATGTGTAAAGAATACCTTTCTTGTGCTTGAGCTCTGAGTGCTCAAATCCACCAGGTAAGGCACACCATGCAGCACAGTGGTCCTGGAGGATAACCCTTGCAAATCAGATGCTCCACAGCAACACGCAAAAGTGTAGAAGTATAGAAAAATCTCTCCCACTTGGGCAATGGCACATGCTCAGTGTCCTGGTTGGAGGCCAGATTCCTGACTAGATCCCGGCTTACACTGACCCAGGGGCTCTGCAGACAGAGGCAGCTCTCAACCCTGCTGTGATCTTCGCAAGCAGATTTGTGTCCTGCATTGTTTCAAATTGTGAATGAAACAAATACACCTTACTAAATAACATAGAGGCAGTATGTGCAACGGATCATGTATGGCAAGTAAGATCTTTCTCTCCTGATGTCTGTAGCCAGGTAGGGTATTAGTGGCAAAGATGAAGAAGAAGTAGTGTGTCAAGCTGTTAGGTGCAGTGATGATAACCTTTGATTTTGCCTAATAACAGTAGAGAGGTGATGTGAGAGAGGTCTCATATTAGAGACAGCATGTGGGACAATTTCCTCCAATATCCCTTCTTCTTTCTTCTGAAAATGTAGTCATCGCTGTTATCTGTGAAAAAGCATTTCTTTCTCAGGAAGTCTGGCTTCCTTAGCTTTCCAAGCATTCACCCAAATCACAAAACCATAAACCGAAGCTGTCTTAAACATTTTGTGAAGTATGATTTTTTCTCACAGGGAAAATCCATGCAAAGAGACGATGCAAATGCAAACTCTTACATCCTGTCTGATTTGCAGATAACATGTTAAACCTGATTAATATAATGACTTCACCGATGAAGATACCTTCACTTAAGCTTAAGAATATTTTTCAAACTATCATGGCTGCTAACTCTTGTGAAAGGTTATGGTAACTTTTCAGTGCATCTGAAAAACAAGACAATTAGTTTGCTGAGTTACTAAGTTACACATCTGGATATTTTTTCTAAACAGTCCGGTTTTGAAAATCTCCTTTACAGTGCTTTTCACCAACTACTCAAGACTTTGAGGATGCTGCACGAGAGCAATTAAGGATTTACCAACTTTAGCTCAATTCAGGCTCAGAGTGTGAGATCCAGGCACAGAAGAATTTTTCTTATTGTTTTATTTTTCCTTCATTTTATCAGTTAACTTTATTTGGTTTCTTTTTACCGAGCCTTCAATTTAATCACATTGCCTTGTTAAGCCCTTCAAGCCTCTTGTTAAGGGGCAATTAGCACTTTAAAAGACAATCCGTTTTCATTATTAATTCAGAGAACGAAATGCCCATGTCACAGAGATTTGTTCAGGGTCTCAATTTTACCTTTATCACTATACCTACTAAGCTCGGTGGGAGAAATACTGTAGCCATATCTTTGAGTCAGTGCCTAGGTTGTAGTGATACTGCTTAATTTAGGGTTAAACATAATGCATTGTCCTTTAAGGAGGACCATTATTCCATAGTTTCACTATGCAGGCCTGATTACTTTGTATCATACTTTACTAACCACTATGTACTTGAAGAAGGAACTAAAGACTGATAAAAAGGGAACATCCTGCCCCAGAAAGTGCTGAAAGCCAGATGATTGCCAAAGCAGCATGAACTGAGGGAAAGGTAAAGGTGGCAGGGGAGATCGCGACCTCCAACCCAATTATAGGCCGGAAGAACTTGCCCCCCCACACCTGCAAGGACCATGCTTGCTAATTTACATAGCAAGCAAGGCTAATTTAAATATAACTGACCAAAAGTAGATGAGATGGTGACTACTAACCAATGAATGTGAGTTTAGGCGGGTTTTTACTAATCATGTAACAGAATAAACACGTTGTATTTCTTTAGTGTGGTGTGTTAGCTTTGTGGAATTACCACCTAGCACCCGTCTTTGTACAGACATGAAACAAACAAATATCTTGGCTCTGTGTGTAAGATTGGCTTATTGCACATGGGGTATCGAACCCCGCTTGTGGGACAACACTACCATTGATATAGAAGTTGTGTTTTGTTAAATATTTCACCTAGTATGATGGCATGCATTCTGCTTCCCATTGTTGCTCTAAGTGATACATTACTCTCTAAAATCCTCTTATTGGTTCCACTGAACATTTTTTAAAACAAAATAGCAAAAGTTAGATCCAAAGACATTGGACTAAATAACTTGTTCTACAACTCCACTGAAATCCATCTCCTGAGGGATGAGCTTGGCCAGCTGGTTCAATCTTTGCAGTCACTTGCCGTATAGTGGTCCAGATTGCCTTTGATAAATCATGGAATCATAGAACATCCCAGGTTGGAAGGGACCTCAGAAGTTCATCTGGTCCAACCTTTCATGCTTCTAGAGCAGCCTTGCAAGGATCCATAATTCGATATAAGGTTAAATTTGGATGGTATACCACTACATATCTGCAAAGCATCCAGGAAACCGTGTCGTTCCGTTCTTGAAGCTGTACTTGCATTTATGAAAATGATATGATGGGTTTATCTGTTATTGTTATTATGTCAAAGCCAAGAGATTTCAACTAGTTTGGGATTCCACACAGTAAAGCATTCTGCAGATATGCAGAAAGCTCTGTGAAGAGCTTTGGATTTACATTATTATCTAAATAGAAAACAAAGAGTAAAAGGAAAACACAACAACTTCCAGAATCCATTGTAGCAAGGCCGGGAGTGAGAAGCCAGTTCTTCCAAATTCTGTTCTATGAGCCCATCTACCATGCCATATTATCTTAACAAGGTAAGCAGATGAATTTAATATCTTGTCACATGAAACAGCTTCTTCATGTAAATTATATGCATGTGTCTGTGGACGTATGTATGTGTAGGTATACAGATGCATACCTACATATTTCCATACAAACTTTTAAAAGTTTACTTGAGTAAATGAGATTCTTTGCCCATGAGCTTTGTCTTTCATATGAAACAGAAATATATTGACTATGTCCTTTCAGGATAAATTGTGGTACATTTTTATCCTTTCTGTTTCTTGTTTATTTTCTGCTCCAGTAACTTCACTTGTCTTTGTGTTGTCTGCAAAATACTAAAGAAAAAGAACACTCAAATCAGTAGCACATCAAGAGCAAGCTTGATGCCACCCCACAGATGCATGACCTTTGTCTTACCTTGGTCTATATGTTTTTCAACAGTGTTACACAGGCTCAAACCGCTGTATTGCAATTATTTACACACACAGATGTCGTATCACTGCCCTTGCCAAGATATATAGGCATGTGAATACGTAAATTACTGTCTTAGTACTTTTGAAAATGGTGAAGAATTTAGGTATCTGTTTGCATGTTTGGACAATACATAGCTTAAAAATCTGATCATGAGATATCAATACATAATTTCTGTAATATATAAAATGCAACATATAATGGTGTAATTATAAAAAATATTGACAATTTATCCTTGTTATCCTTGTTCCCCTAGGGGAACAATGCCTAGTGTTTTAAAAATTATAATTGGGACAAGCAGGATAGAAACTTTTCCCTTCATGTCTGTCCTGATTCAAGAACTTATGAAATCCTCAATTCTGGCTGTTCAAGCCATCACTGGAGATATGTTTGGTATGTGATGACAGGTAAACTATTTCCAACCTTTTTTTTTTAAATGCAGATCAATTTATAGTGTTGGAGCCAAATTAAACATTGTTCATTGATATACTGAAGGCACCTAAAATATGTCTACAAAAGGGTAACAACATTCTTGATCCCCTGCCAGCTGCTCTCTCTCATCTCAACTTCTCTCACTGCCCCTCACCCTTCCCCTGAACTTGCACAAAGGTGAATTTGTATGTACCAGTTTTGAAGGGCACACACAGATACTAATGAGCTGAAAGTGCACAGACTCTCTTGGCTATGGAGGATGTGCATTTTACCATTCAATACCATGTTTTCTTAAGTATTTACTTAACTTCCAACGACTAATATAACCCCTATATCACCAAGAACTGTTTTTAACGGTATTTTTCCTAGTAGCACATCCCTGAGGTGAGACCAAGGGCCTGCGTTTTTAGAGGTGTTATTCTGCTCTGTAAAACTTTGACAGCTTTTTTCCTTTTCCACAGGGATATTTGCAAGCAGGATTCTGGCACATGTGGTTGACCGCAATAGGCTCCAGAAAAATCTCAGATGTTTCTGCCCACAGCTCTCTAAACCTGTCCCTGTGCCAGAGGCTTGACATCCACAGTGCCGGCAGTAGGGTTGCAGGTTTGTGCAGTTCACTGCCAGGTGTGCCAGCTTCAACTGCCGTCGATGACAACATTTACCAGGCTGTGACAGAGGTGGCTCAAGTCTCTGCCAAAACCTGTGGGAGCAGAAGCCAAACCACCTCTCAGCATACTCATGCTATAGGGACCTCTGATTGCTTGCACACGCACATGCACATTCTTGTGTGCACATACACACACAGAGCATTTCTTTCATGAATTCTTACTGTTGCTTGGCTCTCCACCAACTGCAGCTTTGAAGTAGCAGTGTTCGGATGAAATGACTAACGATAAAGTAGCCAACACCTGCCAAAATTTCTTATAGAAGTTTACATGTAATTGGCAACTTGAGACCATGTGCAAATCAAGCTCCTGTTTCATTCCAACAGGACTTTAACTTTTGACAAATTTTGTAAGCAATTACCATAAAGTACAACTGCCAGAACAAAACATAGCAATGACCATGAAACTCTGTAGTACCCTGTGCTGCTCAACCACTCCGTTTTGCATTTCTCAGAAACATTTGCCATCTGTTTGAAGAAGAGGATCCCCTACAGCATTTTTTTTCATTGCAATGATGGAAATAGCATAACAATTTAGTCTGATAGCTCTTCTAATGGCAAACTACTGGCATGTAGGAGCTGTGAGAAAAATTAGGTTTGACACCTCACTGTATTCTGAAGCTGACAAAAAAAAAGACCTGCAAGGCTTTTTGAAGCAAGAGCAAATGGCCGTAAATGATTACACTGGACATCAGCACTGAAACTTCAGGTGTAAAAGCTGAGTTTGAATATCATGCCCACATAAACACATGCTCCAAAACTTTGAATTTCTCCCTTGAGGGCTGGAAATTTGGACTGAAATACAATTACACTGAAACTCCTGCTATTTGGATCTAGTGAGTGTGACTTATGCCACTATGATTGCTTCTGGTTTTGGTATGCTGCTGCTTTCTCTTTCTGAGAGCTCTGCTCTGCAGACATGCGCAGCCATTTCACAGGGGGCTGTTATAGTCTGCAGCAGAAGACAGATAGAGTATTGATCCTGGTTTTAATACAATTGAAAACGTTTCATGTAGAAGTTGTTTGCTTATTTTAGAGAGTCATTTGTACTGTGAGCAGTGATCCAGATACAGGTATACATGATCGGGTACATCTCCAGCTGAAATGGATTTAGATACCATTGTTACATCTTGTGACTAAAAAGGAAAGCTGCTGTCTCTTATGCTGTCATCCTCTTTTCAGATTTAGAAAACATTAGCAGGAAATTTTAACCAGCTTAGCCATCTGAGAATTTTACATCAAGATTGTTTTCATCAGAAAATTTCAGCAATCTTTCACATATACTTTTTAATGAGAAAAAAACCCTTTTTTCTGATTCACAAGAAAAAAATACATTTTACTGCAAAGGGATTCCATTCTGATCATCCATCATGTGTAATGTTTTGTTTTGGTTTAATTTCACTTAAAAATAGCTTTACCAACAGTTTTTTTTTCCTGGAACTGGCTATAACTAGTAATGACATAAGTAATGGACATAGAAGGCTCAAACAAAACCCAGAATGTCAGTCTTAATGACACTTAAAAATCACTAGCTTTTAAATAAATGAGCACTACATATCTAGAGTGAAAGCTGGTATTTTCTAATAAGCTGCTGTTGTCTGGAGCTATAGCGACAGGCTACAAAGCTTTCTTTCCTAGGGCTGAGATATGGGTAGAGTTTTGTTGCTGTTGTTGCAAAACACTATCAAATTCGAGGACAATGATAATAGAGGAAATTGGTTTTGAAAAGCTTTTAAGGACACTGTTTAACAACACTCCCACTTGTACTGTCCAGAAGGTTGCTTTGATAACCGTGAAAGCCGAAGCAGCTGAAGATTTAGAAACACATTGAGTGTTTAGACATCATGTTACATACTTCTTAGTAGAAAACAGTTCACAGTTTTGCCTTGTAGATCTCTAACCGAGAACCAGCTGGACTGGGGATGAAACAGCTCTGAAAAGATACAGAACATTAGAAGTTAAAGGGTTAAACCCGGTGCTATATCTCAACTGTAATGCAACTGTCAGTCAAATGAGATGATAGTAATAATATACTTTGCATTTATACATTATAACTCTGTCCTGGTTTCAGCTGGGATAGAGTTAACTGTCTTCCTAGTAGCTGGTACAGTGCTATGTTTTGAGTTCAGTATGTGAAGAATGTTGATAACACTGATGTTTTCAGTTGTTGCTCAGTAGTGTTTAGACTAAAGTCAAGGTTTTTCAGCTTCTCATGCCCAGCCAGCGAGAAAGCTGGAGGGGCACAAGAAGTTGGCACCGGACACAGCCAGGGCACCTGACCCAAACTCGCCAACAGGGTATTCCATACCATGGGACATCCCATCTAGTATAGGAATGGGGAAGTGGGGGCAGGGAATCGCTGCTCGGAGACTACCTGGGTGTTGGTCGGTGGGTGGTGAGCAATTGCACTGTGCATCATTTGTACATTCCAATCCTTTTATTATTGCTGTTGTCATTTTATTAGTGTTATCATTATCATTATTAGTTTCTTCTTTTCTGTTCTATTAAACCATTCTTATCTCAACCCATGAGTTTTACTTCTTTTTCCTGATTTTCTCCCCCATCCCACTGGATGGGGGGGAAGTGAGTGAGCGGCTGCATGGTGCTTAGCTGTTGGCTGGGGTTAAACCACAACAAACTCCTTCCCACCCAGTCTCTTAAAAAACTTGTTTCTAATATTAAGGATTTAATATTGCCAATTGGTTCCTGTGTTTTGTTAGTAATATATATGCCTGGGGTCTATGCCATTTTTCTAGCTAGCAGTTCACTATCTCAGATGACTTGCTGTCAGTACATTTTTCCCTTCTCAGGTCAGTGGGGACTAGAAGTAAATATACTAGTGACTTCAGTGAAACCTCTACTCTGAGTGAAGTCTGTAGGGGATACACAGGTGACTGAACAGTTTGGCCAGGGAGGTTGTGGAGTCTCCACCTTTGGAGATACTCAAAACCCAACTCTGCATGGCCCCTAGCAGCCTGCTCTCAGTGACCCTGTTTTGAGCCATAGGCCCCTTCCAACCTCAACCATTTTGTGACTCAGCAGAGATGTGTTGGCTTTCACAGCTCTGAAGGGAATTGCATGACTTCGGAAATAAATGCCAGCATCTTGGTTGCCACTCACTGCGCTGAGTAAACCTGCAAAGACTCCTACAGCCTACAAGTGTAGATCTTATGTAACGGGGCCCAATTTTCAAAATAGCTCAGCGTACGATTGTTGCCATTTGGGAAACTAGATCAGGAAGCTGCTTGATATTTTCACAAATCCCTTCCCTGTCAATGGCCTGTCTTAATTTTAATGGCCCTATGTTTCTTATCAAGAACTTAAGAAGATGGCATTTTTCTTTGCAACTGTGATTACATATATAAAAAACACTATGTAAATATTTATGTCACTATAAATAACATTGCTTACATTTGTTGTAAAGTAATAGGCCCTGCAATCGCATCCTACCATTGTGTCACATCTGACATGGCCCTTAATGCATGACTCCTGCGGCACTGTACTGCACAGGCTTCTTCTTAAATTCAACTTGTAAATCTACCTAAGTGGACCGTCTCCATTAGCTGTATAGTAAAAAAGAACAATGAGATGCTTATGCTGTGTTTGTGTTGATGGCTTAGTTAAATGGTTACATCTGAGTTAGTATTTAAACACATTGGTTCCCAAGTACACTACTCCATAACAGAGTCGTCTCCTCCCATCTTAACAAATACAACAATGTAACAGGGCCTTTGCTTCGACTGGGATACAAAAGCTGTTACATTATAATGGTTTGACTAAAATGATTTCCTTTTATTTTTAAAAATAGCCTAATGTGCAGAGCTGGTTTGAAATGAATAGCACTTCACACATTGAATCAGAGATTGTACTGCATGGACAATAAGACACAGAAATAATAAAAAGGCCTTTTTAGTAATGAAAAGTGAGCTCTCAGGTCTTGAACAGCTACTGTGGGTACTCCTGCAGAACAACTGGTGCATATCACAGCCTCAGAGTTCTCTGTAATTCCAAGACATGAGCATTTTACAAGACACATCTTGGGCTTCTAGTCTAAGGAAATTGATCAGGAAATCAATGAATTAAAAGTTCAGTTTTTGTGCAAAGTGAAATTCTGATGAAGGTATCTTCGTAACAGTAGAAATTTTTTTTAAGTTATTAAAAGAGTGAAATAAGAGCAGAGAATCTGTCCTAATCCTAACATAATAAACAGCCCATTAAAACTTAAAGACAACAGGCTATCCTCAGACTATAGTCAAGTTAGATGTCAACAACCTGAAGAAAAAAACAGATGGTGTTGAAAGGTATCCTGGGAAGGGAACCTTACCTGCTGCCTACCCCAGGCTGTAGTGAGTCTGAATCTGGAAGTGAATGTATTTTGAGCTCTGCCAAGACTTTGCAGCAAATTAAAATGGAATAACTGAATATATTTGTCAGTATCGGAACACTCAACCACTTGGATGATCACTATGTTGTGTGAATTTTCTAAATGGTATGTGGAATTTGGCTGCTGTTGCACGAAGTGGTTTAAGGGTTGTTTTCTGGATTTAGTCCAGTTATAGTCAAGGCTGCTGCTGCTGCTGCTGTAAATCATTTGAGTGTTATGAAAGCATCTCTGCCAGGCTGACTACTCTAGCAGGGCAAAATGAAGTGCTTTAATTGTGAAAGCTCTTCCCCAGCTGAAGAGCAGGAGCAGCAATATGAACTGCTGAAGCAGCCCTGACAAAGCTGCTACTGAGTTGTCTTCATGTTCCTATTAACACTGGCTCCTCCAACAGCTCCATTCTCCTGTCTTGTTAATCCCCATGAAGGTCCCATGTTTCCAGTATTTAGACAATGTAAATGGGTGAAATGTGAAGGCCAGTGGAAGTTCTGCCATTGCTGTTCACCAGTACCCCAACGGTGACTGTGTTAAG
This sequence comes from Haliaeetus albicilla, assembly GCF_947461875.1. Taxonomy (NCBI): domain Eukaryota; kingdom Metazoa; phylum Chordata; class Aves; order Accipitriformes; family Accipitridae; genus Haliaeetus; species Haliaeetus albicilla. The sequence continues at coordinate 15,713,060 of NC_091516.1, forward strand.
TTCAGCTTGGGCTGTAGGTTTACACAAATTTGGCACAGAAGCAGAACGCCTCATGTCTTGGGGCTTTACCGGCACAACACGTTAGACAACAGATCGTAATAGGAATGACACAAGGCCATAGCCCTGTGCTTCACAAACACAGGCAGACTGGAATGTAACTGAGCCAGCAGCTTTAAGGCCACAGCTCTTTCAAGCGTGTCCACAGGTGGCTGGGATTTTATGCCCCTTGCCTCACCTCGCAGATCACATAAGCCCTCTCATCCACTGGGAATGCTTCCAGCTCAGTAAATCCCCACTGTGCAGAACCCTGCTCATCTCCTCTTGGTCACCCTCACCATGCAAAGGTGCAGCACAGCTCCTGCCTTGGCTTGTGCAACTTTAAGGCTCAGTCTGGCACTTTGCTAAGGAAAATAGTCCAGAATGGGTGTAGTGGAAAGAGTTTCTGTGCTGTGGCTCCTCTTGTGGTCACATTCATGCTGCATCAAGGGTGCCTTTGTGTGGTTTAACTTACTCTGCCAAAGGGGACTAGAAAAGCACAGTGAATTCTCAAGACTAGTAAGTCTTCTGGACAAACTCTCCGTATGAAGCACAGAAAGTGGAGAGTCTGGAGACCCTAACTAACTTTACCAGATAAAAATATGGGTAACTGGAGGAAGCATTTCCCCTGCAGATTAGTGTTTAGCGGGTTAGCCAGACTCTGTACTTTTTGTTAACTGACTTCATAGTCTAATAGAAAATTCACAAATAAAATTATTTGTTGGAAATTTAGCATTGGAAGTGCTTTTCAGTAGAGTCTCACTAGCAACACAAATCACTTGCACAAAAATTCAATATAAGCCCCTTCATAATATATAAACCTAAACTCTGAAAAAAAAATAATCACAAAAATAGTTGCTAGAACTCAAAACTGCCCTAAAATGTGCTGCACAATAGTCTATTAAAGATCATTCTGTTAGCCAGATTTTCTGGAATATCACGACATATTGACAATTACTTTCCCCTTGTAAACTACTTTCTAAACTCAATTAGTGTAACTATCCTTTAAAGAAATTCATCACTAAGTTCTAATAAAAAGTTTTGTTGTTTTTGCAACCATTATTTTTCATGAGATGATCAGCTTCCTTCAAAATATTGCAATTTTTTCACTGCACATATAAACAGAAACTGGAATTTTCCCTCCACTAGTTGAAACAATTTTTGGTTTTCAGTCTTTAAAGAAAACTCAAATTTTCAGTGGTTTTTTTTGTCCATAGAATAATAAATTTACCATGTGTTAATAATAGGAGTTAAAGCAATCTCTATAATGTGATCTAATGGATCTTATATAATGTCAGAAATATTCCTATGTGCATGGTACAAAATGAAATAGTTATTGGTCTCACATATATTTGTGTGAATTCAATATTTCTTAAAAGATGTATATGATTAAGCTCCCTTCCATTTGATTAGATTAGATTGTGAACTTTCATTTTTCAGAGGTACTCATGCTACGTAAAATGCAGAGGACAAAACCAATCAGTGCTTCCAGGCACTGGAATGAAAACAAGAAGCTGATGGTACTGTTTCTCTGTCATTCACTTATCATGTAGCCAATTATATGCATAAAGTGATACTATTTTAAATGCTGACAAAATTTACTTTCAAATAATATTTCATAATGAATTTTTTTAAACTGTTTTGAATAAAAATACCTTGAACAAATGCTCCAAACACATAATTAGAGATTCACAGTGACTACAATTTTTAAAAATACATTAAAATTACCGGAACAACAGAACTTCTATTTCAAAGAAGCACTCCGGGAACACATACTAATTATACTTGCCTGCCTAGCTCTTCGTGAACTTAATTCTTAGCTAGGTTCAAATATCAGATCTGAACATGCACTCAAATTAATGTTATTAGCAACTGAGTAAACACATCTGAAAAAAAATCATTAATGAAAATGCTCAGTAAAATAAGACAGCTGGAGTTCAGTCTAGGTCATAACTTTAAAAACAAAAATGTGTGCACTCTACAATCTTTACTCTATGGGCAGTGGGCAAAAAACAGATTCAGAGAGAAGATTAGTGCTGGCTGCACTGTTCCCATGAAAGAGCTCAGCACATGAAAACCTTGTTTCTCTAGAGAAGATGCAGATGAGATGGGAGGGGATGCACCCTTGAATCAATTAAATTTTACCTTGCTTTCATAAGGATGGCTTTCCACACAACTCAGAGGTCTGAGCTGAAGTGTTATGTTCCATAGCACTGTCCTTTGCAGAAACTGAATTTTACCATGAAAGGGTTAATGTAACTGGCAGTTCTATTAGTTTTCTTGGATAATGCATGATTTCTCAGCCTCTCTTTAGTGTATCAGTACCAATATACTGAAAGTGAGCAACATAAAAAATGAGGGTTTGGGGAAGGAGCATATAGCTTAATATTTCTCTGTGTCAGAATGTGAGTAGCGTGGATTTCTTTTTCCCTTTCAAGATAAAAAATGATAATAGAATATAACAAGTAAATAATTGAAAAATAGTACCCATGAAGTTATAGCACCAGTCTATAAGCATTACATAGATCCTTCTGTGCATAACAGCATGTTCTATTTCCATATAAAAAATGATGACTGTAAAAGCATCACGTTTTCTAGCAACTGATCCCATCCCTTGACACTGGGAAAGCCCCTTTTGGAAAAGTGTGTAAGATCTAATAATGTTCTATTATTAGAAATCTGATTATGTGCTTCAAGAAGCTTAAAAAAATCTAGCAGTGACGGATGGTCAACAGGAGTGTAGAAGGGTTCTTGTGTTTCTAGGGGAAGTTAAAGCCATTATTTCCTCTTTATTAAAAAAAAAAAAAACAAAAAACAAACAAACAAAAAAACCAAAAAAAACAACCAAGGGAAGAAAAAACAAAAAAAGAACCAACCCCCCCAAACTTTCTAGTCACTGCAACACAGTTATACGCATGCTGAGCAAACATGAACACAGCTGTTACAGCTCTGCTGTGCAAAAGAAAAAAAAATCTCCTGTACATTTGTTTACATACTCTCTGCTCTGACATTTGGTCAGGCCACGCAGCTCCAAGCTGAAGTGAAATACAAAAATCATATGCTGCAGACACGCTCAGTATGAGAGGGCTTCTCCTCCACAGCTGGCATCCCTGCACTGCATGTATAAACAGACAGAGAACTGAATCCCAATTAACCTGCCTTCATCTTAGCTCATTAACTCCCAGTTCAACAGCCAACAGGCTGAAATCTTCTACTCTCCAGTGTTCTGCTGGCGAGGGAAGGTCACGGGATGTTAGAGGAAGCATGGCTGGGGAGGGAGTCCCAGCAGAGCTGGCTTCGAAGGGGACATGGAGCCCTGAGAAAGGAACTGGGGACCTGCAAAAGCCCCCCGAGCTGCGCCCTGGCTGCTGGCAGAGGACCCAGCAGTACGAGTGGGGGGAGCATGCATCTTGCTGCCTGCAAACAGGGGGGCAGCACACAGTGGTTATGTGGGGACTCCAGGGTTTTGTACTGCTGTGCAAACCTGCCCTGGGGCTGAACACCTTGATATGAGTGTTGTCCCTTAAGAAAGGGAGCTCCAGTGCTCCAAGGCTCAACCTTTGAAAGATTTCACTATTTATTTCTCGTGGCTCTTCTGGGATACCTTCATTTTGAAGTAGCATAAAATGGAGAATTATGGTTCCACGGAGTGCAGTTTCAGGATCCCTAAAAATTTCCTGGGGGATGTTGAGAGAATATAAACCTATTGACTGCAGACCTGCCATCCTTAAGTCCTTTTCTCAGAAACTGTAGAAATAGCCCACAGGTCCCCAGGGTCTACAGACCATGGGTTGAAATTATGTCTAGAAAACAATAACAAACCCATTCTGAAAAGATTACATCTACTCATTCATTTTAATTTGTGTCTGTAGGTTAGAAAATGCATGGAAACAAACTTGATTATATCTAGGGCGAAGAATTTCCAGCTACTTGCTATAACATCATGGTTCAGTTATTTAATTCCTGGACACAGTTCAGAGAGAGGTAAAATCAACATCCACTTGGTGGAATTTGTTTTCTTTTCTGTTCATCCCTCCATTGTTTTTCCAGTTCATCAAGATTTCTACAGGAAAATGGTATTTGTTTTCTTTTGGACTTAACAGAAAGTACAACATGTTACCCATAAAATAAGAGGAGGTCTTACATGTTGCTGTTTTCCTTAGCTTCATGAGCCAGCTTCTACCCACAGTTATTTATGAGTGATTTGGACCTATACCTTGTTTGTGTATGTATACCCCCTCTCCCTATCTCTTCAAATAAATTGACTGTAGAAAGAATAATAGAAAAAATCTTAAGAAAAATGGTCCACTTCTATTTTTTTTCAGATTTGTTTCTGCTCATGTAGGCTTTGATTTAATTTGCAGGTAAAGGAATGTATAGATCAAAGCAAAACCAAAATGAAATTCTAATAACATAATGTATCTACCAGTCACATTAAAAATACTAGCAGGAGAACTGAATTTGAATAAGCTTTAAACACTTGTTGATCAGAATATATATAAATATGCTTACATACACATGCTTTTGCTCAATTCCAAGTCTCTTTGAGCTCATTTAGAGAATTACACCAGAGACTTTGTGGTGCAATAGATCAGATTCTGGTCTAAATGACATCATGCTGGCCAAATGGTGGCAGCAATTAATCTCCAAATTCATCATTAATAAAAAAAAGAAATCATAGCCAAGATGTCAAGTATGTTAAACCCTTGAAGAGAAAAGACCTAAAAAGTTGTCTGGAATGTGATGACTTCACCAACCCATGAGACAGAGTCTGCACAGAGTTGCAGATGTAGAAATCTGTTCATGGCTTTATGACAAAGTACTAACCTGACCACGGGCCAAGTTCAGACTTGGAGTGAGGGAGTGCAGAACTGATTTAAATGGATGGAGTTGCACCAAGGGGGACTTTCTCCCCAGAGATGCAGAAAGGTCCTTGGTGAGTACACTCCAGTTAACAAGGCTATGTTCATTCAGAGCCAGGTTTTTCTGATCTCACTCTTGCTGAGTAACAGCTGTTTAGGACACTGGCATCTCACTATGCTTGATGGGTAGAGTAGGAAAACAATGCTGGAACCAGCCCTACAGATAGAGTACCTTTCCAGTGCTTGGGACTGGGGGAAGGCACACCTTGCAGCACAGCACAGCCTGGGAGAGAGGCCCAGAAGTTATGTGGTCTACTTAAGCTTCCAATAAAAACAGCTGACAGAATGTAAACACGCATGGTAGATCTCAGGACAATAAATGTACACTCTATATAATTAAAAAATATTCATAAAAATCTTTGTTAATGGTGTTTTTAATTTCATTTAGTGTGCTTTGCAGCATTACATAATTAATGCCCTACTGCATGCTCAGTAAAGAACTTAATAAAAATAGTGGAGGTGGGAATGATAGAAGAATCTGAAATAACCTGGGGATTATGCTTGTCACTCTTGAGTTGGCTTGAGTCAAGTTGGCTGTTGAAGAAAAGACCCAATATCGATATGCTGAGATTACTGACTGGCCGAGAATTTACACAGTATACACAAGCATTTAATTTGTCTCTGTAGTTCAGGACTCAGAGGTAAAAGTCCCCATCATTTGGACACAGATTACCAGGCCAGAAGCTATGTGGTTTTGATTTCCACCGTAATTCTATGAGAGTTATTCTAAGTGTGCTAAAAATGAAAAAGTGAGATTTAAGTAAGTCTCCTTTCCTTTGTTCACAGCAACAGCTAGCTGCTCCCCATGGAAATGCCTCGCTGTGGCAGTGTCTCCTGTCAACGCAGCCATATCCTCAGCAGGGGCTTCTGCAGGGTGGGCCATGTGTTAGAGCCTTCTTACCCTCTGCAGAGAAGAAAGGGAAAAGATGGGGAAATTGCTCTGTGAAATATCATCTTCCAGGATAAACTACTTCACCTTGAGGGACTTCATAGTACTGAGTACAGATGAACACTGTTCTTGCTGCCAGGGCCCTGACCGCATCCCTCCAGCAGCAGATTTGGCTGTGGGGCTCAGGGCAGGGGCCAGCCCCTGGCCCCAGGGGTTGCTCCATCCCTGCTGCCCTCCCTGTGCCAGCCTCGGCCCATCCTTACCCCCCCGCCTCTGACCCTGGATCCCCTCACTGTGCCTGATTTCCCAAATACCTCTTCAGACAGCCAAAGTCATGGCACTAAAACGAGGTAGATGTTGATAGTTTTCCTTTAACACTTCATAGTTTCACAGAGTTTGGCTTAAATGTCCTTTTACACCACTGCTTACAAATTCAGTACAAAATCTGATAAAGAGAAACAAAGAAAATGAATTCTGCTGTCAAGGAAAAGACAATACTCACTAAGTAAACCAAGGACCATAACTGTCTAAAACTGTCAGAGAGTGAAGATTTGATCTGAAAAATATATTGTCTTCATTCTATCATTTCCCTCATGGAGACAGCAGTCCTAAAAGTTATGGTTATGTAATTTCACTGGAAGTAAGAAATATTTAAAATCTATTATTTGTCTGTGGTGTGCATACCAAGAAGAGATTCATTCCTACAACTGTCAACACATTTCAAAGTTTAGTGCTTATATTTGCAATACTAAGTGTGTAACAATAATAGATGGAATATATGGAACAGAAAGCCTTTTTGCTTCTATCAGTTTAATGGCAGAAGGATATGCCGAAGGACAGGTCAAGATGGTTGGAGCCATTCAAGAGAAACGAAAGGTCCAGCTCATCACAGAGTATGCTCTGGTTCACAGATGCACTTGGAGCCATAGACTATGTTATTTTAACTTTACTTTCTTTTGTCTTTTACATCTGTAGCCCTTGCTTTTCAACTTAAAGAAGAATACAACGTAAATAATTTGCTTTTTAAGTTATATGCCCCTGATGAAGCTAGTATCTAGCTGTTTGGCTTTTTAAATTGTTGTTTGATATATTAATTATCAAATTCCATTCAAATAGTCAAGGACACTTACACAGCAAAGCAATCGTTTGCTCTTGCTGTAAAATCACTTAATCAAATTTACTACATCAAAACTATTTCAGTAGCAACATCTGATTTTGCAAACACAAGATAAAGCTTTTGCTGCTAGAATATGCAAGTGCAACTCAGCTGAATGCAGTGGAGCTCTGCCTGCCTGTGTCAGCAATGGATTTGGCCCCAAGGCTTCATTATTTAGATTGTGAATTCCTGATGTGAGGAACTATGTCTCTGTTGGTTTGAAAGATGCTTCAGATACTTTAGCTGCTTTATAAATAATAAATAAAATCACAACTAGAAGCCTGAGGGAAGAGGAAGACTGATTGTGAGAGAGAGGGACTTTGTACAAATACAGAATAACCTCACCCCAGCTACCTTCCAGGGACTCAGAAATAAAAAATATCTTCAGTATTTATCAGGTACGTTGGTCTTTAATTAAAAGCTTTGGCCAGTGTGTATTTAGGTCTCTGGAGATGCTTCAGTACGTGTGCCCCAGACAGTGAGTTATTCATCTGCGGGTGGTCCTATTGCAGCTCGCGATGTGTTCATTAGGTTGTGGGGAAATACACTGAAGGAAATAAAGTATGGGAAGAACTTTTATGGTCACTTTGCAGATGTGCTTGGGAGAGGGTTTACTGTGAAGGGTATGGGAAGATAGGCACCTTTACTACCATCTTCTGGACAATGTGTCTCACCATCACGTGATATTCATGAAGTCATCACCTATCCAGGCACCATGACCATCCCAGTACCTTCCCAGCTGGAGGCAGCTGACCCACACACAAAGCCACCTTACACAGCCCAATCAAACAGCCAAAAATTTGCTTTGACTCATCAATACTGAACAGCTAAGTAGTGCAGCCCTTAAGAAGTAAGTACAATCAGATTTACAAGTAATTGGGAGAATTTTTACTCTAAATTTAAATAAAATAGAATGTGGAAGTTCATAATCTTTATGAGGGAATGGAGGTTTAGATTATTGTGCCATAACATAAGCATTTGATGAATAACCTAGCCAAACAGGCTTTGTCTCTGCCATTGGTAGTACCAATTTCAAACCAGTAGCAGTCTAGGCAAGCATCACTCTGTCTTTGAGCATCCTGAGCGTATGGCTAAATAGGAGCTTCAGTAATGTGATAAATACAAGCAGATCCCAGAACAATGACTTTACAGGACTGAACTCGTTTGAATACTCATTAGGTAAATGTATAAAGATTGCTGTACAGTCAAATTATTGGTGGGATTTCACAAGATGCCTCTTGCTGCAGAAATTATTGGAAGATGACAATCACAGTATCAATTTTTCAGCACAGACCAACACTATGCTAAGAATTCTATACAGGGGAAATCCTCAGGGCCAAATGTAATTGAAACTTATTCCCACGGAAGATATTAACATGAAATATGTTGCCTATAAGGAGCCCTGGAACAATGTGTACAGTAATAGCTTTGAGACAGACAGAAAACTAGATGTATTTGCAGCTGAGAAGACAAGGACTACTGTGGGATTTCAGGTCCTTCTGCTAGTTGAATCTTTGAAATGACAGGTTCATTTAGAAAATATATTAATTTCATATTTCAATTTATCTAATCTCAGAAAACCTCAAAAGCCACAGAGATTTCATGTCAGTACTCTTCTACTGCCAAAACCAGTAATTTGAGCTCTCACATAGAGGTCCTCTGTCCATCAATGCATTGTAGAGCTGTGTTAGAGAGATGTGGGCCTTGTTTCAGGTTGTCTAATCTGACACTACTTTTATATGCATGTGTATTTTATAGATTCAACTTTGACAGCACAGGGAAAGAAGTTCTGTGTTTTGGGGATATGAATGTTATTAAAGACTGGATGAATCAGCAACAGTGTGTACTTAGATGTACAACGATGAATGAAATGCATTTTTCATTATTATTGAGAAGGAATTTTCAGTGACTACCAGTAATGATGGTGATTTTACTACAGAACCAATTGAATCATATAATGTCAGGAGTATGATAAATCTGACTTGTTCTCTTCTAATAATGCAAAAATAGATACTGTAGATTAAAGTGGAATGAGCAACTGATGACAAAAAAAAAAGCTTGCTAATAACGTGTCACTTCATTACTGATCATCTGACCAAATCATCTGCCATCCAAAGTGTTTGTAATATTTCTTGAGACAAAGTAGCCTTTTCTACCACCCTGCAGGACAGAGAAGGTTTAAAAAACCCCCTCCTCTTAAAAAAAGACACTTCAGTTGGGCAAGTATTTTCTTCTATGCATAATTTAAAGAGAAGAATGGAATGTACATGACTGTGAGTGGAATAGGAATTGTGTACTTTTCCATAAATTTGAAGACTGTCCAGAATACATTATTAGTAAAGGAGCAAAAAGAGCAAACAATTTAATCAGAGAATTTAGTTCCTTTTTCTGAAATGTCCAAGAACTGATTTTTCTCAAACTTATTTAGCTGTATTGGTTTTGTGTGGCAAGGGTTTGGTAGCGGGGGAGGGGGGGGTGTTACAGGGGTGGCTTCTGTAAGAAGCTGCTGGAAGCTTCCCCTGTGTTCGAGAGAGAGCCCATACCAGCCGGCTCTAAGACGGACCCACCACTGGCCAAGGCCAAGCCCATCAGCGATAGTGCTAGCGCCTCTGTGATAACATATTTAAGAAGGGGAAAAAAAGTTGCTGGGACAGACATAAATAACAGCTGGAGAGAGGAGTGAGAACATGTTAGAGAAACAACCCTGCAGACCCCCAGGTCAGTGCAGAAGGAGGGGGAGGAGATGCTCCAGGCGCCGGAGCAGAGATTCCCCTGCAGTCCGTGGGGAAGACCATGGTGAGGCAGGCTGTCCCCCTGCAGCCCACGGAGGTCCACAGTGGAGCAGATATCCACCTGCAGCCCATGGAGGACCCCACGCCCGAGCAGGGGGGTTCCCAAAGGAGGCTGTGACCCTGTGGGAACCCTGTGCTGGAGCAGGCTCCTGGAAGGACCTGCAGATCTGTGGAGAGAGAAGCCCACGTTGGAGCAGGTTTTCTGGCAGGACTTGTGACCCCATGGGGGACCCATGCTGGAGCAGTGTGCTCCTGAAGGACCGCATCCTGCGGAAAGGACCCATGCTGGAGCAGTTCGTGAAGAACTGCAGCCCGTAGGAAGGGCCCACGTTGGAGAAGTTCACGGAGGACGGTCTCCCATGGGAGACACCCCATGCTGGAGCAGGGGAAGAGTGTGATGAGTCTTCCCCCTGAGGAGGATGAAGCGGCAGAAAATAACGTGTGATGAAATGACCGTAAACCCCATCCCCATCCCCCTGTGCCACATTGGGGGGCTTGGTGGAGAAATCCGGGAGTGAAGTTGTGCCTGGGAAGAAGGGAGGGGTGGAGGGAAGGTGTTCTGAGATTTGGTTTTATTTCTCATTACCTTACTCTGGTTGATTTGTAATAAATTGAGTTAATTTTCCCCAAGCTGAGTCTGTTTTGCCCGTGACAGTAATTGGTGAATGATCTCTCCTGTCCTTATCTTGACCTGCAAGCTGTTTGTTACATTTTTCTCTTCCCTGTCCAGCTGAGGAGGGGGAGTGATAGCACGGCATTGGTGGGCACCTGGCATCCAGCCAGTGTCAACCCATCTCATTAGCCAATTTAAGTTTGTGCCATTTACTTCAGGGATTACATGGAAGTAAGTTAAATCTTAGCCATTTTACTCAGTTGTTACGAATCAGTGAAGTTATAGCAGTAACATTGGTACTGTTCCCAGATGTGAGACCATTTCTGATACCAATTATAAAATTCAGTTTTAAGTTAAGCATGCAAAAAAGCAGTTTCACATATAAAGTATAAAGGCCATAGCTTATATAAAGAGAAATCCCTAGATGTGTAAAAACTGGTACGTTTTAGGTTTGAATTGAAATCAACATATAATAGAATTATTTTTTTTTAATAGGAGATTTTTGTTTGGGTTTTGGTTTAGAGGAATGGGAACAAGCTAATTTTGTAATAGCCACAACAGCATTTTGCAACACAGTTTGGCAAAAAAAACCCAAACAAAACAAAACATTATTTTATCAGCAAATATGTATTGCTATATGTATTAGTGTTTCAAATAATCTTCTACAGAAATTAGCTCTATATTCAAGTATTTTAAGCTGAAGTAGTAGCTTTTGCTCTCCCATGTTACTTGTTGAAAATTCTCTCTGCTTCCATTTTGTCAAAGAATGCAAAAATAGAAAAAAAAAACCCAACCCTTTCATGCCTCCAAGACTGCACTGCTCTAGCAAAAAGGCAGAGAGAAGCAACAGAGTTTATTCAATTCCCCAGGGCGCAGTACTTGAAGTTGATTTTGTAGTTGTATTGCCAGGCAATAGGAGGTTCACAGAGTACCTCCTGACCTATGAAGGTCACTGTACTCCAGGCTCAAAGGAAGTTGTTCATGACCACAGTATATAGGCACTTTGTATCAGTGACACTCAGAAGGGGAAATTTGGGAACAAGAGGCTGACATAGAATGCTGGTTATAGCAATAATAAGAGACCATACTGTGGTTTTGTGGTCTGCGTGCAGGCAGAATGCTTTCTATGAACTTCACAACCTCCCTGTACGTAAAATGGGAATAAAATCTCTCTGCTTCAAAAGAGAATGGAAGAATTAGCAGGCTGTTTGTAAAGGACTGTAGAAGTGATAAAACACACACAGTCAATAGAAAACTAAGTTAAATAATTGTACAGAAAATGAAACAGAAATCTTTAGGAGGAAGTCCAAGAAAAAACATCTGGCAAAAGAGAGAGGCATAGAAGGCCTGACAGAAGGAACAGAAAAACAGCATTATTGGTTTGTTTTTCCCTTTGTAGATCAAACCGACATGTCAGATGCAATGCAATCTGTTGTTTGTACAGAAAAATTGGGGGAAGAAAGAATGGGAACATCTGAACTAAAAAGTCTCTTGAAAATTGACTGTGCTGTACCAAGAAGTAGATGGAGGGTGTGGATGGACACCCAGGGGTACATGGGAGGATCTGGCTTTGAGCACCAGCAGTCTCCCAGGACAAGGATACTGGCACCTCTGAGATCCAGACTGGGCTGGTATGAGCAATGCTCATGGGTAGGTGGAAATAGCTTTCTGAGTCTCTACACAGAAGTGAAAAAAGGTGGCAAGAGGTCTAACTTATCCATCAGCTTAACTTCATAATACAGTGGTCAGCATTCAGGTACACCAGTGAAATGATCTTTCAGAGATCATAGAAGAGACTGGAGTTTTTCCTCTCCCCAGGCTTCCTGTTGCTCTTACTTCATTTTCAGCTCCCCTCTTTCCCTCTTGTCTCTGTTACGTTTCTTCATTTCTCTTGTACTCTTCCTTAGTCATCTTCTCTCCTATTCCTCCTTTTTCTCCCTCTTTCTTCCATTCCCATGTTCCTTTCTCCTTCACATTTCCCAGTGTAACTATGTAGTGATTTTTGTGAAGTCTCACCATGTGTTGTTCCTTCAGTAAATAATAGCAGTGACAACTGTTTGGCCTTGGTGCTCTTCTCCAGTTCTCTTGCCTGTAGGTAATGTTCCTGTGCCTAATGTTGCTCTTTAGGGAGCCCAAACCAAACTGATGATCCAAAACCTACAGCTACATGTTGTAAAAACAGTAGCACAGAGATACTTTGTTATCAAAAAATCGACACTTAGTGTAAGACAAAAAAAAGCAGATCAATACAGTCAGACAGCAAACTACAAAGGAGAAGAACCAGCCTGATGAGCCAAAGTGTTACCAACTTAGCTCTAAGAAAGACAGAGGTTTTTGTAGGTAGCACAGTCAAGACGGTGGGTGATGAGGCTAATCTGAGGCAGAGCAGGGGAGCCCCTGAGATGTAAAGAGCAAGGTTTTGGCTGGGATAGAGTTAATTTTCTTCATAGTAGCTAGTATGAGGCTAGGTTTTGGATTTGTGCTGAAAACAGTGTTGATAATTCAGGGTTGTTTCAGTTATTGCTGAGCAGCGCTTACCCAGCGTCAAGCCCTTTTCTGCTTCTCACCCCACCCCACCAGCGAGCAGGCTGGGGGGGCACAAGAAGTTGGGAGGAGACACAGCCGGGACAGCTGACCCCAGCTGACAACAGGGATATCCCATACCATATGACGTCATGCTCAGCATATACCGCTGAGGAAAAAGAAGGAAGGGGAGACATTTGGAGTAATGGCGTTTGTCTTCCCAATTAACTGTTGCAGGTGATGGAGCCCTGCTTTCCTGGGGATGGCTGAACACCTGCCTGTCAATGGGAAGTGATGAATGAATTCCTTGTTTTGCTTTACTTGCACGTGCAGCTTTTGCTTTACCTATTAAACTGTCTTTATCTCAGCCCAGGAGTTCTCTCACTTTTACCCTTCCAATTGTCTCCCCCCATCCCTCCAGGGCAGGGAGTGAGTGAGTGGCTGTGTGGTACTTAGTTGCCAGCTGGGGTTAAACCATGAAAAGCAGAAAAGGGCTTGTTTTTTCTAATTGAAATCACTAAACTTATAGTTTAAAAGGCATCAGATCAGCCTGAAAATGCATATAGTAGGCACTAGAAATCCTTTCATCCCTTCCTCCAAAGAATAATAGTTTTAGTGAAATTCTTATTCTACTTCTGTCAAAACCAGATACTTTTTCAAAGCAAAGTTATTATTTAATCAAACAGGATAATTTCCTTTCTCAACATCTCCATCATGTTATTTAACATCAAGCATGCATGATTTTAACAGCACCTCCTCATCAAATTCCCCAAACAGGATTGTTTGGCAATCATTGATATCTATGAAAACCAATAAGATGTTCTTGTACAAACAGCCTACTTAGATTAAACATACATCATACTTCTCTTTAGGTGGAAATTATACTGAAATGAAACATCAGAAGCAAAGCTAAAAGCCTGTAGTAACTTTGTGGTGTGAGCTTTTAAGTCTCATTAACATTAATTGTATGTATGGTTCAAAGAGACAATATATACCAGGATATTTAATTTAATGTAACTGATTGAAATACAAACGCTACTGCAGGCAATTACAAGTGAAAATATTAAGGGTCTGTTTCTACAACCCCATTCTCATTTAGTTAACCGCCCAGTCATGGTGAATTTACCTACATGCAGGAGGGCTGACTGAGTCAGACCCTAGTTTTCTAAATCAAATATTTGCTTCATAGTAAAGGAGGATAGCTAACCTTGGAATTATGGGTTTGGAAAGATGTTTCTTGGCTATTTTTAGCAACACAGTTTAATCCTAGCATTGTAGTGTTTGGGAAACTTATTGGCTTTCCTTCCATCCTCAGTTATGATGAATGGTAATTAAGAAGAATATCAATAATGTGTCGCACTTACATAATGCCCTTCATTTTATGATCTTTAAGGGATTCATGGACATGAATAAATCAAGCATTACAACAACAGTCTGGAAGTAAGTAATATTGTGCTATAAGGAAGAAAAGGAAGTGTGGGGAATGACATGAATTACCCAAGTTGAGTCAGTGGCTGATTGGGAAGCAGAACCTAGACGTCCTGGCTCTTGCTTTTCACTTTTAGCCAATAAGCACATTTTCTGCACTTGATCACTAGAAGTGTTTTGTATTAGCAAAATCAAAACAAAACCCTCATGAAAATACTACAGAGGGAAAATAATGAATCGTGACTCAGAGAACATTCGGATTGTGACAGTGCTTGAGGAGGCTGCCTCCTGAAGGTCCTTCTAGATGGCATTCCCAGGCAAGTAAAGAGAAAACCAGGAGCAGCTATTCGCACGAAAATGTTGCAAGATTCCCCCTGTGGTTTCCTACCTGGCTGCTCTGAAGATATTTTTAAAGCAAATTCCATGCAAAAGTCAGAGACTTGTCTGTAAGGGGAGGGGAGGAAGGGAAGCTCTGCACTCACCCACCCACTGTGCTCCCCATAGGCGTCACCAGTGTTCTCCTCACCTCACTCTCAACATGACTGAAAAGTAATGAAAAATAATCCAGGTCTTTTTTTTTTTAAACTCATGCTTGCCTTAAAACTGAACTTTAAAAGGAGTTCATCTACCAAAGGATTGACTTTCAGACTTGGCCCAGTACAGCACTCATTGCAATCAATACAGTCCTTTCTCTTACCTCCAAAGCCTATGGCTACGCATAAGTGCTGGAAGATGATGGCAATGTTTGATAATCAAGAAAAAAAGTGAAATGTTTCCCTTAGACATTTCTTGATATTTTTATAAAAAGTAGTCATAATGAAAAGGAGAAAATGGGAGAATGAAATAACAAAATGACAGTGTAGCTGTAGCATATAAAAATGGCTTTGAGAGTAAATTAGTTACCTCTATGACTTTAGCTTGTGATACTGTGCTTTGCTCAGAGCAATAAGAAACAATGAAACTGGTTCTCTAATCAACAGCAAAATGATCAGCTTCAAATTTGGTAATTCACCATTGATGTAAAATGTGCACACACATACCCAGGTACGGCTGCATATTGCCTCATGTTGCTAATTTTGTAATGTTCACACTTAGTTTTTTTGGTGGATGGTTTCAGGCCTGTCACGTGTTGTGATTACAGGAGATCTGAGCTGAAAGATGAGGGAATGCTTCACTCGGCAAGCACTGATGCTTACAGACTTGAAAAGAGATCTCAGCCTTTACGCTTGGAGGACTCTGTCTTAATACAGGCCTGAAGAGGCTCAAAGTTATTCAAGTAAGGCCAGGCAACACTGAAGAGAAGACCATATAGGGAAGTAAAGAAAAGAAGAGGAAAACACAAAAAGAAAAAGAACATGGAAAAATTCTGCTCTCCCAGTTTCAGAGCAGTAAATACAGAAAAAGTGTTGACTTAAACAGACTTATGCTGAACATGCTCCAATTAACAGAAGGATGTGTTACCTGAGGTGCTCTGAGCAAAATAACTTGGGGTTTTTTTATTCTGATCACTCATGTTGTTTCTTTGGAAAGGAAAAAAATGACCTAGCCTTGATTTCTAACATATGTTTCTCTGCATCTCATTTTGATCCGAGATGGAAAGCATTCATCCTCCTCTACACCAGTTTTAGATTGTGTCCGGATTTCTGTGCACAGGTTCATTGATGAAAGTGTTCTTTAACATCCAGGTGAGGAGGGGGAACTTTGTGGTGGCCTGCGTGATAATAATTGTGGTTAGTATAACCACTGCTGGGACCTGGGACAGTGACAGCAGTAGCCAAACTCTGCAGTGGCCTCTTATTCCTCCAGGGGAAGAGGCTGGGTTTCTGCCACTACTGCTTCCCTCACATTGTGACCTGCTGGGAGATGTGGTTGCCTTGGAGTTTCACCAACTGCTTGAGCTCCTTTCCTTTGTTTTCCCAATTCTTTTCCTTGCCTTTAGGAGTCCCTCCATGGAGTTATGTTATGTTAGTCTCTGGTACTTTTACCTACCCAGGTACCCACTGGGCTCAGAGCCTGGTTTGACACCATCTCAGAAGATTTACCACAAAGTCTTCAGACTCCTAAGATCTGCATTTGGCCTGTTGCCAGGCTGTACATTATAAGGAGACACAGGGTAATGCATGCCAATGATGTTTGACATTGTTTGTGAAATGTACAGGCTTGGGACAATGCAACTTCTGATCTTGTTTAATGGAAAACATTACACTGAACTTGACCTTCTGACTGAATGCAATGCTGCTCTAATAACATGTCTTTCTCATTTGTATTGCTCAAGGAAATCCTGCTGTCTGTGACATTAGGTTTTATCTGCACCATCAATCTCTAGCGGAAAGACATACAGAAGCTCTGTTTAGGGGACTGCACAAATCTTTTTTATTATTATTAATGCCGAACATAACCACTTCAGCTTTGTATTCATTATTTTCTGAATTCATCTGTTCATTTTTCTGGAACTTGAGAAAAATGTAGGTTTTATGTCTTATTTAACGAACTGTGGTTCGCACCGTAATGGGACTGCAAGCTACTGTCAAATCACAGATAATATGCCATCTGTGATGTTACACTAAGTTGTTGGGCCAAATATTCTTCTGGTATAAGTCAGCACAGCTTAATTTACAACAGCAGAGCCTTTCGATCAAACTTGAAATAACAAATTCATCCATCCAAATGATCTTTCCTTTTTTCTTATTCCAGAGCCAAAGTGCAGATTTCAGAAGTTGTGTTATAACCTCTAGGAGTGTGAAAGCACTACAGCAGTAAAGCAAACAAACAAACAAAGCAAAGCAAACCAATCCTTTTTAGAAGAAGTTCACATATATCTTAAATACATATTATTGTGTTCTGTCTGCCTCTAAACATCAAACTGGTCAGTCTATAGCGGAAGTTTTCCCTCCAGTCCTCAAAAATCAATGCATAAACTGAGCCTTTCCATTTGTTGGTGTTTAAAGTCATTGGTTTTTTCTTGTGAAAGTGGATATTATACTGGGTCCAAAGCACAGTTATACTTTGGCTCTTTCACCAGTAAAATAAGCTTTCTGATTTTATTATATTATCCTTGCACAAGTACCTGAGGTACTTCAATTACCTGCAGCAGCCTGTCTGGAGCAATCACCTTTGCTTTTCAATAAGGGCAGAATGTCACTGTAAAATGGCTACTCTGCCTCCATGCTATTTCTTATCGGCCTAGCATGAGTCCCTAAAAAAGTCATGTATGAGACTTACATCTCAAGAAGGGGCCACTGACTGGGGCTAGCTGCCAAAACACCTTCTCTACTCTGTAACCTGCCCCCCACTGCCCTCTGTGCTGGGGATCTTCAGGGACAGTCAGGGAGGTTGCTGTGGGCAGACAAATTGTTCAGACAGCCCACAGACAGCGTCATGTCCCCTCCAATGATGGACATGTTATGTGACCAGATTTGCACCAGACCCATGGTGCAGGAACCAAAATTTTGATAAACTCTAACGGCACTTTCAGTCATTGGACAAGAGAGAACATGGCTTCGCAGTGTCACCATAGGATGTTACATGACCTGTCCTTACTGTAACATTTTTCACCCTGCCTTAAAATCATGTAGAGTCACAACTATTGTCGTTATAAGGCATTGGCAAGGGTAAGCACAATACAGATGCTGTGACTGTATTGCCCGTGACATGATGAGACAAGAACCTCAGAACAGCTCAGCACCTGGGCAAAGGCACAGACAAGTAAGAGAGCAGCAGCCCATGAGAAGAGAGCAGCGCAGTGTGTTCCAAAGTTTCCCAAACTCTACACTTTACAGCAAATTGGAAAAGATAAAAACCCCAGCAATTTTACAGGAAAAAAATCTGATCTAGGACCTTTTGGAAAGACAGAGCAATAGTTGCAGATACACTTACAGTCTGTTTAACACTCATCGGCAATAAAAGTTCTGGACTAAGAGAAGGTGAAAGCTGAAGCTCTGCCATTTTTATCTTCTGGCATTAAAATAACTTTCCTTTCACCTTGCAGAGCAGTAGCACAAACAGGGCTGCCCACATCCAAGCAGTCAGAACTGCATTGCCAACACTCAAACATTGTTTGGTAAACAAGCAGCTTTGGGAAAGAAAGGATGGGAAGATTTTCCACAATGTTTGGGAATGTTTGGCATGCAGAAAACCTCTGCTGGCTGCCTGCCGGCCTGCCAGGGAGCCAGTGCACAGAACTGCAGATTCTGCTGATATTGTCCAAATGTGTTAATTTTGCTGCTGCTTTGAGTGTTTTTCATCACCCCTGTCCAAAGCAAAAGATAGACAGGAGGGGCTTTTTCCTGCTCCCTTTGAAGCCCGCGGCAGGTTTCCCTTCAATGGCAAAGTGCCAGGATCTGTACCTGACTAAACAATTTTGTGTTTCTGCAGCTGACTGCATTTCCCTAAAAGTGTTTGATGTGAGCCATGGTTCCCAGCCAGAATCCCATGGCTCCATAAGGACAGATTTTGGCCCTGAGCTAGTACCAGTGCAGATGATGCTCCTTCACTTAGTGTTGCTCTCTATAGAGAACCCTGGGTGTCCTATTAGTGGCAACTCCCTCCCCTTGGTCTGTGGGGCTGTGCCTTCCCCTAAAGCCATACCTTGGCCCTTCTTGTTTTTCACTTTCTCCCTTCAGCTCACACTAGGGCACCAGCACTGGCCCTATTAGCACCTTGTCAGGTCAGACTTTACCAGGATGGATTATCTTCCTTGCAGTCCCCTCAGTTCTGGTCCTGCAGCAGAGTGTTGCCTTGCAGGGGAAGCCACCACAAATGGTGTCCTAGGTGACAGGTCCATGCTCTGGTTATGGTGCCACAGGCAATGGTTCCAGCAGGCACAGTTTGAGAGATGTGACCCTTGAGCTGCATGCCCTAAGGAGGCAAAGGGTGCCCACACACATCACGTACACCCAGAGTGAGTTTTATCTTCAGACAGAAAGGACACTGGTTATATTAACTGGAAAAATAAACTCCAGCCTTGAAGACTGTGCTTACTCTGGCTGTAAGCACAAACTGGTTCACACTCATACACAAGGTGTGTGCACACTCCTGTGGTTCCTTCCCGCTTGTGGCAGGAGGGATCCAGGAAAAAGCTGTAAAGGTGAGTAAAGAAGAGAGCCTTTACAACATGCACCATCTACTTTTCAAAGTAACAGTCTGGACCTGGTCCCTGTCTAACTGCCATGGGCAAGTAAGATGGGAGCAATGGAAAGTGGTAGCACTTCATGTCTAAGCTCAAAAGCATTAAGAGGAGTATAGCGCTGAAATTAAAAAGAATATCTGATTTCTTCCTCCAGGAGATGCCTGCTTTCCTACCAGGGAGATCAAATTTGAACTGGCACAAAGAAACATTTACATAACAGGACTGTAAGAAGCAGCATACTGTAAAAGCATTCTGTAGGCCAGAACTGAAGTGGTAGTGATTTTTCTGGTGATAGCAATACTCAAGTGAATAAACCATGGGGCTTTGAGAGCACATCAGAGATACACATTAATGCTTAAGGCAACCAGATGAGAGCAGAAATGAGTCTCTTGGAGCTATTCCATATCTAAACAAGATGCAAAGTAGTAGAGATTGCAAGATGCTTGTGTGCACAGAGCTAACAAACACAATGAGGAAGCAGGAGGCCCTGTATTATGTGTTTTCACAATACAAGTCATACATATTGCTTTACATCATGATGTGATAAATCATTTGTTTGTATCCACAGCCTGACATACTTTAAAACAATCAGCAAAGGACTGCATTGCAAGCCAGCTTGTCACTGCTAATTGTCTAAGCTCTCAGTGACCACTGTTTTCTCTGTATAGTTACTGTTTGTCCTTTTAAAAAACATGTGGCAGTATAGCAAGTATCAAAGCAGGAAGAAAGAAACATGGCTAAAGCAGTAGTTTAACTGTGTCCATCCTTTTTCAAAGCAGAGCTGGTGTTAGACATCTGCATCCTGGATGCTAAAGCACTGCACCTTTCCCCTTCCCTTAACAACATGCAGCTTGGCAGTGTTAACCTAATGGCCTTGCACACTTCTGCAGCCTATGGTCCCTCATCATGCCTCTGATTGTTTAAACCAAATAAAATATATGTAGATATTCTCTCTATCTTGTCCCATAGTTAAAAAATAGTAGGTGGCAAGTCAATTTTATTTTGCTTTTTATCCAAAATTTCATGCAGCTTTACAGACAATTGTTAAACCTCACAAACCTCAAACAAAAAAATGTGTCTGTGCATTTTGTCAAGGTGGAAACAAAAGAACAGAGATGTTAAATGACCTATTGAAAAGCATACCAGAAAATTAGCGGCAGCATCAAGTATGAAACAAAAAGAAAAAAGTCCTGTCTCACCATTTCTTGTACTAGCCATTGTACCATACAGTCTTCATCACTGTCCTTGTATTGCAATGCACAGCAGTGTGTGACTGTTTCCACTGATGCTCTACCATTAGCAGCTTCATTCCTCAACATTTTCTTTTTCAGCAGAAATTTTTCAATATAGATTATTCCCTGCCTGTAACAATTATTAATAAAATCCTCATGTGATTCTTTGGTGGTTTATGCTTTGAAAACAGTATGTCTTCAAGAATTTTCACTGCACAAGCAGGGATAATTTAGTATGAATTTTTTGGGGGTAGGATATTGGGATAACCAGAAAAGATGGCCCTCTTCTTGAGGGAAGTCTAGTAAGGGCTTTCATTTTCTTAAATTATTGCCGTCCAAGTTGAACACTAGGGGTCATATTTAGATAACCACTGACATACTGCAGAGCACATCGAGGAGAAAAAGTAGCCACATGCTCAAAAATGACCCATGAATGTTTAACAATTTGTAGAGGAACAGCAGTGATTTTCATAGTAGACAGCGCAAATGCTGGTTTCCTGTGAAGTGCTGGGCTGACTCCTGTATTTCTGTGCTTTCAGCAGGAGTTTGGAAACAAAGTGGGAAGGCTCACAACATGCTCATAACATCAGATGAGCTCTATCTTTTCCCCTAAAGGGGAATGCATCTGCACAGATGTCTGAGGGTCTGTGCTCTCTCCCTTTTGTATTTTCAGTGCCACAACAATTCCAGTTCAGGAAAAGTGAGGCACAATGTTTTTGTTGCTGAGCCAAAGTGCTCTTGGGAAACCCAGAAAATTCATTTAGGACCCAGATTCAGAGGCAACACCACCAGTTGTTCGTCAGTTTTACTAAGTTTTGCATACTTATGCACTTCTTGATGTTAACTTTCACCACCTGTAATCCCTACACAGAAGACAACTGGCTCTAAGCAAAGTACCTTGACATTACATAGATTCCTGGAAGTCAAGATAATGCCTTGTGAGGAACAGTCATAGCATAACATTATTTTTCCACCATTCTTACAGTAGTAGAAAGAGACTGCAAGGAGATACATGACTTTGTGGAAAGGCAGCTCTGCTGGTGCTGAGAGACAGACATGTTCCCTCACGCCGAATCAGAAATGCTAGAAGTGGCCTGGAAGATGTCTTTGCATTCCCACTATCCCCAACTGTGCCATGGGTCCCTGGTGGCTGTGGAGGGCTCGCGTGCTTATGCTGTTACGGATTGTCGTAATTCTGGGTTGATGTCAACTTGCAGCATTGTGCTGCTGCAGTTCCATATGATTAAATGCAGACATAGAAAATAAGCATTAGCTCGTGCCTAATGCCTTTCTGTCCACATGGTTTGCCTGTTTCCTACGTTATAGTTTCCACTGTGTTGTCCAGTCACCTTTAAAAGTCCTAAGTACTGGAGTTTCCACTATTTCCTTTAGGAGACTATTTCACAATTTGAAATGTCTTGCTGTCAGGGAGGTTTTCCTGACATTCATCCTAAAATTTCCTTCTCTTAATTTCATCTCATTATTCCTAATTAAACACCCATGTAAAGAATTCCTTCCCACAACTAGAGCCAGATCGTGGCTGTTCTTTCGTGCACATGCAAGCTGAAGAAGGAAAAAGGAACCTGAATTTACCCCTGCCCTGTGAGGTAAGTGCAGAACCAGCACCAAGCGACTCTCTAAAAAATATTCTTTCAAATTTGAAGTGATTAATATTTTAATATATACAGTTAGTTTGAACTCAGAAGCTGTAGAAAATGTGAATCAGAACTGAAAATAAATAAGCAGTTCAAGACAAATAAAAGATGTAGTGGATTTTCACTGACCTAAAGCTTTTTTAAGAACATTTACTGCTATTTCATACTAAAGATATGGTGTCACATATATTTCTTTCAATCTTTCTTTGAAAATGTACTGTCACACTTAAATATCCCTGGTGTTTTGTGGAGCTTTGTGTGGAACTCCCTGACCACTACAACAACTCTTTCTTAAGTGGTTAACAAGTTACTCCAAAGCCTTACTGCTTGTAACTTAGTAGTAGCAGGTTATCCCTCAATGCAGGGTTTCATGATCATGCATGGTGGTAAGAAACTCTGGATTCACAGGTTTGACTAAAACTCATCAGCACTTTGGGCAATAATAAGAGAATAAGTCCATGCTGTCCCGGCAAAATTCTGATTCACCTCTCCTGTGCTGACATTTAGTTCTCCTGTAGTTTCAAACTGAGTGTGCTGGTTTTAATTTCCCTTCTCAAAAATGGTTGCACAACATTGCTAGTACACAGCAGCTCCTTTGGTTACATCTGTCTCAGGCACTGAGCCTCACACAGAGTGGAATAACTGCTGAGATACTTCAACCCCTAAATTTTCTGCAGGAAAACAAAAAGTTCTATCCATATAGAAATTTAGCAGTATAGACATTTTTTGTTAAAATGCATAGCTGTTCACAAAGTTTGCTCTTCAGAAACCCATGTTTTTCCTTGCATATATCAAGTTTATCTCTGGTTTGATATCAGAAAATTCAGAACAGTATCAGCGGAGACCCAAAAGGATTAAACCAACTTTTAGTAGTCAAAACCCTACAGAAATAAAAAGGAATTTAAACAAAATGCTCCAATTCAAATAAAACAACCTACATTTAAAGTATTCTTGTTTTATTTAAGATCCCTGGGAAGAGATCAGCTTGTCTTAAGAAATGGCTTAGCTTTAAAAAAGCACACCAAAGCACACCAAATACCAACTATTGAGATTTAGGTCTGTTGACCAGGATACCAAAAAATTATGTTACTTTCATGCTTTTTCTTGCTTGGGACAAGGAAGCACCGCACAACTGAGAGCCCAAGCAAACATGGCTTTTCCTACTCTGTGCATGGCTGGATTTTTGGGTTTGTTTTTAGCACTTGGGCATGCCATGGAGTGTTGGGAATCTAACTCTCCCAGCTTGTCTCAACAGGGTGGATTTGATCTGGGGACGGACAGTAACGTGACGCTGACCCTGATTTCAGGGTGGGCGAGTAGAGCACAGGTCCAGCTCATGGTTCCTGGGGATGGGTTGGGGCACTTCTGTGGATTGTGGGTGGAAGGCCGGCTCCTGCTCTGCCCGTGTTTTGGAAAGGGCCTAGTCTGGAGGAAAGCAAAGCAGGCAGGGTAACAGAAATAAAAAAAATAATCTGGTTTCTTTGAGGTCCCATAGACAGTTTGGGTACAAAACAGGTATATTAATAGCAACATTTTTTTCTTCCTTGGGTGCAGCGCAACAAGGGAAGTGTGTAAAGGCAGAGGGTAGTAGCTGGCACAAACTGGCTTCTGATGTGAGTCTTCACAAAGCTTTACTGGTAGTGTTTTCGTGCTGGTAGGTTTTAAAGAAGTTGTTACAGTCTATCATTATGACCCATTTCAAATCATAAGGGGTGCCCTGTTAATTCCGTAAAATGTCATCCTGAAATAGGGAAAGTTTTACAGACTGTCAGAAGTTCTATGTTTTCTTACTTTCCAGCCTCAGAACCAGAATTTTTACAGGAGGATTTTTTACCCCCTCTCTCATGCTATATAGAAGATGATTTTGAGTGTGTAATTATGTTTATTTTAGCGTGATCTGTTCATAAAATCAGACAGACTATAAGAGAAGGGTAAATATTAAGTTACAGAGTTTCTATCCAATAGCCATAGAGGACTATCCTTATCAAATATGTCACTTTCAGACAAAAGAAGCACCTGATGTATTAAAGTAAAGCAGATGAGGCAACTCATTAGAGGCAGGTCAGAGGCTGGAAGAATTAGCACAGGAGTCTTATACAGATCACTTCTGCTTAATAGGTTTTTGTATTCCAATAGGTAATCACATAAATTTTTGTGTTGCAATAGGTAATCATATAAACATCATCTGTGTGCTTAAATGTTGAATTTTGCATTTCAGATTGCAAACTGGACACCTTTTAAAAGCTGGTGAGAAGGAATTAGCTTGGGAACCACAGGTTATGCAAAACACTCAAGCATGGGCATTTGCTGTGGAGATGAAGACAGTGGCTTGTCTTTGGGGTACTAACTTCAGGAGTTGACTCTTCAAGTAGCAGTTTCCCTTCTTTGGAGTAGCAGATGCCCCTACCAAGCATTGGGCTGAACATCCTCACTTTTTCTTTCCAATGAGGACTGGGGAATTCAGCACCTTGTAAGAACCTGGTAATGTTTAGGGAAATACAGCATCATGTTTTGCTGTAATTTCCTGTAAAGTTGAGAAAACATTCCTTTGGTAAATTGTAGTTGGGCAATTATTTAAGCATCCTACAAGCCAATTTTTTGATGTTTTAAGTACTAGGTCTACTTTCTGCAACCTACTTATCTAGGGTTTTTTCCAAAACATATTAACAAAATTTACTGATTCATTAGGGAATGCACCACAATGCACAATGCCTCGCAAGTACATCTTGACAAAATGTAATTGTTTTGCTTTAGCAAACAAGGATATAAAAGGCAAAGACTGTAATATGTGAATATGACCATATTCACTTAAGACCATGCTTTTCAAAATGTAGGCATCATAACTACTTGTTTAATGTTGACAGCGTGCTTGCTGCTCTGCAATAGCAGATGAAATCACATTTTAATACCTTTGAGCCAACATAACAAAGAACTTACATGACAGAAAGGAATGAAGATACTAAAATAACTAATTTGAGTTATTGCTGTTAATTTCCAATTTTATGACTATTGTAAAAGAAATGAGTTGTCAAAATGGGTTGAGTGGAGAACTCTAACTTTGGTGAGATGAAATCAGGAGGATTCAAAGCACAGTTGCCAGACTATGCTGTTCCTGTCATATGGTTCAGGCAATGGTCGTGCCATGTAGTAGGCACTGTATTTTAGAATACTTTACCTGAAATCTACCCTCCCAGAATGCCATATAACTTCTTGAAATAATACTTAGCTTTCCAAAAACTGTGAGAGAGATGTTGCAAAGGCTGAACCCCACCATCCTCAGGTTGATTTCTTTTATCATTTCTAGATAGATATAATTTCTAGTTTTTTGTCTAGACAAAACTACAGGCGAAAGGTGAATATCCATTTATTCCCCCCCCCCCTTTTCTTAAATACACATCATACAAAATATGGTGTGGAATAAGGAATACATTTTATATATATATATATATATATAAAAATATATATATATAAAAAATAGATAAGGAAACCTTTCTTTATTTTCAGCATCTGAAAATGAAGACCCTGAAAAAATGAGGTTTGAAAATATGAGCAGGAAGGGAGGGGAAGTCCCTACATTTCTATGGGCTGTGCCAAGACACATAGCAGCAAACTAGGAAGAAATCTCAGGACAGGGGTAAACAAAGACCAGTTCACTCTAGCCTTGCCTAAGGGAGGAAGAGGGTGGGGGTCTCTAGCTGTCCTGGGAGCTCTCTTCACTGAAGATGCAGAGGAGCTGTCGATGCAAGAGCTCTGCAGGACAGCAAGGTGGCCTTTGGATGAGGGGCTAAAATGTCACCTTTCCCCTTGCTTCTCCACTCACCCTTCAGAAGGTGATTGCTGCACGAGTCTGTGCATGCATGACGTTCTGGTGACAGAACCTGTTCAAGGTGCTGCTGTCCCTGTTCCCCCACCCTGCATGCATCCTGCATGACAATGCTGCGGTTTCTAAATGACCTGGCAAACAGAGACTATTCCTTTACTTTGGGATGGATGGATCATTGTGCCAGACAGGACTGCTTACTCACAGGGTCTCTACACCTCAGCACTGCCTATGGGACCCTCCCTGCCCTAAGCGCTGCAGGTCTATCCTGGTTTTTCATTCCCTCTGCCACCAGTAGCTCGTTCCTGCCCCTCTGCAGCCCAGCTGGAAGAACGACTGCCAGCACTGGGGAGCCTGCTAGGAAGGTCATATGTGTGTGTACAGCAGGTTCTCTCATGCTCTTCCTCATATTCCAAGGGGTCCCAGGGCATGGAGGCATTTTAGGGCCAGATGAAGAAAGAAGTGAGACAGCCATGAGAAAAGTGGGGGGCTTTGTGTGCCCAGCTTCTCCTTTGAACTGTGATCAACCCCTGGGATGCTTCATAAGACAATTAGAGGTTATCTGAGGCAACATTAACCCCCAAGAGAGGTATTCACACTGTCTAATTTCAGATGTCTAATGTATGTGCTCTGACTAGTCTTCTGAACAGCTCTGTCTCTCTCTCCCTTAATTCTTTTAGGAGCTCAGGCATCCAGTCTCCTCTCTTCTGCATTGTCTCCCACTCTACAAGCCCAAAGTGGCCCAAAATATTGAGACCACACAGCTGCACAAGCCAAAGCTCCTCTTTCCTGAGCTCAAGCACCAGGAGCTGTTAGCTGGTGCATGAAGAAGAACGCCCCCAGCATTTCTTCTCGTGATGGACCAGTCCCTGCTGTGCACAGGGAGGGACTGGGGGTGAGGAGGTCTCCCCATCAGCGAGCACTGCACCCACATGTCCTCCATGGTGCTCACCTGGACAGACTCCTTCCCCATGAAAAGCCATGCTTGAGCTTCCTCTGTCTTGCAGGGGAATGGCACAGGGACTAATGAGGCTAGGACTGTTATAACGAAGGCACACAGAACACAATAAAAAGCCTAGGAAACCAGCGTTTTTAGTCTTTTGAAAGAATGGGTGATATTTTTATGAAGTGCTTAGCTCCCACTTTGTTCTCTAACAGGATGTGATCTGTCTTACAACTGCAAAGTTCTTCAAATCTTATCCTTTACTGACATTATGTTTTATGAAGCCTGTGAAAATGATGAGACACACCAGAGACTAAGGATTGTTTGCTTAGTGGATTACAGGAGCAAATTATTAGTGCTAACACACAGAGGATCTTTGCGTGGATGATCTCTCCATGTATCTGGTTTAGTGACAGCTGTTGGCAAAGAAGATGAAAAGGGAATCTATGTTATAGGCAGCCATGGGGGAATGAAAAGAAAAGAAAAGAAAAATGTCTTCATAGTCTGTGAGTTGGCTTTTTATTAGTGCATTAAAGAAGTTTTAGGAGTGTGGTATTTGCTAGTCACAATTAAAGGGTAAAAGTAACCAACAGGTAGTTCAAGTCCAAATTTTACTGCTCCCAAAACTGATAAAATAAAGGTTTAAAAAACCTAAAGATTCAACTTTCAGATGATTGTGTTACCATGTTTTTTGGATTTTGTAAAACACTAATAAATGATACCAAACCTGATTTATAAGAATGGTATATCTGATTAATCTTATTTTTCTGAACTGAATGAAGGCAAACACTGAGCAAACACGAAAAATCATGAAAAAATATACGGACTTGAAAAAATGTTACTGAAATTCATGAATCAAATTCTAGATTTGCCAATGCAAAAATGGTTAACTGAACTTGCTATGAAAATGTCTGACTGCCCCTTGCTAGGGAGCAGGGATGCTCATTTGCACAGACACACGGTGGCATTCCTGTGACACCTGAGCACGTGCTACTTTCCAGCCCTGGCCACGCAAGCTAAGGGAGTGGTGCAGCCATTGTGCAATGTGGATGCAAGGAACTAGTGTGGTGTGGGCAGCTGTCTGTCAGACACTATGACCCTTCATCCCCCACCTACCCTGTTCAGCATGGCACAGAGCTCATCAGTGATTCTAGCCACTGGAAAAAATAATCACCTTCTTTGAGTGCTTTTTTCTTAATCCTGTGCTGAATCACATTCAGTGTACATTCCTGAAAATGCCATCCTGTGGAAAGAGATTCAGATCATGTGTTCTTACAAGGACCGTCTCTCTTTCCCCTGAAAAACTTGCCTCGTCTTTGGTCACCCCACCCTTGCAAAATGTCTTGATTTGTATCTGATTTAAAGATCCAACTCTGATATTTTTCTTTAGCTACATGGATCCTGCAGATATTCAGATGGTATTGTGGAAACTGAAATTTGATCTTGTTCTCCTTCACTCAAATTTAGGGTATATTCCGTGCTGTGCTAAGTTGCTATGTGACAATTTTCACTCATGTAGAATCTGTTTCCTAGGTTCTGAACCAGAATCAGACCCACTCTAAACAATTTTACCTTTTATTTCTGTTCCTAGCAGAAATGTCCCATTCCTGTCCTGGGACCTTCCCTCTCCCACATGTGGGCCATTTAAGGCTCCAGGTTTTTTCCAGCATGACTCCAGCATTGTACTATTTACTTAGAGAGAAGAAAATCAAGACAACCAAAATCAGGCATTCAGTTTCTGATTTGGTTTCATCCTGAAAGCAGACTTTGCATGAAAATCAGCCATTTCAGTAAAGCCAGCTAGCTTTTTCAACGTACTCTCTGCCTAGGCTAGCAGTTGGAAAAGCCAGGTGTATTGCTCTGAGTAGTTCCTAATGCACATACGAACTGGAAGATACTCAGAGTAACACAGAGCTTTTCAGTGAGCTCGATCACCATGAAAAGCAGACATCTAGACTGGTCAAGCAGAGATGTGTCATAAGCCTGCATATACATTCCTCCTGCACACAAAATCAAAATTCAGGCTGTTGGTTGGAAATATACATGATATAGGAGATGAAGCCTATATAACAACTCTGAAATTTTAGAACTATATGTTTTAGCAATTTAAGTTTAAACTTTTGTTCATCTTAGACTTAAAGACAAAAATAATGAACAGGAACAATTTCTTAAGTGATTTAACAATTTTCCGTTAGAAAGCAATTAATTCAGAAGCCAAAGAAAACCTGCATTTATTGTTATGTTTTTTCTGCAGTATAGAATAGGTTTCTAATATCCATAATTTTATGTTCTTAAAATGTGGAGAAAAACAATGATTACAAGAAAAACAATTAGTGGTGGTTTTTGCAATGCTCTAGCAGCACAGTAAATCCAAAAATACTCAGTAAATCCAAATACTTTGGTGGACTTCGCAGGATTCATGCTGATGTAAGAGATTAAGATCATCTTCACAGTTATGTAGGGCAGACTGGAACCAATCTTGCCATGTATTATAAAAATCTTAATCCACTTTGTAAGCTTACATGTGGAAAATTAGCAAACAATATTGCAGCTGAGCAATTGTGTCACTACCAGTTGCACCTCATTGACAGCTATTTACAGGATTGTCTTGAGAGTGCTGATTCACTCCCACAGGCTGAACTGTGGCGTTAAAGTTATGGAGAAAAAGAACAGAGAAGAAACTAACTCCTTATGTTATTGCTATTTGTTAACCATCTGATTTGGAGCCACTTGGGCACATACTGTTCAGACATAAGCCCTGTGGATGGGACTGCTGCCAAGCAGAGAACATAAAATCTCTCCTTCTCCTCTTTTCATGCTCCCTGCCTGGTGAATGTAGGTTGCCGCATTATGTGAGCTAAAAACCTTTGCAACGTAGGTGGTTTCAGACAAATAGAAGAAAGGCAAACAGCATGTCTGAGAAAGGAACAACAGGCTTGTCTGATGGCATCCTCACACTGAGGGATGATTCAGGAGCTGATTTGGGTTTCTTTTCTCTTTCCCCAGCTTATTAACCTACACACTGTCAGACACCTTATGATAAAATGAAAAGGACAGCACTGTATGTAGACTGATTGTTCAGCTTCTAGGTAGCTTTCCCCAAGCTGGCACCTACTGGAGCTCGCTGCAGTTTCTGTCCAGGGCATGCATCTGGGTTCACTTTACTGCTGTGTTGGGTCTCACTCCTAAGCAGAAAAGCAATACAGGCAGAGTGTGCCAGGGCCTGAGGAACAGCCTGTGCAGCTGAGGGTGGAGGCGAGAGAACATCTGCAGCCAAAGAATTTGATTTTCTCTTGTTCTGAGACTTCAGTATTACTGCAAAAAACCCACCAACCACGAGAAAGGGAATTATGATCAGACGTTGATGTCTAGGTCTGATAGTGTTTTAGACTGAGAAAGTCTCTCAAAGGGACAGTCTAGTGAGGAGGAAACCATACAGCAGCGCTAATGATGCTTTAGTGGTCTAATCCAACCTTGGGAAAAGGGACCAGTTGTGATATACATTAGTGAGAAAGGAAAAACCAGTCCAATGAAGTTAGGAGACTTGGAACAGCACAAAGTAATTGGATCTAACAGCAACTTTTATGACGGATTTCTTCTTGGAAGAAGGCAGCAAACAGTATGCAGATGGTCACTGTGAACCATTGTCATGAATGGGTGATTTAGATTGCGTAAAGAATCACTGCCAAAAGTATTAGCAAAAGTGGTTTTAATATGATGTTGTGAAAGTGCAACTTAACAAAGTTTGATGGCAAGGTTCACTCTGTTACTATACAGCACAATCATTTGAACAATGATTCAAAACTACCAAGACACAAATCAAAGTTACCAAGGCACAAATCAAAGTTACCATACTACAAGGTTATGCACGATATTGGTTGCTTACCAAAGATCTGTTGTTGGTAAAAGGTCTCTCTGCCTTGAGGAGCAATCTTGAGAGGTGTCCTAGCTCAAGAGGGGATCACCACCATGCAGTCATGCTGCCTAGTGGGGAGAGCTCAAAGAAGGCTCACTTAGGCTGTCATATTTATGGAATAAAGTGGTTGGCTCATAGTCAAATAATATGCGATGGGAAAGGTATGCATGAGACTCCTTGTACCCACAACTTTCTTTGTTCCTTGATAAATGAGTCTTGGAAAAGCCACCTGCTATTCATGTGTTAATCGCATGATTGGTGTTCCAAGCTCATATGCATCAATGCTCACTGTGTCACTCTGCTCCTCTGTAGGTTTTCGGAGAAGAGATTGAAACCAGAGGAGTTCTTGGCCTGTTAACAGCTTAGGGCTTTACCTCCTTTGGAGTCTGTACCAAACTACCACTAGTTTGGTTAGAGGGTCAAGTGCACCCATCACAACAGTCCTTCTAGCTGCTGTCCATTTCCAATGCTTTATCTCAAGAGCAAGAGAAAATGTCCAGAATTTCAAGTCTGTGGTTGGCAGAAGACAAAAAAACTGCAGAAAATTCAAGACACAATCATGCAAGCCTAACAGCCCAGAGATAATACATGTTCTGTAACTGCAGTCTTCAGTTCTGCTCCATGTTGTTCTTCCATCCTCCTTTTTAATGACCGCTGCCTAGGACCAAGTGTTGCCAGTCAAAAACCTCAAAGGACTTGACTTAAAAAAATAATTAAAACTGCCTTACAAAATAGCACTGTTGTCAGTCACTACACACACAGAGCTTCTCCAGAAATATTCAGGAACCATGCAACACTGTTTACTGAGTAATAACTTCTTAGAAGGGATATTCTGTCATTATGCATATACAGAATGACCACCAGCAGTGTTGTGTCAGGCTATGCTTTTGGTGTATGAACCAAAGTGAGCAGCCTTGATGAGCAAAAGGGAAATGTACAGCTGAAGAAATCCCAATGGCAAGACTTCTAGTGTAGTCTGAGGTTTTTCCTGTAAACGGGGTATTTTCCTGTGCTTTAAGTTATAACCAAATGCTTTTCTACAAAACAATAGAGTCTCAGCAAAAATGTTTTGTTAAAATAAAAAAAAAAAAAAAGGACAAAAACCAAAACCCATCTAAACTTTTTGAAGAACAGAGGAAATCTAACAGACCTAAGACCTCTGCTTTTCTTTTTCCGTAATCACTCTTGGCTAGATGTCTTAACACCTACTTTTTGTTTATTGATAACTGCTTTGAACTCCTGTGAGCTCATGTGTCAATCCATATGCTCTGTCACATGCAGTCATTCAATTTACGTTGTGTGATTACTGGCTGTAGCCTTTAATGTGAGTTGGACCTCACACAGTATCTCCAGTTATGGGGAAGTCTTACAGCAGTCAGTAAGGGCATCAAATGAATGAGGACTGCAGGAGTACAGCGTTTGCTCTGCCTTGTGTTTCCCAAGCATCAAGGTACAAAACAAACCCCAAAATACAAGCAAATCCAAACCCAAGCCCACAATAAAGAAAAAAATACCCCCAAATCCTAACCTAACACGAATAGAAGAATCCTTTCTTTCTTTCTTCCTTCCTTCCTTCCTTCTTTCCTTCTTTCCCTAAAGCACAGAGAATTAAAAAAAGCCTTGGAGACACACTTTATCATTCACACAGGTGTGGAGTACTGATTTCCCAAGAGTTTTCTTGGCTCAACAGCCTAGCAGCTATAAATCAGAGGTGCACTACTTGGCAGCAGCCGTGGTGGGTTTTCACTATCTTTACTTTGGTCCCAGAAAGGGACTTTTTTTCAGTGCCCACAGCACTTCAGCTGTAGCACTATCACTGAATACTTCGGAAAAATATCACAAACTAGAGGACGAAGACATATCTCAAAAATTGTTACTGCTATTTACTTCATATAAGACAGAGACTACATCAACTAAGTGACTAAAATAATTAAAATGAAAATGACTGCAATTGCAGCCTGATTACAAAAATTAGATTAATTCATATTTATTTCAAATTCATGTTGAAATATACTGTCAGGCTTCCAGAAGAAACACTTTCATATTATCAGAGCTAGCAAGGTAAGAAACATCACTGCACAGGGAAGAATATGCAAATATGCCTTTTCCTGATATTTTCTGAAGAGTGATACATTTTACAACATTAGATGCCTAGCTTAAGCCTGTAAACATGTTAAGTAATTTCAGCTGTTACAGTACCTATCAGACATCAGACATCAGACATCAGACATCATGGACACTCTTGATACTTGATAAAGTAAGATCACCAAGAAAGACCAGAACAAATGCTGGATTAATTTCCCAGTCTAAGTAGAGGTAAAACTGCAGGCTTTACTGCTGTCAAATGGTCAGCTTTGAGACACCACCAAAAAACTTGGTGGATACTTTGGCAACCTTCCACATGTTACAGATCTTCAAACGTGACACCAAATTCAAACATACTGACCAAAGCCAAGTTCTTGTCCACCTCTGACATGAATAGGGCTCACAATCCTGTTCACGTAACTTTATGTATGTTAAAAGACGAAAACACATCCTCTTAATCACACCATCTTATTTTAAAATAGCTTTTGATGGTATTGTTTTAATAAAGGTAGTTGTGATGATTACATACAGGGTACAGGAAAAGCCTGTCTTTAAATCACTGCAGCCAATGTCATTTACCAGAAATGAGTTTATCCCAGGATGAGTTATAAAGGCCACTTTAAATTATAATAAGGTGTTTACTGCCAGGAAACTCCTCTCTTTAATACAAATTCCCACTTTTCTCTCCCCAAAACAACTGACAAATGTAGTTGGTCCAAAGGTTATAGTGTGCAAATGCTAATAGTTCTTTAATGTGGTGATTCGATATTACTTGACTCAAAAGTAAAAAACATGTCGATGACATAGTAAATGTAGCTGTACAAGCATATACTGAGACTACTCTGAACATACTACGATCATGAAAGGCAGGTAGTAGTGTAAAACCTTTGGATTATTTTCTAATATTCTCTAATCTGAGAAACTAAATGAAATACATATAGTATGACTGCAATAATTAAAAAAAAATGGAGACATATTACTTTGTAACAATGTACGCAGGCTTGATCTGTAGAAATACAACAAATTGCAGTACTTAACAGAATATTGGTAACCCAAGCCGTGTTCTCCATATGCTGCAGCACAGAAGGGGAGTCCTTCAGACTCAGTTCCACTTGTCTCCAGTCCCATTAGCATTCTGCAAGCTTGTTCATGAGTAGTCTACAGTAAACATGCAATGCAGAAAAGAAATCAGGAAAGCACAGCAGAGTGACTGAGGGAAAACAATTAGGTGTCCTTCTTTTTTTTTGTCTCTAAGTGAGAAGTGTATTATTTTTACTCAGTTAAAATGCCACAGGTATAGTATAGACTGGAAGGAAGATATTAATCTTATTTTTCACAGTCAGTTCAGATATATATGGTTATTGTCCTAAAGCAATCAAACAAGCCAGTAAATGTCTCTGTTTTTTGCCTCTGGTCTCATTTTCTGAGGATGAAGTGGAATACTATTGCTGCTGCAGTTATCTCTGTGTTGTCTCCTATTTATGCTGGATAAAGGCTCAAATTATTTTTAGCATGCTGAACTTGTTTATTTCATTCTTGTTTTGAACATATAGGAAAGCATCCTTGCTGTCATTGGAAAGAGCATGTGAAACACAATTTATTCCCTACTGTAGTTATTAAAAAAAAAAAAAAGAAGAAGAAGAAAAAAATAGAAATCTAGGCCTTAACATCATAGATGTCAGTCTAGTTGAAGATCTAGTCTGATCATACAGATGGGTACTAGAGGAATCTTCCCGGTGACAGTACTCACCCTGACCATGACCACAAGAATGTTTTTTTCCTGGCCACTCCTTACACTGGACCCAGGAAACACTTAGACCTGGAGTTGTTCACTTATCTGCCTTGAGGCTGGCACTGTACCTTTCTGAATTTGTATCAGTAGCTTCATTTTGACAACAACACAGTGAGAAAAGGTAAAAAAAAAGGCGGCTAACAGTTCTTCCAGAAATATGTTCTGAAAAACAGATGAAATTGTCCCTTAAAACTTGGGTAAATATCATAAATGGTGTCAGCTACTGTGACATGGTTTTCATGGCTGTAGTAGATACCAATGATTATGGCCATGTTTTTATTTCTCCACAGTCAGTAATTGCACAGGCAATGACCTCACGAGGTATTTTTCTGGCATGAAAATCAGAGTTTCAGTGCTTCTTCCTCCTCAGGTTGTGATTTTCTGGCAGTAGTTGGGAGAAATTGGCAGAAGTAAGAGCAAGTCAAGTACTACAGTGGCTGCATGCTGGGTAGTAAGATTACTCTACCTGGCATTGGATGGGGCAGCTAAGTAAGTCCTGACCACTTGGGTGGCAGAAAGGCTGCTGACAATGGGATGTGAGGTAGGATGAACAAAATCCTTAAAACTCTTGCTCTCCTTGCTGAAGGTGGGGGGGGGGGGGGTGTGGTGCGGGTGGGCCAGTGTCTCACGGTCTCCTTCAATAAGAATAGCAAAATCTTACAACCTGTTGAAGATGTCACATGGATGTTTGTGACCAGCTTCTTAGCTCTGCAATCCTCAAGAAAGGGAAACCTGCTATTTGAAGAAGTATAGGACATCTGTGATAGTCAAGTCAAGTCCTTCACAGAGGAGGAGTACAGACTATCACATTTCATCAGCAACTTAGGTAAGAATGATCCTAACTTGGTCACTACAGGTTTTCAACTAAATTTCTGCAATGTGTTCCCAATTGAGAGAAACAAAATGATAGGTAATGGCAGTCTTCAGGGTCTCATTAACCTGGCAAGTGTGGCAAATAAATAACTAAAACAAACTTAAAAAGCCTGGAAGCTGCTACCACCTTTAAGATCTTGAAAAACAATTTCAAAACAAAATCAATTGTTTTTCGCTATGAGACTGAATCCACAGGACAATGGCTTCCCATGCCTCTTTACTTTCCTTGTGCTTGGTATACATTAGAGATCTGTTTGATTAGGGCCTCCATTACCAAGGGATTATCAAGGACTTCATCTGCAGTATATACCCTAAGTGCATTGCATTCTTTTGCTTTTAAAATTCACCCTCCTGTTAAGCTTTCGCCCCTTCCAGGAAACACTGGTGCTGTTGTAAGGCCAGAGATCACTTGTAGCACCTGCACTGCTCTGTCAACTTCTTATGTCCATTATCAAAGCTTTCAGTTTCTGAATATTAAAATAAAAGCCTCTCCAGCCAAATCATTGCTAGAGGTCTTCTGGAAATAGCACCAGGAACTGTATGAAGGAACACAGGTGCCAAAGAGCTACTTCCTATGTTGGTTTGCAGCTTATCAATTCTCATTCTTGTACAATAAAAGAAATAATAATCTTTATGGGATAGCGTACCAAAACTCATCCTCACATTAAACCACATTCTGGATTTACCAGCATAACTCAATTTACTTCAAGAGCATTCATGTAGCTAGTGTCCCCAGAGCAAAGTTTGGATGCACAGTTTACAGGAGAGGGCCATTTGAAATGGCTTTGTGTTTTATGTCTTTCACAGAACTCAACCCTGAATTGCTTGTCAATGAGCAGCCCCGTCTTCGGGACCACATTACAAAGCTAACTGAAAACACAATCCCAGCGACAGTGTGAATGTGTTTACTGGCAGGAATATTAAAATGCAAAAAATTTGTGGGAAAAAAAAGGGAGCATATAATCACTATAAGTGGACTTCAGATAACGGATAAAGTTAGAGGAAAATATACAAGCAAACAAAAACACAGTGGAGCACAATGGACTAAACTTATCCCAAGTATAACTCCAGCCAACTGGCCAGTATCTGGTTGTCAAAATATGTTTTATGGGGAAAGAAAGAAACTAAATAAAGTATAAAATCTGTTCTAGAACATAGCACATGGGTTTTCTTTGAATAAATCAGGATGCCTTCTATAATGCAATACTTTGAGATAAATTACTTGTTACTGCAACTCGAATATCAAGCTATGATCCTTACCATTTTTGTGAGCCCTTTTGTCCCCCTTTTTACTTCACAGCATTCTATAAATATCCAATGTGCTATTTTCTTGTGATCACAGCAAAGAGGGGGTTTAGGAATTTTTGTACCTATATCACTGTGGCAACTAGATATGTGAAAACATTTATGACTGCTCCTTCTCTAGAGTAAAAGCCTGCATTATCTGTGCAAGTCATAGCTAATTGTTCTGCATAAAATATGGGTTTCTTATTACTACCCACTACTTTGGAAATTCATTTCATGTAGTTGCACATAGCAAACTGTAA
Source organism: Haliaeetus albicilla (assembly GCF_947461875.1). Taxonomy (NCBI): domain Eukaryota; kingdom Metazoa; phylum Chordata; class Aves; order Accipitriformes; family Accipitridae; genus Haliaeetus; species Haliaeetus albicilla. Next base: position 15,750,410 of record NC_091516.1, read on the forward strand.
AGTAGGTTTTATGAAGCCAATAATGCAGATATAATACTTGAAGAATTCCTTTTGGTTTGGATATATTTATTTTTCCAAAGATTTTGTTTGAGAGAAAATGAGATTGCTATCTGCTGTTTCCTTATTTTTTTGCAGGAAAGCAAAGGGTTGTTGACTTCCTCTCCCCTCCCTTCCTTCCTTCTTTCTGAAGGTACTGTACTCATCTGAAAAAAAGAGAACGAAGTGATTGTTCCTGTTCTCTTTCTTAAGTCATTTGAAACACTGTCCCTGCTAGTTTTCTAAGTTTACTGCAATCTCTGCACAGGGGGAGGGAGAGAGAGGGAGAGAGAGTCAGAGATTACCAACATGAGAGCAGGTAGAGAGTTTAGGGCAAGACTCCTTCCAGCTTCAGCAACTGGTAAGTTAAGTAAAAATGCTTTTATGGTTAACTCTTTAGAAGTGCAATTTATATGATTTTGTATTATGAAAAGGCATTAATCAGATACACATTTAACTGTTAAAAAAGATAGTAACCATATGCATTGACAAGCAGTATATTTACGCTATAGATAACTATAGTCTGGTTTTTAGATACTGGTGATAATAGCATACAGGTTAACCAATGCAGACAAGAAAGTGTTTTCCAGTGAGGCTGATAATATTCATAACATAATCTACTGTGAATTTTGCATATATGGCTTCTGCTACATGAATCTTGTTACAGGCTTCACTAACTTCATCCTGAATATTTCAGCAAGATTCAGTGGGCCATTGCTGAAATAAAGAGAGAAGCTCTGTCATATGCAAATTGATGTATTTCATGTATCATCTGCCACTACTGAAGTTTGCTCCAACCCACCAACCTGTGCTATAGTGGGAGAAGAATTACTAGGGCTTTTTTTTTTTTTATTTCAAACTGTATTGTGTTTATGATTACACATGTTTATCTCTACTCATCTATGTATATGATTAGTCTAGGAACAGTGACATTTAAGACATGGTAAGACAGTTCCAGGTTGCCACTTGAAAAAAAGCAAGAGTTCATGTTGTGTAATATATAACAACACCAGGGCTGATCACCAGCATCAGTAATAGGATGGACTCAAATGTTTATTTGTTGTTTGCATTGTTGGAGATACCAGTAATATTTTTCATGTTGGGCACAAATGTATCAGAACAAACAGAAGTGGCATGTAAAATGAGTAATTGAATGCTAGAGTATGTTTCAAATATTGGAAGAGAAAAATCGCCCTGCATGCCTTTATAAAAGCAGAATACAGAGGTGGAGGGAAGAGTTAGGACAAGTGTCAATTTCTCTGCAGCAGGAGAGCTCGGTCATCTTCTGATCCAGTATTTCTTCAAGCTGCAGCTCTCTGAAGCACAGGGTCCTCTGCAGGATGCCCGGAGCCTGGAGAGAGTGGCTCCAAATGGCGGGCAAGCATCACAGAAGGCCAGCAGGCAGCTTGAGCTGCCCTGCTCCCGCTCCCAATCCCACTCCCACTCCCGCTCCCGCCGGGGCACCTGGGCTGTGCTTCCACCCTGGGACAGCCCTCTGCTCCCACTCCTCGCTGAACCAACTAGAGGAAAGGATTTCTTCCCCTCTATCTGGTGTCTTTCTGCAAGTTTTTCCTTAGGAAGGAGTGATCAGCTCCAAATTCAGCACGATTTCTGGGTAAGTTGTAGATACCCTTTGCTTTAGGAGCAGCACGTGGGTTCTGCCGAAGTAGGTGGAAATAACTTGTTTCTTGAAATCCGTAGCTTAATGTTGCAGCTCGGTCTAGTCTGGTACCAATTATTAGGTTTATTTGGTTATACTTAACCCACAAAGAATTCTCTGGTAATTGCAAGTAAATGTCAGATGTTGCCATGAAAACCGCTTGCCGCATCTTTCGCTCAGGATACCTGGATTTATGTTTTGTGTGACTAAATACTGATTTAAATTAAATAGATGATTTGGACAGCTATTTTGACAGGTACATATCAAACATCTGGAAAACCACTTTTTACTTCAAGTGAGAAGCAGAGGAGTCTCTGAAACATTAAAAAAATACACAAGCTCTGTATTTCTAGTGGTATTTGCTCAAAATGCAGAGTGTTAGTCTGGATTGCAATCACATGCAAGTTTTGATCCAGTTAGTTCAGAAGTTCAGTTTACCATGTAGGTAAGAGCCAGTTGCAGCCTTTAGGTATAGATTTTGTTTCTGATGATACTAAACATAAATGTATTCTTGATTTGGACCATGTATATGATAAATTCTTTCTCTGAGAGATTGTCTGAAATACATAAATAAGAATATGTGCGTTCATATTCATAGCAGGTGGCCAAAAGCAGTACATGCTATTTTTAAACCCACTCCCCAATAATAAGCACACAGAAATAAGCATTTTTAAATGAATGCTTAATAATTTGACAGTAAAAAATAGACTTTGAATTTTGAACTTCATTCTTAGATTTCACCTATCGGGTTTACTTTTCCTTCAAATAATACATCTTTGCAATCACTTGGAGTTTATTTTTTTGATATTGTATAATTTATTGCTGGGATAACTGTAACATGATTTAGCATAATGGTAATTGTAACACAACTAATATCTTTCTCGAGGTGTCAGGAAGTGGAGATTTTTGGCTGATGTGTTATCCTTGTCCCACATCTCTGAGATGTTTATAAGCAGAGAAGGTTATGATCTGAGGCTGGATTGGGTACAGATCTAGTACTAGCTTATGGCACAAATTAAATGTTTGTGAAATGAATTTTCAGTTACCTCAAAGTTATATAAAAAAAAAAAAAAGATAATATTGAAGCAATAAACCAAGAATAAAAAGAGGCTGTTAGAGCCATATTTATGTATATAGCATATATAAGTAAACGGTCAGTCAGTGTATGTATTTTCCCAGAGAATTATTTAAAGCTATTATTTCCATTTGTTCTGAAAAATAAAAACAAAACTACACCAATGATGGCAAAGATGTTACAGAAACCAGTTGTCACCCATGGAAATCCCAAGTTCACAAGTCTGATTCAAAAAGCATAGAAACTGATAGAAGTCTTTTTGTAAATGTCATTGCCTTTTTATATTTAGGACCAGCTTCTTCAATGTTGAAAACTGTTCAGAATGTGAGTTTTGGAAGCAGAATAGTAGCACTGAGTTACATTCCTAGTAACATTTTGGCATTTCTAATACAGATTTTAGACCAGGAGATAATCTGAATCTTTGAATTTTAAGTTTTTTATTGTTTTTGCATTCTTTCAAACAAGAACATTGACAAGAGCCTTGCCCTAGGACTGTCTGGATGTAGAACAGATACTGGTGGACCAAGAGGCACGGTGTGCATCTCACATGAACTTATTGGCTTGTCTTTTAGGTGTCGTGTCTAGTAGGACCAGATAGATATGCAGGATTTAGAATGGGAGAAGCACAGGGTGATGAATCATGGTAGCAACCCAAGACAAGCCTCATATACAGAGGCAGAAGAGTATGGATTACCCCAGATAGCACTTATATTGTTTCCAATCTTTGATACTGCAAAGCCTCAATGATGCAGAAAGACGTCTATCTGAATGAACCATTCCACTCAGCCATACATGTCAATGGAATACCACCAAGAGAAACAAAAAAAGTAAAGGCTGCATAAGGTAATAGGGTTTTTCTGTGGCCATGGTTTAGAGACACCAGTCAGGCAAAGGTATATAAGGAAAAGTAGCTTCTTATTAGTTGATAAGAAATGATCCATAGTTTTTGAGCACTAATGCATGTTCCCCAGTAGTAATTGATTCAGTGAAACAAACTGCTCCTTCAAACAGACCTTATGAGTGCTGTGTAGACTGCTACAGATAGTTGTAAAATTATTCATTTGTTTGATGGATTAATTATATAACCCAACCGATTTTTAAAAATAGACCACCTGTTAAAATCAAATGAACATTTTCTTCTTAAATGCAGTAGTTTTCCCCATTCTAGTTTACTGTCCCAGAAGACCACTGAAAAGGAAGGAATGTCAGCTTGGAGAAAAAAGAATTACAGAGAGACAAATCATGTGAAGCCTTTAAAAAGAAAGAAACGAATCTGGAAAAAGATGATTTGGGATTATCCTTTTTCTGCTGAAAAGCTGATATTCTGAAACTGAGACCGCAGCTCTCCATTGCTGTTAAAATGCAGTGGAATTTTATGGATGATATTCAGATTTTCATCCAATGAAGAGGCCTAATTTAATACTTACTGGTTATTTAGAACACATATTGAACTTCATGGTGGCTGTCTGATTTTTCTTTATATCTATCTGGCAGAGACTGGTCCTTCTTGCCTGGCTTCTAAAATACTAATGATCCAATGAAAAATATTGTTTAATCTTTGTTTTAGTTCCTTCCAAATTTAATACCTTTGTGACTTGCTTTTTTAAAACAACTGGTTTTATACTGGTGTCACCCTGATCTTGAAAAGCAAAACACAGCATTTTCCTTCTAAACCAACGATGTTCAATGCTTTGTAAAGACTCCTAATGTCATTGGAAGTAATTAAGCTAAGTAATCATATATTAAAAGAAATTATTTTCATGCTCTGAAGGTTACAGGAAGAAATTATGTGAATATTTGCTTTTTTTTTTTTTAACTTTCACTCCTTATTTCCTGCTTTGTATGTTAGAAAGACACTTTATTAATTATTTAAATGAAGGATGAAAAAAAATATTCTTACTTTCTCTCCCCTCCCTCTTTTACTATGAGTGCTAAAACACTGACACATTTACATTCTACTTTGTGGGTGTGCATGAATTCATGCGATTTAAAAGAAAAAACTCAGGATAAGAAGTGTGTTTCTTGAAAACCTATTTTCCCCTTGCCAATATTCATGAAAAGTAAACCTGAAACATTCAACTTTCCAGCTACTTATTAGCAGCACTAGAATTCAGACAACACTGAAAAATACAAAAGTTCATTGAATCTAAAGGTTCATTTAATTGCAAAATGCTATAGGGTAAACTGAGTCTCTTACATTGCTAACATCACTTTTCACTAATGAATTAGGGAAAGGTACAACTGATTTGAAATTGAAAGCAAGGCTATGAGAAGGGTCATACATTTTTATTTGTTGTTCTTAGACAACTGTAGACAGTTGTACTACAAGGAATACTAATGCACAGCAAGCAGGAATCATCCACACAGTCCTCTGTCTGGAGCCCCGACGAAGAATAGAAACCACCTCATTTCTCTGTATGCAAAGAACTTTGCAGGGTGGTGTTCCCAGGGCAGAGGAGCAGGTGTGGTGGCTCTGGGATGGGAGCACATGGCTTTGCCCCTCCTCAGGGAGCAGCTTATTCTGACACCAGGCCCTCTGATAAGCCACAAGTGTGTTGGCTGGAAGGGACAAGATGACTTCCAGTCTCCCTCTTCACTGGTTTGTTGCTGTTCCTGACTGTGCAAAAGCCACTTATGCTTTAGTCTTCTCTGTTTAGGGCTGCAATGTAATTGTTAGGCTCTTTTTGCAGTGATGAAAGACCTTTTGTTTTGTGGAGGGCTCTGTGCTGGACCTGCTACTGAAGACTTAGTAAATTGGAAAGGGTATGTGCTGTTACCAACACCCAATACACTAGATTTAAACCAAACTTAAATATGCCTACTCTAAAGATATCCGGGAAGAACATGTTAGAATATAGTTAACTATTTCAGGTTTAGTCCTCTCCCTGAGGTACTTTCTAAAGCCAGTAGTGTTTCAGCTAGGTGTTTCAGCTCCAGATAAGAATTATTTGAAAACTTTATTTGAAAAGGGAGTGTCTTTCATACGGTACTGCCAGGTAGCATGGTATTTTTCTACCTGTTTACTTTTTCTTAAAAGTATTTAGAGTACATGTATAATGAAAACAATATCAACAGGTGAAAAGGAAAGGGATGACCTGTTTTTTAGAGCATCTGTCAGCTTCTAAGGAACAGCAGAACTTGTTTGAACCATCTGGTAGGCACCAGCCCACGCTGGGTTGGTTCCTTAGTGCAGGTTTCTGAAGCTATGAAGTGTCCTGTATTTGTCCAAAACTATTGTCTGTGATAGAAATTCCAGAAAACAGTAAAGGACCTCCTAGAAGAACAAGCTGACAACAATGTGCTCATAGGTTTACCAGAAACAAAATCCATCCATTTATGAAGGTGCAGGAAAAGAATATTTTTTCTGCAGCACTGTAGCAAGGAATCACACCAGCAGGAACATTACATCAAACAGTTTTTCTGCATAATGCTGTACCCACAATATGAAGTCACCGAGGTTTCCAGAATAATTTTTTATATCTGTAGGTAGCATTTTGTCAGGTTGCTACAGAAGCAGACACATGCAGCAGAGAAATGGTGCTGACCAACTCCTCCTCCGTATCTCCTCTGCCCTCTGCAGAAAAATCAAAATACTAACTAAAGCCTTTTGATCCCAAATATATTAATTTATTTTTTCATGTCACACAAAAAGGGAACCCCCCTGAAGCTTAAGCCACAAGTAAAGAAATGCAATTGAACAGATGTCACTGGATTCTGTAGGCAAATGATCAGGACTCAGGATCCCCTCTAATGACTGCAGTGAGGATTTTCACTAGCTTGTTCACTACTAGACAGAAAAAAATGCATGAAGAGGTATCCAGTGGAAGGCACTGAATGTAGTAAGTCAGAACAGAATTCATAGAACTATTTATCCTCTGGGTAATGTCCCCCTGCCCATACCACAGCCTTGCCTGCTATTCTTCCCAAAACACAGCAATAATTTTTACCAAATCTTCCAGGTTTTTGTATGAGGCACTTGGCATTTTTCCAGGGAAAAAGCCCTGAATAGAATGATTGGGGAAGGGCAAGGGAGGGACTGAGAGAAAGAGTTGCGTTAATATATAAGGTGGTTTCTTACAAAACTTCATTTTATATTGCTAGTTGTCCAGTCTTAGTCATGGAGTAGAGTCACAGTGGTTTGATGGTTTTTTTGGTTTCCTTTTTCTTGTGATGAAAATCCAAACTGAGTTAGTATGCAGAATGAGCCTTTGGCATCACTAACGGTGAAGGATTAGTACTGAAGTGGTTTGGGAAATGTTCAAGATTTTTTTTTTCTTTGGCAAAAAGTAATTTATTTGTTTGTAGCTCTAGTCTCTGTTCCAGTATCTGCGGATGACATTTGGCTGAGTCTGAGCTGCCATTCCCACTCCGTATGCTAGTTTCCTGAATTCAGTAAAACTGTCATTTTAAATCTGTTTGTGCTGGTTTTGGCTGGGATAGAGTTCACTTTCTTCATAGTAGCTAGTATGGGGCTATATTTTGGATTTGTATGCCAAAAAGGACTGTTGTGGTTTAACCCCAGCTGGCAACTAAGTACCACACAGCCACTCACTCACTCCCTGCCCTGGAGGGATGGGGGGAGACAATTGGAAGGGTAAAAGTGAGAGAACTCCTGGGCTGAGATAAAGACAGTTTAATAGGTAAAGCAAAAGCTGCACGTGCAAGTAAAGCAAAACAAGGAATTCATTCATCACTTCCCATTGACAGGCAGGTGTTCAGCCATCCCCAGGAAAGCAGGGCTCCATCACCTGCAACAGTTAATTGGGAAGACAAACGCCATTACTCCAAATGTCTCCCCTTCCTTCTTTTTCCTCAGCGGTATATGCTGAGCATGACGTCATATGGTATGGGATATCCCTTTGGTCAGTTGGGGTCAGCTGTCCCGGCTGTGTCCCCTCCCAACTTCTTGTGCCCCCCCAGCCTGCTCGCTGGTGGGGTGGGGTGAGAAGCAGAAAAGGGCTTGACGCTGGGTAAGCGCTGCTCAGCAATAGCTAAAGCATTCCTGAATTAGCAACGCTATTTTCAGCACAAATCCAAAACATAGACCCATACTAGCTATTATGAAGAAAATTAATGTTATCCCAGCCAAAACAGGCACACTGTTTCAGTTTAAAATAATTAACCTCAAGAATTTTTCCCTGTTAGTTGATTTACATAGAGATCTGTTTTCTAATTGATCAAAATCACAGGAGCAATATAAGATTTGTTTTAAATTACAGATGTTCTTTAGTTGGGGCAACAAACTAATGTTTATTTTCAAAACTTTCTAGAAGTTAACAAAATAGTTAGGAGCAGTATGCAGGATGCATTTGGGGAACAGAGAAGGAAAGCATTTGCTTTTTGCTGTTCAGTCAAGGAGAAGATTCAAGTTTGGCATCACAGGTGAAGGGCAAAGCCAGAGAGGAAGTTATCTTAAATTACTTCCTTGCAAGCACTTCATATGATCAGGCAAAAATACCATTTTATGCTGGAAATAAAGAACTAAAAACATTTATCTTTAAACAAAATAAACTGATTATGAAAAAATGAACCCTCATTTGAATGCTATTGTGAGATGTATGTGAAGGTGATAATTTTTCTGAACAATAAATACATATTCAGCACAGTTTCAATGCTTTAACACAGATTTTATGCTCTGCTAGTTTGGAAAGCAGAGCTCCCTAATCACAGTGCAGATATATCAAAAGTAATTTCCTCCAATGCCCCAGTAATTTGCCTTAAGAGCCATTTTTAACTCTATCTCATTGCTTGTAATTCTTTTTTTTCTATTTGGGTATCAACAGAATAAACACAGTGGTGTCCTAGGAGTGTCACTGACATCTCTAATTCCTTTGCAGTGTTTCCTACTGAACTTATATTCAGAAGGGAAATGTCTAAGTCACTACTGAGCCAGATTAATTGCAAGTTAGTAATAGAGGTTAACAGGGATTAATCAGTCTCTTCAGTCAAGCAGCTTTTCCAGCAAGCAGTCTGCTCAAACTTCAGCTGAAATTAAATTTATTCATCTTTCCTAAATGATTAGGAAAGCATCATCTGGTAATTACTTTTAATGAACTGGACACCAAGAGAAGTGTTCAGTAGCAGGTACATTTTTCCTAATTCTGTCAGTTTCTGGATGAAATCCTCTTCTTTCAGTTCCTGCAGGATATAGCATGTCTTACTGGAACACATGATACCTACCACTTTAGCAACCTTCAGTTTCACTGTGAGTTTTGAATTGTGTGAAACAAAGAATTGAATGCAAAATAAATACAAAAAGCAATGGTCCTGCTGAAGTCTAATAACACTCCCCCATGTTTAAGTAAAACTAACCTTTCTTTAAAAAACTAACCTGCTTTGGAGACTTTATATGAAAACTCTCCCATACAATCCTCTTCTCCCTTGGCCCTTCTGCAAGCTTAGGCACACATTTTACCTGGTGCTTTCTTTTTTGAGGTACCTGTTGCTTTACACATGCAACGGCCTGAAGGTGCAATTAACTGCTAATGCTGCTAACGGTGTAGGAGGGTGCCAGTGGGCTGACTTGAAAAACCAAGGCTGAGGGTGGCCCCTAGCTACCCTTTGAGATAACAAAGAGGTGGGAGGAGACCAGACCATCTCTCTGGCCTCCATAGAGGTGATAACGACACTGGGACTACAGTAGGAAGGAAAGCCCAATCTATTTCCTTTTTAAAGGTCATGAATGCCAGTGGAAGGTTTACTTTCAAAACAACAGCCCAAGCAGGACAGCATGAGGGTTATGGAAGGGCATGCTTTTTTGATCATTCTAATTTTGGGTGTTCTGCATAGCTCTGTTACTTGTTTTAAAATAATACTACTGTACAGCTCAAATCCCCTCTGTCTCCACTTCACTGTATAGAGTTTAATGATTGTGCTTTGCAGGTGGAAAGATTATGTCCAAAGTGTTCTTTCAAGGACTCCACACTATTCAGTATTACTATTTTACTACCAGATCCTTCCTTATATTTATATTATTTATTTGTTCTTCGTTGACTTTGTCTGTTATAATATCTGTATGGTGAGAAAAAAAATCCTAAAATTGCATTACTGTTATTGGATAATTTTCCAGAGGAAAAACTATTTAATACATAGGATTCCTGTGCTGCCAAAAATGTACTATTTTTATTTGCAGTGGCAGATATGGAAGTAGACAGGAAACAGGGATGGAGTGATAGGACTTCTATAAACAGTGATTAAAGTGACTCCACATACTTTCTAAAGGCAGGGGCAGATCCATGGTTCCAGCCTTTGACATGAGAGCTCCTTATCCACTTAAGAAAAGGAAGACATTTGTCTTATTGGCATCACCTCATAACAGCCAAATCCCAAATCTTGCTCTCAGCTACACCCCAGATTTTCCATAATGATTTCAGTACAACATGGATGATGCCAGGGAGGGAAATAGGACAGTTACTTAGGATGAATTACTGCCATTGTTTAATTGAGTAATTAACTGAGCTGGCCAACCCATCGTTAATTCCAATAACTAGTGAGGGCAGGATCAAATTGCATTTCCATCCCGTCTGCTGGCACCAGTTAAGCTTTGCACATTTGAAGCTCTGCTACTGTATGTGCTCTCTATGTCACCATCATGGCCAATCTGGTCTTGACAGCCCTGAACTCTGGGCAGGGTCTGGAAACTCAGTATACGTATGCCTACATGCTCTTGGGGACCCAGTACTGTAAGACTATTTATATGAAATTGAATCTACACCAACAACATCAAATTCAGTGCAAAATATAACAGCCACAAGGTGGGAGACTTTGATTTATTTCTCTCTTCCCCTCTGAGGAGCTTGGACCCACATCTCTAGCCTCTTAAGTGAGTTCCCTAACTAGAGCCTGTGAGGGTCTCCTTTGGCTGGAGGAGGACCATTACACAGACAAAGATGCAAGAGCCAAGGAGCAGGTAGCAGGGAGAAGTCAGAAGAAATTGAAACAGGACAGGGTCAGCTGTTCAGGGAGATGGTGGGGAGATGGAAAGTGGGGCATGAGTGAAATAACCTACAGTACTCGTGGGTTTCAGGGGACTAAGGAGAAGAAATAGAGGTGTTTCAGGGAGAGGTAGACTGAGAAGAGTGGAGGTGGGCATCTATCTTCCGGCACCATGCAGGTTTCACTGCCCTGGCTCCTTTCTAAATCTCCAGAGGTACAAGACCCTCCATCAAAGCACTCAGAGATACCTCACTTCCCCAGGACACAGTACCTATCTCTGTATGCCCCTCAGCCCACAAGAAACAGTTGTCTCTGGATTTTTATATTAAATAACTTTTATCCACATCCATCCTTCATGGAATAAGAAAAAAAATCAGAATGCAACATCTTTGGGTCAGGAAAGATGTGAGCTACAAACAACTGGAGGCCTGAAGACAATGCTGGAAAATTGTCGTGATACTCTCTCCTGTTTCCTATATTCTTCAGAAGACCAGTATCTTGGGTTAGCTACACTACTAGCCTGAGCTGATATGGCTGGACCCAGAGGTAGACATCTGCCAGCAAATGATTGTTCCCTCTCCCCTTCCTTCCCACCCCAAACTAGCCTTGAATTCCCCGTTGGTACCAAAGAATCAGGCAGGTGGAGGTGCTCAGCTGAGGACATATAATCTTTGTCCCCTTACGCACTTTCAGACTGGATAATTTGCTGTGCCTTGCAGGGTCCCACCATGTGTAGCTGTGGTTTGGGGTGACTTTGTGTAAACAGCTAACACTTCAGAGCCAGCGGACTTAACATCTACTTCGTTATCCAGGTTATCTATGTGTTGCTGACCATTTTAGCAGACAGAATAGAGAAGCAGAGAGGGATTGAACCACAGATGGAATAGAGAAGTGAAGAGGGAAGGAAACGTAAGAGAAGAACTAAGAAAACTCACAAAGAGGAAGAAAAAAAGAGAAAAAAAGGAGAAAGGAGGATAAGAAAAAGAGAAATAAAGAGCCAAAATAGCAGCAAGCCAAAACTGTACTCAAAGGACACCTCATATGAACATTGAAATGCCTAGAGACAATCCATGAGTCTTAAGTACTGCTAGGGACATTACCAGTAAGGCCCTATTGCAGATGTTCAGTGGTTAACCCAGCCATACTGCTCTGTGACCTCCACCCACCATCTTGTTAGGCAACAGAACAGTAGTGAGAATAATAGCAAACATTTTGCTAAACTAAGGACAGAGCACACATAAAAGCAACAGAAGGATAGCAAACCATTTTGCTAATATGAGAACACAGCACTCATACTGGAGAGGAGAAAAATATCTACAGCCACCTCACTACAGCACCAGGCAATTTTTATCTAATCAATGCCACCATCGAAAGCAAGTTATTCCATAAACCACTCTATAAGCACACCTGATGCCACAATCAGTGCCCCAGTTTTGGCAGGATGGGTGGTGGGACTGATCCAGACTTTCAGCAGAGGAAATCTCAGAATATAGTTTAACACTTTCAATAATTATGGAAACAAAAATTATCTATAAGTTATGGAAAAGTGAATATGCATTCATTTTTATACTATTTTAAGCATTTTTTTCTATTACAAGAAATACTAAAGTAACTATACTTCTGTAAAAGTGCTAATAGTGTCTTGGTCCCTGAAAATTGAGTACAAAACCAAGTTACAGATATATCTAAGATGATTCTAAAAGCCTCTGTATAGGCAGTGCAGGCAAATGGATATGTTTCCTAAACTTCTGTATTTCCCAGCCAAAATAAAACAAAAATGATGTAAGTTAAAATGTTAAAATTTGGGAATAATAAAGACAATGCAGGGAGGGTATTTCTGTTGCACATTTTTCTGAGAGAAGACCCATTTCTTTGTAATGGTGTCATCTCCCAGACAATATTAATGCAGCTACACGGCATAAAAAGCCCTTAGAGCAGAAGGAATGTCTAAAATGATCAAACTTCACACATGAAGCAAGAAAGACATGCCAAAACAGAGTCAATGAAGGAAAAAAAATATTATTTAATATATAAGATATCTTTGAAAGTTCATTGCTTGTTGCATCTGTTTACTGTGTCCTGTTAAGCTGTTTAAATGTGTCAGATTTTTTAATCAATTAAGTTTCTTAGGTGTGTGATTGTATGATTTCCATTAAGTCTGCCTGCAAAGATTACTATCTGTTAATATATTGTCTCAGGATATAAAAGGGGTTTTTTTCCATATGTATATAATAATAGATTTGTCAAAAGTATCAAATTTTGCTCATGGCATAGATGGGTTCATATCTCATTGGACAACAGAACCCATAATAAATAACAAGGAAAATTGTGAAGGCTTAGTTTCAGAGTTCATTGGAAGTCTTTCCATAAGCCTTAGCGAGTTCTGATTATGCTCTAAGAAGAGCTACCAAGGTTATCAGTTTTCCTTTACCAAGCATTTGCTGAGAAAAAAACCCACATTTGTTGATGGAAAGAAGAAGTTTTATCCTGAAGGTTGATACCAGCAGAAGAAGGTAGTTTCCGAGGGAGAAGTGAAAAGACACTGAGCTCTCAGTACTATCATATTAATGTAGGAAGAAAAAACCTGATCTGGTCCACTTCTCATTTTCAGTCATTCCAGATCATTTTGATGAACAATTGTTTACTTGTTTCCAATTCCAATTATATTAATGATGGTAATCCAAAAGGGGAAGAGAAATATTTATGACAATATCTTTATCTTGATAGTGTTCTCCAGTTAAGCAGACATATCTGTCTCATTAAAGACATGGAACAAGAAGGCCTATCTCAGAAGACAATTAAGCTGATGGTTAAATCATGGACAGGTCTACATGCATATGAGAGAGAGAGAGAGAGAAAACAAGTGTTTGTAGAAGTAGTATTGGAAAAGGTTTGATTAAACTCCATAATGGCTATTATTCCCAGGTCAGGCCTGTTTTTTTAAGGCTTCCCAACATTTGTGTCTCCCTAATCAGTATCTGCATTGATTGATTTTGGATACTTTCCCTAAATCCATGTTTATTTTTGCAAGGTAGTCCAAATTTCTGTCTTCTCCCAGCTCCACACTGTGACAGAAAAAGTGCTCTTTTCATTTAAAATGAAAATCACCTTTTAGGTTAGCTTCAAATAATGTAGCATAAAGACTTTAAGGCTGATTTGGGTCTATTAATATATACTCAGTTTATATATAACATGTACTCAGTTTATATACTCAGATTGAGTATATTATCATAAACTGAGTGTATGTTAATGGAGTCCATTTTCCAAATTTGTGTGCTTGAAATGTGGATATTTATGCCTGGAGAACATGGATAGAAAACACAACTCACATGGACTTCTCCAGAGAATAAAAGGGTAGGGTTGACAGTGATTTTAGAGAAGTTCTGGTATGGGTTTTTACCTTCTGCCATCCTCTAATGACTATAGTCACTCAAGCCTAGAGTAAATAGAATACCTTAATTTGAAAAAAAATATACAAATAATCCATTATTGAATAACAATGGCAATTTGAGCCAATATCTAGTGAACCTTGTATTAAAATAACTCTAAATCTTTTGAGCATGTTTAGAATTTCTGCATCATTCACCAAGGCAACACCTACAGACAAAAATTTGACTGTATAAATGACAGGCAGGTGCATGGATTTTACAGATATGGAATGTTATTAACATTTAGTTCAACTTCTTACTCAAAACAGACAAGATACACTTGAAAATTACAGGTTAAAAACATCCACATTGTTGTTTTCCAACTCTATGCAATTATGATATTTGCAATGAAAAAGGAAATGAGGAATGGCAACATTACTGCATGACTTCACTCACACACTGGAGGCAGCAGAAAAGAAGTGGAAGAGAAAGAAAAAAGGGGCTTATGGAGGGTTCATGCTGCCCTTGAAGGAAACTAGCAGGGAAAATTGTAAGGAGGGATCAGATGTGTACTAACTGAAAATACTTGGTTGCCAGTAATGGATACCTTCATGTTTGTACAGGTATTCCTGGCATTTTCAAAGTCTGACAAATAACTCAAAGCAGTGTAGATTCAGTAGGGAACACTGCTTCACTGCTGAAATGAGATGATTCACCATATTAATGCCCCTTTCATCAGATCCTGAGACAGACGCAAGTTTTGCATGAATAGCAAATGAGTGAAAACTAAGTAAAGAATTTGATGCTTGATTCAACAGCTGTAAAATTGAGTACATTTAAAACCAAAACCTATTTGGAAGTGTTAACTGAAGGAAGGAGATCCCATTAAGCCTATTAAGATAACCATAACCAACTCTATAATAAATTTACAACAGTCAGTGATTGAAAAAAACCCTGCTGGTTGTTCAATAAGGCTGAAGCTGTCCAGCTGCTCAACTTTAGTTCAGGAAATGTAATAGTGTGTCATTTGCCACTGATCCTCACCACACTGAACATAGAAATAGCTGTTTGGGTTCATTCTTTCCTTATAGATGACAGTATTTTTGGCCCCGAGACAAAAGCAGAAGTGCAGTCTTACAGGGCACAGTTTCTACAGTCATACATGTTCAATTAAGTGTGAAATTTCTCTTCCAGCTAAGAGAAGCTGTTCAGCCTATTCAGCTACCTTTAGACTTCTTACACTTCCCTCTGTTTCATCTTCTTCGAAATAGCAAGCACAAGTGCAAACATCCTAATAAAGTAGCCCGTTTCCCTTTGTCAGAGGGTACATATCACTTCAGGTCATCTTGGTCTCATTTCTTTTTTACCGTTGTGTTGCCCAAGAGCAAAATCAGAACAGTAGTAGTCAGTGTTTAAGTGTGAGAAACCTCATAACCTCACTTCTTTATGGTTGGGCTTATTATTAGTCTGTAGGCAGAAGGCACTTTCATATAGGAAGCAGAATCTTGGTTCTACTGAATTCTAAAGAAAATTTGCTGTTGACTTCAGTACAGAATATTAACTAGAGACTGTAATGATGTGTACGCCTGTAGAGTGAATTGCATGATTTACATACTTTTTAAATCCTTTGTAGAAATATGATGAGTGGAAATGAGAAAGTAAATGGTGATTCATATTCTGTATTAAACTCTCTTCCTCCTTCGTGGAAGTTAACATTATTAGCTGCTGCATAGATATGTTATTTTGGAAATACCTCAACTACTACCTGAACTCACTGTAGCCTTTCTTTTCTTTTTTTTGAAAGGGCAGGGAGAGTTCTATTTTTCAAAACAGTGTATTTCCAAATATACTTATTTACATAAAGAAAGAAACTGTGAGGATGCTTGTCTGTTCTAAAGAAATTAACTTTTTAATAAGCTCTGGAGTGCTAGGTTTGGGGGGGGGGGGAGTATGTTTAAGTGCCAATACAGCATGGAAACCTCTGTCTCAGTGAGCTTTCCAGACCAATTTTTCAAAAGTGAGGAGCTAAAATGCTAGTGATAAAAGCTAGAATTTTTAATGTTTCTCCAGGTTTAAACGAACCTCAATGTTTAGCATCACACACCACTGTGCTACATATCATTATATTTTAAATATTAAGTGCTGAAGAAAGAAAGAAAGAAGTTTTAAAGTGCTTATATAGGAAACACAAAAAGTCCCTAGGAGATATTTAAAACAGAAATTTTTCAATTCATACCCCTTTATTTATTGTTGAGTATTAAAATTACATGAGCTACTCCAGGATCAGATAGAACAAAATTATGGGGCAACTGTGTTATTAAAAGCTTTAAAGTTCTCTACTGAAGTTATTTAAAGAAGAAGGGACTGCTCCTTAACTATTTCTTGCATGGTGGTCACATCTGTAGTCTCTTCTACAGTTTCCTCAGGACTCACATTTTTATGGAATTAAGTTCTGGTCTAGGTGAAGATCATGCCTCCATTCAAATTAACAAGGATTTGCTACCAACATGAAAGGAGATGAGAAGAGGGGCTACATTTAATCTTTCCTCAATTAATTCTTACATCATGGGGGGAAAAAAAAGGGGGAAAAAAAAGCAGCAAAGTGATCCATATTTAGACTGTAAATCTGCTTTCCCTCCCCTTTTAGGTGCTCTTTTTTGGATTATGTAGCACCTCTCTGACTGTGCTGGTCACTGACTGTTTAAACACTTTCCCTCGTAGGCTTGGTCCCATGATGTGTGTAGCTGTGGAGAGTGGAATAAACCCGTACACTCAGAGAAAGCAGCCAAAGGTTAGTAGTGCAAAGAAATTCTTTCTAGTAATTTCAAGCAGTTATACAGCCTCTGCCATAACTCTGGGTTCCAGAAAGTTTGGAATTTGGCATAAAATGGGCTGTGGAAGAAGGGAGTAACTGGCAGCCAACAGACAAGAGAGCAATTAGGCACAACTCACTGTCACTTCTGTGTATTTTTGGCAGCATTTCAATAATCTAACAAAAGCAGTAAATAACATAGATGAGTTCTCAGTTGCAATGGGTTTTCTGAAGCATTTTATACCCATATTGCTGGGAAAGAATCAGATACACAAGATGAAAGATATTTGAGGGACAGGCCCATACTTTGAAGGGAAGATTTTGGTCTACAGGCATATTTTATGTTCAAATTGTGTGAGTTAACTTTGTTTAAACTGAATTTTGAAAAAAAAACCCAAACTTTTTCCCTTTTGGAAAGAAGTAGAGTCTTTTCTGGTATTCAGAGGATTCCCTTCCCCTTTTCCCTTTCAATAAGTCAAGCCTTTGTACCCAAAGAGTCTTCAAGGTCTAACTTCCTTATTTTGCCAGGGAGTTAGGGTGACAAGGAAACATAGCAGAATGCATACTCCCTAATAGTACTCTGTGATGGAACATACACACTTACACATACTACATATATATACATACACACGCACACACAAATATAGCATATATGTATAGTGTATATATATAGACACCATTTCCAGTGAGTGAGCTAGGGACTGAAAGTCACATCCTGGTATAATTATTAGATACTTGTCCCAGTTGTAAGCAATTTTTTTTAGCCTTTTCCACTATCACAGGTGGGTTTTGAATCATCAGTTTAGAGATCCTACAATTTTTGCTTCAATTACTCCTCATCCTTTGCGCATTGATTGATCCCTTTGTCTAGATTTTCCATTTTAAATTTTTGTCACTGATCCTTTCGCTTCACAGAGTATCTCAAAGATAATTCCACAGTCTACTCTGTTAGAAGGAGGTAATCTGTTTGCAATCAGGTTTTTAAGATGTCTTCTCTTGTCCAAGCCTAACTAGGTCACAGAGATGTACTTTTATCTATCTTTAGAAGCAGGTTTATCCAGCACAGAGGTTCCTGAAAAAGAAACAGGACTGTCTTTAGTACTTCAACCACTTTCATGCTCTCCACCCAGCATTTCCAAGAACGGTGTTATAAATAGCATCAACATGTCACAGGTGACAGAGGGAAAATATATTTCGTGTTCCAACCTATCCTCTGCCTGGCTGGATAGATGCATGTACACAAACACATGCACACATTCAGATAAGTGCATCCCTCAAGAGGACTACAAGGATGTTGTGAGGTTATGCAGGGAGAAAATCAGAAGGGCCAAAGCCCAGGTAGAACTTAATCTGGCTACTGCCATAAAAGACAATTAAAAATGTTTCTATAAATACATTAGCAATAAAAAGAGAGCTAAGGAGAATCTCTATCCCTTACTGGATGTGGGGGGAAACATAGTGACAAAAGATGACGAAAAGGCTGAGGTACTTAATGCCTTCTTTGCCTCTGTCTTTAATCGTAAGACCAGTTGTTCTCTGGGTAATCAGACCCCTGAAAGACAGGGACAGGGAGTGGAATGAAGTCCCCATGATCCAAGAGGAAATAGTTAGTGACCTGCTACACCACTTAGACCTACACAAGTCTATGGGGCCGGGTGGAATCCACCCAAGGGTACTGAGGGAGCTGGTGGAAGTGCTCAGCAAGCCACTCTCCATCATTCATGAGCAGTCCTCACTAACGGGGGCGTCCCAGTTGACTGGAGGTCAGCAAAAGTGACACCCATGTAGAATAAGGGCTAGAATGAGGGTTTGGGGAACTAGAGGCCTGTCAGTGTGACTTTGGTGCTGGGGAAGGTTATGGAGCAAATCATCATACAGCACGTACAAGACAACAGGTGATCAGGCCCAGTCAGCATGGGTTTCTAAACAGAAACTCCTGCTTGACTAACCTGATCTCCTTCTATGACAAGGTGACCAGCTTAGAAGATGAGGGAAAGGCTGTGGATGTTGTCTACCTAGACTACAGTAAAGCCTTTGACACAGTTACCCACAGCATTCTCCTGGAGAAAATGGCTGCTCATGGCTTGGATGGGTGTACTCTTTGCTGAGTAAAAAACTGGATGGATCCAGCTAGCAGCCGGTTACAAGTGGTGTTCCCCAGGGCCAGTTCTGTTTAATATCTTTATCAGAGATCTGGACAAGGCGACTGAGTGCACCCTCAGTAAATTTGCAGACAACAAGAAGTTGGGCAGGAGCAGTTGATCTGCTTGGGGGTAGAAAGACTCTACAGAGGGATCTGGACAGGCTGGATCGATGGGCCAAGGCCAGTTGTATGAGGTTCAACAAGGCCAAGTGCCGGGTCCTGCACTTGGGTCACAACAACCCTGTGCAAAGCTTGGGGAAGAGTGGCTGGAAAGCTGCCCGGTGGAAAAGGACCTGGGGATGTTGGTCAACAGCCAGCTGAATATGAGCCAGCAGTGTGTCCAGGTGGCCAAGAAGGCCAACAGCATCCTGGCCTGTATCAGAAATAGGGTGGCCAGCACACAGGACTAGGGAATTGATTGTCCCCCTGTAATCAGCGCTGGTGAGGCCACACCTCGAGTCCTGTGTCCAGTTTTGGGCCCCTCACTACAAGAAATACACTGAGGTGCTGGAGCGTGTCCAGAGAAGGGCAACAAAGCTGGTGAAGGGTTTAGAGAACAAGTCTTATGAGGAGTGACTGAGGGAACTGGGGTTGTTTAGCCTGGAAAAAAGGAGGCTGAGGGGAGACCTTATTGCTCTCTACAACTACCTGAAAGGAGGTTGTAGTGAGGTGGGTGTTGGTCTCTTCTGTCAGGTGGCTGGAGATAGGACGAGAGGAAATGGCCTGAAGTTGCACCAGGGGAGGTTTAGTTTGGGTATTAGGAAAAATTTCTCCATGGAATGGGTTGTCAAGCATTGGAACAGGCTGCTCAGGGAAGTGGTTGTGTCACCATCCCTGGAGGTATTTAAAAGACATGTCGATGTGGTGCTTAGGGACACGGTTTAGTGGTGAACTTGGCAGTGCTAGGTTAGCGGTTGGACTTGAGGATCTTAAAGGTCTTTTCCAACCTAAATGGTTCTATGATTCTAATATTCTATAATTTTACAGAGCCAAGGCAAAAGGTAGCAGCCTTATTTAAGATGAACCAAAATTCATAATCAATATTTTACTTGAACCCCAAATTCAGAGGAACCTCCCTGTATGATAGTGGAACATAAAATTTTGCCAGAAGAAAATTATTAATCTATCTGCCTTGTCACACTGTACCACTAGAAACGCTCAGAGCATTCTTAGGTGTCAATTACTCTGGAGACCTGGGGGTTTGCTGACATTAATTCTATATTTAGTTTTATAGTGGAGATTTTGCCCTCCTATTTAGAAACAACCCTCCCCAGATTAAGTCTATAAAACTGAATGTAGTTTGGAGAATCATCAAAGGTCTTTCTTCCCCCAAATCTGCCAGGTAAATATCTCTGTGATTAAAACAAAGAAAATAAATTAATCTCCTCCTTCTTATTACAATACAAAGTGAGAGAAGCCAGGAAACACGGCACAAAACCTGATGGTACACAGTGTCCTTAGATCACTTGGCCATTGTTTTCTCTCACAGCAGCACATGTTAATGATACAAAGAAGTTTAACATTTTTTGGCTTTGGCTTTTCATGTCACAACCATAATAAATGTGCACATTATTGTTTGTATTGCCATATCCTTTAGATGCACCGCCAACTTCTAGAGCCTGTGCATGCACAGCCAAGGACAGGATTTTGCCCACAAATAGCCTGGCTGAATTACATTAAGCAGAAACATTGCTATACTGATTCAGCTGCAAAGCAGTGTGTCATGGTACAGCATGTTTATGTTGCAAAGATGTATGGGTCAAACTTGATTTAAACCATCAATTCTACCACAGGAAGACCAAAGCTTCTTTGTTCTTCACTAACCAATTTAATTCTGCTTTAAAAAGCTTTTGTCTTATGTGGGCCTAAGACATCCTTATTTGCATTTAGTTAAAAAACCCAACAACCTCCAAAGCAATAAAATAGACAATAAACTGTTAAACCCAGGAGAACAGGAAGAAATAAAGAGATTTGAATTTTTGTTTGTTTTAAGGAATTTGGGCAACACAGAAAAAATCAAATATGATGAAGAACGAAGAAACGAGTTTTAATGTGGACAGTACCCAAGCCTCTCCCTTCTCCCGCTGCCTGCAGCCACTGAGCCCTGTTACAAAGCCACACAGAACAACTCCATTTGGTGAAGAATTCAGACCTCACCTCTCACATTTCCGCTATGGCCCTCCTTCCCTGGGAGACATGGAAACATTCCAGGGGTCCTTGGAAGGAGGGTCTCGGAAACGCAAGAGCATGCCAACAAAAATGCCTCTTTCTATCACCCTCGAGGGCTCCTCATCACCACCAGACAGACCTGAAGATCACAATGACATAGGCTCTTCCAGTCTCCCCTTGGTGTTCCAACAGCCAGCACAGACCAAGTACAGTTCCCAGATGATTGACCTCTGCAACTTTGGTTTTCAGTTCTACAGAACTCTGGAGCACTTTGGAGCCAAGCCCATTAAGCAAGAACCAGCAAAGCCTAACATGGCATGGCCCAGTAGCCCAGCATTCATGCAGGCTCCTTACCCTTATTATCCTAAAGTCCACTCTGGCTTAATGTTTCCTTTTATTGTGCCACCCAACTTTCATTTCAGGAACGCCTTTCAAATGAAAAGACCTCCAGAGCCACCCTTCAGGAGGGCTGAAGTAAGAGAAAGTGGTGAAAATAAACAGAAAGTGGAAAGAGTAGATGTCAACCTTCAGATAGATGACAGTTACTATGTTGACGTGGGGGGTGAACAGAAACGCTGGCAATGTCCCATGTGTGAGAAGTCCTATACATCCAAGTACAATTTGGTCACCCATATCTTGGGGCACAGCGGCATTAAGCCACATGCTTGCACCCGATGTGGCAAGCTTTTCAAGCAGCTGAGCCACTTGCACACACATATGTTGACACACCAGGGCACTCGGCCACATAAGTGCCAGGTGTGCCACAAGGCTTTCACTCAAACTAGTCACCTTAAGAGACACATGATGCAACACAGTGACATCAAGCCTTACAACTGCAGGATCTGTGGCAGAGGTTTTGCCTACCCCAGCGAGCTGAAAGCACACGAGTCAAAGCATGAGAGTGGCCGAGAGAACATTTGTGTGGAGTGTGGTCTGGACTTCCCAACCTTGGCCCAGCTGAAGAGACACTTAACAACCCACCGTGGCCCTATACAGTACAATTGCACTGAATGTGATAAGACCTTCCAGTACCCGAGTCAGCTGCAAAACCACATGATGAAGCACAAAGACATCCGCCCGTACATCTGCACTGAATGTGGCATGGAGTTTGTGCAGCCCCACCATCTCAAACAACACTCCCTAACTCACAAGGTAAGCCAGCACAGGTTGCACTTTCACCTTGCATTGGAAGGTAGCACAGGAATTACAGGCTACTAAAGGTACACGTATGCACCTCCTCAGAGAGAAGGTAATCGGTCTGTAGTGTGTCACGCTGGTCCTTTGCCAGCTGGAGAGTTTTATGCAGAGCAAAAGCCCCAGCAGCACTGGCAATAGTAGAAGCTAGACGTGTCTGTTAGTCTTAGGAAAGCACACACAAAACCCGCTTCACTATAAACAGGAGTTCAATTAAGCCACCGGTATGACTTCCCAAAACTGTATTCACATCTCTCCATTTCTGTGTTTTATCTTCAGAATGACCTTCTGTAACATAACAAATTTGTAGAGCTGTATAATCTCCCTGCAATTTTAATAGAAATTTGCTACTGAAAACCAGTTTTATTGCTTTGCTCCCTTAATTAGGAAGTAGGTGGATTTGCAGTAGACTATGTATGCAGCGAAAGAAAGTGTATTATTACTCATCAGATTTTGAAGAATCATTAGACATTTAGGGAAAAAAACAACGTAAGAAAAATTCCCCTTGGCATTTAAGTTATCCAGAATGCCAGCTAATAAAAGTGGACAAGCAGGACCATAATCCGAGCCAATTCTTACAAAGTGGCAGTCTTGCCACTGCTGACAGCAATGACAGCAGGGTCAGTTTAGGCTAGGTGCGGGCTTTGGAACACATCCAGAAAGATCGCTTTCAAAAATAGGAAAAATGTAACTGTTCCTTTCAAGAATGTCTGAAATTGGCTTATCCACCTTTACAAAAATGTTGTTAAGACATGTCAAAACCCCACACATTTTATAAAAATTTGCTTCCAGCTTTGCATATTTTTGCTCTAACACTTGAATTTTGGCTTTTCTATGAAAAACATTAAAAATACAGACAGCTGCAGCCTTTCAGTCTTACAGACACATTGTCTTTTAAAAACCAACAACCTCTACTTCCACATTTGCTTTTTCTTCCCTACTACATGATTGTAATTTCTGCTCTTTTTGGAGATTCCCTGGTCTTTGGATTTACCATGCGAAATTCTACTAACTTAAGGCTTGGAAGTTTTTTGTCACCGGAAACGCAATGCCCCTGAGCCTTTAAAGAGCTTCTGCTTCTTTGTCCACAGCTGCAGGTGGATTCAGCTGTGAACATAATTAACAGTAGTTAGCTGTCCAAATGCAGTCTCACATCAGATAGGCAGACACTTAAAGCCACTGTTGGTGTTCACAGTTCTAGCTTTGCAATTAACTGTGAAAACCACTGGCTGGCATGAAAGTAGAGATTGTTTCAAGTCTTCTTTGTAATGGGGGCCTGCAGGAGGAGTAATTGCTCTCGGCACTTCACTAGTAAATCCTCATTACCTTCAGCAAGTTAAACTCTTAAAGTGTTTAGCGGTAGATTCATCGATGTTCACAGCATCTAAATGACTTTTTGAGGAGCTAGCAGATAGACCACATGGGTGTGAGCAAGAATATTGAATTATGCATTAGTAAATTCACTGGATGGCATAAAAGGTGCTAGAAATGCTCTGTAAACACCAGATAAAATGAGATCAATCCATTAGGGTTAGTGCAAGTCCCACTAAGAGTGAACAGTTTTTTCTCTACATTGAGTGTAACATGTATATCCTTATTTGGTGAGATTGCTTGACTAGATCTCAGTTACTTCAGATTATTTTATATAGCTTTCTCCAAAACAGGGCTATGCCTTTTTTAGAAACCAATTAAATTCATTTATCAAAAGCAAGCACTACTTTACTGTCTTACCTGGTTAGCTTTTATTCTTGGTTTGAAAAGTGTACACATTTGACCAATACTTTACTTAAACAGCAGCGTAGGACAGAGAAGCTCTGCTGCTGACTATGTCTTATTCATTTGTAAACTTACTGCTGGAAACAAAACTCATTATTTCATTAAGCTTTTATTTCGTTTTCCTTCCCTGCTTCTCAGATTCTTGTAAGAATTTGTCAGGAAAAAAATACATATGTATCTATTACTTGAGCAAATGATGCTAAAAGTGAAATAATGTATTACCTGCTTTGCTAATGAAGAATTAATAATTCATATATTGCTGTACTGAAGATCAAATGATCTAGAAAATTTTCCATCTACAGAATTTTCTGATTTTTTTTCTTTTCTTACAGGGTGTGAAAGAGCACAAATGTGGAATTTGTGGCCGGGAATTTACTCTGCTGGCCAACATGAAGCGACATGTCCTGATCCACACCAACATCAGAGCCTATCAATGCCATTTGTGTTTCAAGAGCTTTGTGCAAAAGCAGACTCTCAAAGCCCACATGATTGTTCACTCTGATGTCAAACCCTTTAAATGCAAGGTAAGTGCATTTGGTGACAGAGGCATTAACCTGCTGGATATTTCTGTGATATCATCATCTTGTGATATGGTAGAATTAGGAAAAGAAGATTTGTTAACACGTACTGCAGTTGCATTTAAATTAGCATAAACCAGCCTGGTTTTCTTTCTTTGTCCAGGTTCTGCTTACATAGCACAAAATAATGGAGGTAAATATCTGTGGTTTACTCCCTTCCCCTTCAATATCAGTAACTTTCATCCTCAGATATTTTTTTCTTCTTCATGAGCATTTAAGTGCCATGGCAGCTTGAGGACAATAAACATACCTGACAATTGCTTAGTACAGCCATCCAAACAGAAGTCTAAGTGTTTAATAGCTTAAAACACTGACTAAAACCATAGATCAAGTCATGCACCCCGCAGAGGACCATGGAAAAGCAGCAGCCATGACTTCACACAGTGATGCTATGTGACAGTTCAGGGAAAGACTCAAAGAAAGTCACAGCAAAATACAACTGCAGAAGGGATTTGAATAGGCCAAGTACAATTACCAGATTGAAATTCAGGGCAGGACATCAGTATCCTAACAAAACAGCCTCTGACACCATCTGGCCTTTTTAGGATCCTGTGCGAATTCCAGTTTGCTGCCTCCATCCAGCACATTGGAGGATGACATTCCTTTTCCACCCTCTCTTCTCCTTCCTCCCTGTAAACCGTTGAGGCTTTGGCTTTCTTGACCATGCTCATCTCATATCTTCCTTATGAATTATTCATGTTTATGTTCTTACTCAGTATTGGACACTACTTCTGTTTCTTTTGCTGCCTATCTGGTTCATTACTGTAGTCATACCTTGTGAAGTCAAAGGCTGTAGGTTTTATTCCCACTTTGATCTGCTCTAAGAGGGCTATAAATACAGAGTGGAGCATATTACCCAGTTTATGCCTAAGTAACTGCAGATTGATCTGGAAGCAATTTCTAGAACTCTTTCATCCAACATCTTTATGGAATTAAATATTTTCTTAAAAGGAACATTTCATTGAGAAGCAGAACTAGATGAAAAATTTTAAATGGAATTATTTTCTCTTGAAAAATGTAGAACTTCAAAATGTCATAGGAAAATACGTCATTCAGTGATAATTTTAATTTGAAAATGTCAAAATTAATCTTTTTTACATCCTCATTTTGCTTTGATAACTTTGAAGCATTTCACTTTGAAAAAAATAACAGCAAAGTCTTTCAACTGTAGCATTTTGTTTCATTTTAATTTATGTCCTATTAAAATGTTATTTTGTATACTAGGATTTATGTTATTCTATATTGATAAAATAACTTTTGTGACTGAAATGCTTGGGTAGCTCCATGTCAAGTCTGCTGGAGACTTTAATTCTTTGAGAACATCTGCAAACAGGTCTTTTTGTTCCCATTTGGCTAAAGTCCTCCCCTGACTGCTCAAATTTCAGAAAAGAAACTCAATTGTTTAATCAGCTGTTCTGGATGCAGTATCTGGACCCACAATATTTTTTAGGTATGTGCAGATTAGCTGGAAGTTTGTGTTCAGGTTAGGGTTTGATGATGACAGACTATTAAAACTTGGAGGTGGCAATAGTTCGAACTGGGAACTGGAGTAGCACCAGTACGTTTTCCAGCCAGTAACAAAAGCTCTACAGGAACACCTGTTTTTCTTATTTTTTTTACTTCTCTGTCCCCACCCAATGTTCCTAGGAGGAGAGAAACAAGTAAGCATAGTGAACCAGTTTCTCCTATGTCTGAAGGGGCATGAATCAACATCAGTGCCCCTAAAAGGAGCAGAGATTGTAACAATATGCAAAGGGAGAATCGGGAATTGCTCTTTGGTGTTAGGAACATCCCTTGCCTCTCTGGCAGAGCCCTTGAAAGACTTGAGCAAGTATTTCTGGCTGGTATTCAGAGGGTTAAGGCAATGACCAGATAGCAGCCTTTTGGCACCAAGCTCCTCCTCAGCAGAAGGAAGGATATAGCTGTATGAACAGCCTGCTTAACAATGGCTCACATGTCCCCGGGGAACCGCCTGCAAATAGATTTCATCTTGCTTTCTCTTGTACTTTTCAAAGCTTCCTGTTTTCTCACGGTCCTTTTGGACAGTTTACAGTCTTTCTCCCTCTCCCTCTCTCTTTGAGGAAAGGAACACCCTTCTTATGAAGAAAAAAAAAAAAGAAGAAGAAGAATGCAAGGGAAAGAGAGCACAGCAGTAGCCTTTCTACTTCACCACATGTGATGGTTTTCTTTACCTTTTTCTCACAGCAAAAGAAAACATGAGGCTTTCCTATATGTCTAATCACAGCTAAGCATAGACTATCTGAAGTGACTGAGTAGCAAATAGTTGTCCCTTCTGCTTCCTCATCCAGCTGCAGTCTGGATCTGTGTTTGATTTTTCTCTGAAGAGTGAACTTCTCTGTAGTGTTTAAAGGCCTGAGCACGTGCTGCCTTGTTTATTTCTGTTTAAAAAAAAAACACCACTGAAGAGTTCTGAAGTAGTTGCGCCAAATAGTGCAATAGTGCTAATTCTGATTTGTAGAGGAAGCTTCTATGAAACTTACAGTTGCTTTTATTGCTGAAGTCAGCAATGTTTCAGACCTCCAATAAAGAATGCAATGAAGTTTTCTCCAGCCCAGCCAAATACACTTTGCAGCAGACATTCTGAACTCCACTTTTTTCCCATCTAAAATCATGGGTTTAGATCAGGAGTCAAAACCAAAGAAAATGTGAGAGGTAAGTACTTTGGGAAGAAACAAAACAGACTTGACAATCTAGAAAGGTGATACTTCATGTGGTGGCTTAGGAAGACAAAATCTAGTGTTGAACTAATTCAACTTTTCTAGCAATCTGCAATGAAGTCCATTTCACCAGCCAGTGCAACAAAGTGTGTTCAGCAGACTGGCAGCTGAGGTTTTCTCTTCAGGGCTTGAACCCAACAGAAGGTCCACAAATAAACCATGTTGTTTCTGCTATCCCAAGATCTCTTGCATAAGCTTTACATCTCCCCATATGCTAAGGTCCTCTGTGGTGAGTTCTGATGGATCTCCATCCCAAGCAACTGGCTCCAGGTCATCTTTCACACTCTGTTCATCAGTGCTTACACACTTGCCCTGTCACAGAGAAAGAAAATCTTGTACACCTTCCTAGTTTGGTCTGTAGACTCAAGCTGTTCTTTAAGCAGTAGCTGAGAACTCCAGCTAGCTCTGAGTTGCTGTCTTCCAGCACTTGAGCCCCACACCTCCTCCCTTCACCCTCTGGATCATGGACATTAATCTGAAAGTTGACTTGTGCCTTTTGAAAAGGATAGGTTACCCAGAGACCATGCCAAACAATGCCATTGCTCCAAAAAACAATTTTCATATCTGAATTTCTTTCATTTTCCTGCCGCACCTCTCCACTCTAGTACCATTTCCTCACATCCCCAGAGGAGATTTCAGGAGAGGAACACATTACACATCTTTAAGACTGTGCATGACTTTGGGAAATGGAAAACCTACCCCCTTTACTCAGAGGCACAAAACTTTTATGCTGTAAGGAACTATTCTTTATGAAGTCCCCTGTCTTTTCATTATGAAGAAAGAGAAATAAATATTGCCTTGACAGAAACAAAATAAATGTTCCTACTAGACCCATTTTAATACTCAAGACCCTAGAAAGATATAGATTTGTATGAAGTACTCTAGCCATTCACCTGTTCAACCTGATTTTCCTTGATTACCAGGTTAGATAGGGAATTAAAGACCTAGTTATCAGAAAGCAAAAGCTGGTGAGAACACAGGTCGCAAAAAGCTGGTGAGAACACAGATCAGTCACAATACAAGCAGATAACTAGAAGCCTTCTGCTAAGAGGAATTAGAGAGGAATTATTATTGGCATTCTTGTAGCCAGAGAAATATTGACATGTCATAGGTTGTTCCAGCAGCTGTCAAGATAAAATCAGCTGCTGTTCTTCCTTGCGAATTTTCTGTGCTCATCAGTGCTTCTTCTCCTCCTTGCTTCTCAACACTTTCAGAGTGGTTTTCTGGTGCATTCATTTCCCTGAATATAAGTCATCCAGCATATTAGCTTTCTTTGAATGCAAAGAAAAGACAGTCCTCTTTCCTAAGTGGATGGATGACCCTTGGAATCAGATATCTTACTCTTACAAATTAATAGCTCATTTTCAGTTGCTCCCCCTCACACACACACTGTCTTGGTGAATGCTTTGCTGATAAATGTATTTGCTAGAATGTTCTTTTTAGCAAAACCACAGAGAGCAAATCAGAGAATAGAACTTATGCAGCTGAAGCAAGTAATTTTTTAAAAGTGAGTGAATATTTCCAGACTCTTTCTTTTTGCAGCATTGACTCAGCTCTAGTTTTTGTTTAAAAACAATATCCCTGCAAATTTTTATGTTAATGAACTGCTTCCATTTTCCCTCAAGAGATGGTTTAAAATGCAAATGATACAGTACTATTTCACCAAGGTTCATTCCATTATCTACATTTCATCCAGATATTCCAGGTCATGGCTTGGTGAATTTGAATCAAAAAGTACTGTAGCAGACTTTCTGTAAAAAAAAATAAATTAAATCAGAAGTCAGATTAGACCAAAAATTTGGTGAAATCTCAGTAATTGCTTTTTAGTAATTTTCTCCCAGATCAGTACACTGCCTGATGGAATTTTCAGTTACTCAGTAATGGTGATTCTAGCTCATATAGTAATAAAGATCATAAAATAAATATTTGTCTAAAACCATTAAAAAATAGCTGAGGTAGAAAGCAAACACAGAAGTTTGCAGAGGATGGAAACAGCCACTTGAATGTGAATAAAATTATAAATGTGATAATGAAAGATCAGAAGACAAGTAAGACGAGAAGCTTGT
Source organism: Haliaeetus albicilla (assembly GCF_947461875.1). Taxonomy (NCBI): domain Eukaryota; kingdom Metazoa; phylum Chordata; class Aves; order Accipitriformes; family Accipitridae; genus Haliaeetus; species Haliaeetus albicilla. Next base: position 15,779,960 of record NC_091516.1, read on the forward strand.
AATAGTGATGTCAAACTCTCATGTGTTGAGAATACATTTGATTTATAAGGACCAGACTACAGAAGGACCTATCTAGACAAACAACAACGAAAAAAAACCCTTATTGTTTCATCAAAGGGAAACTTGCATGATCAATGGCTTCAGCTGGCAGGAACAGGCTTCAGGGAAAGCTGAGTCATTCTTACAGTCCCATGACTGTTTAAATTCCAGCTTACTCACCAGAGACACTGAAACACAGAAGTTGGTAAACAGAAGATAAGAGGATCAGAGAAAAAATGGGGGAGGAAGAAACAAAGAAATAAAGGAATTGCTTTTTCTAGCTTTAAGCAAAATGTGCAGCCATTTCATTTCAACTTAAGGAGAAGTGATATTCTGCTTGACGGTTTCACAGAAACCCTTCAATGGTTTTATTTTGTATCTCCATCTCTGCCTGGTGTTGTTCTTGATTAAAGGCTAGATTTATAAACTACAGATGAAATGGTTCACTAGGGCAGAAAGTTATACTTTGAATTTCATTCAAGTTAAGAGCCTTCCAGGTTACGTGCTTAAGCCTCTCCTCTCCTTAAAACAACATTCCCTGCTTTTGGGGAATCCTTGACTGTGTCCTAGTCACCAAATTTAAAAAATGGCAGAAGTGCAGAAGGCTCTAGAGAGATCAGACTCAACCACGTATCCTTGTCTGTAGGATTTTTGCCTGTATATTTGAAAAACAAATTGCAGCCAGAAGCGACCAGGGCTCAAGTTGAGAAGAGTAGGCTCTATCTCCTTTTAAGATGTTCTCCTTGGAATTACCCCTTTGAACTAATAATTTTCATTTTTACTGTTTTTACAGCTGTGTGGAAAGGAATTTAACAGAATGCACAATTTAATGGGACACATGCACTTGCACTCGGACAGTAAGCCTTTCAAGTGCCTCTACTGTCCCAGCAAATTCACCTTGAAGGGGAACCTAACCAGGCACATGAAAGTCAAACATGGGGTCATGGAAAGAGGATTTCATTCTCAAGGTAATATTTTTCAGCAAGGTTATTCTCTGAGAGATTTGAAGATGCATATCAGTAAACCCAAATGTGCTTTATAACACAGATCCATGATCTTGTACCATAGATCCAATACTACTGGAAGAGATTGAATCCCATAAGCCTGGGAGGTTGGTTGTAACTATCTGTATTACTCCAGCACTACAGATTAGAGATCCCCAAGGTAGTCACCCTTGTCTCAGAGACCTGTCAGATTAGTATCTGATGACACAGAGGTACAGACTGAGATGGAGGAGTAGATAGAGACAAAATGAGACAGTATTTATGAGCATGAAGGAAATAATTTTAGCACACGAAGTTGCTGTCATCAAGTGTTAGGGAGAATATGGACAGTAGTGTGAGAGCAGAGGATTTATCAAGCCATACGAAACATTCTTGTACTTAAGCCCAGGGCTCCCCATCCATCACTGTAAGAAGATGCAATATCCACAGCACCACAGAGCTTCTCCCAGCAATTGGGTACCACAAGACACAGATGGGAGTGAGCTGGTGGAGGCTGAGCTGTAGTGAGGCTGTTGCACGTGTAGCTGGCCAGGGGAATGATTGCATGACATGATCTCCCCGACTGAAGGTGTAGTTCCATTATTTTTGAATAAATGTTACAGTTTCAAGGGGCTTGATTTGCAGAGGCTGACAGACCACAGCTTAGCAGCCATGGGCAAGCAGGCATTTTTCCCCAGACACATTTGGTTAGGAGTCCATAGTTTTTCTCTCATGTTTGAGGTACATCATGAATCATAAATTCATTCAAAGCTGACAGAAGCAAAAAATCTAGAGGATTTCATGGGTCTTGCTCACTGCTTATTGGATTCATATCTGGAATGGGAATGGAAACCTGAATGGCTCCATGTCCAGGAGCCTTGGTTATTCTGTACCACATTGACATGTTAGGTGAAGGCCATAGGCTCAGGACCCAGTTTACAAAGAAGCATGTGAAAAGGAGGAGACATTCCTCCTCCATCTCAAAGTATATGGATTTTTTACTACCCAGGGTATCCTGCAAAGCATTTCCTATCACCCACCTAGTACATACACTTCCTAAAGGCAGACTCATGTGTGCACACATCCCAATGCTGTCTAAAGAAGTGGGGAAATTAGGGAGGATTGTTTTGAGAGTTTGAGTATCCAAGATATTTTGTTTGTTAAGACTTTCTGGATAAATAATTATTTCATGGGTAAGATTTCTTAGTGTTCCTCAAATTCAAGCTTTAGGACAGCCTAGCACATATGTAAGACACATGCGCTAATGCTATTTAGTATAAAATTTACAAATATCCTAAAAGGTAATGAAATAAATGGCTCTTTTTTCCTGTAAATCTCCATGCTAATTACACAATTACCTGTAATTGAAGACAGCCTAAGAGCTTTTCAGTGTACAGAGATTCTTCAGCCCTTGAGGCTTATCAAACACACGACAATTCATAAGGGCTGCCACCTGGTCATGAACCATTTTAACAAATGTAACCTGTTGCAAAGTAGCAGCTCTATCTAGTGAGGCAGCCTAGATCTTGTAGAAACTGGATTCAGTTACTGAGGGGAAAAAACCAAAACAAAGCAAGCAAAATAGTGGCTTTTGTAGATATTTGCTATTGGGTGAAATCCTCACTGCAGTACTGTCACTATTCTTTTATTTAAGATGGACTATGCCTGCAGTGTCTGAATCTTCTTCTGTGCATCCAAATGCTTAGAGCGTATTTGAGTCCACAGATGCCTCCTGGGTAACATCTGGATTTCCAGCAACAGAGGAGACACTCTGACATATGTTAAGACAAACCAGATCCAGGACTAAACTCAGACTTATACTGCATCACTCAAAACCATAATTTGTTTATAATGATTTCATCAAGCTGAAGCACTATCTAGTGCATAGAACTTTTCAGTGGCATGAGTGACTTCTCAGTGGGTGAAAGTGGAAAAATTAAGGATAGTGGAGGTTGTAGACCGCTGAGACTTGATTGTCTTTTCATTTTTAAAGTAGTAACTTTGAACCAGAGTGTCCATAGAACAAACACATTAACACGTTTTTAATCTCTTCCACTCCTCTGGAAAAAAAAGTACAAAACCTGGGACTTTGATTATGGCCTGTGACAGTTTAGATCAAAGTTTTCATAAAAAAAAAAAAAATAGGAAGGAGGAAGTGGGTAGATTCACTAGCAAAAATAGTTTACAAGACACCAGGCCACTTCACTTTTATTCCTAGCTCCCTCATCAAAACATCACAATGTTTTGTGTGTCCTGACCTGGCTGTGAAGTGTATACAATAGCACTTCTTTTAACAGCATCTCAAAGGAGATGCCATGTGATATAAACAGTAAAGTACTTGGAGATAGCTGGGTGGAAGACAAAGGTAAAGTATGAAATAGAAGGCCACCTCATATTTTGTTTTTAAACCATGTATCATGTAGTAAAATTTCCTATATATAAATTGTTCCTTTTCTCCTCCCCTCAAACCACTACAAGGTTTTGGAAGAGGAAGAATTGCTCTGTCCCAAACAAATGTCTTGAGAAGCCTGGAACAGGAAGAGCCCTTTGATCTTTCCCAGAAAAGCCAAGGGAAGGGAATCTCATTTCATTCGGATGGTGAGAGTGCCAAGGGAAGCTCATGCCAGGAAGAAGAGGAAGACAACTGCTATGAGGCAGAGCGGTACAGCCCTGCCATGTACCGCTATGATGACAACAAGCTGTATGTGGCTCAAGATCTGTCTGGCAAACCTGAGTGCATGATGAAGGACTTCAGAGAGTCCTACTGCAATGAGAAGGAAGAAGTGCTAAGTGAGGCAGGACTGGAGAAGAGAATAGGAAATTCAGACAAACAGGGGAGCCAAGGAGAGAGAGACCTTGCAAACAACAAAGAACACCTCGGCTTTAGATCTTTTGAAAAAGCCAGACTTGGCCACTCTCTCTCTGATTACCTGTATTTCAAGCACAGGAACAAGAGTTTGAAAGAATTGCTGGAAAGAAAAATGGAAAAACAAACAATGCTTATAGGCATTTAAAATGGACATTTTAAAACAGCTGAAAAATGGGAACCAGATAGCTTTTAACATGAACTGTAATTTACTAAAGGCTGGAATTTTGTAGTAGCCTTTAGAAATAAACAAGCCAAATTAATAAAAATAATTTAAGGTAAAACATGTACATTGAAAGAATAAAGCTGTTGACGGTCACCAAGAAACGCAATAGATGTTGAACAATAACAATTTTATACTTATTCATTTGATGTATAAGCAGGCAATGGGGTGGGTACAGGAGTTTATTTTCCTTTATCTGGGGTGGTAGAGTCTTATATGCAATTTTCTAGTTATCAAAAAGCAACATACTTTAGTGTTTGATTTATTATCTGAATAAATATATATGAACACTTCTAACTATACATCTCATAAAAGAATCTGAAAATACTAAGTATTTCAGAATATAAGCAAGAGTGCTATTAGACATGGTGTGCATGAAAGTGTTGTCACCCTCAGAACTAACACAGTCCAAATACTTTCATTTACTGAAGTGACTGTTAGTTCAACCACTTACAATGAGAAATTGGAAAGAAATTAAGAAGAAATACTAATGTCTTGTGAGATAGTGAAGGGCAGGTCTGTAAGGCTTTGGAAGTACTGGAATTTATTACAGTCACAGAAGCTTTTCCTCTGGCATAAGGGATGTTCATGCTTTGCTATGTTTCAGTCAGTATGGGAGTATTTGGCAATTCTTCAAGTGAAATAGCATGGACTATGTTGACATTTTGTTCTACTGTCTGCTCAGACCAATACATCTAATAAGCAGCATCATCATGTAGTATTTTCAAGTCTTGCTGTAATTACACATGAAGCAATATGAGTAATTTAATTGAGAAAATGATGCAATTTTGCTGTTTATCTCTTCAGTTTATCTAGCAAGGATGATTTTGAAATGCACAGCTCTCATCAGATTTTATTTGAGAAGGTATACCAAAAAAGAGCCCTTACAGAGTGAGCAGTAGCTCACAGGGGAAAACTGGTTTTGGATTTCCTCTTATCGGAATCAGAAATTTTCCCTTATCAACTTGGCTTGAACAGTAAGCTCCAGGCCTTTCAGAACAATTCCACTCACACTGTTTTTAGTGAGTCATTCCCAACGTTTCATCCTCTGATTCCCATACAATTGTATGTTCATAACAAAGATGCTAAAAGCACATTCCATTAAGCACATTCCATTAATTGCATGAATATTTTGACCAGTGCTTGATTCCTGCATCTTCAAGATAGATAGATGACAAACAGCCCCACACCATCCTATTGCTTATAAGGAAATAAAGATTTAATAAGTCATTTAATTAGTCCTATGTCATTCTGACATCCCAGCTCAAAAGGTTAAAATCCATATATATGGTACATCTTTTCCAAATATTACTACCTTCTTCACTTACCTGCCAAGTTCTTGATTTGAAATACCTTGCTATCATGCTCAATATATAGCAAGTTATAATTAAATATAGTCATATACTTGTGGCTTGCTAAGGCTAGAGTCATGCAGCTTCAGCTCTCTGCCATAATAAGAAACCACTCACCTTACAGAACTAATGATTCTCACACCTACCAGTTAATCAGCATTCACAGGGCAGCAGCCCTTATTCATCATATAAAATTTGTGTAGTCCAAGGTTGCAGAAGGTGGTTTCATTTTTCAGGGCTCAAACACAGCATAATAAAGATTCTTAATGAAGATCAGAAATAGCTGTTGATAAAAGAAGCTGTAACATACGGGTGACTCTTCTAAATGTAATTAACTCTATAGCTGATGTACATAATTTTTTTAAAATAAAAAGAGTATACCAAATTGAAGTGGAATGTAGGTCATTTTAGGCCTAGAATTAATGATGTCTTTCAAAATGAGGTATATTTCAGAGGTACATAGCCATGTTTTTTCAGTGGTGAACTGTTTTATCATATACTCAACTTCCTTGCTTCTACTGCAAGATAAATCCTGTTGAAAAAGGAGCCATCTTTCTTTCAAGGAAGACATTGTGGTCAAGAAGAAGAATCAGAAAATTTTTGGAGTAATGTGTGTAACTGCATTCTTTCTTAGATGAGAGGGGAAATGATCAGGTAGAAATTCAGCATGGGCTAGGATATAGTCTCTTAGAAATGGGAACAAGTCCTTCGGTTACCGTCTTGGCAATATCTTGTCTCTGCCAGGCAAAAGTTCCTATTTGAGAACATATACAGCCAAGAGCTGCGAGCTACTGACTCTTAGAAATGTCTCCCTCAAGGTGGTATATTTTCCAGCTGTGCATGATTCATGATCTGTCCACTCCACCTTCGCAGCCATATTAGTTCCTATGATAAGAGGAACGAGCAACAAATCAGGAACCTGGTTGCAATTCCTAAAATGGTGATCATGCAGATGAGTTGAACTTAGCAAGTCCCTTCACTTCGGTGGTGGGTAAAGCAGAAAGGCATGCAGCCCTTCCATTGCAAAGCCCTGTTGTCTGTGCATTGGAGAGTGTTATGGGACAGCTAGACAATACTTATCAAGAAAGAGACAAATGATTACATATCAACAGCACTCCAGGCAAATGGAGCAAAGGAGACATTTTCAGCAGAGCTCATCTCCCAGTAGATAACATCATAACCACAAAAAAGATGTCTGCTGGAAGAATGCAGTCCAGAGTTCCCTTACAGGCCTTATAAGGGAAAGTGACAGACATGTCCTTGGGAAAAGAAATCACTGCAAACAGTTCTGGATTGTCTGAATCGTTAACCCAAACACTTTCAACCACACTGTCACTGCAATTTATCCACTTCTACAGTCCCCCTTCTCATTGGAGCAAAGGCAACTGCCAACCACATACAGCCAGGTGGAAGGGAGTAGAAGTCCCCAGAATGGCAATGCTATTTGTGAATAATTCATAATGTGAATCCCTTTTCTTGCATTCTTCCTAGAAAGCAGAGAATATTCCATTACAATGAGGCCTTGAGACAGTGCCCAGTCACATAGTGACACCAAGTTAATTCACAAACACGCAAGGCTAATTCATGTTAGAATAGTAAAGAACTCATCTAAAACTGTAAGTCACCAGTCAGAGGAATTGCAAACAGAACTATGACTGAGATAAGGAGACAGTGCCAAGTGACCCAAGCAGAGAGATTAGGAGATGATAGTCCTCCCTACTGCAGAACATAATGCAGCTGGGTCTGAGATACTTGTTACAAAGAGGCCCCAAGGGACAAATAAAAAGTGAAATAACAACCTTCATTGTGAAGCACCTTGCTTTTCAAACATAAGTTATTTTCATGCTATTTACATTGGCACCGTTTTGGGAACAGACAGTAACTGCCTTTGCTTTTTAATAGCTTTGAAAATGCTTTATAGAAATTTGGTCTCATAATGAAGTTATTTCCCATTTCTAATTTTCGAGGGATTAGCTTCCTTGTTTTGCTTTGAATAGAGGTTCAGAAGTCCTGTAGAGACATTGCCTGTGTCCTGGACCTTGGTGGGCACATTTTCTTTTTTAACTCCTTCCTAATCTGAGTCTATCTACCTTCTTCTTGCTATGTGCGGGAAAAAAAGTATTTCTCTGACTCTTCTTTGCTATTTGGGTTTTCAGCTTGTAGTAACACATGAAATTAAAGCCCAGTCTCCACCACCTCTATATTAAATTACATCCATACCATTTCCCTGCATTATTATATGAAGCCAAACTTCATCCTCTTGGAGAGCGTCAGAGCAATGAGTGGCCACAAACTCATACAACTGACATGCTTTCCAAATTCATACAAACCGAGATGCTTCAAGAAGCCATGCTGAGGAAAGGTAAATTGGCCACAACATTATGAGCCTCGGCAAGTGAAGGCATGAGGTTTGTTAAATTAGAGGCTTTTCTGCTATTAAGGGCAGCAGGGAGAATTCTGCAAGACTGTACAGAACAGAGTGGGTGGATGAAAAGTCAAAAGTTGGGTTAGTAAAATTTGAGGGTAAAGAAATACAACATATTTACTGAGAAAGTGAAGTTGTATGTACCACTGGAACAAGCGGTTTTGACTCCGGGCACGAGGACTCAGCCATATCCTTGTGAACCTGAGTTCTCCTGGCTGCTGGGCAGCCTCCAGTCTATGAAGGCAAAGACAAGTGCTCTGTGTTCAGTAGATCAAAGGGTAAAACACTGTATGATAATATTATAATAGGAGTTTATCCTGTGCTGTGTCCTATAAAACAAGTCAGTGGAAAGACCAAGTAATGCTACTGCACCTACCTTTTTACAACTCTGTGTTGGTCTACTGGCTATTCTCTGATTTCTCTCTTCATATGCTGCTGCTGGACTCTGCTGTTATGAGTGTGCAGTTAAATAATATAAGTATTATACTTACTATTCCAAGAAGTTTTTAATAATTATTAACAGTTTTGAAAACAAGTCATGTCTGCTTAGCTGAACAAGATGTAACAGAGCTAACATTTTGTACTCCTAACAGATTTTGCAAATGATGTGGTGTATATTTATTTCACATAGAACACTGGGTTCCTATTTAAAGCCCCAACTCAAAAAATGGACCAACTATCTGTGAATGTTTACTTTCTGGCTTTCTATCTCAATAGTAAAAGCATGTATGATGTATTGTATTAATTTAAGCAAATAAATATGTACTGCAGAAGCTGCTGTACTTTGTTTGAAATGGATCTGGAGTTCTTGGCATGCTAGCTATTTTATATAGTAAATGCATGGGGCTGGTCTGACAAGGTCATACTTCACTCAGCTGCACTGAAGAGTGGTCCTTGTAAAGGGAAGGCTAAATCAGTGATGAAGGACTAGTTAGAAGACAAGGGCAGAAGAGTTTCCAGGTCCTCTGAGGTAGAGAGATCACTTTATTATTACAGACTGCAGGGACGACATAAAGAATGCCCTGGAACGATTATGGTATTTGTTAACTTGGCCTCAGACAAGCTAAAAAAGAAAGATGTAATCCTCACCTTAAAGATGTTTCAAAGATCTGCATCATGTAAAAAGAGAGGAAAACCCAACCAGACATGTTATAAGATTGAAATTAAGAAAGTAGGAATACCTTTATAACTTAAGGAATAAGCAGAAGACTCTGAACGCAGAGGCTCAGAGCTTCTTTTTCTAATGAAAAGCATCACTTTTAGGTCATGAGTAAACTCTTGGATTTGTTTGTTTTAATGAGATCCTGATGGAATTGGTATCATCAGACTTCACAGAGAACATTTTAAGCTGTTTTTTGAGCACAGAGAGAAAGCTACTGGAATGCTAGCTGTAAAATAATTCAGGTAATAAAGAAAATAGAGATTCAGTTTCTAATTCTCAGAGGTGTATACCTTAAAAAGTGCAAGAAGGCTTATACAAACACTAGAAATACATGTAAGAGGCTAAATGAAACAGAACTAAGCCTTTTTTGCTTTCCTGTTTTCTTATTGTCTTTCTTTTCCCTTCTGTTTTGATTGCAGGTAACAACCACTATCAAGATTATAAGCTACTTCTACAGGAGGAGGAGGAGGATATGTTGGGCAGTGACTTTTAGTTTATTCCCATGTGATTCAGTATCAGTGAATCTCAAAGTTTCCCCTTTGCCAGTCACAAAAATATAATTTAGAAAAACATGTTTAGTCCTTTCACAAATTTCCTTTTCATTTTTGTTGAAAACTGAGCTATGCTCACTAATGTCTTCAAACAAGCAGAAATGAAGTAGACGAGAAAGAGGGCCTCTCAGATGTTCTGGGGGGCCTTTTCTGTGCCTGTAGTGAAACGGTGAAAGGCCCAGTGTATCTAAAGTATTTTCATGGCAAGAGCCAAATTAGTATCGATGATATAACAAAAAGTGGTGAATCATTAAAAGGAAAACCAACCCTAGTTAGATACAAATGATATGGGATATCTCTGAGAAAAGCAAGTTAGTCTCAAGTTGCAGTGTGTTAGACTTTCAACAAATTAAAATCTTACTTTAAGTCACAGGGCGGAATACACAACCTCTTGCCAAATTTGTCCCATTAGTACACTCTATGGCTTGTGTAGTGTGATACAGCTAACTGTGTTTGCCCACTGGTTCATGATGCAAAAATCTCATCTAAAAACACATGCAGGGTGTCAGTCATTACAGCACTTGTAAATGATGAAACACTAAATAGGGATCACTACTAATGCTTTTCCCACATATGATATGATGGTGTGTTAGATCATACAGCATAAATTTCCCTAGTGATCAGCCTGCAGTGAAAGTACAGCTGAACAGAGAACAACCACTTTGTGAATAAGCCTTCTGGTGTCCTATCATTCTGTTTACCCTGTTTGAAAAAATAATGTATATCCAGTCCAGTTGTATAAATGATTTAATTTGGATGGAGCCAGACACCATTCCCTTTCAGTGAATTACTTCCTGGATTGAAAAATCCCTTGCGGTGTGAGTATTTTTGTTCAACAGATCTCTGTCAATTTATGTCAGTGGAGAATCTTGGTTTATGTTTTTGGAGCTGGGATTATCTGTTTGTACTGTACATTTTTCAGTACTTAAGTACCCTTACAGTTCTGAATGGAAAATTGTTAAAGAATAAATTATGACTAAGACACTAATTAGCCGACTAAAAGATGGGGTGCAGTAAAATGAGAATGATGGAGCTGTGTGAAAACAAGAAATTTATTTCTACCCTATCAAGAGCTATTATAAAATTAACAGAGATGGGAACAGTATAAAGATGACAGACAAGATGTCACAGAAATGTCTCTAAAAGAATTACAGTTTAGCAAGATAAGTGGCAGATATAAACCCAGAAAAATATCTACCAATACAGAGTGATATCTTGCCAGGAAATTCTGCAAGCTCCTTAATTCTTTACAGACCTTGCCATTTTCTACTACAAGCTATAGGACTTTTCTAGAAACACTAACTCTTGATCTTTTTTATTTGTTTCATAGGCCAAGATGATTTTTTTTAAATCAGTATATGAAGCATTTGTACAAGAGAGAGAATCAACTCTCCAGCCAGCCACATAAATATAACGAAAACTGACAACAATGGTGAAGCCTTGCTGTGAAAAAAGTTACACTAAAATTGAAACAGGATTATGCTTAGTACAATCTATCCTGGAAGTCTATGAAAGCAGCACCAAGACCAAACAGGTCCAAGATGGTATAGGTCTGATAAATGCACATGCAAACACTGCCTGGGAGCTTAGAAAGAAATGTGATCTTACTTATGGGAAAAAAATTAAAAGTTGTCCCCTAATGAGAGTTTTTATTAAACTGGGATTAACTACATTGCAAGTTCTAAAAGGATTCTATGAGGCAGATTTCACATGAGCTGTCAGTTGAGACTACACACCAGCAAAACTAATGCTACTCTGAAATATTTCCTACAAAAATGTTTAGGGTTGCTTAGGATAACAGTAGCTCATACATGCTTGTTACCATCACTCTGCAGGAGGCAACCACTCCACAGCCAACCAGCAAAATGGATCATGAGAGGACTGTGCAAGTGTCACCCACTCCAGTGAAGTTAGTCCATTTTTATTATATTATCTCCTGGTTAAGCAAACCTCCATAATTTCATTCTGAAGGGGATGAGGCATGCTCGTGCAGCCTGTTCCAGTCACTCTTCTGTAACACGCAGCTGTGGTACAAATAAATTTTAAATAGCTGCATCCATTTTACTGATGAACATCCACTAACATGTCTGATTTCAGCAGTGAGGTCAGTGGTGCTTCTACCTGAATTGTATTAGCAGATCCAACCCCTGTGCAGCATGAAACCACCCAGCTACACATACTCTGTTGGATAATGTAGTGCTTTTTCATGTCCATTGCCCCAGTGGTCTCATCGTGGGAGTCTAATAACCTTGCAGATAGTTTGACCCATTTCCTCAGTTTCTTACAATCACATACTTCCAGGTTCATTTTTCCAGGGCTTTAGTTCTTCATTTTTAGGCTTCCACATAAAACCAATTTTTGTGTAGATCTTATCATGCATACTGAGGAGAGTAAGTGCAAGTGATTACTTGCATGCATTTTTGACAGATGGTGGCAAAGTAGCAAATTATATTTTCTTATGCTTCTGCTTTTTTATTTTGTATTTTTTAAAAATGTTTCCTCTTTTTCCACTTTAATTTTTTTCTGATTAACTCTTCAGGACCCTAGTGCATAGACCACTGATCCGCTTCCTACAGGGGACCGTAAGTGTTCAGGGTGATCTACTCTGAGACCACTGCTGCAGAGCCATTTCCATCCTTTTCTTATGAAATGCTTGAAAGAAAAAAGAATATCACAGCGTGATAGACAAGCAGACAGAATCTCAGACTCAGGTGCACTTAGTGTAATTTCCAAGAGCCAGCACCATGAGTATGGCACATTAGTCCTTGCTTCTAAGCAAGATGCAGATTTAAACATTTTTAGATTAATTTTTAAAAACTATTTCACTATTTCGGGGTTTGCACTTTTCAGACTACGAATGGAATATGTGAGTAATAGAAGGCAATGGGAACATACAGATTCACTAATAGTGGACAAAGATTATTAATCACCCTTTTATCTTTATATCCCATGAATTAGCAGTCTAGTCAGCCAGAGTATATTTATAATGCAGCTATTTCCATATGTGAGTTCTTTCAAAGGCACCTGAAAAAAATCCGTTTGGATTGACAGCAACCATAAAATCCTGCCAATCAGGATATGAAGGGTGGTCTCATCCTGTTCATATCATTCCAGAACAGCAGTTTCACAAAGCAACGGTCAGCAAACCTAGACTTGCTCTTGTGCAAATGCGGTTTTGTAAGTGCACAGTTAAAGATACCTTTGTCAAAAATAATCTGCTATCTTCTCTTTTCTGCAGCTCAAGCACGTCAATTACAGTGTTGTCAAAAGGAGAGGGGCATTTGTTTGTACATTAGAATATCTTCCCCATTTTATTTTTTTTGTTTTCAACTGTCTTCACCTTTTGACCTTAAAATCTCAGCCTGAATTGCCATGAGTCATGCAAAAAAAAGTTAGGGGAGCAGGGAAAGACAACATAATCATTCTGGAGATCTAGACTGATTAAAAAAATAGGTAATCTTACTAATATTAAACACCTTCCAACCTGTATATTAAATATGCCTAAAATTTCTTTCATTTTAGAGCTTCTTCATGACGTTAACATGGAGATGAGGCCTAGTTGCCCAGCAAGTAGAAAGCTATCCTACACTGTTAAACATGAAAACCCTCCAAAACCATTTAATTAAATATGTAGGTTTTCAAGCCCTACTCTGCAGGTTTTTTTGTTATATTGTACTTCCACATTACTGACCCTCCTGCTGCTTTCTGAATCAGTTACATAGAAGCATGCCCAGAGGCAAGGCCATCAGAGCAACCACACCTTCCTTGCCTTGCAGCCCTGTCCTCTCCAGCCAAGAGGCATCCTCAGCTGGTACCTCCTGACCATTGCATTTGACAAACTGGTTACTGAGGAAAAGCTTTCCAGCTTGGTCTTGTGGGGTGCAAGCCATTACAATCGGTTTTACAGGAGAGACGTGAGGCTTTTCCCCACCATGTTAGAGGGTGACAAGCTTCAAATGGACCCAACAGCTCCCAGGGCTGAAGCGGCTGCACCACAGCTGCAAGGTTGCCCAGTGGCCCATAGCAAGGTTGGGGCACTGGGGTCAGCCTCCTCTTAGTGGGAGAAAGGGATGCAAAAGTTGTACAAAAAGGGACTACACTACGTCTGTGCGTCACCGCTACCATGAGTAACTGCTTCTAATTTCTCCCATAAAACTCAGTCTGAGTGGATGCAAGACATAGGGTTTTGTTTTGACCTGCTCTGCATTGGCAGGAATTATTTTAAGAAACTTGCCTTTCCGGAGAGCATGAATACTCTCAGGAGCAGCCAGCTCTGTTGAAAACCAATCCCAGAGCTCATCAGGGGAGAAACATGCAGTCATAACTGAGATGCAGTTGTGTATTTTACTTCTTCTAGCTTCTCCCTGCACTTAGCCCTACCTCCATTTTCTGAGGTCCTTCACCAATGCAGGGTACAAGTCCTTCTCGTAACACCTCCAGTAACCATCTGACAAGGATAGCCAGTCCTTACGCATCTCTTCTCATTTTCATTACAGGTTTCCAACACCTTTAAAGCAAAGTTACTTACCAAAACCTCAGTTTTTTCTCTGAGCACTGGAGAAACAGTTCTTCCTTCCGGACCCCCTGACTGCCTCTCTCTACCTCACTGCTCCCACTAATGAATCTCCCTCACTGAGCGGGTGAGCTCACTTGGTTTCCACACTGATGGAGGTGCTTGAACCCATTCCTCTGCTGGTCAGAACCCTTCTTCTCACACCTTCTCTACTTTGTCTTCTGCTAACCTTTGGGTGTTTGACTTTATAACCTGAATAAAGTTCTGTTAGAGTATATATTTTGTCATTATGGAGCTCTTCTTTGCGAGAGGAGGAATATCATCACTGGTCTCAAGTGCCATCAGACTGTGCTCCATGTTTTTTCTAGCAACATTTTTTTCCCTTCTGCTCTTCCTTCCTTTTGCTTGTTTTTTATTTTTTCCTCTAGGCAGATGCAACTGGCACATCCTCTTTTCAGGTGGGAACCAGTAAGTGGTTATGTTAGTCCCGATGAAAATATAGAGCAAAACTGCATGCTGCCCTAACTGTGCAGCTGAAGCACATGTTAAGGTTCACTGTGCAAGAAAGTAATAGTAGCTTTTTATTTATGGCAGATGCAATTGCACTCTCTGCCTTTACCTGAAAGTTTTAATTCTCTTGTCTTTAGCCATCTCAGGGAATGTTTTTTTTAAAGGGTAAATTTTAAAACCATGATCCACAAGAAAGTTGAATTGACTTTCAGAACTTACTTTCACTTTACTGCAAACCAATTGTAACACATACTAGAGTAAAGAGGACTTCATGGAGCCAGTTCAGCACTCATGAAGAGCATCCCAGGTCTGTTTCTTGTCTTTAACGGGCAGCAGATTGGGTGTGACAGCTAGAACAGAGGTTGCCTCATCCACTGGCGATGACAATATCCACCCAAGCTGTGTGCCCATAGGCAGGGCATACATGCAGAACTTACAGATCAATGTAGTCCACCACACAGCTGAAATGGAAAACAGTCAGTTGGGGCTGCTGCCTGATGCTTACACTTTCAGCCCATTAACTGAGGAAGGGATGTACCTAAAACAGGTGCCACTAGACCTTTCAACTTTGAATGCCTGACCAGCTGCCAGTTGGCTATTTACAAGAGAAGATAAAACAAGGTTTCTGACAGCCAAACTTCCTTTGCTCTCTCTTCCTCCTCCCATAGCTGAGCAGACTGATCTGAAAATGCTCCTGTGTCAGTGTCTGACTAGACAGCTTTACCCTGGTAAAGTGCAAACCTGACCCAGTTTGACTTGGCTGTTCAATTTTGAATGGCACACAGCCAGCTTGCTACCAGTTGGGTTATTCATGCTGCAATAGGAAGCAATCTTCCTGACATGCAAACTTCCTTCTTCTTCTGCCTAAGCAGCAGTGCAGGGAGTCAAAGATGCTGAGCTAGATAAAGAACAATTTGACCCTGTAAAGATATGGGTCTTGACCCAAGGCTGTACTTCAGCTTCATTGTGCTAGCCAGCAGCAAAAACATCATTACCCATGGCAAATCCTGGAAAGACAGAAAGGAGTTCTTGCAATAGAGAATTGCTGTTACAGTTTCTATAGCAGCACTTACCCCATATTCAGATGCAAATGTGTGATCTAGAAGTCCCTGGTAAATAAAATGGGACATGGGAGGTGGTAATCTAAATTGGAATTCAAGGTGCTACTGCAGAGTTTGATTACATTCATCTTGCTGTCAAAAATGCTAACCTATTAGAAAGGACATCATCTGTGGGTTAAACTGGTTATATGAGATCACTTTCTTCCTTTCCTTTTCCATCCTCACAGAAACTCTTAATCTTATTTAAAAAAAAAGGCTACATCAGCCTGCATTGGGTTTTGTTTGTCTGGTCACTTGAGCTGATGCACAATATTCTTCCTGGAGAACAGCAATTTAGAAAAGCTACCTGTCCCATCTAAGAACACCAAGGCACCAATACAAGCCATGTTTTTGTATAAGGATCTCCTTAGCTCTTTATCCGAAGGGGAAGGAAAGGCTTGGAATAGGAGGAGGAAAGAAATGGGGAGCCTGTATTTTAGTTTCCAACTGAAACAAAGACGTTCTGTTACCACTCATACCGTCACACTCTCATAATTTTTACTCATTCTCACTGTTACACTATTGTATCATGGGTTGTGGTGGTTTAACCCCAACCAGCAACTAAGCACCATGCAGCCGCTCACTCACTTCCCCCCCACCCAGTGGGATGGGGGAGAAAATCGGGAGAAGAAGTAAAACTCGTGGGTTGAGATAAGAACGGTTTAATAGAACAGAAAAGAAGAAACTAATAATGATAATGATAACACTAATAAAATGACAACAGTAGTAATAAAAGGATTGAAATGTACAAATGATGCGCAGGGCAATTGCTCACCACCCGCCGACTGACACCCAGCCAGTCCCCGAGCTGCAATTCCCTGCCCCCCCCTTCCCAGTTCCTAAACTAGATGGGACGTCCCATGGTATGGAATACACTGTTGGCCAGTTTGGGTCAGGTGCCCTGGCTGGGCATGAGAAGCTGAAAAATCCTTGACTATAGTCTAAACACTACTGAGCAACAACTGAAAACATCAGCGTTATCAACATTCTTCACATACTGAACTCAAAACATAGCACTGTACCAGCTACTAGGAAGACAGTTAACTCTATCCCAGCTGAAACCAGGACAGTATCCACCCCTTATTCTATACCATTGACGTCATGCTCAGTTCCCATACCTTTAGTTACATCCTGATCAATCATCACCACCTTTCCATCCCTTTGAGACATAAGAACAATGATATATACATATATATATATATATATATATATAAAAGTATACACACACAGAGATATCATTCCTTTAGTTCATGGGTTATGTTCATAAAATGTTTGTTGAGTTCATTTAGTTTCCGACTCTGGGCTCCATCTGTCATACCAGTCTGTCTGGGCAGGAGGGATGGCGCAAAGTCCTCTCAGTCGGTAGAGCAGAATTGGGCTTCAGTGCAGTGTGACGAGCAGATGACATTTGACACAGCAGGAGGATGGTGTGCACCGTTGGATTGTTGCATGCTGGAGTCAGTTCTGGTTCCATCACTACTGTGCTTTGCTCAGTTTTATCACAGTTCTCTCTTGCTTGATCTAAGTGATTCTTACTATAGTACTATGGATATAGCATATAACAATTATTATACATTGCATATAACAATTATAGTAATGATAACATACAGTAGCAGGGTTATATAGTAACTAATATCATACAGTTTAATTCTGGCTATTTTCACCTAAAATCAAATCCCCTTGAGGCACACATCGGACTTCTCCATCTTTTCGCATCACCCACCAAGTGCACCCAGGCCCTTGAGAAAAAGCAATCCCACGAATGGGTTTGCCTTTGCCTGAGGCAGGAGTAACCCAGACTGTCTTCCCTAACATATTTTTCATGTGCACTACAGGGACTTTATCCCCTTCTACAGTATGTATAAATTCTGATTGGGCAGGGCCACTCCGATTGGCAGATCCTCTGGTGTTGACTAACCAGGTGGCTTTTGCTAAATGTGTATCCCAATGTTTGAAAGTTCCGCCCCCCCATTGCTCTCAATGTAGTCTTTAACAGTCCATTGTATTGCTCAATTTTCCCAGAGGCTGGTGCATGATAGGGGATATGATACACCCACTCAATGCCATGCTCTTCGGCCCAGGTGTCTATGAGGTTGTTTCGGAAATGAGTCCCGTTGTCTGACTCAATTCTTTCTGGGGTGCCATGTCGCCACAAGACCTGCTTCTCAAGGCCCAGGATAGTGTTCCGGGCAGTGGCATGGGGCACAGAATATGTTTCCAGTCATCCGGTGGTTGCTTCCACCATTGTCAGCACATAGCGCTTGCCTTGGCGAGTTTGTGGGAGTGTGATATAGTCAATCTGCCAGGCTTCCCCAAATTTATATTTCAGCCATCGCCCTCCATACCACAGGGGCTTTAACTGCTTGGCTTGCTTAATTGCAGCACATGTTTCACATTCATGGATAACCTGCGCGATAGTGTCCATGGTCAGGTCCACCCCTCAACCTTGAGCCCATCTGTATGTTGCATCTCTTCCCTGATGGCCTGAAGTATCATGGGCCCACCGAGCCATAAATAGCTCACCCTTATGTTGCCAGTCCAGGTCCACCTGAGCCACTTCAATCTTGGCAGCCTGATCCACCTGTTCGTTGTTTTGATGTTCTTCAGTGGCCCGACCCTTGGGTACGTGAGCATCTACGTGACGTACTTTTACAACCAGATTCTTTAGCCAGGACGCAATATCTTGCCACAGTGTGGCAGCCCATATGGGTTTACCTCTGCGTTGCCAGTTGCTCTGCTTCCATTGCTGTAACCACCCCCACAGGGCATTTGCCACCATCCATGAGTCAGTATAGAGATAGAGCACTGGCCACTTTTCTCTTTCAGCAATATCTAACGCTAGCTGGATGGCTTTCACCTCTGCAAACTGACTTGATTCACCTTCTCCTTCAGCAGTTTCTGCAACTTGTTGTGTAGGACTCCATACAGCAGCTTTCCACCTTCGATGCTTTCCCACGATGCGACAGGATCCGTCAGTGAACAGGGCGTATTGCCTCTCATTTTCTGGCAGTTTATTATACAGCGGGGCCTCTTCAGCCCGTGTCACCTCCTCCTCTGGCAACATTCCAAAGTCTTTGTCTTCTGGCCAGTCCGTGATCACTTCTAAAATTCCTGGGCGACTGGGGTTTCCTATGCGAGCCCGTTGTGTGATCAGTGCAATCCACTTACTCCACGTGGCATCAGTCGCGTGATGTGTAGAGGAAACTTTCCCTTTGAACATCCAGCCCAGCACTGGCAGTCGGGGTGCTAAGAAGAGCTGTGTTTCAGTACCAACCACTTCTGAAGCGGCTCGAACTCCTTCATATGCTGCCAATATCTCTTTTTCAGTTGGAGTATAGCGAGCCTCGGATCCTCGATATCCCCGACTCCAAAACCCCAGGGGTCGGCCTCGGGTCTCTCCAGGTGCTTTCTGCCAAAGGCTCCAGGTAGGGCCATTCTCCCCAGCTGCAGTGTAGAGCACATTTTTAACATCTGGTCCTGTCCGGACTGGCCCAAGAGCTACTGCATGAACAATCTCCCGCTTAATTTGTTCAAAGGCTTGTTGTTGTTCAGGGCCCCATTTAAAATCATTCTTCTTTCAGGTCACTTGATAGAGAGGGCTTACAATCAAACTGTAATTTGGAATATGCATTCTCCAAAACCCCACAACACCTAAGAAGGCCTGTGTGTCCTTTTTATTAGTCGGGGGAGACATAGCTGCTATTTTATTAATTACGTCCATTGGGATCTGACGATGTCCATCTTGCCATTTTATTCCCAAAAACTGGATCTCCTGTGCAGGTCCTTTGACCTTACTTTCTTTTATGGCAAAACCGGCTTTCAGAAGGATTTGGATTATTTTCTTCCCTTTCTCAAAGACTTCTTCTGCCGTGTTGCCCCATACGATGATGTCATCAATGTATTGCAGGTGTTCCGGAGCTTCACCTTTTTCCAGTGCAGTCTGGATTAGTCCATGACAAATGGTGGGGCTGTGTTTCCACCCCTGGGGCAATCGATTCCAAGTGTACTGGACACCCCTCCAAGTAAAGGCAAATTGTGGACGACACTCTGCTGCCAGAGGGATTGAGAAAAACGCATTAGCAATGTCAGTTGTGGCATACCACTTGGCTGCCTTTGACTCTAGCTCGTATTGAAGTTCTAGCATATCTGGAATGGCAGCACTCAGCAGTGGCGTAACTTCATTCAGGCCGCGATAGTCAACTGTTAGTCTCCACTCCCCATTAGACTTCTGCACTGGCCATATGGGACTGTTAAAGGGTGAGCGAGTTTTGCTGATCACTCCTTGGCTTTCCAGTCGGCGAATCAACTTGTGGATGGGAATCAGAGAGTCTCGGTTGGTGCGATATTGCTGCTGGTGCACCGTCGTGGTAGCAATTGGCACTTGTTGTTCTTCAACCTTCAGCAACCCCACAATCGAAGGGTCTTGAGAGAGACCAGGCAGGGTAGACAGCTGTTCAGTGCCCTCCGTCTCCAAGGCAGCTATACCAAAAGCCCATCGATACCCCTTCGGGTCCTTAAAATACCCGCTCCTGAGATAGTCTATGCCAAGGATACACGGAGCCTCTGGACCAGTCACAATGGGGTGTTTCTGCCATTCATTTCCAGTTAGGCTTACTTCAGCTTCCAATACAGTTAACTCTTGGGATCCCCCTGTCACACCAGAAATACAAATGGATTCTGTCCCTTTATAACTTGACGGCATTAGAGTGCGCTGTGCACCGGTCTACTAGAGCCTTATACTCCTGTGGGTCTGACGTGCCAGGCCATCGAATCCACACAGTCCAATAGACCTGGTTATCCCTTTCCTCCACCTGGCTGGAGGCAGGGCCCCTCTAGTTCTGGTCAGAGTATTCAGTATTCACTTCTCGTAAAATTGGCTCAGAATTCCTTTCAAGAGGATGGGAAATAAAATCAGCCCTTCTACTCTGTTTGGAAACTGGAGCGGCATTTTTCCTGGTAGAATCCCCTTTTGTGGTGGTTTTTCCTCGCAGTTCACGTACCCGTGCATTTAGGACCGAGGTAGGTTTTCCATCCCATTTCTTCATGTCGTTTCCATGATCACATAGGTAAAACCACAGGGCACCTGGCAGTGTGTACCTTCTATATTGTCTTTCTTGGGCAGAGGAACACTCACTCCTAATAGCTGAGACATTGGTCCTTACACGTGTGGAGTAGGACATATCCTCTTTGAATTGCTGGAAATCCTCGGACAGCTTCTCCACAGCTGAAATGCAGGCTTGTAGGGAGGAGGAGAGATTTTCTTCGTATTGACGGAGTTGGCGAGCCACTTCCTCCACTGTCGGTGCCTCTTCATCCTTCCAGGCTATTATTGCCAATGCGTTGGCATAGGATGATGGTGCGCTCCGTACAAGCTTCTGCCACATGGGTTGTGTGCATTGGACTTCGTCTGGATCTTTGGGTAACTGTGGGTTGTCCGGGTCATGATGAATCGTCTCTAGCACAGCTAATTCCCTCAGATATTGAATACGTTTTTCCATGGTGGTCCACTTGCTTGATTGACATATAACTTCTTCCTTAAAGGGGTACCTTTCCTTCACACTTGACAGGAGTCGCCTCCAGAGGCTGATGGCTTGTGTCCCTCTTCCAATTGCCTTGTCAATGCCACCTCCCCTGGCAAGTGATCCCAGCTGCTTGGCTTCCCTACCTTCTAATTCCAAGCTATTAGCCCCATTGTCCCAGCATCAGAGGAGCCAGGTGATAATATGTTCACCTATACGGTGGCCAAAGTCTTTTCGCAAACCCCGCAGCTCACTCAAGGATAGGGACAGGGTTATTACCTCTGGTTCTGCCTCTTCCTCCGGTTCCCGTGATGACCCTGGTTCATCTTCATCCTTCGCTAAGCGAACTGATTTTTTTGTATATTTCCTTTTCTGTACGGGGGCAACTGATGCTGGTGCAGGTTGGTCAGCTGGTTCAGTTGCAGTATTGCTCACCGGGTTTTGGATAACTGCAGTGTCTGGCCGAGGTTTGGGTAGCAGCAGTGCTCGTCACTGGGGCTGGAGGGACCGCAGTGCCCGTTGCCAAGGTTTGGGTAGCTGCTGTGCTCGTTGCCATGGCTGGAGGGGCTGCAGTGCCTGTTGTTGAGGTTTGGGTAGCCCGAGTTCTCGTCGCTGAGGCTGGAGGGGTCACGGTGCCTGTCGCGAAGGTCTGGGTGCCTGCAATGCTCCTTGCCGGGGCTGGAGGGGCCGCAGCACCCGTTGCCAAGGTTTGGGTGGCTGCGGTGCTCATTGTTTTGTTGTTAGGTTTAGAGACTTTCTCTTCCCCTTGAGGGTACTGAGTGGTGTTGAACAGGGCTCAATAGGCATGGGCCAGGCCCCAGCACGTTGCAGTGATTTGTATCTCTCTGGAGCTGCCGGGGTGACAGCATACCTTTTCCAAATAATTTACTAGTTCTTCTGGATCCTGCACTTGTTCAGGGGTGAATTTCCAAAACATTGGAGGTGCCCACTTTTCCAGGTACCTGCCCATACTACTCCACACACCCTGCCACTCATAATTATCCAGCCTTGGGGCACATCTCTGGGTGATTTTCTTAAATAGCTGTTTAACCCTAAATGAGAGCTGAACCACATTCAGAAGTATGCTAATTCCTAGCAGTAGGGCTAGGACTGTGCTAGTCCCAACACCCCAGGAGTATTCAAATTTTTCAAAATTCTCAAACACCATTGTAACTGGACTGAAGGAGAAAGGAGAGGGGAAGAAAGGTACCCCACCCATAGACTGGTTTTCCATGGAGGAAAGGTAAATGGTATAATTATTAATAGTTTCCCACAGATGGCTCCCGCAGTATAAAGGTGACAATGCTAAGTGCAAATACCGGATTAATCCCACAGCCGATGACTTTATCATACCATAAACCAGTGTTATACCATACATCAAAGCGAAAACCTTAATCCACCTCCCACGGATGATAAGCAGTAGAAGAGGAACTACATACAGCAAGCGAGGTGATACATAACAGAGCTTTAAAAACCAGAGCAACAACTCTAAGAACACATAAATCAACATAATGAATGCTTAGAATAAATTTGTTTTAACAAGCTCTGGTCAGGTTTGTCGTTATCTCAACCCTTCGAGCCCCACTTTGGGCGCCAAAATGGACTGTCGTGGTTTAACCCCAGCCAGCAACTAAGCACCACGCAGCCGCTCACTCACTTCCCCCCCACCCAGTGGGATGGGGGAGAAAATCGGGAGAAGAAGTAAAACTCGTGGGTTGAGATAAGAACGGTTTAATAGAACAGAAAAGAAGAAACTAATAATGATAATGATAACACTAATAAAATGACAACAGTAGTAATAAAAGGATTGAAATGTACAAATGATGCGCAGGGCAATTGCTCACCACCCGCCGACTGACACCCAGCCAGTCCCCGAGCCGCAATTCCCTGCCCCCCCCTTCCCAGTTCCTAAACTAGATGGGACGTCCCATGGTATGGAATACACTGTTGGCCAGTTTGGGTCAGGTGCCCTGGCTGGGCATAAGAAGCTGAAAAATCCTTGACTATAGTCTAAACACTACTGAGCAACAACTGAAAACATCAGCGTTATCAACATTCTTCACATACTGAACTCAAAACATAGCACTGTACCAGCTACTAGGAAGACAGTTAACTCTATCCCAGCTGAAGCCAGGACATGGGTATAGTGTGGGACTGGTTTACACTCCGACCCTGAAAGCAAGGTGGTAGACACTGGAGATCTAGCATACTGTTCAGCTGAGTAACTGGAAATCAAAGTCAGTGATAAGAAAGCATTTAGGGAAATTAAAATCATTGGAAGTTCATTAATACCCAGTTGCAGGCTCTATGGTGTACAGTGTATTTGTCTAAGCCAGACAGATAAGAAATCTACAGCAGGAATAAAGAGTATTCATAGAATATCACGCTTCAGGCAGAAAACCTTCCCCTCCAAGCTGCTTCATTATTATGACCATGGTGTTTTTGAGTCATGGCCCCATGAGCAGCTTTCACCTCTTGTTGATCATTTCCACTAGTTTCCCAAAAGGCTGAGAGGTGAGTTCAGGCAAGAGGCATTCTCACAAAGCTGCTGTGTTGCAGAGGAGGATGTGGGTTCACGTTGGCTGAAAACAGCCAGGCCAGCACCCAGGGAGCTTCCCCCAGGAATGAGGACCTTGTGCTAACCGTCCCCTCAGCAAGTTCGCAGAAGACACCAAGTTGGGAGGCAGGGTCGAGCTGCTTGAGGGTAGGGAGGCTCTTAAAAGATATCTGGACAGGCTGGGTTGATGGGCCAAAGCCAATTGTATGAGGTTCAACAAGGCTAATTGCCAGGTCCTGCACTTGGGTCACAGCAACCCCATGCAGCGCTACAGGCTTGGGGAAGGAAGAGTGGCTGGAAAACTGCCCGGTGGAAAAGGACCTGGGGATGTTGGTCGACAGCCAGCCAAATACGAGCCAGCAGTGTGCGCGGGTGGCCAAGAAAGCCAGCGGCATCCTGGCCTGTGTCAGAAATAGTGTGGCCAGCAGGAGCAGGGAGGTGATCGTCCCCCCGTACTGGGCACTGGTGAGGCCGCACCTCGAGTCCTGTGTTCAGTTTTGGGCCCCTCACTACAAGAAATACACTGAGGTGCTGGAGCGTGTCCAGAGAAGGGCCACAAAGCTGGTGAAGTGTCTAGAGAACAAGTCCTACAAGGAGCAGCTAAGGCAACCATGGTTGTTTATCTTGGAGAAAAGGAGGCCGAGGGGAGACCTTATCGCTCCCTACAGCTACCTGAAAGGAGGTTCTAACGAGGTGGGTGTTGGTCTCTTCTCCCAAGTAACAAGTGATAGGACAAGAGGAAATGGCCTGAAGTTGCACCAGGGGAGGTTTAGTTTGGGTATTAGGAAAAATTTCTCCACAGAAAGGGTTGTCAAGCATTGGAACAGGCTGCTCAGGGAAGTGGTTGTGTCACCATCCCTGGAGGTATTTAAAAGACATGCACATGTGGTGCTTAGGGTGTGGTGGACCTGGCAGTGCTAGGTTAGCGGTTGGACTTGAGGATCTTAAAGGTCTTTTCCAACCTTAATGATTCTATGCCTTTCTACAGGGGTGCTCCGCATCGCCAGGGAGCAGTGCAGGGAGAAAAAGATACGATTACTTGTTCTGTTACTTACATCAATGCAAAATATGCAAGGAGAAAAAACAAGTAGTGTTTAGATTCTTGAATAGACTATTTTTTCTGCCAAAGATCAATAGCCACTTGTAGCTGTGCAAAAGAAACTGAGGAATAGAGGTAACAAAGGCAGTGGATTTTAGAAAAACAGTAGCTATGAACCAAACATCAAGTACCCCAGGCACATAATTTTGCTTTCAGCCAGGACTCCTGATGCAAAACATGTAAAAGCTGGAGAGTTTGAGATTTGGGGGGTGTGTTACTCTCTATTTACAAAGAAAGTACACAGAATTCTGTCTCTTTGAATACAGTAGGGACAAACAACAGGAGGCAGTTTCTTTGTTCGGAAAATCAAATGTTTTAAGCCAGCATTCTGTCCAAAATTAGAACTTTCTCTCCCTCTTTGGATTTCTTCCAGGGCCATGCTGCTGGTACTTCCTTGGCTGGCCCTGGCTCTTTTTTGACTGTGTTTTTGTTAGGTACATTTCACACTCACACGTACGTACCTTTATGATCTACTCTGAACCCATCACCTGCATTTGCAAAATGTCCCAGAAAAAGCTTTTTGACTGGTAACAGTCTAGGCTTTCCTTAGCACCTTGCTGGTCTGTGACTTGGGTAGCAGTTTCTACTGTTTCACTTGTTGCCAGGCCAAAAGGGTATTTAATTATTTTTTCAGTGAGGTTATATGAGAGTCTACTAGACAGCTATACTGAGAATTGAGATCACCAATACATCAGAATTATGAACCGTGACAGCTACCAGCATCTTCCATCCTAGAAGTGTTGTAATTATTAAAAGAAAACAGATTAGAATATGAAGGAATTCATCTGGCAAGTTGACAACATGATCAGAATTGAGAAGATGAATCTGAATTATATAAAGGTGTGCATTTAAAGTGGAGGATTCTTCAGCTTTAGATTGTTAGGTGCTAAGGTGGTGTGAATTTGATTTGATTAAATTCCCTTTGAATTTGAATTAAGCTACATAAAAATTTAATTCTTAAAAACACTATACAAAAGGGAATTAAATGCAGTTTACCTAATCCACTTTAAAATTAATTTGGTTTCACATTCCTGAGGGTCACCTTGTATGCTAAACCATAATTATTACCTCCCTGACTCCTTTCATGACATCCATGAAAATGAAATATGGCTGGTCAGTGTAATATTAATATATACTAGCATGCTTGAAGCAGTATGTAATAGGCATTCAGCATTGTTCTGAAAAATAACTCAGCTGATGATATACAAAACAGAAGGGTATAACAATGTGATCCCTCTGCCAAATTTGCTCTTAGCAGCAGCGGTTGTTAGATGTGAATCACAAACACTGTGATTTAGTAAATGCGTCGCATATACCTAGCTAGTCCAGTTTAGGGATCAAATAGGAGAGTTGACTTAATTCATCAACAAAGCTGCTTGGTTGGTCCTAAAGCTCTCTGAAATCCACTTTAATGAGAGTGGCAGTTTGATGTTTGTTTTATTGTTCGTGTTACTGAAAAATAATTTGACACATTGCCTTAGAAAAATGCTTTCTGAGCTCAAGCTTTTGTAGGACCCCTTGTAGCAAATGGAGGGCAGTAATTGTCTCAGCCTCCAAATCTGCTCTCCCTGTTCTTGTGAATCACCATCACAGAAAACAAAGACACATCTCTTTCTCTGCCAGCTATGCAAGGAGACTGGCTTCCTAGTGAGCAGCCAATTTGCCTGGATAAAAGTAGCATATATACCAACTTCTTCCGAAAATATTTCAGTATAAATCAAATCTAAGTCACATGTTACACTAGGCAAATGAAGAGCTAGTGATGGCAAGAAATTTATAGCAGGTGCCTGGAAACATTTACACGCACAGCTTACGTTACTTACATAATATCATTTAATGACATCAAATAACAATATTTTCTTTCAGAATAGATTAAAAAATGCAATCTGAATCTTTTCTGAAGTCAACCCCTTTCTGACCACAGAATTTTTCACTGAAATCAGTACAGCTTTGCAGGAGAGAAATAGGTTGATTTGAAACAGCTTTTTCTGACAGAAGTTACTCAGAAAGTGTTTCTCAACTGTAGCCACTCCTGACCTTATAAAAACTTCGACTGTTCTCTAAAACTTGAAAGCTGTGATGGTTACATGTGCAGTACTGTGTTCCCTTGACTTTTCCCCTTCCTTCAAAATGTAAACCCATGACAGATCCATCTATTTGTTTATCTTTCACAGTACAGAGCCATGCACATTTCTTGTCCTATACAAATGATTAATAATGTCATGACTTTTTAGCCACTGTCTACGAAGAAACACTTTGCTTCTTACCCTCTGCTTCATAACTCGAAGTCTCCCACCCCCATCCATGACACACAGGTCTGTCACTCTCTTTCACTGTCATTTCCTTCTATTTTATCTAAGTGTTTCAGAGTTTTCCCCAGGAAATTCTTTTCTATTCATTTTTAGTGTTTTTAAGGGAGCAAACAAGATGAAAGCTTAAGGAAAAAAATGTTGTCTTTCTTGACATTGTAAATATAGCTGATGTTTCCCTTTTTGTAGCTATGTGGGATGCAATCTGAAAACTATTAAGGTAAATAGCAGTTAGTGAAGCCTTCATTTTACAGCACAGCAGACACTGCTGAAATTGAGTATCTTTCTAAATCAGTTAAAAAGCAACACAAAGTCAGAACAATGGAATAAGAGATTTCAGTAGATATCTAAAGCCCAATTGCTCCTCTCCACAGCAAGACATGTTAAATGTTTAACTATTTGTTGGTTCTTATTAGTGGTTTTAAGCCCAGGAATATAACTTGATTGTCTTCTTATGGTGAACTTGATTGCCTTCTTATGGTGTAAACCAGGAATAACTCTTTTGAAGTCAGGTTGTTCTCATGTAGGAGGTTGCTAATCAGACTCTGGTAAAGCAGATGAGAGTAGTTTCCTTTTCTCTAGCTATCTTTGTGCAATAAGCAACAGGCAGAAGTTGAAATGTCTCTCCACATTTTTTACCGGCACCAAAAGCCACTATGCAGACAATTTGCTGAATGTTGCCTTCCAAAATCCCCATCTGATAGAGTAACTGAATAGTAGTACATCATAGTGAAAAAAAAGATAATCCTGTAGTAATCAGGAATTCCTCCACCCTCAGTTAGGTCTTCTTAAAATACAGTGATTAATCTAGCAAGTAGGAAAAATTGAGAAAGAGGAATTCCCCTTGTTACCATGGAAATTACAACTTGTCTGACTGACAAAGGAAAACAGATTTGTTGTATTAATAATTTCAGCAGCTGAAGAGGACACAGTATTTATAGAACTGGAGAATCACAGGATAACTGAAGTTGGAAGGGACCTCTGGAGGCCATCTAGTCCAACTTCTTGTTCAAAATGGGTCCAACTAGATCAGATGGGTCAAGACATCGACCAGTTGTGTTTTGAGTATCTGCCAAGGATGGAGACTCCACAGACTCTCAGGGAAACCTGTTCCAGTGCAATGAAAAACTTCCAATGAAAATTGTTTCTTATTCCCATGGTCTCATTTGTGCCTGTTGCTTCCAGACCTGTCACTGTGCACTTCCAGGAAGAGTCTGACTCTGTCTTCTCTGTATCTTCCCATGAGGCAGTTATAGATAGCACTTAAATATTCTCTGCAAAGTTAATTTCCAATCACTCATCCCATTCTCTGTAGTGTTGCAGGTTATTCTTTACCAGGACTTTGGACTTGTCCTTGTTAAACCTTCTGAGGCTCCTGCCACCCCATTTCTGCAGCCTGTTGAGAATTTCAGGTTCCTCTCAGCATCCCCTCCAGCATATCTACCATGCCCTGGCTTGGTATTATTGGCAGGCTTGCTGAGGGTCATCCAGGTCATTAACGGAGATGTTAAACAGTATGGGTCTCAGTATCTGTCCCTGAGGGACACAGTGATTAACCAGCCAACAGTTGGACTTCATACTCATGGTCGTACAACCCCCTGAGCCCAGCAATCCTGCCAATTTTCCACCTACTCGAACATCTGCGTATCCAATCCCTGGCTCACCTATTTAGGGACTAGGATGCTACGAGAGACCATGTCAAAAGCCTTGCGAAGTGTAGTGCAGTCATCTCATCATAAGAGTCAGTCAGTTTAGTGGCAGTGACCTTTGAGCTGCTTAAAATTCATATTGATTCAATGAGTTTTTCCTGTTTCTTTTCAGCCAGTAGTTTTGACACTGCTATTCATACTCAGTTAAAGCTTCTGTTTTCTGTTGTCCAGTTGACCTAGTACTGTTTGAAAACTCAAAGATCCTGTCAAATGAGTGACAGGAGGAACAGGAGCCCCTGAAAGGAGACCTGCACTGTCTTATGGCTCCTGCTAGGTGGTACAACACAGTTGCATTTGAAACAGATTTTTCAGTCAGAATGCTATTTTTCTCTACTGGCCAGGTTTCCTAGCTGGCTGAAGCCTCTGGGAAGGCACTATGTGCTCTCCTCCTCTGAAAAGAAAGAGAATTATATATTGTGCTTGCAGAGCTAAGACATATGATAGAAGATGTAGTTTATTCATTGCTGATAGACAACATTTTGCAAAGACATCATTCAGAAAACAAATCTTTAATTTCAGCTGAAATATAATAAACTTCAGCCACCAAGAAAACCTTTACTGATTTCAAGGAATCCCATGACTTGGCCAAAGAAAAAGTTTATTCTTCTTCATGGAAGACAGAAAATCTTTGGATGAAAATTTCATCAAAAATTTAGTTTTCTGCTGAAGAGCAATTTAGCTAGAGAATATTTCCAATCTGTCAGCTAAGGCTAGATGTGGTGAGTCACTGGAACTGAGCTGAAAATTAAGTCCTGTCATTTAAAAGTAAAGATAGGACTAATGACACTTATGAACACTTTGTAAAATGCTCCAAGTCACTCTAATAATAAAATGCCTGCTTCCAAGCTGCTATTAAAACTTTTGTTGAAATTATTCAAATGAACATTTCAAGTGTATGTTTGAATAGCCAACATAAATTATTATTATTACAAAACACATAGAACAGTGTCGCTAGTCCATTTTTTTCCTTACAACATTCTTATAATAAAGGAGAGCCACACAGATTTACAAATGTTAACAATAGTTGTGTGATGTTAGGGGACCAAGTAAAATAATTGCCCCAAATTTCTGATTCCTCAGACCTCAGAGCTGTTGGCCCTGCCTCCAACACCGATTTGACCACAAAAATGCCTGAGGTGCTCTAACAAATCTCCTTTGCATTCTTTCTCAGGATATTTTAGTTACTTCCTTGTACCTTGCAGTAAAAATATTAGAATAGTAGCTTATGTATCATTATCCTTCATGACATCAGTTCTTGCAAATATCTTCTTAGCACATATCTAAGTGGTTCCCATTTGAATTTGTGTAAACATTTTGTGCTATTGAACTAGCAGTCACTTAATTTTGCACCTGTCCCTTCCTCAGTTTAAATAATACACACATATTTCTCCTTCCTGCTATTGTTCTCCCATATAGGAAAAGTAAGAAGATCCAGAGTGTGCTACTTGTAAAGGAAATTACATTAACGTATATTGAAGAAGCACATTAATAATAAATGAGTTAGCAAGTGCCCAGATTTGCTATAGAAAAAATCCAACCCTCATTATCAAAGGCATTTTTCCATAAATTACAGGTATCTGTTCTTCTTTGCGTGTAGTCTACATCCAGTTTCTATTCACCCAGTGGGAATGGGCTTGTTTTCTTTCTCCAGCACTGACAAAATCTTTGAAGAACAAGAAGACAAATGATTTATACATTCTGTTTATTCAAAGTCCCCATGTATGTCATTAACCATGAGAGATTATATACCACATGGATGAGAGGAGGTTTAAATTGATAGGGGTGGAGCCAGTGGGGATTCAAAGGAGAGGCTCTTTAGATGTGGAGAAACATTTTGAGCAACATAATTGAAATGTGGCACTAACCAAGGTTAAGTGGCTGACACAATGAATTGCAGAGTATCAACACAGAGAGATCTTGATAACTTTAAGGGCTGGGCCAACAAGTAGCTCACAAGACTCAATAAAGAAAAGTGGAAGAAGCTCATGCACTTGTATGGCTGGGAATGGACTCACTAAGAGAACTCTTGTTGCACATCAGGCAAACCTGGCTGATGTGCTGGGGTACTTTAGGAGGACTATAACCAGCAGGTCAAGGAAATTTCTTATGACGCACTATATTATGTGCTGGTGAGGCTGGTTTTGGAATATTGCCTCCAGTTTTATTCATTTCCCTTCAAGAAGGGTGTGGACAAAATGCAAAGGGTCCAGTGGAGGTTTACCAACAGGACCAGGGGTCTACAGCATATATGTTGTGAAGAAAGTCTGAAGGATTTACTTAACCTAGGGAAAAGAATGCTAAGGGGTGATCTAGCAGCTACCTGTCACTACTTGGATGGCAGTTACAAAGATGACAGAGCAGTTTTTGGTAGTGCTAGGTGATATAACAGAGATGGTGACTAGAAATTGTGGCTTGGGAGGTTCAGGTTGTGCATTAGGGGCATTAGAAAGCATGGTTTTGCTAGTAAAAACTAGTGCAGCACTGGAACAGGTTGCCCAGATATGTGTCTCAGTCCATGGACATTTTCAAGACTTGGCTGGAAAAAGCTGTGGCTGATGTGACTTAGCCTGGGAAATAGTCTTACCTCAAGTAGGAAATTGGATTGAATGACCACCAGTGGCCCTTCCAGCCCACATTTCTAAGCTTCTGTGAACTAAATTGATCAGAAATTTGTCTACTCTAAGGCCAACAATAAACCCAGATCTGGAGGAAATGTAACAAAAGTATGTTATTGACTAGCCACAAAAAGAACTCACAATGATCTTTACTAAATGTTGTAATAGATAAACAGCTAACAGCATGCCTGAAAGCTAGAAAAAATAAGAAAAGGCAAAATTTGGGTGCATAGTGAGAAATGTTTAAAGTTTTTTTCATGGCATAGTGACAAATTTCAAGATTTGCTGTTGTGGAGGCAAGCAGAAATAGTCAGTCAACGTGTCTTGGTGTCTATTTGCCTCTTAATTGGAAAAGGATGACTATTTATTTTGCATAGCTGCTTCCCTCCAATCATATACTCCAGAGGAATAATTTTAAGAGGACAAGTTTCAAAAACTTTATTTTCAAAGTGTTGGTAGAAAGTGGTTGGAATGGTTAAGCTTTTTGTTGTGGAGTCTAAAGCATCTCTAGTCGCCGCTGTAGAAAATGCATGGGAGGACACCAGTACTAGATAAACTGCAGATTCCACACAACACCACTCTTCATGGTTGAGCATCTAAAATATATTGGAAAAATAATGCTTTCATACCATGATGTAAGATCTCAGAGAAAGCATAAGGAGCATTCCTTCAGTGATGAAAATTTCGCAACTACAGTGACATGTGGAGGTCTATTTTCAGTCCTGCTGCAGAGACAAGGTGCAAGAACAGGTAACTCTGACTTTTTGATTTTGCATTTAGTGAAGTCAAGATTCAGTTGTGCTTACTGTAATGTGTTGGTGCAGCACATGGGCATTTTTCAGACATTTCAGGAGTTTTTCTAAACATAGTGTTGTTCAGGCAATACTAGGCTTCTGACTACTGAGAGCCATGGATACCAAACTTGGGGTACCAATGCAAAACTGTATAACACATATTCGGAATAGAAAAGTCCATCATGTTTAGTAAGTATGATGGGATATTTGGGTTTTATTTAGCAATTTGGTCATTTGTGTACTGTGAGTCAAGAGTAGAAAATAACAACAAAATTCTTCTAGTTGTTCTTTTATGGTAGAGGTGGACGGATGAAGGTCACTGTGACCTCCGGGGCTTCTTTAAAACCATACATAAATAACCTTAGCATTATTCCGTATTTCCATTACTCTCTGAAACCTTTCCAAAGATGCAATCACTTCAATAGAATTAGAGTTTGTGAAGTTCTTGAGAGTTAGCATCTCATGGTAAAAACGATAGAGGGCATATTTTTACTCTATCAGTGTCACAGTTAGACAGATTTTAATTCTGCGAACAAAACCTTGTACACAACAAGGTGTTTCCTCAATGTTGTCTCTTCTGATAGCTGAAACTAAGGTCATAGTCAAATGAAGTTGCAAAACCAGTGGTGGAGTTGAAGCAAAGCGTCTTTTAAGTACATGCAAGTACAGCATAGCCAGTAGATGCCTGTTCTATGTAAGAATACCAGCAAGTGCAGTACAGAATTCAGCAGGTATGTAATATGAATCAAAAGCCATATTTACTTGCAAAGAATCCATAAGAGAAATTTTGTCTTACAGATGTTGAACACAGAACAGAACTAAGTTGAAAGTACATAAAATATGGCAAGTAGTTGAGTTCCTTAGGTAAACAGTGCATGGGTCAATGACAAACTTGCAGTTGTCCTCCTAATACATCAGAAACATTAACTATATACTTCATTACACCCACAGTATGTAAGGAATTTATTTTATGTATGTGTCACACACAATGGGTTCAGTAAACTTTGAGAAACTATTGCCTAGGTGAAACATTGTCTCCTAGTAGAAAATTATTTTTTCTGTTCTATACTAATATATTTGGTTTTGTAGAATAATCAGCATAACTAGCACTCACTATCTAGATCCCCAGCTGAAAGGTTTCTCCTATGTACAGAGAATTTGCTTGAACTTGTTGCTCTATGTTTGACATATGGGATTTTGAGATACAGCTCTTTTTGCAATGCTTGAACAGTTCTTGCTTTATCTTGCTTTCATTTGCCTTCTGCTGTTTCAGCTGATTCAGCATGATGATATCTGTATTAACAGGTCTGATTCCAGATGTAAGTTCTTTGTAATACTGTGAGGTGATTTCACATTATTTCATTTACCATGCTTCAGAGTGCACGTGCAACTATCTGGTCCCATGAAACAGTGAAATACTGTTCTGGGTATTATTTGCCCAGTTTCTGTCCATGCTGCTGAAATTTGTAGCCTACAGCTACAATACATAGTTTATACACACAAGAAGTTGTTCTGTGCCAGAAGAGCAGTATTACATTTATCATTAGCGGGAGGAAGTGCACAAAGCAACAGCTGGCTTTCAATGGAGTACATAAGCAGAACATTTTCTTTTCTCAGAAAGCCCTTTGGCCTTGCTAGTTTTCAGACATTTGAATCCATCAGTAAAAATAATTGCAGTCTCACTCTAGCTTCACAAACATAACATAGGTGGGCCCAGATTTAGCAAGACATCTTCACCACCATTTTGCTGTAGAAATGGTGAATTCAGAGTCTCAGTTTATTCCATAAATGTAAAAGAACAAGAAACAATAAAGAATGGCTGCAGATACAGGCAGCAGAAGCAGTTGTGAGATGCACAAAGAAAGAAAGATTCATCTATAACAAAGGTAAAGGTCCCCACCTTCTCTTACCTGGCAGAGCATGAGGTACATGCTCAATGGTAATGCTGCCCCACCAGAGAAGGAAAACCATGTGCATTGATAAAGATCTATACAAGGAGAATGGCTTCCTCACAGGTCAGGGCATACTGAAATAACCTTGCCAATGATGAGGCATAAATCTTACAAAAAAATGTGGGGTTTATTCTCTTATACAAAGAAGAAACTAAGTTAAATTAGACAAGGCCAAAACTAGTTTTGAGCAATAAGTTGCAAATCTGCTGTGGGTTTTTCTACACTTCTGAACTGAATTTATCTCCGTTACTCAAAAAGGCTTTTTTAAAAAATGTCTGGTATTCTCAGATTTATACCTTCATTTTTTCCCTTAAGGTCATTTAGGGAAACAGGAAGCATTCTCACTCATTATGTTTCTGCTCATTGTTTAAACACCAGCATTCTCTGAGCTGCACTTTTAACTACATTTTTTACAAAGCCTACAGACTGGGTGCTTGGTGTTGGAACCCAATGGAAAATCCTCTTAACAGTAGAATTAATCAGAGCTGAGCTGAAGCAAAAAGTGACACACAACAATTTATACCAGTGGAGGTCTGGCTTCTATATTTTCTTCAGTTTCTACAGAAGCCCAGGACCTTCACATAACTGAATGAAGCCTACTGGGATGCTATAATACCAAAGTAGTTCTATTTCAAGATATGGTATGTTTTATGGAAACATTCAAACACGTTGGGTTTTATGAAATTTTCAGGTTAATTGTACTGGAATTTAAAAACTGTCAAGATTTCAGGATCTTTGGATTTGTAAGGTGTGTAGGAAAATTACAAGATCACATCGCTTCCCATCATACTCCTGCACATCTATTTCTGGATAGGGAAGGGCTTTGGAAGTAAAACAGCTTGGTTAAGAACACTTACAGTGGGCATGTGACTTGACTGCCAGGAGCTATTAATTCATTTCAAAGCTTGAAGTCGCTGAGATACCGTATAGCTACCAGCCAAAACTGTCAACACCACTTTTACAAAAGGCATCCAGTCTGGGGTGCCTCATATCTGGGACACCCTACCTTGTACCTGATTTTCTAAGCTGCCAGACAGCACAGAAAATCCATGTGAAACAGCATATGAAAATCAGTCCCTAAACTTCCAGGGACAGTCTCTCCAAAACTGGGGAAAATATCAAAAGTTTGGCTATAAATACATATTTGTCTATAAAATACATGAAATAATCCCACCACATAAATGTTACTTCTTAGCCCCTCAGTCTTTCTGGCTAGCAGCTCAGGAATCAGGTTAGCTAAATTATCTCAGGCGGTCCTAAGGAACAGATTTCAGTTCTCACATGAGTTATCAATTATGGCTACTGCAGCATACAGAGGATATACCTCTACTTTTAGTCAGAATCAGAGAGACATGCCAGTTCCTCATGCATTCACAAGAAAATTTCTGAGTTATTGCATTGCATAGTGGAACTGACTCAATTATTCAGCATTACAGTAATTTTCTAGGTGTTTTCTTTTTCAAGAATATATTAATTGAAAGCATATTGGGCTATTTAATAGGATATCATGGGAGTTGAAACAGCTGGGAAACATTCTCGGCATACCTATGAACCAGCTGATTTGTTACTACCCTTCCTCATTTCTCTGATTTGCCCTAGTTCACATAAGGAGTTGTGACTGCATCCAGGGTAGGAAAACAGCTCTGATGAAGTAAACACTCACAGATGTAGTTTTCTTCTGATACGGAGAAGCAGTTCTCACTTCTTCTTCCCCACCACTCTGTTTTAATGGGTCTCCTTTCTGGATGTGCAAGTTTAAGGAAAGAGATATTAAGAAATCAAACAGAAGACCAGCACAGTACAACTCTAACTTGCAGCTTCCAGGCTGTCTGCATAAATGACCAGACTAATTAAATGAGCAGTCTTGCTCAAAACACACAATAATGGCCTGACTTACTATTTATGACTGACCTTGAATATTTATAAGACAAAATGCACATGTGTAAATTATTCCCTGCAGCTAACAGGAAGACTAACCATTTATGCAAGCAAAATGTTAAAATAACATGCATGATATGCCCATTGGCTAATTAGGCACAGTGTTACACCCCTCGCTAAATGATAGGGAAGGAACAGGACCAAGCAGAACACAATGGGGAAAAAAAAATAAATCACACCTGGATTTATATGTAAGTACAAGGGAGAAGAAACATACACTGACATGTCATTGTGGGACCACAGAAAATGTCTGACTGCTGAAGCTCACTTTGCGAAGAAAACAGCTTGGTCTTTGGACATCCAAATCTCAGCAAGTGAGAAGAGACAGAACAGAAAGTTGTATATTGCTTATAAGCCTTATACACAACATACATCTGACACAGGAATAATCAGAACCACACTCGGATATTGCTTCTTATTGCTGCTATTTTGGCAGTATGCAAACTCTTTCTGTGATCTGGACATTTCTGTGTATGTCATCAGGATTTGGCAAGAGGTCTTTAGACAAATATCCTTAGGAAAAACATCACTACCATCCCCATCCCTAGGACTTATAGGAGATAAAAGTGGCTAATTATATAGGTATTGCATTAAATAACTAAGATGGGAACTCCTGACTTGGTTCAGGAAGTTGTGCATCCACTCTGACCCTAAGAAAAAGGCATTTAAAAGAACAGTGTAATTATAAAAAGAATGTTAATAAAATAAATGGAACTTCAAATTGTATACTAGTTGGTAGGAAAGTTTCACCTGTAGTAGAGACTGACTGGTAATATTTAGCTGGTAAGTAAGAAATAGACTGTGGGCAGAATAAAACTGTGCTACAGCAGTGAGATATTTAAAATCATCTGTCAATGGAAGAACACTTTTTGCTCCACTCTCGGGAGGTCAGAGGATATTTTTAGGTACCCCTGCTTAGGAAGAAAACAATAAAAGCTAGTTACTTGTACACGCTCTCATTCAGAGAGGTTCTCAGCCCATACTTAAAACACTCTACTGAGTCTGGAGCACAGTCATTTTAGGAGGCAGGAACAAGAGCTAAGTATAACCACGTATGAAGCAAGACAATTAACTGAAAATATATGGCTTTTAAAATGAATAAAAAGTGAAAGAACAAGCATGGTTTCACTGGAAGAAAAGGGAGCTACACCCATATGGCTACAATTGCACAGGCAAGGATTCAAATTTCCTTTCTCTGACTTAACTTTTCAGTGCTATTCGCTGCTGATATGTAATGGGGTGTGGAACAAGATGACCTCCAGAAATATCCTGCAATGTAAGTTACTCTATAGTTCTGTGATTAGTTTGCAAGAAAAGAACATCAACCCAAGACATAGGTGTCACTAAAACGGTTACAAATATATGGAAAACAAACAAAAACCCTAAAACTGGCTTTAGTAATGCAAATATGAGAAGGCACCACACTTTTTCCATCACATTCTTCAAGGTAGCAAACTACTTTGTCTGGATACCCCCAGCAGAGAAAGATACATGGCAACTTGAGAGAGACAGGCCTTGCAGCCCATCCAGTTCTGCCCATGCAAAGGTGCATACTGTGTAAACTGTCAGGTTTGAAACCTGTCATGCTAATGTTTCCATCTCTGTGGCTGGCCATAGGGAGCTGCATTAGGGCAACAGCCACCACAGGTTCTTTTCTAAAATCAAGCATATGCTTTTTTTAGCATTTTGTGAGGCATTTTTCAAAGCTTTAATTTGCCAATGCTTACAAATCTTAAACCCTTCCAAAGGGTAGTAAAAGGGCAGCAGGGCAGATTCTGTGGTCTGAATTTCCCCTGAAAGTACTTAACCACTAGAGCAATTTTGTACATGTATCATCCTTTCTCCATCACAGTTCTCTTTTTCTGTCATTCTGATGTGAGAACTGATAAAGCTTCAAACATAAAGAAGAAGTTCTCAACAATGCCTCTGCCTTTTATTTCTCCTTTTTTTTCCTCCCTTCCCTTTACCCCTCCCCAAGTGACAGTATTATAGAGAAGGAGAATGAGAAGTTTCTCAAACTATTTTGCTAATATTTAACCATTCACATAGGATTTTTAAAATTAGGTAAAGTGAATCTTTGAAATTATTCCCTTTCCTGTTCTAGCAAGTTATGCTGGACTCTCTAGCTCCAGTTCTGCAGCACATGGTGCCTGAAAGGACTGCAGGACCACTCTTTCTAATGGTTAAGCCAGCAACAAAAAAAAAATCGTTAAAATCCTGCCATCCAGAGCTAGGTCCATTTACTGCCATAAAGCTGAAAGAGGTACTACAGCACGTGTAAGTAGTTATAAATGGAGTAATTACCAGGTAGTTGTTACCTGGGAATTCACACTGCACTCTCTCAGCTGTTTCAAATGTTAATATTAAGTTACCTTTTCCATTATTCTTTTCTAAAATTTTCCATCAAGATTGGTGCTGCCAAGTCCCTTGCTACAAGACATTTCCTATTCCTAAAGTAAATGTAATTTCTGGCATGGAAGTTAGCCTGAATTACCTAGCACAGGCAAGAACACTGGTGGGTGATTTTCTATTTTATTTTGATGTTGCAGTTTCTGTTGGATATGGCCAAAGTCCTAATTTCTCCAAGCATCTCACAAGATCAATGGGACTGAGACCCCACAAAGTTCCCTTAACTGCATAGAAACTGAAAGCAAGGACTAGCTCAAGACTTAGGAAACTGGTCATGAAAAGCACATCTTACAATTTACCTTGAGTACAAAGCCTTGAAAAAAACACCTTTAATCTGAACTAAGAGGATAATTTCTTTTTTGGAGTAGGTGCTGGAGTGGATGCAGGGACAGGTCACTGCAAGTACCCATCCCCTTGGGACTCCAGGAACAAAGACCCCCAGCTATTTCATATAAACAACAGTCACGTCATCTGTCCAAGGATACCATCAGCCCAAGCAGCTAAGTCAAAGCTTTGTGTTTGACAGAAGTGAGTGCACTTTTTTCTTCTGCCTCATTCCTGAAGCAGGCAGTGGGTATGACTTGCACATAGAGCTGTGACTCTTTGGTAAGAAAATTAGAGCAGACTGCTGGTAATGTGATGTTAGTCCACATCATTATCTGCTTTGATACTGTATGTGAAAATGAGATGCCCCCTTAAATTACTCCAAAGATAGCAAGAAACATTAAGACCGTTGCTCTAGTGGCCTGTTCTTACTGATATGGTAAAGCAAAGCTCATTTGAGGTGTGCATTTTCTTTTATCCTGGCAAACTGTCAAGTTTCAGAAGACAAATAAAGGCTGATAGTATGCAAAATTAAATGACTATACACATGATCTGTCTGTGAAAACTTTGTACCAGCATCTCAAGCCAAAATACCAGGAGGTATGTCATATTCAAACAAACCAGAGAAGTAGCAATAATTCTGGGTCTAAATGGAGAGTCTAGCAACTGAATATTTGAATCAGAGGCTGAGGACACCAGTTCTGTCTAGAAGAGTCCAGGTAGCAACACAATGTTGATCTTATCCCTTTCAATCTTGGATTTTACAATATGAATCAGACAAGCTGTGGAAAAGGAATAAAATGTTCTATAGTTCTACTGTAAATGAAAGTATCTGACTGTTTTTGAACTAATTTCAAATTCCCCCCCCACCACTCCCCAAGAGTTTTGGACATTTGATGTTAGAGGTGTTTACCACCAAAAAGGAGTAATGTTTGACCACATAACACAGGTTCTATAAAAGAACTTGTGAAAAGACTATTCATGCCTGTTCAGGATGTCTACTAGATCATTGCTGACTATTGGATTCCCAAGGCCACTTTGTTCTTATTATCTCATGTCTAGCTAAATTAGGTTATTTCCAGTCAGAAGGAATTAGCCAGACTAGCTGTCATCTTGCTTGTTTGTACAGCACATGATTTGGAATTCTGCACTGCTGTGCTCTGGCTAACAAAGGGACAGCAGAGGGGCCAGGTCTGAGTCCAGAACCTTCATTTTAACTCATAACACTGACACCCCAAGTGAGCATGGGGACCAGACAACCCCCCAGCTGGGTGATCACCATCCTCAGTACGGAAGAGACCAAAAAGAGAGACTTGTCTATACAAATGTGCAGAAGCCGACTACTAAGGCAGCTACATGGTGGAATGCTGGCAGTTTGAAATCTTTGTATGCTTTTGTTTCTCACAGGACAGTGGGGGAACCCAAGCCAGGATAGTCAGTAGCTCACATGGGTGTTTAACAGAACAATTCAGTTTGGAATGAACCTCCAAAGGTCATCTAGTCCAAACACAAGCTCAGAGCAGGTCTAATCAGGTCAGGTTGTTTAGGGCCATATCCAGTTGAGTCTTGAAGAGCTCCAAGAACAGAGATTTTACATCCTCTTTGGGCAACATGTTCCAGGGTTTGATCACCCTTATTGTAACTTTTTTTTACCCTTATATCTGATCAGAATGTCCCATGTTTCAACTTGTGTCCATTGCCCCCTGTCCTATCATCATGCATGTCAGAACAGTATGGCTCCATCTTCTCTTTGTCCTCTGATCAGGTTGCTGTAGACAGGAATAAGGTTTTCCCTGAGTCTTCTCTTCTTAAGGCTGAGCAAACCCATTCCTCTCAGCTTCTCTTCCCCTGACCAGCTTGGTGGCAAAAAGGCACAGCACCTCAGTCTTTCCTCTGTCACTTGTCACTTGTTCCCCTGTCTCACTGACCAGTAGGCCCACATTCTCCTAAACCTTTCGTTTGCTGCCAATGTACTTAGAAAAACTTTTCCTGATGTGCTGCTTCTGCCTTGCTAGTTTCAACTCCAGCTAAGCTTTAGCTTTCCTGACTCCATTTCTACATGTGTGGGCAATGTCTTTGCATTCCTCCTGGGTTGCCTACCACTGCTTCCACCTTCTGTGTGGATCTTTTTAATATTTGAGCTCAGCCAGGAGCTCTGTGTTCATCCATGCTGGCCTTTTTCCAGCTTGCTTGACTTCCTGCACATTGAGATGAATCATTCCTGTGCTCTGAGGAAGCTGTCCTTGAAGATCAGCTGTGTGTCCCAGACCCCTTTCCTTCCATGAAAGTTTCCTACACGATCCTGCAAGCAGGTCCCTGAACGAGCCAAAACATACTCTTCTGAAGTCCTGAATCTAGCTTACTCCTTTCAGGATCTTGAACTCATTGAAGTCTCAATTGTTGCTGCAGCAAAGGTTGCCCTTGCCCTTTACGTTATCCACCAGTTGTTGCCCACTTGTGAGTTGCAGGTCCAACAGAGCACCTTCCCTCACCAGTTCATCAGTCATGTGCATCAAGAAATTATCTTCAATACATTCCAGAAACCTCCTGGATTGGTTGTGCCCAGCCATGTTGCCCTTCCAGCAGGGTGATTAAAATCACTGATAAGTGCTAGGGCCTGTGACTGAGACTTTCTCCAGATGCCTTAAGAATGCTTCACCTGCCCCCTCTTCTTTATTAGATGGGGTGTAGCAGATAGCCACTGCAGCACCACCTGTGCTGGTCTGTCCTCTGATCCTTACCCACAAGCTCACTACTGGCTCATCACCTGTCCCAAGGCAAAGCTCTATACATACGACTCCTTTATACTGAGCTCAACCTCTGTCCCATCCCTGCCCGCTCCTGTCTCTCCTGCATCTCTCCAATTGCAGCACTCCAGTCATGAGCTATCCCACCACATCACCATGATTCTAATGAGGTCTTAGCTCTGCAGCTGTACATAGACTGTCCTCCTGCTTGTTCCTCATGCTACATGGATTTGTGTACAGGCATTTGAGATAGGTCCCAAGTTGTGCTGCCTTTCCAGGGGACGTGTGAGAGCCTCCCCTCTCATGCTGACTCCTGACTCTCTGCTCTGCCTCCTGTGCCCTCAGATCTCTCCAGGTTATGGTAACTCTCCCCAGCATACCTCATGTAAAGCCCTCCTCATCACATC
This sequence comes from Haliaeetus albicilla, assembly GCF_947461875.1. Taxonomy (NCBI): domain Eukaryota; kingdom Metazoa; phylum Chordata; class Aves; order Accipitriformes; family Accipitridae; genus Haliaeetus; species Haliaeetus albicilla. The sequence goes on from NC_091516.1 coordinate 15,822,063, forward strand.
AGGAAGCCTGTTTACAAAAACACCCTTCCCACACTTTGTCAAGCATAACCCATCCCAGCTCAATAGCCCTCACTGTGACTGTGGTCACAGGAGCCAAAGCCCTGCCTGTGACACCAGCCATGCAGCCAAGCTGTGATACCCTGGATGAGTCCACTTCTGCTTAGGTCTTTCTCTCTCACTGACAGGATTGAGGACACAACCAGCTGGCCCCCTGGCCCTTCACCCTCACTCCCAGTGCTCTGTAGCCACCATTAAAGCACTCCAGGTTACTCCCAGCAGCATCACTGGTGCCCACGTGAAAGATCAGCAAGGGCTAAGAGTCCAAAAGATGAACAAGCCTGGGCAGCACCTCCACAGCTTCCAGACTGTTTGTCAGATTGCTGCTTTAATCTCCACAAGAGGGAGCCTCCTGTAACTATCACACTGCTTTTAGCCTTCATGCAGACACCAGGTTCAGGGTCAGCTGGCTCTGATCCCATGTGTTCGATTTGAACAGATGGTCCCTAACTCAACTTCCCTCTGGTATCAGTGCTCCTGCATTTATTTTGAGTTGCTGCTTGGCATAGGGACTTGGGAGCTGACCTTACCTGACAGTATACAAAAGGGTTTGTGGTTCGTTAGAGTTATCAGTACTTCCAAAAAGCAGTGTCTATGCTTGGGGTGGTGAAGTCAGACTATCATCTCAGCTTTCACTGCATGTGCTGCTGGAATTATTAGGAGATCCAGACAACTGCACAGAGCAAAGCCATACCAAAAACTCCTGAAGGTCTTCAGCCAACTATCTTCAACAGCACAAGCAAAGATAAATATGGAAATAGCACTGTATTTCACATTACAAAACATGGGGCCAGTACATGTAGTAGTTTAAGACTTCCTAGTCCATCTCACTGCTTAAATTTATCAATCAGAGGAAAATAAGGTGACTTGAAAAGTAGTCTGGAAGGGGAGCAGACAATCAGACATTTGGTGAGTTCAAAACACTGGTCATAAGCAGCAGGACAAAAACAGAGGAGGAAGGGGGTGTATGAGCAGCATCTACTTCTAATAAACTTGCTAAGGACTATGTGGTAGCACAAGGGCATGTAAGCAGCAACAACAGATGTAGCTTTAAAACAAACAAGTCTCTGCTTATTTTGCAATTAAAATTTTTTAGAAGGATGCAATCTAAAACAACCCTGATGAAAAAAAAAAGAGCAAACCCAAAGTTGAATAGCTCTAGGCCTATACACAATAGGTCTCCCTACTTTCTATAGTGCTGCAAAGTTTTAACAAGTCTTTGTTTCAAAAGTTATTTAAACTTGTGTAGAAGGTTCATTAAATACACAAAAACTCTTCTTGAGCCCTGGAAGCATTCCTGAGCTCCACTGCAATGAGACTAAGCCTTTCACCTTCATTTTTATTGTTTTGAAGCAGAAAATTAACTTGTGAGAAGCACAGAGAAAGTGATCCTTCCTTACTAAGATTCAAGATGCTTGTGGAAAAGAATATGAAAAAGAAAGAGGTATTAACCCATGGAGAAAAGCAGAAGCATCTACAGCAGAGGGATAACAGTCCTTTGAAGACTGTGCACTGTGGATGTAAAAATGAGTGCTCTTAAAATTCAAGTTGGAAAAGGTGCCCAACCTTCTCTTAAAGGTATAGCAAAGTAAGCCTTTATAATTGTCACTGGTGTACTAGAACTAACATCAGCAGCCTGTCTCCTAGGTCACTGACTAGTATTTCTACAGAATACTGTAAAAATTGCATTATGATCACTGGAAAAAATGAGTTGTTTCAATAAATGCAGTAAGTTTCAAATTAAATGCTGTAAATCTATAGGTTTGCAGTCTATGCCCATCACCAACCATTCCAGGCTGCTGACTAATGCCTGGATTTTCTATTTTAAGATGGCAATGCGTTAAACATAAGGCAAACCGTTCATTCAGCCCTGCCTTTACATAACTGACACTGCAGGTAAAAGTTATCCCTGGAAATCACGGCAGTAGGAAAGGGTGATCAAGAAACGCCACCTGCTGTCTCCTGGATCACTGTTCCAAACAGCTGCTGGAGTGCAAGGACGTGCACAAAACTCATGTTTTGTTTTACTGCAGGAAGAATATTTGAATACAATAAATAGAAATCCCTTGCCATGTAACAGTACCCAAAACAGCCATAAGATCCTCATCTGGGCTACTTACTACATAAAGCTTTAAGCAGCATTTCCTACAGAAGTCTTTTGCAGTGAAACCTAGAAAAAAAATGCAGCAATTCACTTTGAAATGCAAATGCCTTGTTTTTTCCAGATTGTTCACCAAATTAAAAAAAAAAAATCTATTAATTGAATTTCACAATATTGGCTTCTCTTTAATTTCAAGGTTCATCCTTGATTAAAACTCCATATAAGCAAAGATAATTATTCCACTGGCTGCAATAATACAGCATACATCCTATTCTCTGAGGCTGTCTCCAAGAAATGCTCTCTAGTAACTCAGCCCTTGACATTCCCACCCCTCTGACACAGCAAAACCCCTAAGTATTTGCTTAACTTTAGAAAAGTTTGGTTTCCTGATCTTGGGCGCTGGGAAACCAGAAGCCAACCACATCTAAATACACTAAACTAAGCACATGGCTGAAGACTCTTCTGCACAACAGCCAGTGTGTTCAGGACCTTGATGCATCAAAAGGTATATTTATAAATACACTTTCAAATCCAAGCTTTCCCAATTAACAAGCCTCTGTGCAACTTGTATAAAACAAATTAGACTTTGCTTGAAATCAGCTGCATAAATCTTGAAAGCTGTTCTTTTCTAAGGGAGGATATTACCAGTCTTCTACAACACTTCTAGAGCAACCTTCAAAATTCTAGTGTTTAATTGTCTGAATTTTGTGTGTGTTTCTTTGAACCCTCCCTTTAATCCTTCTTGGGTCCCTGCTTTCTTTTTCTAATGAAGTATTGTCAGTTATTTAAGGGCATCCCCCTTCTCTCTCAAGACAAAGAAATGGTGTTTCTTTAAAACAAATCATTGCCTTAATAGTTAGCTTAAGTAAATCAGCCTCAAGAAAACAAGTAATCAAGAGAACAAAGCATGGAAAATATCAGCTATAATGACAATTGTAATAGAAGTTATCATTACTTCAGTTGCAGGTAAGACACAGCTTCAGTCACGAATCTAACCAATTCAGATTAAAACAAGCAACCAACCATGCACATGTCAGTCCTAGGATGAACCAACTTCTTGCAATTAATGCAAGTTTGAAAATGGCAAATAAGGAAATTAAACAGAACTGACCATATATGTTTGCTACCCAACAGGCTAAATGGGTCAAACTATCTTCTGTTGCCTATAAAAATGTAGTTTTACATCAAACAGTTGTGCTGCTAGTACCAACCAAAATTGAAGAGTAGTTCACTCCTTTATTTTTTTTGAAATTAATCTTTGCCACACTGCAAGCAGCCTTTACAAATCCTGTATCAAATTTATTTGTGGAGAAAATACTGAAAGCTGCTTAAGGGTCCATATTGTACTGGAAGTGTTGAAAGAATTTCCAACTGAGGGAAGAGAAAATGGCTAAAAACCTGTACTCCTGAATTATCTGTGAAATTAGGTGCTACACAGTATTACAGAACAAGTAATTAGCTATGTTCTTAGACTAATGTATGTAGTACTTTAACCACTGCAACCACTCATAAAGAAGTGTGCGCCTATTTTACAAAAATCACAACCTTCAAATGCACAAAGTTCACATTATTCTTCACTTACACTTGCATGAAATTCCATCCACTGCGTAACAGTTTTGTGCACTTTAGTATTAACAAGACATACTGGTGACAGAAGTGAGTCACAGTGTTGGAGCCTCAGACAGAAACCTCTGACCTGCTGTAGCCACATTTGCTCTGATGGCCAAAGATGTGTTCCTGCATGGATGGGTTCTTGTTTCTTCTCAATGACTAATTGGCTTCAACAAAGTTTCATATAGCATGCACAGATTCACTCACAGAAGGAATCCTTTGAGTTCTGACATTTGCTTGAGAGGGGGAGAGACAAAACAAAAATAGAACAGAAGCCAAAGGAGAGATAAGGTGGCCCAACTTGGATCCAAGCTGGGCTCCACCTAGTCTTGTGCTCACAGGACTGCTAAGCTCTGTGCATACACTTCATATGCAGAAGTAAAGCAAAAGTACCTGAGGGTCAGCCAAGGTATATCTGTTTCCAATTCCTTCTATTCCTGATAGTGAATGAGAAAAGATTTTTGGGTATACAGGACTCATAGTTACAAACAGCTTTTTATTACTAGAACCAAGCACATTTGACCTGGAGTCATTAAAGCTGGTCAACGTGAAGCTTCTTTGTACTGTTTCTGTGATCACTTGCTGTACGTATGAGTGAATTATGCAGATGATATGCAATTCTAGTCTAAAAAAGTAATCATACTTGTTCCTAGGACTTGGTTGCAAATTTGTATCAAGATCTGCTTACCTTGAGAGGCTTAACATCAGAAAATTTGAAGAAAGCACTATGTGGGGCCACTCACACTGAGATGTGACTTTCGTTCAGGAATCTCCTTCAAGTGAGAAAACAACTGGTTGGTTACCCTGCTACCCCCACAGCATTTCCATGATCCCATTTGATATGAAGAAACATATTAATACATTGCTTCTGAAGAAAAAGATATTAAAAGGAACAAAAGATGCTTGCTTTCCTCTGATTCTCTTGAGATGTACAGAATTTGAATAAACAGTTAAACCACTTCCATACTCTTTTATCTAGACTCTGGACTGCATCTATCCTTTCAGTCAGAACATTACATCTGATGAAGACTGAATCTTCTTCTCCCAAACCACAGAATTCAGGTCAGATCCGCATACTATTTTGTTGACTTCCATCAGGACATTTAGCATAGGAAAATCCTGATTTAAGTGCCTGAGGAAAAACTTCAAATCATTCTATCACCCCATTTCTGAAAAACACACAAATACCCACCATCACAGCTTGATTTTAGCATCAAAACTGAAACATGGAAGCTACATGATCTGTATTGAAAATGCAGTTTCACACAAACAACTTAATTGCTCATTGTGGAGGAGGGGGGAAGACATTTTATTTGAACCTGGCTTCTAAGAGATGCTAACAGCAGTTCAGTTTGCCATCAAATATTGAACTATTCCAACAACAGATCTGACCGACGTGGTTTAGCAGCCTGATAGCCCAATTGTTTCTGATTTAAAAGCTTTGCAGGGGTCTTCTTTGAACTAGGAATCTGGAAAAGCATGTCTTCCAGTGTGCAAATGGTTATCCGTCCTGAAGCTTGTAGTTTTGTATAAACATCTCCTAATTTGGCAAAAAGGTTGGGGTTTTCTTCCATCTTTTCCCTGACTGTAGCCAGCTAAGGAGGAGAAAATGACAGATTGTTACAGTTCAGCAAGTGAAGATCTCATTCAACCATCACATTGAAGACAAGCAAACACTCAAAGAAAAAAAAAAAGTACGGAACGTAAGGTATTTGGCTAACGCAATGACTCATAAGAAGAGGATTTTACACAGAACACATTGTGTATCACCAGACAATGGTGGAAATGAACTGGATACCTATTAGAGAGAGTTTATTAGACTTAAAACTTCTTCAAAGTTGTACAGTCCTATTTCCAGTCTTAGTATAGACTAACACAATTATTTTCTTTTTAAAACCAGGAAACATAATTGCTTCCTGGAATCTACTTTCCAGATCAGCACAATTCTAATTATTACTATATATCACACTAAATGTACACTACAGTACAAATCAATAAAAGTCAGACTATAGAACGCTGAGAAGTTCTGTATGCCATACACAGAGTATGAGCTGAAGTATAAGTAAATCTCTTAAAAATTGTTATTGATCAATAACCTTTTGTGGAAGGAATGGGTTAGGACTAATGCTTAGTCTTCTTAGGGACTGTTACAAATTTGCAACACAAAATCAAAATACAACATTGAGACATGCAACATTTATTGCATTGAATTTATAAAATGAAATGTTGCTTAAAAATTTTTTTAACATAGCAGTTAATATACATGGGCTAGGTTTTGAAAGGGATGCCCCCCTTCTACCTAGTGTGTGCTATTTTACATATCAGTTATTCATTTTGTTTCATAGGCAGCGGTGAAAGGCTAAGTATTTAATTATTAACACAGTCTTAAAATATCTTGTTTGATAGACACGTTCAAAATTAATACACTAGTAAACTTCAGGAAAAGCAGCAGCCATGCTGCCAAGGTAATAGGGGTACATATGTGCTCTGAAGGAAGCCTTCTTGCAAAAGCTATCTTTTGTAGTAAAATAGCAAAAGCTATTATTTCCCATGTCACACTTCCCTGTATAGCATCACAGGTCTTTCCAAATATTACCAGCCTAACAGTATCACTGTGATCAGAACTTTATTCTCATTTTTACATCAAAACGAAATAGCATAGAAGGCAAGGGATTAAATTATTTAATGCTACTAGGGAACACTTAATCTACATTCAGATTAAATTTGAGCTTCTAAGAGCAAGATCCATAACAAAAAAGGGAAGTGGACAACTAAGTGCTTTGTCCAACAGTGCAGAAAGCCAGCCAGCTGCTTTGGCATCTGAATGCATCAGAACCCAAACAACTTTAGCAGGGTGAACTCGGGTACCTGAAGTTCTGTAGCTGTACCACTGTCATCGTAGCTCAGCCAAGCACCATGGACCTTGTCTCATTACTGTATACTTACCACCTGCTCAGAAAACTCGATTTTTTTCACAAAGGGAGGAGTATCTACTTCCACTGCTGCCTCTAATGTCTTTATTACTTCTTCTAGCAAACCAGATCTGAGCTGGACAAGAACCTTAAAAATAAAATAAAACCACACCTCACAAATAGTACTTATCATAAGAACGCAAATTTTAAAAAAATTGTTTGAGTAAGACATGAAGCAAAGCAGGATAAAATACATTTCTAGATGCTGCGCTGATAAAAATCCATAAATCATGGAGAAAGCAGAGGGAATTATCAATTTCCACAGAGGTTTGAGGGTTTTTTGCAGCTGGGACCTGGAAAGGAAAGGTGAGCCTGGAGGCAAACTGCCTCTGATAGAGCTGCATTAGCTGTTCTTGAATAAAGTATTTTTTTTCCATAGCTTAGAGAGGTCACTTACAGGGCACATACACTAGACATTCTCTAAGGTTGTAGACCATGCAATTAGAGAAAAAAATTGTTGTATGTACATATGTGGTTAAGGTTCATAGGGCTGAACGAGGCCTGAAGTGGGCAGGGCACAGCTAAGGCAGGCATTTACTTGGAGCTGTGTTTTTTTAAATCTCTTGTAACAAGAAAGCACAAAGTCACAATGTCATAATCAGAAATTGCTCATGGGTCTATACTCCCAGATGTAGGACTGCTCTGCTTTCCATTTCCATCTGTGGCAGGAAGCGATTTTAAAAAATGGGGTAAGGGTGTTAACAATTCAGAAAGTAGCTCATCCAACTGACAGAAATTATCTGTTGGCTCAAAAACAAGCTCAGCAACAGTAGTGATACATGCCTGTATCAGAAGCTGGCCTTCTGTTACTTTGCACAGGGGAGTTTTTTGTCCAGTATAGCACACTTCTCTGCAAGATTCTAATACAAAACAAGCATACTTACTTTAAGATTATTGTATAGTTTGTTCTCTGTTTTTATTATCTGGGAACAATAAAAATTGGCTTGTGCTACATCATTCTAGGAAGGAATTGTAAATAATAAAAAAATACGGTTAAACATGTGTGACATACTTTCACAATAAGAGTTCAAGAACAACAGTCTTTCACAACTTTTCAGTGAATCACAAACCAGCATTTAGAACCCCTCCACCAACACCCACAGACTCCAAACAGCATTCAGCCTGTGAAAGGAACATCCCACGCTGGAGTTCCCATGTCATCTGGCTCTTCAGCACATTAGACAGTACTCCCTGCCTCAGATCAGCAGCGAGAGGAAGCATGTAACTAACACTGAGCCTAAGAGCACCTAAAAGATAAATGATCTACACATACGCTCCGTTTGGCACTTGTCAGAGTACTTAAATGAAGGGCAGCATATGTTAATGTGCGTATTTATCCTGCCCAGCACTTTTAACCTTTTGGACATACACATTTACAGCACTGTATCTATGTCATCAACTGATTTGTATAGACATTAAATGTTACACTGACATTTACTAGACCAACCACTGTTACTTGGGATCAAGAAACATCTTACTCACAGCAAGATGTACTGTCAAAGATAATGCAACTTAAGGAATAGTTAAATGTAATGTGAAGCATTATTCTGTTTGCAAAACAAGAATTTTAACTGATTTTTACATGAAGGAACAACATCAAGGATACTTCATGTTGTTTCAGAGACAGAGATTTTGTTTTTTAACCTCAATGCCAGTGACATGCCCTATACTGCCATCATGCACGTGAATAAATTAATTTCAATGATGCTATTGTTCAGTGTCACTGTTCACAGAGACAGTGCAAAAAAGACCACTGAGTGCGTTAGAAAATTTTAACAATTCTACTTCATTCATTCAAATCCATGGACAACATCAAATCGCTAGCTCTTACAGTGCCTCTAACCTCTGTTTAGACATGAAGCAGAAAAGGTTCAGAATTTCCTCAAGTTGTATACACAAATTAATGGCAGAGGAAATACTAGACTTTAGAATTTCCTAACTGTTATTCTTCTGCTCAGTCTTTCACCTTGTACTGCCTCAGAGCCTCTTCATATCAGTGCTTAGGCATATGAGGTATATGAAAACCTCCTCTTGAAGAAACTTGTGGAAAAAGACAGGCCATCTCCCAGGCAGCAGGGCAATACATATCATAGCCTTTGAGTTTGCCTCCCAAGACAAACATTTTAAAGAGGTGATTATGCAAATATTTTAAATTATCATTTTAATTCTATTTAAAGGAAACCATCACTAAGCAGCAGTATCTGCAGGACTTAGTCTATGGTTAGATCTAACCTGCTGACCTAAATCTCTTTCATTTTCTAAAAATATTTTACATGACTTTGTCACTAGCACAAAACACCTGCACATTAGACATGAGATGTTTAGATTTCAGAATTTCCACATTCACTTTGTGCGGGAGTTGTCTATAATCCTACTGTTTCGGGGGCTTAAAAGTTCTCGAACTTGAAGTTATTAGATAGATCAGTTATGCTTCCTCTATGTTAGCTTCCTTTCACTTACTATCTTACTACAATATATTTTACTTACTACAGTATATTTTACTACAATAAAACTGTAGAGATTCAGGCACAGATCAAAACAAAAGTTACTGTACCTGCTTCAGAGCAGTTGCCACAGCAAAGTAGAACGCTCGTGGTGGTAACGCGTCACCTTTTAGCTGTGCTTCTTCAAGCAGTTTTGCAGAGATTTTGCAAGACTCCTGATTGTCCTGCATAGAAATTTCAAACCTAAGTTGCACTTGTTTTTCTTGTGATCTGAAAGGACTGTAGGCAATTGCAATCACATTCAGAAGGCATTCAGAGTCAACATACTGTAAGATTACTACGGCAATCCATATCTGAACCTAACCAAGCAGATTCTGTGCACCACTTCTTGAGAAACGCAACATCAAAATATGATATTCATAGCTACAGAGTTCAGAAGAGGGTAAAAATAACTTCCATTATTTTAACAACTACGCCTTGCCCTAACTGTTTTGGCTTCTACAAGAGATAAAACAACCCCGGCACTATGCTAAAACTAACTGACACTTTCCTTTCCACTTTCCAGTTGTTCCCAAATCAGGAAAAATCCTGATTTTTTTGTCCTTAACTTTATTCTAAAAGCTACATTAGATAGTTAATGAAAAGCAGTGTTTTCTAAGCATTGAACTACTCAGCACCATTACACTAAAGAAATCCGTGTATGTGCAAATTTGGACATTCAGCAATTTTTAGCCTCTCTTACGGATCAAATCTTGCAAGACATTTCCCAAGTATATATTCTAATACAATAGCTTAGACATTTGCCTGTTTTCCAACACAGAAAGCTTCCATTATTGCTAGGACTATTTTCAATAGGAGTCTATAGTAAAAGGCAATGAGTTTACCGGTGTGTTGTCTCACAAACCACCAACTCTCAGAAACAATGCTACTCACACTGGAAATCATGAATAGAGCTGACTGGACCCCAAACAAAATAATACCTGCCAAACTTAAAAGCTGGCAGTGGGAAGGTTTTGTAACAACTGGTACCATAAATATGGGTAAGAGCCTTCATATTTGTTCCTAGTATTTGGTGTTGATTTCTGTTCCTACTGTTCAAAGAGTCATTCCTGCAAAATACTGGTCATGATTTAAGAGATTATGGTCATCCTTTGGGTGTTTAGGGGATGCTTTTCCATGCCACTCCTGAATGGTCTGTGCAGCTTGTGAAAGTACCTTTTGAACCACATGAGAAACCTGTGGTTTAAACCACGTTCTTTGAAAATTTAGAAACATTCTGACAGGAGATTGATTATTACATAAATATTTCGTTGTCATCAAAAGGCCTATAGCCTTTCCTGCACTAAAAGAAGGAGCATCTTTTACCTTAGAGGATCGCAGTGTCTTATGATTTAAAACATCTCAGGAGTGTTTTAGACTTGACCTCTAAACTACTTTTGTACAAAGATTAAACATTAATTCCTTTGTTTATCCACCAGCAATAATCTGAAATTTAAGCCTTGCACATTTTTCTGTACTGGTCTCTGGCCTGGTTATTCAAAAGAAACCAAGAATTAACCTGGTAAAAATCCAGCACCGCTCTTAATGATACCAGCACCATTATTTCCAGTACTCAAGTAGTGCATCTTGAAGATATTTCCCTTCAGTTTTTTTTCTGAAATTTATTACATTGCATCACGACCAAAAACACTTTTGAGCTTCATGGTTTCTCCTCCTACCACTAATAGCTGAATCAACAGATTATGCTTTTGAAAGAGCTCCACCTAATCCTCTTTAGTGCATAAAGGGTTACTACAGCTTATTCCCTTATTGATAGTATTTCATCTTAATGAAAAAAAACCCACAAATTTATTATGGCTGTTAAAACAGCTGGGTGACAGTTTAGAATAATTTCCCCTTTATTTTTACCAATTCACTAAACAAGTAATGATGGGCCAGATTGTCTACTGAAAACACAGGTAGGGCCAGAGGTAGTAGAAAACAGAAGTCTCAGGAACCTCTTCCTGTTGCACATGCCATGGATCCAAGCCTTGTGACAGCAGGCTGTGGAAAGAACCATGTAAAGATTTTGTGGAAGAAGCTACAGCAGAGGGAGTAAAGGATACCTCAGAGAAACACAGTGGGTTTCTATGAAACCTTTACCTAAACAGGCAAAGTACAGACCAAGGAGCAACCTTGAAGTGGTAAATATTGCCTCAGTGGATGCTAGTAGCAAACACTAGCTTATAAACTTGGCTTGTAGCACAGTGTCAGAGTCTTTCCACATTGAAAACTTTCTAAAAAAGGTGCCTTCTATGTAGAACTGGTAACATCCCTAAACTGACTGCAATCATCAATCTCTAGCTGTTTTTAACAGCAGACAACTTCCACAGCTCTTTCTCCACTCTGTCTACTGCCCCACTCACCAAACACCAAAGCCACACGGCTATTTCTATTTCCCCTGACCTAAAGGCAGCCCTGATTCATTAGAACTGAGAATTTTGGAAGCATCACATAAATTACTACTGAGCTACCATTTTAGGCCAACTCCTTTTTATCACATGTGCAGTCAGTTTCACTGCATGGTTAACTGAGAAACCTGAGGAAGTTTAGTCTAGTGGTGTAATTTTTCCTCCACTAGTGTTTTTCTTCCTAAAAACATGGGGAAATTTAAGAAGAGTTTCCTACTGAGTTTGGGAAGGGCCTATGTTAATATTTCAAATTGCAGAACTAATTCAAATCTGGAGAGGAAGATCAAAATAAAAAAGTCTGGGGATCTCACTATGCTACAAAAGGGAAACAGTTCTAAGGAAACAGTCATAGAACCTCCGTAGCCTAGTTTCATACTGTGTTCATGCTCTTTTTCTCCAAGATAAAAATACAGTTAAGCTCAAAGGGCAGCCTGTCTCTCACTGAAGGCATTCATTTAGGTTTCTTTTCTCCACTCAGCTGCTCATTTTCATCAGGCATGTAGGAACAGGTTACCTTCGAAAACTCTAATCCTTATCAAATTTGGGTGCAATTACAGAAATGGTTCAAGGTTACTTGGAGGGGGAGAAATGAATGGGAGATGCCTGACAAACAGAACATATCATATATATGTCTTGTCTCTTAAGGAAGCCAGACTATAAAACCAATATTGAGGCTCAAGCACAGAGTATAGTCTGAAGAGATGCAGAGATCCCAGAGAAAGAATACTATCAGCTAATCAAAGGCTGTATCAAACTTGTTCCTTAGTGCTTATGTCCATGTAATTTTTTAGAGATTTGCTTTGTGACATTAGTTTGCATGGGAAGCTATATATGTGCACCGTATCATGCACAATAAAGCAATTTAGGACTTAAATATGTCTAAAATATTTGCACCAGAGAAGAAATCATGACTGGGAACATACGGAAATTTTAAAATCAAAAAAAAGGAAGACATAGAGATGGCATTTCAAATACTTTTTCATCACATAAAAAGTGATCGCATTCAAAGTACTTACCAGTTTGTAGCATATTGCAAATGCAAGTAGGTATGTTTCTTTGTTGAAAGGTATACCTTGTTTTTTCATTTCTACCAGAACTTCCAAAGCACCTATCAAAAATACATTAGTATTACTCACTTCACAAATTTAAGGCTGTACATTTAGTCAATGGGAAAAAAAAATATTCAGTGTGGTATGAGCTCAATAAGTCTATTTCAAAATAAGAATGTAAAATGAAATCTGTTTTTTTTTTTAATTAATACATTTCAAAAGTTTCATTTAGAGTCAGTTGGATGTAAATATTTCTTCCCAGCAAGGAGGTTTTCAATCTACATTAGCACCTGGCCTTACTGTTCTATTATTTTCATAAAAATCTAAAACTAAATTGTAGATACTTGACAAAGGCACTCTCATTCTTCCTAACTGCCCAGAAATCAAGCCTTTTAAACACATGATCAAATCTTCCACCATTTTAGGCAAACTAACACACACACATGTTCTGCTACACCTCAACACTGCATTCAGGCTCCGACCTAGTTATTTTTACAGTGGCTCCGTCTCAACTTTTAGGACAACTACTGGACTTAGATTTGTCAAACATCAAGATACCAAGCACTGCATGTTCACCAAATTTCAAATAAAGGGATTTGCTTGAAAAGCTTACTCCACACTCAATTTAAGATTTTCTCATGGAAAGACTTTTCAGTCAGGTCAGATGATTCCCCCTTACCCTCACAAAGAGCCAAACTAATCTGAAGCATTTGACTTACATATTGCAGTAGCCACCTTGTGTGGGCACACTAGTAAGACAAACAAAGAGAAGACTGTGGTCTAGTTTTGTTATCAAAGGAAAAAGGGTACTCTTTCCTGCTCTGACACAAATCCAGAACTGCCAAAAAAAATGTTGAAAAATTTACTGTTCCAAAAACCATGTAAAACAAACTTTCAATAGAGAAAACAAAAAGCTATGGGGAATAATATGGCAAAGAGGAGTTAAGCCTTCAGAGAAGAGAGTTTAGGAAACAGGCCCCCTGGATAATCACAATTCTGTGCAACTGAGAATGGTAAGAATACCACTGGAAGTATGAAACAAATACAGCCTTCCATTTTTATTACAAACTACAGTGCAGCTCATTCATATCTACACTGATTTATATGATGTTTGGCCTTCTAAAACCACAAACCTATCAGCAATATTCATTAAAAATATATATATTTATATATACACACACACTTACAGTGAGAAGCATCCTCCTCAAAATGCATTTGGCTTAGTAAACACAGTACTTACTTTCAAAATGGCCCTTTTTAAACAACATAGTCATCAAAATATGGAATGATGTACTCTCTGAGAAAAAACCATGCAAATTCTGGAGAATAAACAAACAGAGCAAGTGTAAAGGAAGTTAGAACAGTGAGCATTCTTACTACGCACAGCACAGCATTTAACAGGTCTTCCTACTGGAATAAGCCCCACCTTCACAAGTTCAACATTTAACTCTTGATTCCCTGACATCCCTCTGTCAAGTAATCTCTAAAATACCAGTGACGCAGTATGGTCAAAAGCTCACTAAAATTAAACAGAAATTTCTCAGAGATTCCCACTGTTGTTTTTTTTAAATGACAGATTGTGACCTCTAAGTTAATGTAAGCAGAAGTCATTGACTAATGACAACTCCAAAATCTCAGCAGAAATATAGCCTGCAGCTGATTAACAATATCTTTGGTGTAAAGTACCACCATCATGAAACTGAAAGAATTTTTTGCTAATCACTGTATCAAATGATGAACCGATCAGCACAAGGGCTTGAGTAATGACAAGCAGAGTAGCAGAAGAAAGAGCAAGTGTATTTTACATTACACTTTAATCACACTGTGTGTTGGGAATAGCCAAATAAAATGCCAGAGGTATCAAGACTAAATTTTTGCAGCACAGTCTGAAGATGTGGTACTGTACCTTACTACCCATCAGTCACCAAGTCCTGCAAGTACTGCAGGACATAGATCTCAATTAAAAACAAAACAAAACAAAACAAAACAAAATCCACACATACCCTTACATGTGTCTAATTTAAGAATAGTAGCCCAAGCAAGACTTCTCCCATTTCTGACTAGGCATATCCCATGCCTTAATGAATTAACATCATAGCTATGACTTTCCACTGGCTGCCAGAGATCTTTGAAGAAATGACATTATTGCACTGAATCTTTTTAATTTATTATGCACTGGGCATGATTAATCTCTTCTCATAATAGCACACATTGCATTTTACAGATGTTCAAACCCAAGGCCTTTAAGTTTCTGCAGCACTGAAATGGCCAAGTTCCTGAGCTGACAAATATCATACCACCTCTACAGGGTTCAGAGGGAGTTTGAAGTACAGAGTAACGTGACAGATCTGTTGGCGCAAATAATCCAAGCGATTTCAGAGGACTACTGCATAAAAACTTAGAAGTGTTAATTTCCAAGAATGACCTAATGCACCAGAGGATGTATGAAAACATGCATCAGCTGTGCTCATTTGAGGAATTATTTTTTAATCAATACTTTTTATTCAAATGATACAATTATGCAGAAGTGCAATAATAAAGTTATCAGTCAAACTGGCATTTAATTTTCTTTTAATTACTGTTTTGCTGTTTTTAAAATAAAAACCATGTAATCTGCATCCTTACATAAATGTCACAGACATCCTTGCTACTGCAACACATATACTTGAAGTCTATGAGCTCAAGCAAGGCTCATGCGTAGCATACCCATTGCTCACATTGGACTACTACTACTAATAATAATAACAATATTTTCAAAATATATAGGAGAATTACCTGATCTTTGATAAGTTCTACTGCAGGTCTTTCAAGGTCCAGCTCGTAACATAGCCTCATAAAGAGGGGCCCAAATTTAAAATTACGTAAGGCTGTGATTCCATTCTGTTCATGGTACCTATTGGAAAGGTTAAAAAAAAGTTAATCACACAGGGCATGGAATTTGTCAAGGGAAAACAGCTTTAAATAGACAGCAAGATCTGTACGTGCAATGACAGAGGCACACTTCTCTATCTGCACCAGCCAATGACATTTAGATAACAGGAGATTAATTTTATGGAAAAAATATTGTTTTGATCAAACTAATAAATTAACTAGTAATATGTAATCTCTTCTATTTCCACTAAAGTAACCTGCATTGGATTAGTAATAGAAGGGGCCTCTGCCATGAAAATCCCCAGCTACTTTACCTTCTATTTACAGGGCAATAGCACAGGAAGTTGCAGGAGTCCCTGCTAAAATACATCAACTTTTTCTCTCCTACACTAATAAATAAATAAAAAGCTAAAGTGTTTTACTTTTTTCTTTATTAGCTCCTACACTGTAATTGCTCAGAAGGCTTTCACTCACAAACCTCCTGACCTGCCACTGCTGGGTCCAGACCAGTTTATAACCAGGTGTGTCTTGGCTGGAAGCTGCCACTGAACAAACCACTACCTCTCAGCTGACAGATGACATTCTGTGTAGCTCGCTATTCATTCTGCATACAGTGGGACATCACTTTGCTCCCACAGCTTGACTCTCCTTTGATCTGAGAGTCTCTGAAGGGTTGGAAGATCCAGAGTAAATGGAAATACAGCCTTAGTTTAAGGGGTTAAGTATGCATATAGCCACTGAATTAGGGCAAACCCTCAACTGCAGACATAACCCGAGATGATCTAATATAAGCAAAAAAATAAAGACAGAAAAAAGCGTTACCTGGATTGTTAAAAATACCTGTAAATAACTTTTCTGGCTAGTTCCACATCAGATGAAGTCTGACATAAATGCAGTAGATTTTTTAATTCATTTTTGAGAATCATTCCATTTTTCTTTAATTTTTCTTTAATACTTTTAAAATACGGATCTGAAAATAAAACACGTTATAGCAGCAGTCTATAGACAATTTCATTTCCTGTGCTGTGTACTCAGTACCTGAAACATGGAGATTCAATGAAGCAGAAAGTTTGCTTTCTTCATCATGAAAAAGGTATAAAGCTTCTCACAAACAAGCATGCTTAGGTGTCCCCATGAAGTCATGTCAGACTTGGAAAACCAAGACAACACTTACTGTGAACTTAATTTCATTGTGTGTGTTATGGAATATATCAGGTAATACAAAAAATTTAAAGAGGAAGGAAGTTTAGTAAGTGACATTTTCTGCCTTATGTTCTTTTTTTGACAAGCAAGCAAACAAACAAAACTAATCCCACTCAGCATTCAAATGAGCCTAAGAACTTCTACTCAACACTGTTCGTACAGAAGATTTAAATTCCCTCATGATCGATGCAAACACAGAGTCTCATACATAATCTATGTATTTCTATACATAGCCATAAACTTAGAGTTGCTTCCCCACCGCCTCCCCCAAAGCAGGGGTAATCCTCCTGTTGGTAATCTCAAGGCTCTGATTCACACATACACAAGACTAAAATCACATGTACCACCTGGCAGCCCCATTCCTCTAATGGTGCTGCCCCTGGTCTTGGGTGGGGAAGTGAACTTTTTTGTAGAGGTTGCTGGATCATTGCTGTTTACAAGTGAGTAACCTACACAAGAGGTGCAAAGTGAGCACCCCAGAGAACAACATATTAGCTACTGGATGTATATCTGTTGCTACATGCAAATACAAGTCCTTACTCAAGACTGAGATGCAGAGCTGAGTCCTGTGAAGTCAGAAGAATGCATATATGTAAGTATGCATATATAAGGGTTGTGATGTGTTCAAAGGTGCACAGAAACACCTGGAAGCTGAGATGTGTTTGTAAAGAACACATAATAGTTATTATAACTACTGTAGGTAATTGTTTAACTGCTGTAAGTAATAGTATAACTATTATAGTTAATAGTTGCATTATAACTGTAATAAATAATACCTATTATATATTCTGTGTAACAGAACAGTTATTCTGCTTTTTCCATTTCTAAATCAAGTTTACTACTAGCCCTAATTACTTCTTTTCATCTTTCAAGTATTAGACTAAACACTTGGTATAGAAACTGTGCACATATAGACACAAATAGGTGCTTGGCACATTGTTTTCATCAGTCTTCAGAGGCTACTATTTGTACAAAACAAAAAGGTCAACTATGACCTGTAAAGCCAAATATTTGGCTTCTACAAACCTGTTTTAGCAAAAGTGATTGGCCCATAGCAATAAATTCAACGTATCTCAAGTACAGGATGAATAATCCCCAACATGAGTATGTCATCATCACAGCAAAATATAGTAACATTATGACTTGCCACTGCCCAATTTAAATTCTACTTTTAATTAATATAGAAAAACTGTCATCTTGACTTTACCTCCCTCTCTGTCCCAGAAGACTGGTTTATATAAAACTAAATTTAATTATTTGTCTCTTCCTTGCCACACAAAATAAATTAACTATATCCTTTGGGAAAATTGTCAATTTTTATCACTAGAACACCTGCATATGATTAAACAGGTGCAGGAAATGGAGTTTTACATACCTTTTCTTAAATATTAAGGGCTTTTATGGTCATTAAGGAAAGGAATTTGTACATGCTTTAAACAGCATGACCAAATTCCATCAGAAAAAATCCACTGATATTGCTCCTTCGTTAGTTTGGAAAACCTGAATTTGTTTTTCATATTCTGAGTATGCATATGTCAACTGGAATTGGGTGTACAACTGAGAACTTACATTAGGTAAAAGGAAAAAAAAACTAAAAGAATAAGCTAACTAGATTTACAGAGCAGATTAAAAGAGAATTACGGGCATAGGCCTTCTCTGGATAGTTCAGTAGCTATTAGGCTTTGTATTAACTTTCTCTGCTGATGGTGGATTTGAACCAAGATTTGTAGACTGAAACAGTATTTTCTCTTTGACTATCTGACAAGGTCAGAAAAGCAAGGACACAAACATCTCAGGTCTTATGTAAACACCTTGCATACTTGAAAGCTTCTCCACATTTTCCAACACAGCATGACTAATATTGTTTTATTCTACAAAGCCTCAGATCTTCCAATAATTTTAGCTAAAAAAAATTTGCAAGAGGAAGTTGTGAGTTGTGGCTTTAAATGGGGTCAATTGGTGCCACATTGACTTTGACTGTCTTGTTTCCTAGGACTCGCGCTAAAACTGAGAATGATGACTATGAAATAAATACCAATACCTTTATTGCCATGAACTTCATTTCTGATTACCATTTTCATCTGCTGAAATTCTTGTAACTTTATATCATCTTCTGTTAGCAGATACCGCTTCCCTACCACAAGAAAAAAAGAGGAAGGTTGAGTTTTATGTCACACCATCTGTTTTAATACTACTGAACTTTGCAGTTATGAATTACTGCTGTTATTTATTGTGTGATACCAGACCACTGGCAGCATGACACTAAAAAAAAAAAAAAAGACTGCAAACGTTGCAGTTGCTCATGTCACTGACAAAAGAACCCCCGCATCATGTCACAACTTTCCAGAGTTAATGTGTACAAGGATGAAGAAGTATATTTTTATTTGATGTGCAAAGGAAAAACTAGAGACACCATTTCTCTCCACCTAGCCAAGGTACAAGATGACTCTGCACAAGAATAAGATCTTTCCCCCCTTTCATGCTTTTATAATGATTTTTCTTGTACTGTCTTTGTTCACCACAATTGATTAGTGGCATAGCTTCTTTTCCTCACACGTGCTGACCCCGCTATTATAGAATGCACTGTTCTTGAAGTTCCAAATGCAGTAGGAAGACAAAAGGGAAAAAAAAAAAAAAAAAAGCTTATTATTTGGATTGTAGTAACACTCAGGAGACCTAGTGAAGATCTGGTGCAGTACAGACTATCAGAGATAAGACAAGTCATTGAGTCT
This sequence comes from Haliaeetus albicilla, assembly GCF_947461875.1. NCBI lineage: Eukaryota > Metazoa > Chordata > Aves > Accipitriformes > Accipitridae > Haliaeetus > Haliaeetus albicilla. The sequence goes on from NC_091516.1 coordinate 15,841,553, forward strand.
AGAATCTCAACATTAACTTTGAGTGTCAACCTCAACTGTACTGTGTTGTATGCTCGTTTAATGAAAGCGTTATGCAAATGCTGTTGAAGTTTTTGCTGCCACAAACCCAGCTCTCCAGTAGATTTTTATTTGCAACCAGTAATTTTGTAACAGAGAGTCGCTGTAACAGTTTACGTTGCCATGGTCTGATCTTTTAAGTTTTTGGCTTCTTAAAGAATGATTCTAATCATGAAGGGACAAGAGCAAGTATTGACCCAAGTTAGGTTATTTATTCTCCTTCTGCATTTCCCTAGCAAAATGTAACAGGCCATGCAAAAAAAAACACTTGTTTTCTATGCGAGCGAAGCATGCTAATGACACACTTCATAAAATCAGAAGAAAAAAATTCCATTAAATGGCACCTTTAGCCATTAAATTTAATGGAAACAGTTCTAATGGGTAAACAAATACACTTTACCCAGCATGAAATTGGCCTGGATTACCCTGCCATTTACTTCGCACGGACCTTCTCAGCTCGTCTAACACCAAAAGACCATCCTTGTCCTGGGCCTCTCCAGAGCTGATGCAGGAACCATGCTGGTGCCTGGGGCGGGACAGGCACATCACACCTCATAGACAGTCAGTGGTCACAGGTGGTGTCAGCAGAGAGCTTGCTTGGGGCTGCAGAATTTTACCGTTCTTGAATTCAATTTGCTGAATTCGACTGCTTCCTTAAATTCATACCTTACAGTGTTATAGAAACAAACCACTGCAAAATCAAATTAAGAGGGCCTCCGAGGAAAAAGGAGGGAGATTAATACGATGGCTGGTGCACGCAGGCAGTGCAGGCCGTGGCAGAGAACTTAACCAACCAACTTGCTTTACCTCAGCTGTGCCGCAAGCTTCTAAAAGGAAGGCCAGTGAAGAGTGGCGGGCAGACCACGACGCAGGATGTCTCTGAGGGGTCTAACAGAGCTGTAAACTGAGCGAAACCTCCACTGACACTGGCGCAGCGGGCCGGGAGCCCAGGCGAGGCCTACGCCGGGGACCCTTCTGCCATACACCTCCTTTCCCCCAGGTGTCCCCGTTTTGTTCTCTGGGCGAGGGAGCACCTTCGAAGGGCCTCTGAAGCCCGGGCGCGGTGGTGGTGACAACCACCAGGCGCAGCGCAGGGCCTGGATAACGTTTTTTTGTCCTCCCTGAATATATATTTATGAAACCGCATGGGGTTGGGTTTTGGCGGGTTTTTTTTCAGTGCTTCGTATCCAGCCAGCAGCAAGCACGGGATAAACTGAGTAACGCTGCCGCACCAGCTCTGCCCACCCACCGCGGCTCAAGGGGGCCCGCTCCAGAACCCAGCGGGAGCCCCTCGGCCCTCCCCGCTACCGTGACCCCGCGCCGAGACCGCCGTCCCCGCAGGAACTACAACTCCCGTCAGGCACAAGGCCGGCGGCGGCCGCCGGGCCTGCCGGGAGTTGTAGTACTCCGGTCGGCCCCCCAGCCGGCGGGCACCCCAAGGCCCCGGCCGGGCATCCCGCCGCCCGCCCCCGCCGCGCAGCCCGCGGTACCTCCAGGCGCGCAGCCCCAGCAGCCCGAGGCGGGCGGGCGAACCGCCGAGCGCCGCACCGCCTCCCGCACCACCCGCTGGGAGCCGCCAGCGAGCACCGCCGCCATCTTGCGCCCGCGCCCGCCGCCGCGACCGGGGGCGGGGCGCTCGCAGGCCTTGCCCCTCGCCGGCGCTCGCTTCCTCCCTCGGCGCCATGGCCGCCTCCGTGCTCGGCAGAGGCGTGCTCTGGAGCGGGAGGGCCCTCAGCGCTGCGGCAGGTCGGTGGTCCGTGGGCAGGCGGCAGCGGGGCGAGGGCGGGGGGGCGCGCTGAGAGACGTCGCGGGCCTGTCTGGGCCGGGCCCTCGAGTCGCCGTGGTAGCCGCTGGCTGCCGTGGCCGCCGCCGTGGGGAGCGTGAGCAGGGGCGGGGTGCTGCGTGGGGACTTCTCCTTCATGCGTCCATATATAAAATTGGGGACAGCTGTAGGAGGACGTAGCGCTAACATGCGGTGCGGGAGGGTGTTCTTAGTTTGTTCCACCTTGCCGATTTCATAGCTTAATATGTTAGGACCTGCCTTTTTGGGTCACGGGAAGCCGCACGGACTTGTATGGAGGCCGCCAAACCCGCGGCAGTGAGTGTTCAACAAGACCTACTAGTAACTCAGGTGGCAGAAGCACAACCAAGACTGATGTTTTTGAAAAGCCGCTTTTCCAAAAAATCCTGGCCTTTGGAAGAACTGAAGTCAGTAACGTGTACCTGAAGTGTGGTGACGATGGGTAACTTTGTTGTGCCCATTCACCTTCCCCGAGCAGAAATTTCTCTCTGCTGCTTCCTGGTCGCTGGACACCCTTGTCTCAAAAAGGCGGCCGGTTCCTCTGGCTCTGGCTCTGCCCAGCAGTGAACCGGTGTGAAGAGCTCAAACCAGACCTCCAGCTGACCTGAGCAAAGCCCTGTCATGCAGACAGTTGCTTGTGCTATAGAAAACAGTTCTTTAACCCCTCATGCCTGCTAGTGGCATCCTTAGCTGTGAATGAGCATACGGAAGTTTATCCTAAAAAAATAAAAATCAGCAGAACCCCAGATCTTTTGTGTGCCTGTTTTATCAACATAAAGAAAAATAGCTTTAAAAGAAACCCCACCAACTAAACAAAAATACCTCTTTTTCTTATTTGCTAACAGTTCGGTAAAGTGTTGTACATATTCTCATATTCTGACTGTGGAATTTTGTTTTTTTGGACAAAAATTTGCAAAGGTGTTCGGAGCTGGACGTGTATGTATACTTACAAGTCAGAAGGATGATGAAGAGAAAAATTATTTCACACTCAAGAATAACAAACTTTTAGTGGTAGCAGATAGATTTTCACATAAAGGCTTTAAGGTAGTTGCTAAGAATTCTGTGTAGCATAGTAATGTCTATTTTTAAAATATTTCCTGTTTCTTCACATTAATTTCTGCAATCTTCTGCATTTATTTTTATATTTTCCTTCAACAAATTTTATCCAGACGTTCCTCGTGCATCTTCAAGGCCTCATCGTTTGCGAGTGATGCACAAACATTTTTTTTTTTTCTTTGAAATGAGGCATTTTCCCTTTTTTTTCCCCTTTTGTTTCAAAAGCTAGAACAGTGTCTTGAGCAGATTTCAAAGGTGGTACAAAGACTATTTGGAAAAAAATTTCAAAAACATTTGAGTGAACTCTGCAGTTCACAGGAGACGGAAAAAAAGGAGATGATAAAAAATGAGAGTATTTCCAGATGAGCATCTACCTTTCATGTCCAGTGAGACAAATCTCTAGAGGTGGAAAAAATAACGATACAACAACAACAGAAAAGCCTTTTTGTGCATATTCATCTTTTTTTGCTTACGCTTTTATGCCTATGTTTAGCTAATTGTTAGCATTTGATGAAAAACATCTGTGTGTACAAAGAAGCTATCCTTTATTGTTGTCTGGGTTTTTTTCTTAAAATACAGAGTTCAAGTTTGGGAAGATTTGTTTCGTGCTGAAAAAAAAAAGGGGGAAAGCTTTTCTGTTGTAAGAATGATGAGGTAATTCCACCTACAAGGAATCTGAACTGTTATGGTAGCTGCTGCAGCCAGCTGTGTCCTAAAGACAGTTTAATGCATCCAACTCAGTAAATGTGACAGGAGAAGGTGATACCTAATAAAGTGTTAGTTTGTTTAGAAATGTCTAAGCAACCTGGCTTATGTAGTCATTTCTTCATTAGGTAGAAGATCTCTTCTTTCTGCGGCCTATGTGGACAGCTCAAAATGGGAAAAGAGGCAAAAAGAGGAGCATAGCCTGGGTAAGAAAAGTTTGTTTCTATTTTTTACTTTGACTAATTAATTGCAACCTGAACTCATTTTAGACTAGCTCATCACCTATATATACTTCAAAATAAAAAAATGCGTGGGGCAAAACGCTTCTGAGGTTCTGTGTCAGAATCTGCTCAACATGTTAAAAATCTGTCATATATATTCGAAGCTATAATGCAGAAATAAGTTAGAATTTGCCCATTTAATTAGTGTTTGGTTTCTACAAGCTGATTTTTTTCTTTCACAAAATCCCAAGCTTTTATGAATGTCATAGTTTTTTTGTCTGACAGTTTAGACTGTCTCCAAGTGTCCTCTTCATTGACGTTGTTTTAATTGTAATGCAGTGTGAAAGAAGACCTATAAGTATTACAGGGCATTCCTGTTTAAAAACATTTTCTTAAAAGAACATTTTCCTCAGAGTTTTGCAGGAGGCAAAGCTAAAATTTCAACAAGAAATGTAAATTTTTTGTTTGGGGAAAAACAAAACTAAACATTTTATTTCCGAGAAGTTGTACATTAAACTGTATCTGCATATGGTACTGAGATCTTTTGTGTGAATTTCATAGCTAAATTTTTTTATTGGATTACATTTCAAATGACATTCCACCGTCTTTTTGGTGACTATGTTAAATAGAAAGCATCATGCAAAACATTTTTCCATGCTAAAGATATATATGCATTATTTTCTACCACAAGTATTTTGGAGATGCCTTAATGCATAATCTTTGTCTTCATTTTTCATTCCTGGGCCCCTGAACTGTGCTTGTTAATTGTAACACAGATTATGAGGCTGACAGAAGAATCAGCAGGTAAAATTCAAGGGCTTTTGTCTCAGACAGGAAGACAGAAAAAATGATCAGAGTGATGGTTTTTATGCACTAATTTGTTGCCGTTAGTTGCCTATAAACAGCTAGGTTGGTATTGTCAACGTGTTTTACTGTACATGGGCCAGAAACAGCTGGTGGGTGCTCATGGCTGTAGCTTGGATCCTGCAGAGACTGTTAATACCTTGTAAGCCTTTACTGTCAATAGGACTGCTCATGCAGTGTTTTTTTGGCTGGAGCCACAGACTAGTGCCCTGGTTCAGTTCAATGCATTTGAACCAGTTGCCTCCAGATGAGAAAGAGTTCTTACTTTGACAAATGTCACAGGCGATAGAAGAAAACGTTGTGCAAGTGCTGGTACAGTCCATGTTTGGCTTTCCCCAGGCCTGGCAAGACCTTTTGTGACTGCTTGGCAAGCACAGTTCTTGCTGCTGCTCTGCCGACAGTCTTGACCCAAAGCAGATGTCTGTTCCATGCTTTTCAAAGAACTGCTTTGCATTTTCATTTTCATCAAGAAAACAAGTTAACACAGTGTCAGCTGTATTAGCATTTTCAAAAAGGAGACAGCCCTGCAGACGTCTGCTCTGTAGCTGTCAGCTGTATGGGTTGCACATGTAATCTTGTGTGAGGTAACTGGTGATTGTAGCTAGAGTGAATTCCTTGTATTGAGGAGATGCTCTTTTATTTGTGTATTTCAGACACTGTTTCAGAACTGTTATTCTGCAAAACTGTGTTGTGAGAATACATTTAAAGGAAAAAGAAGTATTTTTGATTTAAAGTCAGTTCCATTTCTCTGCTGCAGTGATGTGGTGCCATCCCAGACTCAAACCCATTTACTGTGTCCATAGAAGATACGCTTTATTCTCTTCTCCATAGTCTCAGTGTAGCACTCCCAAGCATAAATGAGTTTAGCAAACTTCAGTACTGAAAAAAGTATGGGAAAGAACAAGACTGTATTTTATGTACAGAAGCACATTTGTTCAAAACATAAGAATTGAAAATGTGTTAATTTGGAATTTACAAGCTGCTTGCTGGTAGGAAGACACCTGTCTAGAAGTAATTTGGACTCCACTTATTAAAAATGAGATATCAACGAAACAGGAGGCATGGCTGAACATAGATTCTCCAATGTTTCAGCTTGTTCATCATTAACAAGGGTAAAATTAAGTGACAGTAAGCATCTTGATGAGAAGAATACCAGTTACCAGAAACTGAGGGGACAGCAGAATCCAGTGAGATATGAAATGCCTTTTTTTGTTAGAAACCCAGAATGGCTCATCTGCAACACCAGGTGGCAGTGCTGCCTTTACAAACTTGAATAATTTCCATTCAGAGCCTTCTTTGGTACAAAGCTGTGGTTCTTTCCAGAAGCTGCTAGGGAATGTGGAAGTACTGAGAAATGTGAAACATATAAATTTGTAAGGCAAAGTGCTTGCCTTGGCCTTCCTTTATATTTTAATTGGGTCTTTAAAATAATTCAAGGCTTTCTTTATATAGAAAATGAAATGTTAGCCTGTGTGCTAAGGTATTAGCTCTGCCCATCACTCCCAGGACAGGTAGACTTTGCATCACGGTTGTATCTGCTTTCCCGTTGCTGCCCCATCACTGGATTTCAGTCCTTACATGGTAGCCAAATGTGCCACTTGTTGATGTGGCTACATGCTGTGGATAGGTTCACGCTGAGAATCAAACTGAAACTGTGTTGATTTCCTAGGCCAGCAAACCGGTATTAGATGTCATAACCACTGACTTGGAAGGTGAGGGTCAATGCTTTTCTGGTCATTGTTCTGAATCACCCTGTTGCAGGCTGCAAGACATTGAGTTTCTATGAACAAATGAAAATAGAAGTGAACATGAAATCTCAGATACCTATATCCTAGAGACAACTGTGAAGTCATGTCCAGAAGTTAAATGGCCTCAGCTCAGACGTACGGTTTGTTTTGTTAGTTTGTTTAAATCCATAAGGTTCTGTAACATCCAGAAGTATGTTCTTAGAGAAATTAAAGTTTTGTAAAAGTTTATCTTGTAGAAATATATTTTTAGGTGATGTGTATGAGAGATCATATGTACTATGACTATCAGATAAAAGTGCTTGCAACTTATAGCTGTTGGAATGTACATAAAATTTTGCTTTGGCCATTAAAACATTTATTTGGTTTATACACCACTGTTAGCGTGCTCAATTTTTACTACCAGCAGTGATAGGAGACTTGAGCATTCACATTCTTGCATTCTAGTACTTCTGTCAGATGTTTTTAACTAAGAAGTTTAATTTTGATTATTGAATAGCAATTTATGGAGCAAACTTGGTTTACAAAAGGTAGATCAATTATTTCAAGTCATGAATATGAGAAAAAAGTCTGGTTTTAGATGCTCTTCAGAGAAAACAAACCAGGAAGGAATCACTCACTACAAATTATTCATATCTAGAAACTACAGCAGAAACAGCAATTTGTCTGGAAACAAAGCTAAATTTCCCATTAACTTGAGTTGTCTTCTAATCTTTAAGGTTTAATCACCTTTAATTTTGTTGTGACTCCTGTAACGGAGCTGATAGATGAGAGTTTCATGTTGCTTTCCATGCTAAAGTTCTGATGGAGAGTTCTAGCTTTGTAGACAGCATAAAAGGTCAGTCATTAAAATTCTGTGGTGTGAACTCTCCCAGAGGAGGCCTGTGTGTAACAGCTAACAGTCTTGGGATCTTGCACTCATAGCATTGTATTCATTTGGTTTATATTCTACTTAAGTACTCAGTGTTTCCTGAAATGGGCTCTTCATCTTCATGAGCACATAGACCAAAGAAGTGCCATGGTCAGGGGTTGAGTATGGCCTAACATGGTCTTAGGTATCAACTTACAGTTTTCAGAGAGTGATGCGCAACCAAAATAGTTCTGGAATAGATAAACGAACTCCCAACCTGTGCAGCTTTCTGTCTCAGGTCCATGTTGCTGTGTCATCAAACACGGCAAATTTCGGAGTTAATACTTTTTTCCAGTTACCTTGAAATGCAGATGAAGAGTATTGGATGGCAGTAAGCTTAGTATGTTTAGGCAAGGATCTAGCCAGTTCTTACTTCCTGACAAGATTACCTGGCTGTAGCATCCATTCTCTGTAACTTATAGCACTACTGGGAATGCCCCCAAAGTCTTTATCTACATGCTCCCTCCTGACCTTTGAGGGTGCTGGAGAGACGGGTAGTACAGAGTCAATACAGACCATTCTTGTAAGGATATTCCCACCGAAAATTCTTTACCATTAAAAAAAGTTAATCTGCTGTTTTAGTAGTTATCTGGTATAGCATGGCCTTGGTGGCCCACATCAGCTCAGTATCCTGTGTTGTATTTTGTAGGAGCTGGTACTTGCCTCAGTAACTTTGCCCCAGATTTCCCTTTGCTTTCATGGTCATGAAATGCTTGCCTTCCCTCAGACAGAGATAAATGCTCTTTTTGTGTTTTGAAGAACACCTTAAAGTACCTCAGGAAGGAAGGTGTTATGTAAATACAAAATACTGGTATGTGGCAGACAGCAGCATTGTACAGACTAAGAGTCAATCATTTTATTCCAAATCAAGGCTCTGTCAATTTTACTGCAGCAAAAATCTGCACATGTGTTGTAATTTTAGAGAATACCTATAAGGTCAGAGTAGCGTTGAATGCCATTCGTAGTGTTAGAACTACATACCCCTCAGTATTCATTGGCGGTACAGGTGTGTTTTTAAGCTGAATAGTGATACCACTTGTTTTGCAGACAGAACATAACATGTACTTCAGCCCTCTGAGGCACAGCATGTTTATTGGTGCAGTGCTGCTTCCTGCCCCTGACAACTTTGCCAGAGTAGAAGGCTTAGTCAATTCTGATGTGGTGCTGCAAGTTGTGCCCACCTCACATTTGATTGACAGGTGTGGAGGTTGGATGACCTTTTTGGAAAATGAATCGTAAAACGAGCCAACCTGTCAGCTCTTGAGGTATGGCCAATGGGATTAACTGAGAGGTGTCAAAGGAGAGGCTGGTTTAGTAACAGTTGTAGTCTTGGGGTGCAAAGGATGAAGCAAGATACTACTAATGGTGCGGAGAGAATACGTTAGATTCGTGGTCCTGGGAAGATGCAGGAGAATAGAAAGAAAGAGTACGATTGAAGTCTCTAAATTTTATAGATGAAATACATCAGTTCACGTCTCAGCTAAGAATCAAACAGCTGACACTAAGCATACAGTAAACAGCTTGCTCTTCCTGAGTCGTCATTATTTTCCAGGAACAGGACAAAACTAACACTCTAAATTAAATTGATTTAACTTCCAGTTAAATTCTGTAAATTCATTAAATGGAATGGTTGGCTACCTGTTCAGCAGTCAGAAGCTTAAAGTTCTCGTATGGTCAGATTAATATTGTTAAACGACTGCTGGAGCAGAATGCTATAAAGTTAATAAGGTACTGGCACAGTGCCCAGTTTGATTAACAGGATTTCTTTGGATTGCTGTTTGTGACTAGGGTTTATCAGTATGGTACTGCTTGTTTCTGTATCTCATTGTTTTACAGTAAAATAAAGGAGAAACCCATGTCAAAAGCACTGTCCAGCATACACTAAGCTTGAAAGCAAGTGTGAGTTTTAAAGACATCTGCTCAGTTTTTTTAGATGATTTACATTAGTTATGCTAATTTCATCCAAGACATTATAGGGTAGTTTGCTTGTTTACCCGTTCTTTCTAGTAAGTTAAAATAATCATGTTGAGAACCTTTCCATCTATTATTTTCTGTTAAAGTATTTGACAATAATTGAAAGTATTGTTTTCATACAACTTCAAAATGAGATGTTAACAAGGAACCAGAATTTGATTTCATGAACAGAGGTTCTATTCTAGGTTATATGATAGCTCTGCAGATTTTCCTGTAATGCCAGTTGATTAAACATACTCTTTTTCTGTTTTCTCCAGCTGACTTAGCCCACTTAATGGACAGAACCTATGAAAGAAAGCTGCCTGTCAGCTCTTTGACAATAGGCCGGGTAAGGAAATAAATCCCAATCATAAAGTGATGGAATGCTTATGAAATCAAGTGAGCTGAGAGGGGATAAATGATATCACCTCTGCTGGGAGTTCTGGGACCGTAAATGTCTTGTTACACTGTTAGATTGCGGTGTAAAGCTGTTTTATTGTTATTTTGTACTCATTAGGTAGTACCTAGACTGTAGGGTCTTCAAAACAGAAATAGTTTTTTTTTCTCAGTAAAATTGGGCCTCACTGTTCCTGACTATGTGTTTCCCTGATATATGTTCCCTGCCTTCCTGTGGTTTCTGTCTTAGCGAGAGCTTTAATGCCCCCTCAGGCACTTTATAAGAACCCAGGCTGCTAAGGGAATGCAGTGAATTAGCACACTGCCTGTCTGCATGCATCTTCCTCCACTTTCAGGCTCCTTTCAGAGTGAGGCAGAGGTGGATACATTTTGCCTCTGTAGTTTTGTTTCCTTGCCTCAGCAGACTGAGGCAAGACAAATGCTGGCATGGGATAAGAAAAGCCATTGGTTTTACTGGAATTAGTAACTAGTTCCATCCTCTGGATGGTTTAATCTGGGGAGGGGGATGGAAGGCAGAGATGTGAGATGTGCTTTTAAGTTCCCTGTGTGTTTGTACTGCAGAAGGAGAATAAATATGTCACTTGTTTAAAAAAAAACACAAACCAAACTAGTTTCAGTCTTCAAAATTATCCAAAAAAGCTGAGGCACCATCCTGGTACCTCACTAACATCACTAATTAGGATCGTTGGCACCACTGATGGAGGAGTCACAGAACAGTGACAAGATGTTGTACATCTTTGTACAGTTACAAGATCAAGCATTTATACAGATCAAGCGTTCAGACAGAGGGAGGTGGGTGTTCTTCTCCCTTTTATTACTTAATCAGCTCTATTCCTTTCTTTTGTGTTCTTGCTTTGGGCTGACCTCTTCCCTGGAGAAGTGGCATTTCCAGATGGTGAAACAGCTCCCCTTTCCAATACCTGGAGCTCACATCAGATTCTTATTTTCTAAAATGTAAATAAAGCACATGGGCTTGCTATTGCCACACTGAAAAGATGAGACCTACATGTACACAGCGTGCAAGGAGGGTTAAGAAACTGGAGATCAAGTACCAGTCAGCTGAAACTATTATTTTTAGCTTATGCTTAGAATGAAGAGAAGTACTGCCCTTGAAAACATGTTGTTTATATAGTCTGAGCTAAAGGTATTATGTTGGGAAGCCTCTGGAATGTTCCAGCATCTCTATGCTTATGTTAGTAAAACCTACAGGAAAACAGGATTCACTGTTACCATAAGACAAAGTCTGGTTGAAAACTTGGCTTTTATTTAAATAGTTGATAGCACTAGGAATTTTGGAAGATTGCCTGGAGTAGACAAGGTTTTAAAGGAGAGGAAAATTGTGCTTTACAGCATGGGGGGTGATTTTTTCTTACGATTTTTTATGTGTGGTGAAATACAAAATGCTGTTGCTGCTGTCCTTCAGGATTTATAGTATGAATAGGCACAACAGGCAAACCTTAGGGAAAAGAATATTTTTTAGAAAGAGAAGTAAGGCATATCGAGACTCACTCAAAATTGGGGAAGAAAAAGTAAGGATCTGAATGTATTCTTAAATTAAAGAGCAAAAAGTTCAGAGAGGAGCAGCAAAAATACGGGGTACTGAGCTATATGGACATAATTCTCAGGTGGTCTCCATGTTTTCAAGGTGCATAATGTTTCTTAGAGGTGAGGAGGGGAGTTCTCCCAGTTTTTTTAAAAAGATTTGACTTTTAGCAGTCTAGAAGAAACCTGAGTAGGAGCAAACAAAGACTTGAAGACCTGCAGTACTGTCAGACACCTAAATATGCCAAACAAATGTATTTTGTTTATTGAAGTGGCATTTTCTTCTAACAGGCTTTGTGAGTGCTCCCTCTGAGGCTTTTATTTCTTTTTTTTTTAATCAGTTCGTTGACAACATTACTTCACGAGAGGAAGTGGATCAAGCCGAATACTACCTTTACAAGTAAGCATCTTTTCCCCCCAACATGAACTTTGAGACATACAAGTAAATACCATGAAGTCTTGCCCTTTTAAGACTCTTACCCTTTCCAGCTAACTGGCTTTGATTTCTGTTTTGCAAAATATGTGCATCTACTTGTCTTACAACTCACAGCTAAGGGCCTTCTTGGTAACTTCTCCTTTGTTATGGCTACCCTTTTTCTGGACCTCTGGCATTGACTCCTGTCAAGCATGTTAGTCTGAGTCACTGAACAGCTAGTACAACCTTCAGCTATGATTTACATTAGAGGTGCTGAAATTATAAGGAATTATGTTTGTTTACAGTTTTTCCTTCTGATACTTTTTTGTTCTCTAAGTCATAATTTAACTAAATTGGCTATACGCATATTTGCATGGGTAACTGTAGGACTGAAGGAAGCTTGTTTCCTTAGAATGAACAGAAATGAGAGTGGGCACGCTGTGGTAATGATCAAGGCACCAGGGCTAAATGAAGTATAGTTTTGGTTTTTATCCCCTTAATACTTTGTATTCCCCAGATAAGCTGTGTCGTTCACCTAATGCATGGGTTTTTAAGGTTTTCTGCAGCTGTTTTTGTGTTGAGTGAAGCATATTGGGTATATTGTCAGGTTGAATGCTTGCTTATTTCAAGTTAGTACATCTCAATATTGACTTTAAGAAGGCAGTAATTCTTGCTGATCACTAAAATAAATTAGTTCTTTTATGGATGGTTGCACACACATTTTGAGAGCTAGGTTTCCTGACAGAGAAAGTAAATCACTCTGTCAAAGTGCATGAGAAAGCATCTTTACAAATAATGTCAGGTTGTTATTTGTAAATAATAAAGATTGTTATTTTAATGAATAAGTTTACCGGATGGCTGTTTTAAGTATATGCATAGTTTTAAGTGCATGACTGCATTAGACTTCTGATCTCTGTGATTCTTTCGTAATACTGGGGCATCATCTGAACCTCAGAGCTTCAAGATGGAAACAAGAGAACCCAGTTTGCTAATACTAGCAATATCCTGTAATGAAAAAATAAAAGGAGGAAGAAGAATCTCTCACAGAGAGGAGGCTAGTGGAGCTTTCATTCCTTCTGATCAAGATTTCATTAGTCCTGTCAGAACGTGTGGTCAGAAATCAGTTTTCCATCCTGCAACAGGTGAGATGGAAACAGGAGAAAGAAAAGCTAGTTTAAGGCAAGCCCTCATTTTTGTTTTACAGATGTGCTATTAGTACCCTTTGCTAACATTCTTGAAGATTGTAGAGTACATAGTGCCACATGGACTTAAGTTCTCTGGCGACAGGCCCTGTAGGGTAAGTGATGCCAAGAGACCTTTGAATGTACTGACATCAAGAGGAAAGTGTGGTAGTTTAATTGCTGAGCCTCAGAATGGTACAGATAAAATCCAGATAGTCGGAGCGAGATGTTCATAATGTATCTTACAGGTTTGTTAAAAACAAGACATTCAGAGAGCGTGACAAAAAATTAGAAGCATAGAAAACATTCCATAGTAAGAGGGAGAGAATAGAATGGGAATCTTTAACATGTAAATATCCTCCCCACTCTATCTGTGCCTGGTTAGTACATCAGTTTAAAATACAGGGGGTTTATCCTTAAAAACACATTCTAAAGGAGAGATTTGTGGTTCAAAAATAAGTACAGTTAATTACTGTTTCTCTAAGAAATAATTCTCCTGCAGCTTGTCAGAATGTAGTTACGTGCATATCAAATAGGATCATTTGTAATTGATACAGATTTTAGTAGTTTGTGTGGAGAGAATAGAGAGGTACTGACGTGTCACATGGCTTGTCGGACGTGCTTTGGTTGGAATTTTTCTTGTGTGTCTCCCTGTAATGCTGCTTTGTTTTGGTGTTGCAAAATGCTTGGTCTTTTGGTGATGTTAGCATCAGTTTTGCAGGAGACTTCATTCCAGCATGGTCCGTGAAACTATTCTCAAAATGCATTTACATGCAGGTAGTGAAACAGTGTAGAGAGGTCTGTAATTCATGTGAAAATGTAAAAATCCCAATTACAACATCAGCTTCCCTTTCAAATGAAAATAAGTGTGCTAGCTTCAGGAAATAGGAGATGTGGTTGGTATCCACAAGGCCTGTTTTATTGTTCTTCACATTTTGCACTTAGGCTGGAGTTCAAATGAAGGACATGTTTATCAAGATCCCTTTGCGGCTGGGAGGATGTTTGACACAGAGAAAGTCCTGCAAAAGTGGCCACACCATGAGACATAAAGGAGGTGGTAGAGAGAGAGAGTTAAGAAGCAGAGAAGCTTTGACAAGAAATCTCTTTTTCTGGCTTAATGAGAAACAGTTCAATGCACAATTTTTGTACTTTATGTAAGGAGAGTAAGCTTCTGAAAAAGAAAAAGGCAGTGTCAGCAAAAAGCTTTTTTCTATTTTCTAAGGTATACAAATCCATTGTGAGCAAATGGCATGTACACAGCCTGCTAAGTTGGCTGTATGGGCATTTGCCTGAACATAAATAAGTAGAATGCTCCCAGAGTCCTGTGTTTTTCCCTTTATCTGCTAGTCGAGTATAAGGGGGAGATTTTGATGTCTCTCCCCAGTGTTGGGTGCCTCTGGCAATCTGAGGTGAAGGGCAGTCAGTTCCAAGCTCCTTACAAGGTTGGAAGATGTTCCTGGTACAAAAGGGCAAACCGTGCCTGTGGGAAGAATCAGAGGGAAGTAAATAGCATTTCCATGCTTTCTGTGTGGGCTTTCCCTGAAGATGGGAGTGCCAGAACTTGCAAGCTTTATAGACTGGAGACTTCCCTTGTAGTGTGTAAAGCAGAACACAGTTTCAAAAAGTAGTATTCTGGAGCATTACTGTAATGCATTTAGGGTCCCGAAATACAATATACATATTATATTTAGACCTGTTCCAACTTTACATCCTTTTAAAGCAGTGGATCTCCAGCCATACTGTCTCCATGGAGGATCTTGAGCTCTCAAGAATAGCTGTGTAGAAGCTGCTACACTACATTGTGGAACATGTCAGTAAGATGGTAAAGGCCGTTTTGAGGCATGACGTCATCTGCTTTCAGTGACCCTCTTTTTGTTCTTTTCTGAATACCTTCCCCCCCTCTGTTAACTGTCAGACTTAAAAAAATCCTTTCATCTCCTAGGATCCCAGCAGAAATTCTAATCAGAATGCAGAGTGCTTTCAGCCAGATCAAAGACCTGCAGTTCTCCTTACTTTGTCCTGTCTCGCTGAGATGCCACTATTTCTCACGTCAGGGTGTTTTTCATACTATAGAAACATTAGCATAATGGAGAGAGGTTTTGTGGTGAGGTAACTCTGCTGCTTCTCTATGTAGGTTTTATGCCAACAAAGATGTGTTTGAAAGCAATTGGGGAAGTTTTATGTTGAGATTACTCAGGAGGATTTTTAATTGCATTAAACCCATGACCCACAGAAAAAAGTATGCACACTGTCTGTAGAATGTAAATGTTTGTGCGTGCATGTACTTTGCAAATTCTTGCACAATCTACCTAGATTTTTTCATTGCCTTCCCTTGGTTGGTAATTGGTTTTTTGGAAATGAAGTTATATCTGCAGATTTCAGGATTTATTACCTGGGGTCAGTACTTGATTATAATCACAAAATGGGTTAATAGCAAACTATTAGAAGTTATTCTTAGATATGCTGTTAAATCTTTCATAGTAGCAAGTTACAGTTTTGAGGCCTGATTTCAGCCATTAAATAATTTTGGGACTACAGTGGTGTCCATTTGTGCTTATTCCTTATAATGCCAGTCCATCAGTAGTTAGTCCAACATCATATGCAAAGTAAGCTTCACCTGTACTGTCTGTATCTGCATCTCAGTTCTGTGGGTGAAGAAGTTGCAGTTTTTGATACTTCCATGCTGATCAAGTTGTATAGCGTCAGAAAATGTTCAGTTACTCTAAAATATTGCTTTTACTAAATGATTACAATGGACCAAAAAAAATTTTTTCTTTACTCCTAAAATATACTTTGGGTGGCATTCATTCCCAGTAATTTGATACTTTGTTTCTGTATATAAATCTACAGGATGTAATGAATACCACTAACCTGTTCCAGCACAAATAGGAGAAGAGATGTAGACACAATCCTACAACATATTTAATTCTTCCTTTGAGATGTCTTCATTGTCCTAAGGCTGTAGCTGATAAAGACTTCATCAGTTCATGAGGTCTTGGCTTTTGCTCCCTCCAGAGAAATATGTGGGTAAAAAAAAAAGAGAGATAAAAATAAATGAGTCAGAAATATCTGCCTATTATTCAAGTTATGCAGCAGTTCTGTTTTGAAATGATATTCAGAATTGGTGATAAAAATACACTTCGTAGCCAGAATGGTATGTTTTACCAGTTTGGACACCTGCCTCAGTTGACCAATCCAAAATAACTTCATTTGCAAAAGATCTGGGCTGCTGTTTGACAGGTAGGGAGACACAAGGAAGGGAAGCACCAGAGAGATTTACCTCATTTGCACTTGAGTGACAGAAATACCTGTGTTTAATGCTATTGCATTAGTGTGTGATGTTGCTTCATGGGAAGAACTGTTGGTTGCTATCCAAGCTGGTGCTGTCAGGTGTAAGTGTTTTGGTCTTAGAGACCCCACCACTCTTCAGGCTTCAGCATTCAACTCATTTCTGCACAGAGGGGCACACGTGCTTACTCTCCCTGTCATCTTTCACTGTTTCTTTGTTGTCAGATTCTGAGCTATAGGAACCTTTGGAGAAAGTAACTAGCAACTGCATTTCAGAACCCAGAGCCAAATTTCAGCAAGCCTAATCCTGTAACCACATCTCATTCAAGTAGGTGTGCTCAGTCAGCATAACTGTGCTGTGAAGTGGGGGAGAACCATCAATAAAGATATAACACTGAAAAGCATTCAGAAAGATCTCTTCCTGTAACACAGGCTTTTTCAGTCATCTGCTTTTCATAGTTCATCTTTTTGTATATGCTTTCCTTTAAGCTCAGCAGAAACTGGACAAGAATTTTCTAGGCGCTGCATATAAAAGCAGAAAACGTTGGAAGACTTTCCTTCAACACTTATCTTTTCTTTTTCTCATCTTGCCAACACTAGAGGGATAAGCATTTGGATTTAAAAAACCTTTCTATTTAAAACAAGGGAAAAAGAAGGATTCTTCTACAGACAGAATGCATATATCAACCTTAGGGGGACCCCCCCCCACCCTAACCCCCCCCAGTATTTCTGGAGTAGATAGGAAGATAAAGCCAGTCAGATTCAGAAATGGAAAGAACTGAATGAGTCCACACCCCATGTAGATACATTTTACGTTTAGTATTGGGAGAAAGGCTTTCAATGCTATTCTTGCAAGAAAAGATTATTAGCAGAATTTTCATATCTTTCAACCAGCATCTTTCTTGCCATCAGCTAAAAGCATTCTATCTAGTAGATCGTATTGTAAATAGACTGAAGTACAATGTGAACAGTAAGTATTTAGATCTTGAATGTTGTATTCATTACACGTTGAAGGAGAAAAGGCAATTTTGTCTCAGAATTTGACTCCTACTCGCCTTAAAGTTCAAGGTGCCATATCCAGTGGCATTCTAAAGGTTGTTTTGTAAATTTCTGCACCAGCAAAAAGCCTGTCTGGAGGCAGATCTTGCATTATATTTTAGAAATACTGAAAGTCTAGACAGAGGTTAAATTGCAGCCAAAAATGTAAAGAGTGAGCTGTTCATATGAATACAAATGACCAGGATAGAGTAAAGCCTTTTATAAGCTTCAGAATTTAAAACACAGACACATGCAGAGATTTATTCCTTTGCCAGCTTTGATGACTAATAATTGTAAAGACACACTTGAGAATTAACCCCATCTGGGTTCCCCTGAAAGGAACTTAAGGTTCCATTACAGCCCCTGAGCAGTAATGGCAGCCAGAGCCAGGCAGCAGCTCCAAACCCACGTAAACAGAAGAAAAAAGCATGTAAAGTTACTGTTCCTGTTGAGTTCCCTCTCTTACAGCTTTCTTAAGTAGTGTTAAACAGTACTGCAATCTTTTCCCTTTAAGTAATGTTGAAGATGGCAACTACTAGGATAAAAACCTGAATTTTTATTAGGCTTACAACCATACCTAGAGCTGCCATGATCCCTTCTTTGGGAACTGCTGACTTTGTCGTTATTGTATCCATCAGCCTAAATCATTCCTTTATGGTGCAGCATTTATTCCTTTTTGAATCAAAATAAATACAGCAGAAAAAATAATGAACAACTACATTGTTAAGGAATAATCTTGATATGCTGTAGACCTGAGCTGTCTTATTACAGATAGGTTGATTAGAATTAGAATTATTTCAATTGTTGAATTTGATCTCAGTTTAAATCAGCAAGCAAGAAACCTTAGTTTAAGTAAAAGACTTTAATCATGTTTCATGTTTATAATTGTATTTATCTTTCTAAAGAAAGCCTATGGTTGTTTTCTGGTAACCCTTTAAACCATTTTATTTTCTTTGGAATTACTGTACTAAATTTGGAACTATTTTTTTACTGAGCGAGGAGGCAGTCTCGTGTAGGTACTTACAAGGTTGACAGGTATTTATTTGCAGGTTTCAGTTATGTATTTGATTATCTTTAAAAAAAAGAGAGAAGTGATTACCAGAGTGCTGTTTCATTGATTGATGTGGACAACTCTCTTGAGAAGGAAACTTGAATGAAAGTATTACTTTTCTGCAAATGTACAGATTTTAATGATTATGTAAACATTAATTATATTAGATAGAAGATGGAAAGCATTTATCAGAACATGTTTTAAAACTTAGCAACTCCAGGAAATCTTGTTTTCATTTGGTGAAATTAACAGATTCTCAAGGTGTCGGGATTTTAGTATTTGTAGGTGCCAGTTTTTATTTCTCTCTTATTTAGAAGGGGTAAGCATGCATTCCTGCTGTTTTCAGTCACAAGTTACTCATTGAGCTGAACTAAACATAACATAGGAGAATAAGGAATATATTATGATTGCAGCTGTAGAAGGGGCAACAGTCATTAAAAATCCTGGTTTCAGTTGCTTAGCTAGAACTTTCTCCAGTCTGTGGTATCCTGCTGGATCAGTATGCTGTAAAATATGTTTCTTGAGGGAAAAAAGATACTTAGTGCAACTTGTTGAATTCAGGTGGGTTTTTTTGTAAGCAGTTTGTTTCAAATAGAAATTCTGTTAATTTTTTGTTAGCTTTAGCTTACTGAGTCACAGCGCTAAGTAGCACTGAATTGTGGTCTGAGCAAAACCAGGGGTAGCCATTCAAATGAAAATGTTAGGCCATTTTAACTTTATCCATCTTCACACATTATGTATAAAATAACAAAATAGGCTAAAAATGGGAAGGTATTTATCCTATACTTTGGGGAGTACAGGGTTTTGTCCTACTGCAACCAGTGTGTACTCAAAATGCTGAACAGTTTTAATGTCACAAGACAGAGGAATAAGTACAAAGTCAAAAGTCTTCCAGATCAGGCAGAAGATTTCTTAGGAAAGTCAGTGGTTGTGATTATTTTACTGTAATCAGTAGTAAAAGAGAGAGTAAAGGCAATTTATGAGGTAAGTAATGGTGCTGATTTGTTGCCATTAGTGATGGTTTTCTGTGGGGTGAATTAGGGTGTTCATGGCTTAGATGGACTGTGCAAGCAACTGTGGATGAGCTTCTGGTAAGATGAAGACAAGTATTTTATTGAAAATGGATTTTTAAGAACAGGTTGAGTATTTAGAGCTTGGACATTGTTTTGAATTTGTCAGTTTTATTCTGGAAGAATTTAATTTAGGAGCTGGAGAGGAAAGATGCACAGAAAGTAGTGTTGGCTCTCTAGTGTCCTGATGTTGGATATAGGAGTTGCATAGCCTGCTACAGCTGTTAAGTTGCAAATACATCTTGGGCTGAACATAACATGTTGTAAAGCTGATCCACTTACCTGGGTTTACTCAGGATTTTCTGTTTTGTTTTTTCTTGTTTGTGACTAAAAGTAATGCTTACAAGAAAGTAGGACTGGAGGTTGGCTAAGAATGTGAAATGATTTGAAACATTCTAGGCCATATTACACTGTAGCTTAGCATGGAAAGGGATTTGTGTTTATCTGTCGTTCTGTTGGGTTTTTTTTTCTTTACTATGTTTGAAGAAAAGTTTCTCCAGGAGACTAATATGAATGCTAGTAATACCTAAACAGGCAGTTTCATGACGCTGTTGTTTTTCTACTGTGGAAACAGTATCAGCTCTTGCAGGGTGCATGGAAGCAGAGCTGGAAACAAAGCACCTCTCTGACATACCACTGCATGAGAATTCCCGTTCTGCACCACCTTTATTGAGAAGGTTGTTGGAATGGTTGAATGATGGCAAGTCATGTGCTGGTTTTATAGTGCAGATTGATGGAGAGAAGGACAAAGGCACTAAAGTATTTTTTCCTGTGTTACCTCAGCCAACATAAGAAATATAAGGCTTGTGCATTTTCAGTGAGAACTTCCCTTCGTTTTACTGTATACAAGGAAAAATCCATATTATCTTAATTTTAAACAAATCATGATATATAAGCTTGCTGTGTTCCACAGGGCATGCAAGATGAACGCAGTCTGATCAAGCATGTAAAAAAGGCCTACACCATCTTATTGGACTTCCTAGTAGTCAAGAAAAGTGTTCTGTGCTTTGTTGGTGACAGTGAAGACATTCAACTTAGTAATATGATCCAGTAGAGTATCTGTTGTGTTGCACTCTGAGAATATCTGTGGTTTTGATGCATGTTGCTGCAGAGTATGTAGTAACAGCTAGCAGATGTGATGTGTTTCCAGAAGGTGAAAGCCTTTGGAAATGGAAAGAACATTAAGATGACCATAAGGGATGAAATAATGCACCATAGGTATAGGTCTGATGATCTTTTGTTTTATTATACACCATTATAGACAAAATGGTTACAACAAAATCAAAATTACTGTGATGGGGAGGAGAGAGACCTACTTTAGCATACATCTTTCTTTAGCTTATAAATGGTTGGGAATGTTAATTTTCAAATAGCTGGCTGTTTTTATTTACAGAAATAGATGTTTATGCTTTTGTAGGACTCAAAATGTTTGGTCAGCCATCAAGATGTTTAGGAAATTACCTGATTATATCCATCAAGCTGTAGGTTTCTTTTTGGCTCCAGTAACAAAGAAACTTGAAAAGCTAGTTTACGTTGCTTGATTCCAATGGTTCATTTTTTCTAAATATGTACATCCATCTTCAGAAATGTCCAAAAACATTAGAGTGCAGAACAAAAATTAAAATAAGCAGGTGCATTTATTCAACTTGTATGGCTGCTTATTTCTGCATATACATTCATGCCTGTGAAAAAGTGTTCTACTCCCTAAGGAAAGAGGAAGCTTTTATTACAAACAGACCCACAAAACAATGCTTTGCTGTAATTGAATAGAGGTACTGATAAGAAAACGTCATAGTTTAAAATTTTCCTGGGGTGATATCTGAGGTTATTTCTCTCTGTGTTTTCCAGAAATGGGAAATTAAGGTGCAGATTTGCGAATGTAATATGCCCAGTAGCAAAGTGAAAAAAACTGTTATTCAGGGTGCCTACTTTGGGTGGGGGTTTTTTGAGGAGGGGTTGTTTTAATGCTGGTTTAATAGCTATTTTTAAAGCTGCATGCTCCAGATAACGTATCTATACTGTCTGCTGGAATGAGGCCAGTTGCATATTCAGTGCTTCTCTGTGCCAAGCACTCTAGTCACTCTGCTCAGCTACCTGTGACTGTTCTTCTGGCAGAGTGCCTGTTACCTCTTTTTCTGTCCTTTACTTGGTAAATCTTTGGTTCCTAGGCAGAATAATCCCTTCCTTACTCTCTTCTTTTTTTTTTTTTTGGGGGGGGGGGTAGGACAGGATGAGGCTCGAGAAGCTTGGATAGAAGCCCAAGCCCCTCCTATCACTAGATGGTATCCCCTTACCTATTTCCTAAGATCCTGGCTGTCCCCTGTCCCTGAAGGAGAATGTCCCCAGGCTTTTCAGCAGCCTCCCTGTCTCCCCTTTGCTACATCAGTTTGAAAGCCTGAGGGGCTCTGTTAAATGTGGTGTTGATCATTTCAGGAATAATGCTGTGGCAGCTCTCAGCAGTTGGTTTCCATCTTCACCAGCATGACAGATTTTGTGGGACACTGGGCTGCACATCCTTGAAAGGTTCTGGAGTTGTCCTTGCCTCCCAGCTTTAGTCTAATTAATGATCCATGCGCATGTGTGGTGTGCCAGGTCCTCAGCGGACTGAGGCAGATCCTTGGTAACTGGGGAAACTATGTGTTTTCTCTTTGGACCAGGTGAGGATTTGACCCAGGATCTAGTTCAGGAAGCATTTAAACAGCCAACGAAGAATAATTTATTGGGTTTGTTGTTAAAATGGAAAGGGGTATACAAGAGAGCAGCTGGTAGAAACTCCTGTTTTCTCAGCTGTAAGTGTAGACACAATAAACATTCCTTCTTTCTCTTGCTGAAAAATGAACGGGGATTTTGATCCCCTCCTCCACTGTAGAGCTTGTCAAGCTGAAAGCACATGGATTTAGGCAGCTGGCTTTGCAAGCAGATTTGCACCTTTATGAGTAATATCTTTTTCCAAGAATTGGTGTGGATATAAAGCTGTCTTTAATCTCTAGAGTCAACTTTATGATCATCCTCTTCAAATTGTAATTTATTTAATTCTGATCTCTCCTCTTTCACTGCTGTTTTCATTTAACAAAGGGGAAGAATACTCCTTTCTTCAGTCTGATCAGCCACTTTCTACTTCGTTCCTTTAGGGATGAGCAGAGCAGGGCTAAATCCAGCCACAAGCAAAATAGATGGCCTCTGGCAGCAGACAGCTGGGAATAAAATGGACAGCCCAACTCCCTCCCTTGCCTACACTGCCTGTGCCAAAGCTCTGACAAACCAGACTGGCTGCTGGTGCTTGTAACTGGGGTCAGGCAAGGTATAGCAGCTACTGTGACACCATGACAGAGGAGCATTCGCAGCAGGGGTGGTACACTCTGCTTTCTCTGCAAAGGGGTTTCTTTTTTGTCTTCCATGGAAGTTAGTGTCCTGCAGTGGTTGTACCTTTTCGTTGAGTTTCCCTTGTCCAGGTTAAATCATAAAGCAGCAAGTTCATCTTACGTAAGATACTATTGTGTTGTTTTGAAAGTCATCATTCTTTGGAGGAATTAAATAAAAATAGCCAGACTGAAACACATCCAGTACCTAATTGCATATAGTTGTAGTGTTTTCCCCCTCTTCTGTCTTCTCTGTTCTCCTGTGCAGTGGGTAACATAACACATATAAGCCTCCTATACTGTGAGTGCCCTGGAGAACTGGATGCTTGTAAATGTCAGTTTGGAGCCTGAATAAAAGATCCGAGTAGGGCACTGCTACAAGGCAAATGGCAGGGCATCCTGGCCTTGCACCATGCACTGATGCTCATTACCAGAAGCAGAGCCAGTAGTGGGTTATATTTATAACTAACAGTCTTGGCTGTATTCCTGTCTCAAAAGGGGAGGAACTACAAAATATCCCTTCACATTTTGAAATTCTCTGCCTGTTTTGAGTAGCACAACCTCATTTTACTGCACAGCTTGTACCTACCTAAGCAAGGGAACATTTGTCCTACAGTACATGCAGTACTTAAAGTGAGGTACCTACTGTCTCTCTCTTTAAATAACTGATCTGACAGTATGGTATTTTTCTGAAAAGAATAAAACATTCCCAAAGCTGGTAAGAGTCCACAAATTTCAAACTGCCTGGTGAAATGCTTGAGGTGGTTTTGCTATGTTTATCCTTGATTTGCTTATTGGTCCATGTGCTTGACATCATACACAATGGAATAAAGGACATTTCTGTGCCATTAGGCTTGGAAGAAGTTAGATACACTAAGAGATATGCTAAATACAAGGTAGCCTCCGAAGTACTATGATTGGCTAACTTACTGTGGTTAGGGAACACTTAAAAATATATCATGAAGGACTCGATTTTTGTTTTTCATTGCAAAAAATATTTTTCTGAGGAAAGTGCGTGGATGAAAGAACAAAAAAAAAAATCAGTAAGCTGTTGCTCATTAAGACGTGACATGAAACATAGATGGATTTATGGTGGACTGCCCAGTAGCCAAGACCTGCCTATGCACCTATGGTTTACTTTTTGGAAATGGTTGCCTTTTTGACAGCACTGTGGTTGAAACTAGAGGTGAGCATCAGGTGTTTTGTCCCCTTTGTTGCAGGTGTTATGCTTCATATGGAAACTTTACTTGTTTACCCTGAAAGCTCACCATGTAGCTCTGTCTCCCTTTTGCTCATGGGGTGTAGAAGGACAGCAACACACAAGAGCAGAAATCAGACTCTAGCAGTGAAGAATGAAGAGCGCATAGGTAGTAGGTCAAAATTAGGTTAACTTGAACTGTGGGACTATGGCAGCAAATCTGAAAAGGTGAAACCTTGTCTGTGCAAATCCAGTTTTTGAAGTCTTTGGCAGCAAATGTAAGGTTTGGCTCTTCCCTTGCTTAAGTTGGCTACTAAGATCCATTCAGTATTTGTATTCCTGCAGCACTCTCTTGCCAGTGCCTCCTTTTTGCTTAGGTTGCATGTGGTGTGAAACTGAACAACTTTGCAGAATAAACGGTTTGGCTCATATGCTTCTGTATTGCAGGCTTTGATACTCAAGCCAGAGGTATACATCGCTTGTAATCTGTGCAAGTTCAGCTGTGATCAACTGAGAAGTGTCGAGGGTTGTGTCAGTCAGTGTAATGTTAACAGTAGTTTGAAGCTAGTGTGTGATGTATTTCTGGGAGATTTTTTTGTGAAGCATAAAAAATTTGAGTAGAATAAATGGAAAATGCAGCATAGTTACAATGTGGACTCCAGCTCTCAGCGAATTGGGTCTCTGTCAAAATGATGTTAATTTTGTCTCAGGTTAAATTTAGGCTGCATATTAGGCACCGTTAAAAAGTTGCTGTTTGCAAATACTGTAATAGCAATGTCTACCTACAGTCTGAGGTTTTTGCCTGCTTTTAAAATAAGAAGTCACTATTGGCTTTTGTTGACAGTGTTTTTTAGACATACCCATAAAGTGTTCCTTTTTAATATAACATGAAAGGGGTGTACTGTCATAATTCAAGCTTAGCACTAGAAAGCAGAAACTCCTGCACTCCGGTCCTAAATCTGATTCAGTTCCCTCTGACACTGAATGAACAATTACAAAAGTTGGAATCACTGTCTAATTAGCTTGAAAAGCCTCTGATGCTACATCTCTGTCTAGCTTGGTTAATGGTTACTGGAATGCATGCTTTGCTGCGGTGTCCCTGCAATAGTTGATGGCTAAGAGATGGAAGTTTTCTAA
Organism: Haliaeetus albicilla; assembly: GCF_947461875.1. Lineage (NCBI taxonomy): Eukaryota > Metazoa > Chordata > Aves > Accipitriformes > Accipitridae > Haliaeetus > Haliaeetus albicilla. Next base: position 15,866,561 of record NC_091516.1, read on the forward strand.
AGCATCTGCAGTAATTTATTTATTTTTTAAAATTAAACTTCTAACTAGCTTTGAAGCAATTTATTCCCTAAAATCACATAATCTTCCAGATAGCCCTGGTTGAAGAAAGTCCATGACATAGATACTATTTGGTACCCAGAAGGTTTTAAACTTACTCTGACACACAGCTAGTGGGAGCTAGCTTTCTGCTAGAAACTGACTTTCTGGCAGTCTTTAGCAGGGGATCTCTCTCACCGCAAAGTGAACCAGCTACAAAGGTGATTTCAGCAATTACAAATTACAAGCAGGCTTTAACATTTCTTTTTCATTTTGAAAAATTAATCTAGTTGATAACTTGTGTACCAGCTTTCAGACAGGTGGAGAATTAATTGAAGTAATGACAGGCATAGCTGGGCTAGTAAAACAGTAACGATCAAATCAGTACTTTACTTACATATGCCATTTTTTACAACCTTTGTGTTAATCACTTTTCAGAGACATAAGTAAAGATTCCAGCAGAACTGACCCTTTGTTGAGCTTTAATACAGTAAGTTTTAGCCTGACACACTTCAAAATTGCTGAGATTCAAAAATCTCCTCAAAGCAAGAAATGTAGTGTGTTGTACAGTTCTTAATTTCTCTCTCTCTCTGTTTTTGTATGCCAGGATACCAGGAAGAGATATAATTAATGAAAGAGTTGGTTTAAATTAGACTTTATGTGGTTGCATGGGGACAAGGAAAGGCACTAGAGAATGTCTTATCAGAATCACTATAGCAACAGCTCACCCCATCATTCTCCGTGTTTTCCTCAGCCTATGATACTCTCTATTCAATCACTAGATTATTAATGGCATTTATATTCAAAACTAGTCATTGCAACTGTAAGCCCAGAAGTATTTTTAACAGAGAGAAATTCTAGGAGCTGTGTCCTTTACAGTCAATAGTTTGGGGAAATGTTGGGCTTTTTATTCTTGTTGTTATTATTATGACAAGACTTTTTCTTGTTAACTCTTGCCCTTTGAGTGAATTTCAGCTTTACGGTGAAAGTGGTACAGATTCTTTATGTGTACGAGAAGAAAAATCTGATTTTCCTGCCTGTCTTTTCCAAAAGGGGTGGGAGTGGTGAAGGATGTTGGCTAACAAGACACTCTGTTATCCCAGGAGAAGGAGAAAAATAGAAGCACTATATGGAAGTGTCTGTATATTTGGTTTCTGTCATTGGGAATATATCTCTAAGCAACACAAAGTGAAGCAAATCTCCTGTGCTGTTCACCTCATCATTCTGTCTTGACCGTAAAGGAGTAAAGCCAAAAAGGGGAGTTGCTTGTTTCATAGTTTGCATTTGAAATAAAACTTCTGAGTGTTGATAAAATGGCCCAGTTTTATTTTCTGCATGAAACTGAACTGGGCACCACCACCTTTTCTCAGTAGCAGTATTTGTATCACAATGTTCTTTTCTCTACCGGTCACACTGGGGATGTTTTAGCTTTAGTGAGCTAGCTGGCGACCTTCCCTTTAACCTGTCTTCTTTAAATACTATGTTTAGAACAAGGAACCATGTTGGTACTGGATTTTTAAATGTTAAGTCCTTTAGTTTCTAGCTAGACAAGGCCTGTGACCGATGTCCTACTATGTCAGGCTGAGGCATACAGAGCACCTTCAATCAAGCTGATACAGAAGAAATCTTAACTCATGTTCTTTGGAGAAGTGAAGTTCCATTGGTGTCCTGCTGGGGACTGCATAGTTCTGGAGTATTTTGAATCTACATGGCTAAAGGAGCTTTTTAGGAAACACATTTAACAACCTGGAAGAGTTTTCCCAGGGACAAAGAGTGTACTGAGAAGCAGTATGTTGTTTGAGCCTGGGCTTTGCTTATTCAGTCTGGTTATGAACTAATCAGTATAAAAGTCGAAGGCATTCAAGGTGAGCCTGTGGGATACTTAAGTTGATGGAGTTGTCTGAAGGGTTCCTCCTCTCTGTGCTTTGCAAATGATTCTAGAGGGGCTCAAGGCTGCCTGGTGTAACCTGGTGGCAGAAGGTTGGAAGAGCTGCTCCGCTGCAGTTCTGTTATGTTCACTGCATGTTGATAAGGGACAGATAAATAAATGAGTTACTTTTCACAGCCAGGAATCCCAATAAATTCCTTCAGACTTTGCTGTAGGCTCTGGATCTGTTGCTGTTACTGTTTCTTTTGTGGTGGTTCTTATGTCTATTTATGTATAAGCAAAGCATTTCTTTTGTGCTGCTGTAATATGTTGTTTTGAAATTTGTAACATTTATCTAGGATTTTGCAACTATTTGATGATACTATTTTTTCTTTTTAATATAATAAGGCTGTTCCTTCTGTTTTATTCACAAAGGTGCCTTAAATCCATCAAAAGGAAGAAGAGCATTTAGTGATATAAGAGGTTGACAACAATGGGCAGAAATGCTTGTTGTATCAGAAATTCAGCTTGTCATTTGTTAATCAACTCTAATAACTGGCTGTCAAAGTAGCTAGGTCAGTAAAGGGTAAACAGGATCCTAGCCGCTGTATGGTTGATTGCTGTATGTGATAGTCATTGTTAGAAAGACTTTGAAAAGATGAGCTTTCTGTGCAGGATTGTGGTTTTGAGCAATGCAATAGCTACTCTGAGACTGCTGAATGGTGAATTCTGTCCCTGCAGTTGTTAGGAGAAGGTGGTTACCAGGTTGATATTCTGAGACTTCCTAAATGACTGCATAGTATGTACTTCTACCCAAAATATCTCTTCTCCCGGATCTGGTCCTTTTACCAAGCTTAAGGGTTAAGAAACAGGTAAACCTGTGACATCGGGGTGAACAGAAATGAAAGCTGAATGTGGTATAACTGGAAAGCAAGACTTGATACTAAAAATGTTCTTTCAAGTCTCCTGTTCAGCCTTGATGTTTGACTATGCTTCTGTACTGTAGTTTGTCCATATCTAAAACTTGATCATTTAGGCCTGTTTTGAGGCCGCATTCATCAGTGGTGTTAGAGCTCTGTGCAACTCCTGAACAACAGATGCTGTGCAAGAAATAATGCATTCATGTGGAGGTGGAGTGAGCCTAATTTAGAAGAATTAATTTTATGTTCAAAGCAAGCAAGAGCTAAATTAGTTTAAAATCAAAGATCAGGGAAAGTCAATAAAAATCAAAACAGAATAAGGGCTGAATGTGAGCTTTCTTCAGGGAGTCCACAAACTGCTTCTCTTCTTGTGTAAGAGTACAATTCTGTCTCAGCATTAGACTATCCTCTGTCATAGTTGTCTCGTCTATTTTTTTTAAATCTGTCCTGTTACTGCTCTTGATAATTGATTTCTTATACTACGTATGCTAGTTCAGTGTTTTATTTCAACACAAAAGGGAAGTGTTCCCTCTGTTTTACTTGAGTGTAAGCAGTTAATGCATGAGGTATTTCCTATAGGACTGATACATTTATACGTGAATTTTTAAAAGGATGCATACAAAGAAGGGTGTAGGCTACGATGCAGGCAAAGAAGAGATGGAAAAATAAAGTTTTGTCCATGTTTAAAAGGAAATTTCAATCAACAAAGATTTTTTTCAGGGCTGTTGCCTTTGACACTGACACATGAGCGATGCCTCTGGGTCCATTTAAAATGCAGACAATTTTTCCCAAGGCCTGTGGCTTGAAATGACAAACAAAGGGAGAGTTTTGGGTGACGTTTCCTCAGCCTTCCAGTTTCTAAGCTAAGCCTGCCTGGAATCCATTTGGTCATTATGCACTGCAGCTTAAAAAATGTGCCTAGGAAGAAAAAACATGGCATTGCCAAGGAGCTTCACAGCCCTGTATGACTTGTGTAAAATGTGGAGGGGCTTTGGATTCATTCCATTGAGAAAGCTTATTCCTGGCTCGCAGAGACATTTCTTATGATACTTATTCATTTTAAGTCTCCTGCATTTTGTTTCAGGACTTTTTAGAATTTTAAGTGGATGAGAAGAAATCTGGCACTATCCCCTCCTGATTAAAGCAAATGAACATGCAAATCCTTATTTCTTTCTAGTTCTAAAAGAAGTAAGAGAGATCTGAAGTATAGGTGGAAGAAGTTTGTTACAGTGACTGTCACTAGGTAGGTTCCTTCCTTCCTGGACTAGATCCTACAAGGGGACTAGCAACATGTGAAATCTTTTTGGTTTTAACTCTGAGGAAAGCACAATAACACATCTAAATGATGTATATTAGAAATAATGAAAGACTGGAGATTGCTCAGTGTCCTTCTGTTGTTACTTCCTCCACATCCTTGCAATGTGGCAGAAGATGGTACAGGAGTCTCTAAAGCATACAGCATCTCTAAAACAGAGATGAACATTGTAGTACAAGAGGTTTTATTTAAGGAGTTGTTTTATGTATGGTAATGCACAATTAGCAAAGCAAAATGCAGGTGAAATTTAGAAAGTCTTGAAGGAATCTGAAGGCCTAAGAGATCATACAGTTCTGTGCACTGGGTGTGTAGATCATTACAAAATACTTTCTCATTAGGTCAGATGAAGATGGAGAAAGGAAGGGGACTCTTCTTCCTGTTTCCCAGATAGGGAAAAAAGAAAAAAATAGGGTATTATACAAGGATAGCCTCTGGCAGTACGAGGACCCTTAAGAAAGCCATAAGGTATAAAATGGGAGCTTCTGATCAGCTTAGCAAGGAGTTAGAACAGATTTGCTGAGCTGGCTTTCCCTTCATACAGCGGAGCTGTTCCTGGTAGTATATTACTTCTGTAGCACTTGCTCTTCTGTAATCCAGCAAATTTTCCTTCGTCGTCATCTTCATTTGTGACTGCCCCCAAAGCAATGAACTCCCCTCTACCAAATCTGGGTGAAAGAATACAGTCCAGCATCTTGGTGCTTCTGTTTGCTCTCAGGGTTGCTGTATTACTTCCCTTGAGAATACAAGCTATGTGAAAGCGGCACTAGAGTGCATCACCACTTGATGGCACCAAACAAGTATGAAAGACCATTTAAAATAAATAAAGAAAGAAGGGAAGCAACTCGGCTTTTCTGCACTGTGGCAGGGCACCAATAGAAGTAAGTCATGGTTGCTGTATTAGTAGGATACTCCATAAAGCACACTCAGTATCTAATAAACTTTTCCATTGTTCAGTTTCTTTAACACAGTGTGAGTACTTCAGCACTGTTGTAAATAATGAGCAACAGGGCCTTGTGCAGGAAATTAGTAAACTAAAAATGTATTCTTAGCCCAATGTGCTGACCAGTTTGTGAGCAAGAGAGAGTGTGCGCTTGCTTGGCTAAAAATGTTCTGGTTGCCTTGTGCTGAGGCTGTACACTCATGGTATCTCTTCCAAGTTATAATAATTTTGCAAGTACAAAGCAATGGTTTAATGAAAATCAAGTTTCTGGACTGCATCATTCGAACAATTTTCCAAAATAAGGGGAATTCTAGTACCGTTGCACTGTATGCTGTTAGATTGACAATGACCTTGAATGACCTTCAATTTCAGGACCTCATTGTCTTACAGATACTCCTCTTGTCCTTGTGGGGACAGATGTTCTCAGTTCAATGACTAGAAGGATGACCATATTGATTCTTCAGTAATTAATATTAAAGTGTACCAACAGGGAGCTCCCCCAATACTGTTGTGGATGCTTCTCCTTGTCTTTTCTCAACGCATTATAAGAATCTTGTGCTTCTCAGGTTTTTATTAGTTCTCAGAAAAATGAGTTTCAGCAGCAGACATCTGCAAGATAACATCCTGGTCTTTCCATTAAACACACAGCAATTGCTAGAGGCTTCCTTTATTTAATTCACTCTGAATCCTCTGTTTTCTGTAGTTTTAGATTCCTTCTGTCTTTTCATCTGTCCCTGAACATATTGCCTTGCTTAATTATATCCTGTTTTGTGTTTCATGGAGAAGGAGAAAGGAGGAAGATGTTGATGCTTGTCAAAATGACCAGCAGTCTCCTCTTTTCCCTGATTCCCTTTCAAATAAAAATGTCTGCCACAACTTTTGGTTAGTTTGTCTAGGTTAGCTGTAAAAACAGATACTCTGTTGGCTTCCCTTCTCAGCTAGTAAAATAGAGACAGAGCTCATCCCAACATTATATGGATCAGAAACAATTAAAGATTGCAGCGTACCTCCTTCCGTTTCACTTCCAATTCTTCTACCACATCATGTATTAATGGAAGTGTGTAGTGTTGAGGGATCATGTACACACATATGTATTGCATTCTTGTTGACATGGAGACAGAAGAATTCTGGCACTAGTCCCGTCACTTCACTCCTAGGCAACTGTTTGGTAATTAATTATTAGAATTAACTAGAAAATTCTTTGGCTGCGAAGCTGTTTGCTTTTTATTTGCATAATACCTAGCACACTGGAGACCTGGTCCAAACATAAAGATCTTAATAGTAACATACAGTGATTATATCCGATAGGTCCTGTGGTTGTCCATACACACACACACACTCAAATCAGTGCCTGCCCTACAAAGCTCATACGAAGACTTTTTTAAAAGAGTTTTTGTAACATGCCTCTGAATTTGTGCATATCAATTCAAAAAACTTATGTTGATTGAGGATCAGTGTCATCCTGTTTCTAGACCTTATTGCATCCCTGTTAGGCCTTTTACTGTCCAAGTGCAATTTGATTCTGAAACCTAGAAGCATTTCATTATTACAGTAGGCTGTAGCATTCCCAAGGTGCAGGAGTTATTGGAGTGCTCCCTCTGTGGTGTACTCAAGAGAATAAATACTGCTCTGCAAAAAGGTGAATATTCAAACCCATTAAAACCTTTGGTTTGTTTTTTTTTTTTTTTTTTTAAAATGTTTGCTTCCCTCCTGTGTAACTAATTAGTAGGAAGGATGCCAAAGATTGTATCAAAAGAAAGGCCTAAGTCTTTGAGAGCATCAGTGTCATCTTCTTATAAGACAAGTCAGTTGTTTTCCACTTGTGAAACAATATTAACCATTTAATGAAGTGATTTTAAAAGATGCTGGCAGCTTTATTGCTGGGTGCTGCTGTTGCACTCTGCCCCAACTTTAATGGCTGGTGAAACAATCTGTAGCAATTAGATAATTGTTTCATCAAAATATGATTAAATCTAAATGCCTGTAATTGATGCTTTCTGTAAGCTTTATTGAAACAGGACTTAATGAAAGCAAATACACGTTCTTGCTGTTCCCAATATTTGAACTCCAGAGGGAAGAAAATGGAAAGCAATTGGAGCAACAAAATGGATGTTTGTAATTTAATATTCAAAGCATGTTTTTCTTTTTCTGTTAAATTCTAATTTAATGGGGAGATTTCATCTGCCACTTACAAAACTGTATATTTAGACTTTGTGTAGTTGTTTAGTTCTGCTTTTGGCATGGATGTCTTCTGCATTCTGAAGGCTCTCTAGGCTGCAGTACTTTTCCAGGTTTGGTCATCTGTGTAGCCCTCAGCTGTGGGATGCAATACGCAGAGATTCAGTGAGGAGGAAAGAGAGTTGGTGGCCACATTAATCTGATAAATGTTCTGGAAAGCATGCTCACTCAGATGGAAGAGCCAACCCTGCCTCTAAATGGTGCTGCAGCTTGGCTTGAGGCTGCAAGCGTCTGCACATGAGCCCAGCTCAGTCATCGGCGTTTTCTACAGGAAGTGGCAGTCACTCCTGTGCTGGGGGCTGAGCCCATTTTTCATACATACAATTTGAACTGAGAAAGGTTGCGTGCATCTATTCACCCTGGGCTGTGAAATTCAGCCCAGGACTAAGGCAGCAGCTCCTACCACTGGACTCAATTGGGTTTTTAGTCTTTGCCAAAGGGAAAGTCCCCTATCCTTTCTGTCACCACTTCTCCAAATACAGAGCAAAGTGTATATACCTGAATAACGATGAAATAAAAGAGCCTGAACTTAAAAGTATTTAATTTTACGAATTGATAGAGCACTGGAGTAGGTTGCCTGGGAAGACTGCTGAAGCCATGGCACAAGGTGTCTCAGAACAGGTTAGAGAAACATCTGTTTGGAAAAAGGCAGCTGGTGCGGGGTGGGGGGGCACAGGAGGGCTGTCCAGCAGTTTCCCCTTGCATGAGGCATGCCTCACTGATAAAGCATTTCTAAAGCAAATGAAGCCTGCAGCAGACCAGGGATGGCCTGCGCTGAGGCACAGTGAGTTCTTAAGTGGTTGAAGTTAGACATGAATTAGAGAGGGTGGAAGACACCAGATAACACAAGCCTCAAAGGTTCAGACCCAGCTGAATTTTGGTGTAACTTTGATACTTGCTGATTTCATTGGTCATGGACTGGTGTTGCTCTTTGACTAGATCAGAAGGACAAGGTTAAAAATTAGTACTATAGTGTTTATAGCAATCTCAGTTCGCCTGCATAAATATACCAAGCTATTATTTTATGGTGTTCATCTTTTCAGGGGAAAACCAGTAGGCTTTCTGGAAAGTGAGATGTTTAAAATATTATGCATTTGTGAAAAGGTCAGATTCCCCCTTCGTACACACTATTAAAGTGTATCAAAACTTGTTTCTCTTACTTGAAAGGGCTAGCTGGAGCTCTTTGAAGAGCAATGGTTTACTGCAAAGTCAAATACAGACAGATTTATATTTAAGATCATTGTAGCGTTCGCCACATATCAAGGTGCCGCGATTAGATCACTGGTCGGCCCGGACCAGGGAAAGAGACAGATAACACACACAGTATGAGCGCCAACTTCCGCCTTTTATTGCGCAGTTAATTCCTTTTATACTAACAAGGGTAGGCGGGATTACAGACACATCATAAGGCTGCAACTAACCCTCTAACTTTCCGTGACATCGCAAGATCTTCCGAACACCGAAGCCTACAGATCATGGAAGACGAGGGTTCTGAAACTCATAGTTTGTTAATTACAGAATTTGTTTCTGTGATAACCAAGAGTCGTATTGTCATTTGGACCATTTATCATCCTTTAGGTTTCGGCATAGTCCAAATTGTTGGTACTTGAGAGACTGGACCATCCACAGCTGGATCAGACAGTGCTTAAAATATGGTGCACAAGACAAAGCCTTATACACGTTAAAAAACAAGGTAAGTTTTTACAGTGAAAAGCCACGAATATATTTGGTCAGCTTTTTGAGGTAAGTGTGGCTTACCTGGAATTCCTGTTGCAGCCAGGTCCTGTAGACTGTGGTTTTAAGTTCAGATATTTCTTTGTCAAAACAAAAATTAATGTTGCACTTGAATTTTAAGTAAAGCTCTTTACAGCTTTAATTTCCTCTTCTTTCCCAGGAAGCTTTTTGTTTTTAAACGGTATTGGTGTCCAAAACATGCTAGATGCAGGAGAGGCATAAAAACTTGATAGGCAATGCCCCTCCTGGTCCCGAAGGCTCAGATAAAACACCAACACAAATCCAGTCCATCAAAAGTTAGAAAGCCTACATCACACGAGCCATGCTAATCTCCTTGTGTTGCTTGACTAACTGTCACATTGCAGCAGTGTGCAATGCTATGGTTCTGATCTTTCTGATACCTGCAGCGCTGTGCTTGGGAAGATTTGAACAGCAGATTTTCACACTGATGGATTTTTTTTTTCTTCTTCTTCTCTTCAGGTTCAGTATGGAATTTTCCCAGATAATTTTACATTCAATATTTTGTTGGATTGTTTTATAAAGCAGAAGAAATACGAAGGTAAGAAAATATGTACCAATTATTTATCCCTCGTTGCATGTTCTTATATCTGCAGAGCCTTTCTTTGAACTAAAAACTTTGAGCTGTATTTTCTCTGAAGTCACCTTAAAAACATGTCTTCTCCTTCCTTTAAACTACTTCTTTGCATGTTTATATCTCATTTCTGTTGGGTTTTTATTCATTATATAATTTTGAAACGTGCAGTTCACAGCTTCTACTGTCATTAATCCCATTCTAAATGTAAACCAACTTGTCCAGTTTTTACAAGTCTGAGTTACATGCTGACAACATCGTAGGAGTTATTAGTGACAATTTGAGTGTTATAAGAATCGAAATGCATGTTGGTAGAGTTCATCTTACCTACATTTAGCTATTCAAAAAGCTACATGTCTAAACTGTTTGTCTAGATTTTCTGTCACTGGAGAGAGCCAGCATGCTGAATTGCCATGTTGAGGTGCCTGTCTTTCACAATTGATTGTTTAAGTGTTGACATTAATAATCATGTCATGTTTGATTACAGATATTTAAGATTTTCATTTCCCTGCCGGTTTTCTGGTACTGTAGACTTACAGTGAGCTTTTCTTTGGATCAACCTCTTGTAAAACAAATAACTGAAAGGGACAGTACAATTGCAGGACTTGTATATAGCTTTTATCACAAAGGTTTTGCGAAATGACAAATTAATACATATATTTATTTTATTTTGATAGCCCCCTTATCTGTGAATTCCCCCTTATTCCATTCATATCTCTTTTCTGTGACAGGCTCAAGGCCTTTTGTTTAATAAAATGTCCTTCCTGACAGGGAGTGTCACTGGAACTCCCTCTGGAGCTCCTCCAGAGCACTGTTTGCTGAATACAGTGAGTGCAGTGGGTGACCTGTGACAACATTTCTGCTCCGTTGTACTGTCCTATCACCTTAAGGGCAGTGAATTTAAGTCAGTCTTCTCTTGTTTGTAATCTAAACACAAGAACAAAGTCGTCATTTTTAGAGATTTTTTTAAAAAATGTTGATGATTGAAGGGCTGAGCAAAGAAGAGCCAATTGAAGAGTGTAGAGCTGAGTTTGGAAAGCTCCTTTGCTGTGGTCTCATGCTATTTAACCCATTCTTCCCTCTTGCAGTGTGTTTGAATAACCCAAGTGAGTAAGACAAATTCTATACTACTAGTCATAATAAATCTTTAACTTTCCCACTAGCTACTTCAAAACATATTACAGCAGTAAAGCATCAGTGAACGTGAGTGGGTGCGAAAGGGAACTGTTGAAATCTGCACTTGCTGATTACGTATTGTTTTCCTCCTTAGATGCTATGTCAGTAGTAACAGAGATCATGCTGCAAGAAAGTTTTGATGACTTCTCAACACAGCTTCTTTCTCTCTATGTTTCATACCAGTACTTGGCAACCAAGTCTGAATATACGGTAAGCTGACCACACTCAAAATGATACACAAAGCCTCCGTTTCTAAGTGTCATGATGCAGTCAGTTGGGCATTCAGTCTTGAATATATTCTATTTCCCCTAAGTTTACCTGGAAAAAAGAAATACTCTTTTTTTTTTTTCATTATTATTACAACTGCAGAAGAAAGAAAAAAGAGGCAACAAAATACGAAAGCCATCAAATAACTTGTCACCTCTTTTACTCCTTTGTCTGAAAGGGAAGGTGTGTTGGGATTTTCAGATGTAATGCGTGCCCATTGTAAGGTTATGAAATGACATTTCAGTTCAGTTCAGGGAGGGGTCTATCAGTTAACACATAAAACCTGTGTCACCTATTGTATAGGACCCTGTTAAGGTGAGTATTCCTCACCATTAGAGCTTGGTAATGATGATGTTGCAGAATTATAAAGCATTTTCACTAGGATTTTTACTATCCCATTTGGCTTTGGGTGTATTGTTTCTAGTATGTATTTGTTTTAAAACTAAATTTTTTACATTTCTCCTGTCTCCAAGGATTAGGGGTTTCTTATTCACGTCTTGCTTGCTTAAGGCCAACAGGATAGTTCAGGCTCTTGGAAGAGGCATTATTCTACCTTTGCAGAAGGGTCTCAGTTAGGTATCAGCAAAGGGCCCTGCCATGTCCATCACTTCAGGCAGCTGCTTTTCATGTAGTTTGGCACAAGCCTTCAATAGCATGTTATCCATAAGGAAAATGCTTGAGGCCTCCATTTGTCTTACATGAAGCATCTTCCAAAATGCATATTACAGGTGCCTTAAGGTTTTACTCAATTGGATTGTAATTTCAGTTTTCACTGTAGAAAACAGATGTGCATTTGCCCTGTTCTGTATTATTCTTCATTCCCCAGGAGTCAAGTATGCTTGATCACTTGTATACGAAAAGCAGAGGGACCAAAATATGATTTTCCCTTTGTGTTTGTCCACGTTTGTGTATCCTCAGTGCAAAGACAAGCACTTGTCAGTATGTGTAGCATTTTCATGAAAGCTGAATATGCAAGCAAGGGTGGTATGGTCATATGACATACCTAAGCGCAAGTGTATTTATATAGCTGTAACTTATTTAATATGCATTTTGAAATAACCCCATCCAAAGACAGCAGTAAGCCATATTTTTGTATGTATACACCATACAGAGTACCACTGAACACCTCATAATGCTCAGTACCAATTTTCTGTGTTTGATTTAAGAAGTGGGGATAGACAGAGTTATGAGATCTGCTCAGCTGCTCCTAAAAATCCCATTCCCTTTTCCCAAGGTGTGAGACAGGTCAGCCAGTGTCCTGTTGCAGACAGGCCCTTGACCATAGCTTAGGGTCCAGCAGCCTGATGAAATGTTTTTTAACTTTGAGAGCTGAATCTTGGGCAATCTAACTGTGTTAGTCCTTACTGTGTGTAGCATTGGTGATAGAAAGCTTCCATTTTTCTGCTGTTGTAAACACCACTGAAAGCCTAAGTGGTCTTGGCTCTCCCCAGAAAGTTTCCTACTTGACTGCTGCAGACAATCAGTATAATTGATACCTTCCACTGCAAAGGTGTTAACTTTAAGTTCTTGCAGTTCCTCCAGCTCTTGGAGCCAAATGGGCTAGCTCCCAAAGAACCTAGACCACTAAAAGCCCTGTTTTTTCTGGTTACATTTGATTTTCCTGTAACATTCAGCTGGAGTGCTGAATTCAGCACAAAACAGCCCTGTCTCCTTGTATCCCTTTTCTGGGTCAGGCAAATACCTTGCCTGGCTGTCAGGTGACAGTATTTTGTGTCAGACAATAACATGCAAATTCTTGTAGCACCTGAATGGAGACACAAAAAAATGCCATACCTTGAAAAGACATCTCTAAATAATGCATTAAACCAGAAGGTAGAACCTTTGTGCCTTTTAAGACTCAGTGTACCTCAGGGAATTTTTCAGAAAGCTTCTTCCTTTCTCCAGGGGTGGCTTTTTTCAGGTCATAAGGTAATAAACAAGACACTGAAGTACCGTGCCACAAACCCCATGTGTTACAGTCAGAATTCCTCCAATCTGTTACCTTTTATAGCTTCCTTTTCCTCATTTTCTTAGCAATGGGAGTTGTTCACCTCCTTTCACTTGCAGTAAAGAGACATTTATCATTGATGTTTGTGCTTCTCTGGTCTTGAAAAATTACTGTACTATCCCATAGCAAAATAAAATTTACAGTACTCTTGTGGTTTTAATGTACTTACTGATTGGGTGCCCTTCTTTAGCCATCACTGGTGGTCTCGCTCAGACATCTGGTACTTCTCTCTAGCTGGAGAGATAGCTGTACTTTTAATCCTCGGGCATACAGTGGTCTTGGTGAGTTGCATATGTTCTTTTCACAGTGCAGATTTTGGACACAGAGCAACGCATTAGCAGCATATTCTTCTCTCAGCATTTTCCTATTCCAGTGAGGGATAGTGGAGCATGTATCTTACCACATACTTAAAAGAAGGCTGCTCTAGTACAGATGCCGTGTAATTCTTTTCTTCAGCAATGTTAGCCTGAAGCATGTGGTAGGACATACAGGGCAGAGACAGAGCCAGTGTAAATCAGTGCAACCCTCTGTCCTGAAGGAGGTGCACTGATTGACTTCCATGGAAAATCTCAACCACTCACATTTTACCGTCTTCTGGAAAGAGAGGTGTTCCTCAGTATAATGTGTACTATTCCTCAGGATATACATACTGTAACTCTGAACACTAGACATGTTTAATGATTCTTTACTTTATTGCCAAGACATCTGATGAAAGCCACGTGTGCTGTCTTTGGCTGCTGCCGTTTTATGTTTGTGTTTGTCAAGGAACGCTTACTTAGTTTACATTATTTGCAGTGGGAAGAGGAGAGAAATCTTGGAGCATCGCTAGTGCTTACAGGTCTAAAGCAAACAAACACTGTGGGTTTTAGCTCCCAGCTGTATGGCTATGCATTCCTTGGTAAGTTTTACCTCCCTTTCAGTCATCTTTTCTCTCTTGTCTTCAGTGGCTGAATTAAATTGGCATCTTTGCTTTATTAAAATG